>NC_141695.1:188176959-189376959 GCF_964263255.1 Lissotriton vulgaris
TGTACGTCTAGTGTCTAAATGTTGTCCAAAATGTGTTATTAAAACCCCCCCTGGCCCATTCACTTGTTTCTCCTCCCAACTGATTGTATATTGTTGTATATATTGTATGATCCTTTGAAAAATATATTTGAAACAACAAAAAACAAAAATCAAAGTCTGAAAAAAATTTGAAAGTTCAACTTAATAAATAACTATCTTGAAAGTTCTTGTGGCTCTGATTTGCAGTGACTGAAAAAGTGGTCAGCTTGAGAGAGCGATTGAGAGCTCTCCAAATGTAATTTGTATTATTCGTTTCACAGTACTGGCAAATTGTTTTGTATAAAAGACAGGGCACATTGCCCTGGCCTGCACCTTTAACTGGGTGCAGACCAGGCCAGTGCACCTTATCACAAAGAATGCTTATAAGAAGGCAGATCAACAGTTTGAAGCCACTGGTCCTCCTTAAACTGTGCAGGTGGGTAACAGGCCTGTATTTGAAAGAGGAGTGGAGATGCCCCTGCTGGCGGATTCAGTCATTGACTGCGATGTGTAGGAGAGTTGATAGGACCTCCTTACCCCCTTTCATGGGCCGCCCTTGGTGGGTGGTGCGCTTACTGCGTGCCACCTCTGGTATGTGCCATCTGACAGCTCCTTTGCCTCTGCACCCACATCTATAATAGGACACAGGTGCTGAAGTGAAGTGTTTCCCCATTTGCATGGAGTAAAGCCCCCATGCCAATGAAGGAAAAAGATTCTGCTGGCATTACACTGCATTGTAGGTCAACCTTCATTACAGCAGGCATCTCCAAAACACCTGTGGCCTTTTCTGTATTACCAGAATGCCCCTGGGGCACGGAAAGCCTCTGCACGTGCCCGTGGGGCACTGACAAAATGGCCCCAGATTGCCAGTCAACCACAAAGCTGTCAGCTCATTGTGACCTTTGCCCCACACTATTTAGGATGCTGGACTCTGACTGGATTCTCCTGCCTGGGCAAAGTATGGCTGGCCCAAACATGGACGGTGTTCAATAGCCCCAGAGTGCAGACGGAAAGCTTTCTATGCATTAAAGTCATTACGTTCTTGTTTCTCAAGAGTAAACTCCTTGGTTTTGAGTTTATTATTAAAATATTAAAAACTTTGCTGAGCTCTGCAAAGATTCACCAATGACAATGAGATGCCATTCTTCCTGGAGGGGATCTGTGAATATGGAGGGTGGTCCTCGGCCAAGACACCTGACTCTACAGCTTTTATTGACCTAGTGGGCAAGTGGGCTTCCCCTGATACATGAACTCATGCCTAGAGTCCCCAGGCCATTCCATTTCACAAAGCATGTCACAGTGAGTGCCTTCATTTTCTTTGTTGTGGCCCACCATGTTTTTGTGTGTGTAAAGGCCCCAGTCATGAATTCATGCCCCCCCCCCTGATTTTGCTTCTCCCCATCTCAGTGCTAGACTCTCATGAACTGTAGCATCCCAAGGTCCTCTCCTGCACATAGTGGTTCACCAGGATAAAGGGAGACTGTCTCTTGGTGACAGCTGAATGACAGGTCTTTCTACCTTCCCCTCGGTACCTCCAGTGGAGTTGTTTAATAATCCTCTTTGTAAAAATGTGCTTCTTCTGTAATTGCAACTTCCCACTTGTCCCCGAGGATTTTCACTACAAGTATTTATTCTGTGCAAGGAGACATTGTGAATGTCTGCTGTCCTCTATTGGCACACTTGGAACTATCAGAATGTGGGCGGAACCCGAATGAAGATATGGTCATTCTGGCTCCCCTGTTATTGGAATAGAACCTGTGGCTGTTCCTGAAAGTACCCGTATCATTGTCACCATTGTGTGGTTCCTAGAAGCAATCTACAACCAGTTAAAAACCTTGCCTTGAAAACCAAAACTGTCCTATACTGAGTTTGATGACTGACATATATAATTTCAGATCTGATTGCAAATAACCCTGCTCAGTATGTCTGAGGTGTTTGAGGCTCCATCCAAATTCTTGAGGCTATTTGTGGCCTTCCATCAGAGATAAACTGAGCGCTATGTATAGAACAAGCATTTGCAATGTAATAGGTCTCACTTTTGAAAGAGTTTAAGCTTTTGGAATTGTAACTGACAATGCCTTTTATATATCTGTTTTGATAATTAACACATAAATAAAAGGTGTTGTCATTTACAATGCCAATAGCTCAAATTCCTGTAAATGCAAGACCTATTTCATTTCAAAGAAGCGGTCGCCATTGTCCCAGGCTGCTTGGAAAGAGAACGTGTGCATGGTGAGCTGAATGTTGCAGGAAAGCATGTTGTGCCTGCAGTAGGAGAAACTCAAAAAAAGAAAATAGTGCTTACAGACTAAATAAGACATACGGTGTAACAACAGAAGTAAAAGGACCAGTCCTCATGGGAGGGTACAAATGAAGACCAGACAGTTCTAAGGAGGCACCAACTAGCCTAAGAACGCATCAGAAGCCAGCATTTCTATAGGACAACGACACAAGCCAATGAAAAATATTAGTGGACAGTGGGCGGAGCTTCAAGTCCATACTCGAATACAGCATGCCTCGTAGAGCAACGCATGCGCTGCCCAGGTTTGACCTAAAAAGGGGGAATAGCATATTTTACCTGGAATGCACAGCCTCTTGTGCAACATACGCCTTCCTTCCTATATGAAAATTCATGAGAAAGGGGGAGCACACCTACCCTTTTAAGTATTATCTTTGAATGTTCAAACCTATTTAATATGCTTCACTAGCAGACACTCCTCATGCCGTAAATGTTAAATTTGTTGCTTTTAACAGTTTTTCTGACTGTTTTAAAAAACATTTTTTTGCGCCGCATTTGCTGCTCTGCCCTTCGGTCCGCCTCAGCCTTGGCTGTTTGAGCGGAAATGGCATATTACACAATTAGGCAGACGCTGTTGCCTCACTACCTGGTTGCCCCTCTTCTTTCTCCACCATCTTGGAGGTTAGCGTTCTAGCACTACCTATGTCCAGGCCTATATCAGGTCCTTGATAGTGTGGAAGCGCTGCCAGTCACAGGCTCCCTGCATGTCATACATTTTAAATCTGCTCTTTTTCAGTGTTTTGGGGACTGTGGTTGGTGGGAAGGTTCTAACAAACCTTGTTTTGCACCGCATTTGCTGCTCTGCCATTTTCCCTATAAAGCTGCTCAGGCACATTATCACATGCACATCAGGAAAACCAGGAGATGCTACATCACAAGTAAAACTGAGAATGATGAAAACTGGTAGAAACTACTACTGCTACAAAAGTGCTCAACAATTTCACAAAGCTTGCACTATGGTGATTTCTGCCTCACAGCAACTATGAGATTCATTGGCTGAATATTTTCAAAGAAAAATTGAAATCATCTATCAGCAATTTCCCATTAGCTAGAATCAGATTAATTCTACGGTCCTGATGGTGCTCCCCTCTGATCCATCGCTTCTCCTAGACAGGTATGAACCTTTCACACTAGAGCAAATTTTTGGACTTCAGGCTTCTGGTTTAACGAGCAGCCGTCTGTCCACCTAGGGTCATCTTTAATCTTCTGCCTCTTGTAGCACCTTCTATCCTCTAACTGTTAAATTATCTTTAGACACTGCCAAAAATACAAATCACCTTGAAGGCCGCACTGGACTCTATGATCTTAAAAAAGACAAATGCAGATCCAAACAGTCTGTCTAATTACAGCCCCATTTTGTTTCTCCCATTATTGAGGAAAATGTTGAAAACCTAGGTCAACAAACAGCTCATGACATTCCTAGAGCACTTGAAAATCTTGAATCCTTTCCAATCGGGATTCAGATCCGGCCACAGCACTGATATAGGACTGGTGGCAGTCACTGATACCATCTGCCTGTCTTTAGATTCAGGCTCTCGTGCCATGTTAGTGATGCTAGATCTGTCAGCGGCCTTCGACAATGTCTCCCACGATATTCTACTGTGCAGATTGTGTGAGATAAGTGTCGGGAGCACTGATCTACTATGGCTTGCGGACTTCTCGGCGAGCCGCACTCAAATGATCACGCTGGGTTTGTTCAAGTCTTGTTCCACCTTGGAAACCCAAGGGGTGGCTTAAGGCTTGTCTTTGCGCCCAAAGTTTTTGAACAGCTACGCAGCCCCCCTTGCCCAGATTCTTAAATCTTGAGGCTTTGATGTGATATCATATGTGGATGTCGCCCAGCTGGGTGGCCAGGATTCTGGTGAAGTAAAGCTCCAATTCATGGACTGTATACAAAAGATCACAGTCTGGATGATGGAAAACTACCTTCAATTTAACAATGAGAAAACTGAGGAGGTGCTGTTTGGCAATGCCCAGGAGCTTTGGGCCCCTGACTGATGGCCCACGGAACTGGGGTCAGCTCCTGCCCCCAGGCCCATGGTGAAAAATCTGGGCATTCAATCAATCAATCAAGGAGTATTTATAAAGTGTGGCTTGTCACCCAAGAGCATGTCCAGGTGCCTGCTGAAGGTCTCAGTCAAAAAGCCAGACATTATAGTAGACCAGGCTTTATCCATGAAGGACCAGATTTCCGCAATTTGCGGGGCATGCTTCACAACCATAGGGTTACCGAGGCCTTTCCTTGGTTACCATCCTCTGCAAGGCAGACTCTGGA
This sequence comes from Lissotriton vulgaris, assembly GCF_964263255.1. Taxonomy (NCBI): domain Eukaryota; kingdom Metazoa; phylum Chordata; class Amphibia; order Caudata; family Salamandridae; genus Lissotriton; species Lissotriton vulgaris. The sequence goes on from NC_141695.1 coordinate 188,181,552, forward strand.
GCAGGATCTTGTTATAAGCCGCCTTGACTATGGCAGTGCCATGCTCATGACTGCAAATGACTCCCTATTGACCAAGCTGCAGGTGGTGCATAACATAGCTGCACGCCTGGTTTTGTAACCTTCCAACTGCCTCCCCATCGGCACCCACACTGAGAACTTTACACTGGCTTCCAAACAGAAAGAGTATTATGTTCAAGATCTGCTGCCTCGCCCACAAGGCTCTGATGGTGGGGCTCCCGTATAGGGCAAACTGCTGCACTAATGTCCTGCAAGAGTGCATAGATCAAGCGATAAATAGTTTCAGATAGGTTCAGACCGTTTCCCGCATTCGTACCTCCAGATGTGAAGGGAGAGCTTTTCCTTTACAGCTCCATCTACTTGGAATCACTCAGCTTCCGTTCCACCTGTGTTTCTGCTCAGACTTTTACAGATTTAAAAAACTCGTGAAGTACTTGATGCTTTACCTTGTTGGTTGGTAGGTGTTCTCTTGCTGGCTGGAGTAGCACTGAGATACACCTTCGAGTGTGATCCATGCACTATCTCAAGTTGTAATAACATAACATAACTCCAATGTCACCAATAACAAGATCCTTGTATGTCTCGAACTGAGGAGGAGCTATTCAGGCCAGATCAAATAGGACATCCTTTTGGGATCAAGACACTGTCCCACACCCTGAGAAAGCAGAGTTACCCTGAATTTGTGTCCTCTGAGAAGAGTTTCCTAATTACAGGAAGGGAAAGAAAAAACCCTGAGTAGACAGCTAAAGAGCAAGGTAAAGCAAACTGAAGATATATGTGGATCATATTTCAAGGAAAATAGTTGTGTAGAACTTGCATCCCAGATGTCTATGACCTTGGAGCGTCTGAATATTCATGGGATCGAGGACCTGCAGGAGACTTTCACAGACTAAATTTTGTTAGAATCCATATTGCTCCATCAGCCGAAGAGGCCCGCGCGCTTCCCCCCCCTGCGAGTGCCACGACCCCTCCACTGCTGCCTCGCTCCGCTGAGCGCCTGGATTGCCTGTGTTAGTCTCTTTGTTCTGTTTTATAGCTTGTGCCCCTGTCTTGCCTGTATTAGTACCTTGTGCCAGTTTATTAGCTCTGTAATAGCTTGTGCCCCTGTTACTTGTTGTCTCCGTGTACCCGCGATTGTTTTCCTGCCGCTTCTACCCCTCCCCGCTCCCCGCCGCTGCTCCCTTACGGCCCGCCCCCCTTTTCTTTCTGTTCCCACCCATTGGCCACCCCGCTCCCGCCTCCCAGCTGCTCCGCCCTCCCACTTTGCCATTTATGGAGGCCGCTGCACAGAAGCACAGCGGACAAGCGCAGCGGGCATGCCGATTGTGCGCCAAATGCAAGCCCGTCTGCGCCAATCCGCGCCTGGACCGCGCTCAGCGCCAGACCCCCCGGCCCCGGTCGTCGCCAGACCTCATGACGGACCTACGATGCCGCCGACCTCAATGCACTCAACCCCGGCCGGAACCCCGCCTGCTACCGAGCCACCCCGAAATGCACCCATGGACCCTTCACCTGCCAAGCCTGCAAATTCACCTGCCTCCGGACCTGCACCGCACCCGCCAAGCCGAGCACCAGCAGCAACCACCTCAAGTGCATCATGCTCAACACACGCTCCGTCCACAGACACGCCATGGAACTCTGGAACCTGCTCGACACTACATCTCCAGACGTCGCCTTCCTCACAGAAACCTGTATGAACGCCTCCTCAGCACCCGACATCGCCAGAGCCATCCCGGACGGATACAAGATCACCCGGAGGGACCGCGTCAACCAGACTGGAGGAGGCATCACCATCGTACACAAGAACACCATCCGCATCTCAACCAACTCCAACGACACCTTCACCGCCGCCAAACACCTCCACTTCCAGATACTCACCGACCCCAAGACGACCCTCAGAGGAACCCTCATCTACAGACCCTGGGACCACGCACACAATTCAGCGAAGCCATCGCCGACTTCATCAGCCCGCACGCCCTCGCCTCCACTGACTACATCCTCCTAGGGGTCCTCAACTTGCACCTGGAGAACAACAAGGACAGCAACACCAACACCCTGCTGGACAATCTCTCCAACCTCGGACTCCAGCAACTGGTGAACACCCCCACCCACTACGCAGGCCACATGCTTGACCCCGTCTTCTCCTCCAGCAAGCACATCTCCTTCAGCCACTCCACCGGACTACACTGGACTGACCACAGCTGCGTCCACTTCAGCTTCAGGAAATACACGATGTTATGTTCTGTTATAAGCTTATATAGCGCTATATCACCCAGAGGTATCTAAGCGCTGTCAGCGGATACACAACATCAGTGGGAGCAAAGAAGCTAGATCACAGAGGTCCCCACGCCTCCTCAAAAAGCACCGTCTTCAGCTTTTTCCTGAACAGCAATAAGTTTGTTTCCTTCCTAAGTTCTGCGGGGAGATGGTTCCAGGCCAGAGGAACTGTGCTGGAAAAGGCTCTACCGCCCTTGGATGTGAGGTTGTACCGAGGGCAGAGTAAGTTACATGCCTCAGCCGACCGGAGGGACCTAGTAGGTAGGTACCTATAGAGCGGTCTTTGATGTATTTGGGGGCTGAGCCGTAAATAGCTTTGTGTGCGATACAGAGATTTTAAAATTTGGTTCTTTGGGCGATGGGCAGCCAGTGTAAGCTGTGGAGTAGGGGCGAAGCACGAGTGTGCCTAGGTTTATTAAAGAGAAGCCTGGCCGCGTCATTCATTACGACCTGTAGTCGGGCCAGAAGGTAGTTTGGGAGGCCATAGTAAAGGGAGTTGCCATAATCCAGCCGTGCCAGGATTAAAGCGGATACTGCCAACCTCATTGTGGAAAAAGATAGGAATGAGGAGAGTTTCCGCAACTGGCGAATCAGACTTACACAGATGCCCACCACAGATGATATCTGCTGGGTCATAGAAAGTCGGCATCAATTTTGATGCCAAGACTTTTAACTGCTGGTGCTGGTGCTGGCCGTGGCCCTAAGTCAGTTGGCCAAAACTGATCACACCAAGGGTTGGCAGGTGTAGTGATTGCCAAGACTTCAGTTTTGTCTGGATTTATTTTTAGGGAGTTATTTGACATCCAGCTGACTGTAAATTTGAGTATGTTCTGCATTCTCAAATGGGCCTGAGCAGTGTCGTCAATCTGAATAAGAATCTGTGTGTCGTCTGCATAATTGTAGACTCTACAGTCCATCCTATTTAGTGACGCAATCAGTGGCTGCAGGTAGATATTGAAGAGTAGTGGTGACAGAGCCGAACCTTGGGGCACGCCACAGGTCAGTTTTGATGACTTGGACACAAGGTCGGCAAGCTGCACTCGTTGCGCCCTATCTTCAAGGAAGGATGTCAACCAAGCCAAGGCTGTGCCCCGAATCCCCAAGTCCTTTATCCGCGATAGAAGCTGGCAGTGATTAACAGTATCAAATGCCGCGGATAAGTCCAAGAGGATCAGGGCACAAGGTCTTTTATTATCAGCCTTGAGTCTCAGGTCGTCCAGCATGGATAGCATTACCAATTCCGTCCGATCCACCACCATCCACAACAGATTCCTCACCGGAGCTGGAGCAAGATCACCGCCGAGCAGCTCAGCACCTGCCTCTGCCAGAACCCTCCCACCAGCACCCCGGACCCCAACGAAGCAGCCAGCAACCTCACACAGTGGCTGCCCGCCTGCGCCGATGACCTCGCACCACTAAAGAACCCTCCCAGTAGGCCCGGCAGCAAGAAAGCCCCCTGGTTCACAGACAAACTCAAGGACTCCAAGAAGAACTGCTGCACCCTTGAGAAAGCCTCGCGCCATCACCAGACCCCAGACAACATGACCGCCCTCAAACACGCCACCCGCAAACACCACCAGCTGATCCGCACCACCTAGAAGACGGCATTCAAAGAATGACTGGACAACAATGCCCACAACAGCAAGGAACTATTCAGCATCGTCAAAGAGCTCTCCAACCCCAGCGCCGGAAACAACGACATCACCCCCTCACAAGACCTCTACGACTCTCTCGCCTCGTTCTTCCATCGCAAGATCACCGACATACACAACAGCTTTGGCGCACCAACCATGCACCCAACCACCGTACCAACGTCCCCCACCACCCTCTGCAACTGGACCCCGTCAGCACTGAAGACACCACCCGCACGATGAACACCATCCACTCCGGATCACCAACCGACCCCTGCCCCCACCACATCTTCAACAAGGCCGACGCCATCATCGCACCCCAACTACGGGACATCATCAGCACATCCTTCCACACCGCCACCTTCCCGGAGAGCTGGAAGCACGCCGAGCTCAGCGCCCTCCTAAAGAAACCTACAGCGGACCACACCGACCTCAAGAACTTCCGCCCCATTTTGCTCCTCCCTTTTCCTGCCAAAGTCATCGAGAAGACGGTCAACAGACAGCTCGCCGCCTTCCTCGAGATGAATGGATCCCTCGACCACTCGCAGTCCGGTTTCCGATCCAACCACAGCACCAAGACCGCCCTGATCGCAGCCACTGATGACATCAGATCCTTGCTCGACAACGGGGAAACAGCAGCCCTCATCCTCCTGGACCTCTCCGCAGCGTTCGACACTGTCTGCCACCGCACCCTAGTACAGCGCCTCAACAACATCGGAATCCAAGAGAAGGCACTGGAGTGGATCATCTCGTTCCTCCCCGGAAGAACCCAGAGAGTCCGCCTCCCCCCGTTTAGATCCGAGGCCACCAAAGTCATTTGCGACGTTCCACAAGGATCTTCTCTCAGCCCAACCCTCTTCAACGTCTACATGAGCCCCCTCGCAGCCATCGCACGCCAACACAACCTCAACATTATCTCCTACGCCGACGACACCCAGCTGATCCTCTCCCTCACTAACGACCCCGCCACCGCCAGAACCAGCCTGCATGAAGGGTTGAAAGACGTTGCCGAGTGGATGAAGAACACCCGCCTGAAACTGAACTCAGACAAGACGGAAGTCATCATCCTGGGATCATCACCCTCTGCCTGGGATGACTCCTGGTGGCCCCCTGCCCTGGGAACCACTCCCAAGCCAACGGACCACGCACGCAACCTGGGCTTCATCCTGGACTCCTCCCTCTCGATGACCAGACAAGTCAACGCCGTCTCCTCATCGTGCTTCAACACCATGCGTATGCTCCGTAAGATCTTCAGATGGATCCCCACCGAGACCAGGAAGACCGTCACCCAGGCACTCGTCACCAGCCGACTGGACTACGGGAACACCCTCTACGCCGGAACCACATCCAAACTTCAGAAAAGACTCCAACGCATCCAGAACGCCTCCGCACGACTCATCCTGGACATCCCCCGACACAGCCACATCTCCGGCCACCTGAGAGACCTACTCTGGCTCCCCATCAGCAAGAGGATCACGTTCAGGCTCCTCACCTACGCACACAAGGCGCTCCACGACCTGGGCCCCAAGTACCTCAACGACCGCGTGACCTTCTACACCCCCACCCGCCAGCTACGATCGACCAGCCTCGCCCTCGCCGCCGTACCACGCATCCGCAGAGCCACCGCCCGAGGAAGATCCTTCTCCTACCTGGCAGCCAAAAGTTGGAACTCCCTCCCCATCCACCTTCGACTGACCCAGGACCATCTCTCCTTCAGGAAACAACTCAAGACCTGGCTGTTCGAGTAGTAACGCACCCCTCTCCCCCAGCGCCTTGAGACCCTTCCGGGTGAGTAGCGCGCTATACAAATGTCATGATTGATTGATTGATTGAGGAACACTAGAGAGATTCCCATTCACTTTAGCTGCTCACTTGACAGAGACAGGTGCCCTGACTCCAGAACTGTTCTAATCACCTATATACATCATATGGTTCTGGAAACATTAAATGTTTATGGTGTACTGGCATCATAATCCTACTTCTAAAGTTACAATTGGAAGGCTGAGGGCCCAGTCAGTGTGCTCCCACTGGTACCACCCCCAGCCCAAAATAAGTATCTGCAGTTAGCCCTCTTTTGACATTTGGGCTCCTCAATTGTTGTATCGCGGAGAGCCTGTTTTGTGTACTCAACCATTTTCCCTTCCCCAAAGCCTTCCTTTTGAAGCACTGACTTTAGAGGGTAATTTGAGCTGCATCTAGATTGATCTAAGAACTCTATTTACTGCCCTATTTCACTGCCCGCTGGGCCCCTATTAGCTAGTTTACATCACAATGTTTTTTTGTGGTTTTGGAACCACAACTTAATTTTGGTAGTGGTATTTTGGGATTTGGGCAATTGTTGGCTACTAATCAGCCACATGGGCTGATAGTCACTGAGTTGTCCTTCCTTTCAAATGTGGCAAAGGGCAGATATATTTGTAATGTCCTCTCTGACCCCCCTAATCATCGAGTAATGTTTTTTGATGGAAAAGGAACTGTGACCTGCGATCTCTATTGATTTCCTATGAACCACAATCACCGGCATGTAGGCTAACAAAGATCGTCTTTGATTGCCAATGTCCCACATCTTTATTGAGATTTAGTGCTTTACAACTATTTTAGCATGTCCTGGTCTCAGGGTCTCTAACTACATGCTTCTCTTCATTTTCTACCATAAATGATGATTTGCACACTTAAAGCTACATCTCTCTTTTGAAAGTGATCTCTATTGCTTCTTATTATTTAGAATATCTCATATTTGGGTGCAAAAACCTTTTCCGCCTTCAAGAGTAAGCCTTGACTGGTCCACCATGGATGTTTTTTTAGAGGGCGCCAGAGTTCGCATCTGCCAACCCTTTGCTTGCCCTTTGTGACCTCTGGCACTGGCTTTGGACCATGTGTGTATAAGTAAAAGTGAAGGTCAAAGGGTGTGTAAAGTCACTTCTGCTACCCCTGGAATTTTGGTGAATAGATGTCCATGTGGTCCACTACACTTCCTTTGGAAGTGTTATGACCGAAAAGTGCAAATGTGACATCCTGAATGTGCTTCACACAAACCGCCAAGTCATTGGGCACCAATCTGCTTCTGGCAGTTACTCTCCAGGGAACTGCCTGCTGACCACTGACTGGCCAAGAACCAGGAGAAAGCGACATTTGAAACTAAACAGCAGGAAAAAAACGAAGACAAGAGTATTGAAAAACGAAAATTAACAAATTAAATAAAGCAAAAGAAGAGTACCGTTAATAAGAAAGAAAAAAAGAAAATAGGTGTACAGGTCTAATCTTTTTTTATACTATTAACAAAAAACTTAAAAAGAAAGAAAACCTCACATTAAGTGAACAGAAACAAAAAGGAAAATAAGAAAGGTATTCCAGGAAAAAGGAATAAAAAATATAATGAAATAAAAAATTAATTAATAAATGCATATTGGAAAAACTTTAAATGAATTGTTTGAAAGTTCTGAATACATAGTAATGACAGTAGGAAACCATGTTACTTTGGAATAATTACCCACAGAGTAATCACATACAACCCTGAAGAAAAATACTTACACTCCCCTAGTCAATCAAATGTGCCATGAAGTGCAATTAATCTACGTGAGCACAATGTATTCCGCTCATCTGTCCACTTCTGGCAAAGGCCAGAGAAGACTCCGGCTTAAACAGTTTTCTTAGACACAAAAGTGAAACAGAGTAGACAAGTACAAATTCAGGCCCAGAATAACTAATATTTTGTGCTGTTACTTTTTGGTGCAGACACTACACAAAGTGTTAGTAAAGATTTATAAAGCCATGTGTGGGCCGATTTGTGGCACCTTGCATGGTTTTGTAAAAAAAAAAAAAAAAATACTAATGAAAAAAACGTATGCAACTGAGCGCCTTGTTCTGCATTCATTACACTGCTTTGGGTAGGTGTTACATGGGTGGTTCATGGATGCTCCCTTGCAGCTACCCAGGCTTTTTTATGCAAACCCAGATTTACCAAAGTCAATCAACATGGGTTTGTGCCAAAATGGTGTTCCTTCCCGAGGCTAGAATGACGAGGTGAAATATCTTCACTTCACCTCCATATGTTCTCTTTGCATGTTGCTGCATTGTGCAGCATTCAAAGAAAGAGAAATATGTCTCCCAGGATTGTTTTTTTGCAGAACGTTATCCATTCCTGCACAAACACTATCCTTCCCGTAACACAGGAGCCCTTAAACTATGGCCTGTGTTGTTGCCAGGCAGCCACAAGTGTGTCAGCACAATGACAGAGCAGAAGTGCTCAATATCGTAGTAGCTGCGGTGCAATTCTGTGCTCTGCCTTCTTTGAAACGTGGAGCAGCAAGCTGCCTTGCTTTGTTGTGTTGCTTGAAAGGTTAGTACATCTGCTCCTGATTGTTCAAGCAAGCAGCCCACTTAGGAAAAAACTCTGGAATAGCTGAATCTTGCATTAGATAAAGCAATGCAAGATAACACACACAATTTCGTACACACCATCCTTTGTGGGGGTCCAGTTCTCCACGTGTGCTGGATTATGAGGCACAGGCTCCTAATCACTCACTTTGGCTGCTGCAACAAACATCTGTTATTCAGCGCCAAGATACCCGTAATGGTGAAAATGCGCTTTACAAATACACATGTTATTTTATGTTATCTCATAGACATCAGAATCAACAAGGTAGCTCCCAACTTATTCTTCAGGATTTCTTGCTCCTGGGGTGTGTCACGGACCTCAGAGTCAACATCAAAAGCGTTACCGCCTCGGACTGTTCTCTTACGATACCACTGAAGATCCTGAGAATTGGACTTCTGGGCAGGAGAAGAATCCTGTGTCCCTAAACATCACCCAAGAACACAGAGCTCGAAGCTCCTTGGCCGACATGCATCCATCTCCAGTTCAAAGGGTCATTTTAGAGGCCTTTCTTCTCCATACACAAGGGAATCACTTCCAGAGTAAAGATGGTACCACCTAGGGTCATGTGATAATCACGTATTCCTGCCCTAACTTGAACTCCAAAAATACAACGGAGTGCTGAAGCTTTGACTCTCACAGGTACAGAATTATCTGCGACTGTGCCACGGTTGTACTTACCTGGCAATTTAGATCCAGCAGAAACATTGCAAGTATTCACTCCTCCCTGAACCGACTGATGACCAAGCAAAGAATATCTATGCTGGTCAGAAGTAGATCGGGGGAAAGGGGTATGAGACAGATGCAAGAGAACCAGAGACACTCTGTAGAGACTCTGCAGAGGTGATGATATCCACAATAAGAAATAATACTTTTAGTATTTAGTCAGTAATATCATTGTTCATTATGTCTACTATAACATCTGATATTTCTTGTTGCAATGTCTGTATAATCAACCATCTGTGGTTGCTGGTTTCTCTATGACTTCTTAGAACTACTAAAAGGATTAACTAACATTTGTTAATAAAGTATGGAATAGCCTGAACTGTACTGCACATTCTTATATCTTCAATTTCCTTTAGCGAGTTAGAAATTAAGACAGCGATGGGAATGATTTTCAATAAATATAGTTAATCATCTGTAACATAGCGATTATTCATTCGAATTTTACTTTCACTCCCCGCAATATACATTCACTTTGTCACCTCTGGTAATACTTTAATATCATGTGAGAGTCAAGTGATATAAACTAAGGGCCTGATTCACAAAGGTAAACGCACACTTTTGTGCAAATGTATTATTTGTTTAGTATCTCCAACCTACGTGTTTAACATTAATCATAGTAATTGTATGACTGCAAGATTCCGCACATAAAACGGTGGGCTTGTCCTATCTTTTATGTGCTGAGTTCTTCACCCCGACTCTGCAGTCATAAAATTACTATTAGTAAAATTAAACTTGCAGTTTTTGAATTCTAAAAAAATAGCAAATTTACACAAAAGTGTAAGTTCACATTTGTGAATCAGGTCCAAAGTATGTAGACTACAGAGGATTCATTAGTTCCTGTCATGAAAAGGTGAAATAGAGCTTGTAACCCTAGAAAGGATCACTTTTAGGGTTTAGAGTTTGTAATCCTTGAAAGGATAATTTGTCTACTAACATACAAATCAAAGTGTAAATCCTTTTTCTCTAACATTTATCGAGAATACATGCTATAACAGCAATGTCCCCTGCATGCTATACAGGCATGATCCCCTGCCCCGTATACCGGACTGTGGGTGTTTGTTATGCCAACCTTAGATTCTTAGGTCTTGCCTAGGCAGTTCATGCACTGTCTCTTCGAGCCCTGTTGCCTCTACTCTGTGGGCTTTCAGCCCACACATTGCTTTTCATTTGATTCTTCCCATGTCTTTTATAAAAGCTTTCTTCTATTTGGCTATCTATCTATGTCATCATCTCTCCTTAGTGTGTTTTGCCTCTTCCCATAGAGCTGTGACCTATTTCGTGTATGCTTCGACTTTTTCTGTCTGTTTGTGAGTTTGCACTTCTTTTTGTTTATTTCAGACCATGTTTTTGAATAGTTCAGTTTTCTTCCTTGGAAGTGGTAATATTTCCCTTTGCTCGTGTTCAGTTAAAATCAAACACTCCCTGAGAGTTTTTACATTCTATTGCTATTTTGTTATTATTTACACTCAGTTGTGGCATTGTTTTGTTCCCCGAGCCTCTGACTCCCTTAGTTACAATGCTGGTTCTTCTTTTAAAAAACACTCAAAGGCAAAGTCTTTCAGGCCGTCATCCTTATCTGTGGTGCTGCTTTTCGCTTTAACCCCTCTGGTTTGCCGCAACGGCTCCTCCGCTATTGCGGAGGCGCGTCACCCCCCACATCAGCCTCAAAACCTTAAAAATGAAAACTATGATTAAAGTGTTTATTATAATTTTATTTTTCTTACAATAGCCAAGGCTTGGGTGGGAGGCCCGTCAGGGAGAGGGAGTGGTGGTTAGGGCACTGTTGTCAGTGTGCATGATGGTTTGACCAGCTACCCAGGCCGGCCAAACCATCATGCGCACTGACGCTCTCTCTAACCCCAGGTGCGTTGGAGAGTTCAGGCATAGGCTCCCAGTCTACCTGGGAGCACAAATCCACAGCACTCACGCCAATCCTGACGCTGCTTTCAGCTGTATGAAAGCAGCGTCAGGATTGCCCGCAGAAGATTCTGGGAGCCTGCTGGTGAGGACGGAGCAAAAGAGTGGATATGCAGCAATGCTGACGGTAAGTATTTTTTTTTTGTGTGTCCCCTTTGTCGTCCGTCCACTCCTCTCCCGCCCACATCACTCTGCCAGGATGCAAGCCGCTACTGTTGGTGGGTATATGGAATAGTATAAAGTTGTGTTCTAGATTCCTCTTTTGTGAAAACTAATTCGAGTTCTCAACGGTGCTGTTCGCATTGAGAACTGCGGGCCAGATTTACAAGCCCCTTGCACCTCCTTTGCGTCACTTTTCCCATGTTAAAAGTGACGCAAAAGTGGCGCAAGGGGCTTGTAAATCTGCCCCTGCATTTTTACTAATACCTTCCTTAGCTCCCTGTGAGCACAGCTGTGCAATGCATCTTATATTTCTTTTGCATTCTCCTTAAAAAAAGAACCACGCAACGCTTCACAGTTCAATAAACTTTGCTGTGTCTGCTACATAAATACATTCACTCCTCAGACAGTGAGGCTTGATTACTATCGACTTGTCTGTTTAGAAAGAAGGGGTGGCGCGGAGAGGTGTGATTCGCGGGAATAAGCCTTTTATCCCTGCTTTTGTCTCAGCCAGACACCTCTCTTATGAATTTTGTGGCCGGACGGAGGTTTTACTCATCTCCTGTTTTCTGTGTTTAGCTTATTTTGCTTGTTACCTGTGCACCTGGTCCTGCGTGGGGCGAGCCATCAGAGCTGGATTCAGGAGGGTGCACCCCCCACCGGCTTGGAAAAAACATAAAACAGACATGTTTCCTCCCTGAGGAGCTGCCAGCAGTGAAGTCTGCATACAAGTGTTGCAAATTAGTGTTAACAGCCAAGATTCTCCAGTCCAGACATATGTCACTCAGGTTATTTGTAGAGAGCCAGCAGCAGTGAAATGACTGCCAAGTGTTGTAGCACATTCACAAATTCTGTGTGTCCCCAGGTGACTTTTTGACATGACATTTTATGGACCTCACTGTCAGCACGATTTATGGTAGGTGCTGGCTTGCCTTCAGTGGCGTTAATTCTCATAGATTAATGCAGTGTAACTATTTTAGGACCCTGCCCCTAACCTTAATGCTGCTATTATTACCCTCAAAGTACACTTCAACTTGTTTTGAATTTGTCGAGAAAAGCTCTGCTGCCTGGGCTGTTTAGAGCAACCTGGAGCGCCTAGACCGATTCTCACTCCCCTGGGAGGCTATTGTGCACACATCACACCTGAAAATGAAAGCCTAAATTGACTGTTAGAGAGGGCAACTTTTGGCATGTTTCCCCTGTCTTTCTACTTTCTGACCTCCTGGTTTCGACTCTGTTTTTGCTGGTTTAGTGTTTCTGCACACTTTCTCACTGCTGATCAGTGTTAAAGTGCAAGTGCTCCTAAGGTAAATTGTGTTATAGATCCGTCTTTCCATGATTGACTATTTTGATTTACTGTTAAGTCCCTAGTACAGTGCACTGTAGGTGCCCAGGGCCTGTAAATCAAATGCTACTAGTGGGCCTGCAGCACTGATTGTGCCACCCATAGACGTAGCCATGAAAGTGCATCTCAGGCCTGCCACTGCAGTGTCTGCGCACAGTTTGTAACTGCCATTTCAACCTGGCAAGTACACCCACTTGCCCAGCCCTAACCTTCCCTTTTCTTAAATGCAAGCCACCCCTCAGGTAGACCCAGGGTACCCACTTAGGCAGGGTGCAGTGTATGTAAAAGGAAGGACATGTACTGGAGTGTGTGGCATGTCCTGATAGTGAAATACTGTGTCTTTCATTTTTCGCTATTGAAAGGCTATCTATCCCACAGGAATGAATGGAGTTGTGTTGTAACATCTTACAAGCATAACTTTGAATTGGGACTAGATAGGAGAATGGAGTTTATTATGCCTGAACTCAGAATTTAAAACTACATCTTTAGTAAAGATGTTTTTTAAATTGTGGGTTTTGAAAATACCACTTTTAGAAAGTAGGTTTAATGGGTACCCTAAGCTATCAATTAGAGGACACCTCAGCTTTATTCAGCTCAATTATCAATATTGTATAGAAAACATTTACACTCTATTAAGCACATCATGAAATGGATAACACTTAGTTGAAAAGGCAACATACAAATCTCATTTAAACATATAACCGATTTCTATATGTACAACACAAAAAGGTTTGTGCAACAGTGACAAAAATGACAAAGTTCATAAAACAAGAAATAACATATATAAGCACAACACTATTTGACCAGTCCTAATTTTGCGAATCACCACTAGGCGGACATTCTCTTTTTGTCAGAATTACTGTTACTCGTCCTGCCTGTGAATGAGAGATGGAGTTGAACACATTTATATGGGTGTTGCCTGGAGGGGAAAATAATTGAGCCAATTCCCTTGTGGCACACCCCTGATGGAAATGCCCCATGCTCAAAATAGTCAACGCGTTTCAAACCCGTCGTGGTTGTAGGGTTCTCCTCAGGACTTGGACTTGGGCATAAACTCTACAATAAAAACAGGCAATATTTTACTGTAGGACCCAGCCCTATTTACTGTCACAAAAAGTACTTATGATACCAATAGCTATGTTTCTAAATGTACCTCGATTTTACGATGGAATGCCAGCTGCTGGGGGAGGGCAGTGTTCCACACGCTGAAGAGGTTCTCATAGATCAAGATGTTTTTTTAAACATGATCAGAATGCTACTACTGTAGAGGCCCCTACTTGTACTGTCATAAATGTAAAGGTTTAAAGACCTACATTTCACACTGTAATTAAGGCAGACTCTGTGTGGTGTTTGTATGGGGACGGTCTTGAGCTTGACTTCTGTAAAATATATATGTCACAAATTCGATGGTATGTCTGAATTAAATGACTTGTGCATGAGCGAAATCGTCTGAGAAGTGCAAGCTTCCGGTTACCTTATTAGCCGTCAGCGCGTTCTCGGTGGTTTGTTTTAAATATTCTCGCTATGCTGTGTGAGCACCTTTTCAATGCACATCCCTGTGGATTAAAGCAAACGCTTACTGTAACATGTAAATCAGCGTTTCATACCGAGTTTGGTTTCCGCGTTTATTTGTGCATTGAAAAGCCTCACTTGCCTGTAACTACTGGAAGGGGCGAGACAGCATGTGGGAATCCATCGCACTGGAAGACGTTCCTAGCAGTATGTGGTCACGAAGTCAGCTGAGTTAATGACCTGGTTGGAAACTTACGGATCACAGGACCTTGGTGCATTATGGGTCATGTCGTTTTTTTAAGCTAAATTACTGTATTTGCTCTTCAGATTTGGAGTCTGCTTACTTCCTGTCCTAGTTGAAGAGCAGCAGATCAATTGGACTAGATACAAGTTAAAATCCTAATATAGGATTTGAATTTATAATTTGAAAGAAAAAAATGATGTCTCTTTTAAAAGCAGTCACCCATTGACCTATTTACATTCCATGCACTTTGTAATTGTACTGGACTATTAACTTTTATCTAAGAACTGCATGCACCCTACAAAGTATAGATTTGAGCAAAGAATAATGTTACAAAAATGATTAATTTTGGCAGAAGTCTGTTCTCATTATTAAAGAGACTCCCAACTATCGTGCTCCTTTTTAAATTCTGAGTTTGTGCTTCTCCTGACCAAGCACCATTAAACTATTCTGCCTACCAGTATGGATGACATGTGGCTCCTACACCTCATAGTCCTCTGTCTTATGTAGCATTTTCTATACGCTGAGTTAAACACATATGATTGATTGTCTTTGTGTAATGTGTGTGAGATGCAAAGTGCTCTGACACCTTACACTGGTATGAGTGGCGCTATATATGCATCTGAGAGAGAGTGGTTATGGAGACTTGGGCACTGTTAAAGGGTGGTGCTGAGGAAATCCATGGTGGAGGTGATCATTGGGGGGCGCCAACAAACATTGTCGCTCCGGGCTGCTTGGCAACATGGCTAAAAACATTGACAACAATAGTTCATATATGCAAGACCTATTGGCTTTGCTAATGCTTGTTTATACATCGTTTCACCCTACCCTAGTGTGTGAAAAGGAGCCTACCCATTCCCTACCATGAGCAGGTTATAGTCTTCTACTGTGACCATCAAGCATGTCTTCTTTGCTGACTTTGGACCATGCCATTTTCAGGGGTTTAACACATAGAGTGGTGGTGACAGCGGAACATGTTTTGAGAATTAATTGTGTGATCATTGCTTTTTATCTGAGTCTCTGGAGTGGAGGCCTACTGGCTGACTCATGTACAGATCCCCTTATATGTACCATCCCTATTTTTGTGCTAACATCCTGAATGCGCATTAAGCAAGTTGATGTGAAACCTGCCTGATACAGGTATGGTGTGTGAACCAATGTAATGGAGGCAAGTTAGATCCATTTTGTGCATACCTGGCCTGGCCATCCACAAGACGGATAAGACAACAGGTGTCTCAGATGATGAAAGCATATTACTCACATTAATGTAGCTGGAGGGAGGATACCCTAACACTGAAGGCAGTGGAAAGGAAACCAGACTACTTTTAGGCAGGCTACAAAGTATTTTTTTATCAAGGATATTTTTTTAATTTATTGTGTAGTTAACTAAAACTATTACAATTTAGCATAGGATAAACCAAAAGCAACCGAGTTTTCAATTAAAATTTAGACTGAATTAACATTGTGTAACACATTAGTTCCTTGTGTTAAAATAATCCACACCATTGTGTTATTTAACCCCTTCGGGGCTGATGACGAGCTGGGCTCGTCATGGCGTAGCCTCCTCGCACGCTGATGAGGAGCAAAGCTCGTCACGTAACATGCGATTTAGAAAATCTCCGCGTAGGAGCGGAATTGCGCTAGCGCGCATGTGGTTAAAAGCAAAATACATGATGCTGGCCGAACTTAGGGAATTCAAACGTCAGTCTTGACATAAGACATATTACATTTAAAAACTTCTAAAAACAGCAAAGATGATTCTATGTGCGAAATATACAAAGTGTACTCTGTTAGAATCAATGCGCAAAATGTAAAGACTCAATACTGTAATATACAAATGAGACTTGATGTGTACTACATCTAAAAACATCGATTTGTTGTGCAAAATATGCAAAGTTACACTGTCCTCTTTTCTGAAGATTACAAAACTGCTTCATGCTTTCTAGAGCTGGTACCAAGGAGCTGCTGATTGTTTGGGGGAAGGTGGGGGTGAGTTGTGGAACTGCAGGCTCTGTTATGAAGCGTGAGGAAGGTTTTAGGTGAGAGCAGACCTTTTGACGTTCAGTGATTACCCCTCAATTTGGCTCATGATAACTTGTAGTGTAGTTCCTATTTTCCCAATAGGCTCTGCGCATTGGAATAACATAAACAGCAGTGAAGACGTAGGACTGAGGTAATCTAGGTCTCTACTGAATATGTTAGACTTAATTTAGGTTTGCGCCAGCTAGCTCAGAGGTCACTGAAAACTTTCTTGAATGAATAGGGAGGGAGGAACTTCCCTGGCTCAAACAAGAAGGGATTCAGTTTCCGACAACCGCATAAACATGACAACTTTGCTCCCTCAGAATAAGAGTGTATCTCTAGAGTCGTGTGAAAACAATAGACAGCTATTTCGCTCAGTCAACAGTGCATACTTAGTTTCACCAGAGTGCAGGGAAATAGAGAGACGGGCGTTTTCAATAAAAGGTGTTATTTATTGAGCAGTCTTCTTTCTCATGCAAGAGAAATGGATTGCCACAATTGCAATACTTAAAGTAAAGTAAAGTGCGTACAGTAAAAGTAGCATTATGAAATAAAACTGTAAAAGCATTGATATGGTTTCTTAGCCATATGATACTTTAAAATGGATAAAATATATACATACACAAATACATTGACTAACGTACTCAACTGGTGCTTCTAACTAAGCCTACCCCGGTGTACCTGACCTAAGCCTAATACGTGGGAAGGGATGAGTAAGTAGCAGTTTAAGTTAAGTTGGTTAGGATAGTTTTGCCAAGAATCTGCATCAAGAATTCTCTTAAGGGTTTAGTCAGCTCCGTACCTTGGTAATAGAATGTGGGAGGTCTGGTATCTCTTTCCTCAGGACTCGATCTCCCTGCCACCCGCAAGAGTAGGCTGGAAACACCAGAGCTGGATTTTCTCGGCTGGAGAAAAAGACAGCGTCTCTCTCAGTGCGTCAAACGGGAGGGGCATTCTCCGTGGGCTCTTGCATCAGCTGGGCTCTCGGGCAAGTAGATGGCCGCTCTGCTCCAAACCACTGTGTGTTTGCTTAAGGCAACTGTTGGTATTTTATACCTGGAAGGTGCCGGGTTTGACGTAAGGTTGGACATAAGACGCCACTAAGAACTAACAGTTCTTTCTGGACTTCAGGAGTTCTTGTTCAAACCAAAACAAAAGCAGGGGGGATTTTCCCGGGCTGCTGGAGGCTTGGTTTGTTTAAAGAACAAGTTGTGCTTTCTAGGAGTCGATGGAAGTAGCCGTGCTGAGCTTTGGACTGCATGGGCTATTACTGAATATGGATCTGATTCTTATGCCTTTATCAGGATATTATTGATTATAACCTCACAACGGCATAAATCGGGAATATTGAAATAGGGTCCTAGATATAAACACGACAAACTAGGTGCACAAACTTCAGACTTTTCTATTCCTCTATTGTGGAAGTTCCAGGATAGAGACAATCCTGATGTTAGGAGGTAGAATGATGCTACACAGAGGCTGTCTCTAGAGAACAGCCTGGAAAAGATACTTAAAAGGAGAACCACCCAAAACCAATTCTACAGGTTCCGAAAGTGGAACCAAACCTCCTGTTTTAGCGAAAATTTAGATCTCACTATACCATTTGTTCCAGTTCAAAGACCTCTATGGCCAAGGAAGGGAATGCTTTGTCAGGTAATCAGAGGGCTGCTCTACAGGTATGCCTGATGTCTGCCTGACAAACCATCTCCCGTTGGTGAGGATACATTACCTGAAGTATGGATCTATAACTAGATATGGTGTGTGCCTGTCCTGAAGCACCTAAAAGCCTGTCTGTCTTCTGAGAGAGGGAAGGACCCTGCATACTCTACAGGAGAATATTCACAAAGGAGTGAGGTGAATTGCATTTGGAGACCCACAGGAACAGATTGCTGCAGAGCAAACTGGGAGGGACCGTGCATTGGTGGGCCCCCCCATGCTCTCCCAATGTTCCAGTTGGGAACCGTGACTAAACAACAGCACAATGGTGGAGCTCTGGTCAAAGCTGTAATTGCTTGCTGTGAATGCCTTCTGTAGGGCTGCAACTGCTGAAGATTGTGATTGACATCTGCAGGACTGAAACCACTAAAGATTATGAGCCCTGTATGGAACTGCATCTGCTGAAACTCGTGATCGGCCCATGTGGGGCAGCGACTACAACTGCATCCATGACAAGCCATGTGCAGCTACATCTTGTGAACTTTTGATGAGCCTGTGGGAGGCTGCAGCAGTCAAATCTGTGACCATCCCTCATGGGGCCTGCAACTAACGGAAATTGAGGGTGCTGGGGTCTTCAGCCTTGATCTATCTGGGTTGGCATGGGCCTAATCTCCATCTGAAAAGGCCTGAGGCACCTACCATTGATCTAGGTGGGACAACTTCACATCAGGATTGTTGCTTCCAGTAAGTGGAAGAGTCAGAGTGGGTGTGCCACCTAATGCTGGGTGGCCTAGAGAAAGTGGTGGGAGGTATTCGAAGATTGCCTGCCAATGTGTCTCCACCCATCATGTGCCCCAGAGTAGCGGGCAGACTGAGCAAGACTAGTAAAGACTAAATTCACCCATGAGCGGTAAGAGACTGAAAGAATGAGCGCTCATACTGTTTGGTGTGATTGTAGTCCTGTTTATCTAAAAGATAGAGGAGACCATCTAGAATTGGGGAGGATGTCTGGGGATAATGAGTACATCAAGATAGTTGGAGGAGCACAGAACCAAGAGTATTTCTTCTTTCGTGAAAAGGCAAACACTCGACTGGAAACTCACTTTATTGGGATGTGGATTGATTGTTGAGCTCTGAGCTCAAGCACCCTCACACTCCCTTCCCGAGAAATCTGTGAACGTTTGCACTCGCCATCCTGAAAGTCAAGTGGGGAAATGGTTATACTTGGCACAGTTTGTAGAGCAATAGTAGGACAGGTCCTAGGACATCAGAGGCAAACAATTCCATCCGCCACGGTTGTGGTCGTGTAGCACCTGCTTGTTCTGGGACCCATGATCAGACTCGTACAGTTAAAGCACAAATAATTCCAGTCCCATAGCAGCAAAATTCTGGCAAAAACGACTAGGTATCACAATTGCATTGCAACGAATGCTCTGAACCACAAGAAACTTATACTCAATTGATCTAAGATGGCCGACAGCATTGCAGGTGTGAAGAGAGCCACATGACTGAGAGATGTCTGTCTTGACTCTTGATTTCACTTGTTTGCTTTCTATAGTGCAGGCATTGCAGCCACATAGCCTCACAGCAATCAGTGTCTAGACTCTGTGTGTGCTCCTGACATGCTCTACAGCTGAAAACTCGAACATCATTGAAGCTCAGAGGAGTGCGTCTCTGTGCATGGCCGGCATACACAGGTAGGAACAGGTCCTAGATCATGACAGTCAGCTACTGCTTCTGATCCTAACTGAACTATCTGAGCAGATGAACCCATACTCACAAAGGTATGCCTCCTTGAACAATGGCTGCAACACTGAGCTGAGCACACCATCAGCCCTGCGAACACCCAGGACTTTGATTTGAACAATGCCTGTGGCATAGATCTTGTAGTTGAAGACACCCCAACAGAATCAACCAATAAATTCCTTTACACTTTTGTGCAACAGATCCTTCTAGAAATGGGAGATATATCAGAACATCTGCCTAGTGCCTCTGCTTCACAAATGAAACACACTACAGAAATTGCACAAATTCACAATAGCCTGCTAAGCGAATATATGGAGCACAGGCTAAGAATAACTGAAATTTAGAACCTAGGTGCTGCTATAATAATTTCATATTGGCGAAAGCAGAAAAAGATAACCACCCCAATAGGTCGACATGTCTCACCATGAACTGCTAATTTGCAGCATTATCGACTATGCACATAACGTGGCTTACTTCACCACAAAGCAACTGAATACCAACTGGAAACCTAGAAGTGCTGGCTAACTGCTTATGCACCACCAACTATCTGCACAATGTTGCACACTCCGATGCCTTGGTGGCAGATGAGAGCTTGACTACCCTGTGTGCTTAGCATATGGTACAACAGTAGTGTTGCAATTGCCTCTTGATGCAAATGTTGACTTCTGTTAGGGAAGAACCCACCTTACAATGTAGACAGAGAACCAATTGACAAATAATGGATAAGAACAAATATACAGCAATACACCAGATCCTAGAACTGTGAGCAAAGATAATAGCTACAGTAGGAGGAAAAGAGCACTAACTATCTTGCTATCTTGCTTGTTCTGTCCTGTCACCTATGGTGTCACTGGATTGGTGCAATAAGGGACAGTTTTATTGGTCTATTCTCCTCATTGCCTCATGGAAAACATAGTATTGGGTCTTGTTGTTAGTTAATTTGCCTCGAAATAAATGCATGATTTGAGTTCTCCAGCTGTGCCTCAAAACGTGTTTTTCTTAGGACTAGTCGGCTAATAGATGGCCTTCTAGTGATTAGACACCTGTTTTTCTCTATCAGACCCAACATGGCAATAGACATCCAATCCTGATAGCGTCATTGAAAACACACAACATTGTTCCACCAGTACAAGCAGGACAAATGATAGAATATTTACCATTGTGGATGCGGGGGAACCCCTAAATTCTAACACCCCACAATGACACCTCCATGACAAACCCATGGATGGATGGGTCAGGTATGGTTTTAAACCTCAATTTCATGAGGTAAAGAGTCCCTACACAAGGCGCCAGAATGCATATAAAAAAATACAGTCAATTTAGTACGACAGACTCAATAAGCGAATTCTAGAGGCGAATGAAATTTGAAAAAAATGTATTATATAAAATCAAAAGGTACAGCATAGATTGAATTGAGCAGATGCATTGGCCATTGCCATGAAGGCACCGAATAATAAGACATTACAGATTAGTAAGAAGCATTTCAAACATGATTCCAAGACTCAGTAAGCAGCAACATCAGTAAGAAATCAGACAGCATCCCTAGCAGCATCAGAAAGTCTTAGGGAAATTCTCTGGCTCTACCCTCAAAGTAGAGGGTATTCATAGGAAAAATACTCATTGAATATAATTCAAACTGCAGGTTCATTATGGTGTGAGCAAAAGAATTGCAATCTCAGCAATCAGAGCACTGTTTTATTAAACGTCACATTGCCGTACCATCTAAGTGAGCATGAGCTTTGCTGCCATGAGGCTGCTTTTGCACATGTTACTATATGACTTTCTTTTTGCAGGAATCTGTTTGTGCCTTTCACATGAGAACGGGCTGCCTTTCGCATTCTCTGCCTTACCTGGAGTTTAGTCTGAACACGATGTACAAGGTCGATAAACAATGCCCCTTGTTATTCTGTTCTGGTCAGTTCCCAGCACCTAGACTTACCATGCTACACACATTGTTGCAGTATTGTAGACTTGTGCTTTGATATTACGTTGTTGCATGTTGTTTTAACACACTTGGAGAAAGCCATTCCATGGAGAAGAGCTCAGCTGTTCCTATGATGTAAACCTTACATTCATGCTTTATGGTATAGGGTCTGCTGTCAAAGCCCAGAGATCTTCGTCTAGTCAAGGGGAGGGTGGTTAGGCCTAAATGCCCTTTCCACAGTCTTTATAAAATGACTTCTCCCTTGGTATTCCATGGTGTTGTAACAATGCTTACTGTGCTATGTTTATGCATTTTTCTGCTGGTAGTGTCTCGTATACTGTATTGTAGAGCACAATAGTTAAAGTAAACATTTTGAACTATTTCAGTGACTCTGTCTATTCTCATTGTGTACAAGTACGAGTGAGTGAGCGAAAGAGTATGTCTTGCTCCTGTGATTCCTGAGAGTCAGGAGTGTTGTGTTCTGGGTGGTCTAATCATTTGTAGCTTCATGATATTTGGAGGAAAATGAATGCGACACTAAAGCTAGTCGGTTTGAGATTTTGGGTACTAATGTGGTAGGTTGGTACACCCTATACACTGAGATCCTGTTTTCCTACGCATAGTTCTGTGTATGTGCAGAATCTCTGCAACACTACATGAATGTTGATCCAGGGCATCTAAGATGGCAGGACAAAGTAATTACAAAACAGCAATTAACTACCCTGAATGGCTGAAATCCAGTGAGTTAGAGGAGGAGACCTTGTGTGGTTTGCAACATTCCTGAGCTTGTGCTGGAAGGTTTACCTCTTAGTGAGATTAAGGTCAATGAAATAAACAAGGCTCTCCTTGACTGGATGCTGCAGAAACAAAGAGTGGATATGCATGGGGAGACCTCCATTTTAAACAAGATGGCATTGAGGACTGACTGACACCTAGTTAGTATGAGCTAGATAAAAGGCACTTTAACAAGTCATAATACATTTGTTTCAATATTAATTAAATCAAATATGTGTACACATGGAAAATCAAGTGTAAAACCACATTTTGCACATTGTTAATAATGCACAGGTTTTACAAATGCACAAATAATCCAATAGAATTACGCTAGAGTACACATAACAACCATGCAGTAGAAAAAGCTGGATTGGGTCTATACAGGGCATCTCCTTGGGGACATACAGGGCAACACAGTTCAGCGATGGTGGAAGTTCCACCGAACTCCACTAGAAAATAGGAAAGAAGGCTGTAGGAAAGAATGTGTGGACTCTATCAGAGACATGCAACTTCACTAGAACACTCATGTAAGAACATTTAGAACAATTGGGCAACACCTTAAGAATAACAAAGTCCACATTTGACTGTGTGCAGCACTCCGCTGCCTTTTGGCTCGGTTTCCATAATACAAACATTGTCTATATACATACATACATACATATGAAGCCTATCAGAGAACACCACCTGGAAAAACAAGGACATCAGAAAATGAGACACCTAAGACGAGACTACAATTTGGCCTCTTTCTGAGTAGCCCACCACCTACCTCAATCATTCCTTGTCCATTCACAAATATTAAGAAACAAGGAGATACCAGGTTACACAAGCACCCTCTATCAAGTCAATTATCAGGAAAGTTTGCCACAGAGCATTAATTATTTCAAAAGGTTTTTTTTAAACACCAATATCAAACATGAATTCGTCTGGAGTTGAGAAATTTCAAAGTATGGATCCAAGACAGTTGTTATACTTCAAGATCTTTATTTTAGACACATTAAAAGTTTTCCAGCTTTGTACTGCATTATCTGTTATTGTGGGTTGATCTATGTGGGGAGCACCATCCGTCCCTTAAAAGAAAGACTTCAAGAACATATCAGAGCTATCCGAAATAATGACGCTAGATATCCATTAGCAGCCCACTACAACAAGGAACATTTGGAATTAGAGGTACTGGGTATCCGCTTTCATGGCATTGATATGATCAAACCTGATCCAAGAGGAGGCAACAACACCTTGGCCCTCCGCAAACTTGAAGCCCAATGGCTAATCAAACTTCGTGCAGTTGACTCAGGTCTCAATGTTGACAGGGATCTACATGTCTTCCTCAAAGATTAATCTGAGTCCCTGGGAGGAATGAGATCTAATTCTGGTAAAGTGCTTGAGAATTGTAAAGATACTCTGTCTAAATGGTCTAAATGGTCTAATTGTGCCATACTTCATTTTGTCATATGTTAAAGATATATGTGAATAAGTGGATTCGCTCCCTCTTTATACCTCTTTATGCCTCTTTATACACGGTTATATCCCTGTTTGTTAAGTAAGCAATGTAGACCAGTTTTCTATGTCAAGTGGTGATAACATGTGGAACCAGTATGGACTTGATATGATGCCCGTCTATGTAATTACTATGTACTCTTGTTGTCCTCACACATCCGGATGTTAAGTGGCTATATTCAATGACAAACTCATCTTTAAGTATATGTGATAATGACTAATGATCCACCATTTTTAGGTGGTGAACATGCCCTGCATCATGCACTTTAAACCTGGTAGCGCACCAGATCATGTGGGGTCAGGAGTTTCTATTCCAATACTGAACTGGCTTCTAATTTTCCGTAATTGTTATTAACACTGCTCAACTCTTCGCAGATTAGGACCACCGGAAATAGACTTTGGTTATATACCAGGGCTTCCTCTTTTTTCCAAAACGGAATTATTAGTGCCCTCCATATTTACTCGAACTTGTGTCTTTAAATGTGGAGTTCCTTTGTGAACTCGCTTTTAATACATATCTCCAACAAATAATTCGACTCCACTTTCAACTATGAGGTAATTCTACTCTAACTTAATATGAAGGCATATATGGGGTTGCTCCTCCTGTCACTCTAAGATGGCCGCCACAGTAGCGCCTTACACACTGTCCTGGATAGAGACGTGTTCCCTGACACTTCTTCCTGCGGTTTCCCACCACCGCTCGCATATTTAAAACGCCGGGCGGGGAAGTTGAAACTGTTAGTGCCCAGCAGTGGAGATTTGGCCCGTGCTAACTACTGGAAGGTAAGAAGGGGATTTTCGACCGGGTAGAATCCGCACGCAGTTTATAGGACTGCCGCTTGGGGAACCGTCCGACGTTTATCCTTAACCATCTTCACTTATTTATTATTATGTCCACTTAGCGTTTCTGGCGCCACACACTTTGTGTTTGTTACTCTTGCGCCGTGTGTGTTTTCGATAATAGCTATGACTCGAACACTGGCTCCAACTAAAGGGCGGCGGTGGTCTTATGCTTTCCCTAGTATTTGGGGTCACCCTCTGAAAAGAGCTTAGATTTTTGCTCTCGAGTGCAGGGGGGTATTTACATAATACGTTCCTCTATCCATCGTTACTTGGAAACCTCCTATAAGGTAACCCTGTTGCAAGGTCACCTCTAGTGCGTTTATTAATTACAATATGTCCACTACATTACCATGTGAAGTGGGTCACTGCCGGTGCTCGTATGTACTATAACATATCCACTATACTACCTTATGAAGTGGTCTTTATTAGTACATGGCAAGTCAAAACAATTTTTACTATGACAGACGAATCAAGATCCTTTGGACTTGAGCACTCATGCATAGTAGACTGCATTATTTCTGTGCAATGGCCTAAATAAATACAGGTTATAATATAATATTATCACTTATATTACTTTACAGACTTATCAAGGTCCTCTCGTGTTTTGACAACATAAAATAAAGACTCTTCTCCATGCAGTGACTCGCGCTACCATATTAAGTGAGTAACTGGCCCGTACTCTTTATTTTCTCTTTGGGTATATTGTGACCTGTTTCAATGTTTGAATTGACTTCTCGATGGAGGACCCTTGGCACTAGTTTTCCAACCGGAGCGTATTCTAGCTAACAGCATCTTTTCATATACGCCTCACCTTAATCATGTGATGCCTAGTCATGCTGTATGATTGTGACAAGCATTTCTGCCTGTCTTTGACTTGCAGGACATACTTCCTTGACTATTTACATATTCAACTGCTGGAAACTAGTAAGGTGGAACCCACACCCTGAACAGATCGCTGGGATCATTAATACCAATAGGTAGGGGTTGTTATATGTCTTACATACTTTTCTTGTCATCTTGTGTGACTATACAGTTTCTTAAATACCCCCCGTCTCTTTATTTTTCCTCTTTCACTGTATTAGGATTCCTAGTATTGACACATCTCACTTCCTTTTGACCCATAAGAACTTCCCGACCGCCAGACCTCTCTATTCTGAATAAGATAGGTAGGTTGATACTTACATAGTGTTGTAAATCAAAATGGTGGGAAGGTAGTGTAAGCAAGGACGCGCTTAATAAATATTGAAATTACTATACCACCCCCATGTTTGTAAATAGTGATATATTTTGAGTACTGAAACTGTGAACATGTAAATAGCTATGGGACACACCCTTATCAAATTTGGCTATATTGTCTTATCACATTTTGTCACACGGATTGTTTGCTATTGTTAGGGTATCTAAAATGCAATCACATGTAGTATGAAATGTTTTGTTTTTAGTGGTTTTTCTTAGGACAAACTGTGGATTGGTGAATAGAAATGTCGTTAAATAAGAGACCATGCAATTAATTCTATTGTATATAATTAGGGAAATTGTATATATTTAGCTTATATCTATTATTTTTATTTATTGTAATTTTTATTGCTTCCAGCCTTGAAAAAGCCTCTGAGTGGGCGAAACACGTGTCGGCAGTGCAAAGTTGGAAAACTTTTAATGTGTCTAAAATAAAGATCTTGAAATATAACAACTGTCTTGGATCCATACTTTGAAATTTCTCAACTCCAGATGAATTCATGTTTGATATTGGTGTTTAAAAAAAACCTTTTGAAATAATTAATGCTCTGTGGCAAACTTTCCTGATAATTGACTTGATAGAGGGTGCTTGTGTAACCTGGTATCTCCTTGTTTCTTGATACTAGCATTAAGTTGCTTTGTTCCACACCCCTGGTGGTGGGTGTCTTACCAGGTTCCCAGTGCACCTCTTTTTTGATATTACACGTAGATTGTTCCCATTGAAAATATTCATCAACAGAAGGTGCGGACGTTTTCTCTTTTTGGGAAACACTACCACCAGTATTACTGTGCAACATTCACAAATATTACAATCCTCCTAAACTCATGTAAACTCCATCTACCAATTTATGTGCCCATGTAGGACATTTTTATGTGCCCATGTAGGGCATTTTTTCATCCGAATCAGTTCTTTAGCATCTGTCTATTTTGGGCTAACCCGAGATGTATGAATCGTTACCACCACTCTGTTGGGCACTTCAAAACTAATAGTAGAGCTACAAAAGGGGGTGCAAGCTGAGCAACAGAGCTTGGCCAATCTTTTTCTCCCAAGACCCCATAACTCACCCGTGAGCATCGTATGCCCCCCGCTACATTTCTTTCAATTCACTGGCAGCCAACACGGTGAGCTTCAACTATGCTTCAAAAAATTCTACCCGCTGTTCTCACCTCTATTACTTCCATGTAGGAGTCCAAGCTGAGGCCTGAGACTCTGCAAACCAACTTTAGCTTTTCACCGACTCTATGGACCGACTGACGCCCGACTGCCAGATAACAGTTTGAGAGGCTACCTGTACCTGTTCTGTGCCACAGACTTACATTTGCAGATGAGTCCTGCATTATCTGTGAAGCAATCATGACTGCCCACCCCAAGAGCATCAGCCCTCGTTGAGCCCTTCCTCAGACATGCCAGCCTCCCAAAAGTCTAGTCCTTCTGTAAGCCAACAAATACCATTCGTGGTGGTGACTCTGTGTTAAAGTGGTCTTCACTATGTCCTTCAGCTCGCCATCTACTCAACCATAAATGAAAGAGAAGATTCTCAATGTGGCTCTAGAGCTCCATCGCCTTCTCCTACCTCACCTCTCCCCGGCCCCTCCTCTTCCTTTAATTCTCTTTGATCATTTTCCTTATCTGCTGGAAAAACTGCATTTAGGGGTCTGGATTTACTCAAAGGGCATAAATCTGCAGTGTACTATATTTAGTATTCAGAATATGTAGAAATTCCTTTTGTTTACTACCATTACCTGTAAATACATTAAGAAAGATTTCAGTCAACAATGTACCGTTCCCAGACTCATACAACTATTCTCACCCAGATCTCTGCTTCGTTTGCATCTAGACCGCAGCCAGACTGTATCCTAAGTTGCTTTAAACAATGTCTGCGATCTGTGGCTGGCTGGATGGAGGACAATGCACTGAGGCTGAAGGTGTCTAAGACTGAGGTCCTAGAGTCCCATCATCCCTCCATCTGGTCCTCCAGTTGGTGGCCCCAGTGCCTTGGCACATGTCCTAAGACTAGCTTCAGCGCCAGAAGTTTGCATGACACCTTTGAGACATATTAATAAATGAATGGCCACCTGTTTTGGCATGATGAAGATTCTTAAGACAATTGGACCTTTTATGCCGAGCTGCTCTATAAAAAATCTGGTTCCAGCCCTCATTACAATACTTTGTTACTGTAATTCGCTTTTCTTTGGTTTGTTATGCCATCTCCTGCACAGACTGCAACTCTTTAGCCATTTAAGCTGCATCTAACCCAATACACTGCTTCTCCCCACTCTTCCCTCCCATGCCAGGACACCCTCGGGCATCTCTGCTTTCTATAAATCTCTGCTTCCTTATCCTACCTCATTTTAAACTTTCCCAGTTGATCTAGATTCTAGTAACCTGTCTTCTTTTCGGCTTCGTTTAGCTCGTTTCCTCTCTAGTCCCATTTTTTGTTCAGCCCTAGGAAGCTTTCTACACCCCTGCCTTCCCACACTTCTCACCACGGGTCACGGGGGCCTTCCTTTCATACACACTCTTTCTACTCCTGCCTTTCTGTCTCTTTCCCCTTCCTTTACAGCATGTGCTGCTTTACTGCCCTCAAGCTGTCTCTTCAGAATCGCCATTCATGTATCCAGAAAGGCGCTGACATCATATTCATTCATAAGCCTGCTTCGCCCCTAACTCTTTTATCCCAAACAGGCCTCCTTACCCCTCCCACCTGCATCATTCATCGCAGACATTATTTTAATGAAGGGAGGCGTAGAAACCTCAGCTTTGTTTAAATGATGTACATGAAAATGAAGAATGCCACTGGGATTAAATATTGTAATGAGCAACCCGGAACAGGCCCTTTATAATTAGAAAATCATTTAACATTTCATTGATAAGCATGAAGACTAATATGAACAAAACCAAAACCAAAATTAATGAAATTGTCTAGGAATCTCCCACCTTATCTCATGCCCTGACAGGTGTTATTTAAATCATTGGTACCCACTGATAATTCTAATTCACACCTGCCCCCCAGACCTCCACCCTCAAACCCCACCCCCAGAGTACCGGGCCAAGCACTGCTCTGGCGTTCATTGGAGGATGTCCTGGTTTTCAGCTGAAGGGGCTGGCGCGCATGTGCACAAGGATAACAAATGTCTGCATCCTCACTTCTCACTTCCGTATTGGTTCTCCCGCGGGGTGACATGTGACGCTACCATGACGTAGTACGTACATCACCAAACTAGTTGGCTCAGTGTGACTCTTTGGCCATCCGGTGCCATCCAGGACCCATGGAGTAAGGACAAGCAGCAGAACTGTGGGCCAGATTCACAAAACTAACTGAAGACAAAATCCTAAACTTACTACCATTTTGTTATTCACAGAAGGCACTTACTCATTTTGGTGTTCACAGAAGACACTTACTTATTTCGGTATTCACAGAAGTTAGGAGTCCTAACTTTACTACTACTAAACTGAGAAAAATCATAATTTTAAGACTTTCAGTATTCACAGAAGGCATTTATGAGTCCTAAAGTTAGGACTCCTAACTTCTGTGAATACCGAAATGAGTAAGTGCTTTCTGTGAATACCAAAATGGTAGTACATTTATGATTTTGTCTTAAGTTAGTTCTGTGAATCGGGCCCTGTAATTTCTATATTGAGGATTATAAATGAAATATAAGCAATGTGGTAACTACTGTGGAAGTTCAGTACACATTAAACATTACATACCATGTGCGTTTGATAGGCACAGCACCTAATAAAGAAGGGACAAGTGCAGAACAAATTACCAAGTGGATAACACGGGTGCACATCAGTCACCAAACTAGAGAGGGTTTGGCGCATAATGTTACACATCACTCAATCACCAGTGGATGGAGTGTTTCAAAGAATTAAGGAAATCTGACATCCTAAGCAGAAGATGCCTTATCCCCATCCGTGAGTCAATGGAAGATGGCCCAGGGGCACTGTGCAAGGTTTTCTGTCCCTCTGCACCTGGGCTGAGAGCCCTTGATGTGCCCACTGTGCTGTACCACCAGGCACTTGAAGACCATCTGTGGAAGAAACACTGTTGGGCACACACACTCTGACCTCAGCTCTATTCAAGCACATGTTTCCTATGTAAGCTGTCCTAAGGCTACTTTCCTGAAACCGCACATAAACGCTTCCTCATCTGCATCCTTGTTCTCCTGCAAGATGGAGGAAAGAATGTGCTTGGTACTTTGTGAGACATGCTCTGGAAGCCATCTTTCCCTAATACAAGTGGACAGTGTGGGAATATTAGCTCCTTTCCAATTAGATGGGCTATGTTGACTTCTGTTGTGCATTCACCATGTAAATAAATTGCTGAATCCCACCTGTGCCCATACCTGCAGGCTGCAGCCCTAGTGCTAAACATGAGAGGTGATAGAGACCAGGTTTTGATTGCTTCTGAAGGTGTTGCTATCCTGCTACCTGGAAGTAAAGGAAGGTTTCTCCTGGTACTACATTTCCCATGATCCCTGTATAGTTTCTGCCCACTGAACAGAGACACACTGAGTAGAGACGCAAATATACAATTCCTCCTTCACTGCAGAAAAAATGATAGGATTTTCAACAACAGTAACAGATACAGAGGCACCAGAAGGGAAATGGGGGAGCCAGCCAGGGCTGTTTGCCCTAGACCTCTTTCTTTTGAGGGCCCTTCGCTGCCACTGATTAATCTATTTGGAACACACTCTGAATCTGAAAAATGAAGGTAGCTTTAGCCCCCACTCAGTGTCTGCATGAAACTAGAGTAGGGCTCTGCATCACATTGGTGACCCAGGCCCCTCAAAAGCTGCTGACAAGGCAGAACTGTTAGTGACTCTTGGTGGAAATACCACACCTATTATAGAAAGAAAGAATGCTGCTAAAAAATCAAATGCCATTGAACTAGGTCAACCCCTGTGCTAAAATCATGCCCATGCACTACTGCCCCATTAAGCATTGCTGACAGTAATCCACATTGCAGAACAAACTACTGCCTGCAAATGATGACAATTCCTGACATAAATAGGAACACCAGGATAAAAAAAGAATGAAACCCATATTTAGCTCATTGAAGAAGATATGTGTTTTCACTGAAACAAAAATATTCTGGTAGATGTTACTTTTTACCAGGGTGGAAAGATCTGCCCTGCAGCAGTATTTATTTAGCTGCTAAAAACACAGAGAACTATATTTGTGTCTGACTGGATTTTTACTGGCCTTATAAAGCAGCAGTAAATGAAGGTGGACATGGGCTTTGTAGATCCTGTCTGTCTCCAGATACCCCCAAGTTTGGAGTGAACTTTAACTGCATTGGGTCTGCCACAGTGTACCCTGTTGTAAAAAAGGTTTGTAAAAGGAAAGACTCTGGAAAGCATTTTTAAAAAAAAGTCTTTGCAGGAATTAGAATCTTTATAAATTGCTGTCTCCATCACATTGAAAAATGACAGGAACCACAGATCCCCTGCTGCCTCTGCAGCTGGAGGAAACACAGGTCACCTGCCCGCCTCCACAATTAGAAAGACCAGATCTCAACAAATACATATTTATAAGAAGAACAAAGGGCAAGATGTATCAAACGGTTTACCGTTCACAAACGGGCCGTTTCGCATAATAGGCCCGTTTGCGAACAGTAAAAAGTCTTTTGGCCTGTATCATCCCGAAAGGCATTTGCAAAATAGGGAATCGCAATTTTTGCAAATACCTATTTTGCAAATACATTTAGGGAATCGCAATTTGCGATTCCTTAAATGCAAAGCAGGAAGCAAGAACAAATTGCGACCTTAAGGAATCGCAAATTACTACCAACTTTAAGTTGGTGGTAATTTGCTAATTCCTAGAAAAATTCACATTGTTGCATTTTTACAAGTGCCATGTGGCGCGCACACATGCCCTTAGGGCATGTATGTGTGCCACATGTGCACACTTACCTTGTTTAGGGTTGAATTAGGTTGGCCACTTGCCCCCTATCACCCTCGAAATTGCATTAGCAATTTGTGATTACCTATTTGGTAATCGCAAATTGCGAATGTCTTCCCATTTATTCCTATGGGTCTCTAGGCCCATAGAAATGAATGGGAAGGCATTCCTTAATAGCGAATCGCAATTTGCCGTTCGCTATTAAGGAATATGTAGGAATCCCAATTTTATTTGCGAAACTTACATACATTGCATTTCCGAGTCCATAATAGCGAATCGGTAAAATGCTCTATTAAGGACTCACAAAATACACTGTTGATACATCTGGCCCAAAGACCTCTTCCTTTCATGTCCCCAGTGAACTCTGCTTTAATTTACTCACAGGAACTACTCAATGTTGAGAAGAAAAGCGTCATTCGCATTTGCTCC
Organism: Lissotriton vulgaris; assembly: GCF_964263255.1. Taxonomy (NCBI): domain Eukaryota; kingdom Metazoa; phylum Chordata; class Amphibia; order Caudata; family Salamandridae; genus Lissotriton; species Lissotriton vulgaris. The sequence continues at coordinate 188,213,785 of NC_141695.1, forward strand.
TCTTCCTTAACACACTCGCCAATTGCTGCAATAGATTTCAATAACTTTATCATCAGAAAAATAGTTACATCCAGGAGAAGGATTGCCTCTTTGCTGCCAGCAACACATCCCTCTTCCCTGGGTGGCCCACCACACAGCCTCTTCTGCTCAGTGGAAAACCATTCATTTATCCTTTTTTTCCCCTTGGAAGTCTGGGTAGAGATAGTTTGCATAAAATGCTCTGGGCTTTAAAGCACATATGACCACTGTACTACCTGTATTAGCGTAAAGTGCATGTGGCGGCCTTGGGGCATAAATGTTTTTTAATTTGGAGAAAAATTGCTATTGGCAACTATTGATTAGATCACAAGACGAAGGGCAGAGAAACTTTCTCAATAAACCAAATTAACGAGAAACAAAGACATGCAATAGACTTCCTAAGGGACAGGCCATCAATTCACTCCTCCCACCCCATGTGTGGTAAAGAGGAACTTTGGCAGCGGACTCCAGTAATACCCCTGAGGAGTGACCTGTTCAACGGTTATCTATGAACTGCCACACACCCGCCTAAAACTGACCTTAAATCGAAACAACTCAACCAACTCTCATGTCTGTGAACATCGAAGCACCAGTCCACGAGACACTTACCTTGCATAACCTGCCACCTTTACAGTAACATCAAACTTCAAAAACTTCTTGTTCTTACACAGCAATTCACTTACCACAGCCCACCCACGTAATGCTAGTGCTAACCTCTCTCAACTCCTGCTGCTAAAAGCATGAGGTGGTTTCTCCTCATTGCACTATTATCTTAAAAAATGTTTCCCTCAGATCTTTCCTTCCTACAGTGTTACCCTTCAAGCACTATGTCAAATATTTTCTACTGGTCCTAGTGCAGTGCAAGAAACTAAACTATTGTTGGTAATTTGGGGGCATATTATCAAGGGATTTATCTCTGCTTTTCTGGCTTTAAAAGCCAAGAAAGCGGAGATGAAAGTATCTCCCTATCAGCCACAGGGTGCTAACAAGAAAATTCGCATGTTAGCACCCTTTTCCTCTCTGCTTCCCCTTGCATCTCTAATGAGATGCAAAGGGGGCGCTCCAGAGAAAAATAATAGGAGAAATGGTGTTAAGCGACATTTCTCCTATTATCAAGGATATTGCTAACCCTGTTAGTGAGAAAAAAAAGCAGCGCTAACCGCGGTTAGCGCTGCTTTTTTTACACCTGGTATTTTCCTGACTTAGCCATGATATCCTATGGAAGGTGGATATCATGGCTAAGTTTGTGAGCCCCTATCATCAAGCTAACGCCAAACTTCGAGAAATTATCGTTGGTTTTCCAGCGATAATCTCTCATTTGGCAGTTAGCGCGAGGACTTTTATCACTTCTGAGATAAGCGTTGCTAATAGCACGCTATCTCAGTGATAAAAATTCAAGCTACCCGGCGATAATTATCCTAGCGCTAAATGCGCTTAGCGATAATTATCGCTGGGGGTTGTTAATATGGACGATAATTTCTTCTTGGGCATCCCTGTGATGCCAGGGAGGAGTTCTCTCATTTGGATGGGGGTCTTTGCAAATGAGGGCACTAATTATCTCTGGCACCCTTGCAGGCACAGTCATCACTGGTGAGCAAACAGACTGTTGGTGGGTGCACGAAATACATTAGAGGTGGCGCCTAGTCAGGGAACCTCTTATGGGCATGCTTGGTAGGTGTGCACATGGGTTCCAAGCTCCTCCAGGAACCCTTCCATAGAAGGCTGCAGTGGCACACTGGATATGGCATCCTTGTCCCTAATGAAAGTCTTGCAAATTCCTCTTCATTGAAAGACAAAAGAGCAGTTTCAAAATGGCGATAGGTCACCGAATGCTGCAGTCTTTATATTGCAGGCACAACTTTGGCACTCTTTGTATGTCATCTGATGACCTCTCTCTGGGTGCGGTGGCTTCACTCAAAGATAGCAAGCGCCACACAGACAGACACAGTGCTTGTTTTTAGTCTAGTGTAGTCTAGAGTTTGAATATACTGCATGGCTACCCTCCCACTACTGCAACCGACACCGTGAACTGATAAAGCTTCCAGAGGATCAGTCGTGGAAAGGTCAAGTCTTCAGAGCTTTACAAAAAGGAAGTTCAGGCTCTATTCGGTGCAGATCCAGGGGCAGGGTGTTCCAGAGTTTCGGTGCCAGAAACAGGGTGGAGAGGTCGCTTCATTGGGATCTTCTGATCCTGGGAACCCTCAGTGTAAGGGCTGAAGATGAGCTAAGGGTTCCCCCTTCGCAAGCGTGGGGAGGCTAGCAGTCTCAGAAGAGAGGGACCTTTTTTGTTGATTGCCCTATGAATAATGCAGAAGGAACAACCTGCACTCACATTCCACTGGAACCCAGTGAAGATCCCTGAGAGCCGTGGTAGCAGACTGGTATTGATATTCCTCAAAAGGTCGGCGGTAGGCATTCTGCCTCATCTGCAGCCTTCTGAGGACACAGTTGGACGAGCCAAGAAACAAGGTGTTTCAGTAATTGAGTTGAGACAGCACAAGGGCCTGAACGATCTCTCTTCTATCTGTGAATGGCAGAAGGTTGAGAACCGTTCTCAACAGTCTCAGGGTGCCATAGACGGTTGCCTCAAGCTTTTTCGCTTGCTGGTTCATCATGAGGCTGGCATCCACTAACACCCCAAGGCTTTTTATAGAGTTTTTTGGGGGAGGCAGCCTGCTCAGGACATCGGATAGGGAGCTCAGGAGGTTGTTGACAAAGTTATTAACTGAAACAAAACAAATTGGTGAGGGTCCAAGGGCTAGATTAACGACCCAAACAGACACGTGCCCTAATACTACATATTCATAACAAAAAATGTCTGTGGGTCAAAAAAGAAGAAATAAGGGTCAACTGTGTGTCCTAAAGTGTAGCACAACCAAGGAAAACCAAGAGAATGACTAGTGCAAAAGTGCAACAAAACGCACTAAATTCCTTGAGGAGGAAAAAGTGCCCATCAGTTCCCACTCGGTACCGCCCTATTCATCATCTGGGCTCTCCTAACCCAGGAGAAAGTGTAGTCTGCCACTAGATGTTTTTTGTGACAGACAATCAAAGCAAGATGGAAAATTATTGATAAGGGGTGGAACCGAAAAAGCTCAATACACCAGGGTAACTGAATTGCAGTGCATGGGTGTATAGTGAAAATAAGTGAGTGTTATAAAATTGGGTAGAAATGAATAGAGATAAACAATTTTAATGATTTCTCTCAGTTCTCCCAATATTAAAAATAATATAATAAACTGACAGATTTAACAAAATATCTGCCTGCAAGTAGGGTCAACATGTTTCAGCAAATGTGGCTAAAGATACGCCACTGCCTTCTTCAGGACCGTGATTTTAACTGCTACTGCAATAATAATAAAAGATATCACCTGTGTAGTTTCAGGTCTTGCTCAGTCTCCTTCAAAGAACTAAGGAAACAGTTTGCGCCCAAACAGGAAAACACAGAGAACCACAAAGAAAATAGAGATTTGAACATTAATGTATTGTTCAATCATTTAGTGCCATTAACACAACATGTCAAATGAATACGGTAATTAATTCCATTATCCCAGTAAAACCCCACTTACATTTTTGGCTGCAGCTCAGGTGTGTGGAGCACCGCTCTGGTGAAGAAACAGAACAAACAAGACAAACTCACATTCAGACATTACAGGTATATAGATTTGAAATCGTAGTAAGTAAAAAACGATCTCTTAGAGCTCACATCTCCTTATGGCGCCTATCTCTTAGCGGAGTCCGCAAATAGCGATTATTTGGATCATTCAAATCTTTAATGAAACGCTATACACAGCATGATGTAAAGCACAACAGTATGCACATCAAACTCAACAGCTCGCATGAAGCACGGTTGAGGCAGAATAAGAATGAAAATGCTGCACGGGCTAAACAATGATTAGGAATAAGCTAATCTCTGTCTTGGTGGCTTGTCTGCCAAAGAGTTGCCAGGCCACAATGAGGATGACCCTACTCTATTGATGATATGTATGCAGTTCCCTCACCAGCATATGGGGATCTTTCAATAGGGTAGACAGTTCTCCTCCAGGGTCTAAATAGTGTCCTTACTTCTTCAACAGGAAAAGTCAGAATTGTTCAGTAGACTTTGATGGCAAAGGCCATTGCATAAAACTGGCTTTTTATTGCTCTCCTTTTCTCGAACCCTCAGATTTACCTTCTCAATCGGCCCATACATTCTTTTAGCAGACACGGCCCGTGGCGGGAGTTCCGGTGGGGCAGAAAGGCGGGGCGGGGGAGGGTCAGGGTGGAGGTGCTAAAAACCGGAATATGGATTATTATAGGTAAGTAAACAATTTAATTAATAAAACTAATTTTGTAGCATGCGCTGCATCGCATTTTGCATCCAGCAGGGAGGAAGGTAAACCAGATATTAATCCACGTCTTAGAGCACAAGCACAGGTCCCTCAGTGTAAGTTGAGTAAACTGATTGATAACACTTTTTGATCGTAGAATCCAGTATCTTAATTTAGTTTTTTAGGGAGATGGGAAAGATGTATTTTCTATTGAGGGATAGTGTTGGGTTTAAGTAAGCTGAATGCAGTCAACTGGTAACAACCTGGATTCTTGTACATTCTATTAGTTGTTCACGCCAAAGCTGTTTCCATCTATTAATTCCATCCTAGGCCTAGACGGTTGCATAACATAGATCCTGTTCCAGATGCAGAATGGTGGCAAAGAAAGATGCGCTTAGACAAGAAAAGAACCACTTCCTGGAGATGAGGAAGGTTATATACGGGAGGGACCATGCCAGAAGGATCCATGGGAATCTTTGCAACCACACTGAGGAGGCAGGCGGCGTCTCCTGCATTCATTTGTGGAAACAACGGTCCAAGGCATAAATAGATTTTATATGGATAACAGGATGCCTTACATCCCTAAATTTAGGTGAAAATGCAGAATCTTGAGTACTTCTGGTGAACACAGCCAGCAACCAGGTGGCTACTGATTGCTCACCCGGGAGGTCACGCCCTCGGATACATAGGGTGGATTTTCCTCTACCTGGTACGTGGGTGGTTTCTGCTTTGGGTGATGACAGATTCAAATTCCTAAAGGCATTGGAACTCGAAAGGGAAGGGTAAATGGCGGAAGATGGCGCAGATGCAAGAGAGAACAGCAAGCTCACTTCCTACCGCGACTCATCCATCTTACGCCATCATTATCCTCCGTCTCTCCTCCACCTTCCACTACCATTAACCTCTATCAGCTCCTCTGCCGCACAGTGTTGTTAACCTCCAGCGTCACCTCCACCTAACGCCGCAGTTGACAGCTCATCTTTACATGCTAGCAGGAACTGCTCGCCATTGGACCACCCATTAATTGCTCATATCTCATCCTCCTCACTTTCCCATTAACCCTTCAGACCTCATCCTTCTTAGACTAACATTAAACCAGGAACCCTTCCACCTTGGCTGAATGTTGCCGGTCCCCGGGGCCACCTGGAGCTAGACTGGAGTCCGCCATCTCACAGTCAGACCAGATTTGGAAACGATTTATGCGGTGCAGCCAGGGCGCCTGCTGGAGGAGGGGCCGCCATTTTGCAAAGCATATCCTAGATCAGCCCTCGTGGCGAGCCCCTCGCTTTCAATTTCAGAGCTCTGTGGCCATAGACAGAGGCAGATGAATCAATTACTCGTGCCCTATTCTGCTCGGAAAGATGGGAACAAATGAGACGGCTTCTCCGCCACTTTTCAGCTCGGCTCGATGCACTTCCAGCTTCGTTTCATGAGAGCAGGCGTGCTCGCCGCCCAACGTTGCTCTAAGCAGCAGGAGGGGGAAAATCAATATTAATTTGTTTTGCCCTGTTGAAATATCACTCTTGGCAGCCTGGCGGGTTTGGGGGTGGGGAAAGGAGGTCTCTGGGTTTGCAAGGTAAGGGAAGTAAAGATGCTGCAGAGGGTGACGTTGTCGAATTTAAGAAAATACCTTCTGGGCGTCTGATATTGTTTTTCGAGATACTTTCAAGCTGAGCTACCAGTTTGCCATAATGCCTCACCGATACAGCTGCAAAGCGCGAGTCTCAGCAGAACACTGTCAGCAGGGGCTCCAGTGACAGGCTTTCATACTGCACTGCCAGGGTCTGCTTGGCATGCGACTGACTCTACCCCACTCCTACAAACCTTTCCGAGGCTGCAGCATGTTGTAAATTCGCCCTATTGCCTTACTGACTCCCAATCAGCTTCTCAACAAGGGGATGTCAGATAAAAAAGGATTCAGTGAGGTTGGGGTATTTAGGGCTATTTAAGTTCTTATGACCCTCTGGGTCGAATTACGACTTTTGGCTGAGAGATGGCGCAGCAGTGCCAACTGATGCACCACCGCTCCGTACAAGGTCGCTACAGCCCGCACGCCAGATTGCGACCAATTTTGTGGTTTGGCGGGTGGGTGGCGTGGCAGTCCTGCTGTCTTACAAAGGCGGCGCTGCCTTTCAAAGAGGCACTGCAATGGGAACGCCATGCAAGGTTTCTGCACGACATGGACTTGAAAGCCAATGCCCTGCAGGACCCTGGGTGCATAAACACAGGGGGGCACATGTTGCACCCCCTGCCTGCATGCATCTCCAGGCTGAGGGGGCACAGGGGGCGTGTACAGCCCTCTTTGTCATAGCACCACCAGACTTTTCAGGGACAAAAGACCACCATGAAACCTCTGGCGGTCCTACAACTTGTAATATGCATGGCAGTGGCACCACCTGCATATTACATAGCCCCTGACCGCTGCACCACTGACAGGGAACAGCAGTTCCACGGTGCAGCCGGCGGTCCAATTATGGTCCGACTGCCCAAGTGGTAATAGGGTGGTTGGACTTCCAGTGTGGTGGTGGCTGGACCACCAGCACTGTGCCACCATAGGTCTGGGGGTCCTCGGTCCGCCAGACTCATAATTAGGCCCTTTGTGCCTTCATCACCTCCCGCAAACCATCTGTACTCGCTTTAAAAGACCAGGACCCACCATGCGAGCATCCCATAAATAATCACTGTTAACACTTTTCTTTCCTTCAGGATCATGTGTGCGCCCATTCCAATATTTTAGGCCGGTGTGCTTTCTATCTTGTAGTACACCCATCTTCAATTCTCTGGAAGGCTGAAGGATGGCAAAAGCAACTTTGTACTCTTTTTGTTGTGTAGTAAAAGCATTCTATATCCATGAAACTTGTGGGATTACACATTTGTCTCTGCCTACTCCAATGGGCAATGGCAATGCCAAACAAAATAGACAGGGGCACGTCAAAAGCTGCCAGTGGTGTGATTCCATCAGACTTCTTGGTTGGAGAGCAAAAAATGTTAAAATGGAGACGGGCATTTACTGAAGTGTGTCCAGTGAAAGGGCAAAGCTTCACTCCTCCTTCCATAGTGCTGTTCTTAACTATTGAAAGTGAGACCCCTACCCAGAATCCTTTGGTCATAAAGAGTGCCAATCTCTGACGCACCTCGACCAGCTGAAGGGAAATTGAGAGAGCTTGACAACACTAAATGGTGCCTCCAAAAAGGTGCATACCGGTGATGGTAGTTGGCAACCAAGCCAGACCAGCTCATGGAAAGAGGTGATATAATGTAGCTTTAATAGAGGCTTGGGCACAGCCGAGAGTTTTCCTCCTGCACACTATAACAGTGAAGTTCCACAAACAAGTCTTGAGGCATTCACTACTAAAAATGAAAATGGGCTTCCAAAAACTAGGCTTTGATTTTCATTGATTTCAAAATGAAATGCCCTAGTTAAAAAAAAATACAAGGCCTGATGACATATAAGTACAGGTAAAGTCCGCTGACACATGATTTGTACTTGCTGGAGCAGCCTTAAAGCTTTTTGATCGTGTTTACATGGGTATGGGGGGGGGGGTCGAATTTAGTGATATTACAGTCCTCTTGCCACTCGTTGCTGCCCTTTGACAGCAAACTCACATTTTGAAGTGACCTGATATGCAGTGGTCACTATTCTAGTGAACACTATGTATCAGTCCAGCAACCCTTATTGATGATTGGTTGTAAGTCAACCTTATAGACCAGCTATCCTAGTAGCGTGGATACGAGCAGTCTAAGGCTAAAGACTCGAGAGGGCGTGTTAAGCCAGCTGTTATACCACATATACCCCTTGAACACCAAGTGAAAGGACACCACACAAGTGTTATGAAAATAAACAGTTATTTATTAAGAATCACAACAGCCCTGTACTCTTTATGAGGACAGGGTACTAAGCACAAACCAAAACTCTTACAAAAATACTTAAGTTAGCACAGTATATACAAATGCCCGAGGGGCACGGAAAACCATATACTTGAAAAGTGGAATGCGAAATTACTAGCAGGTAAGTACAGTACTACTAGGCTTTGGAATCGCTAGGACTTGACTATAGAATCGTTAGATTACTTCTAGGAGACCCAGGGGACTCGGGTGCAGTGTGTGCACTCTCACGCGAGATGCGGGACAAAGTCTATGGTAGCTAGAAATTGCAAAGTTAGTGTTCTCGGGCGAACCCGACCTGGTAGGAGGAAAACGAAAGTGGATTCTGACCCTTGGATAGTGAGGCTATGCTGGGGCACCGAAATGCCGAAGTTACCTAGCCCAGGGGCTGCAGCTGCATAGGACTCAAAGGACGTCGGGAATCCTCGTAGACGGACCAGGAGCCTGGAAGAAAGAAGTTGCTGGCAGGCGACCAGTGAAGAAAGTTCGATGGATCCAAGCCTGGATCGAAGGAAGATGACACCTGAAAGCAGAGGGGACCAAGTTCGTGACTACTAGCCAGTAGTCAGTGGGCACCAGGAGGGCACCGGATGGTAGCCACCTCGACTAGGCGAGTGGGTGACGCTGTGCTCGGAGATCTCACGGACCAGGAGGCGTTGTCGGCGACCAGGAAGGAGGAGCGAGCTGTCCCACGAAGATAGAAGCTGTCGGCGTCGCTGGACCCAGGATTGGGCAACAAAGCCTTGGCAAATTCAAGCCCACGCGGTGGACCTAAAATGGCGTCTGGAGTGGACCAGGAGGGTCCGGGGTGCCTCTCTTGAAGAAGGAAGCAAGGGCCAGTCTGGAGCAACCAGACCAGCAGCAGTGATGTCGTCGGGCGTCGTGAAGAAGGCCACAAGCCAGCCGGCTAGTAGCCACACAGCGCGGTGAGCACGCAAAAGCAGAAGGGCCCCACGCAGATCGTGGAGATGCTGGAGGGCTGATCTTCGGTGCTGGAGCTGCTCAGGGTTGGGGCTTCTCGGACCCCAAAGCACTCACCAGTGGAAGACTCGGTGGGCTTGTTACAAAGAAGTCGTGCAGTCTTGGCGATCGTCGGTCCCTCGAGGTCTCGTCGCACTCACGGTTCTCAGCTTTGCTGTAGAGGTGAGTAGAGGTCAGAGGTGCCAGGGAAGCCGGGTCTCGTCGAGCTGGGTCGTCGGATTCGTGATGAAGGACTTGCAGCAGACCGCAGTGTTCTTAGGATGGTGCCCGCTTGATGCAGGGTGACTACTCCTTAGCCAAGAGGAGAATCTTGAAGAAGAAATCTTGATATCCTTTCGTAGAAAGTCGTGTCTTGATTCCAAAGATGATCTAATTTGAACAGGGGGCCCGCTCCCATCTTTATACTAAAAAAGGGGGCTGACCCGGTGACTAGGTCCTGCCTATGGGTGGGACTAGGAGGGGGGTGGTTACACCCCTCTGCCATGCCGGACTTCCCCAGGCCAGGGGCTGGTGTGCCCCTGGAACTGGTTCAGACTGGCCTATGCGTAGTGAGCACCGGGGTGCCACTCAGCAGTCACCTTCCTGAAAAGCCTTGCCTACCCAGGATACACAAAACCATGTCTGGGACGGTGCTAGCACCGCCCCGGACAGGAAACCCTTTGTCCAGGCCTCCCTCGCTGGAAGGACTCCCAGCAGCAGGAGGTCAGACTCGTGTCTGTGGTGGCAGCATCCATTTTGTGGAGCTGAGGCTTCAGTTAACTTTAACCGGGGTTCACAGTTACATACATGTCGTGTCCCTCTAGAAGGGTGGAATGCTAACCCCGTTGCCAGAATTGGCGTGGGGTTAGTATTCCAATTCGTATGACACCTTACTCGACATGTTTTGATAAAGCAATACCAAAGTTAGCATTTAACCGCGAGGATTATAATGCACTTAAGAGTATATGGTATGCGATATCATGGAACAGCTATTAGGACTGGGTTCCGCAAGCTGCAGACAGGCTCAGCTCATGCCAGAGCACCATCTCACACGATTCCAAGCACTCTGCCTTCAGGATTGTCATGGCCTGCCATAGGAGTGACTGATAGGAATCTGTGTGTCCATTTTAGGGTTAGGTATAGGTATACTACACCTACAGCAAAGGGTGATTACACGACTTTGCCCCAGCTGTCATGCAGCCAGTTGTGTCAAATTTAGGAGGCCAGCCAGGGGTGGCATAATACATGCTTCAGCCCCTGGTAGGCCCTGGGTACACCTATGCCCTGAGTTACAGGGTCTGATAAGGTGGCCCAGTACCAATTGGAAATGTACCTAGGGTACATGGAATCCATTTTACAGAGAGAGCAGTAGGCCTGGGGTCCTGATTGGCAGGGCCCCAGGTCGACTATGTCAAAAACCAGCTAAAACACAGGGCAAAAAGTTGGGGGCAACCATAGTCAGGAGGTACCTTCCTACACAACCCCCCCCCCCCCAAACGAAAGGAGATAAGGCTATCCTTGTCCAGGTAAGCCTCTATTACCTAAGTGGCCATATAAGGAAGGACCAGCTCTGGCTTGGTTTCCCCCTGTGTCGTGGTCCACTAGGCAACCCCTCACCCTAAGGGTATCTGAGGGTCTCCACCATAGGGAATCTCTGCCTTTGGTGTGTCTTGGGAAAGAAGAAGGCTGATGCTGGGATGGAGCACTGAAGTGAGGCTCCTCCACCTTTGGGCTCAACTTCCTCCAGTCACCATTCATCATTTGTGCCTTTCTTTCTTTCTGCAAGAAGAACCATTAGTAAAACTATTTTCCATCCACGACCAGCCACAGCCGGCTGTGGGAGTACATGCAGAGCGGTGCCGTGGGGAGGGGCAGGGTGGGGGGTAGTAATGTATGGATTACGGAGTTTTTCAGGTAAGTAAACTTTTAAATAAATAAAAAGAATTTTGTTGCGCACACTGCATCGCAATTGGGGATACAGTGCACGCAACGAAATTCGTGGCCCTTCCCCTCCCCACGTCACCGCCCTGCAGGTACTCCCACTTGGGCTTTTCTAAAATAAATGATTTAACTGTCCTAAATCTGAATTGTTATATTTTAAATGTCGAATTTTCTGAAATAAAATAAATAAAAGTGAATTATTTCAGACATGCTGAATTTGCTATTAATAAAAATTAGATAAATAGAGAATCAAGCTGGTCTTGAGTTTTCCTACGCCTAATTTTCTTACTAGCAGATCTATCGAACTCAATGGTGGTGTGTCTAATAAATGTCGTATTTTATGAAACCATGGTAAAAATATCTAAAACTGCAGGTGTAAATAGTATAAATATGCAAATTAGTCTTTAGACACTCCACTACGATACAGCAGCTTTTCCTTTGATTTTCACTGATCCATGGAGTAAAGAGTAAGTGTTTAAGAGTGCTTTGCAGTGTTATGGGCTCCACTGTTTGAGAGTATGTTAGAAATTATACTTCAGGGAGAGGTGACATGTCTTTAGAAATTATTTCCGGAGGAGCGCTGCATCATTGATGCAGGCTATTCAGGAAGCCTATAAAGGATTAGTGGTGAATTAATATGGTGAAATATGAAGTAATTTCAGTGGTGGATATTAGTCAGTTACTTGGAGTGAGAAGGATAGCGGTCGGATAAAAAGGGGAAGAAAGATTTGCATTCATATAGCACTGAGGGGTGTTGAAGTGCTTTTTTGGCGAGTAGCACGCCACTCCGGAGCTCATAAAGGATTAGTGTTGAATGTTAGTATAGTATAAATATGAAGTAATGTGAGTAGTGGCTATGTTATTCAGTTATTTGGGTAGTATATTAGTATAGTTGAATATGGAATTTGAGAAGTGAACATGTTAGTATGTTAATTTTGATTGAAAAGGTTAGTGGAGGGATAAAAGAGTAAGGGATTCAAACTAGGGATGTGTTTTTACTTTTATCAAATCAAAAACCTACCCTAAGGCCTACAATATGAATAGTAGTTACTATGGAAGTAAACAAGACAGTGTTATTTGCATTTACAAGTGGCAGGAGTTTTGGCATAGTGGCTCGAGCTGCTGCGTTTGGAGCCAGGAACCCAGGTTTGAATACTCATCTAGGCTTTAGACCCAATGTTGTCTGTGCAAACCACGTAATCTATGTGTGTAAAAATGATTTGTGTAATCCCCATTTGTTGTACACAATCTGAGATCGCCACCCACCCCCTTCCTGCAATGTAGTACTCTCTTGCTTCACAGCTGGATTTGAGCTATAGCAGTACATACCTAACTAGGTAGACCAATGGAAATTGCTGAACATTATAACTAAGGGTCCCTGTTTTCCATTTTTTAAGATAAATACAGACAGGAAACAATTTAATTTCCTGTCCTTATTTATATTTGAATACGGATAAAAAACGAAAAGTAGTTTGTTTTTTCCATGAATCTACATTTATTTATTTATAACATTTATAGAGCGCACTGTTACCAAACGGTGCCCTGGCGCTGACTGTCAGGCCAATAAATGTGTGGATTAAGAGGCAGAGGCAGTTAAAAAACAGGGGGCCCGATTCACAGAATTAACTTAATACAAAATTCTAAACTTACTACCATTTTGGTATTCACAGAAGGCACTTACTCATTTCGGTATTCACAGAAGTTAGTAGTCCTAACTTTAGGACTCCTAAATGCCTTCTGTGAATACTGAAAGTCTTAAAATTAGGATTTTTCTCAATTTAGTAGTAGTAAAGTTAGGACTCCTAACTTTAGGACTCCTAAATGCCTTCTGTGAATACCGAAAGTCTTAAAATTAAAATTAGGATTTTTCTCAATTTAGTAGTAGTAAAGTAACAAAACATAAATATGGATAAATAAAGCCGGAATGTCAAAAAAATAAATACTATACAACCGGGAGCCATAATTATAATTGAAAGTTAAATTTTGTCTGCATTAGTTTCCCAACCACTCCCTTTCCTTTGGCCAAATAAACGTGTTTTAGCACCAAAAGTGGCCTTTTGAGATTAGGTTGGATGGCCCAGCTCACACATTCATAACTTTTTAGAGCAAGTGAAGCAGCGTTCTTTAAGGGAGAGCTGTTTTTTCTGTGTCTGTGCCACAGTGGATGTATTGTCCTCAGGCAGCCGAGTCTGTTGAGGTTGTCGATTTGCCTTCTCTGAAACCTACAGCAGGGAAAGGTGTTTACAGCTAAAACTCTTGTCTTGGGCGAGCCTCAGTCTGCAATCACTGGATCGAAGCTCCTCTCCGAGCAACCATGCCTCCTCATAGTTTATGTCGGAAACATCCTTGAATATTTTAAAAATATCAATAGTGTTGCCCCTCCAGCGTTTCACCAGGTTATGTTCTGTGAAACATTGTTCTTTAAAAACTATAACTGAAAAAAAGGAAGATATCAAATTCATAAGACAATATATTCGAGCAAGCTGAAGAATCACATTGTAAAGAAACCAAAGCTTCAGCGACATTAGCCATTATGCATTCGTATTTAAAAGCATATACCTCAATATAGATATATGCTCCCACCGTGTCGTACCGCTTGTTGTCCTTAGCGGGGAGATACCCCATTTGGGGTGAGTCAGGCGCTTTATAAATGCTATAAATAAAATAAATAAATATAGATATTAACAGTTGATGCAAAAGGGGCATACCTAAATGCAAAATATATGATAATTAAATCAATTGCAACGCTTCTTCCAGAACGTGGATCTTTTTCCATACAACATAAAGGATCACAAAGCCTGATTCTGGAGCAACATGTCCAAGTACAGGCAGAAGTTGCAATTTTTGTGGTCATGATATGGTTTGCAAAGGCTACTTGAGGTTGTATCTCTGGAGCCAAAAGTGCACGGTATCTGTGACTTTTATTGTGTTTTTGCGACAGTTCAGTCTTTCTAAACTTGTATCAAAGACATCTTCCTTTTTCTAAGAAATGTTTCTGAAGGGACATTAATATTCGTTGAATATCACAACATATTATATTTCCTAACATCTCTTTTTTTTAGAACGCATTGACTGCTCAATCTGATCTAAAAATGGCGAGTCAGGGAAATGAAGGAAGTCTAGCTTAATTTTTGCACGAAACTGTATGCATTTATGTCAGGAATTGATGAGAATTGACAAAGAATGTATGAGGGGTTTGCACTGCTCGGTTGATGAGAATTGGCCATTTTGCATCTGACCATATCCAGCACTCCCTTCAAACCAATAGGCTCTAGAGTCTAGAGTAACATAAAGCAAGAGGCGTAGGAGAGGGAACACTAAGGAAAATATTGCCTAATTGCACTAAATGACAGGAGGACCTGTGCCATGGATAGCCTGATGTCCCAGGAATAAGTACATGAACTTGGATCCCTGCTTCACTAGTAGTTGGTGTTGTGTGCGCCAAATCTACGCAGCCAAAAACAGTCTAATGGCTGTATTCTACAGAAGTTGTACACCGGCTTGAATCTTAGCTGGGAGCCCCAGGTAGCAGACATCAAGTATGGGCAAGATAGCTGCACCTACCTACAATGGCTTGCTACCACTGAGGGTTAATTGAGAGTATGTTTCTCAGGAGCCTTAATTGTGAAAAACAAGCAGAGACTATGAAGTTGACTTAGTTTTTGTGCAGGAAGGTATTTTAAAGTGGGGGATATCTGATCAAGTTTCAGGAGTCCCTTGATTAAGCATAGATGACAATCTTCAATTGATGTGAATGAGAAACGTGCTTGAAGAGGGTGTTGTTGTGCCCTACTAGGACTTACCCATGATCCCAGAACCTGGTTCATAGTGGTAGAGTTCTAACTTGTGTATGAAAAAAAATTGACATCATGTAGTCCGTGATTTCTTTGTGACTTGAAATTTTAAAGTTTTATTCACAGCCAAGGATAATTGATTTGATTGCTTTGATTTTACAGTTTATATGGTGCTTGAATGCCCTATACAAGGAATACCTTGATCTCCACAAACAGAGAGCCAATTGTTAACAAGCCTTTGCAATGCAATATTTCTCGCATTAGGAAAGTGTGAACTATTGGTATTGTAAATGACAATTTTTTTATTATGGGGTGGCTTTGAAAATATATAAATTAATAGCATTCTTATTCACAAATCCAATAGCTTACACTTTTTTAATGTGAGTCCTATTGGCTATGGCAATGCTTGTTGGTAGCAAGCAAGGACAGTGCAGTTGTGGTGCTGAGTGATGATGTGGTTGGGCTGAGTGATGTGGTGGTGTCCTAGAGTAATGTGGTGGTGTCCCTCAGTGATGTGGTGGTGTCCCTGAGTGATGTGGTGTTGTCCCCGAGTGATATGGTGGTGCCCCTGAGTGATGTGGTGGTGTCCCTGAGTGATGTGGTGGTGTTCCTGAGTGATGTGGTGGTGTCCCTCAGTGATGTGGTGGCGCCCCTGAGTGGTGCCCCTGAGTGATGTGGTGGTGTCCCTGAGTGATGTGGTGCTGTTTCTGAGTGATGTGGTGGTGTTTCTGAGTGATGTGGTGGTGTTCCTGAGTGATGTGGTGGTGTCCCTGAGGGATGTGGTGTGTCCCTGAGTGCTGTGGTGGTGCCCCTGAGTGATGTGTTTGGGTCCCCGAGTGATGTGGTGGTGCCCCTGAGTGATGTGGTGGTGTTCCTGAGTGATGTGGTGGTGTCCCAGAGTGATGTGGTGGTGTACCTGATTGATGTGGTGGTGTCCCTGAGTGGTGTGGTGGTGCCCCTGAGTGGTGCCCCTGAATGATGTGGCGGTGTCCCTGAGTGATGTGGTGGTGTCCCTGAGTGATGTGGTGGTGTCCCCGAGTGATGTGGTGGTATCCCTGAGTGATTTGGTGGTGTCCCTGAGTGATGTGGCGGTGTTCCTGAGTGATGTGGTGGTGTCCCTGAGAGATGTGGTGGTGTCCCTGAGTGATGTGGTGGTGCCCCTGAGTGATGTGGTGGTGCCCCTGAGTGATGTGGTGGTGTCCTTGAGTGATTGGTGGTGGTCCTGAGTGATGTGGTGGTGTCACTGAGTGATGTGGTGGTGTCACTGGGTGATGTGGTGGTGTCCCTGAGTGATGTGGTAGTGTTCCTGAGTGGTGTGGTGGTGTCCCTGATTGATGTGGTTGTGTTCCTGAGTGATGTGGTGGTGCCTCTGAGTGGTGCGCCTGAGTGATGTGGTGGTGTCCCTGAGTGATGTGGTGGTGCCCCTGAATGATGTGGCGGTGTCCCTGAGTGATGTGGTGGTGTCCCTGAGTGATGTGGTGGTGTCCCAGAGTGATGTGGTGGTATCCCTGAGTGATTTGGTGGTGTCTCTGAGTGATGTGGTGGTGTTCCTGAGTGATGTGGTGGTGTCCCCGAGTGATGTGGTGGTATCCCTGAGTGATGTGGTGGTGTCCCTAAGTGATGTGGTGGTGTTCCTGAGTGATGTGGTGGTGTCCCTGAGGGAAGTGATGGTGTTCCTGAGTGATGTGGTGGTGTCCCTGAGGGATGTGGTGGTGTCCCTGAGTGATGTGGTGGTGCCCCTGAGTGATGTGGTGGTGTCCCTGAGTGATATGGTGGTGTTCCTGAGTGATGTGGTGGTGTCACTGAGTGATGTGGTAGTGTTCCTGAGTGATGTGGTGGTGTCCCTGATTGATGTGGTGGTGTTCCTGAGTGATGTGGTGGTACCTCTGAGTGGTGCCCCTGAGTAATGTGGTGGTGTCCCTGAGTGATGTGGTGGTGCCCCCGAGTGGTACCCCTGAATGATGTGGCGGTGTCCCTGAGTGATGTGGTTGTGTCCCTGAGTGATGTGGTGGTGTCCCTGAGTGATGTGGTGGTGTCCAAGAGTGATGTGGTGGTGTACCTGATTGATGTGGTGGTGTCCCTGGGTGGTGTGGTGGTGCCCCTGAGTGATGTGGTGGTTTCCCTGAGTGATGTGGCGGTGTCCCTGAGTGATGTGGTGGTGGTGTCCCTGAGTGATTTGGTGTGTGAGGGTAAGGGTGTGTGGGAGTGGGAGGGGGTGAGGGTGAGAGGGTTTTGAGGGTGAGGGGTGTGAGGGTGTGAGGTTGCCAGGGTGAGTGAGGGTGTCTGAGGGTGGGTGAGGGTATGAGGGTGAGTGAGGGTGTGTGAGGGTGAGGGGGTGTCAGGGAGAGAGAGGGTGAGTGTGACGAGGATGAGGGTGATGGGGGTGAGGGTGTGTGAGGGTGAGGGTGTGTGATGTTCGAAAGTTCGAATATTGTTTCAACACTCAAGGGCAATAGCGAAGCTAAACTTATTTGCATATGGTATGTCCGAATGCAAATTAGACCAGCCAATCAGTGCTGTGTGGCGCTGGTCACGCGCGCTCCACGGTGGTATCCTATCTGCAAACTGCAGCTTCTGTAACCGTGGGGTACTTTAAGTAGGGGTAGCAGGCTATCCTAACCTGCTGTTCGGCTCGCCACCATTCCAGTCCCCTCTTTCCCTAAACTTCCTCGGCTGCCGTGTCAGGCCACTCTTACCCCAGCCTGGCTGACTACTTTCCAACTCCAGCAGACACCCTCAATCTGAATGCAGCCAACGTCCCCCTTTTTACAGCAGTTCAGTGCTTACAAGTCCCAGAGCGCGCCATCTTTAAATGTAGTGATTAACGCTTATTGACAGAGAGCAGACGCTGGCAGCGCGCGCCGCATCTCTCGCTTAGCCCGGGGTGCCTTTCAACCCTAACGATGTTTTCTTTGTGATGCCCGTCTCTGGCGACCATAAAGATTCCCTGGTTAATGGACACACAGATTATAGTGGCCACTGAAGCACGGCGCGCATTTGTTCTCCTGGCACGCAAACCATCATGCAGTGGTTTTGGGGCGGGGATGGGAGAAAGAGTGGCTGTGTTTTTCGTCTATTTCCTTCTAGAATTTACACATAATATGTTTTTGTAAGTCCAAGTCATATCATGGGACAGGAAGTGTCGACGCGGGAGGTTTTATTTCAAAATATGCAGAATTGGTTTGTTTTAATCTGTCTATTCACGAAGTTTAATCTGTCTATTCATGAAGGCGCGTGTCAGCTCAGGGCTAGTCAAAAGGTCGAAGTTCGCCAAAGACAGCCCTACACTTTAGTTCCTTCACTCGCATGGGAGAGCTGCCCCTCCCCCACACACTAACACACTCTAACAAAGGACATTCTCTAGGCCTGGGGCCCTCAATGGAACATGAAAGTGCTATGATGTTATAAAAACCCATGGTGCGCCAATGGGGTGTCACGTGCAAAGGGCCTACTTGCCATCTCGGCTTTAACCGGCTGAAATGGTGAAGAAATATTTTAGAATACCGAAAAGAAGGGCCTATTAGCACCAAATAGCGATATTTACCGCTTAGCGCTAATTTTTTTATCGCTTGCTATCGCCGGATATAATCGCAGGAATAACGTGCTATTAGCAACGTTTATCTCCAATACGATAAAATATTCAGCGATATCGGCGAAATGCGAGAATATCGCTGGAAATCCAGCGATATTCTCGCATTACAGCCAATGGGGGCTTAATCTAATATTCCACCCCCCATTGACTATACAGGTAAGTCAACTTTTCAGCAGGAGTTGGTTTCTAGTGATAATCGAGCTTAGCGCAATTTTATCGCTTCGCCTGCCTTGCTAATAGGCGATAGCATTGTTAGCGACCGCTTTCAGTCGCTAACAGTTTGGGTACGTCCACTTTGCATGTCATTAGCGATAAATATCGCTGACATGCAAAGCGGGCCCCAAACCTGTAGCTATCGCCTAAAAGCTGTCGCTAACTGCTGTTAGCGACAGTTTGCTAATAGGGCGATAAAAATATTGCTGCTTTAGCGGAAAAAAGTCCCACTAAAGCGGCGATATTGCCCTTGATAATATGCCCCATTGTACGGTTTGGGAGACTTCAAACAATTGCTTCTCACCCTTAAAAAGTCAAGTGCTCAGATCGAATATATTAAATAGCAAAGCTGCCACCAGACCCCATACCATGTGTGACATTATCAGTTTGTTCTGTGTTTTAAGCCAACAGCGCTTTGCATTCTGGAATTTTTATTAATATTTGGTCCAGGTTTAGTTTTTTTAACACAGACCTGACGCTAAATCTTTTATGGGGTTTACAAACCAACGCACGTTGGTGTTTGCGTTGGTTTGCATTGGTTTGTACGAAAAAGTAAGGCAAACTAGCGTCAAGCGGGCATTCCGTGGGTGGTACATGGTCGTTCCTCTGCCACCACCCATTTTTACACAAAATCCTACCCACTAACAACAGTAGACAGGGTTTTGTGCCAAAAATAAATGCACTTGAAACAGGCAATTAAAATAGGAGTAATACCTTAATCTCTTCTTTCTTTTTCTGACTTTGCATGTGTGCTGCACTATACAGCACATATACAAAGCAGGAAAAGTTGTAAAATCAGTCTATTGTGTACTGCAATGGTATCCTTCCTGTACAAAACCTATGGCAGACTCATGCAGACACCTTTGTGGAGTGAGGAATAGTAAGTCTATTATTCCCTATGTGCAGTTACCTTTTCGATGTTTTATCACTCAATATTCTGTTCCCAATATTCGTGTATCTCCAAATTGTTGTTATTGATAGTCAGTAGTACAGCTGTATAGACCTGCATCCCCCTGCAATCCTAAGGCAAGGGGGCAGTTTTCTCTTGAGAAAAGATTTGAGACATCGTATTGATAGCTGTGGATTAGTCAGAGCCACATAAATAATCTACTTTCAATTAATCCTATTGCTTTCATACTTTGAATGTATATCCTACTTTTCAAGGAATAATGTATCTGAGATCAGCATGTTATGGCTTAAAGTTGTGGTTAAGTTAATAAAAGAAATTTACCTTTATCAGTACAATATTATGACTTTCTAGAGTGCATTCCCACTCATTTCCAGGAGAAGCATGACTAATGCACATATTCTATCCTTCCCAAAAATAGAAAAGCTGTATTTGAGTCATGCTTCTCATTGAAACAAAAAAATTGCATAAGTGGGCCCACTTTAATTAGGCCTGTACCCTGAAGCCCATTTTCGTGCAACCCCTCCCTCCAACTTGCCTCTTTTCTCTTTAAGTCAAAAAGCAAGGACAGAATAGCATCTCTGAAATTCATAGGTACCTCTTAGCCATGTTAGCCAAATAACTTCTATTAATAAAATCCTCAAATTGACGATGCAACCTACACCATAATCTTCCAACAAAAGACAAACCCTTTACCCCTGTCTCCTCTCACCATATAATTTTGTGTAAATGTATCCTTTTTGTGTAAATATATCCTTTTGGAAAATGGTTATGTCTGTGATAGGTCACACCAGACTTTTTGCCTTCCGACTCCTAATTTATTTTGCTTTAGGACTCTGAGCACTTTACCGAGGCTGACCAGTGCTAAAGTGCATGATGTTTCTTCCCTAAAACACGGTGACATTCCTATATACTTGATTCACATATTTAGTTTACCTGTATGTCTCCTGTAAAGTGCTAAACTAGATACCCAGGCCTGTAATCTAAATGCTCATAGTGGGCCTGCAGCACTGCTTGTACCACCCACACAAGTAGCCTTTCAAAGCTATCTTCAGCTTGCCATTGGAAGGCTTGTGTGTGCAGTTTACTGTCACTTCGACTTGGCATTTAAAACCACTTGCCAATCCTTAAACTGCCCTTTCATTACACATAGGTCACCCTAGGGTAGGTCCTAAGTAACCCTTATCGCAGGGTGTTATGTAAGTAAAAGGTATGACGTGTATTTTTATGCTTTGCATGTCCTGGTGGTGACAAACAGCCCATGTAATTTTTCACTGCTGTAAGGTCTGCATTTCTCATATGTTATGTTATGTTAATAACAACTTATAGAGCGCACGGACACCCGTAGGCTTCATGGCGCTAAGTCTGAGGGGAGTAGTCAAAAGTACCCAAGCATAGGCTTGCTCAAACAGCCAAGTCTTCAGGGATTTCCTAAAGACCAGAAGATTATCTCAGCTCCTGAGTGTCAAGGGAAGAGAGTTCCAGAAACCGGGGGCTAGGTACGAGAAACAGCATCCTCCTTGCCGTTTCCGTTTGAATAAAGGAGTTGTTACCAGCTGAAGGTGGGCTGAGCATAGATTGCGCGGGGGTTCGTATTTAGTGATCATGTTTTTAATGAATCTAGGGCCATTGCCGTGCAGGGCATTGAAGGATAAGCATCCCGTCTTAAAGGCTGCCCGTTGGGCCATCCATAACCTATGAAGTTTCAACAATCCCGGTCTGGCTGACTGCCATTTAGGCTGTTTAAAAATGAGTCTTGCTGCCTGGTTCTGTACAATCTGTAATCATTTTAATAGACCTTGTGGCAGGCCGAGGTAAATTGCGTTCGAGAAGTCGAGCTGCGAAAGTACCAGGACTATCACCACCTGTATGAGAGCTGAATGTGTCAGCAGGTGGGCGATTTTTTTTATTTTACGAAGTTGAAAAAAACTGGAAGAGATCACTGCTCCCACCTGCCCTTTTAAGCTGTAATTCCTGATCAGAGGGTAGTTGCATTTTCATGTTTGATATGTTTGGAATGGTAATGATAAAGCCTCCTTACTGGTGAAGGTGGATTTAGCATTAATATTTTAGGAGTGCTACTTTTAGAAAGTAGACATTTCTGTGTACTTACTACTCTTTGTGCCTGACAGCTTGTCTCCACAACACGTCTAGGCAGGCTGACAGCTACACTTTCTGCATTTCCTCTAGACAGCTACAAACAAAGGAAGGGCTAGGTGAGACTGAGGATTCATCTGCATTCTGATAGCCTTCCTGGGCAGGAAGGGGGAGAGGTGTCTCAGACTTGCATTTGAATAGGCTCTGTTCTGTCCTCACACAAAGTATTGATTTATCCCCCAGGGTTAGCCTGGCAGGTAGGACTGGGTAAAAGGGATCATTGTGCACTTCATAGAGTTCCTTTGAAATCATCCCATACATCAAGGGCACTTTTGGGTATATGTACTGGGTCTCTGACCCCTAAATAAGACACTTTTTGGACCTGCAGCCAGACATTGCTGGCTCTACTTCTGCACAGTGCCAGAAGAAACTGCTATGCTGCCAGGAAGGACTGCCACTCTGATAATTGCTCTGCTGTGTTGGCCTGCTTCTTGTTGAGCTGTAGGAGTTACTTTCACTTTGCTACCTGCCTTGCTGTGCTGGCTTGCTGCCTGCTCCTTTTGTGCTGTGCTGAATTTAAAGCATTCTCAAAGGAGATGTTATCTTGCCCCCTGTTCTGGAAATCTCACAGACATCAAAGATTTCCCCTTCTTAAACCTTCCATGGGACTCTTGAGAGTCCGGTAGGTGGCTGTCAACAAGATCAGAACACGTTTGATTGCTAAACCCCTTGTGAGCAAAACAAGCGCTCCTATTTGGCTGCATTCGCTCGCTGTGTGTGCCCAAGATCATCTCTTCCCGTAGGATTCGCGATGCACCCCTCCGAGAGGGCGTTCCTGTGATTTCTACCCAGTCAGCACCCTCAACATTACCTTCCTGAGATGCATTGCCTTGGTGATCCAGGCCAACTCTTGAGACACATGGCTTGTTGGCCGTCAACACCCCCTGGAGCAGCAAGATCACTGGCCATTGCTTCCCTGAGGAAGCTAACCTCAATGCCATGGCCCCCGCTCAGGAGGCCCACCAACACTAGCGCCTTGTGTTTGTGCCACCCCATCGACACTGGGTTCTTCTTTCTGCATCGGTGACTCACCAGCCAAGGTACCGTGTGCAGCAGGGCCCAGGGGAAACCCATAAATTATTGGCATGCATGAGCAACTGAGATTAACGAAACAAGTGCTACCTTCCGTTGTTGGGTGACTATACTCTTACAACCGAATCTTGAGCGGGGTTCTCCTGTCTGTCACCCCAGTGCCGAGTGATCGCTACTAACATGTTAGTGTAAAGGTAAATACTTAGGGGCATATTAGCAAGAACCTTGTTAAAATTATCACAGTTTTAGCGGCAGGAAACTGCTAATATGCATTATAGAATTCCAATAGAAGCCCAGGTTAGATGTGCAGGACATCTAACCTGGGCTTTGAATGGAATTCTATAACGCATATTAGCACGCCCATTATTGCTTTTTTAGCGGCAGTTTCCTGCCTCTAAAACGGCAATAATTTTGACGAGGTTCTTGCTAATATGCCCCTGTATTCTTTTGCATATTTAAGATATTCGTAACTTTCATTTAATGTGATTTCTGAACGAACATAATTCAAAAAGTATCCATGTGATTTTTATCATTTTGGTATTGTTTTGATCAGAATACAGAAAGCTATTTTTCTAAACCTGAGCAATTCTACGGGTGCGAGAAGAACTCCTGAGCACATATTTAATGTTAAATGAAACAATCTGATATTTTATGGCATTCTTAATACCAAGTGGAAAGAAAAACACCTAAAGTTCCACTCTGTATCAAAGTACAATCAAGTCAGACCATAGCACCCACCAGGAGCCAACAACGGTTATGATGAAAGCCCTTCTAAATACAAAGCAGGCTGAAATGTATTGACAAAAAAGAGGTGACCTTGAAAGATGACAATGTCTATTTATATGATAACATAAATAGTTTCATATAACAATCTCAAGTGTTTCTACAACATGTTGGACCCAACAATTATTTAAAGAATTATATATATTTTGGAACTAATATATAGTTAGTACTTGCTACATATATTTTTATTTATCTGGGAGACCTCATGTTACCAAGACCTTTATAAAATACATCAAAGAAGAGATTGTAATTAGTTGGACTGAGCATGCAACATGTGCAAGCACTGCCAAAGCTGATAAGTCAGGCTTGTATTTTAAGTTAAAAGCCACAATGTTTGACTTTGGTAATGCTTGCTCGAAAAAGGGACACCTATTTGTTTTGCCAATGATCAACCCCACAAATGAATTAGGGTGGGAACACACACATTCACAAATCCATATTGAGGAATTTAAATTAAAAGAATATTAGCAATGACTTAAGTCTGAAGAAACTGATTTTTGATTCATTCGTTATTCTTTGATATCCCTACATAAATTAAAATATTAAAAGCAAAAATAATAAATTCAAATAATTTAATGGAACTCAAATTCATCCACAAGTTCTCTACAATGACTCTCCACAGATCATTCCTCATCTTTGTAACTGAGGGACATATCTGCCTTATATGTGTTCAGCAGCCAGCGCTCTCAGGTAATTGTTCTTTGGTTTGAAGAGGAATTCCTAATGACAAGTGTTGCTCGAATGGGATTTCCGAAAAAAAGAAGACAAAAGGTAATTGGCAAAACAGGAACAGTTTGTTTAATTAAACAGTTCATCCAGGAGAATAGTTACAGGGACTAGGTTTGAGGACTGTCTCAATTTACATCGAGTTTGTTCTGCATTTAGAGTCATAAATCAATGGTCAGTGGTTACTACAAGTGGATCTTGACCTCTGTGGACACAGTGTGGCCAGTGGTGAATATGTCCAGATGTCCTGTACAGGGAGTGGGTGGTCACTACTTGTTCTAGGCTCTACTTGGCAATTTGTTCCTAACTCATGTGGTATCTGACTTTATGGTGTTTTTAGGAGCACACATACACCCTCCGGTCATGTGTGCTTTATTGGGGCAATCTCCCCTGACCGTTGTAAAGTTGCTGCGCCTATCTGTGGAATTGACCAAGAGTTTCCTGCCCAGGTGTTTGCCTGCGAGCAACAGCTTGCAACACTCAGATTTTGAGGTATACCTGATCAATTGTCATTGAAGAGATTATAATGATTATGAAATGCATAGTATTCACATGTGGCGTTTTATAAAAACATAAGACTTCGGGACATGTATAGAGTATATAATGTGATTTTAATTGTACATAACTAAATGATAATTGTATGTATCTTTACATAAAAAAAGTGTTAAATGCTCAACAATTTATACATATATATATATATGTGCCCACTACTGTAATTTTCTTTATTTTCTGTATTTTTGACTGTCACTTATCTTTAAATCATAGTGCCAAAGACGGAATACCTGATGATGGCTCCACAGCCGAAAGGCGCGTAGTGTCATCTACCGCTTTGCCTGAATCTTGTTCTTTTCCCTCTTTTTTATGCTTAACTATGTGTGTTTTTTTAGACTCAAATCAGAAAGTTCATAAAAAATATCAACTCTTTATGAAATGCATTGTAATGTCCTCTGCCAGAGTAAGGTATGGGCTGGGGGGGGAATGCACAGGGTCTTTCCGCATACAGAAGGGGGTGAGGCAAGGGTGTGTGCTGGCCCCATTCCTTTTCTCTCTTTACACTAACAGCTTGGAGAGGGAATTGGGTGCCAGCAACATTGACTCTCCTAAGGCCGGGGATACGCAGATCAGCTCCCTCTTGTATGCGGACGACGCTGTGTTGATGGCAAGAACAAAGGTCGGCGCGCAAAAGGTATTGCATAGATATATAACATACATGGAAGAGAGGGGCCTAAACCTGAATGCAAAAAAGTCCTATGTGATGGCTTCTGGTAAAGGAGGAGCCAGATGTAAACAACTTAAGGCGGCAGGCACCCTACTACAAGCCACAAAAACATTCCCATATCTAGGGGTCACAATTGATGCAACAGGGGGATGGGGCCCCGAGGTAAAAAACAGAGCGCTAGCATTTAAACGCTCAGTTGCGGCGATAAAGCATTTCGCCAGTAAATTGGGCAGAAAACAACCTGGTATAATGCTTAACATATATGTGGCCAAATGTAGAAGCATCGCCCTGTATGGGGCAGGGATATGGGGATATCAGGATGTAACGATGCTCCAGATTATTGAAAATAATTTTTTTCGCTACCTTTTGTCCCTTCCGGCAAGTATGTCAAATTATAATTGCCATGTAGAACTAGGCATGGACTATTTGACAGATCTGATTAAAATCCAGCCAATCTTACTCTGGAGGAGAATTTGGGCAACGCAAGAACTGGCTCTCAATCGAGAAATTATCCTGGATGTTAAAAAATTAGCCAACGCAAAAAGAATCAAATGGCTTGAGTATGTGAGGAAAGCCCTGACGGACATTGACAAGCCAGAATGGTATGATAAACCCGAATCAATTGGGAAAATTCCTAAAAAAGTCTTAAAAAACCTGTGTATGGAACATTTTAACACCTTAAGGCTTGGGAATGAAGTCAGCAAAAGAACTGTTTTCGAACATCAGCCGCTGCTGATTACCCTCAAAATGCAACCCTACCTAACTCTGATCACTTTGGGTTTTGAGCGCTTTGTCCTGACCAGATTCAGGTTCAATATATTTCATCGCCTGGTTTCATATCCGGAGAAAAATGACTGGAATAGAACTCTTGCGCCATGCCCATGCGACAACATATCTATCCAGTCTACCTTCCATTTGGTACTATTTTGCAAACGGTATAAAAAAGAACGGGCGAGATGGCTGAAATCTTATCTTAGAGATGGGGCGTGGAGGCAATGTAGGCCAGCTTATTTACATCTCCAACAATTAGGAAACCCCCTATGTATCAGTTCTATGTCGATGTTTTTAAAAAGTGTCGTAAAATCACAGAATCTATCATGAATTTATTAATTATCGATTTGTCACCACACTTGGATTTAATGCTGTTTTTATAACTATTTATTGTGTATATCTATAATGTGTAATTTGTTTACTATGTACTGCTTTTATGATTTTTTTACTTGGTGAAAATCGAATAAAGTACTTGAATTGAATTGGCATTGTAATGTATTTATAAAATGTTTATCTTTAATAACCAAAAAAAAGGAGAAGAAAAAATATATATACTTTCATAAATAATAAATATTGAACAAAATGCACTATTGTGGTTGGTGACAGTCAATGTATAGTGGGTTAACAGACACATATATCGTTTTGATTTCATTGTCTAGTTATAGGCCTTTCCACACTAGCAACACACCCTCAAACCTGTGACCTATCAATCAGTAATCTATCGACTAGGTTGCAGGGCCTGCCTGACTACATACTTGTGTGTCGAGGTAGATGTGGAGTTTGGAACGGGAGATTCTATTAATGAGGACGATAGTTCATGTTTAAATGCAATGATATCTATATTAACAAAAGCATTGTCAGATTTTGAAATACCAAGGAGGAATCAATCATTAGGGCAATAGGCCCCATTGCACCATGGTCCTGGAGTACAAGGTACACATTGCCCCCTAATTCATGGCATATTGTGCTACCAAACCAAGGTTCAGGGTCCATTTTTAGGTGTTGCCTACCAAACAAAGCAAGCTCTCTTGTTGCGAAAGACATATTGTGAACTTTCAATGGGCTTATGGCCTGCCATTGCTTACCATTGGTGGGCTTTATTGTCTCTATCATTTGCTTGCTTCTTATTTGATGGGTTGCCTTCCTTTTCTTGTCTTTGTCCATCCCTTACATCAATGCCTCTACATGATCCTTTTGATTGGCTGATTTGTATTCCTTCAATACTCACATTTAGGTAAGTGTTTTTTTCTTTTCCAGTCAGAACTCCATGAAAGTGCATGTGTTCCTAGCTGCTTCTTGCCTTAAATCCCCCTCAGCGCAATTTTGTTTCCGTACCTGCCTGTATGTAAAAGTACTGCAACAGGGATATTTTTGCTGGGGTGTGGCTGAGGAGCAGACTTTATAAATTGGTTTTGTTTCATTTTCTGAACTCCACATATTGCATAAAAGCACAAGCTTTGGCACATAAGGACTGTAACAGTGTTGAGGGAACTGAATCTCAGTCACAAGGTGTACTTAGCATGACACGTCCCCTAGAGGCCCACAAATCAGAGAACCAAGGGCCAGATGTAGGTGAAATAGATTTACCAATTTTGAATTACCGAATTTTACCGATTCGGTAATTAAAAATCGGTAAATCTATGGGGTGGATATGTAGGTATTCCAGATGTGCTGGAATACCGAATCGGATGATTTTGGTATTTACCGATTCGGTAAATACCGAATCGGTAATGCCCATTCATTCCTATGGGCAGTGAAGCCCATAGGAATGAATGGGCATTACCGATTTAGTATTTACCAAATCGGTAAATACCGATTTTCACAAGGGTTCAGGGGGTGTCACTTTGACACCCTCTGGCACCCCAAATACAGGCTCGGGTGCCATGTGGCAGGCATACATGCCCTAAGGGCAGGTCTGCCTGTCACATGGCATAGGTGTGCATGCACACAAGTGCATGCACACCGGAATTGGTATTTTACCATCAAATTGGATTTGATGGTAAAATACCGATTCGGTAAGGCCTCTGGGTCTCTGAAGAGTCCCACCTACATCTGGGTGTCTCAGAATCGGGTAATTTACCGAATTTTTATTTTACCGAATCGGTAAAATTACCGAATCGCTAATTTTACCGATTCAGTAAAATAATGCCCCCTACATACCTATCACCTATTTACCGATCGGTAACGGCCGAAAATACCGATTTTCGGCCGTTACCGACCGACCTACATCTGGCCCCAAATGACTAAATCATGTGGAAAGTAAAGAAGGTCTTGGCAAGACTTTCCCTTCACAGTTCCTGTTTAAAAATCTTCAGTTCAGAGTTTCTTGAGAGAAAGTGGTTGAAAAATAAACCATGCCAGTAATGAAGATTGAAAGTATTGAATTCACTGTGCAGTTTTGAGAGACCATAAGATGTGTTTATTTTGCTCAAGTCCGGTATCATGAGATGTTTCTGTTTCTATTTTTCAACAATATTTTACAGACAAACATTGGCAAAGCCAACAGCTCAATACCAACATTTTAAAAGCAAGACATATTGACTCTGAAAATGCTTGTTCTTCCTTGCATTAGGGCCGCTGACACCTTTGCTATGCCGCTGCCGAAGACAGAAGCAAATGGCCATTTGATTTTTTTAGGAAGTGATCAATGTTTCCAATACAGCTTCCGATCACAGTGAAGCAATCTGGATTTGGAGAAATTGGCTTCTACTTCAGCACGGTTCATCAGGCACAGTTTTTTAAAGTGCACTGTCTCGATATTCGGAGTCAGTTTTCAAAAGATTTTTGACTGGCACTATTATATCCCCTTCGTATTAGGTAATGCAGGGCTTGGTGCAAACAACGCTTACCATCATATTATGAAAGAAGAGATCTGGAGGTGGTAGTGAGTGACAAGGATGTTTGTACATATTTGTTGATTTGCTTTTGCATGTGAAGATGATGTAATATGTTAATATTTCTGATGTTGTGTTTTTGGGCTGCATTATTGCATTGTTTTGTTGTGTTGTAGTGTGGTGTTGTGCTCTTTTGAGGTTGCCTTGCTGTGATTTTCTGTTTTATGTTTTAGTTATGCGTTATTTTATTGTGTTATATTCTACTGTTTATAGTTACTTTCAAATGCTGCTATATATCCATCCAAAAGTAGCACATTCCTTTAGATTTCCAGACATAAACATCCAATTACCACTGTTTAGTGTGATAAAATACCACTGCCTTTGGATTGTCAACTATTGAAGACATCATTCAGCCCCATCCACAACAGAGATGTTTTAAATTACCAGGGCCAGTGCTCACTTGATGTGATATGGAGCGCTGTAGAAGCAGAGGTAAAACAACACTAAGAATACTTGACTTGGCACAATTCCAATTTAATGGAAAACTTGCAACTAATTATTACACAAAGGAAACTATGCATCCCATAAATTAGATGTTCAGATCGTAATGTAATTACTGTAAGTAAATTCACCTCAAAGAAGATGAGTATTGACTCAATCATAAGCAACGTTTACGGCACAAAGAACATTTAAACTCTAGAAATTAGAACGTTAACTATGTTATGAAACACGTGAAAGACGTTGCGCATCACAATGTTACTGGAAATCTAAGATCCCAATGTAAAACGCACAGACACTGGAGCACCTTTCTCAATATCACAGCCATCTCAATGGATTCTGGAGCCCCCAGACACGGCTACTTTTGTCCAAGACCCTTCATTGACACCAATCCATCTAATCACCTGCTCATAGTTAAGTAGTAAAACCCACCAACAAAGGCAATCACAGATGACTACCTCCACAGCCTTATTTGGGGCCCTTATCTGTATCTGTATGCACTGCTAATTACCTCACATATTACATTACTGATGCATCTTTGACGACATCATTGATAATATCACTGCAACATTTGCAATTGCATTGTTGACGAGAAAAATGTGCATGGCGTGGGCCGAGTTATAGTTACCTTAGGGCATGAGTTATAGTGCTTAAAATAGCTATAACTGGTGAATTTCTCTGGCTCTGTGGGCTGAAAGGTGTTATAAAGAAGACTCAGAGACATATATATATATATATATATATATATATATATATATATATATATATATATATATATATATATATATATATATATATATATATATATATATATATATATATATATATATATATATATATATATATATATATATTCAAATAAAACCAACATGTCTCTGAGCCTTTCTTGTAGCATTTTTCAGCCCACAAAACACAATCATAAAAAGAACCACAAGCAGGCCTCCCACACAGCTGAAGAGCATTGAGTTCCAGCTAGGACTGCTTTAAGAAATATGATAAGCTGTCCTTGCGTCATGGGTTTAATGACCCTGGAGACTTCGGTTTTTTAAGGTTTCTGAGGGACTACTGCACTCCTGCAGCCCACCACAACATAAAAAATTGCTTGGTGGTGCTCCTGCCCATTCTAGGGGCACCACCAGGCTCAAAAACATATAAACAAAACAATCCTTGCAGGGCATTATGGAACGCTCCTTCAAGTAGCAGTGAATTAGGGGTTCCTGCCCACCTCCTGAACTCACTTTTTTTAAATTGCATTGGGGAGAGGGGCATGGAGCTGAATTCCTTGAGCCTTTACCGGCCCCACAGGCCCCGGAGACCCATCTCCGGGGCCTTTACTTTTTATTAAATGGAGAAGGGTGCATGCCCCCTTCCTTGAGCCGTAAGGCCCTGGAGACACCATCCCCTGGGGCCATCATTTTTTATTAGGAGGAGGTGGCAAACGGCCCCCCTGCTATGAGATCTCTGGCGCCATGATTGGCTTAGAAAGAAGTCATGCACCCCTCTTTTGATAATAAGTATGAGTCCCAATGGAAGGGGTCCCCAGGGCCGTATTTGACTCAAGGAGTGGGAACGCCTGACCCCTTCTCTTTAAAAAGAAATGCCGGGCCCATTGGGGATGGGCCCTTGGAGTTGTGATTTGCTCAGGCAGTGGGGCTGCATGCCTCCCCACCCCCTCTTTACTATTGCTTCTGGGCCCCATAGGATGCGGCCACTATGGCATGATTGGTTCGGGCGGGGGGACTCACGCACGCTCTCCCCAAATATATTATATTGCTCCCCGGGCCCTGGCCCACCTTGGAAGTCATATTAATTTAAAAAGAAAATAAATGGCAGCCACCATTGGGGTTTTCTGTTTACCATGATCTTGCTGGATTATGGAAGAAATTCTTTTTCTTTTCATTTTGGCCCCAGAGTGGGTCCATCTAGGTCCTCATCCCAAGCGCAACGGCGGCATGGTATCCCTAACCTACCCCCTTTTATGTTTTTTATAAACTATTTTCAGGACAAGAGACTGCTTGCGTTCTGCCTACTGCTTTTATGTTTCCTTTTCATAATAAACAATCAGGTCTATAACCTTTGTCATTTGTGTGTCACCATATCCAACAGACCTACGCTGTTAGTCCATAAATATTACCCCAGGTCATCTATCAGGTGCAGAGTAATACTATTACAAATAGGTACACATATAGCTGTTAAGGCAATATAAAATCTGTACTAATAAAGCTATTAAGTATTTCCCTAGTGCAAACATTCTATCCTTGTAGTTTGTTCAGGTCGGTCACCAAAACCCATGCCTAGTACAGTAAACTGCAAGATTGCATGTAAGAAAAAAATTGTTTACAGGCTTTAGCGCAGTGTAACAATCCACTGTTAGAAGCCTATCTCCATTACTATATGCTTTTCACAATAAGTAATGCCTACTTGCCTTATCATAACTTTTCATTTTAAAGACATCACACCTAAGGAATCTCACGTAATGTTCCGTAGTGAACTGAAAAGGCCTCTAGCCTTTACCAATGGCTGCAATTCAGGCATCCTTAAGTGCACAGCAGCTGGCATCCATCAGATATACATTTATAAAATTACAAATATGTACAAAATTACAGTTGGCAAAACAATATACAACTCCTCTCAATAGGGTCTAACAAGAATCATCAAAGTGAAATTCTACTCCCAGGGTTTGTCAGAGTGGTTGACCAACAATAAAACCCTTGCCTTCTATAGTATTCTGTGAGATTCCATGTAACCAAACACCTTTCAGCGGCCTGTAACATAAAGTGATAAATCCCTGTTAGAGGCCTATTGGCTTTACCATATACTTTTCACAATAAATAAGAAAGGCCTACCGCCTTTGTAATAATTATGCATAGTAAACAAGCCGGACCTATATCATTGGACAAACCTTTTCCCTGCACACCAGCTGAGCACATTCAATGGAACTGCATTCAGCACTCTCCTAGACAATTGGTACAACCATAAAAAGTCATGGATATTCATAAGCATAAATACAGTATTCAATGATCCTTGTAAAAGAACGTACAAATAAATGTTCCCTAGTTAGCAAAATAACACAAAATCCACTTGTTACTCCAAGCTTTTCACTGTTAGTGAAGTATAATGCAAATCTTCTATACTCATGGTCTGTCAGAGGGGTTAACCAACACTAGAACCCTCCCTGGTGAGTTATGCGCTATAAAAATACACATATCTTAACTTAACCCTTGCTTACTAAGGTAATCCACGAGATTCTGTACAACAAAACACCTATCCGCAGGCTTTAAAATTGAGTAATAATTATTGACGCCTAAATGCCTATCGACTTTAACACATGCTTTTCACAATAAATATGTCAGGCCTCTGTGATACTGTCAGACAACATCCCTGTAAATTATCTAGTTATCTAAAACACCTTAAATGCATTACAAAGTGATGTGCGTGCCCCTGAAAGTTCAAGCTCAGGCCGCTGCATTAGTAAACAAAATGATCGCAGCTGCTGGAGAGCAAGTACATTTTTGTGGACGCAGACAACTTCTACCCAATCAAAACTTGCTCTCCGGCCCCCTAAATTGCGGGAGAAGCCAAAGGTCCTCTCATGAGGATTTTCACATAATTGTCTCATGGTAACTGCACAGTAAAGCTGGGCCATAATCAGGACTACAAGTCCCAGAATGCAGAGAATAACTTGGGACAGGTTGAGCTACTAATGCAGGACTTATTATTTGTGTGAACTCAGGCAAAAACCGTCAGTGCCTCAATTCAGGGAGGACCTCAAGACCTAGGGCCAGATGTAGGTGCCCAAATACCGGTCGGTAACGGCCGATTTCGGCTGTTACCGACCGGTATTTGGAGTTTGAGATGTAGGGGGCCTAAATATTACCGATTCGGTAAATTTACTGAATCTGTAAATTTACTAATTCTATAAAATACCGAATCGGTAAATTTACCGAATCGGTAAATCTAGATGTTGGTGGCACTGAAAACAGTGCCACAGGCCCTTAAGAATTCGTTATTTACCACGAAATAATATTTCGTGGTAAATAACGAATTCCAGTGTACAAGCACATCTGTGCATGTACACCTGTGCCATGTGGCATCCATACATGCCCTATTATTATTATTATGTTTCTTATATAGCGCCTGAATCGACCCCCGAAGGGGTATCTCCGCGCTTGCCTTGGGAATCCGTCCTGGCTTTTCCCTGTGAGATAGCCCCTACAGGGCATCCCCAAGGTGAAAGCCAGGCATCCCACTGCGGGAGGGCCATTGTGGAGATTAAGCAAGCTTAATGCCCAGAGTTGCAGAGTGTGAACACATGATTAGGTCAGGCACCGAAGCGAGAATTATCGAGTCCATGGACATTTGAGCTCAATACCCTGCCGCGTCGGGAATTGAACCCTGGTCCTGGGTCTGACCTCTGCATCAGGGTCTGCCTGCTCTAACCAGTGAGCCACACTTCTCCACTTAGGCATGTATGTGTGTCATATGGCACACAAGCCAAAATCAGGGGTGCAACAGGGTGTCAAAGTGACACCCTGTCCCCCTTGACAATTCGGTAATTTTACCGTATCGGTATTTACCAATTCGGTAATTGCCATTGATTCCTATGGGCCTCATCCCATAGGAATCAATGGCAATTACCGAATCGGTAAATACTGATTCGATAATTACCGAATCTTAACGATTCGGTAAATGTTACCGAATATTTACCTACATGGCATTTACCGATTTGTAAATACCGAAACGATAAAATTCGGTATTTACGAATCGGTAAATGCCATTTACCTACATCTGGCCCCTGGTTATTTAACCGAACCGTAGACACCTGCCCCTCCCCAGCCCACAGCGCCTTGAGACCCTTACTGGTGAGTAGTCGTGCTTTATAAGAACCTGATTGACTGATTGAACAATGCCACACACGTCATGTCTCTTAAACCTCCTGTATCCATTTTGTCATTGCAAGAAGACCAAAGAATGCCAAAATAAAGCCATAGTGGAGTGGTGTGGCTCTTTGGTTAGAGGCGGCAGACCCGGAAGCAGAAGTCGGCCCGGGACCAGGGCTCAATTCCCAATGTGGCAGGGTCGTGGACCAGTGTCAGCGGACTCTCGGTGCCTACTCTAACCAGGGGTCCCACATGGCAACTCTGGGCATTAGCTTGCCTAATCTCCACAACGGCCCTATTAATGCCGGGGATGCCTGGCTCCACCTTGGGGATTCCCAATAGGGACCATCCCACAGGGAAAGCCAGGATGGGTTCCCCAATGGTATACAGAGCCAGGACGCCCACAGGAAACAGTGCGCTTTACAAGTAAAACATTACATTGCATTTTACATTACATTACATTTACTCCCACAGTTGTCAACCACCATAAAGATTTTCTCCCTATGACTGGGCATGCTGAGTGGCTTCATTTTGAGAAGTGAGAGCTTTGGGGTCCTAATTCATTTGACTGGTTCCAAGACAGGTATTGGTGGAAACTATTAATTAAAAAATCAGAGTGACCAATCTTTCATCGTGGGAGAGTACAACAGCACTATTTTCACTTTTTAACGCACAGTGAGTGGGAGCAGCCAACACAATAAGTATTAGAACATGGGATTTTCATGTTCGCCATTGAAACTGGAAATAAAAGATAAACAAGGTCCAGAATGCATTGGAAAAAGAGACAAATAAGACAGCACAAACACAAGAACTCCATGGATGCTGAGTTGTTGGCAACACATTTTTGGAATGGAAAGCTGTCTTCAAAGGGCTTCAAAAGGGCTTGTGATGACACATGGGCCAAATGTTCACTGGCAGCAAAATCCTGTTATCAGAACATGTACCAGGTCGTTCTTCTGCTTTCATGCCAGCACTGCCACCATCCTCTAACGAGCTTCAACAGGGCACACTGTGTAGGAGAAGTTAAAACTGAATCAGAATGCGAAGACATGCTTTGCCAGAGACATAATTACTGCACACTGAAGGCACCAATCAGTTTGGACTGCTGAATCCTGCAATAGTGGCATAGAAGATGAATTGTGGAAAACAATAGGCAACTACAAGCTTCACAATTGGAGACCGATCTGAGATGAAGGCGAATAATGATAATAATGAAAGAACTGAGAGATGCTGGAAATGCTAGCTTGAGAATGTATGAACAATGCAAAGGTTTTGGTCCTTTAAGGCTTAAAATACTTTCCTGCCCATACTTAATCTATTAATATCATCCAGGAACTTTGCTGTGTGCATAGTAGAGAGGAGACTTTTTCCTACGTTGACACATATGAAAACCGCAATCTGTTGGGCATACTCTACAGACAAAGCAAAAGGCACTTTGCACTGTGCTTGCAAAGTCTCTTTTAAACAAAAAAAAGAACTTTAACCCCTTCGCTGCGGCAGCTATTCCGCCGCAGCGCTAAGGGGGTGGGGCGGCTGCGCGGCAGCTCCATACTAGTGACGGAACCGCTCCGTCACGGCTCGCGGGTGAGCTGTGCTTGTGACGGAACGGTTCCGTCACGGACCTGCCCGCCCATTAAAGCATCAGAGCAGGCGCGGAATTTGCGCCGCGCAGGCGCGGGGAGCGGGCCGTGACAGAACCGTTCCGTCACAAGCACAGCTCACCCGTGGCTTGTGACGGAGCGGTTCCGTCACAAGCATGCAACGGATTAAAAATGGGCTTAAACTCCACCCAATACTAACAATTACTTACAATTGGTTGACTCCCACGTCACTCTCATTTCCTTGCTCTTTATTGGTCAGCGCCTCCTTTTTTGCTTCTGCTTCCTCTTGGGGCTTCGTGTGTGGCCCTGCCATGGAACATGGACCAAGCTCAGTTTCCTGTCTGCTTCCGGTGATCTTCCACTGGCTGCTGGTTCCTGCAGGTGCTCTTTCTTTTTACTTTTTAACATGCATTCTTATTGAGTGCATGTCTCTTTGGGCTGTCTCCTCCCCGTCCTCTTCCCTCTGTTGCATCTCCCTCCCTCATGTTGCTTCTCCCCTCCTTCCACCTGCTGTCAGTTTTGTCAAAGCTTGTAATACTACAATGATTAAAGTGGCAGTAGGAGCAGGGGTGGTTTTTAGCAGAAATACTACACTGCAATGTCAAGAACCACACCCCCCATCCCATCCTTGGGACTATAAATATGCTTTTTTCAAAAGAAGATAGCCCACTAAGATCATACCAGCACTTCAGAGGTTTTAAACATTTAGAAATTAATGCAGACCTTTGGTGGCTCCTGATTTCCTCTGAGAGATTCCTACCAGGATTCGGGAGCCAAATCAGTTCATGTTTTTATGCAGATCACCTTGGATTTCTCATGAATGATTTCCACATGATTTTGCAGTCTAATGTTTGGCATACAAAATAAATATATGCATTTATATATGTACATATGTGTATAGGTGTGTGTTCGTGCTATGACGCAAACCTAGCCAAAAGATAGTTTAAAAGAAAGAGTAATATCAACATGTGATTGGAGGTCTAGCTGGTAAATATTGAGGCATTAAAACATTCAGAAAATTGACTGGTTGTGAAATGCTCCCTATCCTGTTTCTATCACTTAGATGTGCTTAAAATAAGTTTTCCATTGCAACGCCCTTCACCTCGTAGAAAATGTTACAAACAGCTCATGTCCAAAGATTTTGAGTGCCCCAGAAAAAATATATTTTATAGTTTGAACACGCAGCCCAGCAACAAGGTCATTTTTCAGGCAATTTGTTGCAATCATAGGGTGTATTTTTGATGAACTGTAAGACTGTCACTTACAATGTCCTTAATGTAGCACCACGCCTAGTTAACAGCACTGAATCACTGTAGCCACTGGACTACATCAGCATTTTAGTGTTGCAGTAAAGTCTGTGGGTCTCATTTATGAGGCCGTGCGTAACTTTTATGCTGCTGGTGCGTCACTTTTTGTGATGCACCAGCAGCGTAAACAATACGCCTTGTTGCACTAAATTTACAAAGTGATGCATCTAGGTAGATGCGTCACTTTGTAAACCCCTGCATACATTATACCTTTTCCAGGTATAATGTATGCGGGGGGCGTTCTGATGCAAGAAAAGGTCATATAAGTGACGCAGTGAAATATATAAGATTTCACTGCGCCACTTCTAGGACGCAAATGCGTCAATTTCTTACGCCTGCCTCATAGCAGGCGTAAGACTGAGGCAGGCCCTTTCACATGGGGCCTGCCCCATGTGAAAGGACACATTGCTGAAGTTGCGTCACTTTTGTGACACACTCCAGCAATGCGTCACTTTTGCGCCATGCATATACGTCAGAAATACTGACGTATCTGTAACTCCTTGCAACATGAGGCGTCATTCTGTAAATATGACGCATCATTGGTGTCGTAAGGAGGGCACAATGAGAAGTGACGCATCGCTGTTTTGACGCAGCGATGCGTCACTTTTCATAAATGAGGCCCTGTGTTTCTGTCTACAGGATATCAAGAACATTGCAGAAGAACAAGAATGAGGTGCATATAAGGATGCTCAATGGGAAGGGCCATACTATTCTGTACAGCATCCAGCCAAAACAACCTTCAGTATAGTGACGCTGGTCATTTCTCCTAAAAGAGGGAGTGTAGGAAGCTGGACTGCTCGCTGTGGCACATTTTCTCACCACCGTGAAACACAAGCTCCTAGTCCGGCAAACAACATTTCAGTAAGCCAACTTGATCCACCTCATAGCAGTGTGGGAATGTGATGGAAGAATACTACAGAGAATGAGCATTAATGGCCGGTAGTTAGGCCCCCAAACTAATTTAATGAAATGAAACAAAATATGAGTGATGGATATAAATAAAAGTACCTCACCAGGTTTCATGAATTTGCACTTGGTCTTTATCAAATAATTGTGATCCCAAGATTTGAGGGTTAGGGCACTTCTTCTTTGTTTGCCACCAGAACTGGCACAAGCCATTCAGAGGTTTTTTTTCATCTATTACATCCTCTTTAAATAGAATGTCTAATTCGTCTTTTAGATCTTTTCTGACAGACACAAGTACATTTCTCACTTCATGTGGTTAGGATTACTTTTTTAGACAGAAATTAGATACACATTTATACCATCGCAAAACTAAACAATAATGACTACAAATAAATCAAAAAGAACATCGGATTAACACAAACAAAGCAACGTGAAAAACAAGAGCAAAACAAGTGTAATTATTTCTTATGATTCTTCTGATTTTGAGAGGCAGCCTCGAGGCACACAGGTTCTTAAACAAAACTCTATTGTTTTTGTGTTCCACACAGACAACTAACAAAGCCCTGATGAGGGTTCGAAAACTGGTTTCTCGAACCTGAAACGCGTCGGCATATCCACAAGAGCCAATTATGTCATTGAGTGATACATCGTCAAAAAGAATACACACTGGTTTTGCTCTTGTTTTTCACGTTGCTTTGTTTGTCTTGAAACAGGAATTGATTTGTAAACACTGATGAAATGAATATTTTAATGTGTAATGTTCTGTGTTAATCCGTTGTTCTTTTTGATTTATTTGTGTTAATCCGATGTTCTTTTTGATTTATTTGTAGTCATTATTGTTTAGTTTTGCGATGGTATAAATGTGTATCTATTTCTGTCTAAAAAAGTAATCCTATAAAAAAAAATACAAAATATGAGTGATGGGTGTATAAATAAAAGTATCTCACCAGGTTTCATGAATTTGCACTTGGTCTTTTCTGACAGACACGAGTTCATTTCTCACTTCATGTGGTTAGGCTACAGTCCCTTTTTTTAAGATTATCCTGTGAAGAAACCATTTCAAAGGCCTGAGGAAACCTTGGGAAAAACAATATTCCCCTCCTCTCAACTGGGATTTCATCCTGAACCTCCGAAACTAGTTGCTACACCCTAGCACCTGGTCTCTGTGTTTTTGATCTAGCATATTCATATGCTCTCTTTTTTGTGGCCAATCCAGCAAACAACAGGTAGAGGTCAAAGACATCTGATTCAATGGCCATCCTCTTAAACTCCAAAATAGATTCAAACTATCCTATCAAATCCCTTGGGTTATTACTCTAGCCTCAAAAGTTTATGTCTGGGGCATGGCCATGGATTTAGAGAACATGTCACCCACATTCAGCATGTTCCTGGTCCGCAATTCGCCATAAGTGACAACTGTTGTTCAATATTCATCATGCTAAATGGGGCATCCCTGGGATTCACCCATCTTGCAAATTTCTAAAACAAACTTTTCTGGCACATCTTCTTTGGTAATGTATCTTACTTGTACCCATGTGTTTCTCGTCCCTATTACTTTTGTTCCCCTGACCTTTGCACACCCTTGTGAAATGTCCTTTCATCTTGCATATCCTGCATATTTAACCAATTGCTGGGCATGTTCGATCTGTAGGCATCTGCCATGCTAACACAAAACACACTATCTAATGGAGGGTCTGAGGGCAGGTTTAACGACTCGAGACTGGACACATGCCCCTATACAACTTATAACAACAAAGAGTGTCCAGGAGTCGCCGCTCAATGTTTATACTCTAGACCCCTCAACCAGTGACTATATGAAGTAGACTGTGTGTACTCAGATGTGAAAAACATTTAACTACTCACATATACGGCATGCAACATGGGTAGGAATTTTTCCCATC
Source organism: Lissotriton vulgaris (assembly GCF_964263255.1). NCBI lineage: Eukaryota > Metazoa > Chordata > Amphibia > Caudata > Salamandridae > Lissotriton > Lissotriton vulgaris. The sequence continues at coordinate 188,254,020 of NC_141695.1, forward strand.
AGTTGCCGATCTGTACCACCATTATTACATCATGTGGGTTCTCCTTACCCAGGAGTTAGTATACAAGATCAATCACACTTTAACAGGTGTGAAGAGTGGGGAGACCGATGTAAAATGTTTGTGTGATGGTATCAAAATATGGTGTTTTTTTTAAGTAAAAGGTTATACATCGGAGGGAAAGCAGTGCAGTGAGTGTATAGTGATGAGTGAATAAAATTGGGTGAAACTGAGTAGAAAAGTGATTTATTAGTATCTCTCAGACCCCAAGATTAAAAAACAAGTGAAAGGTAGATTTGACAGAATATCTACCAGCAGGAGGTCAACATGTTTCTGCATACCATCGGAAGATTTTCCTTATGCATTCGTCAGGACCTAGATGGTGCTACTGCTTACAAATTAATAAGTGAAGTTTAAAAGGGAAAAATTTCACCTGAAAAGCAGGTGTAGAATCTCCACCACAGTCCAAAACTTGTGGGGATGGCGCCTCACCTCAGAACAGCCCAGAGGGACGCTTGGAGACACCGACGGAGAGAGCGGTGCTCCTATTCTACCTGAGCTGCTGCCAGGTGAGGTGAGGCGCCATCCCCACAAGTTTTGGACTGTGGTGGAGATTCTACACCTGCTTTTCAGGTGAAATTTTTCCCTTTTAAACTTCACTTATTAATTTGTAAGCAGTAGCACCATCTAGGTCCTGACGAATGCATAAGGAAAATCTTCCGATGGTATGCAGAAACATGTTGACCTCCTGCTGGTAGATATTCTGTCAAATCTACCTTTCACTTGTTTTTTAATCTTGGGGTCTGAGAGATACTAATAAATCACTTTTCTACTCAGTTTCACCCAATTTTATTCACTCATCACTATACACTCACTGCACTGCTTTCCCTCAGATGTATAACCTTTTACTTAAAAAAAACACCATATTTTGATACCATCACACAAACATTTTACATCGGTCTCCCCACTCTTCACACCTGTTAAAGTGTGATTGATCTTGTATACTAACTCCTGGGTAAGGAGAACCCACATGATGTAATAATGGTGGTACAGATCGGCAACTGATGGGAAAAATTCCTACCCATGTTGCATGCCGTATATATGAGTAGTTAAATGTTTTTCACATCTGAGTACACACAGTCTACTTCATATAGTCACTGGTTGAGGGGTCTAGAGTATAAACATTGAGCGGCGACTCCTGGACACTCTTTGTTGTTATAATCTGCCATGCTAAGCCACACTTAAAACGAACACTATTTGTTGTGCCCTGGCCACTGTCCTGATATCTTGACCCACTGTGAATCTTACCGCCTCCAACATATTGCCGTTGGTGCTGCAGTTGCATAATAACTTGGATGCCTGCACCAGATGCGACACTGTCATCAGTTCAATTACCCAACTTAGGGCAGTGGATAGGGGCCAAAATGTGGCCAGGGATCTCCATGTCTTTCTGATGGATTGATTGTGTTGGACAAGATTTTCTTTTCTTCGGTCACATTTATTGGTCATTTGTATTTGTGTTGACAATATGTGTTGCCATTACTATTAAGACTAGAGAAAATATCTTAAAATATGCATGTAACTCAAGCTCTAAACATTACCGTGTGACCCGAATTCGCCTAACAACTATTCACACTTTCATACTCTATGAATGATTTTAGATCTTCAGTCTTACCCTTTTCTCATTGCCTGTTTTGGATAGACAAGCATCCTGGGTGTCACAGAGACACTTCACCAACTTATCTGGAGGATGACTATAATTTTGCATAATCTGTCCGGTATAAATATTTTCCATTGTTTGTTACCCAGTACACTTGTGTTAAAAATGTTTGGGTTTTCCAAAGTTCCCTGGAACTTTTCTTTTGACTAGATTTTGACATTGTAAGATGGCAACCACTGTTTGAGGAAGGACTACAGATGGACAGGAGGGTGTGGCAGCCGTCGCACACTCCTTTGAAGATGGTGGTGGTGGCCAACACTATACCACGTGCCCTTCAGATATGGGCATCTGTTTGTCTGACACAGTTGTACATCATTGTTGTTTAGATACTGCAAGATCCTACACCAGACCTCGAATACCAATATTCTTTGAAATTCCACAGAAGATTTAATTATCGGTTGAGCTTGACGCTTTTGGAACATTTGACACTATTCGGCTTGCACCTAATAGGATTATATTACAGGTGAGCAGTCACAATGACCTCCCGAATTTATGGGATTTTGTTACTAGGGGCCATATTATCAAGAAAGGGCGATACACTATCGCCGCTTTTATCGGCAGGAAACTACTGCTAAAGCAGCGATAATGGGCTTGATAATATGTCCTTGTGAATTCCCATAGAAGCCCATGTTAACACCAGAATCTGGGCTTCTATGGGAATTCACAAGGGCATAATATCAAGCCCATTATGGCTGTTTTAGCGGCAGTTTCCTGCCGATAAAAGCGGGAATAATGTATTGCCTTTTCTTGATAATATGGCCCTAGGTTTGGTTGGTATGTGAGCATGCAACATCCTGACGGAAAGCACTAGGAAGTGTAATGGCACATTACTGTCCATGTCTCTGCTCTCAATGGCATTGAGGGTTATGTCCCAATTTTGGCAGTTTTTCTTTACCTTTGGTGTTTCTTTCATCGATTGCAGCAAGACATATTTTCCTTTTTATGGTACATTGCGTTTACAATACTGATTACCTTTACTCAAAAAGCGCAAAATTTCTTTACTACTTTAACTCTGGTATTTTTCCGGGATTGTTCCTATATTGGGATTCTTACACGCTTTTCTCATCCGTCAATGTAGCTATTCAGTACATGGGACAATCCTTCTTAAACAGCACGATTTCTCTCTGTCACATCATTTTGTTAACACGTATATTACGGTCTATTTCGTGTACCTAATTGGAGAATACATTTGTCAGACCAAATGCCAATGGTCTGTGGCTGCATGGGTAGACTACTTTTCCAACAATTTGGTGTGCATTTTCATCTATATATATATTCGTTCAGGAAAATCATGCACAATTTCAACATCTTTCTCATTTCTTGGTGAGGTTATTTTAATAACATAGCTTAGTCCCCAGTCATCGTGACTCAAAATAACACAAGATTATGTACATGTATCATTTGCAGCCTTGAAAAAGTCCATGTGACAAAACATCCATCTGGAATATTTGGCACTATTTGGCTTGGACCTTATAGGATTATATTTCAGATTGTGGCGGAACATACTTTCCTCTTTATGCTACATTGCATTTGCAATATCGATTAAATGGCGCCATCTCGGTGCTTCTCTTCTATGCGACGTCCAAACCAGGAAGCAGCCAGGATCCCTATAGCCAATCACAATGCTGCAATGAAGCTTTGTGATTGGTCTGAGCGCATTAGTCTGAGCGATGTGGACTCAGAGCCTTTGCATGTTCCTCACCAGGCTGTGCATTACTCCCTGATGGGGAACATGCAAAGTGTGCATGACTGTTTGGCTGCCCCAAGACAGCCAGCCAAGCAGCTATGCGCACTTGGAGAGTGTAAACCACTCCCCTGTGACCCCAGCCCCACCCCTAGTGAGCCCCATAGCAAATAAAAATAAAATAAAAATTACCAGGTTATTATCGTTTTATTTTAATTTTCTTCTGCTCTGCGAGTAGTGGGGCTACGCTCATCCGCCTTACGGAGAAGCCGCCCCTGCGTCTAACAGCCTCCCCACTCAGAACAATATGACTCCCTTTGAATCCCCTTTGTGTATTCCACTTCACTCCATTTTTATCTAGAACCAACCTCAGGATAAAATACATCTCCTTTCCTTGATATTGATACAGAACATTCACAACATAATAATAATAATAGTAGTAATAATAATAACAATAACTCTAAACAAACAATCAGTGAACCATTTATAATGGCATTATACAACAATTGAATAAGTATGTACACTTATAATTTACATATTTACAAATAATTTGTCAGTATTGTATTGTGGCAGTTTCCGAACATTCCAAACCTGCCCCCCATGCAGTTTCAATAGTCTTACCGATGACTGTGACAACTTTCCTTGGCGTGGACCACTTTTATTCCTCTTTACTCCCAATCTTCCTAGTCTCATGTGCACCTCATCATTTGGTCTGAAAGTACCATTCGCATGCACAGAGCTTCTTTTGTGCCCGGTTGATATCCTGCTTGATAGTTCTGCATATTCTCATGCACCAGTTCCATGTCACAATTTGCCAGATGTACAAAAGCATTGTTGTCAGCACTTTGACTTGGAGTTTGCAGCCTTAAAAATGATTTTTGCAATGTACTAAATCCATTTGAGGAGTTGAAAATATATTTTGTAACTCCTAAAATGGACTTGGAAATGGAAAAAGAATCACTATTTGGACAGGGAATGTTGTAGGCATTCCGAATAGCGATTGCTATCCATATGTAGCAATGGTTTAGGGCAGGAACAATGGTCTTATACCATTAATATTTTACTGACCCCCAAGATGGACTGGTAACTCATTTGCAAAAGTGATGGGGTTCCCGTGGGACTTTTTCCCCTTTGTGAATGTAAAAAAAAAGAATCTGTTGGGAGTGGGCAGTGGTCCAAAGGACCATTGCCAACTCTCAAAAAACCCTTTTCATTTTAAACACAGTCCTGTTTCCATTAAGGAAAATTGGCAGCATTACAAAAGAGGTTTACTTTATTGAGTAGGTACCAGGGCACCAGCTTGCCATTTGCCAGTGACCTCCAGTTGCTGTTTGTTCCAGCCTGATCCAGTTGCCACCTTTTGACCAAGTGACAGCACCTATGTCCGGGTTTTCTCATCCAGGTTTCCCCGCTCACTGTTCTTCCATCCAAAATAAGCCCCAGCCACCACAGGACCTACTTAACTTAGGCTGCAGCAAGTCTGCGCAGTGGTCGTGCACAGTGGGTGCACTGCTGGCACTCCCATGGCACGCCAATGGCAAGCCCGTCTGTGCCCTACCATGTCCGTCTGCACCAAATGAGATACCCCGCAACCATCCAATGCAACGCCACAGCCGCAGCCACCACCAGAGCCAACGAGTGGCACCGATACTAATCCACTATCCTCCAGAACCTCATAGATGCTGCTGCAGTGCTTCCCCCAGCACCCCAGTAGGACCTTTCTCCTGCACCCATTGTGAAGTCATCTGCGACACTTCAGACATCGACACTACCACCTCAAAATATCTGATGCACGCCACAACCACCACCCCACACCAACAGTTCACCATGATACTCAACTTACGACACCTCAAGAAATATTCCACCAAAATCTGTGACCTCTTCAACAGCAACACACCCAACCTTCTCTTCCTGACCAAACATGGCTCTAACCAGCCTCCAACCTGGTCATTGCCACAGCTGTCAATCCGGCCTACAATATCATACACCAGGACCTGACCAAAAAACCAGGTGGAGGACTTGTGAACATCTGCAAAAACATGATTGACTGCACCACCTCCATGGACTCAGACACCAACCTAATAGAACACCTCCACGTCAAAATAAAAACAGACTACAACTCCACCCTTATGGGAACCCTCTCCTACCGTCCCCCTTGTCCCTGAACGGAATTCTGCTACCACATCGCAGACTTTATCACTCCCCTTTCTATCATATCAACCAACTACATCCTCCTGGGGGACCTCAATTTCCACCTTGAGGACACCACAGAACCTAATTCCATAGCCCTCCTAGACAGCCTCAGCAGCCTTAGCTTGTCCAAAGAACCAACTCACAACGCAGCAGGCCACACCCTCAACCCTATTTTCTCCTCCAAAAACAGGATCACCACCACCCACATGACACAACTCACATGGTCCGACCACTACATCACACATTTCAAGATATCCACCCACCAAACCCCCAAGCAGAAAAAACAAAGCATCACCAAGACACGGGCAAAATAACCAAAGAAAATTAAACCAAGACCCAAGAGGAATGTCCACCCAACCACACCAGGAACCTCTATGTCGACACCAAGCTCTATAATAAATGGCTCACTGACTGCTCCAATCACACCATTCCCAACAGACACAAGACCTACATAAACAACCAAGTAACCAGCTGGTACAAGAATGACCTCAGGGAGTCTGAGCGCCACTACAAACAACTTGAGAAAAGATGGAAACATGACAAAAACACCACCGCAAGATCCCTATACAAAGGTGACCTCAACGTCTACCATTAACAACTACGAGACACCAATAAAATGACACTAACTCTCAGACTTAATGCCAGCTCCAACAGTGTAAAAAACTCTTCACCATTGTCAAGGAGATCTCCTTTTCCGCAGCTGCCAAAAATGACATCATCCAATCCCGAGTACTCTGTAACAACCTCTCAGACCTCTTCGGACAGAAGATTACCAAGATCTACAACACATTCAGCCCACAGCATACCAACATGAACTCCTCTGACAAATGGACACCTACTTCATTGCCAAACAGCAATTAAGCAACTGGAAGCTTCTCTTGGAGAAAGAAACTCCGCCCTGATGAATACCATCCACTACGAAGTCCCCTTAGGCCCATGCCCCACTTCAAATACAACCTTGGAAGAACCATCATCTTCCCTGCACTCACCGCTATCAACAACACCTCCATAAACACTGTCACCTTCCCCTCTTGCTGGAAAAATGCAGAAGTCAATGTCCTATTGAAGAAACCAACAGCATACCCCAACACTCTCAGCAGCTACAGACATATACCGGCTCCTTCCTTTTCCAGGTAAAGTCATGGTGAAAGCCACAAATACCTAACTTGCAGACGACCGAGGACTACATCAACTGCTAGACAGCTCTCATTCAGGCTTCCACACCAACCACAGCACCCTTATTACAGCCACTGATGACATCTGAAGAATCCTTGGCTGAGGCAAAAAGCCAAACTCATCCTCCACAACCTTTCCGCAGCTTTCAATATGGTCTCCCACAAATCACTCATCAGAATAGCTTCAACACTTGGGTATCTGCGGACCAGCCCTCAAGTGGATATCCTCCTTCCTCACGGACAGAAATCAACGAGTCAGACTTCCCCTCTGCATATCAGAACCTAAGAAACTCATCTGCAGAGCCCGTCAAGGATGCGCTGCTCTGCCCAGTTCTCTTCAGGCTTACATGACTACCTTCGTGGAAGTTGTCAGAGTCAATGGCATCAACACTCAGCCCAGTTCTCTCCAGGCTTACATGACTACCCTCCTGGAAGTCGTCAGAGTCAATGGCATCAACATAGTATCCTATGCCGACTACACATAGCACATCCTCTCCCTTACAAACTCAACTAGCACCTCAAAAGCAACCTTTGCCAACTGTATGAGCAACATCACTGCTTGGATGAAAAACAACTGCCTCCAGCCCAACACAGACAAAACCAAAGCCTAATCTTCGGCAACAACCACTCCCTCTGAGACACCTTTTGGTGACCATAGGAACTTGGTCCCCAACCTGCCCCTGTTGACCATGCCAAGAACCTCAGGATCATCCTGGACACCGACCTCCCATGGGATGGCAGATCAATGCTGTCTCCTCATCATGCTTCCACATCATGCGAATGCTTTGCAAGATTTTCAAGTGGTTCCCACTGAACACCATAAGTACAGCCAACCAGGCTCTTAGCACAAGTAGACTTAATTATAGAAATGCCCTCTATATCGGAATCCCAGCCCATGATAAAACACTGACTCCAAACCACCCAGAACTCTGCCGCAAGACTGTACATTCCCGTGAAATAACCATATCTCTCCACAACTCAACAATCTCCACTGGCTCCAAGTCCAGGAAAGATGTAAGTTCAGGCAACTCACCCACGCCTGCAAAGCTCTCCACAGCACATGCCCAACTTTCTTCAACCACACCTCAACTTCTACCAACCCACCAGACACCTTCGATCTGTGTCCTAGGCAAGAGCAAACCTCCTTCACATCAAGAAGACCAGAAGCAGAAGACGTTCCTTCTCAAACCTCGCAGCACAAACCTAGAACGACCTACTAAAACACCCCAGAACCTCCCCCTCTCTCATGGACTTCTGAGGGTACCTCATGACATAGCTCTTCCAGACAAGAGGCATGATCTCCTCTTACGCCTCAGACCTACCCAACTTAGCACCTGGATACCCTCACTGGTGATTAACTGTGCTCTACAAATTCACATATCATAACATAAAAAATTGATACGCAATTACAAACATAGTGGTCTGCTGACTCTAGCAAGCCACCAACCCTTTATTGGCCCCCTTTTGGAGTAAGTGGAAATCTGCGACGCATCATTGGTATCGCAAGGAGGGCGCAATGAAAAGTGACGCATCGCTGTTTTCACTCAGCGAGGCGTCAGTTTTCATAAATGAGGCCCTCCAAGTTTAATTTTGTAAATACACTACCTTTAACAATGGTGGATAACAATCCCTGGTGTTTGGCAATGGGTGTTGATCCACCCAGATTGCTGTATTAAGATCCCTATGGTCAATGCACATGGAGATTCTTTATTGGGGGGCCAGGGGGGGGGGGAGAGGGAGGTCACACAGTGGGCAGACTCACCAGTTCAACTATGCCTAGTTCTTTCATCCGTTCCAGTTCTTCACACAATACAGATCTCAATGCCAACTCAACAATTCTTACCTTGTGCACCACAGGTTTTACTTCACCATTCAGAATAATTTCATGGTAAAAACCCTTCAAGCAACATAATCTCTCTAAAAAAACGTATTTTTACCATGTTAATACCACAGAATCATCCAACACCTGCAAACGAAATTTGACCCGGATATTTGAAATTCAATATGATACCCAAATGTATCTAATACTTCCAGCCCAACAGCAGCTTTCTGTGACTCTCAACATAGACCATACTCTTGGCTTTGTGTCTTTTAACAACGTTCTCAGCCTGAAGCCATCTAATTACCAGTGACTTCAGACCACAGCATCCCTTTGGACAGGGGCGGCTCTAGGCTGATGGCGGCCCTGGGCAGGGAGCGTAGGTAGGGGGCCCAGGAAGAGGGGGTCCGGGCAGGGCAGAGTATCCCTCTTCTCCTCGGAGCTCAGGAGGGTGTTTGGAAGTGGAACAGAGCCGGAGGCCGCCAAATCCCTGCCTGGGGCCGCCACGCAAATATGTATCCATCCTCAGAGGATTATTATATTAAGGATATATATTGGCTTGGTGGCCTCTGGGGTTTGGTGGCCCTGTGCAGGTGCACAGCTTGCAAATGCCTAAGGCCGCCCCTGCTTTGGACTCACTTTGGTATCCCTCAGCTTCACACTGTCCAAGCCTCTGTACATGTCTTCTTAGATCTAGCATAGGGAGAGTCGAAATCAGCCCACAAACTTAACTCCACTCTCAACATTTGAATCAAACAATATGGCAGATGATACGGATCGCACAAGGTTTGAGCTCTGAGCACCTCATCACTCTCATGTAAATTACAACCAACACATTTCGTCCTCACTAGTACGATTTCCTCTTCTAACACACCTCATATACTGTTTTCGAATTCCTGTCTTGGATCTTACACATTCAGAAATAATATCCCTTTTTCATTCATTTATAGCATTTGCCATTACTGGCTAGGAATACAGAACATGTAACTTAGGGGCATATTATCAAGGGGGTTTATCTCCGCTTTTTTGGCTTTAAAAGCCAAGAAAGCGGAGATAAAATTATCTCCCTATTACCTAGCTGTCGCTAACACCAGTTAGCGACAGCTAGTAGGAGATAGCGACCATCTTGGGCCCCACTTTCCATGTCAGTGATATTTATCACTAATGACAGGCAAAGTGGGCGTGCCAAGATGTTAGCGACTGGAAACAGTCGCTAACATCGCTATCTCCTATTACCAACTTTTGGAGATATTCGCGCTAAGCGCGAATATCTCCAAAAGCTAACACCTGCCCCTGAGCAGTTCTTAGCCATGTTATCCAATGCGAGGTGGATAACATGGCTAAGAGCATTAGCTCGGTAATGCATGAATATCGCTGTCTTTTCAGCGATATTCATGCATTGCGGCCGATTTTTATCGCATTTGCGATAAACCTTGTTAATACCAAGGTTTATCTGCGATAAAAATCGCCGCAGCTCAGCGGTAAAGTTTTGTCTCTAACCAAGCAATAGCGATAATTATCGCTATTGCTTGGTAATATGCCCCTTAATTGCCTTGTACTGCTGCAATGATAACATGTAACTTTCAAAGAACCACTATCTTTTCTGTTACTAAATTTAGCTACAACTTGTGTATTAAATTCCGAATTCTACCTTGCACCCTCTGGACTTTATCTTTTTCTAGTATATATCTAGACATACTTTCAATTCTCTTTGTAATTTGAGTTGATTAGTCCAAAGTAGGCTCTTACACACACCTAAATGTTTTTCCATTTTTTTCGTGTTGCTTGTCCCATTGATCAGCTGATCCTTAATTATTTCCTCAAGTAACCCTCTAAACTTACAGATAGATGCTTAGGTGTGCAACACAGTGATGCCCTGGTGAATAAATTCCCCAGGTCGCTGCTCACGTGAAAATAACTTAAGATATTCTACAACCACATACATCTTAGCCCTACAATTCTCTTCCAAGTCTTTTATAGCTTGTGAAAACTCATCGTCCTCATCTTCAAGGTTCAAGCCCTCTTCTTCTTGTTTCAGTGCTTTCCTGCCTTTCACCCTTAAGCAGTGTTTCAATAAAATCAATGTGCATTTTCTGACAAATACATGAAGGGGTAGAACACACACTACGAGGTATTCAGGTTAGTCAAGTTGTAGGGTGCCACGGAGGTATCCCTCTCTGGCAGGGCAGAAGTCCTATAAAAATAAGTGGGGGGACTGACAATATGCAAATGACCCCATGACGTCATGTGCTCAACGTGTCCAGGTGTCTGAAAATTACACCGGGAAACGTTCAGCTAATTTCTGTGGGGCCCAGCTTCTTGGCAGGGGGGAGGAGGGACGGCATCCACCCAGTGAAAAGAGTGGGGGGACGCCGTCCACCTGCGTGTACACCCGACTCGAGCCCTGCTCTCTGGGCATTTGAGTGTGTTTCTTGAACGCAATCACTAGCGTTCCCTTAATTGGAGAACGTCCCTCTGGGCACTGCTGGTGAGATCGCAGCTGGCGATATATAAATGTTCATTCAAACAAGTGTAATCCAAATTAAATGTTCCACATGAACGTGGTGATTGCTTGAAAGGTTTTTTTTTTGGTTGTTTTTTTTTACATTGGGTGTGCACACCGGGCACCAACACGCTTACACCCGCAACACGCCAAAGATTTTCCCTGATGAAGGGCAAATCGAAGCCCGAAATGCATTGGGGCAATTTAAAACTTAAGGACAATAAGAATTGAACTTTGAATGTTGAATGAAGGTATGCAACATTAATGCATCAATAAAAAAAATAAAAAAATAAAAACTTTCAATTCCAATTCCAATTCCAAAAATTCTTTATTTCGGCCACATAGGCCATAAAAGATGCAATAGAATACAATAAATACATATATTACACAATAAAATGCAGTATAAATAATACACAGTATTTATATATAAAAAGTCTGGGGGGACTGCATGGGGTAAGGACTGCACAGCTGTACCAGTTCAGGGGGACATTTTGTTCCTTATTATCCAAGCTGCCATTAGAAATTTTGAGACAGCAAAGACAATATCTTTCAAACTTTCAAGCAACCACCACGTTCATGTGGACCATTTCATTTGGATTACACTTGTTTGAATGAACATTTATATATCGCCAGCTGCGACCTCACCAGCAGTGCCCAGTGGGTCGTTCTCCAATTAAGGGAACGCTACTGCTTGTGTTCATTTTCTGACAAACAAATCACTGCCAACAGCTTCCAGACAGGTTACGAAGGTACCACGCGAGTCCTCCTATGACATGGATGAATTACCAGGAATAGGTGACAAAACTGTGATCGACTCCATGTTTCAGTAGATTTTTAACTTTCTTCAAAAGAATGCCAAACAGATATAACATCCCTATTAAACAATGAACTAACATAACAAATGTAGTCACCATGGTCTGCAATGCTGAAAACAATAAACCAAAATAGTACATGTAGTCCCTGTTGTCAACGCTTCATCAAAGGCTGTGAAAACCTTCTTTTTTTTCCATCCTCTAGAGGCTTAGACCTCCAGGTGTATGCGAAAATGTTAGTGGTGGTCCATAGCTTCCATGCCAAAGTACCAATATAGTTTTTTTTCCTGTAGAAGGTAACTGGTGTCTCTACAATGTCAGTCCATGCCCAAGATGTTATACAACACTATGTTACTCTTTAAAACATCTGCCAATAGCAAATGCTATTTTTGCCCTCCCCCTGTGTTTATGTTTTATTTCTCACAGATGAGAGCCTGTGCATATATCCCCTGAGCACCCAATACCTGTAGGTATCTTGTCTGCCAGCACTCTTTATTGCTACCCTTCATGATGACACAATCGACCCTCGATGTACCAAAGTGAAACAATTTATTGAAGTGCTTTTCTAGTGTGCACATCACTGATGCTTCTTTTATCTCTCATAAGAAGAGATTTCTGTGTTATGAGATCTATTGATCGTAATTCGACACGGTAGATAGTAATTCAACGGCTATTCTTGACTTTGGGCAGCCATTAAAATGGCTGCATTGTTCAGAGTGCTGACATGATGATGTCGAAAGCATCTTGCCTGTGCGTGTCAGAGACCATATGTTAGACCTGTCATCCTAAGGGTGCTCTTCCCCCAACATTTTGCCTTCATACCTCCATTTTCTGCTGCATCGTTTTGTTTGTCTTAGGACTCTGACCTCTTTACTGCTGCTAACCAGTAATAAAGTGCATGTGCTTCTCCCCTAAACATGGTAACATTGGTGAATGCCTGATTGGCATTTTTAGTTTACCTGTGGGTCTCTTGTAAAATGGTATACCATATACCCAGGGCCTGCAATACTGATTGTTTCACCCACACAATGACCTTTCAAATGTGTCTATGGCCTGCCATTGCAAGACCTGAGTGTGCAGTTTACTGTCACTGCAACTTGTATTTTCAAACCACTTGCTAAGCCTTAAACTCCCATTTTATAACATACAGGACACCCCTAGAGTAGGCACTAGGTAGCCCTAAGGGCAGGGTGGGTTGTAAATTAAAGGTAGGACATGTACTTTTAAGTTTTACTTACGTTTTACATGCCCTGGTAGTGACAAATAGTTAAATGAGTTTTTCACTACTATGAGGCCTACTCCTTTCTAGGCTAGCATTGAGAATTGCTTAAAACACGTTTTAGATGTAATTGCTCATTAGAAAGGAGTGGCTGCATCATATTTCATATCTTTGAAATGGTAAGTATAAATCCTCTTTACTGGTAAAAGTTGGATTTAGCATTACTATTTTAGAAATTACACTTTTATAAAGTGGACATTTCTCCGTTCTTACTGCTCTGTGTGCCTCAAATACATGTCTGGCCTTGGTGACAGCTACACTTTGTCCATTCCCTCTAAACAGCCACAACCATAGGAAGGGTGGATGTGACAGAAAACTAATCTACATTCACTTGCATTCGTATAGACATTCTGGACAGGGAGGGGGAGAAGGAGATGACACTTACATCTGACTAGGCAATGTCTTGCGTCCCACACAAAGGGCTGATTATCAACCACAGGTAGCCTGGCAGAGAGGTCTGATGTGAAAAGGAACCTGTGCACTTCAAGGAGCTGCTTTGAAGTCACCCCCACTTCAAAGGCCCATTTAGATATAAGTACTGGGGCTCTGACTCTACCAAGATAGTACACTTCTGGACCTGTAAAGAAGACTACAGGAATAAGGACTGCTGTGCTACAAGAATTGCCACTCTGCATGAATGACTGTTTTTAAGGAACTGCTTCACTGCTGTGCTGATCTGCCCTCCTGCCTGCTGATCTATGCCCTGTGGAGGACAAGGACTGAACCTATTTCACTTGAACCCTGAGTGACTCTAAGGGCTTGCTGGCTTGCCTCCTGCTTGTGAAGTCTCAAGGCCATCAAAGACATCTTGCAACTTCACTGCTGCTCCTGGACTCTGTCATCCATGAGTCTTCTCTTGCCTGAGGTGCTCCTTCAGGTCTGGACCTCAGGAGTGGTTTTGGCTGCTGTTTTGCTCCAAAACTGATGCATCGTCGCCGATGCATCGATTGGAACTGACGCAGTTCCCTTCGACGCGGACGCAGGGACAATCCGAAGAAATCCCTGCATGACTCAACGGTGACCCAACTGCGCGGTTCAACGACGACGCAATGCTGATCCAAGGTCCCAACTGCGTGGCTCGCCTATGATGCAAGGCCTGCAATATAAGGGGTTTGATAATGACCTGTTTGAGTCTTGTAACCAGTCTGATCTTTGGATTTATCCCGGTCTAGCACAACCTCAAGTAACCTTTTAGCTCTATTGACTTCTAAGTACTAATTTTTGCTTATTCTTTAAAAATTCATAACTCCAGTTCTACTAATTGGCTTTTGTGAATTTTGTCTTGTTTTACCCAGACAGATATTGTTTATTTTCCTAAACCTGTATGGAGTCTTTTTGTGGGGTTTTCCATTGTGTTACTGTGTGGATGTGTTGCCCAAATACTTTACACATTGCCTCTTTAGATAAGCCTGGCTGCTCTGTGCCAAGCTACAAGAGAGTGAGCACAAGTTATCTTGTAGTGCGTGTCTAGCTAGCCCTGACTAGAGTTGTGGTTCCTGCTTGTACAAGGGGCCTACTCTGACAACCAGAAACCCCAGTTCTAACACCACGTAAGTGACCACTGCCCTCACCAGGTCTACCACCGCAGATGAACCCTTATCGCTTCTTCACCATTCCCAATTCTTTCAGTTCTAATTTCAGGAGAAACTGACACCTGCTGGTGCTGTTGATAGCATCAGGTAGGCATCAGGACTCCTGTTGGTATCTCAAAATCAGTCATCCTGCAAACACTGTAGTACATATTCCCTCGTGGGCATGCAGTAACGCTTGAGCTGCTGGACTGGTGGATGCGGGTTCCCCTTTCACTTTAGGCATCATCACCATTGAAAGAAAATTGACACTATGTGGAAGTAACAGGCAGTTTATTCAGTAGGCAGGTAATCGTCTTTTCCAAGACGGGACCCACAGTAACTGTCCAGGTACCTTCTGTGGAATGTCTGTGTACAAACACGGCATTTGACTTCAGTCATTCAATGCAGGATGCTACCCCTACCGTGTAAGTGATCCTCAGGGCCCAACTCACAGTAGGCTGGATTTTTTCCTTCCCCACCAGGTCACTGATACTTCTGATATTGGGAACTCTGAGGGTGGGAAAATACTTGTACATTTCCTCTGCGACTCGTAGTGAGGGAGTCGTCAATCTGAGTTTTGTATTTGCTGTCTCTTTTTAAGTTCAATAAAGATATTTGAAAAGACTAAACTTCCAAGATATCACAGTAGTTGAAAACTGGTGCCAAAAAATTAATGAAGTTACAAAATCGTATTTTCCCTTTTACAGGCACAGGAACATGAGTCTCCAGTGGCACACTGGCCATTAGCTCAACCTGGCTAATGAAGAGCCGGCTAGCTGGATTCAAGGCTCCCCTGCTGGCTTCAGACAGCATCAGTGAAGGTGTTCCCATTCCACCTTATTAGCATAGCTCAAGGTGAGAATGTCTTTCTAACTCTGAATGTAGCAGCACACCTTCTGCACTGCAGGCTGATCCTGTCATCCAGGCACCTTAAACAGCAGCAGATGGGCTGCTCTTCTCGGCAGGTACTCTGCATCACCATCTGGTCTCAAGGCGTAAATTCACGCTAGAATGCAGGGCTCATTACTGAGGCGTGATGGACCATTCATGATGGACCAATCACTCTTTGTTCTCCCATTTCCTTCTTATAATATAGCCCGGTCAGCTCATTCCAGAGCTCTCGGACATGCCAAATCCTCCTACTTTCAAGCACTTCTGACCTCATTGTACACCCTCCATGTCAACTGTCCAGCACCTTAAAGTCTATTGTGCCCCCTTTATCTGCCTAATTCCCGTCCTTTTGCCCCTATTTCGAATGCGAGTAGTGCCTCCCTCTCTCGCGGCGAAGGATACTGCTGTGGTCCTTTTATCAAAAAACCTAAATCGCCATGAGTTTCCTCTTCTTCCTTATCACATATCCTTGTCGCATTCTTTCTTCTGCCCTACACCTCCACACCTTCCACCGTGGCACACTTCTCTCCCTACCTTTAATTACCATCAATGAACAAACAGAAACTTCTAAGACTCACGACTGCGAGAACAAACTGGAAGAGACCACAAGAGTCACATTTTTCCACAACAATGTGAAAAATAGCAGAAAGAATAGTACTAGTAATAATACTTGCAGTAATAAGCACAAGCCAAGGGCAACAAACAGGGTGCCACGTCATGAAGCAGTAAACACTCAACTTTAATTTGAATAAAGGAAAACAGTGCAGTCGACTAAGTGTTTGTGAATCATACTGCAGAGTTTACGCTCTCCGTGACCCTGCATGTCAAATACAATGGATATACTTTTACTATATTGGACTAGGCATGTATTTTCCTAACTTTCTGTAGTTTAGCTGTCTAAATTGATCAACATTTATACTACAGACCATGATTTATTCTAGGTGGCCAGCCCGCTGTTCTGCCATGGGGATTGAGTAAGTTAGTCGTCCCCATGACGGAGGCACCACCCGCCTGATTTATAAACGACCACCAACCACGCGGGCATTATAAAATCATTGTCAATGCATATTACTCATTGCTACAGGGCTGTGTCAACAGGACTCAGCCCTGGAGCAAAAAGTATTTTGTTATTGTTTTAAAAAAGAAAATCCTGTTTCAGGATTTCCTATTTGTAAATTTAAAAAGTGGTCCCGCCATGATAGGAAACACTTCCCATTATGTAGTTTTTACTGTCCCTCACCACCAGGGTTTACCTAATTGGACGTAGGACATGCAGCCATTTCTCCGATGCCCCTTACTCCGCAGGGTCATCGGAGAAGTTTTACTGCAGCAGAGACACAATAGCCTCTGCCATGGCCAAACTTAAGGTCCGCCCACATATAGATCATTATGTTTGCAGGGTGGGAACACCATTGTCGCTGTAACGAAGTTCCCTTCCTGCCAACATATAAATCAGGCCCGTAGTTTCAAATGACATACTTATCAGGTTAATGGCACTGTTATGCTGAGTGCATATTATAAAACCTATCCCTATGAGCGTGTCATGATAACTACGCATGAATGGCATGATAACTGTATTACAAACAGCATGACAGCTAGCAGTCATAGGCATGACTCTTACAAATCCCATTAACTCAAATTTTCGTCCACATATGGACTGCAAACAACATTTTCACAAGTCAGTTTGAGAGGAATATTACAAAATGAATGACACTCCATAAAAACAGCATGACAAACTTGACCCCTTATTCTAGCCAAACACAAAATGCTTTATCACCTCTTCAGGGGTAATAATGGCTGTATAAACACCCATAACATGCCAGCAAAAAAGGGGCCCCTCACAATCTCAATCAATCTCACTTAGCTGACAGTCACTGCTTTTTGAGTCCACCTTCCATCCCTACTTTGTAAATGTCACCACCATTGCATTCACTGACGCTCATTGTAACCCCCCCAAACCTTCTTCACTGAAACCTTTCAAAGATTTGCCCTCCACAGGTGCCTGTTCTCCCTTACCGCCAGCATCTCTTTCCGTCCTCTACAATCAGCCAAGCAGGGTACATTAAAAGAACTCCTCTCAGCATCCTCCCTTTCTGCATACCCTCTGTTAACCTCTGTCCACCTTTTTTCTGTCCTTATCCCCCTTGCCTTCTGTGCTACCTTTCACACACCACATTACGCAAAGGTCTGGTCATGTTTTGCAAGCTTTGGACTCACATCAATGCCCCCTCCGTGTTCCTCTCTATCACTGTACTCAGTGCTTCATCTGCCACTGGCGGGTACCAATCAAGGCTCTCCCTGGACCGCTCCAATTCTTCATTTGTAAATCCTCTCTTGGTGGCATCCACCCTTCTGGCTTCTTCTCCCACTTATTCTCAGAAGACCCCCAGACCATCTCCTTGACTCCAAACGCACTCACACCAGACTGTGCAATCGACTCCCACGTTACCATCTTCATCTCCTGGCATTGGTACTGGAGGACCATTGGATGGACAATGTTGACCTCCTATTCCTTGGCTTCACCTCCCGCACTGTCCCCCAAACCAGCCAATCTCCAACTTCAGCTGTCCTAAACCTTGATATTTTGACAAGGAGTGCACTTCATCCTCAATCTAATTACCCTCTGCCCACATCCACTTTCAAAATGTGCTAAACACAGCCTCATCCTGCCTTCTAATCAGTGAGTGACCGCTCACTACTACATTTGTTAGCTGTAAGTATGAATCATGGTAAGGCAACCCCAAACTTCCATCCTTTTTTGGGGGAGGGGGGAGTTTTTTATAGCGCAAACTCCCCCTTAGGTCGTCAGTGCGCTTTACATGAGCACCAGTTTCATTACAGACGGACACATTCTTTTTTCAGGGATGGGAGATTAAGTGATTTGCCCAGAATCTCAGGATGCTTGAGCCTCCCGCCAGACATGAACCTGGTTCCCCAGCTTCGTGTTGGCCTCTAGCCTTTACGCCACATCATCTATACCTTTTGGGGTAGGTAAATTGAGCACCATTATTGGGCACTAGTGAAGTCTGTTTTTGTTCACTTGCCCAGGATCACCGTAGCGTACGATACTTTCTTATAAGGCTGTGATACTGAGTGCTAGTAAACGCGAGTCCTCCTGTCCAAGTACGAACAGGCTCTCCCCACCCCCACTCTTTAGATTGAAAAGTGAGGCACCCCCGGGCTGGCACAGAGCGCCCACCTTCATATCCCAGCGCCCCCTCCTTTCAGGCTCGCGCTCTCGGCACTTCCGATTTAACAACTCTTAGCTTCCGCTCCCTGCACCCTCCGCCTTCAGCGACGGGCTAATTTTAATCTTAATGTGCAAATGTTTCTCTGATGGAAAGCAATCGATATGGAACAGCCGTCAACCTCTGCATTACGAGGGTGCGCGCCGTGTAAATTTACTCGGATTTTACTAACTCTCTCCGGATGCAAGCCGAGCCGAAAGACTGCAGCTTTCACCGCAAGACGGGCTCTGGCCTTCTTCCCACTCTGAGCACTTCTGCCCACTCACAACCTTTTAAAGCAGCTGCCTACAGTCAGCCTTTTTAATCAAGAGCTTCATTGTTCCTTGTACTTGGTTTTATATAGCGCATACTTCCCCTGAAGAGACAATGAAGCGCTTTACGTCTAGCAGCTGTTTGGTCCCAAACCCCAATGTTCGTGGTTGAGCCAAAGATTGTTAGTTTCTGTTTTTATTGAGAATATTCTTGAGCTCTCAAGCAAACTATTTAATGTATTAATTCCAGATACTTTAGTGGATTAAATGAATACATGTCAGAGGTGAACATTAGTTGGGGGGTGTGGTTCGTGAGTTCAGGCAGATGATTGGTGCAATGAATAAATGGGCTACAGGAGATTACGTCAGTGGAGTACTGCAAAATGTTGTGCCCCCCTGCCGAATGTCTCCAGTATCCAACAAATATTCATCTGCTGTTGGCTGAATAGTGACCCCCTGAAAGGTTGGACGCCCGCAGCGTCTGCAGGGGCCTCTGATACACCCCTGGATTAGATATTGCGAGGTTGCGAGGATATTTTTTTAAAAGGAGAGATCTGTCAAATGAGTTGTGGGCAAATAACAGCAATCCACCAATAGAAATGTGTGACTTGGAGTAGGCTACGGTTGGAGGGAGTAGGCATGCAGGACATGGAAAGTAAGGAGAGTTTTTGAAAGGAAAAAGGATAGGCGACAATCAGAAGTTGTAAGGTGAGTTTTTCATGAAGGTTTTTTAGTGATAAAGTTGATTTATTCGAGATAGCATGCAATTTGAAGTTACAAGACTTCAGGAAGAAACATCATTATCTGTCTGTGAAGATATTACTGTGATAGGCACTAGAATCAAGCCCACTGCCAGGCTACTAACACATCACAGCTCCAGCAAAACCATAAGATCACCTCTGGGGTTGAAAGCATAAAATAATTAGGGGTGGGCAGAAAATGTTATGCCCCTTGTGAAATTGGCAGAATTTTCTTCACTCCGCATTACTCTTTAATGCTGAGTTCTAACCAAAATTACGCCAGTCGTTGTGTGGAGAAATGTTCTCCCATTCAACCAACGCAATGACAACAGTAATAATGCGAGTCTCAAGTAAGTGAGCTGTGAGAGGAAGTGAGATGTGGCGTCTCTTAGCGCGATTTCCAGTCGCTGGCAAGCCGTCTGGCTCCATTTTGTAATGCGGACGGTCGCGAGCAGTTGGGTGAAGAGAGCTGTTTCTCGAGAAGGTTTTCTACTCAAAAAGCAGCAAAATAACTCGAAATTGGACTTTTACGTAGTTATTCTACTTGAAGGGATGGTTGAGGTAGTTTTTTAGCACGATATGCAATAGATATATTTTTTTTTAATAAGAAGGAAGTGCCATCGAGGCTCCAACTTCCTCTTCCTGTCCTGAAGTCTCCTTCTAGTGCTTTGCCCATCCCTTGGTCACTTTTTATTTGGACTTTTAGGTGACCGGGTCACTCTCTTTGTCTTCATTCCCTGCTGTATATACCATTGGATTTTCAAGGTTATTTTTTTTAATCAAGTAAACTTAAGAACTTTTGGATATGTTTGTTGTTTGATGGAGGTCATGCAACTTTTGTGTTTTAACTTCCATTTCTAAACTTGATTTTGGGTGGCCAGAAGTTTCAGTAGGGGCCTATTTTGCTGGTGAGCGCCTTTTTTACTTTTGTGCAGGGGGAAAAGTTTGCAAAGGTTTGGTGGGGCTGGGACCTGGTTTTAAAACTTATAGAGTGTGTTCTTCTTTGTTTACCATGCCTCTTTTATTTGCTGGCAAAGTGGCCATTTAGTCAGTGTGCTCTGCTTGTAGTCAGTGTGATTTTGCCAGAGACCTATGTGTTCTTTGTTGCCCATGCCTTCGCCCTTGGTGGCCATGTGACCGGTGGCCATTTTGTGGCCAGTGTGCTTTGCTTTTGCCATAAGCCTGCAGGTGTTTTTTGCTGTCCATGCCTTTGCCCTTGATGGCCATGGGATGGGCCCAGCAGCCATTTTGCTGTTATAGTGCTTTACTATTGCCATAGGCATGCATGTGCTGTTTGTTATCCATCCATTTTCCCATAGTGGCCATGTGGCCAGCTGCCATTTTGTAGTTAGTGTGCTTTGCTTTTGCCAGGGGCCTGCAGGTGTTCTTTGTTGTACATGTATTTTCCATTTGTGGCCATGTGGCCGGCAGCCATTTTGTAGTCAATGTGCTTTCCGGCTGTCATCGGACTGCATGTGTTGTTTGTTGTCCATGCCTTTGCTCTAGGTGGTCATATGGCTGGCAGACATTTTGTGTAGTCAGTGTGCTTTAGCCAAAGGCCTGCATGTATTTGTCCATTCCTCCACCCTTGGTGGCCATGTGGAAGGATGATTCGTATGTAAAAGTCAGTGGCACCTCAATAGGTTTTCCTGGGGCACCGGCCTTTGCGAATATTTTCATGTCTAAATTCGACCAGGATCACATCTTTACAGACATAGAATGGAATTCCATCCTTATTTTCTATGGGAGATTCATTGACGACATCTTCATAATTTGGAATAGCTCCCAGGGGGCATTGGAGTAAAAAATACAGGAATTGAATCAGAACAATGCACGCTTTCAGTTCATGCATCCCATGAGTACCACCAGTCTATCTTTTCTGGATGTGCTGATTACTAAATCCACTACAAAATGGAAACTACCATTTACAGGAAGGAAACAGATAGAAATAATTTGTTACTATTCTCTAGTTTTCATCCCCCCAGTCTCATTCATAATCTACCTTTCTCTCAAATGCTAAAAATTAAATAATCTCATCTACTCCAGAGCCTCTCCAAGCAGCTACAGAAACTCAAGTAGGCAATTTCAAGAAAAGGGGTTATCCAGCATCTATACTCACTGAAGTACAAGCAAGACTTTCCTCTATTCAAAGAAAAGATCTGTTAATGACAATGGCAAAAGCACCACGAAATCGTATGGTTTTAGTTTCAAAGTACTCTACGAAGTCGACTGCAATAAAAAAGAACATTAGGAATAGATGGGAACTTTTACAGAATGAACCTGATTTTAGGAATCTGTTTGATGAACCACCATTATTTGCACATACACGAAGTGTAAACATCAAATAAATGTTAACACGCCCAAAAATTGCATATAGCAATATGACAACTGCCATCTGTAAATGTTTAAAATGCGTACATTGTAACAATGTCATCACTGGGAATACAATCACTCATCTGCTTTCGGGTAAAGTCATTAGGCTAACATTTTCAGGAGATTGTAACTCCTCTTTTGTGATGTGCAGCATTAAATGCCCTTGTGGCCTAGTTTACATGGGCAAGACTGAACAGAAGATAAAATATAGGATAACTGAACATAAAAGTATGATTTGTACTAAGAATTTTTAAATCCAACCTAGCAGCACATTGGGTGGAACAGAAACACAACACAGCACTACTTAGGTTCACTATTTTAGAGATTTTACACAGGAGCACTGAGACAGATAACTCAAGATTGTTATCCCTACATGAGATCTGGTGGATGAAACAGTTGAACACCATGTACCCGAACGTCTTGAATGATAACATTGAAATGATTTGTTTTCTCTAAGGTGGTACTTGGATCATGACTATGACAATATTGTGTACGTACTGTCTGAGTTTGTCATCTTATTATGTTTTTTACAACTACTATGTTAAGTCTTATTTGTATAGATTCACTTACTATGAGTCATCTATTGTTCAATGATCTGTTGTATACATAGTGGTTGGTATGTTAAATCATCTTTATAAGGAATAAGGTAAAGCATGTCTCTGATTCTGGGATGTGTTCTGCGGAAACAAACACATATCACATTTACAGATGGCAGAAAATGTTGGCTTATGCATACACTTGTAGAGAAGTGTGGCTCAATGGTTAGAGCGGCAGACCCTGATGCAGTAGTCTGGCCGGGACCAGGGTTCAATTCCCGCCTGGGCGGGTCTTGGGCTCAATTTCCTTGGACCTGATAATTCTTGCCTCAATGCCTATTCTGATCATGAGCCCCACTCTGAACCTCTGGGCAATAGCTTGCTTAATCTCTACAATGGCCCCAACAACGCTGAGGATGCCTGACTTCACCTTGGGGGTTCCCAGGAGTGGCTCCTCACAGGGAAAGGCCAGGAAGGGTTCCTGGGCGGTATTTGTACAAGCGCTGAGATGCCTCCGGGTAGTCGTGGGCTATATAAGTGCGTAATTATCATTTATCACATGCAATATACATAAATATACAGATGCTTTAAGGAAGATAATCATTTTTGGTGAAATGGTTTCGAGGTGTCTGTTGGCTACTTCTGGCATCAAACAGTCAGTATGCTCAATTGTGAGTAGCAATACATTATGTTGACGAATCTTCACTAGTCAAAGGCTTTCATGATTCTGAATATGGTGGAGAAGAGGGAGGAGCTACGCTAGCAAGCAAGATGGCCGCTTAAGCTCCCGGCTCCGCCGACCTCCGCCAGCAGCTCGTATATCCTGCAAGTCATCCTGATTTCACACCGGACCCCCGTATGTATGAGGAGTAGCTGACTCTGAAGGCGCAATCCCGAACTTTTTATCATACAGGCTGACAGAGATATGCCGTGTTCCATTCTTGGCCTACCCCGGAGCTGAAGCCGGGGCCTCGATTTCCAACCCATCCGGGCTGGAGTTGAACAACATCGGCTGGAATCTTGGGCTTTGTCCGGTCTCCCGAACGGAGATATAATCTTCCCGGTTTTTGACGGCGACTTAGTATCCTGCCTGCAACACACACGCTACGGCGTGTCACATCGTTTGCTGGCCCCGTATCCGACGCCTGGAGACACAGTAAGCTTGCCATGGGGGTGCGGATGGGAGCCCTGATCAGTGGCGAAGGAGTAACATCGTGAGGTTAGAGCGCCTGTTGTTGGTGTCCACTCCAGATTTTCCTGCTACCCCGGAGAAGCCGGCCTCCGAGGGTCTGCATCCTGATCTGTTGCTTGCGAGAGGAGATGGAGGGGACAAAAGACACGCCACCACTGCACGCCGTAATGGCGGCCATTAGAGCGCTCCACTCACAGATCATCATCAACTACCGGGCACTTTCGGAAACGATGGACGATCTTTGCCGGAGACCGGACAGTGGCTTTTTGCCATCATCGCAGCCAGCGGTGCTAGCAACGGAACATCGAATATCCGACTTCGAGGTCCCTGTGCAGGAGCCGGGCTTCCTTGGCGCTGCGGATTCCTATAATGCAGATCGCGCGCCCGTGAACATTGTCAGCGTTCCCTGCTTGAGCCCTATCTCGCCGAACATCATTATGGACAACCTTGACTGCCTCAACCAGATCACCTGTGACTATTGGAGAGTTTTATCATCCTGCCACGCTTTTCCTCTCTTGCTTTGTGTAGTCTGTGAACTTTTATCCTTTAATTGGCTTGCTCGTCCTGACTTGAATTTCCATGAAAGCTTTACCGCTCTTATTGCTGCTGTGGCCTGGTTTATAATTGCTCCAGTGAACACTCGTACTGGCCAGGGTTAATTGGTGGGGCTTTTCAGGACACGGGACAATAATGTAATCGGTTGCTGGGATTGTGACCTGTGAACTGCGGGAGTCGGTGGTATGTTTGGCACTTCCCCGGTTTGTTTGTGCATTTCGCTGCCCTTTCTTTTGAATTTGATTCCGGGGGGTCACATCTGGTGGGGGGGAGGGGAGTCCGGGAGCGTGTGTTTGTGTTTCTCCTCCTCCGCTGCTTCCTTCTTTTAGGGATGCTTCTGGGCGACAGGCACGCTGCTAGTGGGTTAGGCCGTAGCCATTGCAGGGGTGCAGGGTGGTGGGGGGGTTTGTTATTTTGCCTTTGTTTTGTTCTCTGGACCCTTTTTTCTTCTCTTCTCTTTTTCGGGTATTCCACTGGGCGACAGGCGCGCTGCTATTGGGGTAGGCCGTAGCCATTGCGGGGCAGCAGGGTGGGGGATGTGAGGGGGGTTTGTTATTTTGCCTTTGTTGTGTTCTATGGCCCCTTTTTCTTTTTCTTTTTCTCGCAGGGTCCGGTCGCGATAACTTTCGGTTTCATCCTGATGTATGTGAGTGGGCGGGGTATGGAGTGGGTGGATGCGATGATAGATAGGTAGCTTAGTTCTTTACCCTTAGTGACCTTATTGGCGCTTGCGTTTCTACTGTTGGCCTATTTTGATCCACGACTGCTTTTACCACCTACCCGCATATTTTATACTTCCGAATGTGTAGCTCCGGCTATCCTGTATCTTTTCCTTTATCTCGTTCTGGGGGGGTTAAATTTAAAATGAAACCTTACTCATATCCTTGATTCAAAATGTTTCCGATATATCGTCTGTCCTTTACCGCTGCCCGACACATGGATTGTCAGCTGAAGAGCTGTGTGATTGGCATTACTGATCCGTGTTACATGCATGTGGTACTGGCCCCTGCCGCTGCAGGGTTACTTTTGTATCTTGTGTTGAACGATATAATAAAGGTTTTCAAAAAAAAAAAAAAAGAATATGGTGGAGAAGTGTGGCTCAATGGTTACCTGATGCAGAGGTCTGGCCCGGACCAGGGTCCAATTCCCGCCTCAGGTGGGTCTTGGGCTAAATTTCCCCGGACCTGACAATTCTCGCCTCGTTGCCTATTCTAATCATGGGTCCCACGCTGTAACTCTGGACAATAGCTTGCTTAATCTCCACAAGGGCCCCTACGGCGCCAGGATGCCTGGCCTCACCTTGGGGGGCCCAGGAGTGGGCACTTCACATGGAAAGGCCAGGAGGGGTTCCAGAGCGGTATGTGTACAGCGCCGTGATACCCCTTGGGGTGATTGTGCGCTATATAAGTACAACAACAATATAAGCTCAACATTGTACTAGGGGCATTGGATAAGCACACAACGCATTCGCATTTATGATTTTATATCCAAATATTGTGTGTACGGTTTATAGTATTCGTGTGGTCTCACGTTGTGGGGTTGGATCTACAGAGTTGTTCACTGATCATTTGTATTTAGTCATTACGTGTTACTTACTAACATTCCAACATGGCGACCCCAAATTAGTCAATGAATATTCCGTTTTCAGTTGCAGTTCCCATTCCTTTAAAGTTCGGTTAAACTACCCGGTCGTTTTACATGACCACAACGTTGTTTTAGAAGAGTGAGCATAGGAATCTCGGTAGGTTGAATGCGTGTCGTTGGAAATGTTTCAAGATTGATGGTAATAGGAATGATTTGCGCAGCTCCTAATAAGGGAGACAATCCCCAATTGCACTCAGTAGATTTTTCAATAAACTTGAAACTGTTTGTTATCTGCATCCAGGAAACCTGGTTTAGGGAGAGTATCAAACTAAATGGCTATCGGTCCTTTAATGTTCGTGCAATTGGCTCACCTGCAGGGAGAGCAAAACGAGGTCTGGCGATCCTGATCTCTCTTAAATATGTGTCTGTAAATGTTAAGTCTGTTATTAATTCATCATGGTATCAAATGATATTGATTTTTAACATGTTTTTAGGTCAAAATTCTTTTAATTAATTGCTATTATAATGTTTTCGACCCAAATAGAACTGACATTATTGTAAACCTCAAGGAGGAGATTGACAAGATTGCAGGGAAGTGGCAGCCTCTGTGTATCTACTGGGTCGGTGATTTTAATTGCACTTTATGTAGACATAGTTCAGGAAGAGTTTGTGGGATAAAAGATATTCTAGGGCAACCATTACCACATTTTATACATACTCCACAAAAAGATGCCTTAAATGATATTGTCATTGTGAATGATTTGTTTATTATGAATTATCTGGTGGGTAATTCGGAAATTCAATACCTCACTTATATGGGCAGAGGCATAGGAAGTGTTATTGATTTTATGTTAATATCTAGGAAATATGCCTCCCTTGTAGTCTGTTTCGCAGTGGAGCCAAACAATGCCAGTGATCATATTCCTCTCACGGCCTCCCTTATTGTAGCTGCCCAGGAGAGTGAAGGTGATGGCTGCCCCCTCCAGTATAGCTCAAATAAAGGAGTAAGAATGAAGTGGAATAGGGCAAACCCCACTCAATTTGAGGAAAGGATTGTAAAGACTAATTTAAGTGATTTTTTGGAATGCCTGGATCACGACCCCCCCTTGAGATGGTTGTACAGG
Source organism: Lissotriton vulgaris (assembly GCF_964263255.1). NCBI lineage: Eukaryota > Metazoa > Chordata > Amphibia > Caudata > Salamandridae > Lissotriton > Lissotriton vulgaris. The sequence continues at coordinate 188,281,267 of NC_141695.1, forward strand.
GATTTCAGGCAATTTGTAGGGTTGTCTCAAATAACTTGTTGAACCCACCACCACCGAGGGAATTGAGGGAAGTCAAATGGTTCAATACTGAGTGCACAAGTGCACTTAAAGATTTAAAGAAGGCATTACATACAAACCTGCGAGATATGGTCCTAATTGAAAGTGCAAGGGAGTCTTACAAGTGCATAGTTGCAAAGAGGAAGCAGGATCTCAGGGAGCAGGCCTGGGAGGACCTAGAGAAAGCAAGTGTGCTCAAAGACTCTAGGTGCTTTTGGGAGGTAATTAACCGCCCGTTGTTTTCAAAAGACCTAGGGGTTATGGACTCTCTGATACCAGGGGATGTGTGGGAATCCCACTACACTAAGATTTTTAACCCGAATGGTATAATTAGTCGGGAACTAACTCAGGGAGAGCAAATAAATTCATTGACCACCCATTATCTGAGTGCCTGTCCTACAGTGAGCGAGGTAGTGAAGAACCGGGTTTTAGAACCCAGCGGCACCAGGGGCACGCCCAAAGTCTTCGGGTTCACCTGTCTTAGAATACAGAGACACGGGATACTTCTTGGTGACGTCAAAGATCAAATTTATTGGCTGCAAGCAGGAACAGAAATCTACGAAGTACGACATGGGTAGGTTTGCTAGAGAATGCTCAATTTTCATACTGCGAGACATCGTCTTTTATGCAAAAAATCACATTCCTAAAAACCACCCATTGTTTACAAACTATCCAATCATAGGTGACATTGCAAAAGGTATCGCATAACGACAATCCCACTTTTCAGTTGTCCAGCCCACCATCAATTACACTGGAAAGCCCAACATTCTTGCTCGGACAGGCCGGACGAACCCATAATAAAGGACCACAACCCAAACCATAAACAGGCTATAAAAGAAGGAACAGAAACAGATGTGCAGCAAGATAGAAAGGTGTGTGCGTGTACCATAAACTCAACAATGTCCTGCTCTTTGATCTCTATCTCGACCAGCTACCGGACAAGGAATTGGCTCAACAAGATTGGCTTCAGACAACAGGGTCAGTTCGCTCAGGTCATTTAAAAGTCAGCTAAAGGTGTACGTGTCCCAAAGGCTCGTTCGGCCGTAGTCATCGGCCTACCACAAAATGGCTGCCGTACATAAAATGGAACCCGAAGGTTCGGAACGAAATCCCCAAATACATAGTGAATCCATCGATCGAACTTGACGAAAACACTCGTACTTGCCGCACTCGTCATTTGCGGTCCGCTACTACCAAAATCGTAACAATACCATGACCTTTACGAAACGGGTTCAGAATTCACAGAACCTCAGCAGAAGAGGCCCTACATAGAGGAATACATTTAAAAGCCCCAGGCCCCGATGGTGTCCCTCTTGATTTATTTAAAAGTAATATTCAACTCTGGGCCCCTCTCCTAGCAAACATTTTTACAGCTGCAATAATGGGTCCTATTCCAACATCATGGCAGGAGGCCATAGTGGTCCCTGTGTATAAAAAGGGAAAGAAGGAGGATCCGGCCTGTTATAGGCTGATTTCCTTAATTGACTCCAGGGCTAAGGTATTGGTGAGGGTAATTTTAGCGCCCTTGAAACCTTGGTAAACTCCAAAGGTATAATGTCTCTCACGCAATATGGGTTTCGAAGAGGAATGGGGACAACCGAACAGTGCCTTAATTTGGCACAGATTATGGGCAAGTACATGAAGGCAAGGAAGGGATCTATCCACCTTGCCTTCGTGGACTTGTCCAGCACGTTTGACACCGTTAATAGTAGCAAATTGTGGTGTATGATGGGAGACATGGGCTTTAAGGAGCCTTTGATCACCCTATTGCGTAGGTTACATGCAGGCACCACAGTAGCTATAAGATTTGAACCCAAGGGAGAAAACACAGGGCCAATTGTCTCTACAGAGGGAGTCCGTCAAGAGTGCACATTGGCCCCATTCCTCTTCCTTTTGCACACAAATGGCCTAGAATCAGATTTAAAAGAGCAGGATCTAGACTTTCCTAGAATAGGGGGCAAGCCCATACCATTGTTGTCATAGGCGGACAACACGGTTTTAATGGGTTTAACTGCCAATAGCCTCCAGAAGTCATTGAACACATTCACAAATTTTATGTTAGCCCTAGGCTTAAAAGTTAATTTTACTAAATCTTATGTTATGGTCTGTGGACCAAGTCATACCAAATCTAGAAAGTTCATGGTGAAGGGAATGACAATTGATAAAGTTTTGAATTTTAATTACCTAGTGAATATTTTTTATAATAAACTGACTTGGGAACACCTCGTTATATCTAGGTTACAGAATACTAGCCGTGCTGTGGAAGGTCTTTTCCGCTTTGCATGTAAGCTGGGCCATAAGCCCGTAGAGGAACTAATCTATATATATATATATATAAACAAATGTATGTCTGTCTGTTTGTCCTTTATGCATTACTACACCATTCATCCGATCGGCATGAAACTTTGGGAAGTTGTTGAACATTTTGCAATGACCATCAACAAAGCACAATGACAATCGCTGCAAGTGTGTGGACTAGATTTGGAGAATCCGTGCTTCTCACATGGACAACTGTATATGGCCAGCTCACGCGTCGGAAAACCTTCTGATTTATTTGTGTATGCACCCGACGGAAAAACTAAAAATACTGTGTATACACAAGCACTCGAATAAATAAACAGAATTAAAACAACACTTTAAAGTGTTTTCCATATTAAAATGAATAAGTTTCAATAAAAATGACACAATGTTAATTGAATGTTATCATAACAAGTTTCCTTAAATTTCCTTTCTTCTGAGATCGCAGCAACGCGCAACGGGTTAGCTAGTAACCTTATATAAATCAAAATGCCTGACCATTGCCACATATGGGGCAGGAGTATGGGGTCACCAAAATGTTTGAACCTCCTAACCCTAGAGAATAATTTCCTAAAAAGATTACTGATGATCCCAAAAAGCACCCCTACGGCATTCTGTCATTCTGAGGTAGTGGTTGAATTTATTTCAGATGGAATAAACATCGCCCCATTGATACTCTTGGCGAACGTTTGGCTAACGGAGGAGTTAAAGCTCACAAGAGAAATTATGAAGGATTGCATGTTACTGGATAATGCACAGGCTATTCCATGGCTTCGTTTTGTGAAAAGAACATTTTATGAAATTGGCTTAGGGAATTTTTTTGAAAACCCTAACAGTTTAGATATAAGCACAAAATTGATTATAAAAAATGCATACCGTGCTGAGCTTGATAACCGCCGCTGGTCAGCAAGGCAATCATTTCGCACCGAGCAGACTATTTTATATCTGCAATTTTACTTGTCTTTTACCAGGAATGTACAATTTAGATTTTTGTTGACTAGATTGAGGCTTCGCACATTGCACTTTTTAGGGGCCTTTCCTAAACAGGCCTGAAGGTGCAATAAACTTCCATCCTGCTCCTGTGACAACCTGTCACAACAAAGCACCCTGCACTTTACCCTTTTTTGCGCACTTTACAAGGTCCCAAGAGCTCGGTTTCTTATACCACTCTTAAAAGACATCAGACCATGCAACTTTCAGGAGGGTTTTAACTTTTTGTTATCTTTGTCTACTGATGTAACTTGTATAGCTGTTTTAAATTGTATCAGAATGGCACTATCAATAATCTAGAATTTTTAATATATGTGAGTTATATGGTTTTATTGGACTTTCATGTATATAAACTTTCCATGTGTGATTCATGTGTGTTATACTTTCATGGTTAATTTTAACCGAATAAAGTTATTCTTGACTTGGCTTGAAACTGTTTGTGTTTTTTCAAAAATCTATTTTTCTTCTACTTCTTCCATTCATATTGTTACTTTCTTCAGTAATCTTGACATTGTTATTTTCACAATTATTTTGATTTTCTGCCCAATGCATTTCAGGCCTAGCCCTTCATCAGGGGATATTATCTGAAAACATAGAGGCGATATTAAGCACAGCATGTAAATTGGACATTTTTAAGAAAAACATTGCTGGTCAGATTAATAACCTACATGTGACTTGTGATACGGTTATATTTATACAGTGAAGTACTAGAAAAATATACCATAGAGCTATACTTACCAACAGTCCATATATCTCATTTACCATACATAAATCAGTCGGCAGTGGAAAAGGTTCAATCGTTTATTGAGCAAAAGCGCCCTGTACAGGGTAGCCTCCCTCTGGGCACAGCTCACAAAGATGTGCAGAGGAGACTGCTGGATCATGTTCAAAACAGTGCATATAAACTTTCGACATACATCATAGAAACCCCGTGCATGGAAAAGTTCCAGTGCAAAAGAGACCAACAGGAACACCCATATAAGGCACAATAGATTGGTTCAAAACTCTACTGAAGCTTTTCCGGGGGTAGGTCAGCTAAGGTGCCTCCCTTTCGTTCTGGTGCATGGGAGTCAAGCACGGCGCCTGCAAGAATGTGCTCATCCTACAAGAAAGAGCAGATGTGACCTTGGGGTCCCTAAGTTAGAATCACTGCTCTGTTCATAGCCTAGGCCGACCTTCTGGCTTCTCTCTCAGCAGCATGTCACGTGCTTTCCTTACTAACGAAAGAGGTCTGGGGAAACAAAACTAAGATGGTGTTTGCTCAATTCGGGCCCGATTCATAAGATGTGCATGGGTCGAGCATATTTACAAGGGGCTTTGATAGAAGTACCAGGTATATATTGGATATGTTATGACAACTTTGTAAAGTATCATTTTTATATTCCTTCAACAGCTTGGTGAAAATGGGATGCTGGGATATTCAGGTACACACATTCTAAACCAAGTGGCTGCCTTTCATGATAAGGCATGCTCGATCGTCAATGTAAAGGTGGACAAGCTGGAAATGTGAAATGAAAAAGAAGTGACAGAATTTGCTAGAGTGAGGATTTTAAACGTGGTGATCGTGCAGAAAAAAGTTTCCTAAACTGTTATGTGAATCCGTGAGCTAAATAGTAAACGCAAATCCGTGAACTCGGATTAAACAGCAAATCAGTGAACTGAAAAAAACGGTAGTGAATTTTAAACGGGATGCTTGAAGTGAGTTTCTTACAGCGTCATACAAGTCCATAAGTTGCAAATTACTTTAGCCGAAGCTGGCGGTAACCACAAATAAGTACATTTTAAACGTGAGCTGTGTGCTTGCAGTATGCGGTAGAAAGGGAATGTGCGAAAGAACGTACGGAAGGTGTAACTCACAACGTGAAAGTGTCTATCAAGCTTCAGTGTTCTACAAATGAGAAATGACAAGATAAATGAAAAATAGATTCTTGGTCCCGGTGTTCAGGCATGAAAGAATCTTTGTTATATCGATTGTTGCTATTACGAGTGCGGATGTATGACGTTACAACGCATACTTTCACAATGCATACCATTACAACGAAACTTTTACAATGCAGGAACCATTACAGCGCATGTCATTACAACGCATTCCATTACAACGTAGCTGCTATTACAACGCATGCCATTACAACGTAAGTATGGGTAAGATTTGTTTTCCAATTATTTGATTTTTCCCTGCACCGCTACCTGCCATCGGCTCACACCAGCAGTACTTTTTTAAAGAGTATTCAATTTTCCCTTTGCTTGGCTTATACCCATTCCCTATTATTGACCATAGGCGCACACCAGCAATAATTTTTCAAAAGATTATTCAATTTTCTTCTGGCCTCTCCTTGCCTGCACCCGCCACATGCCATAGGTGCTCACCAGCAATAATTTTTTCAAGTATTATTCAATTTTCCCCTAGCCTGGCCTGCCCTGAACCCACCAGCTGCCATATGCAAAAGGCGCACACCAGCAATATTGTTTAGGTCTCGGCCAGCGAAGGCTGCGCTTGCGCAGTCTCGCTTGCGAGATCTTATGTCTCCTAGTAGTGGGGATTGACCCCCCCCCCCTCTTCTCCATTGGCTGGCCTCCTAAACGGCGGTGAGCCATTGGAGAAAAGGTCTCTCTGACATTGTGTTTTCACTGTAAGCACCGTTCTTTTCGGATTGAGGGCCGTGTTATTTTAGTTTCTTTTCTTTTCTAGAAAAACACGCACCCAAGTCCGAAAACACGATGTCATGGCGAGCTTGTTTTAATATGGTCGCACGTGGGTAAACAGAGAAGCAGCATGAGTAGAGAAAGTTATCTTGTTGCACAAACAGGATTTAACCATTCCAATCAGGGAGTCAGGCAAGGTGACCGCTTCTTACCATGTAGGGCTATTTTTGGACTCCATAAGCTCACCTGCTTCCCCTCCCACCCTTCGTTCGGTGCAGCTGCAGATGTGAGCCTCTCCCCTCCCCCATTCCCCAGAGCCTCTAACTAACCACTTCCTTCCCTGGAAGCGCTTCGCCCCTCCTCGCCCCGGCGCTCTGAGCTCAGGTGCAGTCTGTGTGCTCTGCTCGTCCCAGCCCCAGTCGCATCAGAGATAACAACACACACTGTCCACCCCCTCCCCTCAACACACACACCATCCTGCAGGCTGAGTAGATGTACAGGAGGATAGCGCATCTATTGCTTCCAACGGATTTCATAAAACGAGGCACATCAGCACTTGGTGTTTGGGCACATTATCCAGTTGTTCTTATGGTAACGGTAGGGGCCCAAGTGTCAACAACGTTAAAAGGCAGAAACTAACCTTATAGAAAAGGAAACATTTTTGGCAGCTAGACGATCTCCTGCAGCCCACGCCCAGAGAGACAAGTCCGCTTACAGGCAGTGCCGAGTGTAGGTACAGGCAGGCGTGAGTACAGGTACAGGCAGGGGTGAGTACAGGTACAGGCAGTTGTGACTACAGGCAGGCGTGACTACAGGTACAGGCAAGGGTGAGGACAGGTACAGGCAGTGCTGAGTGCAGGCAGGGGCAGGGCATCTCACCCCGCCGTGCTGAGGTTCACAGATGTAGGAAGCAATCTCCCCGTATGTAGCACATAGTGTAACACTACCACACAGGGACTTAGAGCAGGCCTCTTCAGCCCCCTCCGGGGATTGGGGGGGGCTGCAATACTTCAGGGGCCCACTTCAACCCCAGGCTAGTGAATATCTATGAGATACGTGAGGCTCGGAGCTCGTCTTCGCTTTCGTGGTGGTGGTAGGGGTGGCACATCATTTTGTGTCACGCCCTCCTCTCCCAGTACTGGGCAGGGATGCGGGCAGATAACTGCCCCTTACCCCCTCTTCTGTACCCAGTGAAAGCCCGGGTGTATGGAGTTGGCCGCAGACATCTTGTGAGTGGAGATAGCTCCCCCATCAGTCTGACTGTGCTGCGCCCAGAGGCCAAGAGAGGGTGTGCTTGGACTGGGGATCCTCCACGTTCCATTTCAGTTGTGCGCTCAACATTCTCTGATTCTAGGGGAATCACCTAATCTTTTTGTGCCTAAAAAAATCTGGCCTTTCATAGCCTATCCTGGTACTCATATGAAGCGCTGTAAAACCTTTGTGCAAAACAATAACAAGCATACAGTCCCTCCCCCGACCCTAAAAGCTGAAGAAGTCAAAGTCCCACCCCTCGCCGACCAGCACAGACGAAGATGCATGCATACAGTTCTTTCCCCCGCACTCTCGCCTGACTGTAGACACAGACAGAAACCTCCTGCCTCATTGCTGAGCCAGGTAACAGGCATGCAGGGCCCTGCTGCTGTACCCCCGGGTGTCTGATCTCGATACAGACAAGTAAGAAGTATCTTTCTCCAATCACTAGCCCAATGCAGGCAGTATCCCTTACCCACAAACAAGTCCATCTGAAAACTATACTCACAGTCTTAAAGTTTTCCTGCATGATAGGTGGTAACCGGTTATATATGTGTGGACGTGATTTTCAGGGAAAGGGGGGGGGGCGGGTGTGCGTGTCCTCGAGAGGAGTGAGCCTGTCTTGCATGAACGAGTTAAAGAGGGAGACTGAATGGAACAAAACTGGACCGGAAGAGGACTCAGTGACTCGTAAATTAAATGGCATTTATAAAGCGCTACACCTGACGAGGCGTTGAAACTTAATTAAATACTATAAGCCGTTTTCCCAAATGTGCTTATAGGATTTGTATACCTGGATATAGAGGGGTAAATAAAAGCTTCAGTATTGATTGCTGGCCAGATGTGTTTGACTATAACAACAAAGCGTGCTTTCAAAGAGATCACTCTGCCTGCAAGCTCCCAAGGGTGCCTTGCATTGTTCTAGGAAGGATGAAGGGCTTTGTCGCCTGGTACTCATATGAAGTGCTGTAAAACCTTTGGGCAAAACAATAACAAGCATACAGTCCCTCCCCCGACCCTAACAGCTGAAGAAGTCAAAGCCCCACCCCTCGCCGACCAGCACGGGCGAAGATGCATGCATACAGTTCTTTCCCCTGCACTCTCACCTGACTGTAGACACAGACATAAACCTCCTGCCTCATTGCTGAGCCAGGTAACAGGCATGCAGGGCCCTGCTGCGGTACCCCCGGGGGCTGATCTCGATACAGGCAAGTAAGTAGTATCTTTCTCCAATCACTAGCCCAATGCAGGCAGTATCCCCTACCCACAAACAAGTTCATCTGATAACTATACTCACAGCCTTAAACTACTCCTGCATGATAGGTGGTAACCAGTTATATATGTGTGGACGTGATCTCCAGTGAAAAGGGGAGGGGGGGGTGTGTCCTCAAGAGGAGTGAGCCTGTCTTGCATGAACGTGTTAAAGAGGGAGACGGAATGGCACAAAACTGGACCGGAAGAGGACTCAGTGACTCGTAAATTAAATGGCATTTATAAAGCGCTACATCTGACGAGGCATTGAAACTTAATTAAATACTATAAGCCATTTTCCCATATATGCTTATAGTATTTGTATACCCAGATATAAAGGGGTAAATAAAAGCTTCAGTTTTGATTGCTGGCCAGATGTGTTTGACTATAACAAAAAAGCGTGCTTTCAAAGAGATTACTCTGCCTGCAAGTTCCCAAGGGTGCCTTGCATTGTTCTAGGAAGGATGAAGGGCTTTGTCGGCCCGCCAGACTTCGAACACTCGCTAGGGCACTCAGTCTGTGTGTGGCTCTGTGTGTGTGTGGCTCTGTGTGTGTGTGTGGCTCTGTCTGTGTGTGGCTCTGTGTGTGTGTGTGGCTCTGTCTGTGTGTGTGTGGCTCTGTGTGTTGGGCTCTGTGTGTGTGGCTCTGTATGGGTAGGTTTTTTGTAGGTGGGTCTGTGTGAGGGTGGCTCTGTGTGTGTCTAGGTGGATCTGTCTGAGGGTGGCTCTGTGTGTGTGTAGGTGGCTCTGTGTGTGTGTGGGTGGCTCTTTGTGGGTGGCTCTGTATGTGTGTGTGGGTGGCTTTGTGTGTGTGGCTCTGTGTGTGGGTGCAAATGCAATAGTCTGGCATTTGCGAGAGATTAAGCTATTGGCATTGTAAATGACAATGCCATTTATTTATATGTTTTAAAAACAAAAACATAGATAAAAATAATGTCATGAGCAATGCCAATAGCTATAACTTTAACAATGCCGAGACCATTGAATTGTAAATGCTTGTTTTAAGGAGTATTCCATTTTCTCCTGGCCTTCCCTTTCCTGCCACCTGTCAAAGGTGCGCACGAGCTACAACGTTTTATGGATCATTCCATTTTCTCCCTGGCGCCTCATAGGCTTACAATCACATAAACTAAACTTTTCAATATGTATGTTATTGAAATATTATGTTATTATGGTTTGGAATGGATACATCATTGTTAATTATTTATGACATGACCTCACTCAATTATATTGTCTATAGATTCATAATGCAAATGCCATGTTTCACTGAATTTGTTTCTTGTTTGATTGCTCTCAGGTGCACAAGAGACATCACACACAGTACAACCAGACACAAGGCCTGCAGCGATGCACACACCAGCTGAGTCCTCCTGTACTTCCGCTTGTGCAGCTAAGTGGCAAATGCCAGACCTAAGAAATAACTTAAAGATGTCCCCAAAGAAGGGTGTGGCTGCCAAGAAAGTGGCCAGTGAGGAGGAGGAGACGGATATAACCACCATTGGTGCTGGCCTCCACAATTTTCAGGAAACATGATGTACCCGCTTTAACCTCCTCTGGGCAGCAAAAGGCAGGAAAGAGCACTCTTGCATTAACAGCAATCACCTAATCCCAGGTCCATGTCATACAACGAGGACACCATTGCACCATGAGCCATATCGCATAGATTGACACATTCCTGCCTTTTTCTTTTGATGTAGGGCAGTGCAGCAAAGTGAGATGCAGCATTGCCCTGCACCAGAAAGGTGGAAATGAGGCCCTTTGTGTGTTATGAATTACCTCACATTAATGATTAAGGCACATATGCTGCACAATTGATAGTATATTGTCGATAGAATATTTGCAACATTAATGAAGACATACTGGCGGATCTGCTACTCTGCAGCATGTTTTTTAGGGCAGCTGCCATTGCATCATCATTTATTAACTTATTATAATTAATTCCAACGACCCTGCTCTTTTCTGACTGCCTCTTCAATTCTACCCTGACTCCAAACTTAGGGGCATATTGGATACTCTGTCACACCTGTAATGTAAAATGGATATCCTGTCTGCCATAAGCAGACAGTGCACAGATTATATATGATGCACTGTGGTACAGAAAATGGGATATGTTTTTTGGCATGTTTGTCACAGAGTATTTTATGTGTCAAACTCTTAATCAGGCACTTAGGCCCATATGTACAAAATTGCTAATTTGTGATTTACAAATAGCGAATCCGTAAAATCGCTATTTGGGAAACGCAAAAAGGAATGTGTATAATTTGCGATTTCCTAACAGCTATTCCTACAGAATCGCAATTGCTATTAGGAAATCGCAAATTGGGAAATCGCTAACTTGCAGTTTCCTAATAGACAAATATACAACATACACATATGGGCCTATAATGTTATATTGATCTTTTCCTGTAAATTATTAATGATAGGAATAGTTCATAAAGAAAGACATGTCACCTTTTATATGAGTAAGCCGTTTGTTCTCTCTTTCTGACCAAAAACAACTTTTTTCTTGTTGCTGAACTATCTTGCCAAGTGCCCTGCTTTTGCTTCTCCTCCTCCCCTTTCAGGTGGGGCTGACACTTGCTACTTCTTTGCCATGTCCTGCTTTGTAGGCCCCAAGTCTCTTTTCTCCAGACTCTTCTTCATCGGTATATATATATATATATATATATATATATATATATTTTTATATATATATATATATATATATATATATACATATATATTCACAGAAAAAACCATAGGTTATAGTCGATATACAGTTAGGAATTTGCATTTACAGAACCTTGAAAATTCAATGAAAAAACCATTGGTTTTAGGCCATATATAGTTAGGGATTTGCATTTACAAAACCTTATTTTACTTGCATAAAACCATTGAAATTCCATATATAGTTAGATGCGCTAACTATATATCGCGCACCCGCAATCCACTGCTGATGATGTCACATATTACATCATTCATGACATGGTTAGTGACATCACTGATGACATCACTGATGACAACATCCAGTGACTGTATGTTTCTGTAAAGTTAAAATATGTTTTACATATTGAAGACTGAGTGGATATATAAGTGTCAGGATGAAGGATTTACTAGGTGCATGACTGACTGTATGAGTGAGTGATTAAATGTGTCTCACTGAGTGCATGGGTTAGTGACTAAACTGTTTTAATTTGTGCATCATTATATCTGTTGTTCTACAAACTGCTGCATATGTTGATCAGTAGCTATATGAGTAACTGTATGGGTTATTGATTGGTTGTCCAAGTATTTGTATGGGAAACTGAGTGTGTGTGTATGGGTGGCTGGGAGGTGTGTGACTCTGTACATAGATGTGTGAGTAGTTGATTCACTATATGTATGGATTCAAAAGTGCATGTGGAAACAGCTGTATGGGCGGTTGACTGTGCATGAGTGTATTAGTGAGTGAATGGATATCTCAGTGCTACATGTCAAAGTAAGTACATATGTAAAACACAGTACATGTGAGAGTTGACATCTATAAATAACTGTGCATAAGAGCCAGTGAATGTGTGAGTGGCTGTATGGATCATTGTGAACATGTATCAGAGATTGTATAAGAGAGTAAAGTAAATATGTGTTAGTATATGTTTGAATAAGTAAGGTGTGTATAACTGTATAGTTGAGAAAATGGAGGTGTGATTGATTCTTTACATGACTGACTAGGTGTGTGAGTAACTCCATGGATGAGTGACAGTCTGTGAGAGTCTGTTTACACTGATTGTATCTGAGGTTATATTAGAGTCTGAAGAGGTTGATCGTATTATCACATGAATGATATCATCAGTGATGTGATCAGTCATGTCAAATGAGATGTTATCAGTGATTTTATCAGTGATGTCATTTGAGATGTCATCAGTGATGTCATCAGTGATGTCACTAACCATGTCATGAATGATGTAATATGTGACATCATCAGCAGTGGATTGCGGGTGCGCGATATATAGTTAGCGCATCTAACTATATATGGAATTTCAATGGTTTTATGCGAGTAAAATAAGGTTTGTAAATGCAAATCCCTAACTATATATGGCCTAAAACCAATGGTTTTTTCATTGAATTTTCAAGGTTTTGTAAATGCAAATTCCTAACTATATATCGACTATAACCTATGGTTTTTTCTGTGAATTTCAATGGTTTTTTAATAGCAAATATGAAAAGCTTAAAAATGTCAAGTACGTGATAAATAAAAACATTTTCGTATTTATGCACGCTGATGTGCTTTGAACGCTGCACCCCCCCCCTCCCCTCTTTTGTCTTAGTAGTACTCTCTCTTTGCAGATACTGAAGGGTAGTTAACGCAGGCCTTTACCCCCGTTGTAATCCGTCGTGGCTGCTTGTCTCTCCATTTGATTGATTGTTGTCCAAGCATTTACTGTTTTAGAATTGGTTCTCTTTGGATCATTCTCTATTTACAAACAAGCACAAAGTCGCAATACTCTGTTTAGTCTTTGCAGATAGTGAAAAATCGTGTAAAAAAAATAAAAGTAATCGAGCAAAATCAGTAGGCCACTAATTGGATCTCTTTTTGACCTCGCTAAAATAGAAATATTAGGAACAACCCTTCATGAGAAATACGAAAATAGTGAGATGAACTGAGCTCCACACCATGAGGGCTGCAAGACAGCTCGGCTCCGTCACCCATCCCGCACAAAATAACGACAAACCCTATGCAAATATTAAAAATATAGACAACACACCAGCAAAGAAACAGGGTAAAACATTTTATTAAAAAACTATTTACATAACGTTGGTTTATAAGATGATGTCAGTAGTGGACCGATGTGTGAATAGATCGAAAGCAGCACAAGGCTCCAAGATCCGGATGGCAAGCTCCTGGATGTTGGGTGCCATAGTTTAGAGTTCTGAATTTGAGCCTTTTTCAATGTCTGTGCTTTGTTGAATCAAATTTGCGGCTTGACACAAAGCTGACTCAAGCGTTGCTACTGATGCTATGCAGACCAAAACTGGTTTTCAGTTTGTACATTTTTCTAGATTTTTAATCCAAGTTTGGTTGACTTTGTAGAACGATGGCTTCAAATTTTCAACATACGGTGTGGTGGCGCTGACTGGGAGGGGGCGCTTCGCTCCTGCCCCCTCCCCAAGTAAGATTTTCATACGTGAAAGTACGTTAATGGTTTTGGTCCCTGAGATGCTTCGATGTCACTGCCATTCTCAAATAGCATAAGTTCTGGATGTTGGGTGCCATAGTTAAGAGTTCTGAGCAGCGCTTGTAACACTGTCTGAAGCTTATTTCCACCTACTGCAGCTTCACTATTCTCAAAGTAAGTGAGTGTCGTTTGTGGACCTGACTGCATTAGAAAACAATGTGATATGTTACCTTCCTAAACAGCTTGACGGAGGCCCCTGAGGGGCGGTGTGATGGCCATGGACTCGGAGAAGACGCTTGGCTCCGACACCCTCCCCAAGTCTTATAGCACTGGTGTAGCCTGAGATCGCCCCCGACATAGGCGGCCGGCTCCCGGGATCCGGCGGAACTTTTTGCCTTTTGATGACTCTTCAATTCTGAACCTTGTCCCATCCAGCTGAGTTGCGCCCACTCTTGCGGCTACAGCGTCTTGCCCACCATCCAGCTGAATTGCGCCCACTCTTGCGGTGCAGCGATAGGCGGCTGCCACAGGACTCTCAAAATGGCGGCCGGCTCTTCGGTTTTGGGCCTGGTCCACTAAAATGACCCTGGGACACCTTTGAACTCGGACGCTTCCCTGATAGGGCTTGGGTCCCATTCTCGAAAAGCGTCCCCTCAGCCGTGAAGATTCTACAAACGTCTTGGGGGCCTCCGACTCCCGCAGGCTTCTGGTAGGGAGCGGCTGCCATGATTGCTCGTGGAATGGCCACGACGGAGCTACGAGATGGTAGTGGTCTCATGCTGACGCCAGCTTTAGTCTGAAACATCCAGAAACACTGTAGACTACCAATTCGATCAGTTCCGGTAGCGCCCCAACATGACCCGGAAGAGAAGAACTTGCCCTCCCCTCTTTGACTGATGGTTCTTGTTGCCTGTCCCCTCTGTTGTCATTTAACAGAACTTTTTGGACTGCTGAAAGGGGTTGTGTTCCGAACGCTGGTTGGTGGAGACATTTTGACTATATTCTTGACCTACGTTGTCGCGTAATGCGTTATATGACACGCCGCGTTACCGCACCCGGAAGTGATCCGAGGCGCGGCGCGCAGCGCGCAACGTAAGCATAACAAGTCATGTGACTTGTTAATAAAACTTTTCATTGGTTCATTTTACTTTTGTTAATTTAATGATGAAAAGCTTGGTCATATGACCTAAAAATTACGCTTTTTATTGTTTTCGAACAATATTTTTTTTTCAAACATATGTTATAATATTCCAGGCTAATGTACTTTCCCGGAAAATTTACAACTGTCTTGTAAGTAAAATATATTCCTTTTTCGACAAAAAGGGCGTTTCTTCCTTCCATGACGGAGCCGTTGAGTAAAAGAGATTCGGCCTGCTGTCTTAGTCGCCGATACGCCTGATTATCAGATTCTTATCGATCACTTTATATTGCAGACATGAAAAACACAACTGCCTTTAAGCATTTATCTTTACTGCGTTCCTACATATTATACCTTTTATCCGTCATGTAATTGGACTGCTTTATTTCACTTGCCTTTACTGATTCGAAAACAGTGACTAAAAGTAAAAACTTTACCAATGTAAATACTACTACCGTGTTTTGTTTTAAAAACCTTTATTGTGAAAATGTCAGTATACAAATACGGGCCTATAACCACGTGGGCCGGCCACGGAGCAAACTGAAATCGTATATGATGAGGAGACATTTACACTGTAGAAGAACGTAACGAGCGGGCCATTAGGTTGCAAGAACAAAGGTGTCTAACAGTTGCGGAATCGGTGGACGTACATTTTGTAATTAAAATACGACAGGGCCACTTACAATAACATTTTCTAGATATACATTTGCGGGCAAGGAGTTACGAGTCCCATTTATACCGGCGCCATTTTGGGCGAGGCCGGGCAGGTCCAAGATATAGTCAAAATGTCTCCACCAACCATCGGCCAGACCAGAACCCCTTTCGGCCCTTTATGCTACAAGATGGTGTCTTCCATTCAGAAAATATTGTTGGCAGCATTTTGAAAGGAAACAGAAACAGCCGTTCTCCTAGTGAGTTTCACATTGTTACATTTAGGAAGAATGTTGAAGAGTAGTATGTGGAAAATCTGAAGCCATTTTTCTACAAACTCTCAATCAGACTTGGATGGAAAAAAAAAACCTGAAGAATGTACAAACTGAAAACCAATTTTTGTCTGTATAGCATCAACAGTAACGCTTGAGTCAGCTTTGTGTCAAGCCGCCATTTTCATTCAATCAATAGCGTCCCCCTGCACACATTCAGGGACCTGGTCGTGTCTTCAGATGAAACGGATTGTAGGAAAAGAAGCAGAAAGGAAAAGGAAAAAAGTTCCGCCGGACCTCGGGAGCCGGCCGCCTATGTCATGTGCGACCTTTGGCCACACCAGGGCAATAGTGAAGCTGCAGCAGGTGCAAATAAGCTTCAGACAGTCTTACAAGCACTGTTCAGAACTCTCAACTGAGGCACTCAACATCCAGGACTTGCCATTCGGATCTTGGCGCCTTGTGCTGGTTCCGACCTATTCACACATCGGTCCACTACTGACATCACCTCATAAGCCAACGGGGCACCCCACGCCGACTTTCGGCGCAGCATTGTAGGATGGCCACACCAGTGCGGCAACTTGCTGGACACAACATCGGGCCATCCAGATCTCGGCGCGTTCGACTCACTGTACCGCAAGAGTGACCGCAACTCAGCTGGACACGCCATCTTTCGGCGCAGCATTGTAGGATGGCCACACCAGTGCGGCAATTTGCTGGACACCACCTCGGTGCCATCCGGATCTCGGCGCGTTCGAGTCACTGTTCCGCAACAGTGACCGCAACTCAGCTGGACACGCCGTCTTTCGGCGCAGCATTGTAGGATGGCCACACCAGTGCGGCAATTTGCTGGACACCACCTCGGTGCCATCCGGATCTCGGCGCGTTCGAGTCACTGTACCGCAACAGTGACCGCAACTCAGCTGGACACGCCGTCTTTCGGCGCAGCATTGTAGGATGGCCACACCAGTGCGGCAATTTGCTGGACACCACCTCGGTGCCATCCGGATCTCGGCGCGTTGTGCTGCCTTTGGCCTATTCGCACATCGGTCCGCTACTGACGCCGCCTCACGTGCCAACGGATTTTCTACGCTTTTTGTAGCCCTATGCCGCATAACAGGTCATGTGACTTGTTTATAAAACTTTTCATTGGTTCATTTTACTTTTGGTTTCCTAAAGATGGAAGGCTTGGTCATATGACCTAAAAATAACACTTTTCATTGGTTTAGAACATTTTTTTTTCCCAAACGATGAAAGCCCCACCTTGTTTCTGGATCATTCAGACTGAAGCTGGCGTCAGCATGAGAGCACCACCATCTCGTGGCTCCGTCGTGGTCATTCCGCGAGCAATCATGGCAGCCGCTCCCCACCGGAAGCCTGCGGGAGTCGGGGCCCCCAAGACTTTTGTAGAATCTTCACGGCTGAGGGGACGCTTTTCGAGAATGGAGCCCAAGCCCTAGCAGGCAAGCGTCCGAGTTCCAAGGTGTCCCAGGGCCATTTCAGTGGACCAGGCCCAAAACCGAGGAGCCGTCCGCCATTTTAAGAGCCATGTGGCAGCCGCCTATCGCTGCACTGCAAGAGTGGGAGCAACTCAACAACATGGTGAGCGAGACGCTGTAGCCGCAAGAGCGGGCGCAACTCAGCTAGATGGCCGCCACCTGGGGAGGCCCGTTCACGCCGCCTCCCCCACCCCCGGGCCGCCGCACGCCAATTTTCGGAGCAGCATTGTAGGATACCAAAACCAGTGCGGCAGTTTACTGGACATCACCTGGGTGCCTGTCGTACATGTTGTGTCAGCCATGTGACACTGGACACAGTCCCATCAACATCTCAACGCGTTCTGCTGCCTTGGGACTATTCGCACAACAGACCGCTACTGACGAGGCCTCCCCCCGCACCACCCGGGACGCCCCACGCTGTTTTTCTGTGCTGCATTGTAGGATCCCAAAACCAGTGCGGCACCCAGGCGACATCACCTGGGTGCCGTCCAGAACTCTGCACGTTGTGCTGCCTTGGGACTATTCGCACAAAAGACAGCTTCTAACCATTGTTGATTTTTGTGTTGAAAATTTTTTAAATGTTTTTAGTTTTTGTTCCGTTCGTTATAGTTAATAGTTAATAAAGTTTTATAATCTTACTTTGTTGGAGTGTTATCTATTTTTTAAAAACGGGTGAATGGGGCCTTGAATCGGGTTATTGTCATGTGTGGGCTTTGGAAGTGTGCTGCTGCAGGATCGGACATTTCAAACTCAAATGCACGTTCTTTTTCTTACCTTTCCGAAGCATGGAGCGCAATAGCAGGCAGAGAAAGGGTGATGCACGTGTTGAACACTACCTGACCTGGCAAGTTGCTGGCAGTGCCCCCCCCCCGCCCGCTCCTGAAAGAGGGCACACACACACCGCCGCCCCGAGTACTTCACAAATCTTTAAAAGACCATGCGCTTGTTCATGAGGCTTAAATGGTTTATCACCTCTTCTAGAACCCCTGCATCGACCCTCTGACGTTTCCTGGAAAAATTACCATGTAACACAATACCAAGCCCTGTCAGCTGAAACCCCCAAGGAATCGTGGGGCATATTATCAAGGGGGTTTATCTCCGCTTTTTTGGCTTTAAAAGCCATGAAAGCGGAGATAAAATTATCTCCCTATTACCAAGCTGTCGCTAACACCAGTTAGTGACAGCTAAAAGGAGATAGCGACCATCTTGGGCCCCGCTTTGCATGTCAGTGATACTTATCACTAATGACATGCAAAGTGGCGTACCAAGATGTTAGCGACTGGAAACAGTCCCTAACATCGCTATCTTCTATTACCAACTTTTGGAGATATTCGCACTAAGCGCGAATATCTCCAAAATCTAACACCTGCCCTGAGCAGTTCTTAGCCATGTTATCCAATTGGAGGTGGATAACATGGCTAAGAGCATTTGCTCGATAATACATGAATATCGCTGACTTTTCTGCGATAATAGCAAGGTTTATCTGCGATAAAAATCGCCGATGTGCGGCGATAATTTTTGTCTCTAAACAAGTTAGAGACAAAAATTATCGCTAGTTGTTCGTAATATGCCCCCGGGTTTTTGCTTGCAGAAATCGGGAGGCGGGAGACTAGCACTGAAATCAGTAGCACACGACTGAATCGGGAGGGTTGGCATGTCTGAATTCTCTACAGCTGGGGCCATAAACTACATCCGCAGGGGTAGGTGATAGCCTGGGACCAGCCTGGCATCTAAAATGGCTGCCGTGCACGACAAAATTGTGGCATTGGAAAAAAGGCAAGATGGCGCAGCCGCTGGAAGAGATGTATCAACATATATCAGCCTCCTCAGCCACCCTCAGGAAACATAGGGGATTAGGATACGTCTCCCGCACCCCCTTATACCTAGTAATTTAATTAACGAAGCACAAAATGGCGAATTCCCGTTTCGCTACCAGTTTGCGGCCCGTGAAGCGCTTCTACCGTGAAAAATCATTTTTTTTTTCTTTTCCCCACGGGACCCTTTAATAACCCCAACAACATTCCTAGGGGGTCAAGAGGGGGATACCTTGCCCCCTTTCATTACATTCCCCCTTAGTTTTTCACCTCTTCTTCTCTCTCGATCCTACCGAGAGACAAGATGGCGGCCGCTCCGGACTGTCACGCAGCAAAATAAAAAAAAGCTCATGCACAGCCGCTGGAAGAGATGTATCAACATATATGAGCCTCCTCAGCCACCCTCAGGAAACATAGGGGATTAGGATACGTCTCCCGCACCCCCTTATACCTAGTAATTTAATTAACGAAGCACAAAATGGCGAATTCCCGTTTCGCTACCAGTTTGCGGCCCAGTTCGCGGCCCGTGAAGCGCTTCTACCGTGAAAAATCATTTTTTTTCCTTTTCCCCACGGGACCCTTTAATAACCCCAACAACATTCCTAGGGGGTCAAGAGGGGGATACCTTGCCCCCTTTCATTAAATTCCCCTTTCGTTTTTCACCTCTTCTTCTCTCTCGATCCTACCGAGAGACAAGATGGCGGACGCTCCGGACTGTTTAGAATGTTGACAGACACCGGAGAGCCAATCAGCTTTCTGCGCGCAAAGTTCCGAAACGCGAAAAGTAAGCGGACCGGATCGCTGCCCGGAGCGCTGTTACAGATATATATCTTGATTTAAACGTTAATTTCTCAAAATCCACTGAAGCACATATATTGAGACCTAGCAAAGGCACATCGGGCTAACAGTGCCTACAATTTTGCCAAGTTTCGTGCAAATCCATTCAGCCGTTCGAGCTAAAAGTGAGTCCAACCGCCCTATGGAAAACTCAATGTAAAAAACGCGTTTTGGGACCCCCCTTTTTTCTCAGCCCCCCCTTGACGAAACCCCACCAAATTTTCAGGGGCTGCTCAGAAACAAAATGTGCCATTTTCCTGAAAATTTCAGCCGATTCCGTCCACAAACGCCAAAGTTATTAGACATAGAATTTTCAGAAATCCCATAGGGAAAAAATCCTAACTATATATACCTACTGGCGATAGCCAGTAGGTAATATATATATATATATATATATATATATATATATATATATATATATGTATATATATATATATATATATATATATATATATATATATATATATATACTGGCACCATTCTCCAATTAGGCCTGCAATGCCCTGCCTAACTGTTCCAGGGACTGGCCATTAGAGTTCCATCCGCAGGTCGCTTAAGTCATTCTGTACCTGACATGACCATGTGTTGCCCCTGCACTCGTTGTTGTAATTAGCTTCTTCTAGGGTATTTCAAACATACTGCGGCCTTGGGATTACTTATCAACCTAACCCAACAAAGAACTGGTCTTAAAGCTGCAGTTTCTGATATTGGAGTAAAATGTAATTCCATGTAAAGCGCTGGTAGAGCGGTATCCCGCCCCAACCTTAGCAGAGTTCTTAGAAAGTTGTCTCAGCCACTTGAAGTGATCGCACATTCGCGTACCCCTAGATTTCCATCTCGTAGAGGGCTGCCAGTACTGCCCTTTGCTTGTATATCTGCAGAATTACTCTAATGCTTCTGGTACCTGCATTATGTCTATAATTCAGCACCGTATCTACTGTTAGTCACAGGACTAGGGCTGCCTTCTGGACATGGCTACTCCACTGGAAGATCCCTGAAAATCGATGCCTAAGTAGTCAAAATGTTTGACAATTTCTAAAGGTGCACCGTCGATCATGGCATGCCACTCAAAACTAGGAGACAGCCTCTTTGTTTTGCTAGTGGAGAAGTGTGGCTCAGGGGTTAGAGGTGGCAGACCCGGAAGCTGAGATCGGCCCTGGACCAGGGTTCAATTCCCTGCCTCGACGGGGCTTGGGCTCAATAATTCCATGGACTCGATAATTCTCGCTCCGGTGCCTACTCGACTCACGGGCTCACACTCTGCGACTCTGGGCAATAGCTTGCTTAATCTCCACAACGGCCCCTCGCGGCGGGATGCCTGGCTTTCACCTTGTGGATACCCTGCCGGGGTTATCTCACAGGGGAATACCAGGACGGGTTCCCTAAGCAAGCGCTTAGATGCCTGCGATGTGGGTGGTTTGCGCTATATAAATACATGTACATTTACATTTACCATTAATATTCAAGGACTCTTGGCCCAGTACTCCTCAAAGTACTTTAGTAGTCATTGAGATGTTATGAGTATCTCTTCATCCCTGGAGACGGTTTAACAGGACTTTCCCATGTACATTGCTATCCCCATCCAGGAGAGAGTTCGGATGATAGTTGATTGGGCTGTACTGATCATCCTTCTTATTGATTTGCGCTTTCATTAAAACGCCATAAAGGTGGTACAGCATTACCAGCTAGTGCTGCATTAAACACTTTAGTAAGTATGCTGGCCCATAGATGGGGCTCCTCGCAGTAAATATCAATGGGCACTAAGTCAGGGCCTGGCACGTTATGTCTCTTCAATTCTTTTAGTGATTTTAGTGCATTGAACTATGAATCTGCCCTGACAATCCCATGCCCCTCAGATCTAAGTGACGAACACCCTATCCATATGGTTGCAGCCAACCGCAACAGATCAGCTTCCCTCCGCATCAGAGGAGTGGTCAATAGCAACCTAACACTAGTACCCATCTCTGTCCCCACCTACGACTCACACTCCAACCCTTCACTATCCAGCCTCCCAATTAACTGCGCTTAGCAGTAAAGCATGCCTCTGATGTCGCTGGTCTTAACCTGAGCCAAAAATCATTCTTAGCGATCTTGACTGAATCTTAGTTTAACAAATCCTCATCACCCTGTCTCGACCTCTTAGTCCTGCCAAATTACAACATCGTAAGGCTGGACAGGCAATCAAAACAAAAAGGGGAAGGCATTGCCTGCATCTACCGCTACACCTTCACTGACCACCTCATGGAAATCATCACAGCTTCCCCTTACTCTAATGACATTTTCCTTGACGACTTCAGCTTGCACTGGAACAACCCCAAGGACCCTCAGGTCAACGCCATCAGTGACTTCTTGGCCAACCAAGCCCTTACCCAAGCCTGCTCACTCCCTACTCACTCAAAAGGCACCACTGTAGACTGGATAATCACCAAGGAATCAGGGGTCAAACTTATCTCTATAGACCCATGTGATTGATCTGACCACCACGCTATCACCTTCCTTCTGCCTGCCACTCACAAGACATGGACACCACAACCCGTGATTCCCAAATGAGGGGTTAGAGACACCAAGAACCTTGATCACTGGAAATTGGCTGCACGCTGCGAGACTGACCCCCCCCCCCCCGCCCTCATTTCACTTCGGTCTTCAACCTCTCTGAACATTATTCCTCAACTGTGTCCGACATTCTCGATGACCTTGCTCTGCTAAAACTAAAAAGAACCCGGATCAAAGACAGGAATACCTGGTTCAACTGATCTCTCAACAAGGATAGGAGATCCCTTCAGCAGACAAAACGCAACTGGAAACAGCACCCGTCAGCATCCCATTTAAAACTTCTACGCCAGGCCAGAAATGCATACAATAGGAAAATTCTCCACTCAAAAAAGAATTAGAGAACTCCAAAAATAGACCTTGCAAGCTATTTGATTTGGTCAAACACCAATGCAACAAACTAGAAAAAAACCTCCAAAGAAACCCCTAAATCTCTAATATCATGTGAGGAATGTTCCTCCTTCTTCGGCGACAAAATCTCTGCCCTAGGAAACAAACTTAAATCTGAAACTTACTCCCAAACTCTGTCAGCTCTACCTCTTCACTCCATGCTGCCCTCCCAGACTTCACCCAATAACCAAGCGCACTTGTCCAACTTTAAAGTCGATGAAGAACAATCTGTCTCAAAAATTCTATCCTCCTTAAACCCAAACAATCTCTCCAATAATCCTCTCACCTCTAACTGCTTAGCCGCCGCCTCTCAGGCTATCATCCCTTCTTGGACTGCAATAATCAACGCTACCCTCCTACAGGGATCGATACCTGACTTTCCTAAAGCCGGTCAAGTCGTCCCAATCTTAAAAAAAACTCTGCTGGACCCTTCTTCCCCTGACAACTATACACCTATATCTAACATCCAACTACTAGCCAAAGTTCTGGAGAAATGTGTGCAACAGCAGTTGAGCCTACACATCACCAACTTCCACCTATTATACGGCTTCCAATCCGGGTTCAGACCTGGACACAGCACTGAAACCACCCTCCTCCACATCGTGGATGATGCCCTCCAAGTCCTTGACCAAGGTAAAACCTGTCTCCTAGTCCTCCTAGACCTATCCTTGGCTTTCGATACGGTTAACCACGAAACACTCCTTGAACGCCTCAATCTCAGGATGGGTTTAGATGGCACAGTTCTTGAATAGTTTAGGTCCTTCCTCCAGAATCGTTCACAGAGAGTCCTAATCAACGGTAACCTATCCACTCCCTCTCCAATCATGGTTGGAGTTCCCCAATGATCAACCCTGTCCCCTACCCTCTTTATTCTTTTCCTTGAACTGCTCTCAGAGGTGCTATGCACCGCTAATATCTCCTACCACATGTATGCCGACGACACACAGATCTACATTAAAATCTCTTCTCCTAAGGATATTATCTCCCTGAATGAGGCCTTGCAGCTGACTGTTCACTAGCTCACCTCTAACCAGCTCAACCATAACACAAAAAATTATTTTTTTCTAATCTCCCCACCCAAAACCAATCCAGACATCCAGGAATGGAACAAGATTATCAAAGCGCTAAATTGCCCTCCTACCATTGTGGACTCTGCTAAATCGCTGGGAATAGACCTAGAAACCAGCTTGAACATACCAACTCGATGTCCAAAACTGCCAGATTCCACCTAAGTTACCTAAGAAACCTGAAACCTTTCCTCAACACTCCTGACCTAAGAATGGCTATCCAGGCACTAATCATCTCCAGACTAGAATAGGGATGCTCTACTCTCGCTGGTCTACCCAAGAACTCTATGGTCTCATTGAAAGCCTGCCTCAACGCCGCCGCCAGACTCCTAACAGGTTCAGAGAAATTTAACCACATCTCTCCCCACCTTAGAGCTCTGAACTGGCTTCCTCTCGAGGCCAGAATCCAACTTAATATGGCTTGCATCACTCACAAGGCTCTATACTCCAATTCCCCTGCATTTCTCGCCCAGAAACTTGTGCTATCCGGAGGAGCCAGAAACTCCTGTTCTGCCAGAGACCTTTTGCTACAACCAGCACACGTCTGAAGAAAAAACCCTACAATCGGCCTTCTCTGGGGCCGCTCCAAGAATATGGAACTCTCTCCTGTCCATCATTGTTAGATTTGGGGGTCTCTAGTTGGCACAGGTAGGTACTTGTGACAAGTAAGGACCCTCTCCTCTAGTCAGGACAAGGGGATTACACTCCTAAAATAACCCCTGCTCACCATCTAGATCATGTGGTGCGAGCAGTCAAGGCTTATTTCAGAGGCGTTGTTAGTTAAGCAGTTGTGACCACATACAGTAACCCAGTGACAACACTACAAATGAACACCACACAGGTTTTATATCAAAAATAGACTTTATATAGAGTTACCACAAGACCATACACAACAAAAATACACACTATGATTACTTTAGGATGGTAGATTTAAGCTTAGTTCAGTTCAGTTCTTAGATGCAACACTCTGCGACAATGTACCTTAAGTTGCGTTGCACTTCCACGACAAGCAATGTCGCAGCGATGGGAAATGCGGCAAAGTTCAGATACAAAGAAGTTAGGATGTGAAGATCTTCCAGGTGCGGCACGCTTCTCGGGGATGCGAGAAACTCTTGGTTCGATGCGAGGACTGCAGCGGCGACACCCTTACGATGCGACGGCAACAGCTCCAGCGGCGCCGCTCTTCTCCACGATGCGTGAAGCTTCCGCTTGATGCGACAACTACAGCGGCAACATCCAAGATGTGACGGCATCAGCTCCGACTGCGGCGCGCTTCTCAGGGATGCGAGGTGCTCTTGGTCGATGCGGTGCAATGCGACAGTTCCAGCAGCGACACCCTCCTTCTCCGGAGTTGCGATGGCAGGCACAGCGACGACAACACGCTCCGACTTCATTGCAAGATTCTTCTCCTGGTGCGGTGCAGTGCGACAACCACAGCGGCGACACCCTCCTCCTTCGGAGTTTCGACAGCAGCAGCATCGATTGCGACACACTTAATCTTCGTTGCGGCACGCTTCTCTCCTATGCGGTGCAGTGTGACAGTTCTAGCGGCGACACCCTCTTTTCTCCGGAGTTGCGACGACAGGCACAGCAATGCGACATGCTTCTTCTCGTTGAGTCGCACTTTCAGCTCCTTGCGACACTCAGTTCCTCAGAAGGCCCAAAACAGCAGCAGGCACTTCCACAAGAACTCTGGGGAGCCGGGGGTTGAAGTCTGTTGTCCCTGAGACTTCAGCAGGAGGCAAGCTCTTTTCCAAGCCCTTGGAGATCCTTCACAAGTTGAAAGCAAAGTACACAAAGTTCCTTTCTCCTTCCTTTGGCAGTAAGGCAACCACTGCAGGCCAATCCGCCAAGCAGCAATTCAGCTTCAGGTTCTTCAGGTTCCTCTCCTCAGTAAAGGTTTCTTCTTGTAGTCCAAAGTGATCTAATTTCATGGGATCAGGGTCCCAATATTTATACCCAGATATCCTTTGTTCTCTGAGGGGAGAGGGGCCTTTGCCCTAGCCCAATCCAGTTCTGAAGCACTCTGTTTACCAAACTTCTCCTTTCCTTTCACAGTGCAGGGCATGCACATCAGATGCCCCACAGGAGGTGGAGCCAGCATTGTGTAAGGCAAGTACAGCCCTGGAACACTTTGTTGACAGGACCCCTTCTCTTCTTTCAGTGTGCAGGGCAGAGACATCAGCCGCTCCCCAGGGGGTGGAGCCAGCATTATGGAAGGCAGGCACAACCCTATTCAGAGTTCAGTTGCACTCCTCCCTCCCATCAAGATGCAGATCTGTCTATTCACCACTGGTTGACTCAGCCTGTCTCCTGAAATTCCCCAGCCCTGTCACTCACAAAACCAGACATAGGAATACACAAACTAGCAG
Organism: Lissotriton vulgaris; assembly: GCF_964263255.1. NCBI lineage: Eukaryota > Metazoa > Chordata > Amphibia > Caudata > Salamandridae > Lissotriton > Lissotriton vulgaris. The sequence continues at coordinate 188,307,478 of NC_141695.1, forward strand.
AGGCAGGTTTGAATGGTTAGACAAGCAAATACCTACTTTCTAAAAGTGGCATTTGCAAACACAGAATATTAAAATAAACTTTACTAAAAGATGTATTTTATTATTCTGAGTTCAGGCATACTAAACTCGAATTTACACCATGTTCTCTGAGCCTGTTAGGATTATAAACTGTAACAATTCTAATAGCCCATTCTGGCCTATGGAGAACAGGTAGCCTTGCAATAGTGAAAAACAAAAATGGCTGTAATTCACTATTTGGACATGCCACACACACCAGGGCTTGTCCTACCTTATACTTACAATGCACCCTGCCCTTGGGCCTACCATAGGGGTGACTGATATGAAGAAGAGGGAAGGTTTAGGGACTGGGAAGTGGGTGCACTTACCCAGTCAGCATGACAGTACCAGACTGCGTGCAGGCTCTGCAATGGCAGACCTTAGACACATTTTACAAGGCTGCTTCTGTGGGTGGCACAACCAGTGCTGCAGGCCCACCAGCATCATTTGTATTTATACGCCCTGGGCACACTCAGTGCATTAGACTAGGGTCTGACAAGTAAACCAAATAGCCAAACATGGAACCACTGATTAGTACATCAATTTACAGTAGGGAGCACTTGCACTGTGGCACTGGATAGCAGTGGCACAGTGCCCAAAGCATCTAATACCAGCACAAATACATAAGGCAACAACAAAAATGGAAGGGAGAACCACGCCAATGGTGCCAGGTCTAACAGTCATCATAAGACTTTCCTCTTTGGCACTCTTTAAAAAGGAGACCAGAACCGTCCTAATGGGCAAATTCCTCACCTAACGATCACATTACAGTCACCTCAGCGATTTTGTTCCACCCAGCATTACACCATTATCCAAAGTTCTTCAGAATGATACATTCCCGGCTCTTCTGGGCTTCCCACCAGGGAGTTGAGACTGGTTGTTCTCTTGTATAATTTATCTACCTGTTTTTATCCCAAATGTATCCGGGATTTGAGACTGCTTGTTTTTCTTGTATAATGTATCCACCTGTTTTCATCCCAATGGTATCCCCCCTTCCTTAGTCTTTTGTATAACAAAAGAACCGGGGGTCTATAACGGAGCTTCAAGTACTCCGAGCTGCTGCAAAACTCCTACATAACTGAGTTAGGCGCTGATAGAGCTATATAAGTCTCTATATCAGAATGTGTGCCAGGACAAACCTGTCGAAGGACCTACTGAGATTGTTGGTAAGACCCGTACAGAGATGTGTTGGATTCCCATCAAATAGGTATGTAGATCAAGTGTTCTCATTTTGTCATCCAAAAATGGGGTGGTATGTCAATGCAGAGGAAGCAGTTTTAAACATATAACTGCATTTACAAAGCCTTGTAAATGCAGTTATATGTTTAGACTGCTTCCTCTGCATTGTTCTTGTTTGTTTGAGGGAAAGGACAAATTACATTAGAGTTTTTCACCTATTGATCCTTTTACCCCTTGTTTTTAACTCACACATCTTTTGATTTTTGCACTGCACTCTATCCCATCTTTATCATTTCTTCATGGGTACCTTAGCGATTGATGGTGCGACCCAATTGAGTAAGGGCGGTGGATGGGTCTCATTGATCAAGAGACATACCACCCCAGGTTTGTCCTACCACACATTCTGATATAGAGACTTACATAGCTCTATTAGCGCCTAACTCACTTATGTAGGAGTTTTGCAGCAGCTCAGAGTACTTGAAGCTCCGTTATAGACCCCCGGTTCTTTTGTTGTTAGGATTACAGTTAGGGCGATACGAACTGGGCAGGTCTTTAAAATTTCCTCAGACCCTTCTTCAATTGTTTGTGTTTTAATCTTTTGTATACCACACGTCAATCCTGTAAAGCGCTCTGATACCCTCACGGTTCTTGTTTGCGCTCTATAAAACTTTAAAATAAATAAATACAAATTAAACAAATTCCCAGATTTGCAACAAGATGCAAAACTGGGAATGCGTCAAAGCCCTACGCCTTCCCAGGGGAGGTGCAATGAGTAGAAATAACATTATGTCTCCTACATTTTCCTCTTTATATCTGTGCTGCATTCATCCCTACTACACAGACAACCTTGCACCATTGTCCAAGCGTGCCTGCATGGGTGCATGGCAACCAATTGAGTGACAGTGCAGGGAAAGAGGACAGGAATGCACCATATCTAAGAGGTCTGGTGTATTTGTGCCCTTTTCTTTTGGTATAGGGCAGCGCAGCAGGAAGGCTTGCGGCACCGCCCTGTGGCGCAATATTGTATATGAGGCCCTTAGCATTAAAGCAAGGTGATTTACCACTTGTCCGTGCTGCCACTGGCACTGCTCCCCCTTTGATCACCTGGCTGACTGCTGGCACTGGCTGTGGCACAGGTGGTCTGTGTGGCAAAAAAAAACCAGAATTCACCCATTCTAAATACCTGATTAGCCACCTAAGTAATTATTTTGCACAAAGTACAACAGAAATACCTCACTACAGTTAGGTTAGCTATCTGTCACTATCTTTTAAGCTATCTGTCACTATCTTTTATTGAAAATATCACTTTGAGAGGTTTGTTGCTTAACAACATATTAAAAAAGCCTGTAGGACAAGTCAACCAAAAATGTATTTTGCCTAATAGAGGGATAAGGCCACAAAAGGATGAGAGTGAAACACAAGGAAGGGGTGGAAGAGAATGGTCAATGAAGGACATATGATATTGGTTTTTAATGGGATCGCATTCCTGCCATGCTGCACTTTCATGGAAACTGCTAGTATACTGTATAAAAAAAGACAACATCAGAAGTCCATGACCATGGGCACTCAATCTCTCTGTCCCTGTACTGTTTAACTGTTTCATCAAGAAAACCTTCAAAACTAGCATGTTTGGTGGATAGTTTACTTGGACCTACGATCCTCTTCACATTACCAAAGATCTGTTCTCTTAAGAGTAGTGCACAAGACATATAAAAGAGGGGCAAGAGAAAGCTTACTAAAAAGGGAGCAGAAGATAGCTGCAGACAGGAGAAAGTCAGCAGCAGAAACAGGAAATATAGAAAATGCAGAGTAATGCAGGAATAACAAATATTAGATAGAGGAGTTGAAAAAAAATAGATAGAATATTTACACAAGACAATAATTTTACTAGTGGGACAAGGTAAAAGTAAGAATTAATAATAAACATGACTAACTAGGTCCAGCAGAATCATCTGCCCAAGCGATGGTGGTGGTTGGCCCACCCGCCAATGTGCTGGTGGTGGAAGATGCCCTCTTGCCCCTAGAAGCTTATGAAAGGAATAAAGAACACTTTTAGAAATGATTAGCAGCACTCTATACAAAAAACATTTTGACAGGCACAGCATTGTACCTTCTAATTCAGAGAGCCTATTCTGAGCGTCCTAATCTAAAATTTCATTTTGAACTATGCATGCTTTGCATAGAATGATCTTTGTTTTTCCATCCTGTTTTGATGGGTCTAGTCACTCTCATCAGAGAGATTGGGGCTGTATGAGCTTCCTAAAAGCACAGGGAAGAATGCTAATACCCCTGATGTACTACTATCTTAACCGCTTGCGTGCGGCAAGAATTCCAGCCCTGTGCTGGACATTCCAATCACGAGCGTTGTTGTGACGGAACCATTCCGTCATCCGCACAGCCCACCCGTGACTCATGATGGAATGGTTCCATTACGAGCATGGAAGGAGTTAATAGTGACAGGAGTCAGCATCCCTTCTTAATCAGAGCAAGCGAACACCTGGCTAGCTTCAATTGGAACAGAATCTGGACAGTACATTCACTTGACGTCCACTCCACTCCTGCAGTGCAACACCCCCAGATTTATCAAAAAATTGTGTTGTGCTTGCCTTGCCTCCAACAATTGTTTTTGTGCAAAGAGGTGTCCCTTTTCTGCACAAAATAAGTCCCAGGTGGCATGTAATTTGGCACATTTGCACCATGGCACAAGGGTTCCTGTCTGGTGGTAGGCAGCACTCGGTGCTCCAGGGCAGGGGGAGGGCGAAATTGAGACATATATTGACAAATCAATAAATATGTTGCATTCCTGCTATCTCCCTTTGACTCAGCGCAGCAAGTTGTCTTGCTGAACTGCGCTGCGTGAAATGTTGATCACTCTGGGCCCAGATGCACTCAGCAAAGTGTATAGATAAACTGCCCTTCTTCTGAAAGAGAGAGCATGTGATGTAACCATCACATGCCCCTTCTTTCAGAAGGACAGTGAACGCCACTGCAAACACTTCCTGATGCTAAAATTGCATTTATTTATGGGAGTGGCACACACTAACATAAAGAAAAAACCTGCCTGAGGATGGTAGCATGCTGACAAATAAAATGTTCTTTTTGCATGTGCCCACGATAATTGTTGCAAAGATATATTTATAGATCTAGTCTATATCTATACATATATGTATATATTTTATATAGATATACATCTTTAAACATAATTCATACACACATGTTATTTACATTTTATATTAAATTAACACATTCACATTATATATTAATATATTATATTTATATATACTTACATCATGAAAAATTACTATGCACACTTATTAACAGGTGTAAAATCTTTTTATGTTTATAAATAGAAAAAAGCAAAAATCATTATTTTATATTATATAATTTTATGTTATATTATCTTATATATATGGACACTAATCCCATTACGTCGATGCTCACATAAAAAAATGGAACACAAACTCCTATCTATAAAATCAATCATCATATAAGCCTAACTTATCAGTGATCAAGCTGGCCCCAGGGACCCCAACACATGGGCCATATATATTTATATTAGGGGAAGGGGGATGTGGCCGAAGTGGGCTCTGAGGACCCTTCCCCTGGTACCATACAGAAATGATCGCCCCCTCTCTGATCCTTAAGAGGTCACAGGAACCCCATTCGACCAGGGCCCAAAATAATTCTATTTGTGGAGGGGTTGCATGCCCCCCTCCCAAGCCCAAATGGGCCTCAGGGACCCCATCCCCGAGGCCAAACATTACCTATAGGGGAGGGGTGCATGGCCCCCTCCCCGAGCCTTGAGAGGCTGCAGGAACCCCATCCCCCAGGGCCCAAAACAATTATTTTCGGAGAGTGGGGTGCATGACTCCCATCGCCGACCCCAAATTGGCCCCAGGGAGCCCATCCCCGGGGCAAAAGAATAATACTCGAATATGTCGCCTGGTTCTATGTTTTTGGAACTGCTTTAACCAGTCATAGACAAAAGATGATGCAGAAATGCTGCCAGGCATGTGTGTGTGTGTGTGTGTGTGTGTGTGTGTGTATGTGTGTGCGTGCGTGCGTGCGCGTGCGTGCGTGCGCGTGTGTGTGTGTGTGTGTGTGTGTGTGCATCGTCTGATGGCACCCAGAGTGGCCCCTTATCATACAGTACCACCTTCCTGGTTGGTGGCAGTCTAGTATCAAAGGTACTGAAACCCTAGAGACAGAGGGCACTCAAGTCATCTGTTGCCATATATACAGATTTGGCTCGACATCCTGTGGCACTTAGAAAGTCTCCCTGTCCCTAAGGACGCCTGGCTGAAGGAGAGTTGAGCTGCACGTGTTAGTGAAGTGGTGTTTTCTTTTAGAAATGGGCATCCCTTCCCTGGAGAACACGTGTCAAGAAGCCATTTCATTCCGGAGACAGACAGATCGCCTTAAGGCTTGAAGTCTGGTCCCATCTGACCCGGGTCAGAAGCTCAGAATGCAGCGGTGAAAGAGTGTAGCGCTTCTCCAGCCGCTGACCCTTCCAGGCACTAGGGAGCGGTGCTTCGAGGCGCCAAGGGGTAGATTTATGTTAACTGGGGCATCCCCAGGGATGCGCCAGTTAATGTGCACCACAGTGCGCCACAGCTACGCCACCCATGGTGCGCCGCATTTATAATGCGGCGCACCATGGTGCAAAAACGGCACAGATGCGTGACGCATCTGTGCCGGAAAGGTGGCGCATTGCTGGAGTTGCGTCGCAAACGCGACGCAGCTCCAGCAAGGCTCGGGGTGCCCCTTCTACACAATGCTGCGTCAAGACCTACGCCTGCTTCAAGCAGGCGCAGGGTTTTGACGCAGCATTGGCCTGAAAGTGACTGAGTGAAATCTCATAGATTTCACTCAGCCACTTTCAGGAGGCGTTCCTGCACAGGAACGCCCCCCCCCTGCGCAGGAACGCCTCGCGTCACGTTGTAAATATGGCGCATTGTTTGCGCCGCCGTTGCGTCAAATAAAGTGACGCAATTGCAGCGCAAAGAGGCACAAGGCCATCATAAATCTGCCCCCAAGTGTTTCTAAGAGTGCATATATCATAGTTGTACTGCAAAGCAACAGGCGCTCCCTCTTCCATCCTGTCCATGTTCCCTCATTTAAGAGTGGCGGCCCCTTCCTTCCTTCACCCTTTCGAGGCTGCACCACCTTGTTCTTCTATACTAATAAAATAAAGAGAGAGCCCAAACCTTTGAGGCGGGTAATCTCACCCAATACAGCGTTGGAAAGGGCAGTTGCAGTTGAAGGACATAGGCTATGCAGACGCCCACCATATACATTTAAAAGGTAAAATAACTGTGCCAGCAAAGTAGTCCCTTGTGGATGTGTCTGCCTAGTGCTGTGGGCGTGTGCTTGGGGCGTGTCAAATGCTGGGGACGCGTGGTTCGTTCCGCCCCTCATGCCATGTCTCATATTGTGTGCTGTGGGCATGTGCTGGTGGCGTGTGCGGGGTGCAGGATTACGGAAAAAAAAGCAAGCGTTGTGCCCAATATTTCATTGTTTTTTCTTCCCAGGTTCTGTACATTCCAGCTCCGGGTGTGCTTGCCCCGCGCTCCCAGTGACGTGCACCTGTTTTACTGTATGGAGGTCAGGCATGGGGCTATTCCCGAAGGCCGGAAGGAGAGCAAACAGGGGCCATTGTGCAGGAAATGTAATCTCGCCTTAACGTCCGGTGACGCCTGAAGCGCACACTGGAGATTATCCACTTCTGTTGCGCACAGGCCTTGCGCCACGCACATCCGGACACAAGGCTCGCCTCCACGGAAATAGCAAGAAAGGGACTATCCCTCCCCCGGGAATATGTGATGATATTCCGCAAACCAACATCCCACATACCATCACTCCGCAATTTTTATAACGCGGGACTATTACTCCGCAAAGACATCATTTCTAAAACTTTTACAATGCATATGACTTTATCACGTTATCACGCATGCCATTATAACGCAAATGCATGTGTGGTAAAGTCATATACATTGTAAACATTGTAAAAGTACATTATTAAAACATCAAATATATGCTTGTATATATATATATATATATATATATATATATATATATATATATATATATATATATATATATATATATATATATATATATATATATATATATATATATATATCACCACTTGTGCTCCTGCTACCTCACCAGCTATCAATCCTCAGCCAACTCTCAAGCAAGAACACGGAAGACCCAAAGTGCAGGTGAGTTTTTATTTCGCAGCACACCACGCCAGGATAACGTTTCGCCCTACACAGAGGGCTTGGTCACATGGCGCACTGAAAAAAGTTGCGTGAATTTAAAGTGCTAGTGCAGTAACAACGGCATCACTGATTGGTTGTATCTTAATTAATCAAAATTAACAACACCATCGTAAAAGACAATTTCTTTACAAGTGCAAAAAGGGCAAAGAATGGCAGTTTTAGGCTAATGCATGATAATACCTGTATAAATACAGTTTTAAATATCCGGTAAAGTATATCAGAAGCTAGACAAGCGGAAAGCCACCAGGGTATTCCTACAGTACATAGTAACAAAGTAAGGTTACAAATTTATCACCACATTTCATATATTTACAACTTGTGCAAAGGGACAGCCGCATTAATGTACACACCCCGGCTATCGAGTAGTCACTGCATAAATGCAATAGCCCATTATGTACAATGTGAGAGTCCGCAAAACTTCTTAAAAAATATATACAACATTTCATATATATACATTTATATACAATGGATATTTTGCATACTATTATCAGTAGTCACCTTTAGGGCTTTAAATGGTAATGTTACACCGGATAACACGGGAAGGGCCTAAGATAATACATGCCCTACCACCTTCGCAAATGCCCTACTAAGCATATTAATGCTAACAATGCCCATGACGTTTGTTACTAACACTTAAATAAACAAGTGAAGGTTAAAAAACACATAGTTTTTTATTTTTGCTGAGTATAAGATTGTAAGATACAGCTAACTCAGCTTCGGAAGATCTAATACAGTAACTAGTAGAGCAACATCATGATATAAAATACAGGCGTGCAGCCAGCAACATGCAGTATTGACCTGGGGGGTATTAACGAGGATAGATGGAGCTATAGACATGTATAAAAGTCCTCAGTGGAATTAAGACCATTGGGGCTTTTACTGTCCATCTCCAAGATGTACCTGGTCTCAAGAGCCCTCAAGATCCCTTCTCGGTTACCTCCCCTCCTAAGTGGACCTATAGCGTCAATTGCATAATATTTAAGGAGCCCACTGTTATTATTATGGAACTCCTTAAAATGCCTGGCTACAGGGTATGTGGCGTCATTCGTGTTGATTGCACGGATGTGCTGGAGCACCCTCTTGTGTACCTGCAATTTGGTGCTGCCAATATATTGCAGGCCACACGGGCACTCCAGCACGTACACCACATATTCCGATTTACAGGTTAGTTGCTTGGTAATTTTGCGGGGCACTGTAGAGAATGCTGTCAGGAACTCGGTTTTGTTGAGTCCCTGCGAGCAAGCCTTGCAACTGGAACATTTTCTGAACCCGCGGCTTGCTGCTAACCAGTTTTTAGGAGGGATCACTTCGGGGCTGGATTTGACCAGGGCATTTTGCAACGAAAACGCCTTCCTGAAGGTGATCGCAGGTTTGTTAGGCATGTATTCTCCTATAACTGGATCTAATTTAATTAGATTCCAGTGCTGATTGATGATTTTTCTCAGTGCCCCATGTTGACTGTTATAGGCCCAAATGAGTCTGACTGGTTGCTCTCTGCTGGCTGCACTAGTTTTCTGAGGTTTCCGATGGGTCAGTGCTTCAATACGGGATAGGGCATTCGCTTTCCTGATCGCTGTATCGAGAAGATGTTCTTCATAGCCCCTAGCAAGGAACCTTTGCTTACTTGCCGCTTGAGCCTCACTGCAGTGAGATTCTGTACTGCAGACCCGCCGAATTCTGAGCATCTCCCCGTAGGGGATACTACGAATTAAATGCGGGGGATGGTGGCTTTCAGCATGCAATATAGTATTGCCCGCAGTGGGCTTCCTATAAAGCTTGGTTTCAAGCTTGCCCTGTCTGGCCTCCAGAGAAACATCAAGGAAATGTGCTGTGTCCTGACTGATATGCGATGTGAAAGACAGGTTATATGAGTTGTTATTCAAAACATCAATGAAACTGGTCACTTGCTCATACGTTCCTCGCCATATCATAAGGATATCATCGATGTATCTATACCATCGGATGATATGGCGGGTGCAAATGTCTTGGTGAATGCCATTGAGGACCTGTCTCTCCCAGTACCCCATATGTAGACAGGCATAACTGGGAGAGAAACAGGCCCCCATGGCAACCCCTCTGACTTGCTGGTAATAGCGGTTTAGGAACATAAAAAAGTTGTGATGCAAACAGAAACTCATCATAGCAAGCAACATTTTGTTATGTTCTGATAGCTCTATTGGTCACTTGCCAAGAAAAAACTCTGAGGCCCTTAACCCATCTTTATGTACTATGCTGGTATATAAAGAGCACACGTCTAGGGTTATAAGCCAGTAGTCATCATGCCACTCAAAGTCCAACAATTTTCTCATCAGATCACTGGAGTCCTGAATATATGATGGATATATATATATATCACTGCTCCGAACCACACCAAAAGCGAGTCACTCTTCAAAAGCGGGTGCTGCAACACGGTGGTGTGCCGCGTACCATAACAAAGCTCAACTCCTTTTCAATTTCAACGAAAAGAAAGGCAGCACTCCCGGGATTTCAGCACAGATGAGTATTTATTTTCAAGACAGACGCGTTTCGGGAAAACTCCCTTCCTCGGTGTCAAACATTCACGCATTGCGTGGCGCCATTTTTAAACCAGTTTCTGGACCAAAAGGTAAAACACAAACGAAGGACAACCATACATCATTTTGGAAGCGCCATTTGTAAGTGTAGTGTGGTTATAGTTTACATATTTTCTGACAACAACAAATTACATAGTTGTCTAATACTCAGTCATATTATCTAGCCGTGGATCGGCAATTGCGACCCAATCGAGTCGCAAATCATTCCTGTACAATATTTACAAAAAAGAAAACAATCGCTTTTAGGGGACATACTGCACAGAAAATATGTAAACTATAACCACACTACACTTACAAATGGCGCTTCCAAAATGATGTATGGTTGTCCTTCGTTTGTGTCTGTCTTGAAAATAAATACTCATCTGTGCTGAAATCCCGGGAGTGCTGCCTTTCTTTTCGTTGAAATTGAAAAAGAGTTGAGCTTTGATATATATATGACCTAAATGTTTAGCAATTAGGTCAGTGGGATGGGCTATTTAAGGAATGTGTTATGTATTGCCAAACTAGATTGACAAAGGCCTCTTGAAGGCTGAAACGCGTCTCTCCTTGTGCTCGGGATTGAGGGCAGCCTGCACTGAAAAATAAATGCGGATTCCAATGCCACTTTGTGTCCGTGCCTGCTTTCCATGGAGTCCCTGTGGAAGTTGGGTGTTTTGGTTCATTGTGATACAGCGTGAATGGTCGTCACGCTTTCACGGAACACCAGTCGTTTTGTGGCTCTCCTATCAGACCGTGTTTGTGAAGAAGTACTGGAGTGCTATCAGGGGAGCCCCCAGCTGTGTGACCTGGATAAGGAACGAGGATGACTGCCGTGGGGACGTGGGTCTCAGAGCGGGGCGGTTTTCGTGACTGCCAGCATGGATCTGCACCTCGCTGACAAGAAATGCCTTGCCTGGAGTACTGGCGCATACTGGTGACTGGGCACCGCAGACGCTACAACGCCGATGCGGTGAGGTGGTGATGGCGTTATTGATTTTGCAGATGGGTCCCTCTCAATCCCGAGGTTGTGCCATTTAAACATTTTTATGCTTGCCGTTTTTGTCCTTTGGATATTACTTGTCCTTGCCCAGATATGAAACGCCACATTGACACTGGCCTTATAACAATATCAGGAATTCTAAATTGCCTGCATTCAATAGACTATGTTGCTGCATTGTGGGATTTGCAGTCCTTAAGGGATTTTAAGCTTCAGTCCGTATTAACTCAGGAGCAATATTTCCTTAACGATGTAAAGAAGTTATTTCATGTACGAAGAACGCTCACTGAGCCCAGGGCTCCACGCAGCAGCTTCTGGCAATAATAGGGCAGAGATCACTTCTCCTTCCCGGACTGGGTCAGAGGTCGTGCTGTGGCGGAACTGACAAGAGCTCATATGAGCTATCGGGACGATGGACAGTCATTATGGACTACTATTCAGTATGTGTGGCAGCAGTTTTAAAATTAGTTTGTGATAATTTTTATAATATATTGGCTACACAGGATGTTAGTTTGGCTGAACAGTTTGAAGTGCCCGGTTGTATCCCACTGAGCAGTGCTTTAAATTGTCATACATGCTTTATCACATATTTTGTCTGCTTTACTGGTAACTTAGCAACTTTGGGTAATGCATTGTGCACACTATATATAATTATGTTGCATCTTACCTACATTTATGTTTATGAAAAGCTTCAGACAGCGCGAGCATGTTGCATTTAAGCTGCAATGGGAAATACATGCGCTATAGTATGTCTTCCATGTTTAGCAATTAGGTCAGTGGGATGGGCTATTTAAGGAATGTGTTATGTATTGCCAAACTAGATTGACAAAGGCCTCTTGAAGGCTGAAACGCGTCTCTCCTTGTGCTCGGGATTGAGGGCAGCCTGCACTGAAAAATAAATGTGGATTCCAATGCCACTTTGTGTCCGTGCCTGCTTTCCATGGAGTCCCTGTGGAAGTTGGGTGTTTTGGTTCATATATATATATATATATATATATATATATATATATATATATATATATATATATATATATATATATATATATATATATATATATATACACACATATATATATATATATATATATTACCTACTGGCAGTCGCCAGTAGGTATATATAGTTAGGTTTTCTTCCTATGGGATTTTTGTAAATTCTATGTCGAATAACTTTGACGTTTGTTGACGGAATTGGCTGAAATTTTCAGGAAAATGGCACATTTTGTTTCTGAGCAGCCCTTGAAAATTTGGGGGGGTTTCGTCAAGGGGGGGCCGAGAAAAAAGGGGGTCCCAAAAAGCGTTTTTAACATTGAGTTTTCCATAGGGCGGTTGGACTCACTTTTAGCTCGAACGGCTGAATGGATTTACACGAAACTTGGCAAAATTGTAGATATGGTTTGCCCGACGTGCCTTTGCTTTGTCTCAATATATGTGCTCCAGTGGATTTTGAGAAATTAACGTTTTTAAAAAACAGATATGTCAGTGATGTCATCAGTGATGTCATTTGAGATGTCATCAGTGATGTCATCAGTGATGTCACTGACCATGTCATGAATGATGTAATATGTGACATCATCAGCAGTGGATTGCGGGTGCGCGATATATAGTTAGTGCATCTAACTATATATGCGAATTTCAATGGTTTTGTGCGAGTAAAATAAGGTTTTGAAAATGCTAATCCCTAACTATATATGGTCTATAACCTATGTTTTTTTCAGTGAATTTTCAAGGTTTTGTAAATGCTAATTCCTAACTATATATGGTCTATAACCTATGGTTTTTTCAGTGAATATATATATATATATATATATATATATATATATATATATATATATATATATATAGATATATATATTACCTACTGGCGGTCGCCAGTAGGTATATATAGTTAGGATTTTTTCCCTATGGGATTTCTGAAAATTCTATGTCTAATAACTTTGGCGTTTGTGGACGGAATCGGCTGAAATTTTCAGAAAAATGGCACATTTTGTTTCTGAGCAGCTCCTGGAAATTTGGGGGGGTTTCGTCAAGGGGGGGCTGAGAAAAAAGGGGGGTCCCAAAACGCGTTTTTAACATTGAGTTTTCCATAGGGCGGTTGGACTCACTTTTAGCTCGAACGGCTGAATGGATTTGCACGAAACTTGGCAAAATTGTAGGGACTGTTAGCCCGATGTGCCTTTGCTAGGTCTCAATATATGTGCTTCAGTGGATTTTGAGAAATTAACGTTTAAATCAAGATATATATCTGTAACAGCGCTCCGGGCAGCGATCCGGTTCGCGTACTTTTCGCTTATCGGAACTTTGCGAAGCGAAGCTGATTGGCTCTCCGGTGTCTGTCAACATTCTAAACAGTCCGGTGCGGCCGCCATCTTGTCTCTCGGTAGGATCGAGAGACAAGAGGAGGCCAAAACAAAGGAGGAAATGAAGGAAAGGGGGCAAGGTAGACCCCTTCTGACCCCCTAGGATTGATGAGGGGATATTATAGAGCCACGCTGGGCCCAAAAAAAAAAAAAAAAAAAATTCCGTTTTTTTCGCCGTAGAGACGCGTCTTGGTACGCGAACCGGGCAGCTAACCGGGAAGCTAACCGGCAGTGTAACGGGAGTCTGACGAGTAGCTGATTGGCTGTCAACATTGTAAACAGTTCGGAGCGGCCGCCATCTTGTCTCTCTGTAGGATCGAGAGACAAGAGGAGGCCAAAACAAAGGGGGAAATGAAGGAAAGGGGCAAGGTAGACCCCTTCCGACCCCCTAGGATTGATGAGGGGATATTATAGAGCCACGCTGGGCCCCAAAAAAAAAATTCGGATTTTTTCGCCGTAGAGACGCGTCTTGGTACGCGAACCGGGCAGCTAACCGGCAGTGTAACGGGAGTCTGAGGAGAAGCTGATTGGCTGTTATCATTGTAAACAGTCTGGAGCGGCCGCCATATTGTCTCTCTGTGGGATCGAGAGACAAGAGGTGGAAAAAAAAAAAGGTGTAAATGAATGAAAGGGGTAAGGCAGACCCCTCCTGAACCCCTAGGATTGATGAGGGGGCTATTAAAGTTCCCTGGGGGGTGAAAAAAAAATGCGATTTTTCGCGGTAAAGGTGCTTCCTGGTACGTTAACCGGGCAGCTAACCGGCAGCGTAACGGGAGTCCGACATATTGTGTTTTTTGAACGTTTGTGATATGTGCACGTGTAGATTTTGTATAATTAAGGTTAAAAAAATATATATATATCTTTAAGCGTGTTTTGGCGCGCTTACGTTTTGGGTTTGGTTTGCGCTGCAGAGACGATACGTCACGGTTATGCGATGCATCATGAGGCGTCTCACGGGCTACGTGATACGTCACTTAATAAAGAATATATTTTACAGCTATAGATATTAGCTTTTAAAAAACCAATGAAATTCACAGAAAAAACCATAGGTTATAGACCATATATAGTTAGGAATTTGCATTTACAAAACCTTGAAAATTCACTGAAAAAACCATAGGTTATAGACCATATATAGTTAGGGATTAGCATTTAAAAAACCTTATTTTATTTGCACAAAACCATTGAAATTCCATATATAGTTAGTTGCACTAACTATATATCGCGGACCCGCAATCCACTGCTAATGATGTCACATATTACATCATTCATGACATGGTCAGTGACATCACTGATGACATCACTGATGACATCTCAAATGACATCACTGATGACATCACTGATGACATCTCAAATGACATCACTGATGACATCACTGACATCTCATTTGACATTACTGATTACATCACTGATGATATCATTTATGTGATAATACATCTTCAGACTCTAATATAACCTTAGATACACTCAGTGTAAACAGGCACTCACAGACTGTCACACATCCATGGAGTTACTCACACACCTAGTCAGTCATGCAAAGAATCAATCACACCTCCATTTCCTCAACTATACAGTTATACACACCTTACTTATTCAAACATATACTAACACATATTTACTCTCTTATACAATCCTTGATACAAGTTCACAATGATTCATACAGCCACTCTCACATTCACTGGCTCTTATGTTCAGTTATTTATATATGTCAACTCTCACATGGAGTGTGTTTTGCATATGTACTTACTTTGACATGTAGAACTGAGATATCCATTCACTCACCAATATACTCATGCACACAGTCAACTGTCCATACAGCTGTTTCTACATGCACTTTTGAAGCCATACACCTAGGGAATCAACTGCTCACACATCTATGCACAGAGTTATACACCTTCCAGCCACCCACACACATACTCAGTCTCCCATACAAATACTTGGGCAACCATTCAATAACCCATATAGTTACTGATATAGCTACTGATTTAAACATGCAGCAGTTTACAGAAGAACATAAATAATGATTGCCAAATTAAGACACTTTAATCACTAACCCATACACTCAGTGAGACACATTTAATCATTCTCTCATACAGTCAGTCATGCACCTACTAAATCCTTCATCCAGACACTTATACATCCACTCATTCTTCAATATGTAAGACATATTTTAACTTTACAGAAACATACAGTCACTGGGTGTTGTCATCAGTGATGTCATCAGTGATGTCATCAGTGATGTCATTTGAGATGTCATCAGTGATGTCATCAGTGATGTCACTGACCATGTCATGAATGATGTAATATGTGACATCATTAGCAGTGGATTGCGGGTCCGCGATATATAGTTAGTGCAACTAACTATATATGGAATTTCAATGGTTTTGTGCAAATAAAATAAGGTTTTTTAAATGCTAATCCCTAACTATATATGGTCTATAACCTATGGTTTTTTCAGTGAATATATATATATATATATATATATATATATATATATATATATAATATATATGCTGCAAGAACTCGTCTCAGTCTCCCAATGAAACCGACAGCCAGAACACGCAAAAGACGAGGTAGACCCAATTTCGGTGCTTCTTTTTTCTTTTTTTATTTAGCTTTACAGTGCAACCACATCAGCCATGACGCGTTTCGGCAGATCCCTGCCTTGATCATATATATATATATATATATATGTATATATATATATATATATATATACTAGCAGCCCGTCCTGACATTGTCCGGGTATGAATTGCTGCCGGCCAGTAGTATATTGTTTTGTAGGTTTTCGTTTTGATAGCACTTCTTATCTGTGGCAGACCTGCGAAACGCTCCGATTCACAGTGCACTGCTGATGCACGTAAGAGTGCGCGTTCAGAAGTGTGTGAACTCGAGTTTCCCTACTTTATTTTTCCTTGCAATATTATATAGCGCGAACTCGACAAGATGGCATGAGCACAATTTACATTACAAAAGAACACATTCATTTGTGGTAGGCACGGGGAGACAAAGCGATTTGCCTGGAATCACATGATGTTGAGCTGATGCCGAGATTCGAACGCAGCTCCCCAGCTCTAAAGTTCGCAATTCTAGAACTTGTGGCTGGAGTTGTGTCAAAAATGTGTATGTCGGTGCTGGCCATCAATGAGAGAGATCTGTGCATTTTTCAAATGGGTGGTGAAAAAATATGAGTATGTTGCTGGAGATGTGGGCCTCCGTGCCACCAATGTACTTACTGGGGGAGGGTGAACACCCATTATTCCGCAACTTTCTTACGGCATACCATCACTCCGCATACTTTCATTACGAAAGTACCATGACTTCCCAATGCCATTATAACGCACGGCATTAAACTTTATATGCTTTTACCACGCATACATTTACAACGAAATTTGTTGTAAATGCATGAATGGTAAAAGCATGTTTGTTTTTTAATGTTTGGATAAGGTAAGTATGGGTATAGGGGTATATGTGTTGGGGTACTGAGGTATACGTATTGGGGTGTTTGGGTATTTTAAGGATTCAGATATAGTTTTGGGTTATGGGGTACAGGGGTAGTTTTAGGGTTTAGGGATATGTATGGGTTTTGGGGTACAGGGGTATTTTTAGGGTTCAGGGCTAGGTTTGGGTTTTGGGGTATAGGGGTATTTTTAGGGTTCAGGGGTCGGTTTGGGTTTTGGGGTACAGGGGCATTTTTAGGGTTCAGGGCTAGATTTGGGTTTTGGGGTACAGGGGTATTTTAGGGTTCAGGGGTAGGTTTGGGTTTTGGGGTACAGGGGTATTTTTAGGGTTCAGGGCTAGGTTTGGGTTTTGGGGTACAGGGGTATATTTAGGGTTCAGGGGTAGGTTTTGGTTTTGAGGTACTGGGGTGTATTTATATGGTTCAGGGCTAGGTTTGGGTTTTGGAGTACAGGGTTATTTTTAGGGTTTAGGGATAGGTTTGGGTTTTGGGGTACAGGGTATATTTATAGTGTTAAGATAGGTTGGTGTTTAAGGGTGTTGGGAGTAAGGGTGGGTTATGATTATGGGGTGCAGGGGTATTTAAAGGGAGCAGGGTGAGGTTAGTTTTTAGGGTGTAAAGGGGAATAAAATAAAATAATAAATAAAAATAATATAAATAATGCAATTTAAAAGAGTAAATGTTTTAATTAAATAAAAAAATGTGTATATATATCTATACTAATATATTAAAGAGAGAGCCCAAACCTTTGAGGCGGGTAATCTCAGGAACCACAGCACCTATCACAACACCCAATACAGCGTTGGAAAGGGCAGTTGCAGCAGAAGGACATAGGCTATGCAGACGCCCACCATATACATTTAAAAAGTAAAAGAACTGTGCCAGCAAAGTAGTCCCTTGTGGGCGTGTCTGCGTTGTGCTGTGGGCGTGTGCTGAGGGCATGACAAACGCTGGGGGCGTGTAGTACGTTCCGCTCTTCATGCCATGTCTCATATCGTGTTCTGTGGGCGTGTGCTGGGGCGTGGGCGTGTGCGGGACGCGGGATTACAGAAAAAAAGCATATCCCTTGTTCACGATCAATTGGGCTCCAGGTTCTCAGTCTCAATATAGTGAGTCACATTATTACATCATTTCCTGTTTGATGTTATTTTGGCCCTCGGCCTTCTGGATGATGTATTTTTTTGCAATTTTTTAAATAATTTTTTTTATCCGTCTGCATAGCCTATGTCCTTCTGCTGCAACTGCCCTTTCCAACGCTGTATTGGGTGTTGTGATTGGTTCTTTGGTTACTGAGATTACCCGCCTCAAATTTTTTGGCTCTCTCTTTATAATATTAGTATGGATATATATATATATATATATATATATATATATATATATATATATATATATATATATATATATATATATATATACATACATACATATACATATACATATATATATATATATATATATATATATATATATATATATATATATATATATATATATATATATATATATATATATATATATATATATATATATATTGACACGAAAGATGGGGCACAACACAGTTCCAGTTCAGTTTCAAAGGTGATTTATTGCTCCAAACTCAGACCAACGCGTTTCATCCTAGAGACAGGCTTTGTTCATGGTAAGTAAGCATACTACTAAGTCTACTATTTATCCCACCTGGCTATTAAGGTGCATTGTGGGACAGGTAGTTCATGTAAATTAAAAAAGGATTTTTTTTAAAACATAATAATGACATTTAGCAATATCAGCACTTAATTCTTATCATTAGGTACTAATACATTGTATAATATATATATATATTCCATCCACACCACAAAGTTTTGCCACAGTGGAAGAGCCCAACAGGTAGGTGATGTTCGCATATTTTATTTCAAGGCTGCAATAGGTTTGAAATGCAACGTCCCCCTTCTCTTGTCGCTAAACGCGTTTCGGATGTAACTCCTTCCTCAATGGCGATTGCGTGCTGAGCCCAAGACAGGATAGTGCAACAAGATCTGCTCATATTAGCCTGCCCTCCCCCAATGGGCGTGGTCCATCCACGCCATCATGGTACTTGTAGTTGCGCTGAGTAAAACCTCTAGTGAGTCCGTCTTGATGTGCACAATAAAACCTTCAATTTAAATCACAGTGGGGTGAGGAAACGTCCATTTAACAATCGAGTTGTATTATAATGTCTTCAAAAGCGCTCTACCCCGTTCGTTGGTGATGCTCAGTGGCATCTCCACGGGTCCGCTCACACCCGGCGGTGCTCCCCCACGGGTTTGGCAAGCTGCTAACATTCCATCCACAAAGTTTTACCACAATGGAAGAGCTGTGGTACTGCAATTCCGGACCCTGCCGTTTCACCAGTATCGGGGTCCACACACTCTTATCACAAAATATCTTCGTACCATGACGAATTTTGTAACGACGGACCGGTAACGATTAGGACATTATCTCTATGCATTTACGTCATGATCGAGTGGTGCTGGCACCCTTGAATCGTGGTTTCCGTCTCGAACCCTCAGACGCCATTTTGTAAACGGCATCCATCTTATGACTTGCCCTCATATAGTCAATTGATTAAAGCCGAGTTTGATCTGAAAGGACACATCCTCGTAGCTGACTTCCCCATGACCTGGCCGAGCTGACTCCACTGCCTCCAGCCAAACCTGTTTGGGCAGCCCCTCGCCCAGTGGCCGAGTAAGATATCATCAAGGCTCAACATGCCATAAACCATTCACCACATACAGACCATGTTTTCCATACACATACACCTGTCCATGATTCTTGTTTATGACCAGTTTTACGATGGGAGGGTGACCGACCTTATTGGTGCTTCATCGATATCTGATGGGAATTCTGGGCCTGGCGGGGTAATCCATCACGATCCGGACATCTAAAGTATGTGCTGACCAGCATGACTTTGCTCATTGTATTGTTGTGAAAATATGTGTATAACCATATCATAAACTCAAGAATTCTTGCTTGCAGCTATTATTTATGTATATAAGGAGAAGGCTGGTTCTGTAAAATCGAACAGTCTCCTGAGAACTTACAGCCCGTGTCGTTGTACTTCTAGGACACATGTTACTTGGTTGCAACCAATAAACCTTGATCTCTGACTTCACCTAGAAGACTCTGTGTTTCTGTAGTCCAGAACAGGGAGAACCTAGAGGTCTTCGGGTGTGGTCCCCTGGCACCACCGGGTCTCTAAAAACCCGGCACCTCAGTTGGCGCCCAACTCGAGGCGATATCAAGTGGTGACGGTCCTAGCCAGATGTTCGTGAGGAGCTTCGTCTGAAAATTCCGGAGGAAGGCCAGCCACTTCAGTGACCCCTGCATGTTGACGTGGTTCCGAAGGTCTTTGCTGCGAGGTTCCCCGCGTCCCGACGGCTACGAAGGACTGCTGCCCTGACTATCGCCCTGTTTTGGACCCAGTGATCCTTGGTAGAGCGAAACGATAGACGAGTCTTCTAGTGACGTCACCGATCTTCAATACTCAGTTAAGTATAAGTGGAGCGTCTCCTAGTCCTTAGTTTGGTTCTTGTTTGGTTCTTAGGTTTGGTATCCCAGAGATACGGTTTGTATTGGTACTTGCAAGCACCAAAACCGAGGGGTTTGTGTATTCACGACCACATCATAATTGGATAATCCCTTGAAGTTTGAAGCTAGACTAGTGAGCGAAGATGCCTGGTCTTAGCAGACTTGGAAACTTGTTTTGTCTCGGTTGTAGTAAGGACTCCCGATTAGAGGATTCGTGTCCGGTTCCTCCGATTGGAACTCCAACATATGAGTTATATATAAAGCACGGAGTAGGTCCTATCACGTATAATGAAGTTTGGATGAAATACACCCGCAAGGATGGTGTTTTTAAATGGCCCCAATATGGTAGTTTTGACGCAGAAATTTTAGACAACCTCGAGGTCAAATTGTTTAAAAAGAAAGCCTGGCCGGCGATGTTTGACTCCTTTCGCTTATGGCGCAAGGAAGCCAAACAGAAAGAAATAAAACTAGCAAAGAAAAACAAAAGAGGTATGTCAATGGTGCAAGCCGCCGTTGCATACAGGGATAATGAGGAAGAGCAAGAAAGTGAACAAATGCTTAGGGGCAAGAAATTAGCAGTAGATAAATGCTACCCAATGTTACCACATGAGGGACAAGGCTCAAAGGGAACATCAAAGATAGACCCGTTAATGTCCCATTTACTAAGCTCGCCACCCCCATATGCGTTAGACGCTACTGCACCCCCAAAGCGCTTTGTTATACCGCGCCCCAGTGCGCGAAATACAGCTCTTGCACAAGCACCAGCTCCTCTTCAGCTGGTTCCTACTTCTCCGGCGCAGCCTTCTCAAGGGCCGCCGCCTTTGCTACATACTCCATCTGCTTCTACGACTTTGCCCACTGCTCCAACTGTTCACTATGACACTATGTCCGCTACTGCTTCAACTTCCTCTGCTGTTGCCTCAACTTCTTCCTTACATCAGCCTGTCTTTTCTGGTGCATCTGCTTCGCCGCAAGCTTCTCCTTCTGCCAGACAGAGAGTGGCGAATACTGTCACTGGTCTATTCTCACCCTTCTTTGGGTCGCCGAAAACGACCCCTAAAACAGGACGTAGCAGTTGCGTAGACAACTGCCTGATTACGAGGAAAGAGAAGTGCTAAATGAGTTAGCACGCAAATGGGTTACTGACACTGCTAAATATGATGTTCAGTCCGTTATGGAAGTATTATTATTATTATTATTATTATTATTATTATGTTTCTTATATAGCGCCTGAATCGACCCCCGAAGGGGTATCTCCGCGCTTGCCTTGGGAACCCGTCCTGGCTTTTCCCTGTGAGATAGCCCCTACAGGGCATCCCCAAGGTGAAAGCCAGTCATCCCGCCGCGGGGGGGCCGTTGTGGAGATTAAGCAAGCTTAATGCCCAGAGTTGCAGAGTGTGAACCCATGATTAGGTCAGGCACCGAAGCGAGAATTATCGAGTTCATGGACATTTGAGCTCAAGACCTTGCCGCGTCGGGACTGGAACCCTGGTCCCCGGTCTGACCTCTGCTTCAGGGTCTGCCTGCTCTAACCAGTGAGCCACACTTCTCCACCGTCAATGGGATGCACCTACCCAAAGATACGTCTTTGAAGAGATGTGTGTATATCTTTGTGAAGACCTGGAGACAAATGATCCCAAGCGCAAAATGCAGGAATTGTTCCGCATGCGTTTTAAATTCTATGAAGGTATGATTGTAGGTGCCGATGTTGAAAAAGCATTAGATTTATTGTTATCCTATAGGAGTAAGGGAAATGTCTCTAAATCATTGTATGAGGATGATGTGTCAGGTAGGAAAAAGGCGCGACAGTACCCCATGAGAGAGGTTCCTCCAGTATGGAGGGAGGGCGATGCAAATGTAAATCCACCAATTCTGCCGCATTTCCAGCGTGTGTGGGTACATGTCCCCTGGAAAAGATCTGAAGTTTTAGCACTCAAACAGACGCTACCCGATCCGCGTAAGAATCCTGCAGGGTATTACAAGGAATTATCACAGACTGCCAGCTCATGTATAATGAATTTAGCGGATGTAGACATGTTGTTTGGGAATGTTGTTCCGCATCCTTTATGGAGCAAAATTCGTCATGCAGATCATGATCAAGAACTAGGTGACTCATGGGCTAATATTACTGCTACTGATGCTAGACAAGTTGGTGATTCTAAACCCGAGCCTTTAATAGCAGAACTTCCCGGTAGGATCATTGCGTACATGAAAACCTTAATGCCTGAATTACGTGTAAATTGGGACAAGTTGTCTGCATGCAAGCAGAAGAAAGATGAGAATGTATCTGACTTTTTCACGAGATTTGAAGAGACTTTCACCGATCATAGTGGTCAGGATATGTCTACCGAGGGTGGCCAAAGATTGTTTGTAGACAAATTCGTACATAACCTGCTTCCCGAACTGTGCAATAAATTGAAAGATTCAGAGAGTGCTTGGGCTGTTTCCACATCAGCGCAGATTTTAGCCACAGCCCAGTACTACGAAAACAGGCGCAAAGACGAATTAGATAAGGCTGATAAAAAGACTAAAGAGTTAAAAACTAAAGTCCTTTTCCAGCAAGCCTATCCGCCTCGCACTCCTAGTCAGCCCAATTATCAGCAGCCACAACAGTATTCAAGAAACGCGCAAGGAAACGAGTTTTCCCATCAGCGTTCTCCGTATGGCCCGAATCAATGTGCCTATTGCAAAGAAGAGGGTCATTTCAAAAGTAATTGTCCAGCTCTTACGCGACGCTTAAACGGTGTTTCAGGTGCAAGAGGTAGAGGTGTTCAACAGGCTCCTACAGGAAGGGGCCATGGAAATTTCCCCCAGAACACCACTTCTTTTCCGCCTCCAAATTCCATGAATAGCTTTGACCAACAGAACAATGCGTCTTCCAGGTCAGCTCAGTACTATGCAGATGACTATTACGCGGAAAACGAGAATGAGGGTAATAATTGCTAGGACAGCCATGGACAAAGAGAGGGAGTTGTTTCAGTTCCAGTAGATCAGAATGGACCCTATGTAGAGGTGATTACATCAGGAGTATCGGAAACATTTCTGCTGGATACTGGTGCTACAAAAAGTTCTATTATGCACTCCAAACTTCCTGGCGCACCTTTGTCTGGCGAAATTAATGTTTCAGTAGGTTTTTCTGGCACCCCTGTTAGAAACCCGATCTCCAATCCCATGCCCCTTTCTATTGGCCCATGCGAATTAGAACCTCCCCTCATTCTTACAACAGGTTGTGGCGAAAACTTGTTAGGCTTGGACTTGTTAAAGAGATTATATGCAACTTTGTACTGCTCCCCTTCGGGAGTGCAGCATACCCTAGGAAGGAAAGTTACTTCTCCAATGTATTTGGCAAAGGAGAATATTCCAACTGAATTGTCATCCCTTCCGGACGAACTTTGGGCGAATGGTTCCAATGATGTGGGTCGTTTGGAGATAGCGCCATACGTCATAACGTTGAAAGCTAATGTTAGGTTACCACGCACTCCCCAATATAGGATTTCAAGCGAATGTGAAAAGGCTTTGTTAGTGATCATTTACGATCTAATTGAGAAAGATGTCATCGAAGAGACAACAGGCAGCATTTGTAACAGTCCGGTTTTGCCTGTCTTAAAGCGTACCGATCCTTCACAGCCCCCTGTGTACCGATTTGTGATTGATCTCAGGGAAGTGAATAAGATAGTTGTACCACAGTTTCCAGTCGTCCCCGACATTACCGCCTTATTGACAATGGTTCCAGCTTCAGCCACCTGGTTTTCGGTGATTGACCTGAAGAACGCTTTCTTCAGCATCCCGATTGCCGAGGAGAGTAGAGATATCTTCGGCTTCAATTTAGGAGGGCGAAGCTTCCCCTTTAAACGCACTCCTCAAGGCTACTGCGAGAGTCCATCAATATTCAGTCAGGCTCTGAAAACACAACTCGATACGATTGTTCTATCTGGTGGCGCGACTCTGATCCAGTATGTAGACGATTTACTGATCGCTGCAGATACTGAGGAAATTTGTAAGCAAGCCACATTGTCATTGTTGCATCATTTATGTGACATGAAACACAAAGTCTCCCTTTCCAAATTACAATTTTGCCGACAAGAAGTAACCTACTTAGGTCACATCTTATCGAAGGAGGGAAGGAGACTGACCCCAGAAAGAATACAGGCAATTGCAGAACTGAGTGTCCCAAGGACACAAAGAGAAGTGCGTGCCTTCTTAGGCATTACATCGTACTGTAGACAATGGATACCGAACTTCTCGCTAGTGGCCAAACCTTTGCTGGCATTAATGCGTAAAGACACACCCAATCCTTTACCTTGGTCTGAAGATTGTCAGGCGAGTTTCCATGAGTTGCATGATGCATTATGTTCGGCTCCTGTGTTGGGCAACCCCGACTACAGCAAGCCTTCTACGTTATACGTCCACGAGAAGGAAGGTTGCGCATTATCACTCTTGACGCAACACTTTGGGGACAAACAACGCCCATGTACAAATTTCTCCGTGACTTTAGATCCTGTAGCTAAGGCATTACCAAGTTGCTTGAGGGCCACTGCTGCAGCGGCTGTCTGTATCTGACAGTCCGCTGGGTTAGTCATGAATAATACTTTGACTGTTATGGTCCCACATGCAGTAGATATCCTACTAAACAGGACGAAAACACAACATCTAACTAGTGCCCGACTATCTAGCTATGAATTGACACTGTTAGCGAGTCACGTTCACATAAAGAGGTGTGATACACTTAACCCTGCTACGTTATTACCCATTCCAGCAGAGATAGATGAGGTCGAAAAACATGATTGCTGCTTTAGGACAGAGGAAGAGACAAAAGGGAGAGTAGATTTGCAGGACACTCCCCTCCCTGAATGTAATGATAATTTATGGGTTGATGGTTCATGTTTCAAGTTGCCAAATGGTGATACGACTACAGCATTTGCCGTGACAACATTACACACGATCATAGAGACAGCTCGCATCCCCCACAATTCAGCGCAGGCAGCAGAGTTAGTTGCACTCACAAGAGCGTGCGTGCTGGCGAAAGGAAAACAAGTGAATGTGTATACTGATAGCCAGTACGCCTTCGGCGTAGCCCACAGTTTTGGAAGATTGTGCCGTGAACGTGGGTTCCTGACGTCACATGGTGCGAAGATCCAACACGCCCAGCTAGTACACGACCTTCTCGAGTCACTGACCTTGCCCCTACAAGTTGCGATTGTGAAATGCAGTGCACACAGAAAGATTCAAGATGATGTGGGTCGAGGGAATGCATTTGCCGATGAGGTCGCGAAAGAGACTGCAAGGAACACAATGAGTCGGATGTATGTTGGAGGCCCTGCTAGATGGACCCCCGATGTGGGTATGTGTGAGGACACCATCGAAAGCGTGAAATCTATACAAGCTGATGCGACTGAGAAAGAGGTGAATGAATGGAGAGAAAGCAAGGGTAGATTAGATGCGAATGGTTGTTGGGTCGAACTGTCAGAACATCAGCGATGGATGTTACCTAACGCCTATGTGCTCGCAGTGGTGACGATGGCCCAAGGAATGGCACACGTCAGTGTGAAAGGAATATGTAAACTGTTGGCCCCAGTATGGCAGAATAGTGGTATCCCGAAATGTGCAGAGAATTTGGTCAGAAACTGCATGGTGTGTTTGAAGCACAAGCCCGGTAGAGGAACCCCAACCCCAGCTGGTCATTTTGCACCTCCAACGTATCCGTTTGAGGTCTTGCAGCTCGATTTCATCCACATGGAGAGGTGCAACAACCTGAAATAGGTGCTTGTTGTCGTTTGCGCCTTCTCCAGGTGGGTAGAAGCGTACCCCCTTAAGGACAACACTGCATTGTCAACTGCCAAAGCCCTCGCCAGGGAATTCTTCCCTAGATTCGGCATGCCTAGGATTGTCTGGAGTGATAACGGAAGTGAATTCGTGGGACGAGTGATGAAGAGAGTGTCTAGGCATCCACCAGAAGTTCCACGCTGCAAACCACCCCCAATCGGCGGGATTGGTAGAATGCTATAACGGCACGTTAAAATTGAAACTGGCCAAGATCCAAGCCAGCACAGGTCTCAAGTGGCCAGACGCCCTGCCTTTGGCACTCCTGTCTACCAGGATGATTGTCCATTCTCGACTGGGACTTAGCCCACACGAGATCGTGTTCGGGCGCCCAGCAAATATCTGGGGAGTACCGAGGCCCAGAAAGCTCAGTGAGATCGAGTACCCTGCACTGTTTAACTATTTGCACGACTTGACAACTAAACTGCATATTTTACATCAACAGGTCCACAGCTCCTCTCCACCGGCGTCTGACGATCCAGGCCATGCCATCGAACCTGGCTCCTGGATCCTCGTCCAGAACTTCAGGCGAACAAAGAATGAGGAGCCTCGCTGGACCGGACCCTTCCAGGTCCTACTATCCACCCGCTCTGCAGTACGTGTCCACGGAAAGAAACATTGGGTGCACGGCGCCCATTGCAAAAGGGTCCCGCTGCCCCTTCCATATGACCGGTGGGTCAAATAAGGAGTCGCCGAGACAGAGTTCATACCTCGCTTTGTCCCCTTCAGCGATGCACGATTAAAAGGAACTGCTACCGACAAAGAGAGCGATTGTATTTTGCAAGGATCTGTGCCACCGGCAATACAGTTGGACACTACAGACCCTGAAACATTGTTTGAAGATCACACCGTGCCTGGGAAAGGACGATACAATCTGAGGTCGAAACCAAGGAACTGACATAATCAAAGTAGTTTGATCGTCCCCTTTCCCATGAACTATTTTTGATTTCACAGCTCTCTCGCCCAGGGAACTAGCTCATTTTTGATTTTCGAACCGCCATCCGGTTCTGCTGCTAGGGCCGCGGTTGAAGTCTGAGGAGTGCAGCCGGGGACGCCTAGGTCAACGGTTCTGGTCAGTCTGAGGGAATTACCCCGGACTAGACAGAGCACACATCTTGGCAGAAGCAACCTCCCACCGCGGGCAGCAACCAGAGGATGGAGTTTCCGAGGGTAGAGAGACCTGCTAGACACATGAGCTTTGAAAAGAGAATATGCACTGTATTGGCAAGGAGATGATCTCTAGTATTGAGCATCTCAATCTTGTGTAGTATAATAATGTTTTTAACGGGCTATGCTCTGTCCATCTTTCGAGTTCCGTTCATACACAACACCCATCTCACACCTCCTCCTACTGTTCCCACACACTCCTTCCATCCACTACCTGAACACGAGTCTGCCAGAAGACTAGAATTTGTAAATAATTCATTTGTCCTACTCCTACACCAGCATCAATCCGTTATGAACACCACAAACTGTTGGATATGCGGACTCATGCCACACATGACCGATAAGGGTATCCCTTACTTCGTCCTGCCCTTCAGTTATTCCGGTTCTTTATGGGCTTTCCAGACCATGTTCCTGTTCTCCCTTGAACCATACGTTCGAGGGGAGAACTCAAACAACAAGGCACTAATAGCAGGAATCAAGAATATGAGTAGAGATATTGACACGATCAGAGCAACTCCCAAGGATGAGTTTACCCCATACAGTAGGAGGAACGTCACCAAGTATGGGATCTCCTTAAGTGAGAGCCAGAAATCAAAGAAATCCTCAGTTTGGATAGTGCCCCACCGAGGTCACTTATGTCTGCAAGGTATTGGCAGGGATCCCAAAGCTCAGTTAGGGGAGAGCATATGCACGGAAACATATGTGTTTGCCTCCCGAACTTCCCCTCCATTCTTGGCAGCTAAGGGTACATACTTCATCTGCCACGGCAAGGCATACACGTGGTTGCCCCCTGACTTCTCGGGCACCTGCTTCATCTCGTTTCTGCTGCCACCCACCTACACGGCCGGGGCAGATCACCATCGGACAAGGACAGTTAGGGGTGTCGTAGATCAAGACGACACTGCGGGTCAAGAGTTTGGAGACTTCGCAAAGGGTTTTCTGCCATTTTGGGGGCCTATGGTGAACAGCAGGAACATTCGACAATTGACGAGGATAGTTGAGTCCGCCGTGACTGAAACGGCCGGTGCCCTTAGCAACCTGACAGCTGAGCTTCAGTTGGATCGACTTATGACCCTTCAGAACAGGGTTGCCCTAGATGTCATACTTGCAGACCGTGGTGGTGTGTGCAGAGTGATCCAATCTAGTTGCTGCATTTTCATCCCCGATAACGCTCTGACAGTATACCAGGCCATCTCCAAATTACACAAAATCTCTGATTCCCTTCACGTGGAGAAAGGGGATTGGTCCCTGCTAGGGTGGCTGTGGGAACCGATCTCTGCCTGGGGATGGAAAACTCTGATCTTCATTGGGATGATCCTAGCCGTTCTGTTTATGTTCTGCCTGTTTGTACAGTGCGCTCCTGCAATATGTGGCCTCTGTGCTACTTCATGTGTAAGGAAGCCTGTATCAAAGGACGAATTGAGCAACAGAATGATGCTCCAGCGACATCTCCATGAATTCATCAACACAGATCTGGATTCAGATTAGCGTGAGTTATTGCCTAATATGAGGGCAAAAGGAGGGTCTGTGGTACTGCAATTCCAGACCCTGCCGTTTCACCAGTATCGGGGTCCACACACTCGTATCACAAAATATCTTCGTACCATGACGAATTTTGTATCGACGGACCGGTAACGATTAGGACATTATCCCTATGCATTTACGTCATGATCGAGTGGTGCTGGCCCCCTTGAATCGTGGTTTCCGTCTCAAACCCTCAGACGCGATTTTGTAAACGGCATCCATCTTATGACTTGCCCTCATATAGTCAATTGATTAAAGCCGATCTGAAAGGACACGTCCTCGTAGCTGACTTCCCCATGACCTGGCCGAGCTGACTCCACTGCCTCCAGCCAAACCTGTTTGGGCAGCCCCTCGCCCAGTGGCCGAGTAAGATACCATCAAGGCTCAACATGCCATAAACCATTCACCACATACAGACCATGTTTTCCATACACATACACCTGTCCATGATTCTTGTTTATGACCAGTTTTACGATGGGAGGGTGACCGACCTTATTGGTGCTTCATCGATATCTGATGGGAATTCTGGGCCTGGCGGGGTAATCCATCACGATCCGGACATCTAAAATATGTGCTGACCAGCATGACTTTGCTCATTGTATTGTTGTGAAAATATGTGTATAACCATATCATAAACTCAAGAATTCTTGCTCGCAGCTATTATTTATGTATATAAGGAGAAGGCTGGTTCTGGAAAATCGAACAGTCTCCTGAGAACTTACAGCCTGTGTCGTTGTACTTCTAGGACACATGTTACTTGGTTGACACCAATAAACCTTGATCTCTGACTTCACCTAGAAGACTCTGTGTTTCTGTAGTCCAGAACAGGGAGAACCTAGAGGTCTTCGGGAGTGGTCCCCTGGCACCACCGGGTCTCTAAAAACCCGGCACCTCAGTGCCCAACAGGTAGGTGATGTTCGCATATTTTATTTGAAGGCTGCAAACATGTTTGAAATGCAACGTCCTCCTTCTCTTGCTGCATTTGGAGATCTGGGGCCCACCGGAGGGCTGTTGATAATAAATAAAGAAGGCAGGAATTAAAACAAGGCTTTTGTGACAAACTCTACTTGAAGGGCAAAATCATACGACTGCAGCGCCCAGTATGCATCACTGGAGATAGCATACATTAAAGAGGAAATGACGTTGTGGCCGGTTTCGTCAATTGCTGCCTACCCCATGAGGAAGAAGCATATTGCTTCGAAATGCGTTGGAGACTGAATTACTGACTTTTGAAATGCAGATGCATTAAATAAAGGGTTTGTTATAATATTGTCAATATTAGATAATCTAATTTAATTTTCACTGAATAGGATTGAATGATCTGTTCAGCATTATAAGCATTGCTAGGAAATTGGTTTTGTTTTGTTTGTTATGTGCGTTATTTCACCATTCAAAGATGGCGCTAGAATTATGTTAATTGTCCGTTTTTACTTTCAATGGTTAATGCCTTATTTTACTTCCGCCTTGCCGTCGCCAGCTGACACTGACAAAGGCAAGTGGTGAAACGCGTCTGTTCTATTTGATTTGTGCGCAAATAAACCAAACCTGGGGCCTCATTTATGAAGGACTTGCGCCGCCGGTGCGTCCCTTTTAACATGGGAAAAAGTGACGCACCGGCGGCGCAAGTCCTTCATAAATAAGGCCTCTGGTTTATACTGCTGTGAGTGCTGATTTATTGCCGGTTTCCAGCCTGCGGAGCTCGAATATATTAAACGGCACGCCGCCGTTTATATCGGCACCCACTCGGCTGAGTCCGGTCTCCATGCGGCGACTTTGGAGCTAAGAAAGCAGAGGAGAGGGAGAACGCACCGCCAGGGGAAGTCGGCACTACCGAAACCAGTCCCGAGAAGCTTGGACCGAAAATTGCAACCCGAGCGACCAAGACGGACTGTGTGAGGTAGGAGATACCCGACTTACTCCCTACTCGCTGGCACGAGTGAAGTAGCATGCGCAATTTATTGTCTAAACCATCACATCAATATATTCAATGTTCAGCGACACAACGCGCCGGAAGGTGGCAAGTGGCATTTTTAAAGGGCGACCGGGGCCACAGGACGGAACGCAACGCAGACAGCTGACACAGCACAATCGACGCTCAGAAGTAAATATCAACAGCTTGAGAGAATCTATGAGCGGGAAACGAGAAAGTGGTGGGAGGCCACTTCGCTGCAGCATTATGTGGAGGTAAAGAGGGTCTCACGCGGCCTCCGTATTTATACAATCCCAGCCTATGAGAATCCTGACCCCGAACTACTCAGCCAGTGGGCTGAATTCACAGCTCACTCTTCAGAAGGAATGCTAAATCTCCTTATAAAATTCGCTTGGAAAGACAGGGAGAAGGCACTACAGGACATCGAAGCGCTGGAGAAGGAGATCGTGAAACTAACGGACCAGGGACAATTGGACACAGAAAAGGAGTCCATGAAAAAGAGGCTAGCTAGCTATGGAAAAAAAGATCCAATTAAGGAAACAGCAGAAGTTCGAACGCGACGCTCGCGACTACGAGCAAGGAAGGATACTAACATTTGCATGCAAGTACGACGCACCACGCCGGGACCTGAGAGCAAGACGACAAAAGCCTCAAGGATCACGAGACACCTCAAAGTCCGAGGTCACAAGCGCAGAACAATCTGAGGACGAGACACAGAATAGAAGTCAGCAGAGCGCGCAAACATGCGAGCCGCCTTCTTTTCGCGAGGAATGCGATTTAATCCGCCAGAACAGGCTGAGGGATGGGAAGAAACGCCCTCTGGAACAAACTACAAGCGCAAGCGGAGATGCATCATGAGACGTGGAGGGAGGAGGTGCAGACAGAGGCACCAAAAAACAGAGGAACCGGCAGGCCAGGACCAAGAGGAACTAACGGAGGATTTGAATATAATCAACCTCTCACAAAGAATCCTCACAATAGATGAAGAGAAAGTCCTAAAGTTGGGACTCACTTTCGGTCCAACAGGCCGTTATGAATATGCTCAGACTCGAATAGACCTGTTTCTATTCATCCGGAAATTGAAACTCTGGAAATATTTCAAACAGAAGGCGCTTAAAGAAAAGACATATGGTTCACACACGGAGGCTGGTGCAGCCCACCGAGATCCTACAGAGATGAGCATAAGTGATCTTGAAAGTTTAGCTGTACTTGAAGACCTATTGGAAGAAAGTGGAAGCCAAACCACACCACCAGTAGATATAATAGGTAGGGGCACATCCATAGGTATAACCCAGATTGGTGAATCTAGCGCTTTCAAGCCAACCTCTCGCTTCCTCCCCCAAACACCGATGGATGCAGTGGATGTTTTTTCAGAAGTGGTTAATCAAGATCTACAGAAGCTGTCCAAACTTGAAGAATCGTACAAGGGTAACATCAAATGGAATCTTTCATTCAAACAGAGAGAAGCCATCACTAATTTGGA
Organism: Lissotriton vulgaris; assembly: GCF_964263255.1. Lineage (NCBI taxonomy): Eukaryota > Metazoa > Chordata > Amphibia > Caudata > Salamandridae > Lissotriton > Lissotriton vulgaris. Next base: position 188,339,831 of record NC_141695.1, read on the forward strand.
ACAAGACGACTCAATCGTGATAAAGCCTTCGGATAAAGGCGGGAACGTTGTTATCCAGAGTCGTGACAACTACTGTAAAGAAGCCCTGCGTCAACTACAGGACAGCATCAATTACATGCCTACTACGGAACGTGAATATCAGGAGAGTATTCGGAACTATCACTCCCTTGTTGAACACTGGTATGGGAAGGGAATACTAGGAAGGGAGGAATACTTATTCTTGCAAAACAAACAGCCGAGACTACCTAGTTTTTATCACCTTCCGAAAATCCACAAGGATGCCACTCAACCACCAGGGAGACCAAGCGTGTCATCCATTGGAGGACTAACTGAAAAGATGTCGAAGTTTATTGACTCATTTCTGGCCCCATGGGTATCTCAGTTGAGCTCCTATACGAAGGACACCAAAGACTTCCTCAGGCAAATACAAGATGTGGAGTGGGAAGATGACTTGGTGATGATAACTATGGATATTTTGAGTCTCTATACGAGCATTAGACCCATAATGGAATTGCAGCAGTTAAGACTTTCTTGAACCTACGACCCGCCCGCTACCTGGAACATAGCAGAATGATCTTGGACTTTATATCTTTCTGTTTAAACAATAATATCTTTATCTTTCAGAACCAGCGATATAGACAGATTAGGGGGACTGCGATGGGCACCTGCTTCGCCCCCAGCTATGCAAACCTCTTCATAGGCTGGTGGGAGAAGCAGGTGGCCTGGGCAGACGACAAAACTCCATGGGTGGACAGGGTGATATGCTGGAGAAGGTATATCGACGACCTCTTCCTTATTTGGAGAGGGTCCGAACTCTCAGCACAGGAATACATCAAGGTTCTAAATCAAAATGATCTTAACCTACAATTCACATATAACATGAGCAAGAAAGAGGTTAACTTTTTAGACCTAAGGATTTTCGTTGATTTAGGCACCATTCAGACCGCCCTTTATAGAAAGGAGACGGCAGGTAACTCTGTCCTACACGGACGCAGCAGCCATTCGACTTCCCTAGTTAAATATATCCCCTACGGGGAACTGTTGAGGATAAAGCGCAACAGTTCCCTGGAAAGAGATTTCACAGAGGCCGCACTAAAAAGCGTGAAACGCTTTAAATCTCGTGGCTACTCCAGAACTGTCCTCCAACAGGCTGAAGAGAAAGCTATAAAAGTCGAAAGACAAACCCTACTGCTGGATAAAAAGACTGGTACTTCTAAAGGAGGGAATGGCATCATTAGACTCATTACAAACTATTCGGTGGCAGCGAATAAAGTCAGAGCCATCATGTCAAAAAATTGGGGGATCCTTCAATCAGATACCATAATTGGGAAGGACTTGCAAAAACACCCAATGATAACATTCAGAAGAATAAGATCACTGAAAGACAGATTGGTCACAAGCCATTTACCAAACGAGAAGTCCAAAGGGGAACTGCACGCCATGCATGGCTCATATCCATGTGGGAAATGCAAGGCCTGCAGTAACAGCCAGAGGGTACTTACCTATCAGGTGCCACATAAGGATTCTAAAATCAAAATTAACAAGTTCATCACTTGCTCTACCACATTTGTGGTGTACTGTCTGAGGTGCCCCTGCGGACTTATGTACGTGGGAAGCACAACAAAGGCAGTTAAGCTGAGAATCCTAGAGCATCAAACGGCCATCGCCAACAAGGATGAAAGTTATCCGATGGCCCGGCATTTTGCTAGTCATCATAATAGTGATAGGACCTTACTTAGCTTCTTCAGCCTGGACTGCATCCCTCAAGACATCAGGGGTGGAGACCTGAAACGTAGACTTAGACGCTTGGAGTCACGATATATTATCGACCTCCAAACGAAGTCACCAAGAGGACTTAATGCAGGAGAAGAATTGCTATCACACTTATAACATGATCACCGTATGAATTGAACTGTGTCACTGTCTGAGAGATTTACATCTACGTAAAATGCTTTAAGAAATTGATTTGGTATATAGTTTGATCCTTTATGATGAATTAATGTTGGAATTTGATTTATTAGTGTTATGTAAGGATCTGGTTAATCATGATTTACGGTTTCACTATTACGGCCATTCAGGCCTTAATCACCGATTTATTCATCGAAGGTTTATTGGTTAAAAAATTCTTTCAAACTACTTACCAATGAAGTATACTGATTAGTCGTGCAATGCAACTGATGCTGATTTAAGAAAACTAGGCTCTAATTTGAAACCAATGAATTTGCCCATCCAGGGCTTAATGTCAATATTAGATAATCTAATTTAATTTTCACTGAATAGGATTGAATGATCTGTTCAGCATTATAAGCATTGCTAGGAAATTGGTTTTGTTTTGTTTGTTATGTGCGTTATTTCACCATTCAAATATGGCGCTTGAATTATGTTAATTGTCCGTTTTTACTTTCAATGGTTAATGCCTTATTTTACTTCCGCCTTGCCGTCGCCAGCTGACACTGATGAAGGCAAGTGCTGAAACGCGTCTGTTCTATTTGATTTGTGTGCAAATAAACCGAACCTGGTTTATACTGCTGTGAGCGCTGATTTATTGCCGGTTTCCAGCCTGCGGAGCTCGAATATATATATATATTACCTACTGGCGGTCGCCAGTAGGTATATAATAGTTAGGATTTTTTTCCTATGGGATTTTTGAAAATTTTATGTCAAATAACTTTGGCGTTTGTGGACGGAATTGGCTGAAATTGTCAGGAAAATGGCACAGTTTGTTTCTGAGCAGCCCCTGACAATTTGGGGGGGGTTTTGTCAAGGGGGGGCCGAGAAAAAAGGGGGGTCCCAAAACGCGTTTTTAACATTGAGTTTTCCATAGGGCGGTTGGACTCACTTTTAGCTCGAACGGCTGAATGGATTTACACTAAACTTGGCAAAATTGTAGATATGGTTTGCCCGACATGCCTTTGCTATGTCTCAATATATGTGCTCCAGTGGATTTTGAGAAAAAAACGTTTTAAAAAACAGATATATCTGTGACAGCGCTCCGGTTAGCGCTCCGGTTCGCGTACCTGACGCGTAACGGAACTTCGTGAAGCGAAGCTGATTGGCTCTCGGGTGTCTGTAAACATTCTAAACAGTCCGGAGTGTCCGCCATCTTGTGTCTCGGTAGGATCGAGACACAAGAGGTGGCCAAAACAAAGTGGGAAATGAGCATAAGGGGGCAGAGTACATCCTCCCTGACCCCCTAGGTTTGATGAGGGGGCTTTAAAAGGGCCTCGTGGGGTTAAAAAATAATAATTTTTATATCGTTTAATTTGTGGGGGGAGCGCTCGGTACGCGCACCGGGAAGGGGTCTGGGAAACGTAATATTGGGAAAATAGGATGAAAGAATGTTCAAATATTGTATGTTTATTGATTGTTATTTTTTTTTTTTATTATTTATTTTATTTAAGTACTAACATGTAGGTACCAATGCAGAGTCTAAAAATAAAAATACATTGTTTCCTTTGTAGATATCTTGCAGGTTGTTTCAGACGTTATTGAGGTATATGGAATTCATAGCGTAGTCTGTCAGGAAAGCAGAAACACCATGGAGGCAGGAGATGATAAAGAGATGTTAAATACACATTGGAGATGATATAGTGGAAGAAAGGAAGTAACTATGAGCAAACTTAAAGTTGCACAGTATATTTAAAGTCTGATTTTACATTGAAATCAATTTTCTACTAGTTTAAAAAATACATATAAAAATGAATAATGTCTCAAACAATTTTTGAATTATTATATATAAATTTATTATTCTGATTTATTTTCAAAATTAACAAGAACTTCTAATATTTCTTGGTCAGATTTTGACTCATTTTCAATTAACAAATCCACAGCTTCAACACATTGCAGAAGTTCTATGTCCATTGATTGATCAAAGAATTCTGAATCATTTTTTTTGTCTTGGTTGCATTCTGCAATTTTCACGTTATTTTTCTGCTCTCCTTCCATTTCTATGCTGTAAAATGAATTAAAAAAAAAATATCAGTACAGATAGGGCACTGTTGTGTTTAAGTACAGACATGTAGTTTAGTTTTTTAAACAGTGATTTTTTCGTTGGGCAGTGTATGGTATCAAACTGGAAGTAGAAATATGAAAAAATTTATGAAATAAACTCTAAGTCAATTCTTAATTATACAAGACAAGTCTAACTCCATCCATAACTAAAACAGAGAAGTCTATTTTATTCTATAAGTATTACAGAGGGATAGTATTTAACTATCAGAAAATGTTTTCCTAATTAGCTTACAGTACAGAACATACTTCAGTTTTTAAAATAACATCTTACCTTTCAAATAGAACTTCAAGTTATCAGTTGAAATGTACTTGATATGTACTTCAAGAAGTAGTAGTCAAAATGGCTGTGTTTCTCTCTCTTTCTTTATATATATTCAGGTACATAACCAATTAAATGTCATGAAATAATAGAAGATATTGAAAGTAGCATTTTGATTGGTTGTCAATTTTAACACTTCATAAGTGTTTTGGTTAGGTAATTTACCTCAGGATATTTAATCAGGCTTTCAGCATAATTTTCACAATGAAATTCCATCAAATTTGGGGAAATGGTAGGGACTACTATGTAGTAGGGGCTATTCTATATTTGATGAAAGTGTCTGTAGTGGTTTTTCTGTAAATTACTTTCCCACCTTTTTTTATCGAGCGCTTACCGGTGCGCTCCCCGGTACGCGAACCGGCAGCGTTACGGGAGTCCTCCATTTTGTGTATTGGTAGAATTAAGACATAAGATGGAGGACAAACAATGTACGGAATGGGTAGAAGGGGGCACGGTAGATACTTTGTGACCCTCTAGGTTTCGGAGGGAGGATTAGGATGCTGATACATGCAAAAATTAAGAAAAAAAAAATTAAAAATTTTGCGGGGGGAGCGCTCGGTACGCGCACCGGTAAGCTAACCGGGGAGCGTACTTTAGTGAAGAAAAAAAAAAGAATACATTTTACATTTTTTGATATTTGCTAATAAAAAACCATTGAAATTCACTGAAAAACCATAGGTTATAGACCATATATAGTTAGGAATTAGCATTTACAAAACCTTGAAAATTCACTGAAAAAACCATAGGTTATAGACCATATATAGTTAGGGATTAGCATTTACAAAACCTTATTTTACTCGCACAAAACCATTGAAATTCGCATATATAGTTAGTTGCACTAACTATATATCGCGCACCCGGAATCCACTGCTGATGATGTCACATATTACATCATTCATGACATGGTCAGTGACATCACTGATGACATCACTGATGACATCTCAAATGACATCACTGATGACATCACTGTTGACAACTCAAACTGACATCACTGATCGCATCACTGATGACATTATTCATGTGATAATACGATGAATCTCTTCAGACTCTAATATAACCTTAGATACACTCAGTGTAAACAGACACTCACAGACTGTCACTCATCCATGGAGTTACTCACACACCTCACAATGATCCATACAGCCACTCACACATTCACTGGCTCTTATATATATATATATATATATATATATATATATATATATATATATATATATATATATATATATATATATATATATATATATATATATATATATATATACATATATATATATATATCCAAAACTCGCAGTCCCAATTTGAGAGAGAGCCCGTGGAGACCACCTTTATGTGCATCAGATCTTTAATTTACAAATGTGGCCTGCATTCAAAAAAACTTGGAGGCGAGCAAATTCCACCAATATTCAGCCAAACGCGTTTCGAGCGTCCTCTTCGTCAGTGGCTGTGAAGGAAATGCAGGAGGAAAACGATTAGCGGGTGCTTCTGCTTAAAATACTCTCCCGCCCGGTTGGGCGTGGCAGCATGGCCTTCTGGGAGACGTAGTCCGCACCGTATAACAACCTCAGTGGGTACGCTGTCCTCTTGCAAATATTGTCCTGAAAAGTGCTGATACATCACCACTAGTTCTCTGTACCGCTTTGATGCCACATTTCCCAATGTGAACCCGCATTTTACTGCTTAGATGCGCGTTCAATCTCCTCCGTGGTCAGCTGCATTACCAATGCCGGCACGGACCCGCCTTCGTGAAGCGGTCGGCTCTCTCTCACGACTCGGGCAGGCCGTTCAACAATCCAAAACTCGCAGTCCTAATTTGAGAGAGAACCCGTGGAGACCACCTTGATGTGCATCAGATCTTTAATTTACAAATGTGGCCTGCATTCAAAGAAACTTGGAGGCGAGCAAATTCCACCAATATTCAGCCAAACGCGTTTCGAGCGTCCTCTTCGTCAGTGGCTGTGAAGGAAATGCAGGAGGAAAACGATTAACGGGTGCTTCTGCTCAAAATACTCTCCCGCCCGGTTGGGCGTGGCAGCATGGCCTTCTGGGAGACGTAGTCCGCACCGTATAACAACCTCAGTGGGTACGCTGTCCTCTTGCAAATATTGTCCTGAAAAGTGCTGGTACATCACCACTAGTTCTCTGTACCGCTTTGATGCCACATTTCCCAATGTGAACCCGCATTTTACTGCTTAGATGCGCGTTCAATCTCCTCCGTGGTCAGCTGCATTACCAATGCCGGCACGGACCCGCCTTCGTGAAGCGGTCGGCTCTCTCTCACACGCGCACCCCGGGTGGCTACCCGGTGAGAGACGGAGAAACGTGTTACGGGTGTTTGAATAACGCTAGCAAAAGAAAGGAATAACATTATGTCTGACGAGCTGGATAAATAGCGTGAGGAAGCTGGTATCAATTTATTCAATGACCAAAGCAGCGAGAGCGGCAATACCAGAATGCCAAATAGAATCACTCAAACAGAACAAGTAAGAAACTTAAAAATGATTTTTAAGGAATTGGAAAAGTTAAAGAAACTGGAATGCACCAAGTGGTGGGAGCACAGATCTTTAAGCAAGTATGAGGAGGTGGGTCGGGTCCCTCGTGGGCTGCGGATCCTCTTAGCCCCAAGTTTCGAGAAACCAGACCCCGCCATGTTACAGGAGTGGGGGGAGAGCAACCTGGCAGCTTCCATGAATCTGGTTTGCATTTTAATAAAGTATGCTGCCAAAGATAGAATCAGGTTGTTAGAAGAAATCAAGGTTTTGGAAAATGAATTATCCACATATTCTGAAGGGGAGGAAATGAAAAAGCTTTCGGACACCATGAATGAAAGGCTGAGAAAGCATGAAGAAAAAATTAAAATTCGAAAAGCAACTAAGTTCACCCGGGATGCCAATGATTACCGTGATGGGAAAATATTCACATTTTCACGGAAATACGACTCCGCGAAAAGACAAGCCTTCAGTAAAAAGAAAAATGTCATTGGAGGTTCCACCACAGCGGATTCTCGTACTGCCATGCAAACAAGTACTAGTGCTGGCGCACATGGAAGCAGTTTACAAACCAATAGTAGAGGTGAAAATGTGTTAAATGAAGACATTGTTGAAAGCAGTAGCTTGGACTCAGACGCAAGCTCCGTAGTGAGCAACTCGAGTGATAATTTAACTTCCTCTTCAGCTGTGTGCTCGGATTTAAACTTGGAAGGACTAACCAAACTCACCTTGCAGCAGGAAATGGATTTTGTAGTAGAGGAGAGATTACAGACTTTGAGACCAGGGCCAAGGCAAAAATCGTCGCGAACAGACAAAGAAGAAACAAGCGAAGAAAAGAAAGGCGCAAGCGGCAGCAATGGCGCCCAAAAAAGAAGAAACCATGGGTGAGACGCCGCTGAACGATAACACAATCATAAACCTTTCTAACATCACATTAACAAAGGCAGAGCAACAACTACTGTCATTAGGCTTGAACTTTTGTCCTGTTCAAAGTTTTAATTATACTATGACTAGAGTGGATTTGTTCTTTTTCATTAGAAAATTAAAACTGAAAAAACATTTTGCGCTTAAATCTATCAAAGGCCCTTCTAATGATACATGTGAGGACATAACCACTGACAATTTAAACATGTTATCAGCTTCAGATGTATATACTTTTCTGGATGCCAACGATCTTAATACCTCTACTAATGACACTGAAGCGGATTTAGACCCTTCCACACATGCAAGACTCAGCAGGATATCTGTCTTGCAGAAGGGAGCAGGTCTCAGTCCGTTTAGGAGTAAATCCATATTTGTTCCCGTAACACCAAAAGACGCTATCGACGTCTTCCATGACTGTGTGATAAATGATATCAAAAAATTGTACAAACAAACCAACTCTAAATCAAGGAAGAAAACTAAATTCATGAGAAGAGAATATGGCAAACTAATAAAGAAACTTGGAGAAAATCATGAGATTGTAATAAAAAAATCAGACAAGGGTGGCAACCTAGTGATCTGGCCCAAACAAGATTATATTCTGGAGGCTAAGCGACAACTTTCTGATCCCTTGTGTTACAAAGTCTCTAATCAGAAAGAATACCTCCATGCCAAAAGTGAATTGCAACAACTACTTTCCCAATGGAAGAGAGAAGGTCTGATTTCCACCGAGGAATACAAATACATGAATATAGAATTTCCCAGAATGCCATCTTTGTATTTGATCCCAAAGGTGCATAAAGGCGTTACACCTGTGCCTGGCAGGCCAATAGTCTCCGCAATCAGAAGCATGGGCGAAAATGTTGGCCAGTACATAGACTTCTTTCTCCAGGACTCAGTGAAAAATTTTGACAGTTATGTTCGTGACACCAGTGATTTCTTGGACAAAATTGCCTGTATTAATTGGGAAGATGACATGTGGTTGATATCATTGGACGTTGAATCGTTATACACAAGTATCAACCACAAACAAGGCATAAATACAATCAAGTACTTTTTGGATAAGAAACCCATGGCCTTTTATGAGCATAACAAAGTGATTCTTGGGTTAATCAACTGGTGTCTTCACAATAACTTTTTCACATTTGGCAAGGACATCTATAGGCAAATGAGAGGGGTAGCGATGGGGGCCTGTTACTCTCCCAGCTACGCGTGTTTACACGTGGGCTGGTGGGAGGAGCAGGTCCTCACCGCGAAGCACTCTACCACCATGGGAGAACATGTTATTTGTTATCTAAGATATATAGATGCCATATTCATGGTGTGGAAAGGGCCTAGAGATGGGGCTATGTCATTTATAGATGATATGAACAACAATGCCATGAATCTCAAGTTTTCGGTCAATATCAGCCAGTGTAGAATGCAATTTCTAGATGTAGAGATTTATGTGTCTGATGCCAAGCTTGTTACCACACTCCATAGGAAGGCTATGGCTGGTAATATGACCCTACATGCCGCCAGTATGCACCCTAAACACGCCATCGTGGGGATACCCTATGGAGAAATTCTGAGACTAAAGAGAATCTGCAGTTGCCCTACTGACTTTGAACAATGCTTAGATGAATTGTTGATACGATTAAAAGCCAGGGGCTACTCTGATAGAATTCTGAGGGAAGCGGTGGAGAAATCTAAATCTAGATCTAGAGAAAGCCTATTCCCTTCCCGTCAATCTGAATCAGAAAGTGACATCATCCATGATACTCTACATGAGGGTCCTAGAATGATCACAGCCTTTAGCAGCGAAGACAGGAAATTGAAGGCAATTTTTAAGAAGAATTGGCCTATAGTGTTAAGTGACCATATATTAAACACCAGGTTACCATTCAATCCCACCATCACCTTTAGACGGGCCAAAAGCATGGGGTCTGCATTGGACAAACCCGCCCCGGAATTGAAAGCCAAAACCCCTTGGTTAAAACCTTCTAGGGGTTTTTTCAAATGCTCCAGCTGTCGCGCTTGTAGATTTGGTGAGAATACTGTACAATATATGACTCCCTTTTCTACAGAACCTAAAAAGATCCTGGGCAATTTCAATTGCAAAACGGATTTTGCTGTGTATGTCCTGACATGCACCTGCGGCTTAAAATATGTCGGTAGTACCAGGCTGCAGGTGCATGTCAGGATTTTTCAGCATCTGCGAGCAATCTTGCATAGTGACCCTGCCTACCCGGTGGCACGCCATTTTAAAAGAGTGCACAATAAAGACCTTTCGTGCTTAAAATATTTTGTGATAGGATCTGTGCCACCTTTGAAAAGAGGAGGAGATAGAGAGTCACTATTGAGACAGCTAGAAACTAGGATGATATTGGAGCTCGATACACGTTGGCCAAATGGGTTGAATAATATAGATGAGATGCACCATTTTCTGTAGAAAATATGATCTTCTTTCCATTTGTATTTCTTGTCGACCGCTTCGGACCCATGTTCACTAATAATTCTGATCTCCCTCTTAGTTAGGTTCCCTATTTTGAGGTTGAGAATGGGTCTGTACACATTGTATGCTAAGGTTGTAAATAATCATGTATAATATTTTCCATTGCTGTAATATTGAATGTATAGATTCTTTGAGGGATATATGTGTGTATATAGATTTAATGTATATACATATATATATTTATATATATTTTTTTGTACTTTTCTATGTTTCTACGTTTCTAGTTCTCCATTTTTCCACTATTTTTCTATTTTTCTACTTTTTTATATTGATGAGTGGTTGGTAAGATGAAATATAGTATAAATGAATTGTTGTGGGTTGAAAATATGTAATATAGATATATGTATATATGCCAGGGAAACTGAAATGTGGTTGTATATATATCATCAATTGATTATCACAAATCCGGGTATATTTTGATGTTCATGGATCCTTTTTAACTATTTATACTATTTATTAATATTAAGTACGAAAAGTATACACATGAAATGTCGAGGTAATCAGAACCCGCATATAATTCAAATGTGATCAGATATATTTTTATCGTACTGGATATAATGATTGGTATTGCACTTTATTAGAGACAGCTTTCTCCTCTTATGCACTTTTTGACAATTTTGCACTTTACCGTATTCACTTAGCACTTTATTGTACTACCATAGGTACGCAGATAGAAACACCAATAGACCTGAACTTTAGATATGAGAACTTTCCTGTCATTCACTGCTATTGAATAGGTACTCAATGACATTGAGATATGAGATATGATTACTAGCAAATAATTGACAGGTCTCTGAAAGTACATCTGTATCTATGGATTTAACCGGTGATGTATTATGGTCTATTGGTATCAGTATCTGGATTTAACCAGTGATGTTTGTCGTCTTTTTGGTATTTACCATTTGATGCACTGGCACTGACTGTGGTAGTATGTTTTCTATATCTATTAAGTCACATGACTCACCATGTCACTGTGAAGGGGTGGTCACTGTTTGTAACTTGCATTTAAAAAGCATTCAGTTTGATGTACTTGTTGCAGCGTGAACAAGGGCACATCGTGCCAGAAATGCGTAGCTGCTTTCTGTTGTACAATAAATAACAACTTTGCTGATGTGACGTGGTCCGTCTCCTTCCTGTTTGCTGGTGTGCTGCGAGAAACACCGAGAGATCCAGAGGAGTCACGTGGTGTATATATATATATATATATATATATCCAAAACACGCAGTCCCAATTTGAGAGAGAGCCCGTGGAGACCACCTTTATGTGCATCAGATCTTTAATTTACAAATGTGGCCTGCATTCAAAGAAACTTGGAGGCGAGCAAATTCCACCAATATTCAGCCAAACGCGTTTCGAGCGTCCTCTTCGTCAGTGGCTGTGAAGGAAATGCAGGAGGAAAACGATTAGCGGGTGCTTCTGCTCAAAATACTCTCCCGCCCGGTTGGGCGTGGCAGCATGGCCTTCTGGGAGACGTAGTCCGCACCGTATAACAACCTCAGTGGGTACGCTGTCCTCTTGCAAATATTGTCCTGAAAAGTGCTGATACATCACCACTAGTTCTCTGTACCGCTTTGATGCCACATTTCCCAATGTGAACCCGCATTTTACTGCTTAGATGCGCGTTCAATCTCCTCCGTGGTCAGCTGCATTACCAATGCCGTCACGGACCCGCCTTCGTGAAGCGGTCGGCTCTCTCTCACGACCCGGGCAGGCCGTTCAACAATCCAAAACTCGCAGTCCTAATTTGAGAGAGAGCCCGTGGAGACCACCTTGATGTGCATCAGATCTTTAATTTACAAATGTGGCCTGCATTCAAAGAAACTTGGAGGCGAGCAAATTCCACCAATATTCAGCCAAACGCGTTTCGAGCGTCCTCTTCGTCAGTGGCTGTGAAGGAAATGCAGGAGGAAAACGATTAGCGGGTGCTTCTGCTCAAAATACTCTCCCGCCCGGTTGGGCGTGGCAGCATGGCCTTCTGGGAGACGTAGTCCGCACCGTATAAGAACCTCAGTGGGTACGCTGTCCTCTTGCAAATATTGTCCTGAAAAGTGCTGGTACATCACCACTAGTTCTCTGTACCGCTTTGATGCCACATTTCCCAATGTGAACCCGCATTTTACTGCTTAGATGCGCGTTCAATCTCCTCCGTGGTCAGCTGCATTACCAATGCCGGCACGGACCCGCCTTCGTGAAGCGGTCGGCTCTCTCTCACGACCCGGGCAGGCCGTTCAACAATCCAAAACTCGCAGTCCCAATTTGAGAGAGAGCCCGTGGAGACCACCTTGATGTGCATCAGATCTTTAATTTACAAATGTGGCCTGCATTCAAAGAAACTTGGAGGCGAGCAAATTCCACCAATATTCAGCCAAACGCGTTTCAAGCATCCTCTTCGTCAGTGGCTGTGAAGGAAATGCAGGAGGAAAACGATTAGCGGGTGCTTCTGCTCAAAATACTCTCCCGCCCAGTTGGGCGTGGCAGCATGGCTTCTGGGAGACGTAGTTTGCACCGTATAACAACCTCAGTGGGTACGCTGTCCTCTTGCAAATATTGTCCTGAAAAGTGCTGGTACATCACCACTAGTTCTCTGTACCGCTTTGATGCCACATTTCCCAATGTGAACCCGCATTTTACTGCTTAGATGCGCGTTCAATCTCCTCCGTGGTCAGCTGCATTACCAATGCCGGCACTGTAAATTAAAGATCTGATTCACATCAAGGTGGTCTCCACGGGCTTTCTCTCAAATTGGGACTGCGAGTTTTGGATTGTTGACCGGCCTGCCCGGGTCATGAGAGAGAGCCGACCGCTTCACGAAGGCGGGTCAGTGCCGGCATTGGTAATACAGCTGACCACGGAGGAGATTGAACGTGCATCTAAGCAGTAAAATGCGGGTTCACATTGGGAAATGTGGCATCAAAGCGGTACAGAGAACTAGTGGTGATGTACCAGCACTTTTCAGGACAATATTTGCAAGAGGACAGCGTACCCACTGAGGTTGTTATACGGTGCGGACTACGTCTCCCAGAAGGCCATGCTGCCACGCCCAACCGGGCGGGAGAGTATTTTGAGCAGAAGCACCCGCTAATCGTTTTCCTTCTGCATTTCCTTCACAGCCACTGACGAAGAGGACGCTCGAAACGCGTTTGGCTGAATATTGGTGGAATTTGCTCGCCTCCAAGTTTCTTTGAATGCAGGCCACATTTGTAAATTAAAGATCTGATGCACATCAAGGTGGTCTCCACGGGCTCTCTCTCAAATTGGGACTGCGAGTTTTGGATATATATATATATATATATATATCTGCAATACCTCGCAGCAGCGACGCTTCCCCCAGCGAAATACGAGGCAAGGACCATCTTATATCAGCATTCTTTTATTCAGCCAACAGACAGAGTGTCATGACGCGTTTCGGCCATCCCAGCGGCCTTGGTCGCATGGCATTACAGAGTGCTTTGACCCCTTTTAAAGTGATAATGTGCAATCAAATGTCTCAATGATGGACATAAAGAAAATACTAAATGTATAAATACATGTAATTTCACAATAATACTTTTCAATTACTAACTGTATAAATACATAAAACAATCTTGCATTATTTGTTCGAAAAATAGTAAACATATCTCTAATGCAATTGGGAGAAGGATTTGAATTTCGGACATTCAGATATCAGCATGATTTCTGGTTCCTCCCTCAAAAAATACAGATTTGATTGTTTCAGCTTCATCCATCTGACATTGCATAACTATAGTGCAAATACTGGTGCTCACCAACGTGTATTAAATCATAAACCAAATTATAATAGTTTCTATTATTACACAATAATAGAGAAAAAATCCAAAAGAAATTTTTTATAATCAAAATTGTCTAAAAGACCATGCAGAGGAGATGCTCCACTATGATATATTTTCCAGCCACAGTATACTTGATTAGAAAAATGTTACAAATGAGTATCATTTGACATATATTTGTATTCTAAATCTTATATACATAATTGCACATCCTATATTGCCACAGGAATGACTTATAATATAAAGTGACCTCGTGCTATTTAGTGCAATATGATTAAAGTGACTGGTGCATTGGAGTTGAGGGGGAGACAATTAATGGGATCTATACAGGGAGGGAATAATTTCATAGATGTTTAACAAGAAATTATTGGTCGTTTGATTCAAGACTCATTTTTACAGAATAGGAACATACAGTACCAATGAAATAGACAAAATATTCATAATTACTTAACACAGCACAAAATTAATTGTGCCCTAAAAATGAATTATATCTTCCAAGACTGGGAAAGCCCCTGGTCCTGACGGGGTTCCACTCGACATCTTTGTGAATAACCTTGAATGATGGTCCCCAATAGTCACCCAAGTCATGTCCGCAGCCTCTCAGGTCGGTTTAATCGATTCCTGGTCTACCTCTGTGCTTCTCCCTATTTTTAAAAATGGAGACCGAGACAATCCAGCTTGCTACCGACCAATCTCCCTCTTGGACTCGCTGGGTAAGGTCGCTGGGAGACTCCTCCTTGAACGCCTCCAGGATTGGGCAAAGGAGAACAAGATCATCACAGACCTCCAGTTTGGGTTCCAAAAGGGATTGGGTACGGTGGAACAGGCTCCTAACCTCACCCTACTTATGGGGAAATACGCCTGGGCTAAAGGTGGCAATCTTTACCTGGTCTACGTGGATCTAAGTTCCGCATTCGACTGCGTAATCCACTCCAAGCTATGGGAGATCCTAAGTAGACTGGGAGTAGACCCCCCAATCCTGAAGTTTCTCCGAGAGCTTTACTCGGATGCCAAAGCCTGTGTGAGGTATGGCATCAACGGAGAGCTAACGGATTCATTTGGAATTACAAAAGGAGTTAGACAGGGGTGCGTCCTTGCTCCATTCTTATTTAACATCTATACTAATGGTTTGGAGCAAGCGATGCTGATAGGGAATAAGGACCTCCCCTGCATAAAAGCCCGCCCGATTCCAGGATTGCTTTATGCCGATGATTCTGTAATTTTAGCAAGGACACCTAATCAGCTCCAGTTGCAACTTGACAAGTACTGCCAATACATCCTCTCTCTTGGTCTTAAAGTCAACAAATCCAAGACTTTTGTCATGTATATTGGCAAGAAAGCCCAGAAATGTAAACCTATCTACATTGAGAACACCAGGTTAGATAGCGCTAGGAACTATCCGTATTTAGGAATCCTCATTGACCACCAAATGTCATGGAAACCTGCTATATCTAGCAGGAAATTGCAGCTCCAGCGCACAACATCAGCACTGACCTCTTTCTCAAGGAAGTTGGGCAAGCCCGCTCCTGCAGTAATATTGCAAATCTATCAAGCCAAGTGCATGAGTGTGGCTACCTACGGAGCAGGTGTATGGGGCTACGCCCCTGTCCATGAGCTCCAAGTAGTTGAAAATGATTTTTTGAAGTACATATTAGCTCTCCCCAGAAGTGCCTCCAATTACGGTAGCCATATAGAGCTCAGTTGGGACTACCTATCTGACATCATAAGGTACCAACCGATTCTCCTTTGGCACCGTATATGGACCAAGGAGCAATGTCTCCTAACCCGGTCGCTAATAATAGACTGTCTGACTCTGACCCATTGGAAAAAGATTCCTTGGCTATTGTACATTTTTAAATTTCTGAATGACTTGAACTGCCTAGAGTTTTTTACAAACCCTATGTCACTCACTACCATATCAAGAAAGTCTTTAAAGAACTTATGTGCCTCGCATTTGAGTGATTTACGTTTGTGCTCTGAAATCGGCAAACAGTCGACTATCCATCTAACAATGATCCAATCCTCATACGGCCTGCAACCTTATCTGTCTTATTATTTGTCTAATTACGATAGATATGTTTTAACCCGATTTAGATTTAATTCTTTTTATCGTCTTGTCTCATTTCCTATGCCCTCTGATTGGTCACGCGAATTGATCAAATGTCCCTGTGACGACTGTACTCCTCAGTCTACACTACATGTAACTTTATTTTGTACCTTTTATGAAATTCCTCGCAAACGTTGGTTGGTCCCTCTGCTTAGATTATTAAGACTGAGAAGATGCAGACCTGCCCTTCTGGCATTACAATGCCTAGACTCCCCTTTTGTTGCAAAAACAGTCGCTTATTATTTAAAAGCTTGTATAAAAATCCGCTCCCAACTTGCGGCCCCCGCACAGTAAATATTTATTTTTATACTGCTGTCATTTTGGGTATCAACATAAAGCAAACTGATTTTATGCTTAAACTGACGTTTTATTGTACATAGCAATCCAACTCCTATATGAAAAACAAAATGTTGTAAATAATTGTATATGTACTGTATGATTTACATCTATACTTTTATGATTGTAAACTCAATCGAATAAAGTTACTTTTGATTTGATTTGAATTATATCAACAACATAAAACCAGTCTATAAAAAAGGGAATCGGTGACATGACTAAAATCAGCTATCATAAAAAACACTAGAAAAAAACTACCCTAATATCTAAAAGACGGCTAAAATCAATCATATCATAAATATACATCACAATTATATATATATATATTACACAATATATCACAGTATAAATACAAAAAAATGTGCAAATAGTGCAATGTATAATCCAACTCCTCTTACATTCTGACTAAAGTGCTGTTTGATATATGTCTATGATCCATTAATCTTACTTGGTGTGTATATTGCCAGCTTATAAGTATGTATGGAGGTCCTCCGTGGTATTGAGGCCTCCTGGCCACTTGGAATTAAACTCAAGGATATATTTTGTTTCCAATGTACGCATACATGCCTCTCTATCACCCCCTCTTTTTGTTAGCGGGACCGATTCTATAGCAAAATATTTGAAGCACTGAGGTCTACTGTTATGGCATGCCTCAAAGTTTCTGGCCACCGGATAACTTTGATCTTTATTGGTGATGGCGTGTAGGTGCTGTAAAATTCGCTTATGGATTTGCAGTTTGATGCTTCCAATATATCTGAGTTTACAATCGCATTCCAATATATACACACAATACTCTGTTCTACAGGTTAGATGTTGTTTTATTTCCCTGGTGATTTTGGGAATTACTGTGGTATATTTCTTGGTATTCACACCATGTTGGCACGCTTTGCATGCCAAACACTTGTAGAAACCCCTACTGATTGGCCGCCAAAGTTCCTTTCCAAGATGTTCCTCACTATTTTTCGAGAGAATAGTGCCCATACTCAAACCTTTACGGTAAGTTATCAGTGGATTTGGGGGCATCAAATCTCCATTTATTGGGTCATCTTTTACAAAGTGCCAGTTTCTTCTGACAATACTCCTAAGTTCTTTTTCCTGCTTTGAGTATGTCAATATTAATCTGACATGATTGGCATTGCCACTTTGCAGTGTATTGGGTTTCTCTTTGTAGATTAACAGTTCACCTCTATCTTTAAGCCGTGACTTTCGGCGGTATGTATTATCTTGGCACTGTAGCCTCTATCCACAAATCTCATGAAGCTTTCTTGTTGCTTAATGATCATATCATCAGTATCACTACAAATATGGCGGATGCGTAGCATCTCACCGTAGGGTATAGATTATATATATACACAGTGGCATTCCTAAGATCAGAAGCACTTTGGTGGTGATATATATATACATATATATATATATATATGTCTATATATATATATATATATATATATATATATATATATATATATAGACATATATATATATATATATATATATATATATATATATATATATATATATATATATATATATATATATATATATATATATATATTCTTCACCAAATGCGCTCCTGCGCTTTTCGGAAGGCTCTCCACAGTATTCCCCAGCTTGCCAAGCTGATTGTTAGCCCCAGGACACACCTTGCAGCACAACGCCAAGCCAGTTTACTTGAAGTCCAACGCGTTTCGGGGCTGCCACGCCCCTTCCTCATGGACGCACAAAGGAGCACACACAGAGACTTTGCTTCATGTTTCAAAAATGCATTTTTATTTTGAAACGTCACCTCCCTCAGTGGGCGTGGTCGTGATCAAGCCATCACCAGGCATCCTGGGACATGTAGTCTATGAGCAAAGTCCATTATTTACCTTCAGTAGGTTGGGTGCCCCCGTGTGCAAGTAACTCAGTAATTTATATCCTGTAGTAGGAGATGGCATCTGCATGCGTGCATATTATCCTTGGGAATCCGCGCTGA
This sequence comes from Lissotriton vulgaris, assembly GCF_964263255.1. Lineage (NCBI taxonomy): Eukaryota > Metazoa > Chordata > Amphibia > Caudata > Salamandridae > Lissotriton > Lissotriton vulgaris. Next base: position 188,358,266 of record NC_141695.1, read on the forward strand.
TAAGTTAGACGCTCGTTGTCTCCCTCCAGCCATCTCAGCACACAAGGATTGTGCGCCGTTGTAGAGTGGAGCACTTCCACGACCAGAGCACTGAGGGAGGTGACGTTTCAAAATAAAAACGCATTTTTGAAACATGAAGCAAAGTCTCTGTGTGTGCTCCTTTCTGCGTCCATCAACTGGCAGTACTGGTAACGTGCTTAATAAACACACCCGTCCCTAGTGGGAAAAGAACACACATCACTAAGTTCCCAAGTGGGAAAACATATGCAGATACTGCTATGGTTAGTAGCGAAGAAGTTTGTGCAGAAGATAAATCAAATAATCTTATGAGTCAATGAAAGTTAAATAAGTCCATAAATCCCAAGTGAGAATTTGCTAGCATGAACCCAAGGGGTAATCAACTCTTCTGCAAAGGCATATCTTCACGTACGGAATTTACCTGTTGGAAAAACAAGAATGTCTTATCAGAACGGCTAATATCAGAATTCAGATGGCCTAACGACATATGACTATAAAGTGTGAAACAAATTAAATGTGAAGTGATTTAAAACCAATAGAATCATTGCTAGGAGTTCAAGAGGACAATCAACTAATATATACATATGTGCAGACATTATACTTCATACAGGTTAATCTCCCAGATACCATTTCAGTTCTTCCTCAGAATTCAGCCCTCCTGGGATACGTGTATCTAAATCAAGAATGTATCTGCTTTCTAATTGTCGCAGCCTACGTATTCTGTCACCACCTCTCTTCATGTTGGGAATTCTGTCAATCGCAAAGAATTTTAACAAATTGCGATTGCTTTTATGATTTTCTTCAAAATGGCGAGCAACTGGCGAACTTTGGTCCCTGTTATCAATCGCCCTCATGTGCTCAAGAATGCGCTTTTTTGCAGGGAACATGGTGCTCCCTACATATTTCTTAGCACATGGGCACACCAAGATGTATACCACATTATCTGAGAGGCAGGTTAAGTGCTGTGTGATGGGCTTTTCCCTATCCTCTATTGGGTAGTAAACTGATGTAACATTACTGCTGAATTTGCAAGCTTTGCACTTCATGCAAGTAAAAAAGCCCTGTATCTCATTGGCCTTCCTAGGTTTGATGTTAACCTCATTTTTACTCAGTTTATCCTTAAGGGAATCAGCTTTGCGATACATGATGCTGGGATTGCTGCCTAACACCTCAGTTAGCGTGTGTTCGGTTTGTAACACATTCCAGTGTTTTTTGAGGCTGTTCTGTACTTGCCATGAGCTTGCATGGTATGTGGAGATGAACCTTATAACCTCCTGTCCCTCTGGTTTGTTTGCATTAGGGGTCAACAAAGATTCATGGGTGATCTTGCTTGCCTTCACAAAAGCTTCTTCTATTACCTGTGGGTTATAACCACGTTCTCTGAAGCGTTGTTTCATGTTCTCCCCTTCAATTACAAAGTCCTCATCTTTGCTGCAGTTCCTCCGAGCCCGGAGGAACTCGCCAAAGGGGATGCTGCGTATAAGGGATTTCGGGTGGCTACTTTCAGCGTGAAGCAAGGTGTTACCTGCAGTGGCTTTACGGAACAATTTAGTAACAAGTTTATCCCTTTCAACCTCAACTTTCAAGTCTAGGAACTCCATAAAGCAGTTGCTGATTTTCCCTTCCAGACTGAGGTTGAGATCATTACAATTTAGTTCACGGATGAAATCTTCTGCCAATACTTTGGGACCATCCCAATTATGAATAAATCATCGATATATCGCAGCCAGGTCTTCACATGGCTGCGATATAATGCGCTGGTCTCCGCCACCCGTTGCTCCCAGTTTGCCATGAATAGATTTGCAAAATTCATGGCAAACTGGGAGCAACGCAACCCTAAAACTACCCCTGTACCCCATAACCCAAAACTATATCTGAACCCTTAAAATATCCAAACACCCCAAAACATATACCTCAGTACCCCAAAACATATACCCCTCTACCCATACTTACCTTATCCAAACATTTAAAAAAAACATGCTTTTACCATTCATGCATTTACAACGAATTTCGTTGTAAATGTATGCGTGGTAAAAGCATATAAAAGGTAATGCCATGTGTTATAAGGGCATTGCGGAGTCATGGTACTTTCGTAATGAAGAGTGATGGTATGCGGAAAGAAAGTTGCGGAATAATGGGTGTTTACCCTCCCCCGGTAAGTACATTGGTGGCACGGCGGCCCACATCTCCAGCAACATACTCATATTTTTTCACCACCCATTTGAAAAATGCACAGGTCTCTCTCATTGATGGCCAGTACCAACATACACTTTTAGACACACCTCCCGCCACAAGTTCTAGAATTGCGAACTTTAGAGCTGGGGAGCTACGTTCGAATCTCGGCATCAGCTCAACATCCTGTGATTCCAGGCAAATCGCTTTGTCTCACCGTGCCTACCACAAATGAATGTGTTCTTCTGTAATGTAAATTGTGCTCATGCCATGTTGTCGAGTTCGCGCTATATAATATTGCAAGGAAAAATAAAGTAGGGAAACTCGAGTTCACACACTACTGAACGCGCACTCTTAAGTGCTTCAGCAGTTCACTGTGAATCGGAGCGTTTCACAGGCCTGTCACGGATAAGAAATGCTATCAAAACAAAATCCTACAAAACAATATACTACTGGCCGGCAGCAATTCATACCCGGACAACGTTGGGACGGGCTGTTAGTATGGGTATAAAGAAGAACTCACCAGAGTACACACATTTATAATGTACATGAGAGGATCCGTCCAAGAGCACACAGCTCCCACACAACACAAAAGGTATAAAGGAGACCCCGCCCGAGAGCACAAGTCACCCACACGGCACCATAGGTTTATAGGAGACCCCGTCTGAGAGCACACAGCACCAAATGTATAAAGGAGACTCTGCCCGAGAGCACACAGCACCCACACAGCACCAAAGTTGTAAAGGAGACCCCGTCCAAGAGCACACAGCACCCGCACAGCACCAAAGGTGTAAGGGGGACCCCGTCCAAGAGCTCACAGCACCCGCACAGCACCAAGGGTATAAAGAAGACCCTATCTGAAAGCCCACAGCACCCACACAGCAACAAAGGGGTATAGGAGACCCCATCTAGGAGCACACAGCACCCACACAGCACCAAAGGTATAAAGGAGACTCCTCGCGAGAGCACACAGCACCATGAGGAACCGGAATGGATTTCCAGTTATGTGAAGCATATAATCGATGTTTAAGAATTAGCATGATGTATCTAGATTACTTACCGCAAGTACGCAAACACTAGCATACACCGGAATTGCAGGGTTCTAACATACACTGCTTTGCACGTTTTACGCTTGCTTGACTTGACCGACGCCATTTTGTGGCCTTGCTCGAAGCCCTACATTAGCAGACCTTATTCAATTATTACACCGAAGTCGTTCACATGAGAAATAGCCCAACTGTTGCAATACTGCTGTCTCTGCTTGTTAGGCCTGTCAAGGTTATAGGTAGCAGCAGGAGGCCCGATAGGCACATTCCTGGAGGGATGCGGGGCGGACTCTCTCGGAGTTAGCAGAAGGGAGTCACCCGTACGACCTTGCTAATCTAGGATGAGCTAAACTAAGAGCGCTTTGTCTCCCATATATGGTCTTTTCCTCTGCACCAACCCAACCTGTACCAACTTGTATTTTTCCATCTTAGGTAACGGTTTCGAAAATGTAACAGTATATATGTGATGTTCTGACAATGTGCCAGCAGTCTTCTTGGCGGACCTCATGGGGTTAGGTCACAAGAAGCTCCTCTGGCAGAGTTTGTTTGTTATAATAAACGATTGGACCTTCTGCACTGCCAACCGACTGATTATTGGTAATGGGAATGGGATTGGTTGTGAATAACTCTAATTGGGAGGTGGTAAATATTTTCCAGGACACCAGTTGGCGACTCCGCCGGGACTCCACATTGGGGTCGTCCCTCTGTAATCAGAAGAGAAGCGGGACATTGAAAGGGGTGATCTTGATCGAGGGGGTTGAAGAATAGACCAAAAAGAATTCGGGGTCTGCTCCGCTCTCCCGATCGCGAGAACCCCAGCTGCTACTGGCCCCACGCCGGAGTCCTTCGGGTGTAACCCGATAACCAGCCACGTTGGCCTTAGCAGGAGTTGGCAGTGGAGAACGTACAATCTGACCTGTGTGCACCAGGTGAGTGTCTTGTCTCGTTTTGTGTTGGATAAAGTTTTTGCAATTTTGGACTTGGAACTTGGCATTTGGTGACCTGTGGTCACGGAGAAACTTTGGAAGTAGGGGGTCTGACGGGGCAGCATTGAAATTGCACGTGCAGATGCCTCTGGTTTGGTTTGTGAGGGATAACTAGAGATAGAGACTAGACGCCTTTGTGGGAATTGCGGTTCTCACTCGACCGGACTACTCTCGGGAATGCCGGCAGTTGAGATTGGGTAGCACCCGGACAGATCAGGAGCAGATTGAGAAAGCGGGCTTAGCGAGCATAGTTCGGGAGGTGAACCATGAATGCTGTTGGATGGCCTGTAGGTCGGTCTGTGGTTTAGAAACCTGTTTAGCTATCTCTAGGCGGTCTAAGGACAAGACTGTTATAAGAAGACGTTTTGCAGCTTTGAAAATTTGGAAAGGGTTCTCCACGGGTGGGAGTCGACGGGCTCCACCTCTTGTTTGCAAATATCTGTGTTTCCGTTTGTTTATGTCAAATTGAAGGTTTGTTTTTCAATGAAAGAGTGACTATGAATGAAAACATGGCCATGTGTATGAGAGTGATATGATTAATGCTCATTGATTCTTCTGTGTTATGAACAATAATCCTCGATTCTTTTTAGGTAGAAAAGAGCAATGCAGTGTTTTAGTAAATTATGCTTTGGCTGCATTCACCACGGGAGCGCGAGGTTGGACGAAAGCCAGCCAGCCCCTGAGGAAGGAACACCCAGCCATGATATGTATTGCAAGCACGGGATAGGTCTCCTTCTTTTCAATACCTTATGGCACAAGTACACCAAAGATAATGTGGAACTACAGTGGCCGAAAACTGGGTCTTTTGACGAGAAAAAGATTCAGTATTTACAAAAGCGTCTCTTTGCTAAGCACAGTAGACAGGCTATGTTTGACACCCTTAACAAATGGCAGAAAGAGGCAAAGAGGAGACGCATTCGGTCCGAGAAACTTCTAAAAATACAGCAAGGGCAAACTGTAACTCAGAAAGCCATTGCACATGACAAGAATAAGACAGAGAAAAATATTGAGTATGCGGATAGACAGTTTAGGTTGCAGGTGGATAAGAGTTATGTAACACGAAATGAGACCGAAGATGAGATAGAGAATCTGTTAGATAAAAGACCTCATCCACCGTATGCTCCACAGTGCATATACCCTGTGGTACCCCTTCAAGTGGTGGATGCGCCCCAAGCCTCCGCACCGGAGGAACGCGGGTCTCTCACTCTTCAGGGGAATGTCGGTGCCCCATCTACCTCAGTGAGAGACCTGGCCACCCTCGTCCCTGACCCCAGGCATACCCTGGAATCACCCCATGCACCGTTAAGTGTCCTGAGCCCCGTATGGACCTCCCAATCAGCCAGCACAACGCCCGGAGAATCGGGACAGACACCAAAAGGGGGACCGAGAGGTTTGGACGGTAAACGACTATTCACTAGAGCATCTGTGGAGTATGGCGAAAAGGAAGCATTAGCAGATCAGGCCGCCCAATGGATGCAGAACAATGTATATACTATAGCCGACATATGGAGTACTCTAAAGGATCTAGAGGATGCAGCAACACGCGTTGTACCAAATGTCCAATTTCCTCATAGGAGCTTGGGAAGTCAGCTTCCGAGATGGAAGTGCCCCTCAGATACTATATAACATCCGAGATTGGACCCATAAATTCAACATGGATCTACAGGAGGTATATAAGAACGTAGACACATTGGTTAAATATCGAGGCAGGATGTTTTTAAAGAGTCCCATCTGGACTTCTCAACATCCCATGCGAGAAGTACACCCTATTTACCATCCCGAAATTCCCGAAGCACGCGATAATGCCCAGCAAGTAATATGGGCTAGAGTGGAGGTCCGGTTCCAGGAGCAATGGGTATACACTCCGTGGAATAGAAGCGAAGTTCTTGCTCTGAAATCCCAACTACCTGACCCCCGTAAGAATCCCACCGCCTACTATAAGGAACTGACCGAGGCTGCGGCCTCTGCCGTAATGACCCTGGCAGATGTCGAGTTATTCTTTGGGTTACTAGTTCCCGTTGATATATGGCGGCAGGTACACGACACTGATCATGCTGAACTAGGGGGGACCTGGGAAAACTTGTGAGGTTGGGACCGAGATCGTAAACTAGGGGAAAACGCCTAGGAATGAAATAACTTCTCTGCGGGCAAAAATAATAGCATATATGCACACCTTAATACCTCCGCGAAAAGTTGACTGGGATAAACTGACAGCTTGTAGACAGAAAAAGGATGAAAGTGTATCCGACTTCTTCACTAGATTCGAAGGAGTCTTCATTGACTTTAGTGGGCAAGATTTGGCCACAGAGGGTGGAATTAGGTTGTTTGTGAACAGGTTTGTAACGAACTTTGCCCCAGAAATTTCTGCGCAGTTACAGGCTGCAGAAAGTACCTGTACTACCTCCACCCCTTCCGTGATTTTGAGTATGGCTCAGTACTACGAACATAGAGAAAATTAAAGTAAGGATAAAGTAGAGAAAAGTAGAGAAAAGGGCCAAAGACCTCAAAACTCGGGTGCTGCTTCAGCAAGTTGTCCGAGGACAAGGAGGGGGAGAGGGGCCAACGGGCCCATGTCCAGAGGGGAAGCGCAGGCCGAGGCACGAGCGGGGCTCCGACGGTAGGGATAAACCAATGTTCATATTGTAAAGAGGAAGGACATTGGAAAGCGCAGTGTCCGTTGTTGCTTGCCCAGAACGGTGCAGTCCGAGGGCGGGTACGAGGACGAGGCGGCTCCGATCAGAGTGAAATGCGCAGAGAGGAAGGATCAGGCAAGTCTGAACGAAATCATTTTGATGGTCACCAAGGCAGGCAATATTATCATGATGATTACGCATTTGAGGATCAGGATGCGTATGTCCATGTATAGGACAGCCAGGGACAGAGTAGGGGCCAAGTGTTGATCCCGGTCAATCAACCAGGACCTTATGTAAAAGGGGAATTGATGGGGACTTCTGAGAATTTCCTAATTGACACAGGAGCAATGAATAGTTCAGTTGCTCGATCATTGGTTCCAGGGGTGGCTCTGTCCGGGCAAAATAATGTTTCCGTGGGATTCCCGGGAGTCCCGGTTGTCAGTCCCATCTCAAAACCCCTCCCCTTTACGATCGGTCCCGCCACTGTTGAAACTCCTTTTCTACTAACTTCGCATTGTGGGGAGAATTTGCTTGGCTTGGATATGCTAAAAATGTTGAATGCCAAAATACATTGCTCCGCTGATGGGGTTTATTTAACGATACAACCCTACACTGACTGCATGAAACAATGTTTTGCTAAAAACAAAGCTCTTCCCCCTGAATTTGATGGCATTCCTGCCGCCTTATGGGAAACCGGGGATGCGGACGTGGGTAAGTTGGATATTCCCTCGGTTCATATTACGTTGAAAACTGGCGCGAACTTACCACGCATCCCGCAGTAAAAAATTGCACCAGCCAGTGAACGGGCTCTGCTGTCCATTATTCAAGATCTCATTGACAAAGGGGTGGTGGAAGAAACTGCTGCTAATATTTGTAATAGCCAGATTCTCCTGATTTTGAAAAAGAATTCTGATTCCGGTACACAGGGACATGGTGATGCTTACCGTTTTGTGATTGATCTTAGAGCTGTTAATAAGATTGTTGTGCCACAGTATCCTGTGGTGACAGACATCACCACTATCCTCACGATGATTCCACCAACTGCCCAGTATTTTTCGGTCATAGACCTGAAGAATGCTTTCTTCAGTATCCATATCTGTCCCGATAGCAGACAGATCTTCGGATTCTCGTTATCTGGCCGAAGCTTCCGCTTCTGTCGCGCACCTCAAGGCTATACTGAAAGTCCGAGCATCTATAGCCAAGCCCTTAACGCTCTGCTGGACGACCTGGCCTTGCCAGGATGCAACGTACTGTTGCAATATGTGGATGACCTGTTAATTGCTTCGGACACAGAAGAAGGCTGTAAGGCTGCCACTGTTAAATTATTTGGCAGCAAAAGGGAATAAGGTGTCCTTGTCTAAGTTCCAATACTGTCGACAGGAGGTAACCTACCTAGGTCATCTACTGTCGAAGGAGGGTAGGCGACTAACCCCTGAACGTATTACTACCATCTCTAATATGTCTGCTCCTTGCACGCAGCGTGAAGTTCGTGCTTTTCTTGGCATCACTTCTTACTGTCGCCAATGGACACCTAACTTTTCACTACTCGCTAAACCTTGGTTGCATCTGACTACTAAGGACGTGCATGAACCCCTCCCCTGGACGGATGAATGTCAGCATCTTTTGACTCTTTAAAAACTGCTTTATGTTCTGCTCCTGTCTTGGGCACCCCTGACTACCGTAAACCTTTTGTACTATACGTGCATGAGGTCGACGGTTGCTCAATCTCAGTGTTAACGCAGGAATTTGGTGGTAAGCAAAGACCTTGCGCTTATTTGTCAGCCACATTGGATAATGTTGCCAGAGCTCTTCCTAGCTGTCTGAGGGCCACAGCAGCTGTTGCAGTGGCCATCCGGCAGTCGGAAGGACTCGTCCTAAATTCCAATCTGACAGTGATGGTGCCGCATGCTGTGGACACATTGCTAAATAAAACAAAAACACAGCATCTCACAAGTGCACTCCTCAGTGGGTATGAATTGACATTGTTTGCACCACACATCATGATCACACGATGTGCAACACTAAATACAGCTACACTGCTACCACTCCCTCCGAGTGGAACTACCAATGATACACATGATTGCATTTATCGTACCAAAGAAGAAACAAAAGGAAGAATTGACCTTACCGACATTCCTCTATCTGACCCTCAGGGGGAGTTATATGTGGATGGGTTCTGTTTTAAATTAGCAGATGGAACAACAACAGCTGCATATGCAATTACGACTTTGAAGACAGTAGTCAAAACATTTCGAGTACCCCACCGGTCAGCCCAAGCTGCTGAACTAGTGGCTTTACTACGAGCCTGTGAATTGAGTGAAGGACTCGAAGTTAACATCTATACAGACAGCCAATACGCCTTCGGCGTGGCCCATAGCTTTGGGCGGCTGTGGAGGGAGCGGGGTGTGGTAAATAAAATTACCGGGACTATTTTTCTATACATTAAATGACAATAAAGATAGCTCAATGAAATGAGAGGCAGAGTCCGTGGTATCTGAGTCATACGGGCTTTAATTAAGCGGCTCGAGACACTGGACATCGGGTTCCATCACCACTACGGTTCAGGAAGGGATATTCAACATTTTATTAACATCACACATTATATATAGTAAAACTGAACAGTTGCATTGAATACAGTAGGCGTGACAAGTGAAAAAAGAGAGTGATAAGAACACATGGGCATAAAAGAAGGCGTGTACAGGAGCGTACACGGAGGTGTGTGCTGGAAGCGTCACAGAAGTGTCATAGGTGGGTGGATGCATAGAGAAATTCTGCAGGGTCAGCAGAAACCTTTACCCTGGATGCGTGTGCAACTGAGCATGACGTGTTATTGACGTGTAACTGGGGAGAGCTGGGGGGCTTGACTTTAGCACTAGTAGAGGAGTCTTGGCATCTGGGATGTCAGAACGACCTGCACCTATAACATATCTGGTATCTTGTGTTTGGAGGATGTATTATCTGAAGTAAAAGGTCTCTCGGGCAGAGGCCGTACAATACTGAATGCTAGTGGGTGCATACGTGTATACGTGTCTTCGTGCAATGCGCGGGGCCATGGGCCTACTATGGCAACGGGTGCAGTAAATTACTTGTAAGGAGACAGGAAGGCCGGGCCCTTTGCTCTGCAGGCTGGAATATGTTTACCTATTTCACTAGACTGGAATGTGTTTTTGCGGAGGCTGAGCAGATAACTGTAGGCAAAATACCGTCTTGGCAGGCAGGCCAGGCCGAGCCGGGCACCGCTTCGCTGGGCAGGAAGTAAGGTAGAGGTCAGGGATGCATACCTAAACTGCAGCTTTCTGAGACAAAAGAGACTCGGAGCCTCAATTCAGGGCCTGGCTCGGCTGAGCCAGAAAAACGTGTGCATCTTTAAACGTGTATCATGTAAAGACGTTGGCAACATAGGCCTAAGAACCAAATTAATGTTGCTTTCATGGAGGACTTGGTAGATGACATGTTAACGTTGGACGCAAATGCAAATGCGTCTTCATTTTCGGCCATGGAGGGAAAATGCATGGAGATCATGCACACACATTGAACGTTGGGGTACACGATAGGGGACATACTTGGCCATATAAAATTCAATTTTCCTCATTCCCTCCTTGTCCCCTATGTTCCCTTCAGGATATATCTATTTTCATGAGACCATCTATCTGTTCGTATAACATCATTTGCTCGTCTTTTTTCATTCGAGCACGGGAACGTGAACGTGGACGGGGAATACAAGCTGTGGCGCACAGGCCGCAAATCGCTGGCCCACATTGCAGACAGAGACAACAACTGAATACTATAAGGAATACTAGTCCTAGGAACGACAGTACTTTCCATCCCCAGGCTGATATCACACTCCAGAGCCAGCCGGACCAAGTCCAGGTGCCTGGATTCTGGTGAATCTGGTGAGCTATTTTATGAAGCCTTGTTATTGCTTTATACACTGAAGGTGCGTTATTAGGAATGAAAATACAACAACTGGATCCGATCACTCTACAAGCCCCACCCCTATCGGCCAGGATGTCGTCAAGAACAAGGCGATTTTGAAGAACAACAAGTCTCATAGCAGACTGCTCTTCTGTTAGGTTACCTAAGGTAGAAGTAGTTTCGTTCACTACTGCTTCAAGGGTTCTGGTCAATCTACGTATTAATTTACTATTTTGAATAGGACCTATGAAGAAAAAGAAACCTTTATTGAAATCCGTATATTGTTCCAATGTAGTCTCAGTCTGGTCGACAATTGGGGACTCAATCTCCCTTCTATTTTGGACATAAGCAATTTAAACAGAGCAAAAAGAAGTGGTTAAAAGCTGTTTTAAGGAAACAAGTGGGTTTTGAGTCGTTTTCTGAATCGTAAATAGTTTGATTCTTTCCTCAGGTCTCGAGGAAGGGCGTTCCATAGGCGCGCTGTGTGGATCGAGAAACGTCTTCCACCCGTGCGGGCTTTTTTGAATCTGGGCACGGTGATGAGGGGCTCCCTGTCTGATCGGAGAGATCTAGGGGCTTTATAGGGTTGTATGAATTTCCTCAGAATGGGGGGGCCCTGATTCTGCACTAGCCTATGAGCCAGGCATAAGGCTTTGAATGTTATTCGTTCTCTCACTGGAAGCCAGTGAAGGAGCTTCAGAGCAGGTTTAGCTGAAGCTCTAGCAGGAGTATGTATGAGGATCCGGGCGGCAGCATTTTGAATTTTCTGCAGTTTTTTTAAGGTTGCTTCGGGTGCGCCCAGGTATATAGCATTGCTATAGTCAAGCCTGGACAGAATGAGGCCTTGGATGAGAAGTCTTTGCGATGTGGGTGGAAGGAGGGGCAGAATCTTTCTCATCGCTTTGAGTAGGCCGAAGCAGGTGCCTGCTACTCTTTTGGCCTGCGTAGTAAAAGAGAGATCTGTTTCAATCCATACTCCCAGGCTTTTTACTTCCTGTTTGGGAGCAGGTGGGGGGCCCAGACAGGGTGGCCAGGTGTTCAGAGGGAAGGTGCATCCTTTCTGACCCAGAAGGAGAATGTCAGTTTTAGAGCCATTCAGTTTTAAGGCTGAGTTATTCATCCACCCTTGGATCTGTGTTAAGCAGTTGAATAGATCCGCTGGCTGTTTACTAGGGTGGGAGAGGGAGACAACTAGCTGTGTGTCATCCGCATAGCTGACAATGCTCACTCCGAACGGGATGACGACCTCCTCCAATGGGGACATATAGATGTTGAACAATGTGGGGCTCAGGGAGGAGCCCTGAGGCACCCCACATTGGAGGGGAGTGTCGGAGGAGCGGGTGTTATTTTCCCAGATCTGGAAGGAACGTTGGGCCAGAAAGGAGGAAAGCCAGGATAGAGCGGTGCCTTCTACTCCTACCTTCTTAAGCCGTTTAATCAGGAGTTGGTGGTTGACGGTGTCGAAGGCCGCGCTCAGGTCGAGGAGGATCACTGCCACTGATCCTCCCTCGTCTAAGAGCGCTCTGGCCTCCTCCACTGCAGCCAGGAGGGCGATGTCAGTGCCTTGTCCTGGGCGAAAACCTGTCTGCGAGTTTTTTAGCAGATTATTAGATTCAAGAAACTGGGAGAGTTTCTTGTTCACCAGTTTCTCTGCAACCTTGCTGGTCCCGGGGAGGAGGGATATAGGTCGGTAGTTGGCCAGTTCCGCTGCGTCTAAGGAGGGTTTTTTTAGCAGTGCCTTAACGACTGCCGCTTTCCAACTAGGGGGGACGACTCCCTGTTGAAAAGAGGCGTTGATCAGCTGGGTGAGGGGGGGGATGATAATGGGAGCGACTTCTTTAAGGGTTCGTAGCGGGGCGGGGTCCCTAGGAGATCCGCTTTTGATGGATGTGAGCGTAGTCTCTACCTCTTCGTTGGTTATTTGTCCCCAGGAAGTTAGACGAGGGGTGATCAAAGTATCGGGGGGGTCGTCCGTTTCGCTCGAATTAGTCGGGGGGATGGAGTCCAGGATTTTTTGGATTTTTCCATGGAAAAAGTTGGCTAGCTGATTACATTTTTCCTGATCTGCCTTTGGATCTGGGGGGTTTCTGGGGGCTGTGTCGGGAACTTTAAGAAGTTCTTTGAGGATGGTATATGTTTCTTTACTTGAACAGGCCGCTTTTTCAATTCGTTCCTGAAAGAATCGACTCTTTGTTTTGTCGATCATAGATTTGTAAGCTGATAAGGAGGTGGAGTAGGCGTCCTTATTAGCGTTGGATTTCTCCTTCCTCCATGACCGTTCAGCTCTCTTGCAGTTCTGTCGCAGCAGCTTGAGCTCTGGAGTATACCAGGGGGCTGAGGGTAGACGTTTATTGTGTCTGAGGATGGAAGTTTTGGGGATAAGGGTGTCGAGGGAGGAGGTGATCCAAGAGCTAAACTGTTCATCGGCCGTTATGGCGTCGGTGGAGAACACTGGGGTAGTATTAGAGAGGATGTCCGACCATTCCGATGGGATGAGTTTGTGCCATCGTCTGTCACTAACTTTGATTTTCCCGGGCTGGGTGGTCACGATAGGGGCCTCCCATGAAATGGGGACTAAGAGATGATCAGTCCATGGAAGTGGCAAAGGTGGACTGGTGGTGATATTGGCATTGGTAAGGACGGGATCTAACAAGTGTCCCTTGTCGTGGGTGGGCTCCTTGTTGACTAACCTGATATTAAATGACAGAAGGTCCGCTAGTAGGTCCGAGGCAGACCGGTCAGTGGGATCTGTAAAGTGAAGGTTCAGGTCGCCTACGATGAGGAAGTTGGAAACGGAAGCGGCTAGTTGAGAAGCCGTTTCGGTGACTGCATTGAGAAATTTCCCAAGAGTACCTGGAGGCCGATAGATCAGGAGTCCCGAAAGGGAGTGCGTCGGGGAAGACTGAAGGGAAAAGTGGCAGCTTTCAGAATTATCAATTTGGGCGTCACTCGTTCTGCAGGTGAGATGTTCCCGGTGGATTATGGCCAGCCCACCTCCTCTGCCTCTTGGTCTATGGAGGGTTTGGATGAGGTAGCCTGGGGGAAGGGCGGATACAGCGTCCGCGTCGGAGCTGTCAGAAAGCCAAGTTTCTGTAAGAAATAGTGCATCCAAGCCTTGGTCTTGGATCATCTCGTTGATTTCGAGTGCGTGCTTAGGGAGGGAACGACAGTTGAGAAGACCTAGCTGTAATCTAGGGTTGGCTGTGGACTGGATGGTTGGATAACAGCGCGTACAGCTTGTGAAGGGTTTGTCTATGTTGTGAATATAACGGCAGCCTAGGTTTTTTTCGGGTCGGAGATTCAGAAGCGTGTCTGCTGTATACGTCAGGCGACTGAGGGGTAGATCTGGCAGAGTCTCTGGGCCTGGGTCCGTCCGGGCCCGGACGGGCACAGACGGGCTTGCCTTTGGCGCGCCTTCGGCGTGCAAACGACGCTCCCGCTGCGCTCGTCCGCTGCGCTTCCTATGCAAGCACATTTCTAGGGGGAGTAGGCGTGGCCTCTAGTGGGCATGGTCGGCGATCGCGCCAGGTGCAATGGCGGACACTTAGACGATGTGATAGCGCGACAGCGTCAACAGCGCTGTGAATTAAGAAAGAGGCTTTTTTTTTTTTAACTGCTTGTGCCTAGAACAGTAATAAGGTGAAGCAAGTTAATAAGTGACACCACACGAATTAAAATACGATGCAAACCGAGTTTGTTTTAGTACCTCCAGCTCCCGGCTTCCGCCTCAGGACTGGGTCAGGAGTAGGAACGTTGCGCTGAAAGGTCAGCGTTTATATATGTTAAAAAGGGGGCGTGGCCTCTAGTGGGCGTGGTCGGCGATCGCGCCAGGTGCAATGGCGGCCGCTTAGACGATGTGATAGCGCGACAGCGTCAACAGCGCTGTGAATTAAGAAAGAGGCTTTTTTTTTTAACTGCTTGTGCCTAGAACAGTAATAAGGTGAAGCAAGTTAATAAGTGACACCACACGAATTAAAATACGATGCAAACCGAGTTTGTTTTAGTACCTCCAGCTCCCGGCTTCCGCCTCAGGACTGGGTCAGGAGTAGGAACGTTGCGCTGAAAGGTCAGCGTTTATATATGTTAAAAAGGGGGCGTGGCCTCTAGTGGGCGTGGTCGGCGATCGCGCCAGGTGCAATGGCGGCCGCTTAGACGATGTGATAGCGCAACAGCGTCAACAGCGCTGTGAATTAAGAAAGAGGCTTTTTTTTTTAACTGCTTGTGCCTAGAACAGTAATAAGGTGAAGCAAGTTAATAAGTGACACCACACGAATTAAAATACGATGCAAACCGAGTTTGTTTTAGTACCTCCAGCTCCCGGCTTCCGCCTCAGGACTGGGTCAGGAGTAGGAACGTTGCGCTGAAAGGTCAGCGTTTATATATGTTAAAAAGGGGGCGTGGCCTCAAGTGGGCGTGGTCGGCGATCGCGCCAGGTGCAATGGCGGCCGCTTAGACGATGTGATAACGCGACAGCGTCAACAGCGCTGTGAATTAAGAAAGAGGCTTTTTTTTTTTAACTGCTTGTGCCTAGAACAGTAATAAGGTGAAGCAAGTTAATAAGTGACACCACACGAATTAAAATACGATGCAAACCGAGTTTGTTTTAGTACCTCCAGCTCCCGGCTTCCGCCTCAGGACTGGGTCAGGAGTAGGAACGTTGCGCTGAAAGGTCAGCGTTTATATATGTTAAAAAGGGGGCGTGGCCTCTAGTGGGCGTGGTCGGCGATTGTGCCAGGTGCAATGGCGGCCGCTTAGACGATGTGATAGCGCGACAGCGTCAACAGCGCTGTGAATTAAGAAAGAGGCTTTTTTTTTTAACTGCTTGTGCCTAGAACAGTAATAAGGTGAAGCAAGTTAATAAGTGACACCACACGAATTAAAATACGATGCAAACCGAGTTTGTTTTAGTACCGGATCAGGTCCGGGGAAATTGAGTCCGAGAGCCGCCGAGGCGGGAATTGAACCCTTGTCCCGGGCCAGACCTCTGCATCAGGGTCTGCCGCTCTAACCATTGAGCCACGCTTCTCCACCTGACATATGATCGTAAGACTCAGAAAGAACATAAAAAGCAATGTAATGATGCATCTGCTACGTAAATTTTTACAGTATTTCATTTTCTTGACTTTCTGTCTATCTCTCTCACTATTTGGGTCTATCTCATACATGTCAGAAACCTGTCTAACCGCTTCACCCGAGGGGGACTTAAACAATTAAACGCTGTCTGACTTACTAGACCTTAACTTAGTTTTATACTCCTGTTGCGGAGTTTTCTCTAACAGAGGGAGTTTAGTGTTGGTATCAGTATCGGGGCAGTCCTTGGGAAATGTCTCTGGACACAGTCCATGAAAACGCTTGATGTGGCTGGAATGGAGCCACCCTTTTCTTCCCTCAACCTTCACTGCGGTCCTCGTGGTCATCAACACCAGTTTCGGTTCCCTCCACCTGGGCTCCAGAGAGCTTGAGCGATCGAAGTTTCTTATGCATACCAGGTCACCCGGAACGATTTCATGCGGTTTCACTTGGGTGTTATCCGGGAAGGCAGCCGCGACCTGTGAACGACAAGAGAGTAGTGCAGACATCAAGGAAGCCAGGTAATCTGTCAGCATATTACTATAGACATCTGTGATCTTACGCGGCATAGGCGTACCCCACATATTTGGTGGTCTGCCGAAGACTACCTCATAAGGAGATAGTCCGGTTCTGGAATGAGCTACCATACGCATGTAAAAAAGGCAACCGGCAGGGCTACCATCCAATCTACACCTTTTTCTGCACAGACCTTCGCTAACCGTGTCTTCAGAGTCTGATTATGTCTCTCGACGAGACCGGCTGCTTCGGGGTGTCGTACGCAGTGAAATTTCCACTGGTACCCTAACAGGAGTGATACCTGTTTCATGAGTTCGGACGAGAATGGCTGTCCATTATCTGAATACACGACACGGGGCAAACCGTATCGCGGGAAAAATTCACGGACCAACTGTTTGGCAGTGGTTACAGCAGTGTAATCTGGGACTGGATAGGCTTCTGTCCATCTGGAAAGGGCACATACAACTACGAGGACGTACTTAAATCCTCGGCATCGGTCCATCTGGATATAATCCATCTGGAGGACTTCGAAAGGATGGTCAGGAGGATGAAATCCACCTTGTTCCACGGGAATGCCTTTGCCTGGATTGAACTGACAACAGATCATACTGGTACGTACTTTCTGTTTTGCTGCTGCACGTAAATGTTTGTTGAACCAAATATTCTGGATGCTGTCTAGCATGGCTTTTTCTCCTAAGTGTGCTGGACTATGTGCTGTATTGATGATCACTTGAACCATAGAGTCGGGGAGAAACCATGTGGCTTTTCCCTTCGTCATCCATCCCTGATCTGTCTGGACCCCTCCTTGTTCAGTCCATTTCTTAATTTCGTCTGGAGTAGCATGTGTCTGTATGTCGAGTACATCTTGTTTGGGATCCCTGACTGTCATGCAATGCGTCAGTGGAGTTACTTCAGTCTTTGTCGTGTCAACTGGAATGTCTGTATGAGTCTGAGCTGTAAGCTTGGCTGTTCGATCTGCCAGGTCGTTACCCTGGGAAATAATGTCAGTGACTTTAGTATGTGCTTTGTACTTCATGATGGCAATGGCTGTAGGCAAGTGTATTGCTTCTAACAGAGCTTGAATGAGGGGACCATGTTGTATCTTGGCTCCATGGGAGGTCAGGAAACCTCTCTCTTGCCACAAAACACCGAAGTCGTGAACGACTCCGAATGCGTACCGTGAATCTGTGTATATGTTTACTCTCAGGTTCTTGGCTCGTATGCAGGCTTGGGTCAGAGCGATGAGCTCTGCTGCTTGGGCAGACAGGGTGTCAATACAATGTGATTCTATGACTTCAGTTTCAGTAGTCACTGCATATGCGGCCACTAACTCTCCTGTACTTGTTCTCATACATGAACCATCCACATAAAGTGTCAGGTCTGGGTCGGGTAATGCAATGTCTGTCAAGTCTTGTCTTGGCTTTGTAATTGTGTTAATGACTTCCACACAGTCATGTGGTGTAAGGTCTGCTGTTATCGAGGGTAACAGAGTAGCAGGGTTTAATATGTTGCAACGTCTGATCTCTATGTGTGGCTGAAACAGTGTCAATTCATATCCTGTCAATCGTGCTATGGTCAAGTGCTGAGTCTGTGTCCTGTTTAGGAGAACTTCCACGGAGTGTGGAACCTGTACTGTCAGGGGATGTCCTAACACTATGGAGTCGCTTTGTCTGATAGCTAGAGCTGTTGCTGCAACTGATTTTAGGCACGCAGGCAGAGCCTGGGCTACTGGATCCAATGTACTAGAAAAATAAGCACATGGCTTGTGTTTTCCTGCTTGATCTTCTGTGAGAACAGATAATGCTGTGCCATCGCGTTCAGTGACAAAAAGTGTAAAAGGTTTGCTGTAACATGGTGTCACTAAAACAGGTGCTTGACATAGGGCTTTCTTCAATTCGTCAAAAGCAAGTGTATGTTCCTGAGTCCAAGGGAGGACAGTCGAAGTCGCTGCCTCCTGTGTTGTCAACTGTATGAGTGGCTTTGCTAGATATGCGTACTGGGGAATCCATTGTCTACAGTAAGAAGTGAGGCCAATGAAGGCCCGTACTTCCTTTTGTGTCTTGGGCTGTGGAAGATGTGCAATTAACTGAATACGATCTGGTGTCAACTGTCTACCCCTCTTGGACAGCAAGTGTCCAAGGTAAACCACTTGCTGGGCACAGAATTGTAGCTTCGAAGGGGACACTTTATGACCCTATTCGGCCAGAAAATACAAGACTGTCAGTGATGCACGTTCGCAGTCACGTTCTGTTCGTGCGGTGATCAATAGATCGTCAACATACTGGAGCAGGGCAGTGTCAGTAGGCATGTGAATACTGTCTAGTTGTCGTTTCAGTGCTTGGCTGTAAATGCTAGGGCTTTCTGTGAACCCTTGAGGAGCACGTGCAAATTTAAAGCTTCAGCCATTTAAACAGAATCCGAAAAGATACTGGCTTTCCGGATGAATGGGGACACTAAAGAAGGCGTTCTTGAGATCGATCACAGTAAAGAACGCTGCTTCGGAATCAATGGCAGTCAATAAGGAAGAAATGTCTGGGACCACTGGGTACTGGGGTATGATGCATTTGTTTAGTTCTCGAAGGTCAATCACCAGTCTGTAGACCGGTGGTGCATTAGGGTCAGTTCATTTAAGAATCGGGATAATAGGAGAATTACACACATTGGAGTCAGTTTCTACAACCACTCCTTGTGCAATGAGCTTGTCAATAATTTTCAGTAAGGCCACTACAGCCTCAGGTGGTAACTTGTATTGTCGTATTCGGGGTAGTACAACTCCTTGTTTAAGAGTGACACGGTATGGTGTAATGTGCATACAACCTACATCAGTTGGACCTTGTGCCCATAAATGCTGTGGTACATTCTGCAATCTTGTATCAAAATCTCTTAACACATAATGTCCTTTAAAATCACGTAAAAACAATCTCACTCCTTCCGGAGAACAACAAATCACTGCTCCTAGTTCTTTCAATGTCTTTATGCCAAGCAAGTTTTCAGGACATGATTTCGTAAGTAACAAATCAGTAGTACGAGACAATGGACCAACTTCTAGGGAAACTGGCTTTGACACTTCGTTAACAATAGGCTTTCCTGAAAATCCCAGGGAAACATTCTGTGAGCCTGAGAGGGGTGCCCCTGGAACCTCGTCATGACTGATGGTAGTTCTGATCGCCCCTGTGTCAATCAAAAATGTTCTGTCTTTCCCTAATACCTGACTATGTACATAGGGACCCTCTTGATTTACAGGAACCTCGATAAGGGGCAAGCCAACCTCCCTCTCTAGGCTGTTTCATGAATACTGTTGATAATCTGGATAATCTGACTGTGCATACTGGTACATTTGCTGTGTAACTTGTTGGGTGGCAGCGATGGGTTGGGGTACGGCTACTGTCTATTGCGCATTCTGTGGA
Source organism: Lissotriton vulgaris (assembly GCF_964263255.1). Classification (NCBI taxonomy): domain Eukaryota; kingdom Metazoa; phylum Chordata; class Amphibia; order Caudata; family Salamandridae; genus Lissotriton; species Lissotriton vulgaris. The sequence goes on from NC_141695.1 coordinate 188,378,029, forward strand.
GGTTGCGTGTTCTGCGGAATGTTTTGGGGAACATGTTCTTGTCTAGGTGGACGCGGTCTTTCTTTCGTCTTTCCTGTAGCTATATTGTGTTTCAGAACGGCACATTCATTTATATAGTGACCTGGCTGTTTACAGTAATTGCAGTTCCCTTTAACAGGAGCTGCAGAATGACTGGACGGGGCCATACCCCTCTTCTGACCATCAACTGGGACAGACTGAGCAACTAGTACTTTCATTTTCGTGTCTTTTATACGTCTCTGTTCGTGTTCGTGTTCTTCTCTAATTCGGTTCTGGTGGTACTGTAACATTTGTAACATTTGGGAAGGGGTATTAGCTTGCCAGGTACTCTCAACCTTTAGTACTCTATTTTTAACTTATGGTAAGGAATTCTCTACTAATTTGGTCACAAAAAGATGTGGGTATGATTCGCTACTTGTTTTCAGGCCGCTATTAATAATGAAACATTTCTCGAATCTGGAATAAAAATCACTAGTGTCTTCGTCTTGTTTCTGTTTGCAGGCTGAGATGGCATCCCAGTCTTCCATTTTAGTGGCTAGTAATCTTGGCAAGACCTGTACTAATAACTCTGGTAACGCTTTAGCTTTTTCCCCAAGACCAGTACCAGGGACTCGTGTATTTTCTTCGAGTTCTAATTCTGCCCAATTAATCTTTTTCTCTCCCACTTCCCATTCTTTTTCTTTAAGTTTTTCGTAAATGCCCGCAGGCAACAGAACTTTAACATTTTAATGATATCGGGATACGTATACTCCCCCATGCGGAGCATGTCTTTTAATTCTCGGTGAAACCCTGCTGGATCTTTATCATGACACTGCATTAATTTTTTCATTTCCAATAATTCAATTTTCGTCAAAGGTGTGTATACGAATACTCGTTCAAGCTCACCCCCTGTTGTCCGGACGGGATGAACTTCTCGTAAGGGATTCTGTCTGTCTATGTAAAAGGTTTTCCTTACTGGGGGTGGAACAGGAACAAAATGTGGAGTCAGGAAAGTTCTGTATTTGTGTCGCTGTTCTAGAATGACATTAATTAAGTCGGTACCTAAGCCTCTCCATCTATTTAGGAGTAACTCTTCCAATACATTATATAGGGGACCTGGATCAGAATGCTGACTTTCGTACAGTATAATGAGATGTTGGATCATGTACGTACCAACTAGTCGCTGTTCGTCTGGGGAAAGATTCAAAAATGTTTGCGCCACTACGTCATCTTTATATATGGTAGAATTGCCAGCCCATTGGACTGCTGACCGGGCTAGTTCTTGTTCATGCATGGTACTAAGTTCACTGTAACCTATTCGTTGTTTCAGTACTTTATCAGTGGCTTGGAATAGATGCTCAAGAGAACATTGTTCTTGTATGGGAGAAAGAAAACGTTTCTTGCATTCTAGACGTATGGGTTTGTCAAAAGGTCTCGCCCTACCTACGTACGCTATTCTATCTGGGTTCCCTGTTTCTATATCATCGTCTTCTGAGACTTCATCATCCGCTTTCTCGGCTTCTCTCATTGCTCTTTCCCTTTCGTGTATACCTAGAATTTCTTTATGAATCTTTCTATACATGGATTCAACCTTGTTTACTATGTTTTCCATCAGCTATGTTGTCACTCCATTTTATCAGGACTTTCATCTCGTCTTTGCTTTTACCTGGCTGGTCTTGTTCCCGTATCAAACAATTTATCAAAAACTGTAAGATCATATTTTGAGTCTCCACCTTCCTGTGTGCCATGGCCTCGTGAATACTTTCTGGTCTCTCCCCCGTTCTGATAAAGTGATATATGTTGTCTAAATGTTCCCTCATGTCTGGTAAAATAGTCAAATAGTTTGTAACACGTCGTAGACGTATGGAATATAATATCATCTGGTCTTCGCCTGGTACTGGATCATATCTGCAATCAGTAAGGTACTGTTTAAGGGCTGTGTATGTAGTTACTTTTGGTGTGCGTTGTAATGCTGCTTCTCTTAGTGTTGTTCGTTTTACTTGAGGCGGGGTGATAGGGATACCTCCTACTGCTCCTCCTGAAATGTGATCATCAACTAATACTGGCTTGCTGTCGCTGGTGGTAGTGTAACTGGTAAAGTAGGTGTAGGTAATATAGGTTGGTCCTGGGTTACAGGTGTATGAAAAGGATTGCCAGGACCAGTGGCAGGAGAGACAGTGGGGGGGATCGTGTCATTAACAGGGTTGTGAGGATGAATAATTGGAGGAGGATTTGTATTTGCATATTCTGGAACAGTGTCATCTAAGTATGAAGAAAGAAAAATATCCGCTGCGGTCTGTTTATGACGGAGTTTAGTTGGAACCAGTGGCGGCAGCAAATTACGGGGTACTTCCGGGGTAGCCTTAGGTAGGCCCTCGGCGAGAAGGGGGTACATGCCTTTAATAAGGGCATTTCTTTGTCGGTCTAATTGTTTTGTTTTAACTCGTTCACCTTCTTCTAGTAATTCTTTTTCTTGGGCTTTTTCTGATGATTCTCTACTTCTTTCTGCTTTCCTAATTTCTTTCTCTGTTCTTCTATGCGCTTCTTTACGCCACAATTCTATGGCGTCTTTCTGGGATTGTCTGGCTTTCTTTTTCCATAATGCTTCCTCTGTTCTCATGATGCAATCAGCATCCCATGTCCCTGAAACAGGCCATCTATATTTCTCTTCCAGATCTTTGGTATAATCAACCCACAAGTCTAAATACAGTATGGCATCTAAGCCATGTTTATGGTACATAAAATGTCCGGGAGTGTCCCTAGGCGGGACGGGAACTGCTTCTTCGAGTATCCCTTTCCTGGTTCCTATCTGACGTAATTTCGAAAACAGCGGCATATTTGAACTTACTTGAACGTGAACACAATGAACACAGTAATGAATTGCAAACAATCATTCATACCACGACATTAAACACATTAAAAACATTTCGAACAGATACTATCTAGTACATAGAAAAACATAATTCTGAAAATCTCGAGAAACAATTCTAGAATACTGAATCACTGGATGCACTCCTAAAACAGTACAGACATACCGGTCCCATAAAGAGACACGTCATACCGTATCCACCTAAGTGAACACGTCTGGACCGGATCTGTGTACCCAGACCCATCTTGACCGGGCACAAATTAATGAACCCGTCTAGATGCGTTCCCAACAACGGTACTCACCGGGAAGCAAAACTGAAGGCCTCGGAAACTCGACACTGGACTGGACTGGACTGCTACGGCATCTGGCTGCTACTACGCATGCGCTTCGGAACAGGTGAGCCTCCGGATACCTCGGACCTTGCTCTCTCGGCTTGGGCTCTGGTCGGGACTCTCCGCATTCCCCACCGCCTCGTCTGAATGCCGGACCGCAGTCTCCGTCTCCTCCGTGGGCCTGAGGGAGTTAGCAGGAAAACCCGCAGGTGTGCACAGGAGTCCGTCACGGCTGTAGAAGGGGTCAGGGGCCTGCGTTACATCGCCAGCGCGTGGGGAAGGGGAGGGGTCCCTGTTCGGGCGACAGATTATGTGGTAAATAAAATTACCGGGACTATTTTTCTATACATTAAATGACAATAAAGATAGCTCAATGAAATGAGAGGCAGAGTCCATGGTATCTGAGTCATACGGGCTTTAATTAAGTGGCTCGAGACACTGGACATCGGGTTCCATCACCACTAAGGTTCAGGAAGGGATATTCAACATTTTATTAACATCACACATTATATATAGTAAAACTGAACAGTTGCATTGAATACAGTAGGCGTGACAAGTGAAAAAAGAGAGTGATAAGAACACATGGGCGTAAAAGAAGGCGTGTACAGGGGCGTACATGGAGGTGTGTGCTGGAAGCGTCACAGAAGTGTCATAGGTGGGTGGATGCATAGAGAAATTCTGCAGGGTCAGCAGAAACCTTTACCCTGGATGCGTGCGCAACTGAGCATGACGTGTTATTGACGTGTAACTGGGGAGAGCTGGGGGGCTTGACTTTAGCACTAGTAGAGGAGTCTTGGCATCTGGGATGTCAGAACGACCTGCACCTATAACATATCTGGTTTCTTGTGTTTGGAGGATGTATTATCTGAAGTAAAAGGTCTCTCGGGCAGAGGCCGTACAATACTGAATGCTAGTTGGTGCATACGTGTATACGTGTCTTCGTGCAATGCGCGGGGCCATGGGCCTACTATGGCAACGGGTGCAGTAAATTACTTGTAAGGAGACAGGAAGGCCGGGCCCTTTGCTCTGCAGGCTGGAATATGTTTACCTATTTCACTAGACTGGAATGTGTTTTTGCGGAGGCTGAGCAGATAACTGTAGGCAAAATACCATCTTGGCAGGCAGGCCAGGCCGAGCCGGGCACCGCTTCGCTGGGCAGGAAGTAAAGTAGAGGTCAGGGATGCATACCTAAACTGCAGCTTTCTGAGACAGAAGAGACTCGGAGCCTCAATTCAGGGCCTGGCTCGGCTGAGCCAGAAAAACGTGTGCATCTTTAAACGTGTATCATGTAAAGACGTTGGCAACATAGGCCTAAGAACCAAATTAATGTTGCTTTCATGGAGGACTTGGTAGATGACATGTTAACGTTGGACGCAAATGCAAATGCGTCTTCATTTTCGGCCATGGAGGGAAAATGCATGGAGATCATGCACACAGATTGAACGTTGGGGTACACGATAGGGGACATACTTGGCCATATAAAATTCAATTTTCCTCAGGGGTTTCCTTACTTCCCATGGCCAGAAAATACAGAATGGCCCCTTGGTATTACGGTGGTTGGATGCCCTCACTCTGCCCAAGAAATTAGCCATCATCAAATGCAGTGCACACAAGGCAATAGTGGACGAAGTGGGGGAAGGGAATGCTTTCGCAGATCAGGTGGCCAAACACACAGCTCAATCCCCAATGTCAGCTATGTTTGTGACGTCCTACGCAAGATGGGTGGAGGAATCTGAATTGTTTGATAATACTATGGAAAGTGTGAGAGAATTACAGAAGGAAGCCATCCCCGCAGAATTAGAGAAATGAGAAAAGGAAGTAAGGAGACTGGACGAGAACAATTGTTGGGTTGATCTGACAGAAAAACAGAGGTGGTTACTACCCAATGTATTAGTACAGGCCGTTGTAACTATGGCTCACGGCCCTGCCCACGTAGGAGCAAAAGGTATTTGCGGACTCCTGGACCCAGTATGGAATAACCCTAATATACAAAGGACAGCTGTCCGGTTAGTCCAATACTGCATGGTCTGTTTGCAACACAATCTGGGGAAGGGAGAAAATGTCCTGAGTGGGAACTTTGCACCTCTAACGTTACCTTTTGAAGTACTCCAGATGGAATACATCCACATGGAGCGTGTTAATAATTTGAAATACGTTTTGGTAGTAGTTTGTGCCTTTATCAAATGGGTTGAAGCCTACCCTACCAAGGAGAATACTGCTCTGGCCACAGCAAAGGCCCTTCTCAAGGAGGTTGTGCCACAATACGGTTTGCCCCGTTTGATCTAGTCAGACAATGGGGGACACTTCCATGGGGCCCTTGTTAAGCATATTTGTGATGGCTTACAAATAAAGCAAAAATTCCATGCGGCCCGACATCCACCATCAGCAGGGCTCGTGGAAAAATACAACGGGATTTTAAAACTCAAAATGGCTAAGATTCAGGAAAGCACAGGGTTGAAATGGCCTGACACCTTGCCCTTGGCCCTCATGTCACTACGGGTTACCCCACATTCTCGCTCCGGCCTTTCTCCTTATGAGATAACATTCGGCCGGCCCGCTAATATATGGAGGGTGCCCAGACCACGATCCTTTTCTGATATAGAATATCCTATGCTGATTGATTATCTGTATGCCCTGACTAAAGATCTCCGTTCTATTCATCAGCAGGTAGCATCTATACTGCAGCCTCTGCCAGAGGGCCCCGGACATCGACTACAGCCCGGCCAGTGGGTACTGGTCAAGAAGTTCAAACGAGACTCCAGCTTGGCTCCAAGGTGGTCTGAGCCACGCCAAATCCTACTCGCAACCTGGACGGCTGTCAAAGTGGATGGGAGAAAGCAGTGGATACATGTCTCCCATATGAAAAAGCTGCCGCTTCCACTTGCATATGATCAGCGACGCCCAGGGGGAATTCTGATACAGGAAACTGAGAGAGCTACTGCATTCGTACCCTTCTTTGACGCCTGCGAGACCGAACAAAGGCAAGAGGAGGGAGTGACGAGATCGGGTGAACCGGTCTCTGCTGAATCTGTGTCATATGGATACTTCATTACATATATTGCGTTAAGTTAGCATGAGTGTATTACATGTTTAAACAGCCGCTTTTCCTTCGGCTTCAGTTTTGCACACGACACGTACTTGTTGTTGTAGCTTTCACCCTAGAAGCGGTGAGGTGTTTTATTTGAGAATAATATGTTATTCCTATGCTATCAGCTTTGCCTCGTACACTTGGTACAACTGTCTGCACACTGAGAGCTGCACACTCTAAGATTAACCTAACACAAGGTTGCTGGGAAGTCTGATCCTCGCACCACATTAGACATTAGACATAACACAAATAATGTTGATGCCAACATTTTGGGCTCTACGCGGGTTTAAGATAGAGTTACACGGAATGAATGAAAACACTTGGTGCTGCGCAGGAAGAGAGCTGGTAGCTGCTGATGTGAACTGCTCCTACTGACATTGAGAGGTATGGGGCCGCCCTGCTAAAGCCCGAATGAGACCTTCTTAGATATAAAATAATATGCTAGATAGGGTGCGCGAAATATAGGTGCTAGAGATTTCTATAGGTTTTGCATTATATCATGCTAGCACCTTTTGCTTACTATGGATTAGTGACTATGCTGCTGACTATGGTTTTTATAATCTGCATTTTGGTATTATACAAGATACTGCGTTTGAGAACTTTGCATTGAATAATAAATATTTCAAACTTGCACTTGTGTTCTTTGACTCTCAGTTTTGGTTTGAAATGATTATATAACGAAAGAGTGTTCGTGTGTTCCACGATTCCTGAGGTATTCTAAAGATCATGTTCTGGTTTGCCTAAGACATGTATCATTCCATAATGATCCATGAGGCACTGTAGCTAGCTAGGTAAGGGGATTTCTGACACTGAGATGAGTTTTGGATCATCCTAACTCACTGAGGTTCTAGATCTCTATGCACAGTTCTGTGGGAGAACGGAAACCCTGCTACATGGCGCCCAACGGATTGGTTGGCCGTATTTCATGACACTCGAGTAGTATATCATTCAAACCTTAACACCTTCATACCCGTTTCCGGTAAACGGTGGTGTCGGAAAAACCTACCTATTTTTGAAATAGGTCTTTTCAAGCTTGAATTCTTCTGTAAACGGTTTCTTTGAATTACTACCCAGTTGTGCTACAAACTGTTCTTTGTCTCTTTTTTCACTTCCTTTGCTAACATGGCCGTGGAAATTGCGCAGCATAGCCGCATCGCGGTTCGCGACCACTTGCGGACATACAATGTCCCTGTGGACGGCTTGGCTGTGGTTCTAGTGGTGAGTGCGGAACATGCGTACCCGTATGAATTATTTTATTCCTGGGTAACATTTCCGGCTGTGGACGCTAATTCGGGCGTCTTCCATTCATACACTGCCTCGGCAGTACCGGCGGCTTATGCTCCGTACAGGGCACTGGAAGTACCTATTGACGCTTGGCAGCACGGTGTTTGGTTTGGTGGCGCCCTACCCCATTCTTTGAACGCTACGAGGTTAGGTCCTTTGTCCATTCCGGGCACAAATTGGCCCGCCTTGGGTGGATTTACTCCTCATCCTAATCGCGCCACGTGTAACGTAGCCGACCTGAGACGTCTTCATGAGGTCTCGGTTGGAGTGATTAGAGCGCTTGTTCATTACATTAGTCGTAATATTCAAGGCGCAGCCCCCGCAGGTGCGCAGCTTCGAGCAGAACAGGCTGGTTTGAAAATCAGTCCTGTCTTGGTGAATTCCGTTATGGGCAGAAAGCCAGATAGTACGGATGAGTTTCCTTACTGGCTTGCCGAGAAATTCGACCAGTTAGAGGCTGTGTTTCCTAATACGACTCCGAGTGAAAAACACCGGATTCTTACGCTTAGTTTACCGAAGGAAATAGCCCCGGAACTTGCTGACTGTGAGACATGGGGTAAGACATTTGCAGCGGTTTACTCGAGGTGCTTTGGTACACCTTCAGTTTCGAACCTGTCTGCGATCCTCAAACGTGTTCAGGATGATCACGGACCTGAGTCGGCGGTTGAGTTGGGTATGCGCCTGAACGGTTCATTTGAGACAGTTTGCGGTATTATCCTTGCCAATGTAAAAGGGGATGCAGTGAACTTTCAGGTGGCCAATGGTCTGGCGTTAGTACCCGATGCCGAGAAACCCCGTCAGCTGGCAAGAATTATTGTGGCGGCTTATAAAATGGTTGGCCGCAATTCTAAGGGTGCGAAGGTTTTTCTTGAAAAAGAAAAGAAGCAGCCCCAGGGGCAGTCTTCGGAAACAGGTGGACAGCCCAAGTCCAAAAAACAAACTTGGCCAAAAAAGCAGAATCAGGGTAAGCAACAGCAACAACAGACAAAGGTCTCTAGTCCGGCGCCTTCACAACCTGCGCAGTCGGAGCGAGTTTATGAATTGCGCGATCGCGCTACGATTAAATCGCCTGACAGATATCAGTCATCTGACCAACGCTCTCCTCGTTCCTTTCAGGACTCATCGGCTACATCAACCGGTGGTGGAGGGGGCGGCAGGGGCAGGGGTGGTCAGCAAGGACGTGGCCAGCCCCGCACGCGAAGTGAAGGGGACCAGCGGGACGACTCTACGCCAAAGAGACCGCAGTTTGCCAAGAAGAAAGTCGCAGCCTTAACGGCGCATCGATATGCCCCAGATAGTGAGAACGCGGCTTCGGAATCTGACGTGGGCTCTGACCTTGCTGGACAGCGCGGCGGAGATTACCATAGTGAGGGAGGCCCTCCGTCCACTGTTGAAGGTGACAGCGACTGACACTTATGTTGTAATCGAAACAGCTGATACACATGTTGCTCCCCCTGAAAGGCTTTTTGAAATTGTCCTGTTAATTGAAGGTGACATGCAGCGAACTGTAAAAGGGGTATTCTGGGAAAACCTTTCAGATACGTATGACATTTTGCTTTCGGAGGCTGACTGGCCCCCACCTTTTGTTCTCGCAGCTCCGCGAGGGGAGGAGGTAATCCTCCCCAGTTTCGCGCACACTGTACCGAGAGTGGAAGCGCTGCATTTTGCAGAAGAGTGGGCTCTGGCTCTTGCGCCGGCTGTGTACCGAAATCAGTGTGGCTGGGATAAATTGCCCCCTAGCCATGAGATTCCTTTACGGTCACAGCCTCAGCCACAACCCCAGTACCCCATACGGCGTGAAGCTAAAGCTTCGGTCGCGGCTATCCTTGAACAATTGGAATATCAAGGTGTAATTGAAACATGTGTGTCACCAATGAATAATCCCCTTTTTACTGTTAACAAGCCGGACGGCTCATATCGTCTGGTTTTGGATTACCGGCATTTGAACTCGCATTGCCGTAACTGTGCAGTACAGAATACTCACGGCTCTGCCCTAGTGAATAGTCTTGAGCGTAAACGGTTCAAAACCACGCTTGACATTTCCAATGGTTTTTATGCACATAGATTAGATGGTCTCAGTTCCCAATGGACCAGTTTTACATGCGGCGGCGTACAAAAAATGTTTAAACGACTCCCAATGGGATATAAAAATAGTCCTGGAGTGTTTTCCGCCCGCATTGTCTCTCTTTTGGAGAGTTTCGATCCAGTTGCATGTTCGTATGTGGATGACATTTATCTCACAGACGACGAGCTTTGGGTGCATCTGTGTCGAGTAAACAGCATAATTTGTAACTTTGCAGACATGGGTTACAAGTTTAACTTTGCAAAATCACACATTGCGGAGTACACAGTGTTGTTTCTAGGTTATGAACTTAACCATGAAGGAAAGGGGTTAGCTCCTCACTTCCTGGAGAAGTGTGCGCAGTTGCGCTCTCCGACAACGCTGAAAAAATTACAGTCTTTACTGGGTTTTTTGAATTTCGGGAGGACATACATTCCGGAATATGCCCAGCGTATCAAGCCTTTATATGCCTTGGTACAACCATCTTTTTCCAAATCATGCTGGCTGCCAGAGCATTCAGCCATTCTGCAATCTTTGCAGGCTGATTTGCTCACTTCTGACTACTTACAGACCCGTGATAACCAGACTAACCTGGTGATAAGAATTATCCCTGGGACGGTGGGTTTCACGTACCTGACTTTTAATGAGGGGGATACTGTACCTATTGCTTACAAGTCACACTTGTACACTTCGGCTGAACTGCGTTTTTCCACTGTGGAGAAAGTTTTAACGGCTGTGCAGATGGCAATTCTTAAAGAACGTGCCCTGTCGCAGGGAAAGCGCATGTTGGTTGTTACCCCGTGTCCTGCATTGGAGGCGGTCACGAAAGCCAGTGTACCTAATTCTAAAGCTTTGCACCCTCGGTGGATTCAGTGGGCTACATCCTTGACATCTCAGGATGTCACGTTTATTTTTGACGCCGCTTTACGGTCGCAGGAGTATTTACAGTATGAATTTGTTCATCCTGCTCCTTTAGCAATGCGGCCGTTGGAGGATTTCCATTGTATCATTTACACGGATGGTTCGGCGCAGGTTGCGCATGGCTCTAAACATGCCTACGTTTCCGCTTGCGCCATTGTGGTTGGTGCAATGGTGAACGATGAGTTCAAGTCCAGTGTCGTGCACACGCAGACGCTTGGAGACTGCACCGCACAATTGGCAGAGCTCCGTGCTCTTATGCTCGCATTGGAGTACGCAGATCCTAGTGTGACGACTCTAATCGTAAGTGATTCTTACTACTGTGTCCAGTCTTACAATGAGAACTTGTTCTTTTGGATTCAGAATGATTTTCGTGATTCCAAAGGTAGTACAATAAAACATAAAATGATCTGGGTCCGAGTGGCGGAACTTAAAGAGAAACTGCCACTCGTGTTTGTGATTCATACTCTCGGCCACCAGCGCGTGGGAGTCCACGCTGTTGGCAATTCGCTTGCTGATGAGGCAGCGAAGTCTGCGGTATCAAAATACTTAGTTGCAGCGGTCACGAGGTCCAAGAGCAAAATAGATGACGACATCTTGGCGGCTGTTGCTGCCACAGCGAAGGGAGGTAAATATCCTGCGGGGTTCCCTTCGAAATACACATACCACTTAAGTCCCGATAAGGTTCCTTATGTGAAAATTCCTGAAGTTGGAGAGCGTCTGGTTCCCAACTCGGATCGCAGAGCTTCTCTGATTACAGCGGCTCATGAAGGTGTGGCGTCTGCGCATGCGGGCGTCTCAGCCACTGTATCACAGCTACAACAGAGGTTCTGGTGGCGGGGACTGTACAAACAGACGCGCGATTATGTCCTTATGTGTGACATTTGTCAGCAGATTAAGCCTTCTACTGCTGCGCGTCCGCCTCAGACACAGTTGTACATCTCTAATAAACCGCTTGGTTGTGTTTATTTGGATCACTGCGGTCCTTTTTCTTCTGATACTGCGTATAAATACATCTTAGTAGCAGTTGACTCATGCACACGCTTTGTATGGGTATGGCCGCATCGAAGCGCTGATTCGCGAACTGTCATTAAGGATTTGCGTGTCTTTGTGGGAATCTTTGCTTGTGGTACTTTCCATTCGGACCAGGGTCCGGCTTTCGCCTCTAAGGCGTATAAGGATGCAATGGTTGCGTTGGGAGTACAGGTGAAGTTTTCAAGTCCCTACAGGCCTGAGGGCAATTCTGTAGTAGAGAGAATGAACCGCGACTTAAAGCAATCTTTGACAGCACGTGTTATAGGCACTGGTAGAAACTGGCTGACCCACCTCTATGGCGTGCAGCGTGCGCTTAATAATCTCCCTAGAAGGTCTCTGGGTGGGCGGACCCCATACGAAATGCTCTTTGGTATCAAGATGTACGTCCCTGACCTTGATGGTGCAGACTGCCAGGCCCAGGCCGCGGCCTTTGACGTAGATGAACATTGTAATGTTTTACAGGATCTACAAAAGACCAGAGACAGTCTTGCAAAGGAACACTTGCCCCCACGTCGGATGATGCGTTTCAGATCCCGGTAGTTGGCTGGCTACCCCAGGTTGGAGAACTGGTTCGAGAGAAGATCGATAACAAGAAAGAGTTTGGTCCCTCATTTAGAACGCCGGTTCGAGTCCTTGGAGTGAAGGGCACAAGAACAGTCATTTTACCACCACTTCCAGGTCGTAAAGAAAACAGATTTATTTCTATTGACAATGTCAAGATACACAGGGTGGCCGATTCTTCATAGTATGACACCGGCTGCTTCCTGTCCTTCCATGGTGAGGAACTCTGTGCTGGCTATTACATCTGGTGCAGATCAGGAGGTGTCCCTCGAGATGCCTGCTATATCCAATCCTTTATTAAATACTATTCCTCTTGCTAACATTGATGAGCGGACATATGCAGATCCTGCTGATTTATCTATGTCTGATCTAAATGCTCGTTTGGCTAACCAGTCAAGATTCTCTTTTGACTCTGATTCGGAACTTTCAAAGAAACCATCGACTATTGCAAAATATGCCACGTTGTTTAAAAAACATTTTTTAATTCCACCTTGGACCTACGTTTGGCTGATACTATTTTCATTTTATCTTTTTATGTCAATTGGTTTTGTGTTTTATTTTTTCCGCTTGATTGATGGCCATTATGTGAAAGAAAGAACAGGAATTCGGTACCTTAATGGAACATTGGCCCCTCTTTCCTCCTCACATTCAGCACACAGGCTACGGAGAGACTTGAAAACAGTAGAAATTACTGCTTGGCCTGTCCTTGATGGGATTGTGTGGGATGCGGTTAGGTTTCAGATACATGGCCCCACAGAAGTTATTAATGTTCCTAATGTGCTTGGAGTAAACATGGGAGATGTGGTTAAACAAAATATTCATTCTGATGACTGGGATCTTCAGGCCGTAGAAGCATTGTTCTCTGATTTAAAATATTATTCGGCCTTTGATGCTGAGGATTTGTACTTAGATTCTGTCAATTATGGTGATTTGTTTTGTTATCAACATTATGGAAATCATTTCTTACACAAGACAAGTTCCAGGAGGGTTCCTGTGAATTACACTCAGTGGGAACATTGCCCTGCTCCTTTACAGGGGAGCTCAAGTACGTTTCTGGGAAAATACTCTTATTTTACAGACTTTAATCAATCAAATCCTGAGTCGTTTTATTTTAAAGTAAACCAGAAATTCATGCCCAAAGTCAGACTGACTGATACAAAATTGCTGTATTCAAAGTCCTTTCTAGAAAGGTTATCTGTAGAAGGCTATGAGTTATGGAAGGATACTATTGACCTTAAATCGGTTTGGGGTACCAAAGATTGGCAGGTACAAGGCACTGAGGCTTTGCATCGTGCATGTCTCATCCCGAATCACATGTTGTTTTTAAATTCAACTATTTCCCAAACAACATGTTTTGGATTGGCTACATCTAAAAAGTTAAATACCGCTACTATCCCTGATTTGGAAGAATATTCAGGTTGGAGTAATTTCAGTACATTGTCCATCAGTGAGATACAAGCACTTTTGCAGAACTCCTCCTTTAATGTTTCCCATTTCGACCCGGAGGGGTGGCTCTTGTGGCAAAGGAGCTCTGATGCTTGCCAACGTCGTTTTTTGGGTTTGTCTGAAGGGTTTACACACGTCAGGCCAGATCCCAGGTTTGAAACAGATCACACTGTTACTACTTATTCAGTAGGAAAATTGTGTCAGAACTGGTTACAACATTCCACTTTGGCTGCAGTTAAACTGCATCTGTCCCAGTTGAATGAAAATATAGACCTAAATGATTTTATAAAAGGCCCAGCTAGGGGTAGATCTAAACGCTTTCTTTATGCTATATACAATGAGATTTGGACATTTTCACAAGTTGAGGCAGCAAAACGCCTGAGAGCTATTGATCAAGCAAATTTGGAAAAAGTGCTTGCAGTGGTCGATAACAGTATTAACATGCTTTCTTCCAGAATTTACACATTGGATAATATTGTTTCTTCTGTTGTTGATATTGTACATGATGAAGTGTCCACGTTATACCATGGTCAAAATCAATTGCGTTCTGTGATGCAGTTTGCATGGACGCTACAGACTCTTAAGGCTGGTCGAGTTCCCTGGACCTCATTGAACGTTTCATCCCTTTTTGCTCCTTTTAATCTTACTGAGAAACAGCGCATGCTTTCAATGCGTGATGCTTCATTTTCTATGCTACATATTGAAAAGCTAGAGTCCTTGCCTTTCTCGGTTGCTGAAACCACTACTGCCACATGGCTTATTCATGGATTAATTACATTACCATTCCCTTTATATAAATTTACTAACTGTATGCGTTATATTGCTATAGGACGATATGAACCGCTAGGCAATGCATTCCTACATGAGGCATGGTCATTACCATACACATACAGATGTCTGAAAGATGGAAAAGAGGTTAATCTTAATGGTGAGGAATGCACACAGTCACCTGACCATTCATTAATATGCAGACACATTCAGTTACACGGTTCTTGTAATCAGGACCGCCCAAATTTAGCATGTGTTTTAAAAGGCACGCCAGTTCCAGCAGTAGTGCCCACATTTACATTATTAGCTAATGGTAGTTATTTGCTTTTAAACAACGAATTATGTTGTGGTTTATTAATTGGTGTGGCTTATATAGTTACTGTATCAGAGCGTGTAGTGTGCTGCAAGAACGTGCTATACCCACCCACGCATGGCTCTTCAGATGTCTCCATCTGGCCACGGATCCCAACCTTGGAAGCGAAATCGAATGGTTTAAGCAGAATAAGGGCCCTTTTGTCTCAAAAACAAGTGACCCTGAGTTCGGCCCGGGAAACTTATGTCCTTCACATAGCCAACACCCGCACAGAGGTGCAGGCGCTCTTAAACACTGATTTGCCATTTCATTTCTGCGAGCTGGTACACCAGATTTTTAATGCTTCTTCAACGACTGGCCTTGCACATTTTTTTAAACTAGTAAGCAGTGGCCTCGTGACTATGTTTGAAAAAGTTTTTGGTATCATTCCCACGTTTTTCCACACTATTTTTTCGAGTTTGTTTGGTGGACTACCTGTTTTGCTGGCTGTGGCCGCAGGCTTTCTGTTGGTGTTTTTCTTCATAAAACATGGATGCCCATCCTGCGCAAGACGCCGTTCAACGCCTCCTGACCCTGTGTCGTAATCGGATGCTCAATTACTATGGAACATTGCCGCTTGCAGCATTAAGCACGGCCTATAGATTGTCATTTCGGTTCACCGACTTCACGTGTGTCCAACCTGTGTTTCACTGCCTGAGCTGCGAGTTCGATTGGGCCATTGATTTATGCCTATGCTTGAGGACTGCTCCTGACGTCGATTTTGATCAGCTAATGCGTCCCGTTGTGGCTCACGAGCTGATCTGTTCTGGCGAGAGAGTTATGGCCTTGGCAGCAATAAATGGAGTTCTGGGCCAATGGGAGATCTCTGCAGCGGCGAATGCCTTTCTGACACACAGCGATCTGGTGAACCCACCGAGTTGTCCTCTGACGTTGCAGGAGGATCCGATGCTGGAGGAGCACGTATGTTCTTTCCCATTGCTAAATTGGATGGCTGAACTATTTTCGGATGATGGCAGTGATTTCATACTGGAGGCTGTTGCAACTTTCTTTGCATATACTTTCCAATCGTGAGATGCCTGGAGGGAATGCTTTGTTGTGAAATATAACTTTCCCCTCGCTGAATTGGAGGGATGGACTATGTTCAGCTGATGGAAAGTTCACTCACGTGATGTCGCTGGAGATAACGTCTAGGTGGCACATGACTTTGGATATCGGATAAGTGCCTTGGTTTTTTCTCTTACAAACATTTGAAAGGATGCGACCTGGTCATACATTTCATATTTTTTGGACCTGGCGGAAGACTTTTGGTTCAAGGCTTTTGTTCTTTTTTTTGATTTGAGGCCACTGTAGGCATTCATACATATTCATTCATACATATTCATTCATACATATTTTTAGCTTATTTTAGCTCAAGATTATTGAATTTTGCTTTCAATTTTTGTATCTGATTTAGTATTGCCTTTTCCCTTATGATTGGCGGTGCTCGGACCAATGGGGGGGTGTCATATGGATACTTCATTACATATATTGCGTTAAGTTAGCATGAGTGTATTACATGTTTAAACAGCCGCTTTTCCTTCGGCTTCAGTTTTGCACACGACACGTACTTGTTGTTGTAGCTTTCACCCTAGAAGCGGTGAGGTGTTTTATTTGAGAATAATATGTTATTCCTATGCTATCAGCTTTGCCTCGTACACTTGGTACAACTGTCTGCACACTGAGAGCTGCACACTCTAAGATTAACCTAACACAAGGTTGCTGGGAAGTCTGATCCTCGCACCACATTAGACATTAGACATAACACAAATAATGTTGATGCCAACATTTTGGGCTCTACGCGGGTTTAAGATAGAGTTACACGGAATGAATGAAAACCCTTGGTGCTGCGCAGGAAGAGAGCTGGTAGCTGCTGATGTGAACTGCTCCTACTGACATTGAGAGGTATGGGGCCGCCCTGCTAAAGCCCGAATGAGACCTTCTTAGATATAAAATAATATGCTAGATAGGGTGCGCGAAATATAGGTGCTAGAGATTTCTGTAGGTTTTGCATTATATCATGCTAGCACCTTTTGCTTACTATGGATTAGTGACTATGCTGCTGACTATGGTTTTTATAATCTGCATTTTGGTATTATACAAGATACTGCGTTTGAGAACTTTGCATTGAATAATAAATATTTCAAACTTGCACTTGTGTTCTTTGACTCTCAGTTTTGGTTTGAAATGATTATATAACGAAAGAGTGTTCGTGTGTTCCACGATTCCTGAGGTATTCTAAAGATCATGTTCTGGTTTGCCTAAGACATGTATCATTCCATAATGATCCATGAGGCACTGTAGCTAGCTAGGTAAGGGGATTTCTGACACTGAGATGAGTTTTGGATCATCCTAACTCACTGAGGTTCTAGATCTCTATGCACAGTTCTGTGGGAGAACGGAAACCCTGCTACATCTGCAATTGCTTTAAACCCTGTTTTGAGTACCCCGGCAAGCGAATGTTCTCATGAGAAAGAGATACCTACAGTGCTATTTTCTGATCAGGAAGTTCCGGGTCATGTGCGATACAACCTGCGGCCGAGAAAACATCACGGTGCCTCAGACCCCACCACTAGGAGATAAGGAAAGACTCGATTAAATAGATAGGGTTTGCTAGTTTGCAGGTCTGAGGTACTGAGTGAGACACTGGACTGAACCCGTTGAGAGCTGGAACTTTGATCACTGTGCTCTGTTCAGAAAGAAAGACTGACTCCTGTGAACGGCCAGGTTGTACAACGGGATCATTCAGACCACAATTCTGTGTTTTCTTGAGATGAACGATAGGAGTCTGCCTGTGAGACTCTGACGGACACAGGGAGAAGAACCCTCTGGCAGAACGGACTGCTAGGCCCGAGTTTATTTTTGGACTTTTAGCTAGGAATGTACCCTTTTGGTCATATTGTACTTGAAGAAGAACTTCCCATTGCACCTCGATACGTGCCTTTCTATGAACCAATGTTTTCAACCTGGACCACGAGGGTCAAGGTGGCTTTTGTGTTGGTTATAACTGTTATAATAGCTATTTTTATGGGCTTATTCGTTTATCTAGAGCATAAATACCCTTTGCAAACTCTTTTACCCTCTACTGTTGCACCGCCTGAGCATTTTATGTTCACCTTAGCACCCCACAAAGAACGACATCGCCAGACCTATGCGAAAAATTTATTTGTAGAAATGCTTTATCAGACGCACAGTGCTACCAACACTACTGACTGCTGGGTTTGTGGGCTTCTGCCTTCTGTTGTGCACAATCATGATCTGTTCCTCTCGCTACCTCTGTCCTATTTAGGGAGTTGTGAAGCATGGTTCAAAATGTTTTCCGCCATGAACAATCATTATATAGAAAATAACAAACAGTACACCGAGAAAGATTATAATATGATTTTGGCATATTTCGAAGAGCATCAGGGATTTGACCCACAAGGTAATGGGGGACGGGGATCGTTAGACCCTCAGGCTTGTATGAATAGGTAAATGGAGGTTAAGAACAGTACCTGTTTGCAGGATGAACTCTATGGTTTTAACCATTTTAATGCTTCCCTATATTTCCAGCTTTTTGTTGATCGAAATGTTACAAGCGAACGCATTGTACCCATTCCTATTTTAAATACTTCCTCCGATTTCTGTGTACAGGACATGGGGCATGTACAGGTTGGTGACAGTGTTTGTAATTATACCTATCGTATGAAGACATTTAGCAGTCCACCATTGTTAACGCCACCCAATGTGTATTTCGTATGCGGGAAAAATGCTTACACTTGCTTACCCCGTGGTTGGGCTGAGCACTGCTATCTGTCCTTCCTGTACCCGCCTGTATACATAGCACCGTCCGACTATCATAGAACACACCAGCTACACTCAGCGAGAGCAGGACCCAATAGGCAACGTAGACAGCTCATCGCAACAGAAGTCGATCAGACTGACACCTCCCTGCAGCAGTTCACGGATTTTAGCAAAGGTTTGTTCCCATTCTGGGGACCTATATTTAATAGAAGAGAAATAAGAAGGTTGTCCAGAATAGTAGAAAATGTCATTAACATCACTACTGATATCTTGACCAACATTACGGTTGAGCTTCAGGCGACCAGGCTCGTTGTGCTCCAAAACCGTATGGTTTTGGACGTTTTGGACGTTATCTTGGCCGATCGAGGCGGAGCATGCCGAGTGATTGGCAGCTCCTGCTGTGTATATATTCCAGACTCCGCCCCCACTGTTCATTTGGCCATTCAAAAGCGGCATCGCATAGCGGCCGAAATGCATACCGAAAATGGATCATGGTCACTATCCGGCTGGATCTGGGGGCTCCTGACAACCTGAGGATGGAAATTGTTGTTAATATTGGGTGGAGCGGCCGGTGTCATTTTCACCTGTTGCGCCCTAATACAATGTGGTCTGGCTTGTTGCTCCTATTGTGCTTCCAGAGTGACGACCCTGTGCATCCCTGCCCCAGTTTCTGCCAAGATTCAGATGCTCCAACAGGAGATTCATGAATTAATGGCTATTGATGAGGAGGTTTTCCAAGAATAACGCTCACCTTTTTCTTTAGCTACATAACGCTAAAAGTAGGGTTTGAGGAACCGGAATTGATTTCCGGTTATGTGAAGCATATAATCGATGTTTAAGAATTAGCATGATGTATCTAGATTACTTACCGCAAGTACGCAAACACTAGCATACACCCGAATTGCAGTAACTTTGGGTTCTAACATACACTGCTTTGCATGTTTTATACTTACTTGACTTGACCGACGCCATTTTGTGGCCTCACTCGAAGCCCTACATTAGCAGACCTTATTCAATTATTACACCAAAGTCGTTCACATGAGAAATAGCCCAACTGTTGCAATACTGCTGTCTCTTCTCGTTAGACCTGTCAAGGTTATAGATAGCAGGAGGAGGCCCGATAGGCACATTCCTGGAGGGGTGCGGGCGGACTCTCTCGGTGTTAGCAGAAGTTCAAGTTTAAAATTTGTATAGCGCACTACTCACCCAGACGGTCTCAAGACGCTTGAGGGAGGGGGGGTACTTTACTTATCGAATATCCAAGTTTTTAGTTGTTTTCTGAAGGAGAGGTGGTTTTGTGTAAGGCGGAGGTAGGTGGGGAGAGAATTCCAGGTCTTGGCCGCTAAGTAGGAGAAGGATCTTCCCCCAATGGTGGATATTTGGATGCGTGGAATATCGGCGAGGGCTTGATTGGATGATCGTAGTTGGCGGGTGGGGGTGTAAAAGGACAGGCGCGTGTTGAGGTATTCGGGTCCTAGGTCATAGAGGGCTTTGTGTGCGTGGGTGAGGAGACGGAACATGATTCTCTTGTTGACGGGGAGCCAGTGTAGGTCTTTCAGGTGACCGGAAATGTGAGCATGGCGGGGGATGTCTAGGATGAGTCTGGCTGAGGCGTTCTGGATGCGTTGGAGTTTTTTCTGTAGTTTGGCTGTGGTTCCAGTGCATGGGTGACCGTCTTTCTTGTTTCGGTGGGAATCCAACTGAAGATTTTTTTGAGCATACGTAGGATGTTGAAGCATGATGATGAGACGGCGTTGACTTGTCTGGTCATCGAGATGGAGGAGTCCAGGATGAAGCCCAGGTTACGTGCATGGTCCGTTGGTAAGGGTGCCTTCCCCAGGGCCGGTGGCCACCATGAGTCGTCCCAGGTGGAGGGGGATGATCCTAAGATGAGGACTTCCGTTTTGTCCGAGTTCAGTTTTAAACGGCTGTTCTTCATCCACTCGGCTATTTCTTTCATCCCTTCGTGTAGGTTGGTTTTGGCGGTGTTTGGGTCTTTGGTGAGGGAGAGGATCAGCTGGGTGTCGTTTCCGTTGGAGATGACGTTGAGGTTGTGTTGGCGCGCTATGGAAGCAAGGGGACTCATGTATACGTTGAAGAGGGTTGGACTGAGTGATGATCCTTGTGGTACACCGCAGATGACTTTGGTGGCCTTTGATCTAAAAGGGGGAGGCGGACTCTCTGGGTTCTTCCGGCGAGGAACGAGATGATCCAGTCCAATGCTTTTCCTTGTATTTCGACATTGCTGAGGCGTTGTATAAGGGTGCTATGACAGACTGTGTCGAAGGCTGCGGAGAGGTCAAGTAGGATGAGGGCAGCTGTTTCTCCGTTGTCCAGTAGAGTTCTAATGTCGTCTGTTGCTGCGATGAGGGCGGTCTCGGTGCTGTGCTTGGCTCGGAAGCCGGACTGTGAAGGGTCGAGGGATTTGTTGGATTCGAGGAAGTTTGTTGATGGCTTTCTCAATGACTTTGGCAGAGAATGGGAGGAGCGAAATGGGGCAGTAGTTCTTAAGTTCAGTGGGGTCTGCTGTGGGTTTCTTCAGGAGGGCGCTGAGTTCGGCATGTTTCCAGCTTTCCGGGAAGGTAGCGGTGTTGAGGGAGCAGTTGATGATGTCTCCGAGATGGGGTGCGATAATGGAGTCTGCTTTGTTGAAAATGTGGTGAGGACAAGGGTCGGTTGGCGATCCTGAGTGGATGGAGTTCATCAGGCGGATGGTGTCTTCAGTGGTGATTGGGTTCCAGGCGCAAAGGTTGTTGGAGGGGTGTTTTAGTTCGGAGGTGGGTGGGGTGTACTGGTCTCTGAAGCTGTTATGTATGTCAGCGATTTTGTTGTGGAAGAACGAGGCTAGGGAGTCGCAGAGGTCTTGGGAGGGAGTGATGTCGTTGGTGCCGGCGGTGGGGTTGGTAAACTCTTTGACGATGTTGAATAGTTCCTTGCTGTTGTGGGAGTTGTTGTCGAGTCGATCCTTGAATGCTGACTTCTTGGTGGATCGGATCAGTTGGTGGTGTTTGCGGGTGGTGTTCTTGAAGGTGGTCATGTTGTTAGTGGTTGGGTTTTTTCGCCAGGCTTTCTCGAGGGTGCGACAGATCTTCTTGGATTTCTTAAGGTCATCATTGAACCAGGGGGCTTTTTTGCTACCTTGCTTGATTTGATGGTTTTTCAAGGGTGCTAATTCGTTAGCGCTGTGGGTGATCCATTGTGTGAGGTTGGTGGCTGCTAGGTTTGGGTCCGATGATTTGGCAGGAGGGTTTTGGTGAAGCGATATGAAGAGCTGGTCGGTGGTAATTTTGTTCCAGTTTCTACGGGAATTGGTTGTGGGTGGGTGTGGGTCGTGGCTTATTGTAGTCGAAGTGAACGCAGCTGTGGTCCGTCCAATGGAGAGCTGTGGTGTGATTGAAGGAGATGTGCTTGCTGGAGGTGAAGATTGGGTCGAGCGTGTGCCCGGAATAGTGGGTGGGGGTGTCAACAAGTTGTTTGAGTCCGAGATTGGCGAGGTTGTCCAGAAGGGTGTTGGTGTTGCTGTCTGTGTTCTTTTCCAGGTGGAAGTTGAGGTCTCCCAGTAGAATGTAGTCCTCGGAGGGGAGGGCCTGTGGGCTGATGAAGTCTGAGATGTTTTCGCTGAATTGTGTGCGGGGTCCTGGTGGCCTGTAGATGAGGGTGCCTCTGAGTGTGGTCTTGGGGTCGGTGTAGATCTGGAAGTGAAGGTGTTCGGCGGCTGCGAAGTTTTCATCGGAACTGGTCATGATGCTGATGGTGTTCTTATGGATGATGGCGATGCCTCCTCCTGTTTGGTTGATGCGGTCCTTTCGGATGATCTTGTAGCTGACCGGGATGGCTATGGCGATGTCGGGCCTTGATGAGGCGTTCATCCAGGTTTCTGTGAGAAAGGCGACGTCCGGCGATGTGGTGTCGAGTAGGTTCCAAAGTTCAATGGCGTGTCTGTGGACCGGGCGGGTGTTGAGCAGGATGCACTTCAGGTGGTTAGTGTCGGAGCTCTGTTTGGAGTTTGTGGATTTGGTGTGGGTCTTGATGCAATCGAATTTGCAGGAGTGGTAGGTGAAGGGTCCATGGGTGTGTCCTGGGGCGGCTTGGTGGCAGTTTGAGAGTCGGCCGGGGTTAAGTGCTGAGAGGATTGCGGCGTCGTACGTTATGCGGGTGGAGTGGGTTTTACGGGGGCAGGGGGCCTGGTGCTGGGCGCGGTCCAGGCGCGGACGGGCATAGACGGGCTTACCTTTGGTGCACCTTCGGCGCGCATCGGGCGCACCCGCTGCGCGTGAACGCTGCGCGCAAGTGCATTTGTCATAAACAGAGAGTGGAGGGGGGGCGGAGCGAGGGGGGAGCAGCTGGGAGGCGGGAGCGGGGTGGAGAGGACGGGCTCCGAGGCACAACAACAAAATGGCAGCAAAAGCAAAACCGAAACAGGTTGGGGCACAAATTGGAATTACGCTGTGGGCAGTGGCACCGGCACAATCAGGCACTAATAATTAATTTCTATCATGCAATGCGAGCGCTACGATACAAACTGGCCCAGACACTCGTGAAGGCAATGCGAGCAATGTACAGAATGGCAAAAATACCCCAAGAGGCAATGCGAGCAATGCACAAATGAGCAATAGAACGCTACGGTACACAAGCACCCGTACGACCTTGCTAATCTAGGATGAGCTAAACCAAGACGCTTTGTCTCCCATATATGGTCTTTTCCTCTGCACCAACCTGTACCAACTTGTATTTTTCCATCTTATGTAACGGTTTCGAAAATGTAACAGTATATATGTGATGTTCTGACAGTGTGCCAGCAGTCTTCTTGGCGGACCTCGTGGGGTTAGGTCACAAGGAGCTCCTCTGGCGGAGTTTGTTTGCTATTATAAACGATTGGACCTTCTGCACTGCCAACCAACTGATTATTGGGAATGGGAATGGGATTGGTTGTGAATATAACTCTAATTGGGAGGTGGTAAATATTTTCCGGTACATCAACCAAAGGTATAAAGGAGACGCCGCCTGAGAGCACACAGCACCAAACGTGTAAAGGAGATCCCGTCCGAGAGCACACAGCACCCACATAGCACCAAAGGTGTTAAGGAGACCCCGTCCGAGATCACACAGCACCCACACTGCACCAAAGGTGTAAAGAAGACCCAGCTTTAGAGCACACAGCAGCCACACAGCACCAAAGGTGTAAAGGAGACCCCGTATGAGAGCACACAGCACCAAAGGTGTAAAGGAGACCCCGTCCAAGAGCACACAGCACCTGTACAGCACCAAAGGTATAAAGGAGACCCCGTACGAGAGCACACTGCACCCACACAGCACTAAAGGTATAAAGGAGACCCCGCCCGAGAGCACACAGCACCCACACAGCACGAAAGGCTGAAAGGAGATCCGGTCCGAGAGCACACAGCAACATCCAAGAGCACACAGCACCCTCACAGCACCAGGATATGGAATACCCTTCCCCCGGAAACAAGACTGAACCCCTCCACTGCATCCTTCAAATTGAAAGTAAAAGGCATTCTTATGGAAAAATTCACTTAAACACAGACCTATGATTCTGTGAGAACATCCGTACCTGTTATCAAACTAGTCAACCTAATCAATCTATTTGCCGTTACCATGTCTCATCAGTTCGCTCTTGTTCTGCACCTTATTGCTTTACTTTTTGTCTGCTCAATGATGGTATATATATTTGACTTACTTATCTTTTATTGTAATACCATGACTCATCAGGTCTCTCCTGTTCTGCATCCTACTGTTTTGCTTTATGTTTGCTCTATGGTGTTATGTATATTTGACTGGCCTATCTTTAATGTATGATATAATTAACCTAATTTACTGTAAAGCCCTCTGTTACCCGCAAGGGTCTTGTCCGCACTCTATAAAACTTCCAAAATAAAATAAATAAATAAAATAAAATAAAAATAAATAAAGGTGTAAAGGAGACCCCGTCCAAGAGCACACAGCACCCGCACAGCACCAAAGGCATAAAGGAGACCCCCTCCGAGAGCACACAGCACCCACACAGCACCAAAGTATAAAAGAGACCTCATCCAAGAGCACACAGCACCCACGCAGCACCGAAGGTATAAAAGAGACACTGCCCGAGAGCACATAGCACCCACACAGCACCAAAGGTATAAAGGAGACCCCCTAGAGCACACAGCACCCACACAGCACCAAAGGTATAAAGGAGACCCGCCTGAGAGCACACAGCACCAAAGGGGTAAAGGAGACCCCGTCCGAGAGCACACAGCACGCACACAGTACCAAAGGTGTAAAGGAGACCCAGTCTTGGAGCACACAGCACCCACACAGAACGAAAGGTGTATAGGAGACCCCGTCCAAGAGCACACAGCACCCGCACAGCACCAAAGGTATAAAGGAGACCCCGTAGGAGAGCACACGGCACCCACACAACACTAAAGGTATAAAGGAGACCTCGTCCGAGAGTACACGGAACCCACACAGCACGAAAGGTATAAAGAAGACCCCGTCCGAGAGCACAGAGCACCCACACAGCACCAAACGTATAAAGGAGACCTCGTCCAAGAGCACACAGCACCCACACAGCTCCAAAAGTACAAAGGAGACCCCGCCGGAGAGCGCACAGCACCCACACAGCAACAGAGGTATAAAGGAGACCCCGCCTGAGAGCACACAGCACCAGAGGTATAAAGGAGACACCGCCTGAGAGCACACAGCACCCACATAGCACCAAAGGTATAAAGGAGTCCCCGTCCAAGAGCATAGAGCACCCACACAGCACCAAAGGTATAAAGGAGACCCAACCCGAGAGCGCACAGCACCCACACAGCACTAGAGGTATAAACGAGACCCCGCCTGAAAGCACACAGCACCCACACACAAACTTTACATAAGACACCATAGGAGGTTAAAACACCAGGCCCCAAATATAAAGGAGACCCATGCCAGAGTGCATAGCATCCACACAGCAAACAAATTATGCACAGCACCAAAGGTATAAAGGCGACCCCGTCTGATAGCACACAGCACCCACACAGCACCAAAGGTATAAAGGAGACCATGTCTGAGAGCACACAGCACCAAAGGTATAAAGGAGACCCCGTTCGCTTCGAGTATGTATATATTTTATTATTATTTATTATTATTATTATTAGGTTTTGTAAAGCGCATAGTCACCCGTAAGTATCCCAGCGCTGAGATCCGGAACAAACCAGAGGGTAACAGGGGGAGAGAAGGAGGAAAACAGAAGATCAGGGGAATAGGTGAGATTTCAGTCGCTTCCTGAATCGGAGGTAATCTGGTTCCATCCTAAGATCCCGGGGGATGGAATTCCAAAGGCGGGCAGTGTTGACAGAGAAGCGCCGTCCACCCATGCGCACCTTCTTCACTCTGGGAATAGTGATGAGGTATTCATGGTCAGATCGGAGGGATCTTGAGGCTTTGTAGGGCCTGATGAATTTTTTTAGGATGGGGGGCCTTTCTCCTGTAGGAGTTTGTGTGTCAGACAGAGAGCCTTAAACTTCACTCGCTCTCTCACTGAAAGCCAGTGGAGATGTTTCAGGGCTGGTTTGGCTGAAGATCTAGCCGGGGTGTTGGTGAGATTCCGGGCAGCGGCGTTCTGGATCCTTTGCAGTTTATTGAGGGTTGCCTCGGGAGCTCCCAGATAGATGGTGTGCTGTAATCTAGCCTTGATAAAATAAGGCCTTGGATTAACAGTTTCTGGGAGACAGGAGGGAGTAAGGGCAAAATCTTTCTGATAGATTTGAGGAGCCCTGCCACTGATCCTCCTGCGTCCAAAAGGGCTCTGGCCTCCTCCACTGCAACCAGTAGGGCGATGTCAGTGCCCTGCCCTGGGCGGAATCCGGTTTGCCAGCTTCTGAGAAGGTTGTTGGTCTCCAGAAACTGCGAACGCTTTTTATTAACTAGCTTTTCAGTGATTTTACTGGTTCCGGGGAGGAGAGAGATTGGCCTGTAATTGGCCAAGTCCGAGGGGTCCAGAGAAGGTTTTTTAAGTAGTGCTTTGACAACAGCCGCTTTCCAGCTGGGGGGAACTTTTCCCTGGAGCAAGGAGGCGTTGATGAGCTGAGTGAGTGGGGGGACGCTAGTGGGTGCCACTTTCTTGAGGATGCGTAGGGGAACCGGGTCCCTAGGGGATACGCTTTTGATAGTGTCTAGCGTGGTTGAAACCTCTTCTTCGGTGACTGGTCCGAGAGAGATTAGATGGGGAGTGGTGGGGTTTGAGTTAATGTAACCTTCCTCACTGATGTCAATGGGTGGAAGTGACACTAGAATTTTATGAATCTTCTCCTCAAAGAATTTGGCCAGTTTGAGGCATTTCTCTTCAGCTGCCTTGGAGTCTAGCGGATTCTTTGGTGCAGGGTCTGGGGTTTTAAGTAATTCTTTTAAAATAATGTAAGTTTCCTTGGTGGAGCAAGAGGAATTTTCTATCCTTTCCTGAAAGAATGTGCTCTTGGTATTGCGGAGGGCTAACTTGTAGTTTGTTAAGGAGGTACGGTAGGCTTCTTTCTTGACTACCGATTTATCCTTCCTCCAGGAGCGCTCCGTTCTTTTACACTCCTTCCGTAGGAGGTTTAGCTCGGGAGTGTACCAAGGGGCAGGGCTCACTCTTTTAATTCACCTGAGGGTGGTAGTTTTAGGGAGAAGTTTATCCAATGAAGTAGTGAGCCAAGAGTTGAACTGATCATCAGCACTGGCTGGGTCGGAGACTGGGGGGGGTGGGTGAGGCCTTGAGAATGGAGTCCCATTCGTCTGGCGATAGTTTGTGCCAGCGTCGGTCAGTGACCCGAATTTTGGCCTGTTGGGTGGGTGGAATGAAAAGATGCAGGAGATGGGTATTAAAAAATGATCTGTCCAAGGAAGACGAAGGGGGTTGCCGGTGGTGAGGTCCGTGATGTTGGTAAGAACGGGGTGCAAAAGGTGTCCTTTGTCATGGGTGGGTTCTGAGTTAAATAATCGGATGTCGAGAGACGTAAGGTCAAGAAGAAGTTTGTGCGCAGTGAGGTCCTTGGAGTCTGATAGATGGAGGTTGAGGTCTCCCAAGATAAGAAAGTTGGGAGAGGAAGTCGCTATCTGAGTGACAGAGTCAACAAGAGCGTTTAAAAATTTCCCTGGGGTTTCTGGTGGACGGTATATCAGCAGCCCTGAGAGGGAGTGTGCAGGGGAAACTTGTAACGCAAAGTGGCAGCTTTCACAGTCGTCGATATTAGCATCGCCAGCTCTACATGAGAATTGTTCTTTGTAGATTATCGCAAGGCCGCCTCCTCTGCCGAGGGGTCTGTTTTGAGAATGGATTTGATAGCCTTGGGGTAGAGCGTTGATGATGTCAGAATCCGACCAGGAAGTGAGCCAAGTTTCCGTAAGGAACAAAGCGTCAAAGTCGTGCTCCTGAACTAGAAGATTGATTTCATGGGCGTGTTTAGGGAGGGACCGACAGTTGAGGAAGCCTAGCTGTATGCCATGGTTCCCTAAGATGGTGGAGGCCTGATTACATAGGCCACAGTTGATGAAAGGCTTTCCTCCCGAATGTATGTAGCTGCACTCAGGATTTTTTGACGAGTTGAGTGCTTGGAGCCTATCTCTCGTGTACACAAGTCGGTCATCGGGAGATACGGGCAGAGTGACTGGGCCTGGGTCCGGGTGGGCCCGGACGGGCCCAGACAGGCTTGCCTTAGGCGCGCCCGCTGCGCCCGTCCGCTGCGCGTACGTGAGATGCACATCTTTTTATATTGGGTTAGGGGCGCAGCGTCGTGAGAGTGGGCGTGGCCTAAAGACCGGCTCGCTCGCTGATGGCGGCAATGTAAATATTAATCGCGCTGCAGCGTTTATCTCGGCTGCGCGGGTGTCATGGGCTGCAGACAAGTGCCCCAACAGAGTTCAAAGACAGGGAGACTGGTGAGTTTTAAAAACAAATCAGAACAACAATTTTTTTTTTTTTTAAAATACGATCTCGGTGAACAGAGCTCCCGGCTGTGCCTCAGGAGTATGGGATCTGCATGAGCTTGTAGTCAGCTCGATTAAGTAGGCGGAGGGGCGTGGCCTCGTGAGAGTGGGCGTGGCCTAAATAGGTGTGGTCTTTTATATAGATATACATCCATAAATTCAATTAATACAGACATTTAATTTACATTTTATATTAAATTAACACATTCACATTATATATTAATATATTATATTTATATATACTTACATCATGAAAAATTAATATGCACACATAGTAACCGGTGTAAAATCTATTTACGTTTATAAATAGAAGAAAGCAAATATCATTATATTATGTTATATTATATTAAGTAATTTTATGTTATATTATGTTATATATATGGACACCAATCCCATTACATCGATGCTCACATAAAAAAAATGGAACACAAACTCATATATATAAAATCAATCATCATGTAAGCCTAACTTACCTGTGATCAACTTGCCCCCCAGGGACCTCAACACATGGGGCCAAATGTATTTATTTTAGGGGAAGGGGATGTGGCCGAAGAGGGCCCTGAGAACCCCATCCCCTAGCAACATACAGAAATGATCGCCCCCTCCCTGATCCTTAAGAGGTCCTGGGGACCAGTTCCCCAGGGCCAAAAAATAATTCCATTTGGGGAGGGTTTGCATAGGCCCCTCGAAGCACAAATAGGCCTCAGGAACCCCATCCCCGAGGCCATAAATGACCAATAGGGGAGGGGCACGTGCAGGGGCGGCCTTAGGCATGTGCAAGCTGTGCATCTGCACAGGGCCGCCAAACCCCAGGGGCCGCCACGCCAATATATATCCTTAATATAATAATCCTCTGAGGATGGATACATATTGCGTGTTGCCCCCTGGCAGGGATTTGGCGGCCTCCGGCTCTGTTCCACCTCCAAACACCATGACCCCCCCCCCCCCCCCCTGCCCCCCTTCACTGGCCTCCGCGCCTGCGTTCCTCGGGGCCCCCACCTACGCTCCCTGTCCAGGGCCGCCGTGAGCCTAGAGCCGCCCCTGGCACGTGGCCCCCTCCCCGAGCCTTAAGAGGCTGCAGGAACCCCATCCCCCACGGCCAAAAACATTTATTTTAGGGAAGTGGGGTGCATGACTCCCTTCGCCGAGTTCAAATTGGCCCCAGAGAGCCCATCGCTGGGGCAAAAGAAAAATAATCGAATATTGTGTGAAGTTTATGGGGAGGAGGGGGGGGGGGCATGCTGGCTTCCTGAAAGCCTTCCGTGCCAACCAAGCACTGGCAGAGAGAGTGACCCTTGAAATAGTCCTATTTCGCCAGGTTCTATGTTTTTGGAGACTGCTTTAACCAGTCATAGACAAAAGATGATGCAGAAATGCTGCGAGGCATGTGTGTGTGAGTGTGTGTGCATCGTCTGATGGCACCCAGAGTGGGCCCTTATCATACAGTACCACCTTCCTGGTTGGTGGCAGTCTAGTATCAAAGGTACTGAAACCCTAGAGACAGAGGGCACTCAAGTCATCTGTTGCCATATATACAGATTTGGCTCGACATCCTGTGGCACTTAGAAGTCTCCCTGTCCCTAAGGACGCCTGGCTGAAGGAGAGTTGAGCTGCACGTGTTAGTGAAGTGGTGTTTTCTTTTAGAAATGGACATCCCTTCCCTGGAGAACACGTGTCAAGAAGCCATTTCATTCCGGAGACAGACAGATCGCTTAAGGCTTGAAGTCTGGTCCCATCTGACCCGGGTCAGAAGCTCAGAATGCAGCGGTGAAAAAGTGTAGCGCCTCCCCAGCCGCTGACCCTTCCAGGCACTAGGGAGCGGTGCTTCGAGGCGCCAAGTGTTTCCAAGAGTGCCTATATGATAGTTGTACTGCAAAGCAACAGGCGCTCCCTCTTCCATCCTGTCCATGTTCCCTCATTTAAGAGTGGCAGCACCATCCTACCTACCGTCCATCCGAGGCTGCACCCCCCCTGATATAAAGGAGAACTGTCGCATTTATAATGTACATGAGACCCCATCAGAGGCTACAACACCAGGCCCCACATGTAAAGGAGACCCCGTTCGAGAGCACACAGCACCCACACAGCACCAAAGGTATTAGGGAGACCCTGCCCGAGAGTACACAGCACCCACACAGCACCAAAGGTATAAAGGGGACCCTGACTGAAAGCACACAGCACCAAAGGTATTAGGGAGACTCTGCCCGAGAGTACACAGCACCCACACAGCACCAAAGGTATGAAGGAGACCCTCCCTGAAAGCACACAGCACCCACACAGCATCAAAGGAATAAAGGAGACCATGCCCGAGAGTACATAGCACCCACACAGCACCAAAGGTATTAGGGAGACCCTGCCCGAGAGTAAACAGCACCCACACAGCATCGAAGGTATAAAAGATACCCTGCCTGAAAGCACACAGCACCCACACAGCACCAAAGGTATTAGGGAGACCCTGCCCGAGAGTAAACAGCACCCACACAGCATCGAAGGTATAAAAGATACCCTGCCTGAAAGCACACAGCACCCACACAGCACCAAAGGTATTAGGGAGACCCTGCCCGAGAGTACACAGCACCAAAGGTATGAAGGAGACCCAGTCCAAGAGCACACAGCACCCACACGGCATCGAAGGTATAAAAGAGACCCTGCCTGAAAGCACACAGCACCCACACAGCACCAAAGGTATTAGGGAGACCCTGCCCTAGAGTTCACAGCACCCACACAGTACCAAAGTTATAAAGGAGACCCTGCCTGAAAACACACAGCACCCACACAGCACTAAAGGTATAAAGGAGACCATGCCCGAGAGTACACAGCACCCACACAGCACCAACGGTATGAAGGAGACCCAGTCTAAGAGCACACAGCACCCACACAGCATCGAAGGTATAAAAGAGACCCTGCCTGAAAGCACACAGCACCCACACAGCACCAAAGGTATTAGGGAGACCCTGCCCGAGAGTACACAGCACCCACACAGCACCAAAGGTATAAAGGAGACCCAGTCAGAGAGCACTGAGCACCCACACAGCATCAAAGGTATAAAAGAGACCCTGACTGAAAGCACACAGCACCCACACAGCACCAAAGGTATTAGGGAGACCCTGCCCAAGAGTACACAGCACCAAAGTTATAAAGGAGACCCAGTCCGAGAGCACACAGCATCCACACAGCATAAAAGGTATAAAAGAGACCCTGCCTGAAAGCACACAGCACCCGCACAGCACCAAAGGTATTAGGGAGACCCTGCCCGAGAGTAAACAGCACCCACACAGCATCAAAGGTATAAAAGAGACCCTCCCTGAAAGCACACAGCACCCACACAGCACCAAAGGTATAAAGGAGACCATGCCCGAGAGTACATAGCACCCACACAGCACCAAAGGTATGAAGGAGACCCAGTCCAAGAACACACCGCACCCACACAGCATCAAAGGTATAAAAGAGACCCTGTCTGAAAGCACACAGCACCCGCACAGCACCAAAGGTATTAGGGAGACCCTGCCCGAGAGTAAACAGCACCCACACAGCATCAAAGGTATAAAAGAGACCCTCCCTGAAAGCACACAGCACCCACACAGCACCAAAGGTATAAAGGAGACCATGCCCGAGAGTACATAGCACCCACACAGCACCAAAGGTATGAAGGAGACCCAGTCCAAGAACACACCGCACCCACACAGCATCAAAGGTATAAAAGAGTCCCTGCCTGAAAGCACACAGCATCAAAGGTATTAGGGAGACCCTGCCCGAGAGTACACAGCACCCACACAGCACCAAAGGTATAAAGGAGCCTCATGTCTAAAAAAAGGCTCCCCTTGGAAACTGTTGGCACAACTAAATCATACAACCTCACTTAGCGTCCTACCAGGCACAAGTAACTCACTCACACATACTCATACTGTGAACCAGAAAAACAAATCAGTGCAAAATAAATTATAAAAAAAGTTGCTTAAATTTTTTTTAATGTTATACCAATAGCATCTATATAATTTAAAAATACATTGTACAATATAACAAAACAAGTTAAAAACAATTCTTAATACATCTGTAAAAAAGTGGGACAACAAAACAGCAAGAAAAGTAATTTCAAATCAGATAACACCACGGTAATTAGACTTATAAATAGACAATTTACATGCACAAAGCTTTAGGCGAGACAAATTCTTGCTAGATAATTAGAAAGCAATTGTTTGCATATGTCATATATCCGTAATGATTCCCAAAGGTTAAAGCATCGACGCGTTTCGGTGGGTCCAATGGGGATAACTGCCCACCTTCATCAGGAAATAACCATATCTTCCCACTTCCTGTAACAAGTTCTCATACATGCATCAGATATTCTTTAGATAAAAACGATTTCATATGAAAAAGGTAACCTGCCGCCACAACCGGCTTTAAATGTCTTTGAGGCTATTGCTTTGGCAGGCGCATAACTTCTTCCTGATTAAATGAAGCCACAACTCCTTTCTCGTGCCGCCCAATGTGGCAAAGGAGAGAGTGTAACCAATCTTAAAGGAGCAGAAAAACCGAACCCTGGATGCAGTTTCTCTCGTCGTTAAAAGTATTGAGTTATCGCTCCTAATACGTTGCGCAGGAGTCTCTCACTGAATTCTCAATGTAGTAGATCCTTAAATGGGAGTCTGACATGGAGTAGTATCAGTGGCGTCACTAGGAGGGTGCGGGGGTGCGGACCGCACCGGTTGACACCATCACATGGGTGACATAAAGCAACTTAAAACGTGGTTATTTGACAAGTAATTCCCCACCCCTCCTTAAGTGCCTTGAGACCCTCTGGGTATGTAGTGCGCTATATAAATCCTTTGACTTGACTTGACTTGACTTGACACCGTTGATTCTATGTCTCTCTGCTTAGCAGAGATGGGGTGTCACCCCAGTGCTATGAGATTATTGTCCAACTCCAATTACATTTTAGCTATAATAATACGACGTCCTAGTCAGTATGAAACAAGTATCAGTGTGGCACATAGGGCACAAATAATGCAAATTCATTAATTCCACATCCTCAACCAGGAATTTGTCATAGAGAGAACGAGGTGTGCCCACGTCCTCCACTGACCCACCCGTTCGCCCGGGATTATCTTTAACCCCTTCCTGGCCGCTGTCACTTCAGTGGCTCTCACAGCTTTGCAGCCAGTGACAGCAGCAGAAGTCCTGGCGCGAGGCCTCCCTTGCCCCCAGCCTTGTATATGTACACCCTGGATTATCTTTAACCCTTTCCTTGCCGACACTGCTTCAATGCCTCTCACAGCTTTCCAGCCAGTGACAGGAAGAGAATTCCTGGCGCGGGGCCTCGCTTGCCCCCTGCCCCGTATCCAGTGACACTTCCTGAATCCTTCACTCTCATCCCCCAGGACAGCACACAGGCATTCCAGGCATTTCTCAGGGTGGCATTTAATGCCGCTTTGACGTCTCATATAGGGGTTAAAAACTTTTACCGCATTTATGAAAAGAAATTTAAAGACCGCAGCCATCGCGCAAGAAATCACTGTCCACACTTCTTCAAGGAGCAAGAAAGGCCACTTTATTTTAAGACAGGTGCATAATACATTTCTTGACCACATTCATTATTTATTTATTTCATAAAATTCCAATCTATACAGTGTGCCTAAACATCCCTACCGAACAGAACCCGAAACTAACTCTTGCCTAATATCCCTAGGATTACCCAACAAGCTACCCTTCAGGATGGCCAACCCGCTCCAGGCTGCCCACCCCACTAGCAAAAACCGCCTCCTAAAAGAACAAGACACCTGTCCTAACAGTGGCAAGGCCCGAAGACCAGAGCAGCGCCTAGAGCACTGCAAAATAAAAAACCTAACTAAATCAATAAAGGGAGGGTGGGTGGGGCAAAAAGAACCTCCCTTCCCTTGCCTCCCGCTACGCACTTCCCAACCGCCAGCCTGACTTCTCCTTATCAACTCCCCTAATTAACCCCACCTGCTCCCAGATTGCTCGCGCGAACGCACCCAGGGAAAGACCAGCTTGCGCCTGGCTCTCCCTGGGTCCCCCCTCGCGCAAGAAATCACTGTCCACACTTCTTCAAGGAGCAAGAAAGGCCACTTTATTTTAAGACAGGTGCATAATACATTTCTTGACCACATTCATTATTTATTTATTTCATAAAATTCCAATCTACACAGTATGCCTAAACATCCCAACCTAACAGAACCCGAAACTAACTCTTGCCTAATACCCCTAGGATTACCCAACGAGCTATCCTTCAGGATGGCCAACCCGCTCCAGGCTGCCCACCCCACTAGCAAAAACCGCCACCCAGGAAAACCTTTAGCGTTTTCCTGCCCCACCCAAAAGAGGAAGGGAAGGAGCACACCACAACTGCACCTGAAGAACTTTGGCAATCAAATCCCTGAGCTCCAGAAGGTAAAAAGAAATGCCTAATGTAGACAGATGTACCCCGTCCTCACAGAATAAATGCGTTTCTGAAACTTTCAAATGATGATGAGCCAAACTGTATATACATAAATGGTTACAAAAAAGTTGCATTGTTCTATTCACTTTGCGTCTTGCCTTCTCCATGGCGGAATAGCTCCTCGCCCCACTCCATTGCAATCGAGGCACGAACTCAGTCCATATCACCATGGTGCTCACCCATGTGGTCTTGATGACTTCGAGATCTTGTTTCATTAACTTTAGCAAAGTCAAACCTGATAGAGAAACTAAGTTGTTTTCCCCAAGATGCAGCACCAGTAGATCCGGAGGGCCCCCCCAACCCTTCGAAACCAGAGAAGCCAAGGCGGGAAAGAGACCGCCCCAGCGCATGCCCCCTGTGCCATGCCAGGAGACTTCATGTGTCAGACTGCTTAAACCAAGAGATCTCCCACAAAGCTGACGTGCAGCGGCTACAGCAGCCCTTTTAACAAAAGAGTGCCCCAGGATCCACACCCTCCTTTTGTATCCAGCGACTGAGGGCCAAGGACCTAGGAGAAAAAGAAATGTTAGGCAAAGCAAAGGCGGACCACTTTCTCACATACTTCTCACAAGATCTAGAGCGCCAACGCCCAATACGACGAATTTGAGACCAATCCCACCCCAACCTGGTGGCCTCTGTCGCCACCCCAATCCTGAAGGAATGGGTGCCGAACTGAGAAGGATCCCTCCCCAGGCCCAACAAAACCTTGCGGAGGACAGCTAACAACTGAGAAACAATGATGGGGCTGCCATCAGCATGACAAAAAATTGCCCCCGGAGTAAAATGAGGAGAGGACACAAAAACCTCCCATTCCCCAACAGGGCAGCATGCAGACACACCGCTCCTACCCAGAAACACCCACTTACCCCTCCCCATCTGATCAGTTTTGGACATCCTCAGCCACAGACACACCCTGTCATGCTCCACCACCACCTCACTGCTGGTCATACCCACTCTACCCCTCAAACCCAGCAGTTCAGAGGCCCGAAATGCCCCAAAGAATAACCACACAAAGCACAAACGAAATTTGTGGCACTCAAAAACATCATAGCAGCACACCTCCAATTGTGATAAAAGCAGCTGAAGCAAATCAAAGGTCACCGGCTGCCGTAGCTTCTGACCACCGGCCCGAAGCCTACCTAATCCTTTTAGAACTTTACGAACCAACACCCCCCAACAGGATCCCTCCCCCACCAAAGCTGACCATAAAAAGACACCCCGGCCAACTTGCCCGAAATGGTCGTGTGAGAGAGGCCTTTGTCCGTTAAATGCAAAACAAACTGCAATAAGAATTGTTTATCAGATAACCCAGCCCCGTCCGGACCCGCCATCTCCTCACCAAACTGCAAAAACTCATGCCAGGCCTTCAAATAACTCCGCCGTGTAGAGTCAGCCACTGAATTCTCGACCGAATGTTGGACCCTCAATCCCCCAATTGCCATACGTACTGTGGGATCGCCGTTGGTTCTAGGTCTGCCCCGGGAGCCAATTTGCGGAATTCGGACCACTGAAAGCGAGATAAAGAATCAGCGATACAATTAGTGGCTCCGGGAACATGCCTAGCTTTAAAGACAATATTCAGTTGTAAACACCGCAACATGAAGACGCGCAGGAGCCTCAATACACGTAAATCGCGGGCCCTCTGTTTATTAACAAGGTTAATAAACAACTGCCATATTGTCCACGTGGAACAATACGGAGCGATTCTGAAATTCCTCCCCCCAGATACACAGAGCAACCAACAACGGGAAGAGTTCCAAAAACGCAATGCTGCGACCCTGTTCCTTCCAGTGGACTGTCCAGCCAGCCGCGCACCAACGACCTTCCCAAAAGATGCCGAAGCCGTGAGCTCCTGATGCATCTGTGAAAAGCTGCACCTGCCACACAATGTCCTCATCCGCAAAAAACAAGGACACGCCATTGAAATCTTGCAGGAAACGCAACCAGACATTCAAATCGGCACGGACAGCAGTTGTAATGCGCACCCGATGATGAGGAAGGCTGGCGCCGGACATCGAGAGGCCCAGACGTCTACAAAACGTCCTACCCGCCCGAACAACCCGACAAGCAAAATTGAGGTACCCCAAAAGCTTCTGGACTTTCCGCAGGTCTACTTTGCGCTCCCCCAACACCAATCGGATGAAATCAGACATCTCCCGCACTTTAGCAGCAGGCAATCGCGCCATCAAAGTCATGGTATCAGTT
The DNA here is from genome assembly GCF_964263255.1 of Lissotriton vulgaris. Classification (NCBI taxonomy): domain Eukaryota; kingdom Metazoa; phylum Chordata; class Amphibia; order Caudata; family Salamandridae; genus Lissotriton; species Lissotriton vulgaris. Next base: position 188,415,128 of record NC_141695.1, read on the forward strand.
TCAATCCCTAGAAAAGTCAGGGATGTACAAGGACCTTCGGTCTTATCCGGCACCAAAGGAACGCCCAAATCCTTGGTCATAGCCTGAAAGATTGCCAAAGCCGACTGACACTGCCCAGACTGACCCTCACCAATGAAAAGAAAGTCATCAAGGTAATGGCAGACCAGGACATGGCCGCTGACAAAAGAGAAGGGCCACTGCAGAAATTTACTGAAGGTCTCAAAGAGGGAACATGACACCGAGCAGCCCATGGGTAATACTTTATCGATATAGAAACAGCCACCAAAATGCATGCCCAAGAGACCAATATCCCAAGGATGAATGGGCAGGAGCCGGAAAGCCGACTGAATGTCACTCTTTGCCAGCAAAGCCCCAACACCTGCCGTGCGAACAAGCCGCAAGGCGTCATCCACGGAAGCATATGTCACAGTTGAGTCAGCTGGGTCAATGAAATCGTTGATGGATGCACCCTCAGGCCAAGACGGATGATGGATAAGGCGAAACTCCCCCACTGCCTTTTTTGGTACCACACCCAGCGGAGAGATGATCAAATCAGGGAGAGGACAACTCAGAAAAGGACCAGCAATCCGACCCGCTGCAAGCTCAGCATCCAGCTTCTTCTGCACAACCTGAGGGCACTCTTTCGCAGACTTCAGATTGTCAGACCACCTACCCACCCGGGGACCCTGATACTCAATCCGGAACCCAACTCTGAAACCCCAGGACAAAGTCTTAGCAGCCTCAAAATCAGGATAGTCCCCCAACCACAAATCCAGAACATCCTGCTTAATAGGAGTAGGAGCCCTTATGTACAAAGTGTGGAGGTTGTCCCCTGCACCCTGAACCCCTCCCCTGGTCTCCAACACGCTGTCCGGGAAAACACTGGGTGAGAGCATGTCGCCCCCCACACTGCGCACACTCATGCTTATATCTGCATGCTGGTCGGTTACACGAACCCCTGTTATAATGCCAGCATGCGCCAGAGGAGGAGGACTGTCCTCTGCCCCAAACCCCCGCCCCAGCAAGAGCGGGGCAAAATTGAAAGGGCCGATAATGCACCGGTTGTCCGCTAGCCGTGTGGGTCGTAGCGGGCGGGTGAGCAGATGCCATCCACTGTAGCCACAATTCCGCATCAACCTCACCCCATGAACGCTCTGGAAAAACACTCATACGGGCCCGGAACTCCTCGTCGTACGACAACCAGGCAAAGCCTCCAAAATAACTATGAGCTTTACGTATGACATCAGCATATTTAAACATGTCTACCGCCTTACCCGGATGACGCTGGCAATAAACGCTGGCATAAATTAAAAAGGCCGAAGTCCAGTTCTCAATAGACTTCGGGACTCAAGGCCTCCGAGCCAATTCCAATTCCTCCTCCTTCGACCCTTCCTTAGCTTGGACATCTCTATGGAGAAGCCGAAACACATCCACAAATTCACCACTCCAGATGCGAGTTTTAGTTTTCTCAGACAAATGGGACCCCAAAGGCATCCCCACCCCAGAATAAGGCAATCTTTTAGGCAGGATACTATCCTCCGTAACAGGTTTGGTAGCAGCCACCCCATCCCCCACTGTAGAAACTTCCCCTGTAGTTGCACATTAGAAACATTCAAAATCACCGGCCGCTCAAGCCTCGGTGCCAGAGCGACTCGCTCACCAATAACCCCATCACCCGTACCGATTGATCTGGTACGCTTAACAGGGAGACTCTCCCTTGGTTTCCACACGGCACACCATCCATCCTTACCTCTTGGCAACTGTGCCGACTGCTGCTGAAAATCAACACGATCCCCTTGAGATGGTCTATTCCTCGCTGCCTCACGTACCGCTGCGTGGTCCGCACATGACTCCTGCAAGATACGAGAAACAGGGGGTTGCCCCATCCCACCCCTCTGGGCCCGTGCTGCCAAAAGCCCAACATCCTTATCCCTCAATTCCCCTTCTTCCAAATCATCATCTTGTATATCCAAATATAAAGCATCTCCAGAAAATGAAACTTGTGCACTGCCACTTGGCAGTGCCCCATCACCAATTCCCCGATCATAAAACTGCCAGTCAACGTCATGAAAGCTCCGCGCGCGCAAAACTTCAGAAGAGAGATCCGCTCCAGATAACTCTCCCGTGATCCCACCACTGGAAACAGCCGTAGGGACAGCTCCCAAGCCCGAAGAACCAGTCAACAGCCGCTCAGCCGGAGGAACAACTCGAAAACTGCGGCCGCTCAAGCCAGACTGTGAAGAATCAGCAAAACTACCCCTCCCCCCCCACAGAGGAAAGGGAAACACCCCTCGAGGACCCAGCAACCGGTGCCAACCCAGAGACACCACCCAACCCAGTCGCCAAACCACCCTGGGAAGCAACAGGCTTCACCCGAGGAGCCGGGAACAGCACCTGGCTAGGAACAGAGGGCGCCCCCCGAGGGCCAGACCCAACCCACCATAGGCCTGAGACTGATGGGAAGCAGGAGGGGGGGCAACAGAACCAGAAACCATGGAACTGGGGGCCAGGAGGGTGAGGAGGGGGGCACATCACAAAGGTTGACAAAGTCAGTGGCCAGGGGGGGCCCCGAGAGGGAAAAAACGGGCAGCGCAGCAGGGGGGGGCCCAATTCTGGGCAGCCCTGAGCGAAATCACTGGGTAAATGTTGGAGAGCTTGACCCAGCACAGGGGTGGCAGGAGACAGCAGGTAGCACTGCCCATTCACCCACAAATAGGGCGAAGCCCCATCTGCCAAACCAGGCACTGAAGGGGAGGGGCCCCCGGTAACAGTAGCAGGAACATGGGCCCGGGTGAGGCACTTAGGGTCGAGGCTCCGCCCTCGCTTAGCCCCAGAAACAACAGAAGACTTCCTGGTCTTGCCAGGAGGGGGCCCAACCAAACGCGGGGCCTGCCGGCCCACAGAGCGCCCCCGCCTCCTCCTGGGCGCCCCACGCAATACAGCACTTCCCAAAGGCAAAAGGCATACCTGCTGGTGGGCGCCCGGGTCAACCGGCGGGGGCCCCGAGTCTGCGGGAACCTGGGCCGGCATCTGCAAAGCCGCCGGCATGGCAGCCTCTCCGTCGTCATCGTCGTCCGGGTCAGGTGACAAACAAGCAGTCACCGCCCGCGACACGCCCTCAGCAGCCTCGCGAGGGGGCGGGCCAAACCTACCCACGCCTCTGCCGGCACTCCGGGCCGCAGGAGGTCCTCGCGCCCAGCGGAGCAAAGCGTCTGGACAGCCCACCTAACCTCCGCCGCCTCCTCCATGGCCCCCGGACAGATTACAAGTAAGCGAGCAGGGCAAAAAGAACCTCCCTTCCCTTGCCTCCCGCTACGCACTTCCCAACCGCCAGCTTGACTTCCCCTTATCAACTCCCCTAATTAACCCCACCTGCTCCCAGATTGCTCGCGCAAACGCACCCAGGGAAAGACCAGTTCGCGCCTGGCTCTCCCTGTGTCCCCCCATGTGTGACAGTGAGCGAAAGGCACTAAATGGCTGTGTAATATATTTCAGTGTGTTTTGGTTTCTGTATTTCATGTTCTCTTACATAGATGCATTTCTCAATCTGCTCGAAAAATCCAACTCCCTGTAAGAAAAAGTGGAATGGGGGCACAGTACTTGTTAATTGTATATGAATATTCCCCAAATGTTGCAATTTTATCCCCGTTTTAGATTTTTTGGGGCCAATTCACAAAGAGTAGGGTAATAACAACACAGGGCCGCACTCGGCGTCCAAACGTCGATGACGTTCGAAACGTCACTCACGTGACATGGACGCTCCCGGACCTGCCGTTTTCATCAGCCCACTGCCCATGCCCACCACTACAAGTGTGAGAGGTCTACCTCTGTCTGTGCGCACCCGACAGAAGGCTGAGCCCCGAGGTTGCATTTATTGATGGCCAGTCTGAGCAGGGGAAGATTCCAGGGCTGACGAGGATGAGGAGTCCGCAAATTGTATCTGGTCAGCAGAACTAATTCTTCCAGGCAGATGAAGGGGCTGGGATGGGAGTTCCAGATGGGCTGCACCGCGAGCCTGTCCGGGCGGGAGAATGAGCTGTGCACTGCCACCCTGGCGTACCACCCAGACACCCACACACCCGGAGGCAGTGGGACAGCGGGGCCATGATTCGGGTAAGCAAAGATGCAAATCTGGACAAAATGAAACTGTGTGGCTTTTTAGGCGAGGCTACTACTGAGGTGAATGTTCCTAGAGTGACCCAACAAAGGGACTCCGAGGAGGCCCATCATGGATTCATGGGGGTAAGTCATGAGGGGGTGACACCATGATACCCGCACTGGGTGATACCAACCCTAGTGACGCCGCTGGGTAGTATTCCTCCGTAGGCGTAGGAACTGCATTCAAGGTTCCATTTTTCTGCTCCTTGAAGATTGGTTACACTCTACCCCTGTGGTTTTATTGGGTCCTCTCTCTTTTTTTCCAAATAAAGGAGCCTCATGCCGGAGTGAACAGCACCCACACTCATAATGCACACGAGTCTCCGCCTGAGGCTGCGCCCCCATCACTAAAGATTCGAACGAGGCCCGAACTTCACTCCTGAGCTGGCGTCACGCTGATAGAGTGACTACAGTCTGAGTACGTCTTCAGCAGGATGGGGCTGGGCTGAAAGCATTGAGTAGGAATGGTCTATGGTTTAGTATCATGCCATACAGAAGCGAGGATGTTGAGGATACATAAAAGCCGAATTATTTCATTTTAGAAATTAAGCCACACTGTATATTTTGCAGCGCAACTTCAATAACATGTTGGCAAAAAGATGTGAGTTTAGCAGGCTGTTCTGAGGAGAAACACAAAATATTCTAAAACTTCAAATGCGCTGCAGCTCACAGAAACATTATTTGTTTGTGCAACAAACTGTGTGTGTGTCTGTCAGAAAATTGCGAGCCACACCCCCAGGGCTACTTTCGGAGAGGAGGGGGCTGATGTTAGCTTAAACCCCCCCAAAACTGAACAACACACAGCCTACTGGGGATATCCATGCGTCCCCCAGGGCGAATCCAAGAACCGGATTTATGAAAGCGACACCACCTCGGTATCTGAATTAAGGCCGTGATATTACACCTCTAACCAAGTTTATATCCGTTAGTGACATCACCCCAGGGCCAGAGACAGGAAGTGACATAATTCCAGGGATGGGTTATGAGGCAATGGCATTGGTACAGAATCCTGAGATTGGGCAGCCACATCACTGCAGGGTTAGGATATAAAAAAAGACATCCCCAAGGACCCTAATATCACCCAACAAGTCAGAGTCAACACTTGTGTACCCTAACATTAGACAATGACATCACTCCAGGAACCGAATATAGACCAATGACATCACTACAGGAACTTGATACAAAGCAATGACATAATTCCAGGAAGTGCCGCTCGCAGAAGGACTGCTAAGGATTCCTACTTGCCCTCCAAAGCGTGATTACCAGTGTCTTGCCTGTGGCCTGGGAGCCCGTGTGCTCGGCCATCCTCTTGCCCTTTGAACCTCGTCAATCTTCGTCTTGCCTGGGAGCCCGTGTGCTCAGCCACTATCTGCAGCGGGGTCTTCTTTGGTAGCAACTGGGAGCGGGACTGCGAGGACCAGGAGCGCTTGCGTGCCATCATTCCGCGCACCTGGTGCCTCTTCCCGCACCCTCCTCTCTGTGAGCAATAAAACAACTCGCGGCCCCCGCTTTGCGGGAGCCGCTCGCAGAAGGACTGCTAAGGATTCCTACTTGCCCTCCAAAGCGTGATTACCAGCGTCTTGCCTGTGGCCTGGGAGCCCGTGTGCTCGGCCTTCCTCTTGCCCTTTGAACCTCGTCAATCTGCGTCTTGCCTGGGGCCTGGGAGCCCGTGTGCTCGGCCACTATCTGCAGCGGGGTCTTCTTTGGTAGCAACTGGGAGCGGGACTGCGAGGACCAGGAGCGCTTGCGTGCCATCATTCCGCGCACCTGGTGCCTCTTCCCGCCCCCTCTTCTCTGTGAGCAATAAAACAACTCGCGGCCCCCGCTTCGTGGGAGCCGCTCGCAGAAGGACTGCTAACGATTCCTACTTGCCCTCCATAGCGTGATTACCAGCGTCTTGCCTGGGGCCTGGGAGCCTGTGTGCTCGGCCATCCTCTTGCCCTTTGAACCTCGTCAATCTGCGTCTTGCCTGGGGCCTGGGAGCCCGTGTGCTCGGCCACTATCTGCAGCGGGGTCTTCTTTGGTAGCAACTGGGAGCGGGACTGCGAGGACCAGGAGCGCTTGCGTGCCATCATTCCTCGCACCTGGTGCCTCTTCCCGCCCCCTCCTCTCTGTGAGCGATAAAACAACTCGCGGCCCCCGCTTTGCGGGAGCTGCTCGCAGAAGGACTGCTAAGGATTCCTACTTGCCCTCCAAAGTGTGATTACCAGCGTCTTGCCTGTGCCTGGGAGCCCGTGTGCTCGGCCATCCTCTTGCCCTTTGAACCTCGTCAATCTGCGTCTTGCCTGGTGCCTGGGAGCCCGTGTGCTCGGCCACTATCTGCAGCGGGGTCTTCTTTGGTAGCAACTGGGAGCGGGACTGCGAGGACCAGGAGCGCTTGCGTGCCATCATTCCGCGCACCTGGTGCCTCTTCCCGCCCCCTTACCCTATTTAGCCCAGCCTCCTAACGCGTTCGCGGGACGTGCGCGGACGAAGGCGCGGGCGAAGACCGGGCAAAGAGCGGGCCATTTGAGGCCATTCGAGAACGTTAGAGACTGGACTGGGCCACCCTATTTACATCAGGTATTACCGCCTAAACCCACCTCTTGGCAAAACTCATATCACCGCCCTCTAGTTAGTCGCCCCTGAGCCATATTGCCCACTATGAGCAAAATGGAGACCAGGAGCAAAGCCAACCTGTTAGCCAATGGCCCCACAACAACTACCCCAAACCAAGGCAAAATAGACAACTATTTTTTGAAAGCAGGTTCCCTCTTGATAGATGATATCACCCTTCTAGAAAGACGAATCTCGCAGGGAACCGGAGGTGGCTTAGCAATAATCCATAAAGCTATTTACGAAGTTGCCAGCACCCCGGTGCTCCTCCCAGATAGTGAATGTCTCTCCTTCTCTATAAAATTCAGCCCTATTCATACCCTCTCCGGTATACTTATATACCGTCCGCCAGGACCCCAGGGCCCTTTCCTTTCAAAACTCGCCCCTACAATTGCGGACCTGGCGCTCAGCTCTGCTAACTACACAATCATGGGAGATCTCAACATCCATCTGGATGACCCGACCAACCCCTCTGCCAGAGAACTTACATCAAGCCTACAAGCCTTGGAGCTACATCAACTTGTCCTCGGGCCCACACATCAAAAAGGGCATCTCCTAGATCCCATTTTCAGTAACTGTCTCAATCTTCTTACCAAAAACCCCTCCCCACTGCCCTGGTCTGATCATTTCCTCATCCCATTCACTTGGACCCCCCCCTACCTCCCTCCTTCAAAACCCCCGACGACTCTGCTATCAAGGAACTGGCAAAAAATCCCCCTACCCGAATGGCAAACCTCCCTACAATGTACGAAACCCCCTAACTCATCGCACCCTATTCAGGGGAACGATAATTATAACAGGTGGATCACCAACTCTTTAAATCTGGTACTCCCCATGAAAAGTCTTCATCCCAAGCGGGGCAATCCAACTGCCCCATGGTACACAGACGATCTACGGAAGGCCAAACGCGCCTGTAAGCAGATGGAAAGAAAATGGCGCCTTCACTACTGCCCTGCAGATAAAATCAGTTACAGAGCAGCTATTAAAAATTATAAAGCAGACATCCAACAAGCTCAGGCCTCATTCTACGAACAAAAAATAGACAATGCGGTGAATAAACCCAAGGAGATTTACCGTATTGCCAAAACCCTCCTGCGACTTCCTGAGACTCCTAAAGTCCACAACAACACCCAGAACCATTGCGAGGAAATAGCGGAATTCTTCCATCAAAAAATAGAATTGATCAATTCCTCCTTCCCCCATCCCACCTCCCCGCCCAGAGACCCTACCAACATTGACCCTATGGTAGCCCCACCCAGTGTTCTCAACAACTTCCCAGCTCTTGACAAAATCAATCTGGAAAAGTATATGAGAATGGTAAAATCTGGATCCCCAACTGACCCAGCCCCTCCCAGGGTTCTCACCCAAATAACCAGCCAGATTTCACCCACCATCCAAGCTCTGCTCAATTCCTCCCTCAATACTGGCATCGTTCCCCCCCTATGGAAGAGAGCCATGGTCAAAGCACTATTAAAGAAACCTACTCTTTACCAATCAAACCCTTCAAACTTCCGACCCATCTCCCTTCTACCCTGGCTCAGCAAAATTCTGGAAAAACATGTCAATTCTATTCTGACAGACTTTCTAGAATCCAACAACATACTGGACCCCACCCAGACAGGTTTCAGGCCCCGCCACGGAACTGAGACTGCCCTGATTGCAGTGACGGAGGAGGCAAGAAGGATCCTGGACGGTGGCGGCTCCACGGCCATCGTCCTACTTGACCTGAGTGCCTCCTTCGACACTGTAAATCACAGCATCCTAATCCATCGCCTCAGTAGGATTGGAGTGTCAGGAATGGCGCTCACCTGGCTGGAATCATTCCTCACAGACAGATCCTTCCAGGTATTCGAAAAGGAGTTTACCTCCTCTAGTAAACCTCTTAACTGTGGAGTGCCTCAGGGCTCCTCCCTGAGTCCCACCCTTTTTAATGTTTACCTCTGTCCCCTAGCTGATGTCGTCCGCTCTTTTGGGGTGAAAATTGTCACCTACGCGGACGACACTCAGCTGGTGGTAGCACTGGACCCCCCTCTCAACTCCAACAACAGCCTACACAACTGCCTGGAAGCTGTTGCGTCCTGGATGTCGGTCTCCCATCTAAACCTTAACGGGGACAAGACGGAGGTAATGCTCCTTGGAAACAAGATCTCCAAATCCATCGATACCATCCGGCCCCTCTGTTTAGGTAGCCCCCCCAACCTAAGGATCAAATTAAGAGCCTTGGGATCTGGCTCGACCGCAATCTCACCTTCAACTACCAAGCCACCAAACTAGCCGCCATCTGCTTTGGGCTGATGAGATTGCTCCGCAAGATTCTCCCCCTTCTCCCGTTTCACTCCAGACGAATCATGGTCCAAGGACTAATCCTGACACGCCTCGATTGCGGTAACGCCCTATACCTAGGCGCCCCACAGTCCACACTGTCCAAACTGCAAGTTGTCCAAAACTGCGCAGCAAGAATCCGCTTGAACCTCCCTCGCCGATCCTCAGTAAAAGCCAGATTGAAGGACCTTCACTGGCTACCCATGAAAGCTAGAATAGAATTCAAGAGCATGTGCGTCGCGCACCGCTCCTACTGGGGAACAGGCCCCGCCATAAATCAACATTTGGTTGAAGCATACCATCCTCCTCGAGCCCTCAGATCCGCGACCTCCTACCTAACCTCCATACCACGTATAAAAAGAGCCAGATGCGGAGGCCGCTCGCTTTCCTACAACTTGGCCAGGATCTGGAACACTCTACCACTCACAATCAGGTCAGAATCCAACCTGCTCACATTTCGAAAACTCCTAAAAACTTGTCTTTTTAATAAATCTCACACTTAACCCACCCTCTGCTCCCCCCACCCCCGCCGTACAGTTCAACCCTCCAGTCTGTCTACAGCGCTGGGACGCCTTTGGGTAGCCATCGCGCTTTACAAATTTTCATTCCATTCCATTCCAGGAAATAGAGTGGGTCAGGAGGTCATCGATGGGTGTAACAGCGATGGCAAAAACTCCTGAAGATAGGCGGGTTATAGATAGCTCACATCTGGGTGCCTGTGGTGGGGTACAACGACCTACTAGTATAGATCTCTCCGAGGGAACAATAAGTGATTTAGAGGACATGAGTCTTCTCTCATTGCCTCTAACACAAATCACCCAACCACCTAACCTAACAAATACGGGGGAGGATACTGATTTCATCATCCATTGCCCCACCTTACTTAGGGAAGAAACGGCCACAACAATTGATACCCCAAATTTAGTAGGGTCACCTAGTGCCAATCGGGGGATAAGGGAGGGTGCCATTCAAAAAAGGATAGCAGGGAAACAGAGCACTAAGGATAGGAAGACCAAAAAAGCAAAGGGAAAAACAGGGAAAACACACAACACAGCTAGCTCAGACCATACTAACCAGGAAGGAACCCCACCGGTGATAGCGGTGATAGCGATTGATCCCTCCCAGCAACTTCCCAGTGATACCCTCACTGACCAGCCACCTCCCACCATGGAACACACTTCTGAGATAGCAGAAGAGGACATATCATTAGCTGACATAGGTCACCTTTTGAAGTCGATTATAAGCCCTCTAGAAGCACGCCTGATGAAGATGGAGGCGAGATTAATCAAAATCGAGAAAACCGCCCTACAGATTATGGACTGTTGGAAACCGGGGGCTTCCCGCCCCACGCTACCCAACATTGACCCAAAATATAACTGTAACTCGGTTTCTACAAAACCTGTAAAAGCTAATGAGGTAGTGATAACAAATACAGCGGGTGACAAAAACATCAAATCACACAGTAATCAACCACCAAAATCAAAACCCAAATCAGCAATGCCAGAGACTTCTGGCCCCACCAAACAACTCCCTATCACGCAACAGCGACCAACTTTAGTCAATGATAACGTGCAGTTGAATTCACAACACAAGAGTTCCCCTATACCCCCCTTGATCACCAATCAAGATACACACGATTCGAATCATTTAAAGGCAAAACCACCAAGAACAGTCACAGTCAATCTTCCACCTGAGGTGGCTCCATATACTGTTATCCTAATTGGGGTACCCAAATTAAAATCAGACTCGTATGAAACAGGGGAGTCTCTGAAAAATAAAGTCATTAATTGGCTCTCAACACATAGCCCCTTCCCCAGAGGCATGACCAGCGATATTCGCATGGTAAGAAGAGTCTCGTGGGTAGGCAAGAGACCTAAAACAATCAGTGGCGATTGTCTATTGGTGAGTTTAAGAGAACCAAGAACAGTCTCTTTCATATGCAGTCCAGCTCTGGAAGATGAAGGGAGCGCTATTCATCCTGTCCCCCTCTCGTTTTTCTATCCACCTAATGACCATGCAACGAATGCCCAGAGCAGAGGACATTATCAGAACTCACATGATAACTGGGAGGGCAATCCGGGAAGGAGAATTCCCTTCAACCAATCACGAATACCCCCCTTCTGCCCAAACACATATGGCCATTCCCAGGGATGGGAAACTGTTCAGAGAAGAGGGATGGGAAGGGGTGGATTTGATAGAGAGGACCCATGGCCCCCGAGATTTTATCAGCCACCATTCCTACCACTGTTTAATCATTATGAGTGTCTTGAAATGGTGGACTGACAGTTGGCCTCCATAAAAGGGGCACAAGCGCAACCAGCAGGGTATGAAAGTGGCTATTATGCACCCCCGACCTGTAGGCAGGAGAAATCCACTACTGGGTCTCTAGACCTGTCCCAGGAGCTACATAAAAGGGAAATTAGCCTAGATGGCCCACCATCGACTGAGGGGCAAATGGATAGTACCCCTCAGCTTGAAAGCATAAGATCCACGGCCAAACAATTTGACACTCAAAATACCCCACAAACCTTAAAAATTCTTTCCTGGAATGTGGCTGGCCTAACCAACAAAATAGATTCGGACACATGGGCCGATCTAACGCAACCAACAAGCGTCTGTCTCTTCCAAGAGACCTGGACAAGGGAAGAGACTTCCTTTGGGGGCTTCCAGACATATTCTATCCCTGCTGTCTGGAGTGGGAAAGGCAGACCTTCCGGAGGCTTAGCAATCTGGGTGGCCTCGGATTTAGGATGCCGAGCTTCAAGATATCCAGTAGATATACTGGCCGTCTTACTTGAATGGCCAGGTCCTATTAAACTTTTGGTTATAAACATCTATTGCAGGCCGGTCAAAAAAGCGTCCACTTCCAAAACCATAGAAACTCTGTCAACCCTTCTGGAAACCATCCCTGCGGATATGTCTTACCTAATAGGGGGGGACTTCAATTCACACTTTGAGCCACTACCTGGCCTACTTGATGGACCCTCCCTAGAGGAGGATTCAAGTTGGCAGGTCCCTCAGACTGAAGCACCCCCTCCCAGAGCATGGACATCCCTTGCCGTACAGATAAACACTCTAAATCTCACCTATGGTTTGAGAGCCTGTAACGGCCGCACTAGGTCCGACATCCCGTCCAAATGTACATTTAATAAAGCAGGGAGGCAATCCAGAACAGACTACTTCCTGGTACAATTGCAGGCATGGAAAAGGGTGGTGGACTTTAAAATAATACCCAGGCACGACAGTGACCACAATGCCCTGGAACTAGAGTATACCATCCCTTGGGTCACTGTGACAGGTGAGGAGAACTTGAAAGGAGGACATCTATTGGAGAACAACAGGAGGCGGATAAAATGGGAAAAACTTGCCTCCAGTGGGGAAAAGCTTGCCTCTCTCTATGCTGGGATTATTCCCATCCTCGAAGAGGCTTTTGACCTGTGGAATCCAGACTCTCCAACAGACAGAAGTGAGGACATAGCCCAAGTACATGCACATTTAATTAAGAAGCTCGATGCTGACCTTTTTAGCACAGGCCGACCTAGAGCACAGGGACAAACCAAGAACACCTGGTATAACAGCACATGTCGCTTGGCAAAACGAGACCTCCTATCCACCATAAAAGAAGGAGGTGCTAGGAAGGAGATCCGCTCTAAAAGGAGTGCGTACAAATCACTCATAGCTAACGCTAGAATAGAGTGGGACGTACAGCACTGGGAGAATCTATCGGAGTCCCTAGCTAAAAGGGACTCGCGTAGATTCTGGAGAATAATCAACCATGGGAGCGGGGATCTCCCCTCTGCAATTGAACCCAACATAGCGGCCAATGTTTGGCAGGATCATTTCCAACAACTATATGCCCTGTACATGATGAGTTAGTAACACCAACATCCAATAGCCTCATCACATACACATCTCCCCCTTTCACTTTAAAAGATGTCAAGGTGGCTATAATGGGTCTTGCTTCCGGAAAGGCCCCGGGTTTGGATGGGGTGCCGGGTGATCTTTTTAATTAAACAACAGGAGGTGGTGGTGATGGGCAGAGTTTCTGAATTAAGCAGAATACTCTCACCCAGTCAAGAGATCAGGGCTTAGTCCAACACCGTTTTTTAGCTCACTGCACCATCCCAGCTCAGAACCTGGCTATATGCAAATTAGTCTGTCCCTGGCCCAGTGTATCATGGGAACAGGGCAAACCAAACTACCAAGCCAATTCTTTAACTGGGAAGGAAACAAGCTACCGGGGACCGGTTTCTAGCATTTCAGCCGTCTTCGGCCCGGCTTGCTTGAATCCTGATGGTGCAATGAGCAAGGGACTCACGTCTGAGTATACCTTTCCACGCTTATGGTGGACAAAATAATTAAACAACAGGGGGTGGTGATGGACAGAGTTTCTGAATTAAGCAGAATACTCTCACCCAGTCAAGAGATCAGGGCTTAGTCCAACACCGTTTTTTAGCTCACTGCACCATCCCAGCTCAGAACCTGGCTATATGCAAATTAGTCTGTCCCTGGCCCAGTGTATCATGGGAACAGGGCAAACCAAACTACCAAGCCAATTCTTTAACTGGGAAGGAAACAAGCTACCGGGGACCGGTTTCTAGCATTTCAGCCGTCTTCGGCCCGGCTTGCTTGAATCCTGATGGTGCAATGAGCAAGGGACTCACGTCTGAGTATACCCTTCCACGCTTATGGTGGACAAAATAATTAAACAACAGGGGGTGGTGATGGACAGAGTTTCTGAATTAAGCAGAATACTCTCACCCAGTCAAGAGATCAGGGCTTAGTCCAACACCGTTTTTTAGCTCACTGCACCATCCCAGCTCAGAACCTGGCTATATGCAAATTAGTCTGTCCCTGGCCCAGTGTATCATGGGAACAGGGCAAACCAAACTACCAAGCCAATTCTTTAACTGGGAAGGAAACAAGCTACCGGGGACCGGTTTCTAGCATTTCAGCCGTCTTCGGCCCGGCTTGCTTGAATCCTGATAGTGCAATGAGCAAGGGTGATCTTTTTAGGCATGAACCTGGGATTTGGGCACCCTACTTGATGGTTTTATTCAATGCAGTGCTGGGGGGAATGAAAATTCCGGATACTTGGCTGGGAGCAGAGGTGGTCCCGATATACAAAAAGGGACCGCCCCTGCTCCCCGCCAACTATCGCCCAATCAGCCTCATTGATGTAACCCAAAAGTTGTTTGGAAGACTAATCCTGGATAGGCTCCAAAGCTGGATGGAAGAAACTGATATTTTAAGCCCTCTCCAGGCAGGTTTTAGGAAGGGAGTGTCAACAGTGGATCAAATACTCAGACTAAATATCTTATACTGGAAGACAGCACTTCTAGAAGGGGGGTCACTGTATGCTGTCTTCGTGGACCTCCGTGCCGCCTTCGACTTGGTCCCTCGGGCCAAGTTGTGGGTGGTACTGGGGGACATGGGCGTCCCTGGAGACATTCTCCAGATTCTTATTAGGCTACACACAGACAATTACGCCTGTGTAAGATATGGAAAGGGCGGTAGGCTGACAGATAGGTTTCCTGTCCAACGTGGGGTAAGGCAGGGCTGTGTGTTGGCGCCGACCCTGTTCTGTCTATTCACGAACGGGGTGATAGAACACTTGCGCAGAATCCCTAATATTGATGCCCTGCAACTGAACAGCAGCAGGGTGCCAGCGATTATGTTCGCGGACGACACCCTGCTGTTGTCAAAAACACCTATGGTGCTACAGAGGGTTCTGGACGGATTTTTGGAGTTTTGTAATGAAAGGGGATTAAAAATAAACCCCTCGAAGACTAAATTCATGATCCTCAGCCAAAAGCCCAAAAATAGTCCAAATCCCCGCTTGGGATCCACACCCCTAGAGAGAGTGCAAGTGATTGAGTACTTAGGCATAACCCTCAATCAAAATTTAACCTGGTTGCCACACAAAACAAAGGCAACCACAAAACTAATCCAGAGGGCTGGTGCTATCATAAGAATTGCAAAAAAATCCTCCCTTCGTCGACTGGCACCTGCAATAAACATTTATAAAGCCCAAGCACGAGGAGGCATCACCTATGGGGCTGAGCCATGGGGACATACACCGCTACAGTCTATACAGGTCGCAGAGAACAATTTTATCAGACAATTGGCGGCCCTTCCTCTGAGTACCCCCTTACTCCCCTTGAGAAATGGACTTGGCACTGCGCCCAATCACCGAAGAACTGAGCCTCAAACCCCTGACCTATTGGAGGCGGTTGTGGAGCAGCCAGGATTTGGGCCATTACAGAAGCGAATTACAGGAGCTCCTTAGATTAATTCAAGTGTCCAAAATTCCATGGCTCAAGTATATCAGGGACATGTGTACGACCCTTGGAGTTCCAGAGCTATGGTGTAATCCAGAACTAATGTCCGTAAGGCTCCCGAGGAAAGAACTTTCCAAATTGTTCTATAGCTTTATGCTACAAAGATCTCTGAGTCTAATCTGGGAAGGTTCTTTAACTGACAGTTTTACCAAAGTAAAAGACTCTTACAGTCCTGAATATGTCTTGGACGCTATGTCCCCAGTGCACATAAGGAAGATCTTCCTGCAATGGAGATACGGCTCTCTCCCTTTGAGGTCCTTCACCAAAACCTGGAACGGTAACCTAGACTCGAGCAATTGCCCTGTGTGCAACTACAAGCTGGAAAGTGACCTACACGTGGTCTTGTTTTGCAAAGCCTATAGCAAAATCAGGAGCTATTGGCTGGTCCCCTATTTAAGGAACTTGGGCTTTCGAACTTACGCCCCAGCCTATAGAGTGCTCAAAACTGACCTTGCAGCCCCAAATGTGTTCGTAATGGCGAAACTCTTGACGGCAATGTGGAGATCACGTGCAAGAATTATAAGAGACTCCAACGCGGCACGATCCATTAGTTCTTAATCTAATCTAAAAATGTATTGTGTAACCATGAACTTTGATTTCTCGAATTTTGAAATTGCTGCATCTATTTTAATTTTTTTTTAATGATTTAATGTCGTTTACTTGTATATCTTTTATGATCTCAACGATCGAAATAAAGATTTTTTGATTTTGAAAAAAATTCCAGGAAGCCGATGTGAGGTAATGACGTAATTACTGGGACATAATAGAAGACAACTCTACAGATAAGGCATTGACGTCACTCGTGTAAGTAAAGCAAATACATCCCTACCGGAAACTACCATAAAGCCATGAAATCACAACTGGAAACTAATATCGAGTAATACCACTACAGGACACTAATAGAATCCAAAATACACTATTCTAGTGATCGGAAATAAAGCAATTATGTCCATACCGGAAGCTACGATAAAGCAATTACATCGCTACCAGAACCTACTATCAAGCAATTACATCCCTACCAGAAGCTACTATAAAGCCATGACATCACTCCAGGAACCTAATGTGGATCAATGACATCACTCTAGGAACCTGATTCAAAGCAATGACAACTCCAGAACGGTGATATCAGGCACTGACGTCATTACTGGGACATAATAGAAGACAGTGGCAACTCTACGGATAAGGCATTGACTTCACTCCAGTAAGCAGAGCAATTACATCCCCACCGGAAACTACTATAAAGCGATGACATCACTCCTGGAAACTAATAGAGAGCAATGACAAAACAGGAATGAGATCTAAGGCAGTGACACCTCTCTGAGAACCTCGCATGAGGTAATGACCTTTGCACATGAACCTGAGACGAGGCAGGTACATCACTCTAGGAACATACTGCAAGGCGTCACTTCAGGAATCCGAGACAAGGCAGTGACATCATTCTAGCTACCTGTTAAGCCATGACGTCACTACTGGAATATGAGTGAAGGCAGGCAGCGGCATCACTGTAGGTACCTGATGTAAGGTAATAACGTCACAATTGGAATCCTAGTCAGTGCAAATATATCACTAAATGTACCTGAAATAAAGAAAGTAGTGACATCACTCCAGGAATCCGAGACACCCTAGCGGCATCTCTGTAGGTACTTAGAATGAAGCAGTGACATCACTCCAAGAATCCGAGACACCCTCGCGGCATCTCTGCAGGTACTTAGCATAAAGCAGTGACATCACTGTAAGAATCCGAGACACCCTAGTGGCATCTCTGAAGGTACTTAGCATGAAGCAGTGACATCACTCCAAGAATCCGAGACACCCTAGCGGCATCTCTGCAGGTTCTTAGCATAAAGCAGTGACATCACTCCAAGAATCCGAGACACCCTCACGGCATCTCTGCAGGTTCTTAGCATGAAGCAGTGACATCACTCCAAGAATCCGAGACACCCCCGCGGCATCTCTGCAGGTACTTAGCATAAAGCAGTGACATCACTGTAAGAATCCGAGACACCCTAGTGGCATCTCTGAAGGTACTTAGCATGAAGCAGTGACATCACTCCAAGAATCCGAGACACCCTAGCGGCATCTCTGCAGGTTCTTAGCATAAAGCAGTGACATCACTCCAAGAATCCGAGACACCCTCACGGCATCTCTGCAGGTTCTTAGCATGAAGCAGTGACATCACTCCAAGAATCCGAGACACTCTAGCGACATCTCTGCAGGTTCTTAGCATAAAGCAGTGACATCACTCCAAGAATCCGAGACACCCTCACGGCATCTCTGCAGGTTCTTAGCATGAAGCAGTGACATCACTCCAAGAATCCGAGACACCCTAGCGGCATCTCTGCAGGTACTTAGCATGAAGCAGTGACATCACTCCAAGAATCCGAGACACCCTAGCGGCATCTCTGCAGGTACTTAGCATAAAGCAGTGACATCGCTCCAAGAATCCGAGACACCCTCACGGCATCTCTGCAGGTTCTTAGCATGAAGCAGTGACATCACTCCAAGAATCCGAGACACCCTAGCAGCATCTCTGCAGGTTCTTAGCATAAAGCAGTGACATCACTCCAAGAATCCGAGAGTCCCTCGTGGCATGTCTGCAGGTTCTTAGCATAAAGCAGTGACATCACTCCAAGAATCCGAGAGTCCCTCGTGGCATGTCTGCAGGTTCTTAGCATGAAGCAGTGACATCACTCCAAGGATCCGAGACACCCTAGTGGCATCTCTGCAGGTGCTTAGCATGAAGCAGTGACATCACTCCAAGAATCCGAGACACCCTTGTGGCATCTCTGCAGGTACTTAGCATAAAGCAGTGACATCACTCCGAGAATCCGAGACACCCTAGCAGCATCTCTGCAGGTTCTTAGCATAAAGCAGTGACATTACTCAAAGAATCCGAGACACCCTAGCGGCACCTCTGCAGGTACTTAGCATGAACCAGGGACATCACTCCAAGAATCCGAGACACCCTTGCGGCATCTCTGCAGGTTCTTAGCATGAAGCAGTGACATCACTCCAAGAATCCGAGACACCCTAGCGGCACCTCTGCAGGTACTTAGCATGAAGCAGTGACATCACTCCAAGAATCCGAGTCACCCTAGCGGCATCTCTGCAGGTACTTAGCATGAAGCAGTGGACATCACTCCAAGAATCCGAGACACCCTAGCGGCATCTCTGCAGGTACTTAGCATGAAGCAGTGGACATCACTCCAAGAATCCGAGACACCCTAGCGGCATCTCTGCAGGCACTTAGCATGAAGCAGTGGACATCACTCCAAGAATCCGAGACACCCTAGCGGCATCTCTGCAGGTACTTAGCATGAAGCAGTTACATCACTCCAAGAATCCGAGACACCCTAGCGGCATCTCTGCAGGTACTTAGCATGAAGCAGTGACATCACTCTAAGAATCTGAGACACCCTAGCGGCATCTCTGCAGGTACTTAGCATAAAGCAGTGACATCACTCCAAGAATCCGAGACACCCTCGCGGCATCTCTGCAGGTACTTAGCATAAAGCAGTGACATCACTCCAAGAATCCGAGACACCCTAGAGGCATCTCTGCAGGTACTTAGCATAAAGCAGTGACATCACTATAAGAATCCGAGACACCCTGGCGGCATTTCGGCAGGTTCTTAGCATAAAGCAGTGACATCACTCCAAGAATCCGAGACACCCTAGCGGCATCTCTGCAGGTTCTTAGCATAAAGCAGCGGCATCACTCCAAGAATCCGAGACACCCTAGCGGCATCTCTGCAGGTTCTTAGTATAAAGCAGTGACATCACTATGAAAATCCGAGACACCCTGGCAGCATTTCGGCAGGTTCTTAGCATAAAGCAGTGGCATCACTCCAAGAATCCGAGACACCCTAGCGGCATCTCTGCAGGTACTTAGCATGAAGCAGTGACATCACTCCAAGAATCCGAGACACCCTAGAGGCATCTCTGCAGGTACTTAGCATAAAGCAGTGACATCACTATAAGAATCCGAGACACCCTGGCGGCATTTCGGCAGGTTCTTAGCATAAAGCAGTGACATCACTCCAAGAATCCGAGACACCCTAGCGGCATCTCTGCAGGTACTTAGCATGAAGCAGTGACATCACTCCAAGAATCTGAGACACCCTAGCGGCATCTCTGCAGGTACTTAGCATAAAGCAGCGGCATCACTCCAAGAATCCGAGACATCCTAGCTGCATTTCTGCAGGTACTTAGCATGAAGCAGTGACATCACTCCAAGACTCCGAGACACCCTAGCGGCATCTCTGCAGGTTCTTAGCATGAAGCAGGGACATCACTCCAAGAATCCGAGACACCCTAGCGGCATCTCTGCAGGTACTTAGCATGAAGCAGTGACATCACTATAAGAATCCGAGACACCCTCGCGGCATCTCTGCAGGTACTTAGCATAAAGCACAGACATCACTCCAAGAATCCGAGACACCCTAGCGGCATCTCTGCAGGTGCCTAGCATGAAGCAGTGACATCACTCCAAGAATCCGAGACACCCTAGCGGCATCTCTGCAGGTACTTAGCATGAAGCAGGGACATCACTCCAAGAATCCGAGACACCCTAGCGGCATCTCTTCAGGTACTTAGCATGAAGCAGTGACATCACTCCAAGAATCCGAGACATCCTAGCGGCATCTCTGCAGGTACTTAGCATGAAGCAGTGACATAACTCCAAGAATCCGAGACATCCTAGCGGCATCTCTGCAGGTACTTAGCATGAAGCAGTGACATCACTCCAAGAATCCGAGACACCCTAGCGGCATCTCTGCAGGTACTTAGCATGAAGCAGTGACATCACTCCAAGAATCCGAGACATCCTAGTGGCATCTCTGCAGGCACTTAGCATGAAGCAGTGACATCACTCCAAGAATTCGAAACACCCTAGCAGCATTTCTGCAGGTACTTAGCATGAAGCAGAGACATCACTCCAAGAATCCGAGACACCCTAGCGGCATCTCTGCAGGTACTTAGCATGAAGCAGTGACATCACTCCAAGAATCCGAGACACCCTAGAGGCATCTCTGCAGGTACTTAGCATAAAGCAGTGACATCACTCCAAGAATCCGAGACACCCTAGCGGCATCTCTGCAGGTACTTAGCATGATGCAGTGACATCACTCCAAGAATTCGAGACACCCTAGCGGCATCTCTGCAGGTACTTAGCATGAAGCAGTGACATCACTCCAAGAATCCGAGACACCCTAGCGGCATCTCTGAAGGTACTTAGCATGAAGCAGTGACATCACTCCAAGAATCCGAGACACCCTAGCGGCATCTCTGAAGGTACTTAGCATGAAGCAGTGACATCACTCCAAGAATCCGAGACACCCTAGCGGCATCTCTGCAAGTACTTAGCATGAAGCAGTGACATCACTCCAAGAATCCGAGACACCCTAGCGGCATCTCTGCAGGTACTTAGCATGAAGCAGTGACATCACTCCAAGAATCCGAGACACCCTAGCGGCATCTCTGCAGGTACTTAGCATGAAAATGTGACATCACTCCAAGAATCCGAGACACCCTAGCGGCATCTCTGCAGGTACTTAGCATGAAGCAGTGACATCACTCCAAGAATCCGAGACACCCTAGCGGCATCTCTGCAGGTACTTAGCATGAAGCAGTGACATCACTCCAAGAATCCGAGACACCCTAGCGGCATCTCTGCAGGTACTTAGCATGAAGCAGTGACATCACTCCAAGAATCCGAGTCACCCTAGCGGCATCTCTGCAGGTACTTAGCATGAAGCAGTGACATCACTCCATGAATCTGAGACACCCTAGCGGCATCTCTGCAGGTACTTAGCATAAAGCAGCGGCATCACTCCAAGAATCCGAGACATCCTAGCTGCATTTCTGCAGGTACTTAGCATGAAGCAGCGACATCACTCCAAGACTCCGAGACACCCTAGCGGCATCTCTGCAGGTTCTTAGCATGAAGCAGGGACATCACTCCAAGAATCCGAGACACCCTAGCGGCATCTCTGCAGGTACTTAGCATGAAGCAGTGACATCACTCCAAGAATCTGAGACACCCTAGCGGCATCTCTGCAGGTACTTAGCATAAAGCAGCGGCATCACTCCAAGAATCCGAGACATCCTAGCTGCATTTCTGCAGGTACTTAGCATGAAGCAGTGACATCACTCCAAGACTCCGAGACACCCTAGCGGCATCTCTGCAGGTTCTTAGCATGAAGCAGGGACATCACTCCAAGAATCCGAGACACCCTAGCGGCATCTCTGCAGGTACTTAGCATGAAGCAGTGACATCACTATAAGAATCCGAGACACCCTCGCGGCATCTCTGCAGGTACTTAGCATAAAGCACAGACATCACTCCAAGAATCCGAGACACCCTAGCGGCATCTCTGCAGGTGCCTAGCATGAAGCAGTGACATCACTCCAAGAATCCGAGACACCCTAGCGGCATCTCTGCAGGTACTTAGCATGAAGCAGGGACATCACTCCAAGAATCCGAGACACCCTAGCGGCATCTCTGCAGGTACTTAGCATGAAGCAGTGACATCACTCCAAGAATCCGAGACATCCTAGCGGCATCTCTGCAGGTACTTAGCATGAAGCAGTGACATAACTCCAAGAATCCGAGACATCCTAGCGGCATCTCTGCAGGTACTTAGCATGAAGCAGTGACATCACTCCAAGAATCCGAGACACCCTAGCGGCATCTCTGCAGGTACTTAGCATGAAACAGTGACATCACTCCAAGAATCCGAGACATCCTAGTGGCATCTCTGCAGGCACTTAGCATGAAGCAGTGACATCACTCCAAGAATTCGAAACACCCTAGCAGCATTTCTGCAGGTACTTAGCATGAAGCAGAGACATCACTCCAAGAATCCGAGACACCCTAGCGGCATCTCTGCAGGTACTTAGCATGAAGCAGTGACATCACTCCAAGAATCCGAGACACCCTAGAGGCATCTCTGCAGGTACTTAGCATAAAGCAGTGACATCACTCCAAGAATCCGAGACACCCTAGCGGCATCTCTGCAGGTACTTAGCATGATGCAGTGACATCACTCCAAGAATTCGAGACACCCTAGCGGCATCTCTGCAGGTACTTAGCATGAAGCAGTGACATCACTCCAAGAATCCGAGACACCCTAGCGGCATCTCTGAAGGTACTTAGCATGAAGCAGTGACATCACTCCAAGAATCCGAGACACCCTAGCGGCATCTCTGAAGGTACTTAGCATGAAGCAGTGACATCACTCCAAGAATCCGAGACACCCTAGCGGCATCTCTGCAAGTACTTAGCATGAAGCAGTGACATCACTCCAAGAATCCGAGACACCCTAGCGGCATCTCTGCAGGTACTTAGCATGAAGCAGTGACATCACTCCAAGAATCCGAGACACCCTAGCGGCATCTCTGCAGGTACTTAGCATGAAGCAGTGACATCACTCCAAGAATCCGAGACACCCTAGCGGCATCTCTGCAGGTACTTAGCATGAAGCAGTGACATCACTCCAAGAATCCGAGACACCCTAGCGGCATCTCTGCAGGTACTTAGCATGAAGCAGTGACATCACTCCAGTAACCTGTGGCAGGATCATTCTGAAGTTATTTTGAGGAGATTAGTCTTAATGTCGACTCTCTCGACTCGCCACGCGCCAACAAGTGAGTGACCTCACTTAATGACGCTGGCCTCGCCTCGGATGTTGACGCAGCAGAAGTCACGGCTTCCGTTTAAAAGGTGCGCGCTTCCGCCCACGGGGCCCGGCTGAGGATGGCCTCCGAAGAACCCTAATTAATTGGTCCCCTCTCCTCGCCAGAGGCGGGCGGGGGGCTCGCGGTTCCGCTGCTGGAGAGCTCTAATGAATTTTTCTTCTTCTCCTGAGTTTGCTGACTCAGCGGATCTCCTGTCCTCCCACCGGTGCTAATGGTCTTCAATGCAGTCCGCGCTGGGGCTGGCGCATTAACCCTTTCCCTGCCAGGCACAAGCACTCTGCATTCAAGACCGTGATGATGCAGGTGAAGAGAGTGTAAACTAAAATTTACACACACAGATGTGTTCTCTTTGAAGCTAACATATCATATCATCTTTGAAGCTAACATATCATATCATAACATATCTTTTGAAGCTGAACTCCCAGCCTGGCTCTCAGAGGTCCAAAGCATTGCACTGCAGGAGTGGTAACATGAGGGGTGTGCAGCGAAGATGTGGAATCCCTCCTCTGTGCTATTAAATAATGCATTAATGTTGTTACTCTTCACCCCTCCTCTTTGCTATGTTATGTGTATTTGTTAAGCGCTCTATCATTTGCGAGGGTATCCTGGCCCTGTTTAGGTGTGAGTGTCAAATATGCCTCTTTTTTCCGCATTCTCTCACCCCGCATGTCGTTACAACGACCGCTTTGTAACAACGCATACCATTACCCTGCAAGTCGTAACAACGACTTGCGGAGGGGGGCGCTGAATTTTGGAATAGTATCCTTTACTATTCCAACTCCAGTTTGTGGAGACAGTAGGGAAGGTGTTGGGTTTTAAATCCATCACCTTCCCCTCCCTTCCGCAAGTTGTTGCAACGACTTGCGGGGTAATGGTATGGGATGAAACAGCGTGGCTGTTGTAACTACCGCGTTGTAACAACATGCCGGTTGAAGGATGCGTAGTAAGGGGTGTTTGCCGTGTGTGTCTAGCCCTGCTCATGGTCAGTTGGTGAATTGAAAATCCAGGTCCTCAGCTTCTTGCAGAATTTCTAAAGTGAGGAGGAGGCTGTGATGTGGAGTGCAAGGTTGCTCCACACTTTAGGAGTGATGTAAGAGAATGTCTGTCCTCCTGATTTGGTTCTGTGTATGCATGGGATGTTGGTGAGTAACAGTCCTGCGAAGCAGATGTGTCTAGATGGTTGGTGGGAGGAGATGCAACTGTTCATGTACGTGGAGCCTGAGTTGACTGTTGCCTTGACTGTGTATGAGGAGTTTTAAATGAGTGTGTTTCTGTATCGGGAGAGAGTGTATTTCCCTGTTGTGTGATGTGAGTTCTGTGTGAGGTCGAGGATGAAGGAGTCTTGCTGCAGAGTTCTGAATTGTTTGTAGTCTTTAGTTAGTTGCTTATCTTGGCGTAAGAGGGTGTTCCCATAGTCCAGCTTGCTGGTGACTAGGGCATGAGTGACAGTTTTCTAGTGTTGTTTGGGAGCCATTTCAAGATCTTCCTCAGCATCTTCAGGTGTGGAAACAGGCTGCAGTGACAGCGCTGACGTTTGTGGTCTTGTTCAGTTTGCAGTGGATGATTATACCCAGATTCCTGGTATAGGTCCTGGGAGTGGGTCTGAGTTTGAAGTCCCATGGCGAGGTTTTCTTGCGAAGATCACTACTTCTGTCTTGTCGGTGTTGAGCTTGCTTTCAACCAGTTAAGCAACTTCCGTAATTCAGGCAGTGAACTTGTTTCTTGTGTTGGCGGTCTTTCGGAGAGAGAAAGTAAGAGTTGCGTGTCATCTGCGTAGTAGAGGATGTTGATGTGTGTGCGGATGGCAGTGGCCAGAGGGATCATTTATGCATTGAAGAGGGAGGGGCTGAGCGATGAATCTTGAGGCACTCAGCAGATGAGTTTTCAGGCTTCCCAGGAGTAAAGTGCCAGTCTGGCAGCTTGTGTTCTTTGCCCTTTTCACCTCTTCTCTCCTTAATGTTCCTCCTCTCCTCTTTCTGCTGCTTTTCCCTCTTCAGCTCCCACTCTCCTCACTTCCCTTCCTGTACCTCCCCCTTCCTCCGGCCCTGCATTCTCTTATCCCTTCCACCATCTATCTTCTCTTTATCCCAACCCTCCAAAGAATAAAGCAATGTCATACCTTGAAGTGAGAGCCACTGCCCTTGAAACCTGTTTTAGAGCCAAATACCCACCCTGCACACCACAGCCTCTGTCCCAGCCCTTCCTTGAACATTGCATCTCCTCTTTTCTTTACCACTCCCCCACATATCTACACCTGTCTCTACATCTGTCCTATCCATCCCTTATCTCACCGTACCTGACCTCTTAGCACATTGTCCCGTCCTTGCCTCTTCCTTCCTGTTTCTTTTGCTAAATCATTTGAGTCCACTTTGGTCCACTCTCATAATCTTCTCTTATTGTTCCTTCTTTCGGGGGAACTTTTCTAAGAGACCAGCACCCCACGCGAGTACTCATTGACCCCGGTTCCCGTATTCTGTTCTTCCAATGGCTTGATATGTTTCCTAGTTTGTATTTCCTTACCTCTCCAGGGGTATTTTCATAGTCAAGGTTTACTCTAGGAGGTGGTTAGTAGTTAGGACTCAAACAGAAATTGCCATTGAAATATAGATGCTCAGGTACAGGTGTTTATATCATAAAGAATAGTTATTTAATATAACTGTAAAATAATAGAGCTGTAAGAGGTAAATACAATGTTACCAAGCATTGGTCTCGCCTTTTGGCCTTGTTGATGCTTTTAGCTAGGCAGATCAGCATTGGGGAAAAGAATTGCAAAACACGGTTGTTACAATTGCAATGACAAATGTAAGTCTCATGATAAAGCTGCATACATATGCCTGCATGCATCACCACCCCTGTGCGTGCATACGGCATGGCATCATGGCACTACTGGGGTCAATAATTTATTTTTAATTTACCATTTCAAGATGTTGGAAGGCCAGCTTGGAGCAGTAAATTAAGAAAATATACAAAGTGCATAAAAGTGCATCATTTAGAACGGTGCAGTCCAGCAACAAATTACATCTAGAGGACCCTCAAAAATAAACAAAAAAACGAATGAAACTGTGAGGGCAGGCAACGATAGCGTGGGTAGGGGTGTAAGGGTGGGAGTGAATGTCACCAAGCAACGGAAGCCGTGGGCGGAAGAAACAGGGGTTTAGCAATGGAGGAGCCGAGGGGGTGGTATCAAATAAAAAAAACAGCCAAGGAGAACAGGCAGGGGCAGATGCACCATGAGACAAGTTTGGGGCGGAGCAACACAGGGAACATGTGTGCATAGGAATCTGAGGGGTAAGCAGCACATAGATGACAGAGGAAGAAAACTGGTGCACTGCCATCAATTATTGAACAACCAAAAAAATCCCTGATGGTGTGTTCTGGAATGGAACAAGTTATTATTCTAAAACATGGTAAAGAAGCTATGCTCCATGGGAGGGACAAACAAGAGAAAAGGAAGGAAAGTGGTTGAAAAAAAATAAGCAAATGAGACTAGCAAGAAAGACAACAAATCCTGACCAGTGAGCATACTCAAAGTCCACTTGAAGTATTGGTATTGTACACAGTAATATTTTAACAACGGACAGCTGAAAGTTGTCTGAAGGAAGACATAAAAATAAAAGTGTTAAGCAGTAAGAATGTCCTAGTCTAACACAACCTTCTTGGTTTACTTTGCTCTGCAGGCTTGGGATCCAGCCTCTAAGAAAGAGCTGATTGGTCCTCAACTGCAAAACTCAAAGTTGGTGAGATAACTCAAAAGGCTTTAATTAAATCAATGTGGCTTATTCACAAAAAACATTTAGTCCATTTAGTCGAAAATATGTTTCCCATACACTTGCAGGGAGTCCACTAAGGGATTCCTGGCTGGTGCGTATGCGTTTATGAGTGCGGATTTCTCCTCCACGAGGAGGGTGAAGGTGAGGTTTGCCTTGGAGGTTTGGGAATGCCGACACAAATATAAAGTTTTTGGGGATTCTGAATCTCCCTTGTTCCCTTTTCTCTCTGGCCATGGTTGGAGGTTTACTCAAGGAAAAGCTGGAGTATTTACCCTTCCTGGAAGGCAAGAGAAATGGATCACTCCCAAATTTGGTTTGAGAGTAGGAGAGTGAGATCTCTCTGGGAAAAACTTTTCTTCCCGCGTCAGACCTTCCTGCTATGGACACCAGAAGTCTGCACAGGGTGGATAGGAGGCTTTCAAAAGTCACCTGACATCCCAGGAGCTCACATGGAACATGTGCTTAGTGCATCTTTCCAGGCGTACTACTGGTGATATTAGGAAATACATTTAAAAGTATGCTCGGCCAGAGGCGTCGGTATCAAGTCCAATCTCCCCACGTATTTTTGTGATTTGATCCATTGGTTCTTTGTGAGTCACTGGTGTCATAGAGTTACCTTTGCCTCTTAGATGTTATTTGCATACGGCAGGTGGACTTTCAGAGTCAAGATTGTATTCCTAACCAGAAATGGTTGGCATGTTCTGGTGAATGAATGATTGAATGTAGTTATCTTATGAAGTGCACTAATACTCAGACACAGCATCTAGGCGATATTCCGGACACATAACCACTTGCCAAAAACTACTGCTACCCCAGAATATTCAGATAAAGGAAGGGACTAGATTCTAAGATATTAAATAAGCACCCATCTCATCTGACGCAGGGAACTGCCAGGTTTTCAGGAGTTTCCTGAAGACGGCTTCATTTTCCACTAATCGCATAGAGAAAGGAAGCTGATTCCACGCTTTGAAGCCTAACATGATAAAGGATTTATCACCTCTGGTTTTAAGCCTGAAATTGGGGGTTCATAGGAGATTAGTATTGGTCGATCTAAGTGTCCTTTGAGTGCTGCAATGCATAAAGCGATCAGAAAGATATTTCGACCCTCTTAAAGGAAGGGCTCTGAAAACCGTAGTCAAGGATTGAAATAGAATCCGTTTGTGAACTCGTAAAATGCAAAGACCTGAGCTCCTCAGATGCGGAGCTCCGATGAGGCAGCTAAAGCACCAGTCTTACGGCCGCATTTTGTACCTCTTATGAGGTAGCTAAAGCACCAGTCTTGTGGCCACATTTTGTACCTCGTATGAGGCAGCTAAAGCACCAGTGTTGTGGCGGCATTTTATACCTCGTATGAGGCAGCTAAAGCACCAGTCTTGCGGCGTCATTTTGTACCTCTTATGAGGCAGCTAAAGTACCAGTCTAGTGGCCGCATTTTTTACCTCTTATGAGGCAGCTAACGCACCAGTCTTGCAGCCGCATTTTGTACCTTTTTTGAGGCAGCTAAAGCACCAGTCTTGTGGCCGCATTTTGTACCTCTTATCAAGCAGCTAAAGCACAAGTCTTGTGGCGGCATATTGTACCTCGTATAAGGCAGCTAAAGCACCAGTCTTGGGGCCGCATTTTGTACCTTGTATGAGGCAGCTAAAGCACCAGTTTTGCGGCCGCATTTTGTATCTCTTATGAGGCAGCTAAAGCACCAGTCTTGCGGCCGCATTTTGTACCTCTTATGAGGCAGCTAAAGCACCAGTCTTGCGACCGCATTTTGTACCTCTTATGAGGCAGCGAAAGCACCAGTCTTGGAGCCGCATTTTTAACCTCTTATGAGGCAGCTAAAGCACCAGTCTTGCGGCCGCATTTTGTACCTCGTATGAGGCAGCTAAAGCACCAGTCTTGCTGCGGCATTTTGTACCTCTTATGAGGCCGCTAAAGCACCAGTGTTGCGGCCGCATTTTGTACCTCTTATGAGGCAGCTAAAGCATCCGTCTTGTGTCCACATTTTGTACCTCTTATGAGGCAGCTAAAGCACCAGTCTTGCAGCCGCATTTTATACCTCTTATGAGGCAGCTAAAGAACAAGTCTTGCGGCCGCATGTTATACCTCGTATGAGGCAGCTGAAGCACCAGTCCTGCAGCCGCATTTTTTACCTCTTATGAGCAGCTAAAACACCAGTCTTGCGGCCACATTTTGTACCTCGTATAAGGCAGTTAAAGCACCAGTCTTGCGGCCGCATTTTGTACCTCTTATGAGGCAGCTTAAACACCAGTCTTATGGCTGCATTTTTGTACCTCTTATGAGGCAGCTAAAGCACCAGTGTGGCGGCCGCATTTTGTACCTCATATGAGGCAGCTAAAGCACCTGTCTTGCGGTTGCATTTTGTACCTCTTATGAGGCAGCTAAGGCACCAGTGGTGCGGCTGCATTTTGTAGCTCGTATGAGGCAGCTAAAGCACCTGTCTTGCGGCCGCATTTTGTACCTCTTATCAAGCAGCTAAAGCACAAGTCTTGCGGCGGCATATTGTACCTCTTACAAGGCAGCTAAAGCACCAGTCTTGAGGCCACATTTTGTACCTCATATGAGGCAGCTAAAGCACCAGTCTTATGGCTGCATTTTGTACCTCGTATAAGGCAGTTAAAGCACCAGTCTTGTGGCCGCATTTCGTACCTCATACGAGGCAGCTAAAGCACCAGTCTTGCGTCTGCATTTTGTACCTCTTATGAGGCAGCTAAAGCACCAGTCTTGCGGCCGCATTTTGTAGCTCGTATGAGGCAGCTAAAGCACCTGTCTTGCTGCCGCATTTTGTACCTCTTATCAAGCAGCTAAAGCACAAGTCTTGCGGCGGCATATTGTACCTCTTACAAGGCAGCTAAAGCACCAGTCTTGAGGCCACATTTTGTACCTCATATGAGGCAGCTAAAGCACCAGTCTTGCGGCCGCATTTTGTACCTCTTATGAGGCAGCTAAAGCACCAATCTTGCGCCCGCATTTTGTACCTCGTATGAGGCAGCTAAAGCACCAGTATTGCGGCCGCATTTTGATACCTATTATGAGGCAGCTAAAGCACCAGTGTTGCGGCTGCATTTTGTACCTCATATTAGGCAGCTAAAGCACCAGTCTTGTGGTGGCATTTTGTACCTCTTATGAGGCAGCTAAAGCACTAGTCTTGCGGCCGCATTTTGTACCTCTTATGAGGCAGATAAAGCACCAGTCTTACAGCCACATTTTTATACCTCTTATGAGGCAGCTAAAGCAACAGTCTTGAGGCCGCATTTTCTACCTCTTATGAGGCAGCTAAAGCACCAGTCTTGCGGACACATTTTGCACCTCTTATCAAACAGCTAAAGCACAAGTCTTGCGGCGGCATATTGTACCTCTTACTAGGCAGCTAAAGCACCAGTCTTGAGGCCACATTTTGTACCTCTTATGAGGCAGCTAAAGCACCAGTCTTGCCGCCACATTTTGTACCTCTTATGAGGCAGCTAAAGCACCAGTCTTGCGGCCACATTTTATACCTCATATGAGGCAGCAAAAGCACCAGTCTTGCGGCTGCATTTTGTACCTCTTATGCGGCAGCTAAGGCACCAGTCTTGCGGTCGCATTTTGTACCTCGTATGAGGCAGCTAAAGCACCAGTATTGCGGCCGCATTTTGATACCTATTATGAGGCAGCTAAAGCACCAGAGTTGCGGCTGCATTTTGTACCTCATATTAGGCAGCTAAAGCACCAGTCTTGTGGCGGCATTTTGTACCTCTTATGAGGCAGCTAAAGCACCAGTCTTGCGGCCGCATTTTGTACCTCTTATGAGGCAGATAAAGCACCAGTCTTACAGCCACATTTTTAAACCTCTTATGAGGCAGCTAAAGCAACAGTCTTGCGGCCGCATTTTCTACCTCTTATGAGGCAGCTAAAGCACCAGTCTTGCGGACACATTTTGCACCTCTTATCAAACAGCTAAAGCACAAGTCTTGCGGCGGCATATTGTACCTCTTACTAGGCAGCTAAAGCACCAGTCTTGAGGCCACATTTTGTACCTCTTATGAGGCAGCTAAAGCACCAGTCTTGCCGCCACATTTTATACCTCTTATGAGGCAGCTAAAGCACCAGTCTTGCGGCCACATTTTATACCTCATATGAGGCAGCAAAAGCACCAGTCTTGCGGCTGCATTTTGTACCTCTTATGCGGCAGCTAAGGCACCAGTCTTGCGGTCGCATTTTGTACCTCGTATGAGGCAGCTAAAGCACCAGTATTGCGGCCGCATTTTGATACCTATTATGAGGCAGCTAAAGCACCAGAGTTGCGGCTGCATTTTGTACCTCATATTAGGCAGCTAAAGCACCAGTCTTGTGGCGGCATTTTGTACCTCTTATGAGGCAGCTAAAGCACCAGTCTTGCGGCCGCATTTTGTACCTCTTATGAGGCAGATAAAGCACCAGTCTTACAGCCACATTTTTAAACCTCTTATGAGGCAGCTAAAGCAACAGTCTTGCGGCCGCATTTTCTACCTCTTATGAGGCAGCTAAAGAAACAGTCTTGCGGACACTTTTTGTACCTCTTATCAAGCAGCTAAAGCACCAGTCTTGCGGCGGCATAGTGTACCTCTTACGAGGCAGCTAAAGCACCAGTCTTGAGGCCACATTTTGTACCTCTTATGAGGCAGCTAAAGCACTAGTCTTGCAGCCGCATTTTGTACCTCTTATGAGGCAGCTAAAGCACCAGTCTTGCGGCCACATTTTATACCTCGTATGAGGCAGCAAAAGCACCAGTCTTGCGGCTGCATTTAGTACCTCTTATGCGGCAGCTAAGGCACCAGTCTTGCGGTCGTATTTTGTACCTCGTATGAGGCAGATAAAGCACCAGTCTTGCGGCTGCATTTTGTGCCTCTTATGAGTCAGCTAAAGCACCAGTCTTGCGGCCGCATTTTGTACCTTGCATGAGGCAGCTAAAGCACCAGTCTTGCGGCCGCATTTTGTACCTCTTATGAGGCAGCTAAAGCACCAGTCTTGGGTCCGCATTTTGTACCTCTTATGAGGCAGCTAAAGCACCAGCCTTGCGGCCGTATTTTATACCTCGTATGAGGCAGCTAAAGCACCAGTATTGCGGCTGCATTTTGTACATCTTATAAGGCAGCTAAAGCACCAGTCTTGCGGCCGCATTTTGTACCTCGTATGAGGTAGCTAAAGCACCAGTCTTGGGGACGAATTTTTTACCTCTTATGAGGCAGCTAAAGCACCAGTCTTTCGGCCGCATTTTGTACCTCTTATGAGGCAGCTAAAGCACCAGTCTCGCGGCCGCATTTTGTACCTCTTATCAAGCATTTAAAGCACAAGTCTTGCGGCGGCATATTGTACCTTTTACGAGGCAGCTAAAGCACCAGTCTTGAGCCACATTTTGTACCTCGTAAGATGTAGCTAAAGCAATAGTCTTGTGGCTGCATTTTGTACCTCGTATGAGGCAGCTAAAGCACCAGTCTTGCAGCCGCATTTTGTACCTCGTGTGAGGCAGCTAAAGCACCAGTCTTCCGGCTGCATTTAGTACCTCTTATGAGGCAGCTAAAGCACCCATCTTGCGGATGCATTTTGTACTTCTTATGAGGCAGCTAAAGCACCAGTCTCGCGGCCTCATTTTGTACCTCCTATGAGGCAGTTAAAGCACCAGTCTTGCGGCCGCATATTGTATCTCGTAAAAGGCAGCTAAAGCACCAGTCTTGCGGCTGCATTTTGTGCCTCTTATGAGGCAGCTAAAGCACCAGTCTTGCGGCCGCATTTTGTACCTCGCATGAGGCAGCTAAAGCACCAGTCTTGCGGCCGCATTTTGTACCTCTTATGAGGCAGCTAAAGCACCAGTCTTGGGTCCGCATTTACCTCTTATGAGGCAGCTAAAGACCCAGTCTTGCGGCCGCATTTTGTACCTCTTATGAGGCAGCTAAAGCTCCAGTCTTGCGGCCGTATTTTATACCTTGTATGAGGCAGCTAAAGCACCAGTATTGCGGCTGCATTTTGTACGTCTTATAAGGCAGCTAAAGTACCAGTCTTGCGGCCGCATTTTGTACCTCGTATGAGGTAGCTAAAGCACTAGTCTTGTGGCCGAATTTTGTACCTCTTATGAGGCAGCTAAAGCACCAGTCTTGCGGCCGCATTTTGTACCTCTTATGAGGCAGCTAAAGCACCAGTCTAGCGGCCACATTTTGTACCTCTTATCAAGCAGCTAAAGCACAAGTCTTGCGGCGGCATATTGTACCTTTTACGAGGCTGCTAAAGCACCAGTCTTGCAGCCACATTTCGTACCTCGTGTGAGGCAGCTAAAGCACCACTCTTCCAGCTGCATTTTGTACCTCTTATGAGGCAGCTAAAGCACCCGTCTTGCGGATGCATTTTGTACCTCGTATGAGGCAGCTAAAGCACCAGTCTTGTGGCCGCATTTTGTACCTATTATGAGGCAGCTAAAGCACCAGTTTTGCGGCGGCATTTTGTACCTCGTATGAGGCAGCTAAAGCACCGGTCTTGTGGCGTCATTTTGTACCTCTTATGAGGCAGCTAAAGCACCAGTCTTACAGCCGCATTTTGTATTGCTTGTAACATGTGGAGTAAATGCTTAGTAATGCCGAAATAAGGACTATTGGAGAGCATTTGTTGTACTCACAGAGGCAATAAATGGGACACACAATAAAGAATACATCCAAGGCCAATTTTGTATAAAAATAACACGTTTTTTATATCGTGTTTTGAGAAACAGAGCTTCAAATTGGAGATATACTTTGTACATTTTAAGATACTTCAAGAAATACTTTGTAGACTGTGGTATTTGACATAAAAGGTAATGCAGTTCGAAGAATGCAGTACTTTCAGTATCTAGGCACACGAAGGTCGATAGCGTCAAATATTTTCCATCGTGGTCAGAGGAGGACCGCCAACACTGTTACAGTTACGGTTGCCAGCAGCCGGTCACTGTAGCTCTATGGAAGCACCCCCAAACCCATTTTGTACCTCGTATGAGGCAGCTAAAGCACCAGTCTTGCGGCCGCATTTTGTACTTCTTATGAGGCAGCTAAAGCACTAGTCTTGCAGACGCATTTTGTACCTCTTATGAGGCAGCTAAAGCACCAGTCTCGCGGCCTCATTTTGTACCTCGTATGAGGCAGCTAAAGCACCAGTCTTGCGGCCGCATATTGCATCTCGTAAAAGGCAGCTAAAACACCAGTCTCGCGGCTGGATTTTGTGCCTCTTATGAGGCAGCTAAAGCACCAGTCTTGCGGCCGCATTTTGTACCTCGCATGAGGCAGCTAAAGCACCAGTCTTTCGGCCGCATTTTGTACCTCGCATGATGCAGCTAAAGCACCAGTCTTGGGTCCGCATTTTGTACCTCTTATGAGGCAGCTAAAGCACCAGTCTTGCGGCCACATTTTGTACCTCTTATGAGGCAGCTAAAGCACCAGTCTTGCGGCCGTATTTTATACCTTGTATGAGGCAGCTAAAGCACCAGTATTGCAGCTGCATTTTGTACGTCTTATAAGGCAGTTAAAGCACCAGTCTTGCGGACGCATTTTGTACCTCGTATGAGGTAGCTAAAGCACCAGTCTTGTGGCCGAATTGTGTACCTCTTATGAGGCAGCTAAAGCACCAGTCTTGCGGCCGCATTTTGTACCTCTTATGAGGCAGCTAAAGCACCAGTTTCGCAGCCGCATTTTGTACCTCTTATCAAGCAGCTAAAGCACAAGTCTTGCTGCGTCATATTGTACCTTTTACGAGGCTGCTAAAGCACCTGTCTTGAGCCAGATTTTGTACCTCGTAAGATGTAGCTAAAGCACCAGTCTTGTGGCTGCATTTTGTACCTCTAATGAGGCAGCTAAAGCACCAGTCTTGCAGCCGCATTTCGTACCTCGTGTGAGGCAGCTAAAGCACCAGTTTTCCGGCTGCATTTTGTACCTCTTATGAGGCAGCTAAAGCACCCGTCTTGCGGATGCATTTTGTACCTCGTATGAGGCAGCTAAAGCACCAGTCTTGTGGCCGCATTTTGTACCTATTATGAGGCAGCTAAAGCACCAGTCTTACAGCCGCATTTTGTATTGCTTGTAACTTGTGGAGTAAATGCTTAGTAATGCCGAAATAAGGACTATTGGAGAGCATTTGTCGTACTCACAGAGGCAATAAATGGGACACACAATAAAGAATACATCCAAGGCCAATTTTGTATAAAAATAACACGTTTTTTATATCGTGTTTTGAGAAACAGAGCTTCAAATTGGAGATATACTTTATACATTTTAAGATACTTCAAGAAATACTTTGTAGACTGTGGTATTTGACATAAAAGGTAATGCAGTTCAAAGAATGCAGTACTTTCAGTATCTAGGCACACGAAGGTCGATAGCGCCAAATATTTACCATCGTGGTCAGAGGAGGACCGCCAACACTGTTACAGTTACGGGTGCCAGCAGCCGGTCACGGTAGCTCTATGGAAGCACCCCCAAACCCATTTTGTGCCTCGTATGAGGCAGCTAAAGCACTAGTCTTGCAGACACATTTTGCACCTCTTATGAGGCAGCTAAAGCACCAGTCTCGCTGCCTCATTTTGTACCTCGTATGAGGCAGCTGAAGCACCAGTCTTGCGGCCGCATATTTTATCTCGTAAAAGGCAGCTAAAGCACCAGTCTTGTGGCTGCATTTTGTACCTCGTATGAGGCAGCTAAGGCACTAGTCTTGCGGCCGCATTTTGTACCTCATATGAGGCATCTAAAGCACCAGTCTTGCGGCCGCATTTTGTACCTCGTATGAAGCAGCTAAAGCACCTGTCTTGTGGCCGCATTTTGTACCTCTTACGAGGCAGCTAAAGCACCAGTCTTGCGGCCGCATTTTTTACCTCTTATGAGGCAGCTAAAGCACTAGTCTTGCAGACACATTTTGCACCTCTTATGAGGCAGCTAAAGCACCAGTCTCGCTGCCTCATTTTGTACCTCGTATGAGGCAGCTGAAGCACCAGTCTTGCGGCCGCATATTTTATCTCGTAAAAGGCAGCTAAAGCACCAGTCTTGTGGCTGCATTTTGTACCTCGTATGAGGCAGCTAAGGCACTAGTCTTGCGGCCGCATTTTGTACCTCATATGAGGCATCTAAAGCACCAGTCTTGCGGCCGCATTTTGTACCTCGTATGAAGCAGCTAAAGCACCTGTCTTGTGGCCGCATTTTGTACCTCTTACGAGGCAGCTAAAGCACCAGTCTTGTGGCTGCATTTTGTACCTCGAATGAGGCAGCTAAGGCACCAGTCTTGCGGCCGCATTTTGTACCTCATATGTGACATCTAAAGCACCAGTCTTGCGGCCGCATTTTGCACCTCTTATGAGGCAGCTAAAGCACCAGTCTTGTGGCCGCATTTTGTACCTTTTACGAGGCAGCTAAAGCACTAGTCTTGCGGCCCCATTTTGTACCTCGTACGAGTCAGCTAAAGCATCAGTATTGCAGCCGCATTTTGTACCTCGTACGAGGCAGCTAAAGCACCAGTATTGCGGCCGCATTTTGTACCTCTTATGAGGCAGCTAAAGTAACAGTCCCCTACAGCCGCATTTTGTATTGCTTGTAACGTGTGGAGTAAATGCTTAGTAATGCCGAAATAAGGTCTATTGGAGAGCATTTGTCGTACTCACAGAGGCAATAAATGAGACACACACTATAGAATAAATCCAAGGCCAATTTTGCATAAAAAATAACAAGTTTCTTTATATTGTGTTTTGGGAAACAGAACTTCAAATTAGAGATATACTTTTTACATTTTAAAATACCTCAATAAATACTTTGTAGACTGTGGTATTCGACATAAAAGGTAATGCAGTTCAAAGAATGCAGTACTTTCAGTATATAGGCACAAGGAGGACGATAGCGTTAAATATTTACCATCGTGGTCAGAGGAGGACCGCCAACACAGTTACAGTTACGGTCACCAGCAGCCGATCACGGTAGTTCTATTGAAGCACTGCCAAACCCAGTGAACGCGGTTGCTGGGATGAAGTTGTAGTCTTGGATGGTGGAGTACCGCCGACCCAGGTACCCTTGCGGGGGCTGGATGGAGGACTCTGCTGAGGAGTTTCAGAGGACCACGCTACCTGGGATGGATGTAGGTCTTCTTCCCCAGCTGGATGAAGATCTTTGGAGGCCTAGGACTGGAGTACAGCAAGAGTTGAGTAGCACCTGGAGCAGGAGTACCTGAAATCGTGGATACAGGATGTCTGAGTTCCCCAGCAGTGGCTGGGCCACAGGTGGGTTGCCAGGCTGACCGTCACGATGGAGAGGCAGTTGTGCCAACTTTGCTGCTTCCAATGTCAGGGCCACCAACAGGAGGACACAGGCTCTCAAGAGCGGGGTTGTTTCCAGCGTCAGTCGCTGTGCTGAGAGGACCCCTCAAGCTGATGGAGGTGTACTGTAAAGATTCTTTACAGTGGTGAGTTGTGTCGACACTAGTGCCGGTCCTCAACCACTGTGGTTCTTTACCGGCAGGCACTACGGACTTGAGCCTCTAGCCCACAAGGAGGCAATTTGCAAAGACTGGAAGGACTCCAGGGTGTCTTGAAGGCTTTCCAGGTTTCAGGAAGGATAGCCGGTCCAGTTGTCAAGTCAATTTGCAGCTGGCAAGGTTTTTGCAGGTATATGTTGCAGCAGTGCTCAGTACCTGGTCCATCAGCAGTCTTTTTCCATTGCCTTCTTTTCGTCCATCGAATCTGATGTTAGGTTCTTGGGGAGCCACCAATATACTGAATTTAGGGAAATTTTCTGGGGAGGGCTCGGTTGTAGCCAATAGGCTGGCTACCTGTAGGGTGCCTACACTCCCTGTATGCTCACCTCACGAAGGGGGTGGGCATACCCTGACTCCTAATTAGGCTACTATCCCAATCCTTAAGATGGTGGATAGTGAAAATTGGGGTCTACCTTGCCTGCCCCACCTGAGGGGTGGTCCAGGGTGAAAGTAATAGACACACATTCTACTTTACCTAATTCTCGTGCCAGTCCGACCACCAAATGTGGAGCAGGGGTGGGGGGGTCCCCAACTCTTCTAACAGCAGGGGACTCTAGGCAGGGTTCAAAGTTGGAATGCCCTTTGAAGTTCCCGTTTCTGCTGAGGCAGATCCTGCAGGGGGAAGCTGTGACCACCTCTGCCTTGAGCAGACATTGTCTCTCGATCTAAAGAGTTCTGGCTCTCTACCCAGGGGTCCACAAACATGTCTGTTGATGGCCGGCTGGCTAAAACTAGACAGGAACAACACCAGTGGTCGGCAGGTTTGTGAATCTTTTAATAAATCCAATCGTAGCATCAACAAGGATTTATTAAGAAAAGACATTTGCCACCAAACTGCTTAGAAATCAGTGAAGCCATCAAGGAGCTAGGAAACTCATGTTGACAAGTGTCCAGCCCATGTGCTGTTTCTGGCTTCCCTGTTCACTTGCAACACTAGCATGGACTGGACATTGTAGGGGCATATCTGCTCACCCTGATATGCGCTCACCTAGAATGTAGTGCACCCTGCCTTAGGGCAGAAGGTCTGCCAGATGGGTGACTTACCTATATTGTATTCAGTGTAAGAGTGGCATGGCACACAGGGCTGCGGGCCGTGTCGACTCTTTGGTTTGTCCTTCACCTGGACACGCAGCCTGCGATAGCAGAACCACCTTGTCCTGGGGACCTTCTTCTGTCCCCAAGTCCAGGGTATCAAGGGTACCAATTCCTGGGACTTATAGGGGTAACAGGAGTTGTGCCAATTGTGGTACAGTTTTTGGGAAAGAAGATTTGGCACTGGGAACCTGCTTAGCAGGCACCCAGTAGACTCTCAGTTTGAAATTAAGTCAGACATCAGCAAAAAGTGGGGGCTAACCATGTCAAAAGAGGCACTTTCCTACAGTCTGCAACACCATGTTGAACGCTGCCGCCAGGTGAAGAAGGATGAAAACAGCATTCTGACGATTGTTCAGCATAACCTTTACTCTTTACGACACCTCAAGAAGGATGGACTCAGTGGAATGTCTGGGCCTGAGCCCCCATTGATGTAGGTGTTAGATCTTAAACTTTCTAAATAATCCATCAATTGCTCATTCATTTTCCCTTTAACAGTCACTCTCCAAAAGCCTATATCAAGGAAGTGACTGCTCATGATAAAATACATTTTTAACCTTGTTGATTGGAAGTAGCTTTCCCTATCAGTGTTTGGACCATATGATGACTGAATGACCCACGCTTTCAAATATTGCGACTTTATGTAAGGTGATACACAATACACTTGGATCTACACAAGCAGATGCAAGTAAAGGGCTATTGGTAGAAGAGTAGTCTGGCCACGCAAGAATGGTTTTAGCTCATATTCTGTGTGCAGACAATCAGATATGAAATGATAATAAAATTAAGAAACTTATAAAAAGATTTGATGAAAACATCATCGTAAATGACATATAGTTACTCAAGAAGCAATATTGTATGCAATGCCTAGTGTAGCTGAATCGATATTGTATGTAATACTTGGTGTAGCTGAGAAGCGACATTGTATGCAAAGCTTGGTATAGCTTTTATGCAAAATATGCTTTTGCAATATTACTTTAGTTGATATTTTTCATATTGATTAATACTTGGATTGGTCAACATTCCCAAAAACTGTTGCTAAATTTACAGTTTTAAAATGAATAAATGCTGTAAAGTTTTGTAAACTTTGAACAAATTTTGAAAAGTCATGTGCTAAAATTTTTCACCTTTAAATCTTCTGTTTACAAAATAAGGGACACATGCATCAAGCACCCAATTTGCGATTTCTAAATAGCAAT
Organism: Lissotriton vulgaris; assembly: GCF_964263255.1. NCBI lineage: Eukaryota > Metazoa > Chordata > Amphibia > Caudata > Salamandridae > Lissotriton > Lissotriton vulgaris. The sequence goes on from NC_141695.1 coordinate 188,454,799, forward strand.
TTTTAATGAATCGATATTTGGTAATCGCAAAAGTCTATGCAATAAAAAAATTCTATAATTTTTTGCGTTTGGAAAAAATTCACTTTCGATATTAGCAATTGCGTATTACCGAATTGCAAAAAACGAATCCACAGTTACCGAATCGCTAATAGCTAATCGTAAATAACAATGCAGCATGATGACATCACAACCAGGAAGTGATGCTGGAATTGCTCACACCTGTGTACTGAGAGAGACAAAGGATGAGGCAGACTGCTGGAAAAGAGCAAAAGGAAGCATTTTGGAGAGTAGAACCTGTGCAAGGACACCAGCATGGCGTCTGGAACAGGCGACAAGAAAGCCGAAGGGTGCAAGAGGCAGCAGAAATTTAGTGACAAAGAACTTGAAGTCCACATTGAGGAAGTTGTCCAGAGTCACGACAAACTGTTTGCCAAGTAGTCACTCCAGGTCCCAGAGTCGGTGAAAAGGAAGATATGGCTTGGGATCCAATCCAGGATTAATGCTGTGGGGTCACACAGCGCGCCATATCAGACCTGCGGAGCCGTGCAAAGGAAAGTGTTGCCGCAAGACTTGAGGATGCCAAAAAGACAGGAGGGGATTATCAACAGAAACTGCCAACACACCCTTGGAGGACATGGTGGAGTCAACACTGCAGCTGGAAGCAGTAGTTGGCATTACACAGATTGACACCTCGGAACAGGCCGGTACTTCACAAGGCAAGATCCATGCAAATCATCTTTCATTGTTACATTTTAAAAATCTCCCCTCTATGCAGATCAGGCTTAGTGTAGCAAATCTGACTCCAGTCCACATTTTACTTGACACACCCAAAAGCATTCTGGTATTAGCAGACAGCAACTACAATATGAAAGGCAAGGAGAGATCACAACAGAATTGGTGAATCATAGTACCACAAGCAAGTGAATAAACTAGGCATTATTAAATAACTTTATTAAACAATGTCATGAGCAATATGACATACATGTCCACCAAAAATACTGAACTTGCACTTTTTAACATCAAAGATGCAGCTGCGCAGGAGTCTGCCGGTTGTGAAGTCCATGACACCCAGGATACTGAGGCCCAGTCAGAAGAGGAGACACAAGTGGCACCAATAACATCAATACCTGCATCCACTAGACACAGGACCACAGTGCCACCACTGCCAGAATTTGAAAGTGAAGAGTGGAGCAAACCTGACCCTCCAACATCTCAGGCTTACCATACCCCCACAACAAGAGCGGAGGTACCGATGCGGCGCAGAACCATCCATTTCCATAGGCACAGGACAAGTACACCCATGGCAGCTGCAGGAGATGATGGGTCTCCTGTCTGGGGTGGCCTGGAAGGACAGATGTTGAAGGTTCAGCGCCTACAATCTAAGAACATGTGCTTAATGCACGCCCAACTTAGTACATTGGCCACAAACCTTGTCGAAATCAGTGACTACATGAAGGAGCTCACCACTGCAGTTGTGGAAGGACAGAGTGCCACAAATAACAATTTCACTAATGTCACCAGAGCCATGCATGAGTTGTGCAGGGTGATGCAGGATGACCATGCATCACAACATAAAAGGCATCATAATTTAATGGTGCACCTAGAAGGGTACACCAGGTCCATCAATCACCTGTGCACAACCACAACCCAGCTGTCCCATCATGCTGTGGGGATGCAAGTTGAGATGACCCATTGCTGTGGGGATGTGGCCAGGGGCCTTATACAGGTCACAAATGCGGTAGAGCAACTTCAGACCGCTGCAGTTGGTGGCTACAAAGGTACTGGGTGGGGGGGGGGAGAGTGAGGAGGCCTCCAGCCTAAGTAGTCTCCTGGCACCAATAGCCACAAGCTGGAGACGCAGTACTCGGAGCACCACTGGCTCCGAAGGCTCCACAAGGGATCCATTTTGCAGCAGCTATCTGGCCTGTTCTGCTATGTAGCACCATTTTTGTGGAGGCAGCGGAAGCTAGATTTCAGTAATCTAAATGTCCTCTCAATCACGCTACGGTGGAAAAATGCGCCTCATTATATCACTGCTCATTTGGGATTCTTGGATTTTGGTATGGCGTCAATATGAAGGAACACACAGCATATGCGCTATCAGCTACAGGGAGTAAAGCAAAAACATTACTCACTGCTATGTGTCACCGTGGTCAAAGAGTCTGCAAGACAATATTACATATGTTTACCAAGCAGGTATCCTTCCCCAAATTCACCAGCAAGGAGACAGGAGTGATTGACACTGTGTCTGAAGATGTAGGAGTCATGTGTACTCCCAGCGTAACTAGACACTATGTCTGTGATGATGTTTTTGGAATTACAGATGACTTGTATGTTCAATGAATGGTATGATATCCTGTTCCTGTAAATGTACTCATTCACTGATGGCGGACAAATGGCTACATGCCTCCCATCAATGCAACCAATTACGTGGTGAAAATGGGCTACCTGATAGAAATCATATTTGGTTTTCTGCAATTCCTGTGGTGTTGTGGGATACCTTATGTGGTGATGTATCCTAATCAACATGGCGTCAAGGAATGAGTTGAAAAAGTGTGTTAGGGCACTTTGGGAGACACCTCCAGCTGCAGCTATTACTCCCTGGAAGCTACCTGATGCTTTGAGGTGCAGAGAACATAGGACCTACACATGAGTGGGGATGGCATGTATCCTGCGAGTCAGATGCTGGAGTTGTGGATCTAATTCAGCTATGAGATCATGGATCATGTCTGCATTTAACCTATATTTGTCATATATCTCTTCCTTTGTCTACCCTAACAATGTAACGTGCACTCTAAAAATGTGCTCCTGTATCCTCCTTCTTCTCTTTGCTGCTGCTCGTAGCCTCATCCGCCTCGCCATGATATAGACTGCTGCCATTGTGAAACATTCTGAGGCCTTCTGGGCCTGCTAAGGTAGTTTGCCGATGGTTACCACCTGATTTGTTAACTTTGAAATAGTTACCACCTGATTTCATTTGGTGGTATTTAGCAAATGCAATTTGCGATACCCAGCTGATTTGCAATTTGCGAATTTTTCATGCAGAGGTTTGTGATTACGAATTAGCAATTAGCTATTACGGATTCGCTATTTGAGAATCGGTAATTAGGTAATCGCTAAATTTTACAAATTTGCGGAAGATTCTACAATTTTGCTTCATGCATTGCTTAAGGCTATTTTATGATTGCAAACGGTCAATCGCAAAATAGCTTTATGCATGTGCCCCTAAGTCTTACCTTTATATCAGCACACTCTGTCTCACAAAGCATGAACATTGCAACAGCCACAAAGGGACATCTGATGCAAAGGTTTGAAATGAAGAATCAGAAAGTGTGTAGAGGAATAACTTCTATTTTGCACACTTTTTAACACATAACAATAGAGGTATTTCCGCACAGTGGTGTATTACCAAGTATCTTAGTACCATGTGATATCAAACATCAAGAGCCAAGGAGGTCATCAATGTACATTACAAAACCTTCATCAATTGCAGTAGTTCTATACTATAACTTAGATTACATCATCAATCTTTGTGTCAATTTAAAGTATCTTTTTATGTGTGATCAATGCTGAGCCCACACTGCATGTTCGATGTTCATGCGTTACATACAAAAATATGTTTTTAAGAATAAAGCTTTCATAATGATTTTTACATATTAATCCTTTCATTCTAATGAGATTTGATAAGCATATATCTATAAACATGATCAAATATCATGTTGGTGAACTCTTTCCTAGATATGATGGCTTTAATTTGATAAATGTTAATGAGATAGCAAGTGGTTTAGGGGCCCCTACTACTCCCTAACCATAAGACTTGGGTCCCATCATTGAATAGGTGTTCTTTTTAGGTGGTCTTGCATAACCTTTTCCTGATACCCCTGGTGAAATTTGCTCCTCTCCAGTTTGACTTTGTTGAAATGCTTGCACCTTGAAAAGGACTCAGTGTAGCTGTTTACTCCAGATACCTTTCTTCTTTTTTTCTCAGATAACCACAACTTTAGCTCCAAATTGCCTCATAATTGTTCAGAGCAGGCACCATCTGAAACAACACTGGTCTAGAGAAGACAACGAAAACGCCCATGGAAAGGATAATGCTTCATTATCATTGTCCACTACAAAATATTCCTAGACCTGCCTCGCTTTTCTCTCTCGGCATCCATGCTTCTGAGTGAGTTTAAAAGCACAATGAGAATCTGATCAATTTTGTTCGAATGAAATCGCACTTGTTTCATCTCCTATTGATCAGTTACAGCTGTGACATTGATCCCGTGGCATCGCTTTGATGAATTGTACTTGACTGATATAGACATAATCCAGAGATGGACAGTTTATCTATTAACCCGAAGATTAGAGGGTCCTGGTGACTCTGTTAATACTCCCAGGAAAAGAACCTTCTCCCTGTACAGGCCAGTCCTGATTTCAGATGTGTGGATGTTGAAAATGGTATCCATCTTTTATGCACAACGTTTAATTGTGTTAGAAAACCACCTGGTACGGTGAGGGGAGAATGAAACCACTCATGCTTATGGCTAACTTCGTGTTCCAAAAAGAACACATTTATCGAGATCCCACAAATGTGAACACATTTTTCCTCAATTGTACTTTTGTGTCGGTTTTTTGTAATGCGGTCGCGGACTGAGGTGGAAGACGTACGTAAAGGTAGCATTTAAGCTGTGCGTGATGCAGAATAAATATTGTAATGTCCCAAACATTTTTTTTTAAAACACAGTTAATGTATTAACTGATAGTGATGAAAAAAGGGAGAAGAAAAGCAGGGATGAGACAAAGTGTTCAGGCAGTTAATACTATTTGAGTTAGATATAAAACATGACCAATGCAAAAGTAAAAAGATTATTTTTGATATTAAACATCTTCTCTCATTCCTTAATCACATACTGAAAAGTTGGAAAGCATATGACAGTTTAACACCAAAGTTACTCTTTTAACAGCAGGGCACACCAGAGAGCGGCAAATTCACTGGAGGATCTTGGCATGAGCTGAGTATCGAGATGAACAGGTAGAACTAGGACTTAGGGCCATATGTATCAAGCCTTTTGCGATTCGTTAAGGCCGAAATTTGCAGAATTTCGGCCTTAGCGAATCGCAAACGGCCTTTTTACCGATTATGAAATGTAAGAAACATTAGCAAAATAAGGAATTGCAAAAAATTGTGATTCCTTATTTTGCTTAAGCATTTAAGGAATCGCAATTTTGCGATTCCTTAAATGCTATGTATGAAGCTTTTTAGACTTGCGATTTCAGGTTTAGAAATCGCAAATTACCACCAACTTGCAGTTGGTGGTAATTTGCGATTTCTTGTAAATATGCACAATTGTGCATTTGTGAGGGTGGCATATGACGCACTTACATGCCCATTGGTCATGTATGTGCACCATATGCACACACATGTAATTTACAGGGGTGCAGCAGGGTGTACTTGAGACAACCCTGCACCCTTGCAATAATTCTCAAATTGTGATTAGCAAATTGCGAATTCTCAATTTGCGAATTATTTCGCAATCATTCCTATGGGCCTCCTGGCCCATAGGAATGCATTGGAAATTATTCCTTAATTGCGAATTCGCAAAATGCGAATTCGCAATTTAGGAAGATGAAGGAATCGCTAAAAAAAAGCGAATTTCTTCATACATACCATTTTGTGATTCCTAAATAGCGATTCCATAAAAATCGCTATTTAGGAATCGCAAAACAGAACTATGATACATATGGCCCTTAGTCAAGAAAATTGATAAACGCACTCTGATGAATATACGTTGTGACGACAAAGGTGTATGTTCTGTACAGTGAAAAAACTCTAACTTCCCGGAAGTTGGTTCTGCCCTCTGGCGTTAGAGGTTCTGGTGAGTCGAGTGGAAACTGGCATGAAGGACGGGTGTTGTATTTGTTAGCCTAGTTTCCTGTAAGTTCATAACGGAGAGGTGAAGTTTAGTATGTATAAACTCACTGTGTCCCAACACACTGTTATGTCCTATTAACATGTAATGTATGATTTGAATTCTATTGCTTTGGTAATCGGATCACAGCAACTGCTGGCTCTGTCACTGGATTCTAGATTGTGGAGTCCAGGCACAGTGGTGGCTGAGCTTGATGAGGAGCGGCTGTCGGGGGTTACTCTTCATATGCCTAATAAAGCATTTCTTCTAAGAAAAAAGCTGTTTAATCTCCTTAAAAATGGTGACGAGGATGGGATGTGCCTTGTGAAACAAAAGAGGAGAACAGCGGATCTTTTAGCATTTTTAATTGAGACTTTTCATCGAGGCTAAATCGTTTGATCACCGCTTTGGAAGCCCTGAAGACCCTCGACAGCATGTGTATTGCACAGATATCGTGGAACCACTTTTCGTCGAAAAACCGCATGTAAGTACAGTAAAAAAAACTTACATTTCGGTGTTTGGCAGTTTTCTGGAGTAGCTAAAGTCTCTATGTGCACCCGCACCAATTTGAATAATTACACTGGCGCGAGTGCTGAATGCTTGAGCATGAAACCGTTTGGTGTCCGTGCGCTGTATAAGTATTTTTAACATAACATAACATAACAGTCATCTTATGATTACATCATAATTTTGATTCTGCAGTATTCTGGTGACGGTAGAGTCGTGCATCATGTACGATGCGTAACGTGTTATGCTCGATGTTCAACGTGCCATCATTTTGGACAAATTAACTTTCATATGTTTCTATTACGCTGACTGCTCATGCAAGTTAAACTCACTGATGGGATCACGCAATACGCATGGACATTTTCGAGAAAGCATTTGCATATCAATGTCGGAATTTGTACTTTCAACATCGCCGCATTAGCAATTTTCGTTTTTAAACTCTGCAAGTAACGTTGAGGTGCGGTTTCAGACTTCTACCTTCTTGTACAGGGTGAGAATTTTTTCTTCATTGCATATCCTGTATATGTTATATTTTGATATTGGGAATTAGATATTATTTACAATTGATGTGACTTTCTATATTAATACACACCTTTCTGTGAAGGTGGTTTTGTCACTGTGTGTTCAGAAACCCCTCCTTTGTAAAGTGGCTTAGTTTTGTGCTTTAAGCATTTCAGTGTGTCCATGCTGAAATGTTGATTGACTGTCTGGATCTGGAAGGTGAAAGGAGCTGGGAGAGGTCTTGACCCAGGGAGGGGTTGAGATGGCACCAGGCTGCCCTGCATCTGGAGAGTTGGGGGAGGATATGCCCGGGAGGGGAAGAGGCCTGGACTGATGCTATAAACCAATTGACCCATCTACTGCTGAGTGATTAAGTATCCAGATCCCCAGGATTAAAGGGAGAAAATGTGACACTGGGAGGAAGCACCTAGAACTGATTTAGGGTGGGGTCAGAGACCCCTGAACACAAACGAACTTCAAAAACATTAAGGGCTATAACTATCAGAGCTGAATCCCCTGAATGTTGGAATGAAACAGAGTTGGATTGAGACTGAAAAGGCTTGGACCCATTCTATGGTCAAGAGGAACCACTGCTAAAGAAGAAGCAACTGAAGAGACTGCTTTGGGAAGACCAATCCTTGCTTCATGATCTGGAGCTGGTCTGCAGTTTTCTGTTCTTATAATGGGTAGGCTGTTGGGACTGTGCTTGGAGGCGCTGGGTCCCCCTGCTTGAAGAAGACTGTGCTTTGTGCTGTATCTTGTCACCCCAAGGGCCCGAGGTGAGCTGGCTCCCTGTTCGGAAATACAGGAACATAAAGGTTTCCGGAGAAGTTCCAAACAACGCGGTGTGCATGTGTTTTTGCAGGTTGAGGCCCTCAGAATTTGTGCCTTGTGATCATGGGCACACATGAGTAAGCTGAGTCTCGGACGCGCAGGGTGCGTGTTGTGGTGCAGGCCAAGGCATTGGTGAGGAGCGCCTAGTCATTGTGTGCACCGAAAGAAAAAGTGAGTCTTGGACGTGCAGAGTGCCTGTCGTGTTGCAGGGCAGAGCGTTGGTGAGGAGCGCCTGGTCATTGTGTGTCGATGGGCACGCTCTGGCATGGTTGGAAAGCTTTTTGTTACAGAGATCTCAGCAGGTCAAACTGGAGCCATTTTTCTCAGCAAGCAACCAAGTGGACAAGGGGTCCCACAGGGTGCCATTTTGAGCCCAACATTGTTCAACATTTATGTGTCTCCATTGTCTGCAATTATAAGGGCATCTGGATTCGAGAAGATTTCATATGCAGATGACACACAGGTGATTATCCCATTCGATCTGGATCCCGAGGTCACCAAAATCAAATTCAAGACCTGTATGTTGAACATTGCGGCCTAGATGAGAGACAATTTCCTCCAGTTAAACTCTATTAAGAATGAGATCCTCATGTTCGGGAAGGGGGAGGAACTATGGACTCCGGAGTGGTGGCCGGAGGAACTGGGGGAGGGTCCCCGCCCCACTAAGCAGGGCAGGAATTTGGGAATCCTGCTGGACAGCAACCTTTCTTCTGAAGAGCATGTAAAATCAATGTCTAGCTCTTGCTTTGGCATTTTGAAAATGTTAAGGAAAGTCTTTCCCTGGATTCCTGTGGAGGCAAGAATAACTCTCATTCAGGAATTCATTGTGAGTAAGCTGGACTACAGAAATTCCCTACTAGTTGGGGCCAGAGAAGATCAGTTCTTTAGGCTACAGGTACTGCAGAATACTGCAGCCAGAATGGTTTTGAATAAACCGAGACGTACTCCATCTTGTCCTCTGCTGCAGTCTCTGCATTGGTTACCCCTGAAGAAGAGAGCAGTCTTTAAACGTTTGATCTTGGTGTTTAAGGCTAGACAGGGACTGGGACCGGCTTACCTAAAAAAGAAGGTAAGAGCATATGTGCCGGGACGTCAACTAAGATCTAGCAACAAAAATCTGTTGGCCCCGTGCAAAATCAAGAAAGTGAGAATGGGCGTGCGGGTTTTTTCCTATCTAGCCCCCTTCCGCTGTAATAGGCTACCGGAATCACTTTGTGGGTGCACCTCCCTCACACACTTCAAAAAGAGCCTAAAGATCTGGATGTTTTAGTATGCCTTAGCCGTCCAACGGGCCTGCTTTTCTGTATTTCCGGGCACCGAGAGATCCCCTTTGGGTTGATTCGCTGCGCCATACAGATTTTAATAATAATAATAATAAAAAGTAGAAGTGAGTCACAGACAAGCAGCAACATGGGTTGGTGAGGAGCGCCTGGTCATCGAGTGCACCGGGAGAAGAGATGAGACTCGGACGTGCAGAGTGCATTTCGTGGTGCAGCCAGTTCGTCGGTGAAGAGTGCCTGGACATTGTGTGCAATGGGGGCGGAGGAGAGTCTCGGACGCGCAGGGTGCGTGTCGAGGTGCAAGCAGAGGCGTTGGTGAAGAGGGCCGGGTCATTATGAGCACCAGAGTTGAGGCGAGTCTCGGACGCGCAGATTGCGTGTCGAGGTGCAGCCTGAGGTGCTGGTGAGGAGTGCCTGAGTAGTGTGTGCATCGAATTCAAAGTAAGTCTCCACAGTGCTGAGGGTAGGTATCAGTGTTCAGTGAAACCGTTAGAAGGAGGGCCAGGTCACTGGGCCCTTCGAGTGAAACAGCAGCAGCCCAGACAGGCAGCCCTGGAGGAGCTGAGTCGCTTGCCCAAGCTCACCCTACCCCGTGACAGAGTTCTGGATCAAGGCCCAAGTCACTGAAGTAGGAGAGGAGAGTGGGGTCGCGCCCCCCTTGGTAACGTGGATCACCACCTGGGGTGGAGTGTGGGCCCGGAGGGCCACTCTCTCGGCCTCTCGCTTCTGTCAACTGCGCGAGCCTGTTGCTTTGGCTCGGATCTCGGCCCGTGCTGGCCCAAGGAGGGGCAGTACTGGGGCCGGAGTGAGAAGCCGTACTTTTGTGTCATTATTGATCCATATTGGTGGCATTGTTATTGGACCACCTAAACTGTTGTATTACACTTTGCATTATTGCTGCTCATGAACTATCGAACTGTCATATGCTGCCTGACCTCATTTGTGCCTGACGAACTACATGCTTGGTGCGCTACGCACTGTGTTATTTTTCCCTTGCAGAGTACATGATTGTAACGTGGCGCATTGCATTATTTCTTCATCGCACAGTACCTGATTATAACGTGGTGCAGTGCATTACTCCTTCATTGCACTGTACATGATTGTAGCATGACGCATTGCTTTGTTTCTTCCTGGTACAGGGCATGCTGGTAGTGATACACATTGCATTATTCTTTCTATTGCAAAGTACATGACTGTGGCGCTACATATGGCATTGTTTCTCTGTTGCACAGTACAAGAGAATATTGAAACACACATTGCAGTATTTCTTTCTTTTGCAACATGTGTGATTCTAGCAATACAACTTGCCTAAGATTTTAGAAACAGTTAGAAGTGAGCTTAACTGTTGGTAAGAAGCGGTGGTTGGGATTAGAACCTACCAACCCACCGGAAGGTATACTACCCATTCTTATATGTTGATTTTGTATTGTGTGGTTCATATCGTTTATCTGTTTATATAAAACTCATACTAAAACTTGTGTGGAGTCTATTTGTAGTGCCATCTTTGGGTTGCCGTGAGTGTGATTGTACATATTGTACAGTCATGGCTTGGAGATAAGCCTGGCTGCTCGTGCCAAGCGAATAAGGGGGTGAGCAGGGCTATCTCAGACGGTGTCCTTACTTAGCCTAATGTTGAAACAAGGGGTCGGGGACTCCCACCTCCAGCATTTGATGGTGGCGGTGAGGGATAAGTACCCCCACTTCTTACAAGGGGGCAGCGTCAAAATCAATGGGTGTTAGCGGTGGAATGCCCACCGCAACACCTACATCTAAGAATAGCATGAAAGGAGGCCTTATTTACAAGGCAGAGTTAAGCCACTTTAAGTGACTCAATGCTGCCCTGTAAATAAGGCAAAGCCGCTTCGCCACGGTAACATCACAAAAACTGATGTTCCCGGGGTGATAGGAGCTTGTACATATGTCTCCTGATTCGCTTAAAGGGGCCACTTTTATTTTGGTGCCTGGGCTTACTGTTTTGTCCCAACCTGACCCTGATGCTCCTTGCCTTACTTTTCTGGTACCAGGCCATCCAAGGACTTTGCGGACATACTAGACACCACAAGAGCGGGCCCATATGCGTGATTGGATCCAGAAAGACTTGCCTGCTACGACAAACATGACAAGCAGGAAGTTTTTTCAACACAGTGCTGCACACTCTTTAGATCCACCGAGAAGGACACTGTACCTGACAATGTATACAATGTAAACCCATATTAATCACTGAATGTTTTTCATCATTTCCTGTATCTCAGAGAGCTGCTTTCTCACTTAAGGCTCATTTATGTTAAAAAAAAAAATTCTAACACCTTAGAGCATTATAATTTAGCCTCAGATGTTCAAAGCCATTTCGCATTACTTAATGGGGTGAATTGATGTTCCGGACCTTTAAGAAATGCTAAAAGGCCTTTTCAGATGTACAAAGGGCCGAAATCGGTCGCGATTTATGATTTCTACACTCTAGAAATTGCAAATTGTGACCACGATTTAAAAGGCATCGCAAATAGGGATTAGCTATTTGCGATTCCTAAAGCCTATGTACAAAACCTTTCCTAAATGCAAATTGGGCATTTAGGAAATGCAATTACCATTGAATTCAAGTCGATGGTAACCATATGCAAAATAATAAAATGCATTAAAAATTCATTTTTTTATTGTGACTTGAAGCGTACATATGCCCCTAGCGCATAGGTTCACGTACATGTGCTCTAGGAATTTTGGAGTGACTTCAGGGAGGCCTTAAGCCCAGAGACACCCTTGGCTTTGCATTTCTTAAATTGTGATTTCCTATTAGGAAATCGCTATTTAAGAAATGCAAGCCAATTCCAATTGGTGGGAATACAGTGACATTCCCTATTTGCAGTTTCCTTAATAGCGATTCCTAATATGTAGCAATCGCTATTAGGGAATCGCACATTTTGTACATATCATTTTGCGTTGCTGAAATAGCGAGTCACCATTTAAGAAATGCAATGGGGAACCTTAGTACGTTTGGCTCTTTGTTACCTCCTTGTAGTTCTCCTGCAAACCCAACCATTAGCAAAATAATAATTTAAATCAAAGAGATTGCATTTCCTACATTAATCTGTATGCAGCTTGTGCAAAACTGTGGTTTCCTCGAGACAGCACAACTGCAGAAACGTGGCAGCTGGAGAGAAAAGCTTTGAGGGTGTCGCCCTGCTGTAGCAAGCCACCTCTCGCAAACCAGTCTTGGTAGATTTGTACACTTCATTTAAATATAAAGCCTTATGTAGAAATGCTTGAACTGAGTAAAACTGTGACTGCCAAATTTACAGCACCGCAGAGGGATTCTTCACACATCTGTGTCCTGATCTTGGTAATGCTGAATTTTCTGAATGATTTATTCTTAGAAATGAATGTCCAAGCAGTGTGTGCTGTCACTTTCACTGCCACTTTGATTCTAGACACCAGTGATTGTGTCTGATGTATCTGGAGAGACATACATCATTCCTAGAGACACTACCCATTGTAAATCCTCTAATCTTCCAGATTCCCTCTTATTTATTCTGCGTTAAATCCTTTTAGACGGGAAACCTTTAATCAATGGAGAACTGATGATGAACTCCCAAAGAAAGCAAACAAATTGTAAGTATTTGTTTTAAATACCGCGGAAACCCTTCTTTTAATCACATGACCTGTGTGGTGCCAGATAACTGGGGATGCCCTTATGTAGGTACCTCAACTAATGTCAAAACTAACAGCCCAGGTGATTTACTATATTCCACACAATATCTTCTCTTTGCGAATAATATAATGACTGTGTTAACTTGGCAGTGTGGTTGATTGTGAGGCGCAAGATGTATTTGCATTCAAACATTTTAGTTTAATTCAATTGTGAACCATAAACTTTGATGTAAAGATTTGTTTGAGCCAAATGTTCTGATGCTTACATGGTGAGTCCTTCACTGTTGTCAGGTTTTACGTCACAGATGAGGTAAAAAAGGCAAACATAAAAAAGAAATAGAAAAAATAAACATTGCATTTTCCTTTCTGAACATCAATTGTTCCTCGGGCAAAATATTGTAATCGTTTTTAAGAATTTTCTTAAACAAACCTTTTGACTGACGTGTGGCATTAGGCCCCTCTGTTGTACCTTTAAAATTAGGGGTGCAAAGACAAAGTAAATGCCAAAGAAAGATGAAATCAGTGGCAAATTCAACAAAAAATGGAAAAAGCATGACTGTAAATAACTTACACAAAGCCTTACTGTGAGAATGTCACTTTGAATATTTAGAAACGTTTTAAATCCCTGACTCTAAGGAATTTAACTGTGGACCTGTGTGTGCCGACGTGCTGAAGGCATATACTAAACGTAAACTGTCTTTAAATACTAATGGCAAGGCCCCCTCTGTATCTATGAATATGTGAACGGTGGCAACACAAATACTGCTCAGTTATGTGGCATCAGTAAGAAGGAATGATGGTGAATGCATGCACTGAAGAGGAAGCACCCATACCAGTTATGCCACTGGTATTGTTGATGTTCAGTGTTCAAATGGTTGTTACACTATTTTAGTGGATGTATATTGTGTTTACTCTGGCATAGTTGATGTTCATTGTGTTCATCGTTGAATACACTGGTATAGTTGATGTTCAGTGTGTTCATGGTTGTTACCCTGCTATAGTTGATGTTCATTGTGTTATTGGTTGAATACACTGCTTTAGTTGACGGTCAGTGTGTGCATGGTTGTTACCCTGGTATAGTTGATGTTCAGTGTGCTCATGGTTGTTAAACTGGTATAGTTGACGGTCAGTGTGTGCATGGTTGTTACCCTGGTATAGTTGACGTTCAATGTGCTCCTGGTTGTTACACTGGTATAGTTGACGGGTCAGTGTGTGCATGGTTGTTACCCTGGTATAGTTGATGTTCAGTGTGCTCATGGTTGTTAAACTGGTATAGTTGACGGTCAGTGTGTGCATGGTTGTTACCCTGGTATAGTTGACGTTCAGTGTGTTCCTGGTTGTTACACTGGTATATATGACGGGTCAGTGTGTGCATGGTTGTTACACTGGTATAGTTGACGGTCAGTTTGCTCCTGGTTGTTACACTGCTATAGTTGACGGTCAGTGTGTGCATGGTTGTTACACTGGCATAGTTGACGTTCAGTGTGTGCATGATTATTACACTGGTTTGGTTGACGCTCAGTGTGTTCATGGTTGTTACACTGGTATAGTTGATGTTCAGTCTGTGCATGGTTGTTAAACTGGTATAATTGACCTTCAGTGTGTTCATGGTTCTTACACTGATATAGTTGTTCAATGTGTTCATGGTTGTTACACTTGCATAGTTGACGTTTGGTGTGTTCATGACTGTTTCCCAGGTATAGTTGACGTTCACTGTGCTTATGGTTGTTAGACTGGTATAGTTGATGTTTAGTGTGTGCATGGTTGTTACACTAGAATTGTTGATGTTCAGTGTGTTCATGTTTGTTACACTAGTATAGTTAATGTTCAGTGCTAATCGTTAGATTTTACAGTCACCATGATTCAGATGCACCTTGAAGTAGATTGAGCATCTGTATTTTGCGTTGTTATTATTGGTGTTAGTGTTTAACAATTACTTAATAGTAGAAGCATTGGTGCGGTGATCTGTGAACTACAGTAGGCCAAACACTACTACTAGTTCTACTACTATTAGTATAAATACTACAACTACCACTACTGCTAAATGTACCACTGCTACTTTTACTTTTACAACTACTCGAATTATCATTAGTAATCATACAAACACTACTACTGCTCTTACTACTTCTAACAAAATAATTAGTAATGATGATGATGATAATGGCACTAATTCGTACTTGTGCCACTACCGGTAAAACAGCCTTCAATCTTCATTTTTTTTCTTTGAGTATAATATTAAAAAGGTCTACATCGGAATGTAATACTACTATTTGTAGTATGACACTTATAAATATAGCACTAAACGAGAAAGCGTACGATTGTGTTTGAATTTTTTTTTAGGGTGAGAAAAATATAACCACTTTTCACTCCTTCCTGGGGAAAAGAACTGTGTGTGTGTACCTCAGTAAGACTATCCCTAGTCCGTAGTCAGGCACAGAGCGCTCACAATTTACAGACAGGCTCTATCCCTAGACTGTAATGAGACACAGACTGTTAACAGGCTCTCTGCATTGACTGTAGTGAGACACAGATCACAGACAGGCTCTCTCCCGCGACTGTAGTGAGGCACAGAGCGCTCACAGAGCACAGATAGGCTCTATCCCTAGACTGTAATGAGACACAGCCTGTTAACAGGCTCTCTCCATTGACTGTAGTGAGACACAGATCACAGACAAGCTGTCTCCCTAAACTGTAGTTTGACATGGAGCACAGACAGAGTCTCTCCCTTGACTGTAGTGAGACACAGAGCACAGACAGAGTCTCTCTCTAGAATACAGTGAGACACAGAGGTTAGACAGAGTCTCTCCCTCGACTGTGGTGAGACACAGGGCTCAGACAGACTCTCTCCCTAGACTATAGTGAGACACAGAGCGCAGACAGAGTCTCTCCCTCGACTGTGGTGAGACACAGGGCTCAGACAGACTCTCTCCCTAGACTATAGTGAGACACAGAGCGCAGACAGAGTCTCTCCCTGTGTGTGTGTACCTCAGTGAGACTATTCCTAGTCCGTAGTGAGGCAGAGAGGGCTCACAGAGCACAGACAGGCTCTATCCCTAGACTTTAATGAGACACAGACTGTTAACAGGCTCTCTCCATTGACTGTAGTGAGACACAGATCACAGACAGGCTCTCTCCATCAAGAACCGGGTTTTAGAACCCAGCGATGCCAGGGGCACGCCCAAAGTCTTCGGGTTCTCCTGTCTTAGAATACAGAGACACGGGATACTTCTCGGTGACGTCAAAGATCACATTTATTGGCTGCAACCAGGAACAGAAGTCTACGAAGTACGACACAAGTAGGTTCGCTAGAGACTGCTCAATTTTCGTATTGCGAGACATCGTCTTTTATGCTAAAAATCACATTCCTGACAAACACCCATTATTTACGAATTGTCCAATCATAGGTAACATTGCAAAAGGTATCGCATAATGACAAACCCACTTTTCAGTTGTCCAGCGCACCATCAATTACACAGGAAAGCCCAACATTCTTGCTCGGACAGGCCGGACAAACCCCTAATAAAAGACCACAATCCAAACCATAAACAGGCCATAAAAGAAGGAACAGAAACAGATGTGAGGCAAGATAAAGGGGTGTGTGCGTGTACAATAAACTCAACAATGTCCTGCTCTTTGATCTCTATCTCAATCAGCTACCGGACAAGGAACTGGCTTAGCAAGGTTAGCTTCAGGCAACGGGGTCAGTTCGCTCAGGTCATCTAAAAGTCAGCTAAAGGTGTACGTGTACCAAAGACTCGTTCGGCCGTAGTCATCAGCCTATGTGAGGGCAACCACAAAATGGCTGACGTACACAAAATGGAACCCGAGGGTTCAGAACGAAATCCCTAAACACGTAGTGAATCCATCGATCGAACATGACGAAAACACTCGTACTTGCCGCACTCGCCATTTACGGTTTGCTACCATCAAATTCGTAACGATACCATGACCTTTATGAAACGGGTTCAGAATTCACGGAACCTCAGACCCTCCTTTTGCCCTTACATAGGCAATAACCTAAACTCACGTCCATCTGAATCCAGGTCTATATTCATCAGATCATCAAGATGTTGCTGGAGCATCATCCTATTACTTAGTAACTCTCTTAGTCTTAAAACCCTGCTTTTCTCCCGAGCCGTCACTGCCTAACTCCCTCTGCTACTGCTGTTGTTTCGCAATCCGAAAAGCGCCATGAAACCGTGTGGTATAAGCGCTCTCAATAAATGTTTTTAAATTTAAAAAATTTTAATTTAAATTTAAATTCTCTGGACAGGTCTCCTTGCACACGAAGTAGCACAAAGGCCACATATAGCAGGAGCACACTGTACACAAAGACAGAACAGAAAAAGGATAGCTAAAACCATCCCAACGATCATCAGAATCTTCCATCCCCAAGTGGATAACAATCCCCAAAACCATCCCATTAACGACC
Organism: Lissotriton vulgaris; assembly: GCF_964263255.1. Classification (NCBI taxonomy): domain Eukaryota; kingdom Metazoa; phylum Chordata; class Amphibia; order Caudata; family Salamandridae; genus Lissotriton; species Lissotriton vulgaris. The sequence goes on from NC_141695.1 coordinate 188,471,892, forward strand.
AATCTCCTTCGTCCACATGTATAAACTCGGAGATCTTATGTAGCTTGGAAATGGCCTGGTACACTGTCGGAGCATTGTCTGGAATGAAAACGCAGCAGCTCGATTGAATCAATTTACATACCCCTCCTCTATCTGCAAGTATAATGTCTAACACAACTCGATTCTGCAACATCATAAGACGATCCGATTGGAGCTCAGCAGTCAAATTACTAAGGGCACCAGCAGTCTCAACTATGATGGACTCAACCACTCTCGTCAATTGCTGTATGTTCCTACTGTTGACCATAGGTCCCCAATACGGCAGGAAACCCTTCAGAAAATCTCCCAATTCTTGTCCTGCAGTATCTTCCTTACTGAAGACACCTCTAGCAACTCTTGTTCTGTGGTAATCTGCTGCAGCAGTATACGTAGGGGGCAACAAAAACGAAACATAACATGTTCCCGAAAAATCAGGAGGCAACCATGTGTATGCTCTATCGTAGCAAACAAAATATGTACCCTTAGCTGCTAAAAACGATGGGGAAGTCTGGGACGCAAAAACATACGTCTCAGTGCAAACACTCTTCCCTAACTGAGCTCTCGGATTCTTGCCATTACCTTGCAGACAAAAATGACCATGATGGGGTACGATCCAAATCGTAGAAGATCTTTTCGCTCGAGGTTTTCACTCAGACTAATACCATATCCAGTCACGTTCCATCCAATATATGCCAGTGTCTCATCTTTCGGAATAGTCTCATAGGAATCAATGTCTCTAATCATATCTAATTTTCCCTTTAATAGAGCACTATTCCTTGGATTGTCTTTCACAGAACGCAGAGGGTAAACTTCACGGGCATAAATGAACATCATTCTATACGCCCACACAGAACCATTATAGCTGAATGGCAGGACCAGATAAGGAATACCCTTATCAGTAGTATGAGGCATAAGACCACACACCCAACAATTAGTGGTGTTCACTACTAACTGATGCTGATGCAGAAGTTGAACAAAGGAGTTATTAACGAATTCCAATCTTCTAATGGACTCATGTTCAGGCAAAGAATGAAAATAATGCGAAGAAATAGAAGGAAAAGACATAGGTTGTGTGGTGGGTGCAAACGTCACTTGAAAAGAGAAAATACCATATCCCACCAAAAACATCGTCATGCTAAATAGCATTAAAAGACACGTTATCAAAAAACATTTGCTACTCATTAGTCTACATAGTCTTGTTTTAAAGTTCATTTCTTCAACAGCTCTCTCAATCTGAAAAAACTCCATCCTCTAACTGTGCTGAACGCTGCAGTTGGTTCTCTTCTGCTCAAGTGTACCTCTGAATGTCCCAGGGAACGCCCTAGAACAAACCAGAACTGTCGACCTTGTGTCTACCAGCTGTACACTCTAAGTCTTTATACCACAACCCTACAGTTGAACCCGGATGGCGGTTCGAAAAACAAAAATAGATCAAAACAGTTTCTCAGATGATAGAGCGTAGTTTCAAAAATAGCAAGAAATCACTTTATTAGTCCATCGACTCTCGGTCGTAAGTTAGAGCGGCCTTTAGTAGGCAATGTCTGATCAGGAAACAACAACTCAGGCACAATAGTGTTCAGTCGGACAGATGGAGGCACAGCTTCTTGCAAAATGTCGTCGTCCTCACGCTCAGAGCTTGTCCCAATCAAACGTGCATCGCTGAACGGAATGAACTTTGGCACAGTCTCAGTCTTTGAATCACCAACACCCTTCTGGACCCACTGGTCGTACGGCAGAGGCAAAGAAACCCTCTTACAATGTACGCCGTGGATCCAGTTCTTTTTGCCGTGAACTCTCACTGCGGTACGCGTCGCCAACAGGACCTGAAAGGGTCCAGTCCAGCGGGGCTGATCGTTCTCTGTCCGCTGAAAGTTCCGCACTCGAATCCATGAGCCAGGATCGATGGCGTGTCCTGGATCTTCAGATGCTTGTGGCAATGTATTGTGAACCTGTTGGTGTGAGACACGCAATTTAGCCGTCAAATCGTACAAATAATCAATCAGCATAGGATGTTCAATCTCGCTAAACTTTGTCAGCCTCGGCACTCCCCATATGTTTGCCGGGCGACCAAAAACAATCTTGTAAGGACTAAGTCCCACTCGAGAATGTACTGTCGTTCTGGTCGACAAAAGTGCCAATGGCAAAGCATCAGGCCATTGGAGACCAGAGCTCGCCTGAATCTTGGCTAGTTTCAGTTGAAGGTGCCATTGTAGCATTCAACTAAACCAGCTGATTGGGGGTGATTTGCAGCTTGGAATTTCTGCCTGATTCCTAAACCTTCACATACTCTCTTCATGACTTGACCCACAAATTCACTCCCATTATCACTCCACACCATCCTTGGCAAAACATACCTGGGGAAAAATTCCTTAAGTAGGGCTTTAGCTGTGGACAAGGCAGTATTATCTTTCAGGGGGTATGCTTCTACCCATCTCGAAAAGGCACAAACAACCACAAGGACATATTTCAGGTTATTACATCTCTCCATATGGATAAAATCTAATTGCAACACCTCAAACGGATACGTCGGAGGTGCAAAGTGAGCAGCTGGAGTTGAAGTTCCCTTGCCAGGATTATACATCAGACAAACCATGCAATTCTTAACCAGATTCTCCGCACACTTAGGAATTCCAGCATTTTTCCATACTGGAGCCAACAACTTACAAATCCCTTTCGCACTAATGTGAGCCATTCCATGCGCCATTGTAACCACTGCAAGCACATACACATCAGGTAACAACCATCGCTGATGTTCTGACAACTCAATCCAACAACCAGTCAGATCCAATTTTCCCATACTCTCTCTCCATACATTCAATTCTGTCTCCGTAGCTTCAGCCTGAATTGACTTCACACTCTCTATCGTATCTTCACATATTCCTCTATCCGCCACATCTTTCGCAACTTCATCCGCAAACGCATTACCATGACCAACGTCATCGGTAACCTTCTTATGTGCACTGCATTTCATGATCGCAACTTGCATCGGTAACGTAAGTGACTCAAGAAGTTCATTCACTAACTGACCATGCTGAATTTTCGTACCATGCGACGTAAGGAACCCACGTTCCTTCCATAAGCGCCCAAAACTATGGGCCACACCAAATGCATACTGGCTATCGGTATACACAGTCACTCTCTTTCCTTTCGACAACACACACACTCTTGTCAGTGCAATCAACTCTGCTGCTTGAGCTGAATTTTGTGGGATACGTGCTGCTTCAACAATCGTATGCAAAGTCGTAACCGCATATGCTGCAGTCGTATCACCATTCGGAAGCTTGAAACATGAACCTTTTACCCATAAGGTACCATCACACTTTGCAAGAGGAGTATCTTTCAGATCGATTCTACCCTTCGTTTCTTCCTCCGTCCTAAGAAAGCAATCATGCTGTTCCTGAATATCAGTCTCTACAGAAATCAGCAACAACGTAGCTGGATTCAACGTGTTGCATCCCTTTATATGCACATGACTCGCCAAAAGTGTCAACTCGTAACCTGACAATCGAGCACTAGTCAAGTGCTGTGTCTTGGTCCTATTTAACAAGGTATCCACTGCATGTGGAACCATCACAATCAACATATTATCCAATGCCAAACCAGCAGACTGTCGAATAGAAAAAGCTGCTGCCGCTGTAGCTCTCAAACAACTCGGCAACGCTCTAGCTACCGGATCCAAAGTCGACGAGAAATACGCACATGGACGTTGTTTATCGCTGAACTGCTGTGTCTGGACTGACAATACACATCCCTCTCTCTCGTGAACATAGAGTGTAAAAGGCTTTCTGTAGTCGGGAGTACCCAACACAGGAGCCGAACACAACGCATCACGCAATTCAGAAAAACTCGTCTGGCATTCGTCAGTCCAAGGAAGAGGATTCGGAGTATCCTTAACAGTAAGTGCTAACAAAGGTTTCGCAAGAAACTAAAAATTTGGAATCCATTGCCTACAGTATGAAGTAATACCCAAGAAAGCACGCACTTCTCTCTGTGTAGTTGGCACATTCATTTTCGCAATCGCTTGAATTCGTTCTGGGGTCAATCTTCTTCGATAAGAGATGACCTAAGTAGGTCATTTCTTGTCGACAATACTGCAACTTCGAAAGTGACACTTTATGATGGAGATCAGACAAATGTCGCAACAAAGAAAGAGTAGCTTCTTTATAAATCTCCTCATTATCAGCAGCGACTAAGAAATCGTCGACATACTGAATAAAAGCAGCACCATCAGGTAAGACAATCGTATCAAGTTGTGTTTTCAAAGCCTGACTATAGATGGATGGACTTTCACAATAGCCTCGAGGAGCGCGCTTAAACCGGAAACTTCGGCCTCCTAAAGAGAAGCCAAAAATATCTCTACTCTCCTCGGCAATCGGGATGCTGAAGAAAGCATTCTTCAGATCAATCACCGAACACCAGGTAGCAGAAGCAGGAATCATAGTCAGCAAAGCAGTAATATCCGGAACAACAGGAAATTGCGGTACAACAATCTTGTTCACCTCGCGAAGATCGATCACAAACCTATACACAGGCGGTTGAGAAGAATCGGTACGTTTCATTCAAAACAGGCAAAACCGGACTATTGCACACATTACCTCTCGTTTCTTCAATCACACCTTTCTCAATAAGATCATAAATGATCGCTAAAAGTGCTTTTTCACCATCACTAGAAATCCGAGATTGGGGAATACGTGGCAATCTAGCATTCGCTTTCAGCGTCACGACATATGGTGGAATCTCCAAAAGACCCACATCATTAGGACCTGTAGCCCAAAGAGTATCAGGGAGAGAACACAATTCCAATGGAAGTCGATCTTTAGACAAATACATCGGAGAGATCACTCTCTTACCCAATGTAAGCTGTACTCCTGAAGGAGAACAATGTAGCGTTGCATACAATCTTCTCAACAAATCCAATCCCAACAAATTCCCACAACAACCTGTCGTTAGAATGAGGTGTGCTTGAAAGTCACAAGGTCCAACAGAAAGAGACAAAGGACTAGAAACCGGATTACAAACTGGGACGCCAGAAAAACCTACCGAAACATTCGTCAAGCCAGACAAAGGTGCGCCAGGGAGTTTAGAGTGCATTATAGAACTCTTTGCTTCACCAGTATCCAACAGAAAAGGCTCTGACACACCTGATGTAATCACTTCAACATAAGGTCCACTTTGATCTACTGGAACTGACACAACTCCCTCTCTTTGTCTATGGATGTCCTGGCAATCATTACCGTCAGCATTCTCACCCTCAACATAGTAGTCGTCAGCATAGTACTGAGTCGACCTACCAGACGCAACATTCTGTTGATCAAAACAATTCATAGAATTCTGTGGAGGAAAGGATCGTGCATTCTGGGGGAACAAACCACGTCCTCAACCTCTAGGAGCTTGCTGAACACCTCGACCTCTCACACCAGAAGCACAATTTGTACGCTGTAACAGAACCGGACAACTACTCTTAAAGTGGCCCGCTTCTTTACAATACGCACACTTATTAGGGCCTACAAGAAAACGCTGTTGAGAAGGTTCGAACCTTTGCGAACCTCTCTGAAACTGCTGAGGTTGCTGATATTCACGCTGAATATTACGAGGCAAATACGCTTGTTACAAAAAAACCTTCGTCTTCAAATCTTTAGTCTTTCTGTCTGCTTTCTCTTTCTCATCCTTATCCCTATTCTCGTAATATTGTGCAGTAGCCAATATCTGCGCCGACGAAGAAACAGCCCATGAACTCTCTGAATCCTTCAACTTAGTACACAACTCGGGAAGCAAGTTATGCACAAACTTATCTACGGACAACCGTTGGCCACCTTCCGTACTCATATCTTGACCACTATGGTCGATAAACGTCTCTTCAAACCTAGTGAAGAAATCAGACACACTTTCATCTTTCTTCTGCTTGCATGCAGACAACTTATCCCAATTCACTGGCATAGCAGGCATCAAAGTCTTCATATAATTAATGATCCTACCGGGGAGTTCTGCTACTAAAGCTTCTGGTTTAGCTCCTCCACCTTGAAGACCATCTGCAGCAGTAATATTAGCCCATGTATCACCTAACTCTTGCGCATGATCCACATGATGAATCATTCCCCACAAGGGTTGAGGAACCACATTCCCAAACCACATATCTATATCGGCTAAATTCATAATGCATGCGTCGGCTGTCTGTCTGTGACAACTCCTTATATTACCCTGCAGGATTCTTTCGGGGATCAGGTTAAGCCTGCTTAAGGGCCAAAACTTCAGCTCGCTTCCACGGAACATGTACCCAAACACGCTGAAAATGAGCCGGTACACCTGGTGGAATATTATTCGCACTAGCAGGCACTGCTTCTTTCCATACCGGAGGAACCTCTCTCATAGGATACTGTCGCGCTTTTCTCCTAACAGAAGAATCAGGCTCAAACAACGACTGAGAAGGACACACACTTCTAAACGTTGCAACTGCTTTTTCGACTTCGAGACCCACTATCGTTCCTTTCGCAAACTCGGACTGTACACGGAACTACTCTGATGGAGTCTGTCCCAACTCACCATCTTCCCATTCCTCACGGAGGAAAGTACACATCATATCGAAGACATACCTCTGCTTTGGTGCTTCCCATTGGCGGAAGACATTCATAACCGACTCTAAATCATATCTCGAAGAATTAGTAACCCATTTACGCGCCAAATGATCCAACACTACCGTCTCTTCGGGACCAGGCAACTGGCTACGCAACTGTTTACGCGCAGAAGCAAGGGTCATACTCAATGACCCAAAGAAAGGAGACAAAAGACCAGTAACAGTATCAGTCATTCTCTGTTGAATAGAAGGAGAAGCTGCCATAAGGACAGGAGGCAAAGCAGGTTGAGACAAAGCATACGTAGAAGTAGTAGCAGAAGGAGTAACAGAAGAAGTAGGAAATACAGGAGAAAAAGTCGTAGGAATTGGAGACGGAAATGGAAGCAAAGTCGGCGGCCCTTGAGAAGGGTGCACCAAAGGAGTAGGAACCAACTGAAGAGGAGCTGGCAGTTGAACAACAACAGGAGGCAAAGCAACTGGAGGTTGCGGAACTAAAGGTTGCGGAGGTGCTTTAGCACTCTGCACATAAGGGGGTGGAGAACTCAACAAATGTGACATCAAAGGATCCTTTTCAGGGTCCTTCGTTGCACCCTGTTGAAGAGGTGACAAAGCTGGATAACATTTATCGATGGCCATTTTACGTTGCCTAAGCAACTGCTCACTCGCTTGTTCTTCTTCATTATCTTTAAACTGTTTAACAGCCTGCATTATCGATATACCCTTCTCTCTTTTATTTCTTTTCGCTAGTTTAATTTCTCTCTGTTTGGCTTCCTTTCCCCAGAGGCGGAAAGAGTCAAATATCGCCGGCCGGGCTTTCTTCTTAAATAGTTTAACTTCCAGATTATCTAAAATCTCTGTGTTATAGCTACCATATTGGGGTCATTTTAGGACACCGTCTTTCCTTGTGTATCGGACCCATACTTCATTATACGTAATAGGGCCCACACCATGTTTAGAATAGAGCTCATAAGTCGGAGTTCCAACCGGAGGTATCAGACACGAGTCCTCCAATCGGGAATCCCTGTTACAACCACAACAAAATATCTTTCCAAGTTTGCTAAGACCAGGCATCTTCGCTAACTAATCTACCTTCAAACTTCAAGGGATTACCAAACTCGATAGTCTCGCAAATATATAAGTCCCTCGGCTTTGGCACCTGCAAGTTCCAAATCAAAGATCCCGAATGATACCCAAAAACTAAGGACTGGGAGACGGTCCACTTATACTTAACTGAAGTATCGATCATGTCACCAGAAGACCCGTCTATCGCCTCGCTCTACAAATCGTCTCAAAGGGTCCAAGACAGGGCGACAATCAGGGCAGCAGTCCTTCGTAGCCTTCGGAAAGCGGGAAAGCCTCGCAGCAAAAACCTTCAGTCCACATTCGACATGCCGGGGTCGATGAAGTGGGGGCCGTCCTCCAGAATTTCCTCACGAAGCTCCTCAGATCTTCAGGCTTGGACCGGTACCACTGAAGTCGCCCCACTATGGGCGCCATCTGAAGAACCGGGTTTTAGAACCCAGCGGTGCCAGGGGCATGCCCAAAGTCTTCGGGTTCTCCTGTCTTAGAATACAGAGACACGGGATACTTCTTGGTGACGTCAAAGATCAAATTTATTGGCTGCAACCAGGAACAGAAGTCTACGAAGTACGACACAAGTAGGTTCGCTAGAGACTGCTCAATTTTCGTTTAGCGAGACATCGTCTTTTATGCTAAAAATCACATTCCTGACAAACACCCATTATATACGAATTGTCCAATCATATGTAACATTGCAAAAGGTATCGCATGATGACAAACCCACTTTTCAGTTGTCCAGCTCACCATCAATTACACGGGAAAGCCCAACATTCTTGCTCGGACAGGCCAGACAAACCCATAATAAAAGACCACAATCCAAACCATAAACAGGCCATAAAAGAAGGAACAGAAACAGATGTGAGGCAAGATAAAGGGGTGTGTGCGTATACAATAAACTCAACAATGTCCTGCTCTTTGATCTCTATCTCGATCAGCTACCGGACAAGGAACTGGCTTAGCAAGGTTAGCTTCAGGCAACGGGGTCAGTTCGCTCAGGTCATCTAAAAGTCAGCTAAAGGTGTACGTGTTCCAAAGACTCGTTCGGCCGTAGTCATCGGACTATGTGAGGGCAACCACAAAATGGCTGCCGTACACAAAATGGAACCCGAGGGTTCAGAACGAAATCCCTAAATATGTAGTGAATCCATCGATCGAACATGACGAAAACACTCGAACTTGCCGCACTCGCCATTTACGGCTCGCTACCATCAAATTTGTAACGATACCATGACCTTTATGAAACGGGTTCAGAATTCACGGAACCTCACTCCCTCGACTGTAGTGAGACACAGAGCACAGACAGACTCTCTCCCTAGTCTATAGTGAGACCCAGAGCACAGACAGAGTCTCTCCCTTGACTGTAGTGAGACACAGATCGCAGGCAGGGTCTCTCCCTCGACTGTAGTGAGACACAGAGCACAGACAGGCTCTCTCCCTCGACTATAGTGAGACACGGCACGCAGACAGGCTCTCTCCCTCGACTGTAGTGAGACACAGAGCGCAGACAGACTCTCTCCCTAGACTATAGTGAGACACATAGCACAGACAGGCTCTCTCCCTAGACCATAGTGAGACACAGAGTGCAGACAGACTCTCTCCCTAGACTATAGTGAGACACAGAGCGCAGACAGACTCTCACTAGACTATAGTGAGACACAGAGCACAGACAGGCTCTCTCCCTAGACTATAGTGAGATACAGAGCGCAGACAGACTCTCTCCCTAGTCTATAGTGAGACACAGAGAACAGACATGCTCTCTCCCTCGACTGTCGTGAGACACAGGGCGCAGACAGACTCTCTCTCTTGACTGTAGTGAGACACAGAGCACAGACAAGCTGTCTCCCTAAACTGTAGTTTGACATGGAGCACAGACAGACTCTCTCCCTAGACTACAATGAGACACAGAGTTCAGACAGTGTCTCTCTCTAGACTACAGTGAGACACAGAGTTCAGACAGAGTCTCTCCCTCAACTGTAATCAGACAGACTCTCTCCCTAGGCTATAGTGAGACAGACACAGAACACAGACATGCTCTCTCCCTCGACTGTAGTGAGACACAGGGTGCAGACAGACTCTCTCCCTCGATTGTAGTGAGACACAAAGCACAGACAGTCTGTCTCCCTAAACTGTAGTTTGGCACAGAGCACAGACAGGTTCTCTCCCTAGACTGCAGTGAGACACAGAGCACAGACAGGCTCTTTCCCTCTACTGTAGTGAGACACGGAGCACAGACAGGCTGTCTAGCTAGAGAGTTGTGAGGCACAGAGCGCAGACAGAGCACAGACAGGCTCTTTCCTTAGGCTTTAGTGAGTCACAGATCACAGCCAGGCTCTATGTCCTGCACGTTCAGGTTCTCCCCACAGACAGTAGTGAGATGTCCTGCACAGTCAGGCTCTCGATACCAACAGTAGCGAGGCATCCTGCACAGTCAGGTTCTCCCCTCAGACAATAGTGAGACGTCTTGCAGTCTCAGATTCTCACTACAGACTACTGAGACGTCTTGCATGGACAGACTCTCCCATAGAACGCAGTGAGACGTCTTGCACAATGAGGTTCTCCCCACAGACAATAGTGAGACGGCCTGCAGTGTCAGGTTCTCCCCACACACAGTAGTGAGACGTCTTGCACAGTCAGGCTCTTCCATAGACAGTAGTGAGACGTCTTGCACAGTCAGCTCTCCCCGCAGCCATTCTGCACAGTCAGGTTCTTCCCACAGACAGTAGTGAGACGTCCTGCACAGTCAGGCTCTCCCCATAGACAGTAGTGAGACGTCCTGCACAGTCAGGCTCTCCCCATAGACAGTAGTGAGACGTCCTGCACAGTCAGGCTCTCCCCATAGACAGTAGTGAGACGTCCTGCACAGTCAGGCTCTCCCCATAGACAGTAGTGAGACGTCCTGCACAGTCAGGCTCTCCCCATAGACAGTAGTGAGACGTCCTGCACAGTCAGGCTCTCCCCATAGACAGTAGTGAGACGTCCTGCACAGTCAGGCTCTCCCCATAGACAGTAGTGAGACGTCCTGCACAGTCAGGCTCTCCCCATAGACAGTAGTGAGACGTCCTGCACAGTCAGGCTCTCCCCATAGACAGTAGTGAGACGTCCTGCACAGTCAGGCTCTCCCCATAGACAGTAGTGAGACGTCCTGCACAGTCAGGCTCTCCCCATAGACAGTAGTGAGACGTCCTGCACAGTCAGGCTCTCCCCATAGACAGTAGTGAGACGTCCTGCACAGTCAGGCTCTCCCCATAGACAGTAGTGAGACGTCCTGCACAGCCAGGCTCTCCCCATAGACAGTAGTGAGACGTCCTGCACAGTCAGGCTCTCCCCACAGAAAATAGTGAGATGTCTTGCACAGTCAGGCTCTCCCCATAGACAGTAGTGAGACGTCCTGCACAGTCAGGCTCTCCCCATAGACAGTAGTGAGACGTCTTGCACGGTCAGGTTCTCCCCACAAACAGTAGTGAGACAACTTGCACAGTCAGGCTCTCCCCACAGACTGTAGTGAGACATCTTGCAATACCAGTTTCTCCCCACAGAGAGTAGTGAGACATCCTGCACAGTCTGGTTCTCCCCATAGACCGTAGTGAGACGTCTTGCATGGTCAGGTTCTCCCATCCGACAGTAGTGACATGTCCTCCACAGTCAGGTTCTCCCCACAGACAATAGTGAGACGTCTTGCAGTCTCAGATTCTCACTGCAGATGTCTTGCACAAACAGGCTCTCCCCATAGACCGCAGGGAGACATCTTGCACAATGAGGCTCTCCCCACAGACAGTAGTGAGACGGCTTGCAGTGTCAGGTTCTCCTCATGAATTTTAGGAAGACGTCTTGCACAGTAGTCAGACGTCTTGCACGGTCAGGCTCTTCCATAGACCGTAGTGAGATGTCCTGCACAGTCAGGTTCTCCCCACAGACAGTAGTGAGACTCCTGCTGTTTTGAATGTGGCTTCTCGCCAATAAGCCGCACCCAATCACTGCACTCCCACCTGGGAGGCAAATATACCACTGCACCTTTGAATAATATACATGTCACGTTCTCCCCACAGACAGCAGTGAGACGTCTTGACCAGTCAGGCTCTCCCCATAGACAGTAGTGAGACGTCTTGACCAGTCAGGCTCTCCCCATAGACAGTAGTGAGACGTCTTGACCAGTCAGGTTCTCCACAGAGACAGTAGTGAGACGTCTTGCCCAGTCCGCTCTCCTCCAGGCGCAGGGATCGCACACTCTCACCCTACACTGGAGTCGTGGGGTGTTCAGACAACTTGGGCTCCGCACTGCGGTCCTGCTGGAACTTTACGCCCAGTTTCCCTTCACCTCCTTCCTTCCTGCACGTCCCCCGCCGCTCCCGGGGTCAGAGGTTAAGTGGCCGGCCTTAAGATTGATCTGTACCAAGAGCAGACGGGTCAATGCTGCTACAAAAAACTGTATGGAGGGGCCGAGATCGATTGGGTTATAAATTGGCCGATTGATTTTGGATTCCAGAGAAGGGAGCCAGTGGAGGCAGAAGAGGAAACTCGGCACCTCGCGGACGGCTGGTGCTCGGAAGAGGGCGAGGGGCCGTTCGAGAAACTCTCTCCGGCCCTGCTGCGCCCGTCGAAAAAAGACAACCCTAGTTATCACGTGACTGTCTAACCTCGTGCAGCGCCTGCACCCACCTAGCTGGCAGTGCAGTGCATGCTGGGACTACAGGTGTAAGTTAGCACTTGTTAGAGGTGTCTCCTGAACTCACGCAGCATTTAAGTTTTTGGGGCGACTGAAATATGAACCACACCAAACGAAGTTGTGTTTGGAGAATTCACAATTTTCGAAGCGTAAGCAACAAAAACATGAGAGACACTGTAAGGATAAAAGCTTGTAGGTCCCTATTGTGAATTTCCTTGAGATTTCCTATCATTTTTGGATGACGGACACCGGTTTGCACTGAACATATCTCAGTCAAGAGATATTTAAATCACGACCACTGTCCTGCAAGTTCTTTGCGTGACTTTTTAGGCCAAACATTCCCTTGGGTTATATTTTCAGGGAGATGCAGGCAAAACATATTAACATGATTTTTACATAACTCTGCCAAAGGTTTATAAAATTGCGTGAAAAAATGGAAGTTCCGTCACCTAAGCCTTGACCAGTAGCTAAGAGGATGTTGAGGCTGGTACCTCTAACCGTGAGATCCTAGCCGAGGCCAGCACAGATAGGTACATGTTATGTTATGTTATGTTATGTTATGTTATGTTAAATTGCGTTTGTATAGCGCTCTGCTACTCTAAAAGAGTGTCCCGGGACTTTCCACAGGCAGCTCAAGTGTAGAACAACATAACAAGAAAAAGCAGACTCAAAAGAAAAAGAAACCCACCTAAGCAGAAAGATTAAAAAGCCAGGTCTTCAGATTTTTCCTGAATTGAAGCAGATTGGGGGTACTGCGAGGTGCCAACGGGAGCGAATTCCACAGCTGGGGGGGGGCTTAAGGCTGAAAGAGCGCCCCCCGATGCGGGCCTTCCTCACATGCGGAATCACAGCAGTGAAGAGAGATTCAGAACGCAGTGAACGAGCAGGGCGATAGAAAGCCAGTCTCTTCTGCAAATATCCGGCGCCTGAGCCAAACAGTGCTTTGTGCACCAACGTCAGGGATTTAAACATGATCCGCTTCCGGATCGGCAACCAATGGAGCGTTTGCAACAGCCCAGAAACTCGTGCTCGCCTGTGCAGACCAAAAATCGCACGGGCTGCAGAGTTCTGTGCCACCTGCAAGCCTTGGACCAAGTAATCCGGGAGGCCTAAGAAAAGGGCATTGGCATAGTCTAGCCTGGATCTGATGAGCGCCTTCACCGTAATCCGCCTGTGCTCTGCAGATAATAAAGGAAGGAACTTGCGGAGCATCTTCAGAATGCCGAAACAAGTGCCGGACAGGCCGAGAACGTGCGCTCTCAATGAGAGCTTGTTATCCAGCTTAACACCAAGGTTCTTGGCAACCAAAGAGGATTGTGCCGGGGGACACATGGCAGCCGGCCACCATTGCCACCACTCGGGGTCGGTGGCACAGCCGAAGAATAAAACCTCCGACTTACTGGAGTTGGCCTTCAGACTGTTCTGCTGGAACCATCCGAAAACCATGCCCAGGCACTCCCGAATTCTCTCCCCATCAAATGGCTGATCTTTGCCACATGTGAAGAGGAGTTGCGTGTCATCGGCGTAGGACACGATCTGGGCTCCATAAGCCTCCACCGCAGCCGCCAGAGGGGACATAAAGATGTTAAACAACGTCGGGCTCAACACAGAACCCTGTGGAACCCCGACTCCCAATGGCGGCATCTCGGCGGAGCTCTGGGAAACCCAGATCATCTGGCGGCGGCCATCCAAAAAAGATGTGAACCATTTGAGCACCGTCCCCCTTAGGCCGATGTCATAAAGCCTGGCGAGGAGCGCCTCGTGGGGGACGGTGTCGAAGGCCGCCGACAGGTCCAACATGACTAACATGGCCTTGCCACCCACATCCAAGATCTCCCTGATGATCTCTGAGACCTCCACCAACGCCGTTTCCGTACTGTAATTCGGACGGAAACCGGATTGGGATGGATGGAGCAGATTGTTGGATTCTAAGAAGCTCAACAAGACGCCATGGACATGTTTCTCAGTGATCTTCGCCAAAGCCGGGAGAAGTGAAATTGGCCTGTAATTGGCCAAAACCTCGGCATCAAGACCAGGCTTTTTCAGGAGGGGGATCACCATCGCCCTTTTCCAGGTGCGTGGGACACTCCCCTCCCTCAGGGAGGCATTGAGGATCGGGTTGACCAGAGGGTTCACCACCGACGCCATCCCAGCCAAGAATTTGGCAGGGCAATGGTCAAGTGGCGAGCCAGATTTAAAACTGGCCAGCAGCGCCCGGGACGCATCACTGGAGACAGGTGGAAAGTCTACCAGCACTGCCGTCGACGTGGACGAAGTACCATGTCCTGCCCCGGGGCTGCGACAACCCTCCTCCGAGCTCACCAAGAAGGAGGCCTGAATCGCCTTGATCTTGTCGGTGAAAAAAATGTCAAGGTCACACGCCCATGCATCTGGTGATACTGGCGGGGATGAGTAGGAGCTAGGGGACGTGAACTCCTTCACGATCGTGAAGATCTCCTTACAGGAGTTCGCCGACGCCTCAATCCTCCTGGCAAGGTATTCCCCCTTGGCACCAAGAATGTCACGGTGATAGGCCTTCACCGCCGCCCTGTAGGCGAGTTTAGCCTCCCCGTCATATTGAAGGCGCCAGGCCCGCTCAGCAACCTTGCATTGGCTGCGAGCCACACGCAGCGCCTCCGTGAACCACGGCGCAGATTGCCGTATTGCCGTGGACCGAGGGGTTGCCATTGGGGCAAGATCGTCCAGCCTCTCGGTAAGCCACCGCTGCAAAGCCTCAGTGTCTCTTTCCGGATCCCCAGAGAGGAGACAAGGATGTTCCATGAGCGCCTGCTCCAACATATCAGGCGTCACTCTGTGCAACGCTCTCGAGGCTGATCTAGGCACCGTGGGGGCGCAGTTGTCAGGCCGCCCATTCTCCAACACGGAAAACCCGATCAGCCTGTGATCCGTCCAGAGCACCGGCCGCGTTTCAATGTCAACAATTGGGACTGACGAGAACACTTGATCGAGGGTATGCCCTTTCTCATGTGTAGGCCCTGACACAAACGGTGCCAGGCCAAGCGGAGATGTAATATCCAGCAGTTTGATCCCATCCGGATCGTCCGGAACATCAAGATGGAAATTGAAATCGCCTGCCAGCATACAGTGCTGTGCAGACAGCGCCAGCTCCGAAATGGCTGTCTGTAGGTCCTCCCAAAAAGAACCCACCGGGCCGGGTGGCCTGTAAACCAACAGCCCCTTAAGCGCTTGACCCGGGGATAGTCTGAGCATAAAGGCAAGGGACTCAGAGCCCTCGATGGGATTCACAGGAAGAACTGAGCAGGAAACGTTCTTCTTCACCACCACAGCGACTCCACCCCCCCTTCCCTTAGCTCTATCCTGCCGAAAAATGTTATAACTTGAAGGAATAGCAGTGAAGATGTCCGGGTTGGACGCCTCTCCCAACCAAGTTTCGGTCAGAAGAAGACATAGAGGATTTTCCCTGGCCAGAAGATCGTAAATGTGCAGGGCGTGGCTTCCTACAGACCTTGTGTTAAGCAGCAGGCAACGATGTTTCACACACGCGCCTCGGCGGGCCTATGGCCGCTGACCGGAGTCCCGGTAGGCGACCAGCCGCAGGCCGGACAGCGCCGTTTGCCCTTATAATGCCCCGGAAAAACTAAGCGACACGAGCAAGATGAAGTACGCATGGCGCGTAGCGACGCCGAAGTATAGTGGATCATCCTCAGCCGCGTCTGACCGGACCGGCGTCCTCCGCCGCCTCGCCGCCTCCGGGACGCTGACAGGCGCAGACGGGCAGGACTCCGACACGACTCAGGCTAACCGAAGGCGTCCACCTGCGCGTCCCGCTGCGCGTAGGGAGCGACTTTAAATAGGCTCTCCAGTGAGCCCTTGGCACGCGAGTCCGCTCCAAGATGGTGGCCGCCACCGGATAAGAAGCCCCAAACAAAGATGGCGCCCGAAGTGGACCCCAGGACCCGGACCCACCAAAGTGGTGGTGCTTTAGAGACACAAAGGTGCACGTTTTACATGCGGTAAGGGGAGCGGGCGCGAGCTGCAGGCAACAGAGTTAAAAACAGGGGTAAATGTAAACCAAGAAATAACCCAAATACAAAAGCGAGGGAAGCTTAAAAATACACAGCGCTAGTGCAGCGCAATCGCAGCAGTGTGGTAGGTGGTAGAGGTCGCCACCCCACGAAGGACCGCCTTAAATAGGCTCTCCAGTGAGCCCTTGGCGCGCGAGTCCGCTCCAAGATGGCGGCCGCCGCCGGATAAGAAGCCCCAAACAAAGATGGCGCCCAAAGTGGACCCCAGGAACCGGACCCACCAAAGTGGTGGTGCTTTAGAGGCACAAAGGTGCACTTTTTACATGCGGTAAGGGGAGCGGGGCGCGAGCTGCAGGCAACAGAGTTAAAAACAGGGGTAAATGTAAACCAAGAAATAACCCAAATACAAAAGCGAGGGAAGCTTAAAAATACACAGCGCTAGTGCAGCGCAATCGCAGCAGTGTGGTAGGTGGTAGAGGTCGCCACCCCACGAAGGACCGCCTTAAATAGGCTCTCCAGTGAGCCCTTGGCGCGCAAGTCCGCTCCAAGATGGCGGCGGCCGCCGGATAAGAAGCCCCGAACAAAGATGGTGCCCGAAGTGGACCCCAGGACCCGGACCCACCAAAGTGGTGGTGCTTTAGCTCGAAGTCTTAAGAAAAGCCACTGTCCTAACTGCTGGGGATGCCAGGGCGCTTGAGCAGCATTCATGGATGGAAAGAAAACCACCAGAGCATCTCCTCTGGGTCCTTCACCAGCCTGTGATCATTAGGGACCTACCGAGTTGACCTCAAGGACAGATAATTACAGAGGGTCAGTTTGTCCACGAGGTTCGGTGAAGGCCAGAATCTTTATTAACCTTGAATAACCTGACTTTTACTCAGTTTAATGACAAACTTTGTACTTTGGCTTACACCGAAAGTAGCCTCCAACCCTATTGGGAGAGGGATGCATGCAAAATATATCCTGATTGTGCTATCGATCTGCCCCAGGACTGTAAATTGCTGACGCCAAGTAGTACCTCCATTGACTCCGTGATATAAATGTTCTGGCTGGGTCTGAGCTATCCATGGTGCTGAAATCCCAAAGGGTAACATTGGCCCTTTATTATAGCCTATCGGGGCTATTGAGATGAAATGAAGCTAAACTAAACTAAACCTCCTGTCCAGGGGACAGTGCTCACCCTCCAAAAGTGATGGAGTGTCCATATTAGTGTGCTCCCAGCTCAGTAGAGTCTAACATATATGCACTAACAAGTACACTGACGGCAAATCAATCTCCGCCCGAAACTTTTTGAATGGGAGCATCTCCAAATCTTTGATTAAGTCCCCAACCTTGGTCGCCCCTGCCTCCACCCACTGGTCCAGTCACCTACTGAAGACTCAAGAATACGGGGTTATGATTGGATATGGTGCGAGATAGGTACTCCACAGAGTGTACCCTGGACCTCCGGGGTTCAAAGAAAGGTATTGAGTCTGACATGCACCTTGTGCAGCCCAGAGAAGAAGAAATAGTCCAGTTTGTGTGGGTGCATGTGTCTCTAGGAATAAATGAGCCCCCAGTGCTGCTGCCATTGCGCAAACGCACTGGCCGTGTGGTTAGTTTAGGAGTCCCTCAACAGGGGGTGTAATCTGTCAAGCTTTGTATTCACCACACAATTAAAGTTGCCCCCCAGTATTGTTGATCCACTCAGATGCGGGGCTAACTGTCTCGAAAAACCATCCAAGATGGAGCTCTGATCTATGTTTGGGGCATAAATGTGCACAATAGTAAGATCCTGAGCCTCCAGCCGCCCCCATACCACTATGCATTTGCCTCCCGGGTCTATCAGTGTGCCAAAACACTGGAATGGGGCTCTTGCCCTGATCCCAACCAGGATCCCTCTTGCATCGGCGGAGTATGTGGTGTAGTATACTTGGCACCTCCAACAGAGCTGAAGCGCTCTACCCTCCTGATCTGTCAGGTGTGATTCCAGCAACAGTTCTATTTGGATACCTCTCCAGTGCAGGAAAGAAAGCACCTTATAGCACTTAAACATGGTGTGCATGCAGCAAACATTACAGGACAGGCATTTATAGATCAGAGAGCAGGCATGGGCAGGACAAATCAACTGTGTTAGATCTTGTGCTCGGACCCCAGTTCATTCCCTCTCCCCCAGCTCCTCCCTTGTATAATAGAGGCATTCAAGAATCACAGTATGGCTCAAGGATCCCCAACATTTCTCCAAAGTACAAATACCCCAAATCCCACTCCCCAGGACAAGCAGTTAATTATCCCCCATCCAAACTAAACAACAAAATACGGTTAGATTCCCGCAGGTATCTAGCAGGGGCTGGTCAGTCCTTCCGCTCCCACAACGATCTCCCCATCCAGTGAGGAGGGTGCAATCAGTGACCACAGCCATGGGGAAAGTCAGGTGCATGCTTCTCTCATTTCTTTAACGCATTGATCTTGCTACTCCTGTTATGCTGTCGCGTCATTGTGCTCCGGATGTTATATGATTGTGTCTGCTGTTCCTGGGATAATTTTAGGCATCAAAACACTTGAGGCTGTGGACACCCCAAATCTGTGGTCAGAGTCTGAATCCCTTGCCACGCTTTCTGCATCAGGCGTAGGAGGCCCATGCCCAATGCCGCTTAGATGCGCCACCACCTCCATCAGCTGCTGTTGGTCCAACAGCACCTCAGCCTGTGAAAGAGCAGCAGAGCTATGAAGTGATTTATTTTGCCATGATTGGGGTCTGCACTCCCATCTCTCTTGGGGGCTGCCAGCTGGGCCCGGTTGCAGTTACAGATCAAGCTAAACCCACACCTCCTGTGGGGAAGAAAAGTATTCAGCTCCACCAGGTGCCGCCACTCTTAGTCGGGCCGGGAAGATCATCGAATAGGTGAGCCCTAACTGTTGGAGCCTCTATTCTGCATCATGCATGGAAGCTCTCTGCTTTTGTACCTCCTTTGAAAAGTCTGGGAAAAATCTCCCGATTGAGTTTTCAACCTATTGCTCTCCTCTGTGCCATGCCTGCATCAGAATATGGTCCCGGTCTTCATAGTCCAATAGGTTGGCCACCTCCAGGTGTGGGGGTGGCCTAGCAACGGCAGCCTAGATGGTACACAGTGAGCTCCTTCAGGTGCAGAGAAGACAGACAGACCCTCCATGGTGACCTCCTCTTTTACACATTTTTTCTAGGTAATCCACCATGCTGGTGCCTTCAGTTCCCTCTGGTAGTCTCACCGCTCTTATATTGTTGCGGCGGGTGCAATTTTCAGCGTCTTCTGCTCGCAATTCGAGTGTGCGGATTTTAGCTTCCATGGCGATCATTCACTTAACGGCAAGGCCAGTGCCGTCGGCACTTCGGCAATCGTTCACTCGGTTGCGGTAACTCTTTCCGTGAGATGTCTGTGGTCATCCCTTAATAGTCCAAGGGTGTCTATTTTAGCCTCCAGTGTGACATGGGAGGAGGTGATGGCCAGGATAACATCCTGCAATGTGAGGCTCTCAGTTTGTTCCAGCATCTGCCTCGAGTTCACTACATCTGTCAACTATCACATCGCACCTCCAGGGTCTTGTTCTTTTTTCCAAGTGGATTTCCCCATTGTCACTACAGGTAGGGCAGACTGCAAGGCACGTGGTGCTATTCGTTGGGTCCAATGCACGCAAAAGATTGCAGCGGGCAAGTGCGAGGGTCACTCGCATGTCAAGGTCCAGGGTAGAAGGCTTCTGGTGCACTTCTGGAGAATGACAACTACGCGGGTTCCCAATGGGTCTCTCTCAGTGCTATCTCGTGTCTTTTTGCCTAATTAGGAGGGGCAGGCTTAAATTTCCCCTTGTGGCATTCAGCCAATGCTCCTCAGGTCCTTGCCGTGATTTACGCAGCAGAGCACACCTCAGTTCTTGCCCGATGGGCTGGGTCTCCCCAGTCTCCAAATGCAGGGCAGCCTTCCCCAGATAAAACAGGCCCCGAATCTAGGCACCCACTGGTCCCTAGGCCTCCACGGTTGAGAGCACCCGGTCCAACCAGGCACAGGTAGAGATCCTAGTCACAGGTAGCATTCCCAGGTCCAGGCACCTCTTAGCCCATTCAGGATTCTCTTTCTGGCTTCGGTTCAGTGTCTCGCCCAAGACAATTATGCAGGCAAGGCCTGTCAGTCTAGGGATTAGTGTAGGGCTGTTCCACCAGGGTTCAGCACATCGGAGCCCGGCTCTAGATAACCAAAGAAAAAAATGGGGGAGGGGTGCCCCCAATTTACCTCTGTACTGTCCTCTCCGACTGTCACCAATATATCCAGCAAAGTGAATCTACTTCTGCCCAATCAGAGCAGACCTGCAGCATGTTGAACAGTTCAGGCCGGACTCCTGCTGATATGCAGGTCGAAATGATAGGTAGGCCATCTGCTCTCCCTGCCTCTCCTGCAGGACCCTCAGCACAGGAGCCTCCCCATCTCTTCCCCATAGCGTCGGCCCGACAGCTCCAGTCCTCGAATGCAGCCTCCTCACCTGATCTCCCCAGCCATGTCACACGGTTCAGTCCCTCCGCAGGCCAATCTGGGAATCGTCAGCTTCCTGCTGAGGTGTGGGCCAAACTTACCAGATCTCCAGCTGTTCCCCTTAACTAGCCGGCAGGGTCAGGCTGCTCTCCGTACACGGGGCAAGCCAAGTCAGTTCATGTCTCCCTCAGGCTGCCACCGGAGACTTGACACCCAGGCAGGGACAGAACATCCAGTGGTTCCCCCAATCGAGGCCCCACCGCTGAAGACAGTGTTCAGGATTGGAGTGGTCAGGTGTTCCCTCCTCCTCCCGGATCACGGCTCCGTATGGGGGATGCTTCCCATCTCGCCTCACTGGATTATATGCTCAGCTTGGGCCCTCCACAGGCCAGTCATAACCAGGCCAGGTCAAAGTCGGCCAGCCATCCGCCGAGGTGCGGCCCATATTGTCTGGTCAGGTGATTGCTCCAGTGGTTTGTCTTGCTCTACTGGCAGGGTCAACTTGTTCTCAGTCCGTGGGCAAACCCACTCAATCTAGTGCTCGGCTAGGCTGCCTCCACAGGCCAGGTACATAAGCCAGTGTGATGTTGTACACGTTCTAGTAGTTGGGTTGGGAGGAGTCCAGGGGTTGGAGGAAGAGGAGGAGTCATGACAGGAAAGGGGCAGTTAGAGTAGGGACAGGGAGCAGTAAGGAGCAAATGAATAAAGCTCTTGATAAAAGAAGTTATTTGTCTGTCGTTATTAGAACCAAAACACGACAACTGGCGACGAGTATGGAATGGTGCAATCTGCCACCCAGAGAAACCCACGAAGAAGCGCCCCTGTCCCTACCAGCGTGAAGGAAGAAAACGCTGTCGAAACACGTGTGTCTAAAGTGGGTCCGCCGCCCAGAACAAGAGGCCAGCGGTAACTATTCCTGCTCCGCGACATGCTGGTCGCGTAGAGCCTAGAGGAATTAGCGCCATCGAGTGCCGGAGTGTTTTTGAAGCCGGGCGCCGGTTCACGCCAAATCGCGGCTCACTCCTGATGCGTGCAAGTCGGCACACGATGAATGAAAAGAAGTCGGGTGCCCACCCCGATCTTGCTCACTGCTCCGGTGCCCAAGGAGCGTCTGTCGTGCTGCCCAGGACGAGTGAAGTGTCCTGACGAGGAGCGCCCATGCGCGCGAAAATACCCGGCTCACCCCCGATGCGTGAGGAGTGGTGCCCCAATGACGAGCTGCAGCGAGGGATGCTCTCTGAGCGTACCTGAATGCTTTTGAAGTTCCAGGAGCATAGAGGGACCAAAGAAACGTGACTGCATGCTGCCGGTGAGTCCTGGAGGACATGTGTGCCTCGAAAGAATGACTTAGAATGAAGCATCGTGGGGACTGAGAGTTCGAGAACGGCGGCCATCTTAAAGTCAGGCACCTTTCAGGACAACCTCCATGTGCAAATTACTGGCGGCCATTTTGAATCAGTCAGGCAGCACACGGCTTAATCAAACAAGCATTGATAAGTGCAAAACAAGCATTGATAAGTGCAAAACAAGCATTGGACATTGCAAAAACAAGCATTGATAATTGCAAAACAAGCACTGGTGAGTGCAAGGACACGTGTTGATAGTTGCAAAATAAGCATTGGCGATTGCAAGTGCAAACAGTGACGACCACAGAGTCAAGCATTGGACATTGCAAAGCGAGCCCTAGCCAGTACAAAGGTGCGTCGCTAGCATTTCATCCCAGCCATGTCGAACTCGCCAAATCTGAATGGAGGAAGTGCAGTGATGGCTGCCCCTGTCGTGCCCATCGTCTCACACCTACGCCCCCCGGAACCGCTGACCCTGGTGGCGGGCGGAAGCATGGGCCTGCAGTGGCAGGAGTGGCTGGAAGATTTTGAAGATTACCTAGAGGGGTCAAAAGTCACAGGAGAAAGAGACAAACTCATTGCACTTCGCAATCTCGTTGGCAAAGAAATTGGAAAGGTGATCAAAGAACTACCGACGGATGACAAAGGGACCTATGACAAAGTGCGTGATGCACTCAACAGAAAGTTTGTGCACAAAAGAAACGTGGACTATGAGAGGTACGTGTTTCATCAGGCGCGTCAGGACAAAGATGAAATGATGAGCACCTTTATATCACGACTGCACCGACTGTCGCAGTATTGCAATTTTGACTCATTTTCAATGGAGTATGCCATCCAACTGACAGTCATTGAAGGCTGTCATTCAGAGACACTCCGAAGGCGATTGCTAAGAAAGAGCCATGATCTCGATGAGATCGAGGAAATGACGAGAGTATATGACCAGGCAGAAGAGCACGCAAAAACCATGGAGACAGGGCGGAGCGAGAAAAAGGAGCAAGCATATTGGACTCAAAGCTCCCACTATCAGAAGAGATCCAGTGACCGTCAGAGAAGGTCTCGTCCAGCGTCCAGACACGCACATCGAAGTCATTGACGATATGAGTCGAGAAAGAGAGAAAAGAAGTCGAGTTACACCAAGAAACCAGAACGTCCACGGAAATGCTATCGATGTGGGTATGACTTCCCACATACAGACACCTGTCCAGCGATGGACCAACAATGCCGGAAATGTGGGCGCAAGAACCACTTCAAAGCCATGTGTGGAGTGTACAGCGTGGAGAGAAGGCGGGAGACAACCAGATCCCGACCAGAAGAAAAGAGACATCACGCAAAGGCTGTGCAAGCCAGGGCACTGTCGTCTTCTGGTTCATCTCACTCTAGCAAGGAATCGCACAGATCTCAATGGAATAGAAGGTCACCGTCGAGGGAATCGAGGTCGACCTCTCAAGAGACAACCTTCACGGATGAATACATATGTATGGTAGCTGACCCGGACCAGCTGAAAAGGTATCCTCCGCTAGACATCAAAGTGGGGACTCATGACACCAAATTCGTGCTTGATAGAGGGGCCTCGTTAAACTACATGCCTGTGACCGAGTATCACAAGATGAAACCACCACCTGTCCTGAGTCCCGCGAATGTCAGAGTATTTACCTGGATGGCAAAGAAACCACTTCCCTGTCTGGGCAAGTTTGTGACGACGCTCAAGCACGAGTCCACAGCAGTACCAGCGTACATCCACGTCATTGAGGGACTGGAGGCCGATTGCCTTCTCAGTCTGCCCACGGCCGAGAGACTCAGACTGGTTGAAATCCTATACCGAGTGCATGACAATCCAGACATTGTCCGTAAATTTCCCAAGTTGTTCAGTGGACTTGGCAAAATGAATAAGTGTCTGATTCGCCTGCACATCAACGACCATGTACGCCCTACTGCTCAGCACCCGAGGCGAGTGCCTTTCCACCTTCAGCAGGCAGTTGAAGACGAAATTCAGGAACTACTTCAAGCGGACATTATTGAAAAAACGGACGGTCCCACACTATGGGTTTCACCGGTTGTAATCGTCCCCAAAAAGGGTATCCCGGAGAAAGTAAGGTTATGTGTGGACATGAGGCTTCCCAACACAGCCATAGAACGGGAATGGCATCCAGGGCCTCATCTGAGTGATATGATATCGGCACTAAATGGAGCCAGGGTGTTTTCAAAGCTGGATCTCAACAAGGGATATCATCAGTTAGAGCTGCATGAAAAATCAAGATACATTACAACATTTGCCACTCAATTGGGTCTATTTCGTTACAAAAGGTTGAGTTTCGGCATTTCCTCTGCAGCAGAAATATTCCAAGAGGTGATACGCCAGACCATCAGGCATATCCCTAATTCCCTAAACTACAGTGACAACATTTTAGTATATGGATCAAACACACAAGAACATGACACAGCCCTGGATCAAGTATGCCATGCTCTCCTGGAAGCGAATTTGACTTTGAATAAAGATAAGTGTGAATTCCATCAGTCCACTCTTAAGTTTTTCGGTCATGTGTTTTCCGGAGCGGGAATGAAACCCGACCCTGAAAAAGTAATTGCGCTCAACACCACCAAGAGCCCTCAAGATGTCAGCGATGTCAGATCATTCCTGGGCATGGCAAGCTATTGCTCCCGATATATCAAGGACTATGCAACGATCAGTCACCCCCTTCGTGCCCTCACCAAGCAAGGCCAACCGTTCATGTGGAGCCCTCAGTGTGAGCGGGCTTTCCAAGAGATCAATCAAGCGGTGGAGTCGGCGAACAATCTGGCCTACTTCAACACCAAGAGGAAGACGGAGATAACAATGGATGCCAGTCCAGTGGGTTTGGGTGCCATCTTGGCTCAATACGACAGTGACAATGAGCGGCGTCACATTTTGGCATACGCCAGTCGCAGCCTCTCTGACACCGAGAAGGCTTATTCTCAGCCTAAGAAAGAGAGCCTAACAGTCGTGTGGGCATGTGAACATTTCCATGTGTTCATCTTTGGCAAACATTTCACCATGATCACGGATCACCAGGCCCTTGTCACCATCTTCGGCAACCCCAAAGCCAAGATGCCACCCCGCATTGAAAGATGGGGTCTGCGTCTGCAGGAATACACGTTCACCATCATCCATAAGCCCGGAAAAGGTGAGAATCCATTGGACTACATGTCCAGACACCCTCAGGCATCCCATGACTCACCGCCGTCAATGGCTGAGGAATATATACACTTTGTGGTAGGTGTAGCCCGACCACCGGCAGTCCCACTTGAAGCGATCAAGGATGCTACGGCGCATGACAATGTCCTTCAGAAGGTAGTGCGCCGCCTTCACACACATCGCTGGAGACATGATAGTGAGGACAAAGCGAGTGACCCTCAAATGCGTCAGGAAATGCAAGCTTTCCGACACATCAGTGATGAGTTGTCAGCTACCTCAGAGGGGCTCCTGCTGAGGGACCATCGGATTGTCATCCCGAGGCAACTTCGTCAAGGAGTGGTTAACCTTGCACATGAAGGCCATAGAGGAGTGGTTGCCACAAAGAGAGCTTTAAGGGAAAGAGTCTGGTTCCCGCAGCTCGATCAAATGGTTGAGCTCACTCTGAAGGACTGTCCCCAATGTCAACTGGTGAAATCAGGAGAGCCTCCTGCTCCCCTTCAAATGACCCCGTTACCCAAAGGGGTATGGCAGGAATGCGCCATGGACTTTTATGGACCACTCCAATCAAGTTGGTACGTCGTGGCTATCATGGACGAATACTCGAGATTCTCGATAGCTCAATTTGTGTCTTTCACCAATGCCTCCAGGCACAATTGCTCTGCTAGACGAAGTATTTGCAGCATGGGGTGTTCCCAAGGAATTAAAGACAGACAATGGTCCTCCGTTCAATGGTCATGAGTTCAGTGAATTTGCAAAACATTTAAACTTTCGGCACAGAAGGATTACACCATTATGGCCACAAGCCAATGGCTCTATCGAGAGGTTCATGGCCACCCTGAAAAAGACTTTTCAACAGGCCACGTTGGAAAAGAAAGACTTACAAATAGCTCTGAACGAAGTGCTAAGAGCGTACCGGACTACCCCTCACGCCACCACTGGCAAATGCCCTGCCACACTCATGCTGGGGCCACCCATCAGGACAAGGATACCGACAAGGAAAGGAGCTCTGACACCCGTGTCTCCAACACGTATCCATCAAGAAATGGCAAGGGCTGACCAAGCAGGAAAGGACAGAATGAAAGCACATGCGGACGCTAGACGACGCGCCAAGTCGCCATCTCTCCAGACAGGAGACTGTGTCGTGGTCAAACAAGAACAGACCAAGAAAACGGATTGTCGGTTCAAGGAAGAGCCATTAATTGTCACTCAGCAAAAAGGCACCATGATCACCGCTGAGTCTGAGCAAAGAAGGATCACCCGAAATGTGTCTCATTTTCAGAAATGTACCCCGGGCATGAAAGAGACACTTGACAGAGATACACCCCAACAAGGTGCTGGCGGAGTGAGTCAACTGAGTCCCACCCTGAGACCTGACAGGCCAATAGACTATGCACCTGCAGATGCTGGAATGCATCTCCGAACACGGAGAGACATAATTAAGCCAAAGAGACTGATTGAAGAAATGGAATAGACCTAGTTACATTTTTTTGTTAACAAAGGGGGAGATGTGATGTTGTACATGTTCTAGTAGTTGGGTTGGGAGGAGTCCAGGGGTTGGAGGAAGAGGAGGAGTCATGACAGGAAAGGGTCAGTTAGAGTAGGGACAGGGAGCAGTAAGGAGCACATGAATAAAGCTCTTGATAAAAGAAGTTATTTGTCTGTCGTTATTAGAACCAAGACACGACAGCCAGGACAAGGGCACCCAGAGCTCTCAGCTCCGCACCCGCTCTCGGGGCTCTGGAGCCGCAGGCAGTGTCCAGGGTGGGAGTGGTCAGGAGTTCTCTTCCTTCTCAAGGTCACCTCCCCAATTGGGGAGATGCTCCTCGCCTTGCACTCGGCGCAGTTTGGCCCTTCCAGGTCGGGGTTAGTGCCGTCATCTAGGTCTCCGATCCCCCCTCCAATCGCTCAATGCTCCTCCCTCACTCTCTGCTGATCCACAGCAGGGGGACGATCGATAATGCTCCCCAGAGCCTCCAGCACCGGCAACAGCCATATTCCAGTGAACACCTCCGTCCCTGAGGGCGCTCTCGGTCCAGGCACCAGCCTGGTGTGGCTTCTGCTCTCTAGGCCTCTGTCGTCATCTTAGATCTCCGCCTCTCAGCACACCCCCAGGTTGAGCCGGATTCAGCGCGGAGAGATCCCTCCTCTTGTTTGCTCCACCCGCATCAGCTTTCTCAATCCCCAGTTATGGGGGAGGCCTTTTGGGGTCCCCAGGCTGGGCACCGACAGATAGGATAGCACAGGATGGTAAAGCAGCCGATCAGAGCTCTGAAAAAAGCTGCTCACTCTATCGGCGTCACGCCAGCCCTCCCATGGTATGTTGTTTCATTATGTAATTTCAATACATTGTGATTATTGCATACCTTTATCAAAAAAATACAATGGTGAATGCTAAATAAAATGCAATAGGCTGAGGGAAGTACTAGCACGTTGTGGGGGGTGGAAGTCTGACTGATGCAAAATGTTGTACATATTTAATGTCCTATCCCTATCACACCCCTGTCGCTATTGGTTGCTGACTTCTCCATCTTCCCCATGAGGAGTTCCTGCAGGTAAAGGTTTCTTCAAGCCATATATCCAATGCAATGGCACCTACGGCTCGGGACAGAAGAGTATACTATCAACAGCTCTTGTCAGTCTTAAGGTGTGAGCCGCTGATGAGCGTTGGTCACTCAAAACTCCTTCTGTGGTCAATACATTGTATTATATGTCCGTGGTATCGTGGTGGTCCTCCTGCCACTGCATACTCCATAACCATCCATGGTGAATGTTTTTATTGTAGATGTGGTTCTCAAAGTTTGTAACAATTAAAATAAGGTGATATTGCAAAGTTATTAATGTCACACACTCCTAGTACTCACCTACCAATGGCAGCAGTAAGTTGGTTTCTAGATCACGGGCGTTGAAAGAAGGTGGTCTATGTCCAATATGGTACATAATGAAAAAAGAACAATTGATGGACAGAATGCAGAACAATGTCATACATTCACCCCAGTACAGAGATCTGGGCCTAAATAAATTGTTTTCTTGATCACCATGCCATTCCAGTTTAGACCCAGCAATATACAATTCAGTCTTGACCCTGCGCCCAATGGGAACAGTCCAGCCTGAAATGCTATGCCAGGTTATCCCAGGACTGGAAACAAGCATCCTTTCAGGCCTCATCAGCCAGGATAGCTTGACTCCAGTGGCATGGAGAGCACAGGACCTACGTCTGGGCACACCCGTCCCACTCGGGGTGACAAATGCAAAAAGAACAATTGATGGAAAGAATGTAGAACAATGTCATACATTCACCCCAGTACAGAGATCTGGGCCTAAATCCATTCTTTTTACTCACCATGCCATTCCAGTTTGGACCCAGCCATATGCAAATCAGTCTTGACCCTGCGCCCAACGAGAACAGCCCAGCCCGAACTGCCAGGCGAGGTCCTCCCTGGACTGGAAACAAGCATCCTAGGGCCGGTTTCTGGCTTTCAGCCCTCATCAGCCAGGATAGCTTCACTCCAGTGGCATGGAGAGCACTGGACCCACATCTGGGCTCACCCGTCCCACTCGTAATGACAAATGCAAAAAGAACAATTCATGGACAGAATGCAGAACAAAATCATGCTTTCACCCCAGTACAGAGATCTGGGCCTAAATACATCATTTTTTTTGCTCACCATGCCATTCCAGTTTGGACCCAGCCATATGCAAATAAGTCTTGACCCTGCGCCCAATGGGAACAGTCCAGCCCGAACTGCCAGGCCAGGTCCTCCCTTGACTGGAAAAAAGCATCCTAGGACCGGTTTTGGGCTTTCAGCCCTCATCAGCCAAGATAGCTTGACTCCAGTGGCATGGAGAGCACGGGACACAAGTCTGGGCATACCCGTCCCACTCAGGGTGACAAATGCAAAAAGACGATTGATGGACAGAATGCAGAACAATGTCATACATTCACCCCAGTACAGAGATCTGGGCCTAAAACCATTGTTTTTATGCTCACCATGCCATTCCAGTTTGGACCCAGCCTTATGCAAATCAGTCTTGACCCTGCGCCCAATGGGAACAGTCCAGCTTGACCTGCCAGGCCAGGTCCTCCCTTGACTGGAAACAAGCATCCTAGGACAGGTTTCGGGCTTTCAGCCCTCATCAGCCAGGATAGTTTGACTCCAGTGGCTTGGAGAGCACAGAACCCAGGTCTGGGCATACCCGTCCCACTCGGGGAGACAAAATGAACAATTGTTTCCGGTCCAGAGAAGACATGGCTGGGCAGTTCGGTCTGGACTGTTCCCATGAGGCACAGGGTCAAGACTGATTTGCAGATAGCTGTGTCTGAACTGGGGTGGCAATGTGAGCTAAAGAATGATGATGGATTCAACCCAGATCTGTGACTGGGGGTGAGTGTTTGAAAAGTTTCAGTACTCCGTCCATCATCTACTTTTGTTTGCCAAGATGGTACATACCCATTATTGCCAGCCAGCACTATTCATGATGTCAAGTACATGCTTTTTGCTAAAAAACGATCTAATCTTCCTTATATTTTGGTCCTCGATATGCAGACTACATAATTTTGGTATATTAATTTTTCCCATACAAAAATCCGACATGCAACCATAGCTTTATATACTGCAGACCCAATCATAATAGACATCAAAGCGTATTACAGTGTTGAGCAATTTGGTGAACATTTAGATTCGGGGAGGGGCTGCTTAAGCTGAAAAATATACAGATTTACAGTCCTCGCATTTCCATAATGATTAGAAGTCCAGCTCCTCAACGCCATGCAGTGACGATTCAGGGCCAATGACAGCACAGAAATAGCACTCATCGCCGCTAAAGGTGACATCTGTATGATCCTTGACAGAGAAGACATGGGAGTCCTCATTCTGCCGGACCTGTCTTCAACATTCGACATGGACTCTCACCCCATCCTCATCCTACATGGGACTGGCAACCAAGGACCTGTTCTTCGGTGGTTATGATCCTTTTTAATGGATAGAGAACAAGCTGTCAGCCTGGCACCTTACTCTTCAGAAGCCCACAAACTCATTTGTGGACTGCCTCAAAGTTTATCACTCAGTCCCATCCTCATCAATGCATACATGATCCCTTTGGCCAATGTCATCACCGTACAGGGCATCAACATCCTCTCCTATTCCGACAACACACAACTCATACTCTCCCACTTGGATAAGCCCCCCAACACAAGAAAAGCTCAACTCTTGCATGACAAAGGCGCTAACTGACTGAAAGTCAACTGTCTCAAACTCAACACTAACATGACAGAAATTGTGTTTTCAGCAAGAACACCTCACCATGGGACTCCAACTGGTGGGCAGCCAAACTCGGACGCACACCCAGCTCTCACACCAGGGACCTTGGAATATTCATTTACAGCAAACTCTACATCACCACACAAGTACACGTCATCACTGCATCCTCCTTCCACACCTTGAAGATGCGGAGAATTATATTCAAATGCCGCACAAGCAACACTAGAAAAACTGTCCCTCACATCCTAGCCACCAGCAAGGTGGCCTATGGCTCTATGCTGGGTTCACCAAGCAACTCACTAAAAGACAACAAATCACACAGAACTCGGCAGCCAGACTCATTAGCAACCTCATACACAAAACTCACATCACATCACACCTCAGGGAGCTCCATGGGCTCTTGATACACATTAGCACTTATTTAAAACTCTTCATACAGCCCTTCAAGACATTACACAACTCAGGCCCCACCTACCTGTACAGTCGCCTCTCCTTCCACCAACCACCCAGACACCTCCGATCTGCATGACTCCTACTCACACACATCCCACGCAGACACAGAACATTATCAGGCACACAGGCATTCTCTTACATCGCTCCTAGAGCGTGGAACAATCTCCCACTCCACATCTGAGCATCCTCCACTCTTCTTGAATTCCAAAACAAGCTGAACATCTGGCTTTTCAATTATCCGAACTACCATAGGCAGGGCCAGGCACACACACCTGCTCTTGCGGGAGATAGTGCGATTTACAAATGCACTTAACATTTTCATATATTGTGCTCCCTAGAATGCCTAACTTGTTTTATATTTGGTGACATTGGTCATCATTTCTAGTGTGAGGGTTTCTTTGCTTCGGCAGGCTCTCTGTGCTCCAGTGGCCCTGGGCGCATGCGCTGTGTGCTCTGGGGTGCCTCTTTGTGAGTGGTTCTTTCCCACCATCCCCTGGGGCTTGCACGTGCAGCACACACGGTCCTTGGACTGTCGCATCCTGCACACAGGCGGGAGGGCGCGAGGGGTCAGTAAAACAGGCCTGGATCCAAGTGCAGCCTCTTCCCTCTCACTGGCGCTGCCTGTGATCAGATGCAAGCAGCTTCCTTCACCTCCCTGCGCCTCCACCTCTGAGCCGGTGGTCTTGGCAGCAGTCCCTGCAGATATCACGCCTGCACCGATAATTTAAGTCATCGATTTGCTGGCCGGGCAGAGGGGTTTATGCTGTCCAAGGCTCTTTTTAACTGTAATGTCCCAGCGCTTAAATCTGTCTCGCAGTTTCAGGCCAGCTTCAGGCCCGCTGCTTGCTGCCAAATAGCTCTGCAGAACCTTTTCACGTCTAGCCAATGGTAATTGCACTTGTAGTACACGTGGAAGGTGGCGGGGTGGCCTGCTGGGGTAAGGGGCTCTGGTGCAGGAAGGGAGGGCTGTCCCCGGGCAGGCGTGTGCCATGCTTCTGTGGCCAGGACCCGCTGCTCCCAGCTCTCCATGGGCCAGAGGGGGCATGAACGATGGTGACTGAATGAAACATGGGGCTGTGACTGACTGCATCCCAGCCTTACAGGGCTCGATGCCAGATTCCTAGCAGCACAACCCACACCGCTTGTGATTGACTCTGTCCCAGCCCTATTCACTTTTCAGTGACATTGGCCTATCAGAGTCAAGGGCGGATCTGCCTCTGCCACTGTAGAAAGAGCAACAAAGATAAGCAGGGTTGATATATAGATCCGTGGTCTCTCACTACAAGACTTTTCTGCTGTCAATGTTACTTTCCATTGCAGGATTGGGGACTAATTGGGATGTCACTTTGAGGGAGTTCAGTCCTTGACTACTTTGGACGTAAAACCGGGACCACTCTATTTTCTGTAATGGCTTAGAGGAAACAGTTCTATAGACATTAGCTCACATTGACCATTCAAGCTGTGGCCTCTCTGCTGAGACTGCAAACATGGGCTTCGTCTGGGGAACTGGGAAAGTGGTGTGAGGAATGTGAAACAGCTGGGCAATCAATCTGAGCCAAGCCAGGGAACCCCACACATTTCCGTTTCCATCTAACGCCGCCCGAGCCACATGTGGCGCTCATCAGTAATCTCCCATGGCAGCATCTCCCGCCATCTGCAGGCACTTGCATGTCACCCCCACCCCTTTCCCCTCCCCCTCCCCCGGCCTCCGAAGAGGAGACCTCGACCTCTTCCTTCGGGTCACATCTCTCCTCTCAGAGCGAACACCCCACGCAGAAACCGCGAGAGCAACAAGCAGACCTTCCACCCCCTCGGGAGCGCCAGCGAGCCACATTTAAATTTCCCTCGCCCTATTAGCAGAATAACCTCCTGCCCACTTGTGTTTATAAAAATCGAAGGAGATAACCATTAGCCGTCATCTTTGGGCGGACGGGGAGCCGCGGCCCGGTGCATCCGGGGACTCAATGTCACCTTGAGCCTGCTAAGAGGACTCTTCCAGCCGCACAAGATGGCTTTACACAAATCTCAAATCGATAGAGGCTAATATAGAAGCAATGCCTCTTTGCGGAGTCCTTACTGAGGTGTACAGGCGCGCGCCACCAGGGGCTGTGCAATGGGGCCTTTTGTAGGACTGGAAATGCAGGAACGATTTCTACTGCCATCATCTTACACTTTGAAATGGCTTGTGAAGGAAAGAATCCATGACTCCCTTGGGTAAACATCATTGATGTCAGTCATTTAATCTGGGCTTAGAGCTGCACCAATAAAATGAAGGGTGGGCAATGATGTCACAGAACTGTAACTTGAAAGGCCGATGCTGATTTGATATGGTTGGTCCCTGTCTGCGGTGAGCGACAGTGATGGAAAACGATGAGCGGTTACGTGGACCAAAGTAATTACCAGGAGCTAAGACTAAGCCAAGCATTACATAGATTATTTTTGGGTTTTCCCCGAGAGACACTCATAGGAGGATGGGTCTGACCACAGGCAGATTCTCTATCTTTGATAGGACCCAAATTGCGCCTAACTGATGAGGTCAAGCCGGTCAAAATGTATCCGGGTTCTTCTAGTCATAGGTAGAAGGGGTGCGGCCTAGAAGTTCAGGGAAGATTACCGTCTTTGTAATGGGCAAAATATAATTGACGTAGGTTTAGCCCATGTCTGTAGTGACGCAGTTAGTAAACAAGCATTGGTAAAAGCAATAGGTCCTAAAAAACCAACTTAGGCAGTATGCAAGTGACAAGCCACCCTGACTGCATGTTGCTGCTGGGAATGGAAATCAGACAACGTGTAGGCATTGCAGAACGTCTCTCGGTTTATAAATATTACACTGAGATAAGTACAGCATATTTCGGTGGAGCCCAACTTCTTTGCAGGGTGGACAGCATCCACCCTGCGAAAATAGTTTGTGGACGCCATGTACCTGCTCCTCCCCCCACCCAACTTGTGCTCTGGTCTCGCTTTTGGGGTCTGCTGACTTTTCCAATGCTTTTTGTCAATCCTGAACAAGATAGCCAAAAAGTGCAATTCTTTTGCTAATGCTGTTTATCATTAAAAAAGGCAATAAAAACAAAATGCATGATAACAGCAGTTATGGGCGGTCCCGTCTTTCTTGTAGGCTTATATACGTCACGATCCATGCTACACGTCTATAGAATTACATAGGCACCTTTTTGTTTTGTTTTACTTTTTATTGAGCGATTTAAAATGGCAGCACAAGTTAGATCAATCAAGTTAACTAATACATTTTAAATGTGCTAAAGTGTTTTTGTTGAGGGTCAGCAGCATGGGTCTACACACACACACACACATACGTATATACATATATATATTATTATTATTTTGTTCACTGAAAAAAACATAGGTTTCAGGCTCGTTATAGTTAGAAATGAGCATTTGAAAAACCTTAGAATTTCACTGAAAAAAAACCATAGGTTTCAGAGACGTTATAGTTAGTTGGACATTTCACTCGTACAAAATCAGATAAATTCCACCTTTAAAGTTAGTTCAGCTAACTATAACTCACGCCCCCGCAATGCACTGCTAATGACGTCACATATTACATCATTCATGACATGGTCAGTGACATCACTGATGACATCACAGAGGACATCTCAAATCACATCACTGATGACATTATCCAGTGACTGTGTGTTTCTGTAAAGTTTAAATATGTATGATATAAATGACAAGGTATATTGAAGAATGAGTGGGTGTATAAGTGTCTGGGTGGAGGATTTAGTAGGTGTGTGACTGACTGTATAAGTGAGTGATTAAATGTGTCTTACTGAATGCATGAGTTAGGGCCATATGTATTAAGCTATTTAGCATTCGCAAAGACCGAAATTCTGCGAATTTCGGCCTTTGCGAATGCTAAATACCTAAATGGTATGTATGAAACATTTTTGCATCAAAATAAGGAATCGCAAAAATTGCTATTCCTTATTTTGCGATTGCACTTAAGGAATCGCAAATTTTGCGATTCCTTAAATGCAATGTATCAAAGAAAAAAAATGCAAAAAATGCCATTAAGGAATCGCAAATTACCACCAACTTCTAGTTGGTGGTAAGTTGCAAATTCTTTTAATAATGCTTTTTTCAAACAAACCAAAGGTGCCATATGACGCCCATACATGCCCTTAGGGCATGTATGTGCGCCATATGCCCCCAAATGTCTTTTTCAGGGGTGCAGCAGGGTGTTCTTGAGACACCCCTGCACCCTTGAAAAAATTCCTATTTTGCGATTAGCTAGTTGCTAATCGCAAATTGCCCCTTCATTCCTATGGGCCTCCTGGCCCATAGAAATGAATGGGTAATTTGCGATTAGCAAATTGCTAATCGCAAATTAGGAATGGTAAGGAATCGCTATAAAAAAGCGATTTTGTACATACATACCGTTTTGCGAATTCCAAATAGCGATTCCTTAAAGTTCGCTATTTGGAATTCGCAAAACGGAACTATGATACATATGGCCCTTAGTGACTAAACTGTGTGAATGTCTGTATCCGTCTGTCTGTTGTTGTGTAAGCTGCTGCATGGGTTGGTCTGTAGCTACATGAGTGTCTATATAGGTTATTGATTGATTGCCTGAGTATTTGTATGGGAGACTGAGTGTGTGTGTGGGAGGTGCATGACTCTGTGCATAGATGTGTGTGTGAGTGGTGGATTCACTGGGTGTATAGGTTCACAAGTGCATGTGGAAACAGCTGATTGGGTGGGTGAGTGTTTATATGGATGTGTTGGTGAATACTTGGATGTCTCAGTTGTACATGTCCAAGTAACTACACATGTAAAAGGCAGTGTATGTGAGATTTGTAGTATATAAATGACCATACGTGAGAGTCAGTGATTGTGAGAGTGGCTGTATGGATGAGTGTGTACTTGTATCAGTGATTATATAAGACAGTAAGTATGTGCTAGTATCTGTATGAATAAGGGAGATGGTGTGTGTATAACTGTATAGGTGAGGAAATGGGAGTGTGATTGATTCTTTGCATGACTGGCTAGGTGTGTGAGTAACTCCAATGCTGAGTGGCGGTGTGTGAGTGTCTGTATAGGTGTATGAGTGCATATGATAGTGTTGTATTGATGAGTGACTGCATGTATGAGTGATTGTATGGGTAAATGAGTGGATGTGTGTGTAGACCTAGGAATCAGTGAGTGCGTATGTAGTAACTGGAATTAGTGTGTCAATGGTTTCGAAAACGGTAGTCTGTATTTTACAGTTGGAGTATCAAAGGTTATATTAGAGTGTGAGGAGGTGCATCCGATTTTCACTTGCATGATGTCATCAGTGAGGCCATTTGAGATGTCATCAGGGATATCACTGACAATGTCAAGAATGATGTAGTATGTGATGTCATCAGCAGGCGCGTTTTAAGTTGGGGGATTAAGTCCCCTTGAATCCTAAGGGTCCCTGGGGGCCAACAAGCCCACCAGGTACCTCCAGTAAGCGCCACAAAGCTGCGTTGCAGAGAGGTGGTCTGAGTTCACACCCCTTTTTATACCGCTCTGCAACACAACTCTGTGGCACTTACTGGAGGTACCTGGTGGGCTCGTTAGCTCCCAGGCACCATCGGGATTCAAGGGAACTTAATCCCCCAATTCTCCCTTCACCACTGTGCAAACGCGCCTTGTGGCACATTTTAAGTTGGAGGATTAAGTAAGCACCACAGAGCTGAGTTGCAGAGAGGTGTAAAAATGGGTGCGACCTCGAACCACCTCTCTGGAACGTAGCTCTGTGGCTCACACTGGAGGTACCTTGTGGGTTAGTTTGCCCCAAGGTACCCCCCAGTATTCAAGGGAAAAAATTCCCCAACTTAGAACGCGCCACGGGGCGCGTTTGCAGAGTGATCCACTGAGGGGCGGGGCGGGGCCTCTGTACGCCCCCAATTTTTTTCCTATTTTTTGGGCCCTGGGGATCCCATCACCCAGGGCCTGACCCCTATTTGTTTTAAAAAAAAAAAAAATACGGGAAGGAGGCCGCGGGGAACCCCTTCCGAGGCCATTATCCGCCCTGGGGACTCCATCCCTCGGGCCGGCCTTTCCTTTTTTTTGTGGTTGATTTATAGATGGAGGGGGGCCAGGTGGTCCACCTCCTGGGCCACTTCTGGCCCCGGGACCCTATCTCCCAGGGCCTGGCCACTCCGTTGGGGACCGTGGGGAGCCCAAATGCCCCCACGGTCCCGCCGGCTCCCCGTCTCCTGCGGGAGCCAGCATTGCTTTTCCACAAGGGGAGCTTCTAACATGCAGCCCCCCTTGTGGAAAATAAATCTGCTTTGGATTTTGGAAGCGAGAGCAGGTAACCTGCTCTCGCTTCCAAAATCCAAACCAGTGTTCGCTATGACCGGGCAGGAGCCGCACGGCTACCGCCCTGCCATAGTAAACAGCAGTGTCCCAGAGGTGGGCACCCCCGGACACTGCAAGAGCCGGCCCTGGGGGTGGTGGTCCCCAGGGCCATCAAGGGCTCCTGGAGGGGGGCTGTGCAGCCCTCTCCCAACCAGTGCAAAGCCCCGGGGAGGTGGTGGTCTCGGGGGCTCGGGGGTCCGTATCAGACCCCCGCCTTTACATATTCAGTGCCCCGGTGTAGCGATTAACTCTAGGTATCCAAGATGAGTTTCATGAAGATTTATTTAGGAAGGGTACAGGATACAAAGATGAGTAATACAAGCCCCACCAGGAGCAGTCAGTATGCTGCTCAGCCCACTCAACTGTAACTTCTCTGACAGATTCCCAACATTCTGAACAGCATCATCACAGCAACATCCCAATGATGGTAGAATAGCATTGCATTTACAAGAGCAGGATACAACATATCCCCCTTTCTTACACTGAAAAACAAAATAGATAGAACGAAAGAGGAGAACCATAGATAGAGAAGGAAAAATATGCAGAAGCAACAAGAAGAATGAAACGAAGAGACAACAAGAGAGAACATGAAAAATGCAAAGAGACCACAAGAGAGATGGAGAAACAGATAAGAATAACCCATCCTCCCTTCTACAAATAAAACAGACACCAATGACAATCTCCCAAACACACCAGCTGGCCAGGCAAGCATGCAAGGAGGCGAGAAATAAAACAGAAACAACACTGGGGTGAACCCAGACACGGGAAAACATGAGGCAAATAAAAGAGGAACAAAAAAGAAGCATTCAGGACAATAAGAGAAAGAAAACAGGACACTGCGAGAAAGTAAAAGACCAGAAACTGAAAACATGAGAGTCAGAGGACAGATGAGAAAAACAAAGTGAAGTAATAAGAATATGAAATTACATTGCAAAATATGACAGTGTAATACTGAGAAAGAATGACGTCGTAAAACAATGGAAATAGGAGTGAGACTAAGATAACACACCCATTGCAATAGTAAAGAAATGCCCAACGCATGTGAACATGGGACGAAAAACATGCAACAATAAACCAAGCTCAGGCAACGTAATCTGGAGTTGACACTGAGAGCAATGACGTAATGGGACTTGGACCCCTACAACACACATGTAAGAAAACATGTGACTAAAAACTAAAAGCAGATTAGCCAATGTCAACAACAGTATATGGGTTAGAACCCATGATCTCTCCGAATATGAGAGATTAGTTAAATCCTAGGAATAAAAATGGTTAACAAATGCAAAAAAAAAGAAAATCCATGCATAAATGAGGAGATGGGACTACAGCCAATTGCGATCCCAAAAGAAACCATGTAACTAAAATGATGGACTCTTACCGGGGCTTACCTATTTATTTATTTATTTATTTGCGGGTTTATAACGCGCTAGGATCACCTCCCAAAGGAGTATCTCCGCGCCTTTGGCAACCTTCCAGCACATAAACAGTGGGTATATAAAGTTTACACTAGTTTTGAAATAAAAAGGTTTTTAACTGTTTTCTGAACGGGAGATACTCCTTGCAAAGTCTCAAGGAAAGTAGGAGGCTGTTCCACAGCGTTGGGCTAGCAATTGAGAGGGCTCTACCACCCTGTCTAGCCTTTTTTGCTCTCGGAACCTGCAGCAGAGCTTGTTCACTAGATCTCAAAGGTTTATAGGGGAAAAATATGTTAGACAAATACACAGGGCCTTTCTTCTGGAGGCACTTGTATATAATGCAACAAGTCTTGTACTTCACCCTTTGCTTAATGGGAAGCCAATGCAGGGTGTTCAAGAGGGGTTTGGAGGGGGTGCGAGGGGGCTGATTTAGAACAAGACGGGCCGCGGTATTCTGGACTACCTGCAATCTGGCTGTTACTGCCAGATAAGGTTCCAATAAAGTGCAATGTTAATCAAAACAAAACTAATTGTACAATCCTATGAAGGATAGAATAAAACAGATCTGTGAGCAAGCAAACTTGCAAAATGTAGATGGAGGTGGTGGTCCCCGGGGCATGTGGGGGGCTCGAGCCCCCCCACAGAGGTTTTACTTAAGAAAAGAGCCCCGGGGAAGTGGTGGTCTCCGGGGCAGCGTGGGGGTGATCGGGACCTCCCACACATTTTATTTGTCAAACCCGGGGAGGTGGCGGTCCCTGGGGCTGTGGGGGGCCGCGTGCCTCCCCGTGGTTGTTTTTTAAAGCTTCAGGGAGTTGGTGGTCCCCGGGGCAGCGTAAGGGGACTTGGACCCCCTCCCCATGCATTTTTCACCGCCCCGGGAAGGTGGCTGTCCCCGGGGCTTCAGAAAGAAAAAGAAAAGACAGAAAGACAGAAATGAGCAGAAAATGAGCAGAGGAGGCACAAAATAGATGGCAGCAGAGGGTAGCAGTCTGCAGGCCAGCTGGAGAGGAGGAATGTCAAAGGGGGAGCTGGCATGAGGACCTGTGTGCCCCCCTACTTTTTTTTTACAAGGCACTCACTAACAGACACTCATACACTCCCTCACCTACTCACACTTATGCACTGACTCAAAGACCTACTGAGAGACTCATGCACCTGCTGACAGACATTCTCAGACACTCATGTGCCTACTCACAGTCCCATTCAAGCCCTCATTCAGCCACTCACAGACCCACTGTGAGACTCACACACACACTCTCAGACCCATTCATAAACTCACATACCCTCTCACACACACCCTCACAGACCCACTCATACAATCACTCACCCACTCACAGATCCATTCATACACTCACACACCAACTGACAGACCCACTCAGTGACTATCACATGCTCTCACAGACCCACTCAGACACTCATCCACCTACTCACAGACCCACTCAGACACTCATGTTCTCATTCACAGACCCACTCTAAACGACTACGATGGACTTCTGTGACTCAGTTAGACACGCTGAACAGTACCTTTAATCCTGATTTGGGAAATTTTGTGTGGCTCCATGTTGAAGATGCACCGCAGAGCCAAGGCAATGCGTTGGTTCTGAGATGCAGTGACGCTGCGGTGTTGGGTCTGGTTGCATCATCAGATAGGATCCTGTCAACCAGCCTTGTGCTGCAAATTCCTAAATTGTGGAGGTGGCCCTCAGTCATGTAGATGCGTCGGTTCCGACAAGGTGCTAGGCTGCAAAGTGGAGTCCGTCACCATTGTTAGAGCTGCCATCAACAAGAGATACGTGGGCCTGGCCAAAGACGTGTCATGCAGTGGTAGGTCTAAAATCTATGTGGGCTATGGTGGCGATGCAAGTCTTTGCAACTGTCCAATCTACAGAACAGTGGAGATGTATTGGTTCTTCTCTGGGTGGTGCCATGCAGCAAAGAAGATACATTGGGTTCGCTGGTACCACAGAGGCTGGCAAACACCTTATGCCTGCTTCCAAGGATCTAGGACTGAGGTGGCACCACCTGGCAGGGAAGGCTCACAGATAGCAGAGTCCAGGTGCAGATGCATGGTGATTGGAATCCCGTTATGTCCCTGATGTTTCAAATCAGGAGGCCAGCTAACTAGTCCTTGGAGTTACTCTGGGTTTTGTGTTCAAGAGATGCAGGTCCAGTCCTTCTCACCCAGGCAAGAGTGCAGTATGCAACAAGTCAGCACAGCAGGGCAGCTGTTCCTTCAAAGCAGCAGTCCAGCAGAGTGGTAGTCCTTACAACCATAGCAGCCCTTCTTCCTGGCTCCCACATCTCCAAAAGTGTTCTGTAGTTGGTGTTTGAGGTCCTTCTTTTATACACAGTTGTGCCTATGCACTGGGGGCAAGCTACAAGAGGCATGCCTTTGAAGTGAACTGATGCCCTGCATTTCCTTCCCAGGTTCCAGACTACCTACAGGGGGTATGTAGCCTTTTGTGTGGATACAGGACACAGCCTATTTAGGTGTAAGTGAGGCTGAGTCCAGCTCCTCCCTCCCATCCTGACACTGATGCCCCATCCAGTCACATCTAAACTCCCATTGTGCGTGGCTTTCTAAGAGGAATACACAAAGCCCAACTGCCAACAACACCCAGTCATGTGAGCAGAAACAGGCTGCAGCAACCAAAAGACAAAGACAAGAGTATGCCAAATTGCTAAACGTGGCAATTTCAGAATTTTAATTTATAATCCAACTTCACTATGAGTTAGGATGTTAGATAAGAATTCTGGAGACACCAAACATTGAACCAGGTATCTCTTCCATTTGCATATTGCACATATAAAATATAATAATGCAAGTCCAATGTTATCCTATGGGAGAGATGGGCCTTGTAGAAGAGAAAAATAAATGTAAGAGTTTTTCACTACCAGGAAACATAAAACATAAATGTACATGTCCAACTTTTAATTACACTGCACTCTGACACCTTTGGGGCTGTCCAGAGCCTGCCCCATGGTTGACTTATATGTATTAAAAAGTAAGGTTTGAGTCTGCCAAACTGTTTATTTTGCCAGGTCGATGTGGTAGTTTAAAACTGCACACACTGGATGTGCAAAGGCAGCCTGAGACATGATTTATGAGGCTACTTAAGTGCGTTGCACAACCAGTGCTGCATGCCCACTAGGACCATCTAATTTACAGGGCTTAGGCACATGCAGTATGACTTTATAAGTAAAATAAATATGCCAATTTGATATAACCCAATGAAACCATGTTTTAAGGTGAGATCTCAAGCACTTTAGGACTGGTTAGCAGTGGTGATGTGCACAAAGTCCTAAGGACAACAAAATCAAATTCAGCTGAATGTAGGAAGAGGGAGGCAATATTTTAGGACTGACCCTGGAGAAAGGGCCAGATCCAACACATGCCAGGGTGATATATTTGTATATCTTAAAGGGACACAGACGTAGAGTTAAGAATAGTAAATACTTACCTCCCTCTTGGCTCTTACCTCCTGAGTATTTAGTCCCATGATATCA
This sequence comes from Lissotriton vulgaris, assembly GCF_964263255.1. Lineage (NCBI taxonomy): Eukaryota > Metazoa > Chordata > Amphibia > Caudata > Salamandridae > Lissotriton > Lissotriton vulgaris. The sequence continues at coordinate 188,514,211 of NC_141695.1, forward strand.
GTGGTGGTTTCTCATACAGGGCGTCGGGGGCCGCCCCCTTTACTTTTGTCCCCATCAGGCCATCACCATCTCCACAATAAAAACATTGTTTGCTGTTTATTAATAAAAATGCAGGCTGTTGCACTCCATGCATCCTTGTTTTATCTGTTGGGGCTATAAGTAATGCTGAGTGACATTGGGCAAACTATTTCCTGGGCTGAAGAGCTCACCGACCTGAGGTCTGTGAGGTCATCAGCTTGGCAAACACTTAGCCCAAAGCCTCAGTCTCCACCCCTGATGACGTGGGGGAAAGTTAGCCATGGTCGCATCAGGCTTAAGCCCTGTAGTGCCCGGGGCTTCATGTCAATCAGGAGTGAAGAGCATGGTTACCCCACCCATTTCAAACTTGTCACAGGGGGGTTGGTCCCACCCTGTGACGAGTTGGCAAGGGGTGGGGTAGAGGCTCCAGGCAGGCGGGAAGCGTAGAAATTGAATCTGTGCAGTTTGTCCACAGGATTCCTGAAGACACACTGCGCAGACTCAACTTTTCTGTTTCCGGTGCTGAATTGTAGGTGCATCACACGTGTGCTGCACTACAGAGTGATGGACCCCTGGACCCGGTGGCGGCGTGGAGGCAAGGTTGCGCAAGTGTCCACTGCAGTTGTCTGGGACTCGTGGCTGCATCACTGCTTGCAGAGTCCAGATGGTGCACCCTGTCTCACGAGGTGACGGATTTGTATTTTACGGCTCCATCGGACTGTCCTGTAGTCTGGACCCTGAAAACGATTAGATCAGCAAGTGTGTGCTTTTGTTTTTTACATCATCACAGTTTAAAATTAGCAACTGTGTGCGTGATTTTACACATAGATGGCTAGATGGGCAACTGATGCAGTGGCTGTACTGCCATCTGCCGAATTGTACTTTTTAATTTTAAACTTAACTTGATACCCTTTAATTGTAAAGTGACGTAGTTTGCCACATTTGGTTGATTGGTGCTTTACCAGCTGCCTGTGTTTTTTTCTCGCCAGGCTCGTTTTTTGTTGGTTGTTTCTTTGTGTTTGGGGTTTGGGGTTTTTCGGGGTGGAGGAGGGAGGCTGAATACTTCTAATGAAGTACACCTGCACCCCAGTAAGCAGTCTAGGGACATAGTGATGGACTAAACCTGACTTTACATTTAAACTGAATAAGCAACTTCCTATGTTATTATATGACACTGACATCTCTTTATTAATGTAATAACTGTACTTTCACAGTTGCTTTTTTAACCTTCTTGCTTTCCCAAATGTGCTTGAAAATGCACCATTTGCCCACTCTTTTTCAAAATTTTCTTGGGGGGGGGAACCCTACTTTTGCCAATTGGGCTTGCTCAATACTCTTGCTCGCCAGGGTGCACTCCACCACACATTTTATGCCCCACCACTTTCAAATGTCACCAGCCAACACTGCATGATATCCTTGTAACAATATTCTGGAGTGCAATCTTCATCCACATGCACAGAGTTTACCATCATCTGTAAAAGGTAGTAAGGCCTTTTTGGAAAAGATTTTTGATGTTCAATTCAAATCAGATTATTTGTTCATCACACTGGATGTTACTGTGTTGTACACCCTAATTAGACATGCTGATTATATAACTGCAAATAGGCACTTCTTAAGGTCAAGACACATGCACTATTACCAGCATACAAACATGTTATTACAATTAATTGAATATTGTTTGACTTATCAGTTATACCATTTGCTTCATGGGCTGGTGGGAGTAGCAGATTTCCAGAGACATCATTTCAAGGCAATGCCCATGACGTCTTGCTGTAGTTGAGATATATTGGCAGTTTGTGTGATATGCAAGGTAATGAAATAAAGTGTCATCCAATTTATTGAGGTACTTAATAATTCGAACATTAGGTTGAATGATACGAGTAGTGACTCCGATATGAACTATTTTATGTTAAAGTCATGGCTGTTGGTAAACATGTCAATTATGTTCACTTTAGGAAGGAAACATCTGGTAACAACATTTTACAATAGAATATTAGAATAGAATAATTCACATCCGATAGTCTTGAAAACAGTTTTCCACATGGGAACTACTACATATCACATGGTGAACAGCAATGACAACGCAGGGATTACCCGCACTGCCATTACAACGCAGGAATTACAACGAAAGTTGTTACAACTACTTTCGCTGGAGGGCGCTCTTGGATAGGGAATAGTTTAACTTTCTATCCAACTCCTACCCTACTGTCAACGTGGGCTGGAGTTGGAATAGAAAATTAAACTATTCACTATCCAGCGCCCTCCAGCGAAAGTCGTTGTAACGATTTTTGTTGTAATTCCTGCGCTGTAATGGCATGCCTGGTAATACCACGCGTTGTCATGTCATACCACCTATCACATGCACCTGTGGTCTATTTCAAGTATTTCCTTTTCCTCACACGTCCTAGAATAGGAAATAGTCATAGCAAGACTGGACAACTTTAGTTTTTCCTATTTCGCTCAACTACACCCACCTACATGAGTGTCATAAAAGATGTCTCTGGAAGGGCTGAATGAAAATCTTTTGCTGTGTTTACCTCTGCCTGCTGGACCTACAATCGGTGATATGATAGTGAGGCATGTGTCCTGAGGAAAACTGAAGGCGGGGACAAATTTGCATTACGCCGGCTATGTTTGCGAAATTCCAGACTGTCATGGAACATAAATTTCCCAAAACATTTGTGAAATCCCTCAGTTGCGAAGAACTTTAAACTCCTAAATTTTCTTGAAATATCGCATTGTGTGAATTTATGTTTTTTTGTTTTTACCTGGGCGTACACTTTGTGTAAAAAAGTCTCTTAAGATGCCAGTGGGAAAGTGATTTGCACAGAAAGGGCCTGATTCACAAAGGTAAATATACACTTTTCTGTTAGGCCCAAAATGTCTTGCTAAGGAGCTTTTTGCATGAAGTGCATGCTCATGGAAAAAAGTAACATGAATATCAGAAAGCCACATTTAGCTACCAAAGTATAATTTTGTGAAATGTCCATGGAATTTTGTGAAATTGTGATAGAAAAAACATGTAATTCCACCCCCCTCCCCCCCCCTCCCCACCCCTCATTCCTCCCCTTCCCAGGAAACCTCGCCTTGCGATTTACCAGTGCAGTAAGAATGTTTTGGTCAAACACTATAACATTAAACAGCTATTCGATAATATTTGATTTTCACATTTATTTGGTCACATTGTCTGAAGGCCATTCACCAAGGACTCATAAGTTAATTTTTAATAAACATCTTATTGTATGTGTAGGCATAGCTATTATTCAGTGGTGGCTAAGTGAGGTACAGAGACAAAAATGCAGTTAAACAAATTGAATCAGTAGGTTATTATGACTGCACACACAATGCATCCGAGCAAAGTAATTGATGTGCCATGATGAGACAAGCAGACAGCGCGTGAGCAATCAACACATTAGAGCGAACGAAGAGCAATGCGAAGACAATAATACAGCGTGAAATCACTGCCAATGATCGACTCATCCCCTCCTCCTTGTTCTGCAAGAGTCATTAATATCGCTAGTGACCTGTAGTGCACTTTGAACACGTCCATAATCTTTCAGCCAGTTGACTTATCAGACTGCCATCAGAGACAGAAGCAAGGGATAAAATTCTTGAATGCGTCTCTAGCATAGCCAATCGCACTCATCTTTTCCTACTGACTGAGTGTCTGGTTTAGATCTTGGCGGATGGGTTACTCTGTCACAACTGTGATTGAATATATCCAATATATTTTAGTTGTGTTTCCATCCATGGGGAATTGGATAGGAAATCTCCTATAGTGTCCTTGTGATGGAAAATCAGATCAGACAACTTTGTATTTTATTCCATTTCGTGGCTTTTACAGAGACTTAAGTAAAAAGTATATTACGCCCACTGTTTTTAAAGGAGAGAATGTTGACATAGAAAATAGCTTTTGAGTACATCTGTAATCTTGCAAATATTGGAGTTTGTAATTCTGTGGCGGTTTATATCCAGAATAAGAAAAAACAATTCATATCTTGAGGTACTCACATATGAAAAAGATAGGATGCATATTGATAGTTGATATTCTGAAAATGAGTTATGTTTTAGATTGTATATTTTGCCCATGATACTTTATACATAATGTTTACTGCTACCTTGCTATCTAAACTCAAATGAATTTAATTGTACACACTTTAGATAAAACATGAAAATATCTTGTTTTAGGAGGTTTTTAAAGTTGTATATCCTGCACATGACACTTTATGTATAGTGTCTATTAGATTCGCAACTGGAACTTAAGGCACTTTATCGTACTCCCCTTGTGATGAAACGTGAAAATGCTTTGTTTTTAGGATGCTTTTATTTTTTTTTAAACCGAATAAAGCTTGCTTTGTCTTTGACTATATCCCATATGCTGAAATGTAAATGCCATAGGATGTAATGGGATTTATATATCGACGGATGGGATATCCATCACCGTTGTGATGTAATAACCTGCCTTTCAAGATCTAAATCAGGTCCTGTGAACTATATGGAAATAAGTCCTGGTTCTGCTCTGAACAAGCCTAACCCAAAAGGCTTGTCATTGCTGGCTGACTTTTTTTTACCTTTGCCAGTGCTTGTTTTGTTGGTGATTTTTTGTTGTTGTATGATGACATATGATGCATGAGTTGTCCCTACGGGAAGCAGCTGGGCCATCACAAAAGTAAAATAAGCGTTGTATAAAAGCCCACATTTATTAAATATAAAAGCACACCTTGCAGAAGGAGGCCCTGTCACTCAAAGGGACTACTAATTGTGTCTGAGTACTTTTGAACAAGAGCAGAATGCTGTCACTCACTGTCAGATAAGCCAATGACTAAAGTGGGCTGATCCTGGGTCCCCTACTGTATGCTGTCAATGGTGGAAACACAACTTGAATGACACAACAGCAGACCAATGGTTGAAGAGGGAAGCCTGGAAGGCTTTGTATGTAATTATGCATAATATATATAGTGGTTGGGAATGTCACCTTAGAACAGGAACACAAGAACCTGTTAAATGTTTCACCCTTCTGTGTGCACCATCAACGAGTGCTGATTGAGTTGTACAAAGACTTATGGGACCCCAACTGGACAGTCCAATGGTTCCTTAAGTGTTAATTAAAGAATGCAGTAAATCTCTAGGGAAGGAGAGGATACCTTTATCAAACTGTAAGTTTTAGTTCCTTTATCACATATAAAAATGATATGTATTTTCTTAGATGATGCTTTTTATTCTCTTTGCTTAGATAAGGTTCCTAAATATTCATTTCACAAAAGGCTAAAAGTGCATGAATTCCAAACATTCTGTTCCCCCAATATTCACTAGTCAAGCAATGTTTCAGCTCTGCTAACTGGGGGGCAGACTGGAGAGAACATGCAGATTCCCACTTTTGGAAAGGGCCGGGTGGTATGCCAAGCTTCTGGACAACCATCAGCCTTATTAGTATGCTTAGGTTTGGATGGTACAGGCACCTCTGTCCAAAATTGAACAATCTCTCCGTCTCCCATACCCTGGTCACCTTCCACTCTTCATTAGCAGGCCCCTAAAAAGGGTGTTTCTGATCTTGGAGTAGCTGCCGGCTCCTACCTCAGAAGCGCTATGCCTGACATCGGTGAGAATGGCGCAAGGTACCGCTACACTGTGTAGTGTGGACCCTACACTATGATTCTCACCATTTATTTCTAGGGGATACCTATGTAGGAGTATTCCTAGGTGGGAAAAACTAAAAAATGTCTTTAACATTGTAGTGGAAACCTCCTAGCACAAACATTTGATGCTTTTTAAAACAAATACTGCTTCCGAATACTGCATCGTGACAGGCTGGCATTGATTGCTTTTGCTGAAGTGTCTCCAACTTTGTCAGTGGGAGCACTTTTGGTAAAATTAGGCTATTGACCTGCAACCAACTCTAAATTTGGCAAGGGAGCCTCCAACCCACAAGTGCCAGAGCTACATCCTCTGAACCTTAAATCAGACCCTCTAGCACCAACTCAGAAGTCCTTTGTGTTTGTGGTCCCAGATGCTGATGCTGGCCCTAAACCCTGCTTGTGTGTGTCTATCCTGCTCTGCCTGCCTCTGGGCTTCTCTCCTACTCTGCCTGCCTCAGAGCAAGGCTTCCATTTGAAGTGCTGCAGTACTGAGGACAATCAAACTCCAAGCTTCAGCAGTCATCTGCGTGCTTAGACTTTTTACACTGTGGGCAGATTTACAGGACACTTTTGCACCGCTTTTGCGTCACTTTTGTAAAACAAATGCACCCAATTTACAACTTGGTGCATCTAGAGAGATGCATCACATTGTAAATTCCTGTGTCACATTATACCTGCATCAGGTATAATGTATGCAGGGTAGGCATTCCCACGCAAAAAGCCATGTAGAACAGATGTTGTGAAATTTACAATTCACTGCGTCAAAATCCCTACGCCTGCACGAGACAAGGCGTAAGGAATGACTCAAGGCTTTTAAAATGAGGCTCACCTATCTTTTGTGGCGCATCGCTGGAGTTGCGTCACTTTCATGAGCAACTCCAGCAATGCGTCGCTTTTGGGTCAACAGATTTGTCCGAATTTCGGACAAATCTGTCATTGCTTGCGCCAAGGTGCACAATATTGTAAATATGTTGCATCCATGGTGGTGCAAAGGTATCGCAGGCTGGCGCAGGGAAACTGACGAATCTCTACAAATGCGTTGATTTCTTGTAAATCTGCCCCTTTGATTTTAGTGATGCCTGAAAACAACTTTTGCTGTATTTCAGCAAAGCTGTGAAAGAAGGTGCAAGTTAATTTTAGGGGCTGATAATAAATGGTATTCCCTAACCTTACAGAATGAACAAAAGTATGAACTCACTGTCCCCTAACTTTGTTACATTTCTGAGTGTTGAAAACTTTCCTGATACCTGACGCGAGAAGAATTTGGTTGTTCTCTCTTGTTTCAGTGCATCTGTTAGACTTTGTGCGACAAGCGTTGGACCAGCCAGCTCTAAATTAGCCCTTGGACCAGTAATGCACGCAGTATGCTAATTTGCCTCCCTTGCCTGCAGCAAAACGCTCAAATTCCCTGTGATCTGAGTGAACGTTAGAGGTAAGGTCCGAGGAGAGGAGAGAAGAAACATTCTGGGACCGATTCACAAAGGTTAACTGAGACGAAAGTCTAACTTTGCGACTTTTGTCTCAGTTAAACTTAACTTTTGGTCTTAAGTTTGACTGAGACCAAAAACTTAAACTTAAGCCCGAAACCTTAGTTTAACTGAGACAAAAGTCAAACTTTACTACTCGTAAATACCCTTTGTGAATGCCGAAACTCATAAAGTTAGACTTTCCTCTCAGTTTACTTTTGTAGATCAGGCACTCGATTGTTATCAATCTTTTAAACTAGACAGTATATCTGCCCTCATTGATGTCCCTGCTGAAAGTGTGCCATCATGCCTGTCTCTTCTGCAAGTGTGCCCACTTGCCAGTCCCTTCTGTGAATGTGCCCTCATTTGTGTCTCTTCTGTAAACGTGCCCTCATGACTGTCCCTTCTATGAATGTGCCCTTATTCCTGTCCCTGATGTAAATGTGCCCTCTTGCCTGTCCCTTCTGTGAATGTACCCTCATACGTGTCTCTTCTGTAAGCGTGCCCTCATGACCATCCCTTCTGTGAATGTGCCCTCATTCCTGTCCCTGATGTAAATGTCTCCCCATGCCTGTCCCTTTTGTAAGTGTGCCCTCATGTCTGTCCCTTCTGTAATAGTGCATCATCCCTTCTCCTGCTGTAAGTGTGCCCTCATGCCTGTCCCTTCTGTAATAGTGCCTCCATCCCTGCCCCTTCTATTAGAATGTCCTAGCCTGTCCCTTATATAAATGTACCCTCATCCCTTCTGTATATGTGCCCCGTGTGCCCTGGCTGTGTGCAGGAGGTGTTGTAATCAAAAACCCCTGCATGGTGCCAGTACCTTTTCAACTCTCACAAAACAGCCTACCACCAAATCTCACAGACATGTCAAGGGCAGTGCAATCCTGAGGACCGTGTGTCCTGCGGGGTAGAGGGAGCCCACAAGCTGCAAACAAAGTACTTACCCGGGAACACTGCCCAGTGCCTGCTACTTACTCTCAATAAGAATCAATAGTGAGAGACACTTTTAAATATCTTGAGATTTTGCAACTTTTTCTTCTTCCAGGTGATGTGCCAGCCTCCTCTAATGTCGCCTGATATGTCTCCAGGTGAGCCAAGTTTAGTATTCCAGAGATTGCACTGAGTCAAAAGGTCACCTTCTCAGCTGATCTACTCAACCATCCCTGTCTGACGGCAGCACTCCAAGGCAGATCACACTGTGTCTGGGCTCTCGGGCTAAGACAAGTAGGGCTAGATGTACGACTCTTTTTTAAAGTCGCAAACAGAAAATCATCCCGTTTGCGAACACAAAAAAGGGTCCTGGCTTGAACAAACGCTATTTTACAAGTCGATGACTCACAACATAGCGTTTGCGACTCTCGCTATTAGGAAGGGGCATAACAATGAAATGTACCATTGTTTTGTGACCACATTTGCGGCCGCAAAACTCTCACACTTTACCACCTATGTCTCCCGTGGGTGGCAAGGCATTCGCAACCGGGAAGGGGTCGCAAGGGTACCCCTTCCCCTTTGTGAATGGATGCAAAAATATTTTGACAGGGCAGGCAGTGGTCCCGGGGACCATTGCCTGCCTTAAAAAATGAATCAGAAATTTTGCATTTTCTTTTTAAATGCATCCCTTTTCCCTTTAGGAGAAACGGGCTGCATTAAAAAAAAAACTGCTTTATTAAAAAAGCAGTTACAGTCATGGTGGTCTGCAGACCCCAGCAGGCCACCATCCCTGTGAGTGCTAGCCATTCCTAATGGGATCGCAAATAGCTCCGCCTCATGAATATTAATGAGGCATGCAATTTGCGACCCCATTATGAATTGCTAACAATGTCTGTGACACTGTTGTACATTATATTTTGCGAGTCCAAAATGTAAGGGTCATACATCTGGCCCCTAGTCCCTACTCTAGAGTCGGGGAGTGTTAGTAATGGAAGATTCACAGCATGAAGGCCTGAGGGGAACCCACTGATCGATTTTCTGGCCCCATATGAATATCCTGGAGAGGGGGAGGGGAGGGTGTAGTGGGGCACCCTTCCACTGGTGGATTCTCATCTAGAATGCATTTGCAGGGTTTTCCATAATCTGTACAAAGAGGTGAAACTGCCATTTTCTTCCCCACATAAAAGATGCACATGAGGTACAATGTCTAACCCAAAGGTCGCCGGGATACTCACTCCAGGGGTCTCATTCATGAAAAGTGATGCATCGCTGCGTGAAAACAGCGATGCGTCACTTTTCACTGCGCCCTCCTTGTGACACCAATGATGCGTCATATTTACAGAATCACGCATCATGTCGCAAGGATACGTCAGTATTTCTGATGTATCTGTATGGCGCAAAAGTGACGCATTGCTGGAGTGTGTTACAAAAGTGACGCAACTCCAGCAATGCGTCCTTTCATATGGGGCAAGCCCCATGTGAAAGGGCCTGCATCAGTCTTACGCCTGCTGTGAGGCAGGCGTAAGAAATTGACGCATTTGCGTCCTAGAAGTGGCGCAGTGAAATCTTGTAGATTTCACTGCGTCACTTCTATGACCCTTTTATGCGTCAGATCGCCCCCCCTGCATACATTATACCTGGTGTAGGTATAATGTAGCGCAGGGGTTTACAAAGTGACGCATCTGCCTAGATGAGTTACTTTGTAAATATGGGCAACAAGGCACATTTTTTACACTGCTGGTGCGTCACAAAAAGTGACGGACCAGTGGTTTAAAAGTGACGCACGGTCTCATAAATGAGGCCCCATGTGTTTCCCTTGCAGTTGGATGAGTAGCAGGGACCAGTCGCTTGACAGCGCAGCGCGCGCTGAGCATCCCTGGTCCAGCAGGCGCTCGCTGCGTCCACGACGAAAATACAGGTTAAAAAGCATGTGCGGGGAAACCAAACTATGCACAATCCTCAAAGCCTAATAATCAGGCTGAATGTAAGATTACACTCCTGCAATAACAAGGTAATCTGATTCTCACCCGCCTCCGAGGCTCAGTCTTATTTTCCGACCCTTTTAATATTCTCCCACTTGCTTTGGGATCCACAGGGGCCCGGGTTCCTCAGTGCCCTCCCGGCTGTCCTTGAAATCCTTGAAGCTGTGACTCACTCGTTTCACGTTTCTCTTTGCATTTTCTTTGTTCAGAAGCTGGCAAATGTTTCATTTTGTGAATTTACCTGGGCCATTCATTTTTATGCTTCTCACTGACCCCTGCTGACCTTGACACTTCTTTCACCTGGATGTGTTACACTAAGGTATAGGGGAAGGTTACTTTTAGGGGATATGGGAGAGGAGGGGAGGGGTGAGGAGGGGAGAGGAGAAGAGAAGAGAGTAGAGTAGAGTCATGGATTAGCAGACACTGTCATGGAGAGTGTAGAGTGTCATAGATTGGAAGGGCACAGAATTGAGTGGCGTAGAGTGGAGCACAATGTCAGAGTTGAGTAGAGTGTCTTAGAGTGGAGTGGCATAGAGCGTCGTGCAGTGATTAAGCATGGGCGGAAAATCCGTTACGCTCGCGGATTTTTGGGAAATTCGCAATCCGCGAGATTTGCGAATTTCCCGCAAAATCCGCAAATTCGCACGCAGCGGATTTTTTTGGCAGCGCGCGGCGTTGGTGATACAATTTTTGCGGCGCGCGGCGTTTATCATCGTTTGCCGAGTTGTTTTTTTCGATAGTTTGCGAGTGCTGCGCCATTTTGGATCTTGCTGTGTGATCCCGCGGGAATTGGCGAGCGCGATTACGTCATCGCGGCTTGCCAGCGATAGTTTGTCAACGCGAGGACGGCGAGATCACGTCTCGCGGTACTTCGCAATTGCGAGATTTGAGATGCGGCGAGCGAAAATATAAATTTGCAATTCTGCACAAGAAATCCACCAGCAAGCAGCATAAACCTTCTAGAAATGATGATTTTTATCTGAATAACTCCTTAGTTTGACATTTGCCTGCACTTTTTTAGCGAGGAGTCCATTTTGGGGAGGGGGGCAGGGGGGTGGGAGGAAGGAAGTGCCCCACAGTCTTCAACTTCCTGTTCCTGTTCAGCAGGCTCCTCCCAGTGCTTTGTCCATCTCCTGGTCACTTTTCATTTGGGTCTGGAGCTGGAAGGATTACTTTTTGTGGATGCTGCTGGATATTTGGATTTGAGGCCTTTTTGACTTTCTTTGGATCACTGTTGGATTAGAAATTTTACAAGTAAGTTTGTTTGGGGCATTACAGTTGCTGCAATTAAAATTTTGGAATTTTCGATTTTTGGGCTGTTTTGGGGCCTTTTGCCCAGGGGTACTCAGTGGTGGGTGGACTGAGTCTTTCTGTGGGTTGTCTTGAACTTAAACATCATGGAGGCCATGGATGAATTGGGATTGTGCTGATTTTTTTGTGTTTTTCGATTTTTGACCTGTTGTTGGGGCCTTGACCAGGCGTAGTGAGTGGTGCATGGGCCTAGTCTTTCTGTGGGCTGTCTTGAACTTAAACATCATGGAGGGCATGGATGGAATGGGATTGTGCTGATTTTTCTGTGTTTTTCGATTTTTGACCTGTTGTTGGGGCCTTGACCAGGGGTAGTGAGTGGTGCATGGGCCTAGTCTTTCTGTGGGGTGTCTTGAATTTAAACATCATGGAGGGCATGGATGGAATGGGATTGTGCTGATTTTGCAGTGTTTTCCGATTTTTGGGGGTGTTCATGGGGACAGGCCATGTGGGTGGGGGCCATTTTGAGTGCTGGTACAGGCAGGCCCTGGCCATGTGCTAGGAGGCAAGTGGCCATTTTGAATGCAGGATTTGTTGTTAGGCCTCCAACCATTTTGCCTACTTTTCAACCTTTATTTATGCCCAGGGGTAGTGAGTCTTGCATGGGCCTAGTCTTTCTGTGGGTTGTCTTGAATTTAAACATCATGGAGGCCATGGATGGAATGGGATTGTGCTGATTTTGCAGTGTTTTTCGATTTTTGGGGGTGTTCATGGGGAGGGACATGCCATGTGGCTGGTGGCCATTTTGAGTGCAGCTACAGGCACTGGCCATGTGCTGGCAGGCAAGTGGCCATTTTGAATGCAGGCTTTGTTGTTAGGCCTCCAACCATTTTGCCTACTTTTCAACCTTTATTTATGCCCAGGGGTAGTGAGTCTTGCATGGGCCTAGTCTTTCTGTGGGTTGTCTTGAATTTAAACATCATGGAGGCCATGGATGGAATGGGATTGTGCTGATTTTTCAGTGATTTTCGTTTTTTGGGCCTGTACTTGTGGCCTTTTCACCAGGGGTATTTGAGTCTAGCATGGGCCTAGTCTTTCTGTGGGCTGTCTTGAACTTAAACATCATGGAGGGCATGGATGGAATGGGATTGTGCTGATTTTTCTGTGTTTTTCGATTTTTGACCTGTTGTTGGGGCCTTGACCAGGGGTAGTGAGTGGTGCATGGGCCTAGTCTTTCTGTGGGGTGTCTTGAATTTAAACATCATGGAGGGCATGGATGGAATGGGATTGTGCTGATTTTGCAGTGTTTTTCGATTTTTGGGGGTGTTCATGGGGACAGGCCATGTGGGTGGGGGCCATTTTGAGTGCTGGTACAGGCAGGCCCTGGCCATGTGCTAGGAGGCAAGTGGCCATTTTGAATGCAGGCTTTGTTGTTAGGCCTCCAACCATTTTGCCTACTTTTCAACCTTTATTTATGCCCAGGGGTAGTGAGTCTTGCATGGGCCTAGTCTTTCTGTGGGTTGTCTTGAATTTAAACATCATGGAGGCCATGGATGGAATGGGATTGTGCTGATTTTGCAGTGTTTTTCAATTTTTTTGTGCTCTATAACTGAACTGATGTTCCTCTGTCTTCCATTTTTTTTAGGTGCACAAGACTCAAGAGAACCACCAGTGCCAGGAAGAAGTCCTGCAGCGGTGTGTGTGTGCAGCATAACGTCACGCGACGTCACGTCTGGCCTCAGACAACTCTACAATTCGTGCAACTGCGGCCTGCTGTCTGACCTGCTCTGAAGAAGATGGCCCCAAAGAAAGTTCTCCGTAGCTCCTCTAGCAAGAAAGTTGCTAGTAAGGAGCAGAAGAAGCAAGTTACCAAGGAGGCTGGTGTGCCACCCGCCACGTTTTTTGGGAGAAAAAAAAAAGGTACGCCTGCAGCAGCAGGATCTGCTGGGGACCAAGCTGGGAGCAGCACCCCTGCTCCATTGGGTTCAGTGCCTCCACCACCACGCCAACTTAAGTCAAAGCCCTTGAGTGCTTCAGAGGCAGTCAGTGTACTTCTCCAATCACCATCGACCAGTGATGTTGGCTCATCGCAAGAAAGTAGCAGCAATGTCCCTGAATCAACACAGGTTGTTGTAACTCATCTGACAAGTGTTGAACAACCACAGCCGCAACAACAACACCATGTGCAAGTACACGCCCAAGTACATGTGGAAGGAGAGGCAGCAAAGGGAGATGCGCAAGCAAAGGTGCATGGAGGTTCACAAGTGCCCACAATAGTTGTTCCTCCCGAAGTAGGGGCACATCAGGAAATCGACAATGAAGCCGAGGTATCATTGGAAGCCACTCCTCCTGATGATCATTCATTGTCTTCCACATCCCTAGCAAGGAAAAGATCAAGGGGGTGTCTACATCTTCTTCAAGCCCACCTCCTTCTGATGATACAGATCCAGCTTGGGAACCACAACTGCGGTCTGACAGTGAGGCACACCATGATCTGACACCGGTACCTAAGCGTAAAAGGAAGGTCGTCCAAAAACTCAAACCTATGGAGTGTGATGAGGCTCAACAAGAAGTGACAGATACTGCTGGTGATGAAGCCTCTCACGATGACGACGAGCCAGTCATCACAAAGGTCACTGCAGCCCCACCGGGCATGCAGCAAAGAGACATTTTGACCCTATCCCGAGAAGCTGCTGAGTGTGATGATGATATCGGCGAGGAGGCAATGGAAATGGAATCATTAGATTTGGAGTTAAGTAGTACACCAAAACCTACCGCTTCCATATTTCTTCCTCGCAAGAAGGTACCCACCTCGTCCTCGACCTCAATTCGTGGTGGTGAAAGTGCAAAACGTACTGAAGTTCGGCAATCCACATCCTCCACTTCATCTGGCATTAGCAGCAGGACCACCACCACCAGTATTGCCGCCTCCTCCGGCCCCCGAAGACATTTCAAGTCTCCAGTTTGGGACTTCTTTAGTGTTTGCCCAAAAAATGAAAACGTAGCCATTTGTAGCATTTGTAAGCTTCGAGTTAGTCGTGGTAAGTTGGGTTCCAACTATGGTACCGGAGGCCAGAGAGGTCATCTTAGGAGAACGCACGATGTCCAATGGTTTGCGCACCTACACGCGATCAAGGAAGCCGGAATTGCACGCAATGAAAACGTTGATTTTTCATCTGATGATGACGAGGAGGAAGAAGACGATTCAAACACTTCACTTACACCCAGTTCCCCTGTCAGCAGCACACCCCATGGGAGCCACACTAAGAGTGTGGGAGAGAGTGAGACATCAATGCGGTAAAGTTCATCAGCGAGCGTAACTCGGTCGAAGAGATCATCATCATCCCGTAAATCCTTGGTCCAGGGCAACATTAAAAAGATGTTGTTTACAGAAGCGCAATATGAACGCAACCACCCAATGACCCGTCTGTATAACACTAAGCTGGCTAAAATGCTAGCTCTGGACCTTCTCCCTTTTTCTTTTGTAGAAGGGGTTGGTTTTCTAGAATTAGTGACAGCGCTCTGCCCTAAATGGAAGGTTCCTAGCCGGTTCTATTTTGCCCGAGTTGCGGTTCCAGCACTACATGAAGATGTTCTGAAGGTGATTGGGGCAGCTTTGCAGAAGAGTGCTGTTCACACTATACATCTGACAACAGACATGTGGACCAGTGGCGCAGGCGCTGATTACATGTGCATCACTGCACACTGGGTCTCTTTTTCAGGGGCTAAAGCAAAGCTAAACGCAGGTGTTGACACGAACATTGTTTTTAAAGGTGCTCGGAAACATGCAACACTAGCCATGTTTGGTTTGGAGAAACGTCACACAGCAGAAAACATTTTGGATGTCTTTAACACAAAGGTCCTTAACTGGCTGTCCCCACTAAAACGCAAGGTTGGTTATGTTTCCACGGACAATGGCGCCAATATAGTTAAGGCCATGAGGGACGGTTACTATTTCAGAGTGCCGTGTTTGGCGCACTGTATAAACCTGGTTGTCCAAAAATTCTTGGGTAATAAAGGCAGTGCAGCGTACAGTGTATTGGAGACCTGCCGAAAAATGTGCAAGCATTTCAGGCATTCTTTTAAGGCCCGGAAGCAGCTGAGGAGCCTGCTATATCAACGTCAAATGCCAGTGAAAGCACTCATCCAGGAGGTGGTAACACGTTGGAACTCAACCTTCTACATGCTTGAGCGTCTGTTTGAGCAGTATACGGAACTCGATCAATATTTCCTTAAAGAGGGTACAGAGGAGCTGAGGATGGGTGGGCCGCAATGGAACATAGTTGAAAGCCTGACACGCATGCTTCGTCCTTTTGAGTTCTTCACGCGTGCAGTCAGCAAGGAGGACTCTAATTTGGGAAAAGCTATCCCATTGTTGTACATGCTGGAGGACCAACTGAAGGAGGTGTATTCTGTGTTTGGAAAAGATGACAAAAACCAAGACTCTTTGCTTCTGGCTGAGCAATTATTAGAGCTCCTACAAGGTGATGAACGCCTTAAAACGCTGGTATCGTTGTGCTTTTCCATTTCTCTGCTCCCAACGCTGCATTGCCCTGCATTCACCCATTTGCTAGCGCTGCACCATCGCTCCTTAGCGCTGTACTGCCGTTTTAATTTTACCTCGTGAATAGCGCTGCTCTGCTTATTTAATTATTTTATTGTGCCGCACTGTCGCCTTACTTATCTCATTAACCCTGAATTGTTCAGCTGTGTCGTGCGTGTAAAGCTTCATTATGCTGTGCATTTGCTGGCCCTGGCTGTGCTCGCCTTTGACCCTCCATTTTGTGCATTTGTTTTGTTTATCCCCTGGTCCGCCCCTCCTCCCGCCACCGCCTCCTCCCAGCTGCTGCCCCTCCCACCCACGAGTTATACCCGTCCTCGCTCCCGAGCTCCCTGTGACCGCCTGGACCCTCATTCAGCCCGGTTGCTCCTCCACGCTCCAGCTGACCACACGCTGGTATCGTTGTGCTTTTCCATTTCTCTGCTCCCAACGCTGCATTGCCCTGCATTCACCCATTTGCTAGCGCTGCACCATCGCTCCTTAGCGCTGTACTGCTGTTTTAATTTTACCTCGTGAATAGCGCTGCTCTGCTTATTTAATTATTTTATTGTGCCGCACTGTCGCCTTACTTATCTCATTAACCCTGAATTGTTCAGCTGTGTCGTGCGTGTAAAGCTTCATTACGCTGTGCATTTGCTGGCCCCGGCTGTGCTCGCCTTTGACCCTCCATTTTGTGCATTTGTTTTGTTTATCCCCTGGTCCGCCCCTCCTCCCGCCACCGCCTCCTCCCAGCTGCTGCCCCTCCCACGCTCCGCCCCCTCCACCATCCATTTATGACCAATGACCTAACGCGCAGAGTTCACGCGCAGCGACCGCGCCCAACCCGCGCCGAAGGTGCGCCAAAGGTAAGCCCGTCTACGCCCGTCCGCGCCTGGACCGCGCCCAGCGCCAGTCCCCCTGCCCCTCACGCTGCCCAGCCCCCCGCATTACCTACGATGCCGCCACCCTCCTAGCCCTTAACCCCGGTCGCACCCCCAACTGCGTCCAAGCCGCTCCTGGACGCACCCATGGACCGTTCTCCTGCTTCTCCTGCAAATTCAGCGGCACCGACAACATCTCCACTACGACCACAACACAGATCCCCGACCCCAACCACCTAAAATGCATCCTTCTCAACACCCGCTCGGTCCACAGGCACGCCATTGACCTTTGGAACCTACTAGACACCATCTCTCCAGACGTCGCCTTCCTAACGGAAACATGGATGAACGCTTCCTCCGCCCCTGACATCGCCATCGCTATCCCTGATGACTATAAGATCACACGCAAGGACCGCACCGACCATACAGGAGGTGGAATCGCTATCGTCCATAAGAAATCCATCCGCATCTCAACCAGCTCTGACGCCAACCTCGCTAACTCCGAACACCTTCACTTCCAGATCCACATCGACCCCAAGACCACACTCAGAGGCACCCTCCTCTACAGACCACCAGGACCATGCGCAAAATTCAGTGAAGACATCACGGACTTCATCACCCCACACGCGCTCCCCTCCAAAGACTACATCCTTCTGGGAGACCTCAACTTCCACCTTGAAAAGATCAACGACCGCAACACCGCCACCCTCTTGGACAACCTCGCCAACCTCGGACTTAAACAACTGGTCACTTCCCCCACCCACATCGCAGGTCACACTCTCGACCCCATCTTCACCTCCAGCAACCATGTCTCCTTCAGCCACACTACGGATCTCCTCTGGACTGACCACAGCTGCGTTCACTTCACCTACAACAAGCCGAAACCCATCATCCACCTCCAACCAACTCTACAAAGAAACTGGAACAAAATCACCACGGAGCAGATCTCCACATCGCTCCTTCAAACCTCCCCAGCCCTCTCTTCTAACGCCAACGAAGCCGCCTCCAACCTCACCCTTTGGTTATCCAAAACCGCCGACACCTTAGCACCACTGAAAAAACCTCAACACAAACTTGGCATCAAGAAGGCCTCATGGTTCAACGATGACCTCAAGAAGTCCAAGAAACTGTGCCGCTCCCTTGAAAAGGACTGGAAAAAAGACCCATCCACCAGCAACAAGGACGCCTTCAAAAGCGCCATCCGTACTCACCACCAACTGATCCGAAAAGCCAAGAAAACAGCATTCAAGGATCGACTTGACAACAACGCCCACAACAGCAAGGAACTTTTCAACATCGTCAAGGAATTTTCCAACCCCTCGGCCAACTCCAACGACATCACCCCCTCTCAAACCCTCTGCGATTCCCTAGCCTCTTTTTTCCACAACAAGATTGCAGACATCCACAACAGCTTTGACAACCAACCCGGAAGCCAACCCACCCTACCATCAGCTGACCATCTCCCCCCCGTTAACACCCTTAACGCCTGGAACCTAATCTCCACTGAGGACACCATCCGCCTGATGAATTCCATCCACTCTGGATCCCCCACAGACCCATGCCCTCACCACATCTTCAACAAAGCAGACTCCGTCATAGCTCCGCACCTCCGAGACGTCATCAACTGCTCCTTCAACTCCGCTACCTTCCCAGAAGACTGGAAACACGCTGAACTCACCGCCCTTCTGAAAAACCAACAGCAGACCCCACCGAACTCAAAAACTACCGCCCCATTCCCGGCCAAAGTCATCGAGAAAGCTGTCAACAACCAGCTCGCCGCCTTCCTCGAAGCCAACAAATCACTCGACCCCTCACAATCTGGCTTCCGAGCCAAACACAGCACTGAGACCGCCCTCATCGCAGCAACAGACGACATTCGAACTCTACTGGACAATGGAGACACAGTCGCCCTCATCCTCCTCGACCTCTCTGCAGCCTTCGACACAGTCTGCCACAAAACCCTCTTACAACGCCTCAGAAACATCGGAATCCAGGAAAAGGCACTGGAATGGATCACCTCGTTCCTCACCGGAAGAACCCAGAGAGTCCGCCTCCCACCATTCAAGTCCGAGGCCTCTGAAATCATCTGCGGCGTACCACAAGGATCCTCACTCAGTCCCACCCTCTTCAACGTATATATGAGCCCCCTCGCGGCCATCGCCCGCCAACACAACCTCAACATCATCTCTTACGCGGATGACACTCAACTGATCCTATCTCTCACCAAGGACCCCAGCACCGCCAAAACTAACCTACACGAAGGAATGAAAGAAGTCGCCGAATGGATGAAACAAAGCCGTCTGAAACTGAACTCAGACAAAACAGAAGTCCTCATCTTAGGTAAATCCCCCTCTGCATGGGACGACTCCTGGTGGCCGGAAGCCCTCGGAAATGCACCCATCCCGACAGACCACGCACGGAACCTTGGCGTCATCCTGGATTCTTCACTCTCAATGAACAGACAAGTCAGCGCCGTATCCTCCTCCTGCTTTAACATTCTTCGCATGCTCAGAAAAACATTTCGCTGGATCCCCTCCGAAACAAGGAAAACAGTCACCCACGCTCTAGTCACGAGCCGACTGGACTACGGAAACACCCTCTACGCAGGTACCACCGCTAAACTCCAGAAGAAACTACAACGAATCCAAAACGCCTCAGCCAGGCTCATATTAGACATCCCACGCAACGAACACATCTCTGGTCACCTTAAAGACCTCCACTGGCTACCCGTCAATAAGAGAATCACTTTCCGACTGCTTACCCACGCACACAAATCACTCTACGACATCGGACCAGATTGCCTCAACTCTCGACTGTCCTTCTACACCCCCTCCCGCCAACTTCGCTCTTCCAGCCAAGCCTACGCCACTGTACCTCGCATCAACAAAACCACCATGGGAGGCAGATCCTTCTCATACCTGGCTGCCAAAACATGGAACTCACTCCCCGCTTACCTTCGCCTCACCCAGAATCACCTAGCGTTCAGAAAGCAGCTTAATGAAATGAAATGAAATGAAAAGCAGTTTTATAAAGCGCAGCAGTTGCCCTGAGGCGTCCAGGCGCTAAAGCTAGAACAGTGTCTTCCAGGGAGACGGTCCAGGAAGGATCCGAGTTAATTAAACAAAAAGGTCTTGAGCTGTTTACGGAAACTTGCCAAGTTGGGATTACTTCTCAGATGACATGGAAGAGTGTTCCACAATCTGGACGCATTGTATGAAAAAGAGCGGCCTCCTGCTCTTGCCCTATAGATCCTAGGGACTTTTGCCAAGAAGGCATTTGATGAACGAAGTGATTTGCTGGGCTGATAAGGGAGGATTAGAGCGTGATTGATTTCAGGACCTGTCTTCCAAAAGGCTTTATGGGCGATGCAGAGAGTCTTAAACTTTATTCTGTCCCTAACGGGAAGCCAGTGTAGAGTCCTTAGGCCATGCCTTATTGAGGATCTCCGTGGGAGTCCCAACAGAGTACGGGCTGCACAGTTTTGTGTCCGCTGCAATTTCAGCTTAAAACGTGGATATTTGACAAATAATCCTCCTCCCCTTCCTAAGCGCCTTGAAACCCTCTGGGTATGTAGTGCCCTATATAAATGTTATGACTTGACTTGACTTGACTTGTGCTACTATTCTGGATCCACGCTACAAAAAGGCGCTGGCAGGCCAAGCATTCTTTCCTTTTGATGATGAACATGTTCCAAAGTACAAACGTTGGCTAGCCTTGTCAGCCAAGAGGTTTGAAACAGAACGGCTGGAAATTGAAGGAAATGGCAGTACATCAGTAGGCCATCCCCAGTCAAAACAATCCACTTCTGCACCTGTGGCTGTGGCACACGTGACCTCTCAGCCGTTAAAGACACCGGCAACCGGATCATCTGCACGAAAGACAACAGAAACATTGGAGGCTGAAGAGGATTGGCTAGCTCTGCGTGGGTTTGGTTCTCAAAAGGTCAGAGGCAGAGGCACAGCAAGAGCTAAGCAAAGTGGAGGAACCTTGGATGAGGACCTTGAGTCGATGGTGAAGGACTATCTGAATGACTCAACAGAGGTCTATGTTAATTCTGACCCATTGGCGTATTGGCATGGGAAAAAAGAATTGTGGCCACAGCTCACCAACCTGGCTTTAAACTACTTGTCTTGCCCACTCGCAAGCGTGTCTTCTGAACAGGTTTTCAGTGCGGCTGGTGGGATTGTAACTCCCAAACGGAGCCGCCTCTCGCCCAAAAATGTGGAGAGGTTAACAATGATCAAGATGAATCAGCACCTCATACCACCAGATTTCAGAGTACGAGAGAGCGTGCCGGATGAAGAGGAGGTGGCCAGCAACATAGATGAGGGAATTTCTACTCTGTCAGGTGACACTGAGCTCACCCTGCCTGAATTCGCAGAGTATGATGACGAAGCCTTATTCTTATTCCTGGACCGTGATACCGAGCCCTGAAAATGAGACAACGAATCAATAACTTTCTTTTTCATCCTTATTCACTTTTATTCCTGTGTGTCTGTCTTTCTTTGTTGTGCACAGTTAATATAATTCAAACTTTAATCAGATAATCACAAAAACAAGCCCATCAGCAGAACTGTCTTCACTTGTTTGCTAATTGATTTGAAGGTGCCGCAGTCTGCATTCCTCAGGTTCACAAGTTCAGAAGAACATGCTCCTCTATCCTCCTCCTCCAGACTCCTATTTCCATCAAAGCAGAGGGCTGGTTTACGCCCAATGAAGAAAGACTCAGCACTTGTGGGGGTGTTGTTCTACCTCTTTGCAGGTGAGTTGACGGGTCTGGGGCCATTGCTGGGAAGCACTAAAAGTGGTTTGGACCAAATCCCAGGCGGAATTTTTTTTGTGTTTTTGATGACTTGCTTGCCTTTGAGGTGCTCTTAGGGGGGGTTCCGTCTGTTTGTGGGTGAGTTTCGTGGTCTGGGAGCATTGCTGGGACACTCTAATCTTGATTGCATTTGCTTTTCAGGAAATCCGTTGTGCCAACCCCGACTTATGGCCTAGCTACGCAGCGCGTTTGGACCGAAGGCCCAGAAATATTGCAAGTATGAGATTTAGCTTTTGGCCTGTTTGGGGGTGTTATGCTTCTTGGCGGGTGGGTTGGCGGGTCTTGGGGCATTTCTGGGAAGTTCTAATACCGGGTAGAAGTGGTTGGGACAAAATCCAGGCCGATTTTTTTTTTGGCTATTTCTGACATTTTGCTCTATGTAGCGTTTTCGGGGGCCTGTTTGGGGGGCTTCCTGGTGTTTGTGGGTGAGTTTCGTGGTCTGGGAGCACTGCTGGCTATATATACTTTACTTTGCAAGAGGTTTGAAGCAAATCCATGGTGGCAGAGGGGAGTTAGGGCCTAGCTGCAGAGCGCGCGCGGAGTGATTTGGGAAATTTGTGAAAAATTGACTAAGTCCCCATTTTTGTACTTTTGCTCTTTGGCTGTTTGGGGGTCTTCTACTCGTTTTATCCTGGGTTGACGGCTCTGGGGCCATTGCTGGGAAGCTCTAATACCGGATAAAAGTGTTTTGGACCAAATCCCAGGCGGAATTTTTTTTGTGTTTTTGATGACTTGCTTGCCTTTGAGGTGCTCTTAGGGGGGGTTCCGTCTGTTTGTGGGTGAGTTTCGTGGTCTGGGAGCATTGCTGGGACACTCTAATCTTGATTGCATTTGCTTTTCAGGAAATCCGTTGTGCCAACCCCGACTTATGGCCTAGCTATGCAGCGCGTTTGGACCGAAGGCCCAGAAATATTGCAAGTATGAGATTTTGCTTTTGGCCTGTTTGGGGGTGTTATGCTTCTTGGCGGGTGGGTTGGCGGGTCTTGGGGCATTCCTGGGAAGTTCTAATACTGGGTAGAAGTAGTTGGGACAAAATCCAGGCCGATTTTTTTTGTGGCTATTTCTGACATTTTGCTCTATGTAGCGTTTTCGGGGGCCTGTTTGGGGGGCTTCCTGGTGTTTGTGGGTGAGTTTCGTGGTCTGGGAGCACTGCTGGGACACTCTAATCTTGATTGCATTTGCTTTTCAGGAAATCCGTTGTGCCAACCCCGACTTATGGCCTAGCTACGCAGCGCGTTTGGACCGAAGGCCCAGAAATATTGCAAGTATGAGATTTTGCTTTTGGCCTGTTTGGGGGTGTTATGCTTCTTGGCGGGTGGGTTGGCGGGTCTTGGGGCATTCCTGGGAAGTTTTAATACCGGGTAGAAGTGGTTGGGACAAAATCCAGGCCGATTTTTTTTTTGGCTATTTCTGACATTTTGCTCTATGTAGCGTTTTCGGGGGCCTGTTTGGGGGGCTTCCTGGTGTTTGTGGGTGAGTTTCGTGATCTGGGAGCACTGCTGGCTATATATACTTTACTTTGCAAGAGGTTTGAAGCAAATCCATGGTGGCAGAGGGGAGTTAGGGCCTAGCTGCAGAGCGCGCGCGGAGTGATTTGGGAAATTTGTGAAAAATTGACTGTCCCCATTTTTGTACTTTTGCTCTTTGGCTGTTTGGGGGTCTTCTACTCGTTTTCTCCTGGGTTGACGGCTCTGGGGCCATTGCTGGGAAGCTCTAATACCGGATAAAAGTGTTTTGGACCAAATCCCAGGCGGAAATTTTTTTGTGTTTTTGATGACTTGCTTGCCTTTGAGGTGCTCTTAGGGGGGGTTCCGTCTGTTTGTGGGTGAGTTTCGTGGTCTGGGAGCATTGCTGGGACACTCTAATCTTGATTGCATTTGCTTTTCAGGAAATCCGTTGTGCCAACCCCGACTTATGGCCTAGCTACGCAGCGCGTTTGGACCGAAGGCCCAGAAATATTGCAAGTATGAGATTTTGCTTTTGGCCTGTTTGGGGGTGTTATGCTTCTTGGCGGGTGGGTTGGCGGGTCTTGGGGCATTCCTGGGAAGTTCTAATACCTGGTAGAAGTGGTTGGGACAAAATCCAGGCCGATTTTTTTTTTGGCTATTTCTGACATTTTGCTCTATGTAGCGTTTTCGGGGGCCTGTTTGGGGGGCTTCCTGGTTTTTGTGGGTGAGTTTCGTGGTCTGGGAGCACTGCTGGCTATATATACTTTACTTTGCAAGAGGTTTGAAGCAAATCCATGGTGGCAGAGGGGAGTTAGGGCCTAGCTGCAGAGCGCGCGCGGAGTGATTTGGGAAATTTGTGAAAAATTGACTAAGTCCCCATTTTTGTACTTTTGCTCTTTGGCTGTTTGGGGGTCTTCTACTCGTTTTCTCCTGGGTTGACGGCTCTGGGGCCATTGCTGGGAAGCTCTAATACCGGATAAAAGTGTTTTGGACCAAATCCCAGGCGGAAATTTTTTTGTGTTTTTGATGACTTGCTTGCCTTTGAGGTGCTCTTAGGGGGTTTCCGTCTGTTTGTGGGTGAGTTTCGTGGTCTGGGAGCATTGCTGGGACACTCTAATCTTGATTGCATTTGCTTTTCAGGAAATCCGTTGTGCCAACCCCGACTTATGGCCTAGCTACGCAGCGCGTTTGGACCGAAGGCCCAGAAATATTGCAAGTATGAGATTTTGCTTTTGGCCTGTTTGGGGGTGTTATGCTTCTTGGCGGGTGGGTTGGCGGGTCTAGGGGCATTCCTGGGAAGTTCTAATACCGGGTAGAAGTAGTTGGGACAAAATCCAGGCCGATTTTTTTTTGGGCTATTTCTGACATTTTGCTCTATGTAGCGTTTTCGGGGGCCTGTTTGGGGGGCTTCCTGGTGTTTGTGGGTGAGTTTCGTGGTCTGGGAGCACTGCTGGGACACTCTAATCTTGATTGCATTTGCTTTTCAGGAAATCCGTTGTGCCAACCCCGACTTATGGCCTAGCTACGCAGCGCGTTTGGACCGAAGGCCCAGAAATATTGCAAGTATGAGATTTTGCTTTTGGCCTGTTTGGGGGTGTTATGCTTCTTGGCGGGTGGGTTGGCGGGTCTTGGGGCATTCCTGGGAAGGTCTAATACCGGGTAGAAGTGGTTGGGACAAAATCCTCGCGGAAAAGCCTTTTGGCACTTTTTGTAACTTAGGGTTCGTTAGGGTTAGCCCTAGCAGCAGGATTGCATGTGTTTCGGGGTGTTCTAGATTATTCCAACTGAGTTCTGGGGTCTTAGAGCACTCGTGAGAATGTGTAATTTTGGTTGCAAGTCATTTGAAGAAAATCCAAGGTGGGAAAGGGGGGATTTGGCATAGTTAAAGTGGAGTTCTGGACTTTTTGGTTCCGTCCAGAGGTGTCAGGGTACAACACCCAAAGACCCCGGAGTCCCACCTGCCTTGGTGCACAAATGAACAGAAACACGGGCTTCTCGATGGTGGCGTCAAAGACCAAAGGTTTATTACTGCAGGGACACAGAAGTCACAGAATCTACACACGGGCAGAATCTAGGAGACTGTTCGATTTGTACATTGAGGGTTGCTCCTTATATACCAAAAATTGTGCTCTAGGCAAATATTTCACATGTCGGTACATTCCCAAACCTTTTGTGTCTCTAAACAATAAATATTTGGCGTTACACAGGAACTGTCGATAATATCTGATACCAAACATCACGAAGAGGGGTTCCCACCAGTCCATCACAATCCCTTGTCAATATTGCATTCAAGACCCGGACCGCCTCATCGTAAAGTTCGTTACCTCCCCCTAATAAAGGCCCAGAAGGAAAAGGAGCAGAGCCAGGTGCAGAAGATAGAAAACGGGATAAGAGATGTTTGTGGGTTGTAAATGGGCAAGGCTACCGGCTTCGGCCGCCTAATCATGATCAGGTACAATGGACAGGAAAACCAGTTCAGGTGGGCTGGCCTCGGGCAGAGGAGGCAGCCTTTGTCGAGTCATGCAGCTTCAGCGTGATCTGGTTTAAGGTGCACGTGTCATGTAAGAGGTGAATCTCCGGCTAAGGCTACGTGTCTTTAATCAAAGTGAAGTGAATGAAATGATCAGAGGCTATTGCATATGTGAGGGCAAGGAACCACAAAAATGGCGGCCACGATCTAAGATGGATGCCGTGTGTATATCAGAAATGTGTCAGTGGAAGGAGTGCTCTTGCTCGTAGCGTAGCGAAAACACTAGGATATACTAAATGGATCATTTGCGGTTCGCTGATACTAATTTTATGTATTTCCGACAAACTTGAAAACACGGGTTCAAGTCGTCACGGAACCGTCACGGAACCTCAGACCCTCCTTTTGCCCTTACATAGGCAATTACTCAATCTATGTCTGAATCTAGTTCTATGCTCATCAGGTCAGTGACATGTTGTTGTATCATCATCCTTTCTCGTGTCTTTTCTCCAAATGCAGGTGGTTTCCTAAAACAGGTTGTAGCACAAAGACTACACAGAGCAGGACCACACTGGATAATCAGACAACATGAGAATAGTAATATTAAGATGACACCAATGACCATTAGAACCTTCCATCCCCACGCTGAGATCAGAGTCCAAACCCACTCCATAAAGGACCAGTTTCCCTCATCTACATGTATGGAGTCCGAAATCTTGTGCAACTTAGAGATCGCCTCGTAAACTGTTGGAGCATTATTAGGAATAAAGACACAGCAGCTCGATTGGATCATTCTGCATACCCCACCTCGATCTGCAAGTATAACATCTAGAACCATACGGTT
Source organism: Lissotriton vulgaris (assembly GCF_964263255.1). Taxonomy (NCBI): domain Eukaryota; kingdom Metazoa; phylum Chordata; class Amphibia; order Caudata; family Salamandridae; genus Lissotriton; species Lissotriton vulgaris. The sequence continues at coordinate 188,540,493 of NC_141695.1, forward strand.
CTGCAATGTCATGAGCCTATCCGCCTGAAGCTCAGCTGTCAGATTGCTAAGGGCACCAGCAGTTTCGGTAATAGTAGATTCAACTACCCGTGTTAGCTGACGTATGTTTCTACTATTGGCCATAGGCCCCCAGAACGGAAGGAAGCCTTTGAAGAAGTCTCCAGCTTCCTGACCAGCGGTATCTTCCTTACTGAAAACACCTCTAGCTACTCTTATTCTGTGGTAATCCGGTGAAGCAGTGTATGTCGGAGGCAACAATCGAGCAATATAACATGAACCTGAAAAGTCAGCAGGCAACCATGTATAAGCTCTGTCTCGACAGATGAAGTAGGTACCCCTGGCAGTAAGGAAGGCAGGGGAAGAGTTAGCCAGAAACACATAAGTCTCTACGCACTCACTCCTCCCTAGCTGAGCTCTCGGATTTCTCCCATTACCTTGCAAACAGACCTGACCTCGGTGAGGTACGACCCAGATTGGAGTTGAGCTTTTACGCTTGCTTTCTCCTAAACTAAGGCGATACTCTGAAGTATTCCAACTTAAATATACTCGCAATTCGTCTCTAGGGTAAGATGGAGTATTATTGACGTCTTTGATCATGTCAATAATTCCCTGGACTAAAGCTTTGTTGGCAGAGTTATATTTAGTGGAGCGTGGTGGGCGTGGAGGATAGGTCTCAAGAGCATAAGCAAAGATGGTTTGAAGGGCCTGAAATGATCCATTGTAGCTGAAAGGCAAAACCAGATAGGGAATACCTTTATCCATAGTGTGGGGTATCAAGCCACACACCCAACAGTCTGTCGTGTTAACTACCAGTTGGTGTTGGTGCAAGAGCTGTACAAAAGTATTATTAATGAATTCTGAGCGTCGAGCTTGCTCATGTTCCGGAAACGAGTGAAAAGAGTGTATAGAAGAAACAGTAGAAATAGCAGGATCAAGGGGAGGTACTGTAGATACTGGCACAAAAATCAAATTTATGCTAAAGACAATTCCACCCACCAGTGTTGCTAAAACAATCAAAAATGTAATGGCACATTGCATCAAGAAACATTTGCTATGAAGAATTCTATTTAGTCTGTTTCTGCGAACGTAAATCACATTTTCTCGTTGCAGCGCAGGAAGTTCCATCTTCTACAATCCGCTCGCGACCACTGATGATGTGTACGTAGATGAAAATGCCTCTGTCAGCCCTGGGAGTTCCCAGTACTAACAGAAAGATCGACCTTGTGTCAGACCCCTGCAAATTCAAACTAGGCACACAGCCACGACCCTACGGCTACCCAGACGGCAAGGCAATTTATTAAAAACAATAAACAATAGCAAACTTCCTGGCTGAAAAGCAAAAAAGTCCAATGTATATAAATATCAAAATCACAATATGCAGTTGCCTGCTTTATTAGTTCGTTTTATGGCTTCTAAGGTTGTATCTTTTCCTTGCTGGTACTGTTTGATCGGAAAATAGTGTATCACTAGCAGCTGTTGCAGAGTTTACGTTCGCAGATGGCAAAGTTTCTTCTGATGCTGGAGACAAATGTTCAATGTTCAAAGTAGTCTTTTCAAGAGGAGAGTCACGTTTCAAAGTGTCAGAAATCAAATCGGCATCGCTGAAAGGGACAAATTTTGGAGTTATTTCAGATTCGGAGGCACCAATTCCCTTCTTCACCCAGTCGTCGTAGGGCAGCGGCAGTGGAACACGCTTTACGTGAGAAGCGTGGATCCAGTTCTTCCGGCCAGCAACACGTACAGCTGTCCTCGTTGCCAGCAGGATTTGGAAGGGGCCGATGTAGCGAGGCTGAAGATTCTTTGTCCTCGCGAAGTTCCGGACCACTATGAAGTCACCCGGTTTCAGTTGATGCCCTGGACTCTCCGGAGGCTTTGGCAAAGCATCAAAAACCTGTTGATGAATAAGACTTAATTTAGCAGTCAAGTCATAAAGATAGTCTATCAACATAGGATATTCAATGGAGCAGAATTGTTTAGGCCTTGGCACACCCCAGACATTTGCCGGGCGGCCAAATACAATCTCATATGGAGAAAGCCCTATTCTAGAATGCACTGTTGCTCTCGTTGATAACAAGGCCAAAGGAAGTGCGTCTGGCCAAGCCAAACCTGTGGATGCTTGAATTTTGGCTATTTTAAGCTTGAGGGTGCCATTGTAACCCTCGACTAAACCAGCAGACTGGGGATGGTTCGCACTATGAAATTTTTGTTTCAATCCTAGACCAGCACACACACTCTGCATAACTTTCCCTATAAACTCACTTCCGTTATCTGACCATACAATCCGTGGCATTCCATACCTAGGGAAAAATTCTTTGAGAAGAATTTTGGCAGTTGATAAAGCAGTGTTGTCCTTTAGTGGGTATGCTTCTATCCACCTGGAAAAAGCACAAACTACCACCAGGACGTATTTTAAATTGTTGCAGCGTTCCATGTGAATGAAGTCTAACTGTATTACTTCAAAGGGACAGGAAGGAGGAGCAAAATGACCAGCTGGAGTTGGAGTTCCCTTGCCAGGATTATGCATCAAGCACACCATACAATTTTTCACCACTCTCTCTGCACACTTACTGATTCCCTCATTCTTCCAAACCGGAGCTAACATCTTACATATCCCTTTAGAACTTATGTGCGCCACTCCATGCGCCATCGTCACTACTGCAAGCACATACGCATCAGGCAACATCCAACGCTGCTGTTCTGTCAAATCGATCCAACATCCATTCGAGTCCAATTTGCCCGTACTTTCTCTCCATACGCGTTTCTCTTCCTCAGTCGCTTCTTTCTGAATCTCTTTCACACTTTCCATTGTGTCCTCACACATTCCAGACTCAGCAATCCATCTTGCAGACGTAGCAACATACATTCTACTCATCATGTCTCTAGCTGTCTGTTTAGCGGTTTCATCAGCAAAGGCATTTCCCCGACCAACATCATCCGTGATTGCTTTATGAGCACTGCACTTCACAATCGCAACTTCAGTCGGTAAGGTTAGAGATTCTAACAAGTCGTTAACTAGCTGACCATGTTGAATCTTAGTCCCATGGGACGTAATGAAACCCCTTTCTCTCCACAACCGGCCAAAACTATGGGCCACGCCAAATGCGTACTGACTATCTGTAAACACATTCACTCTCTTTCCCTCAGCTAAAACACACGCTCTCGTAAGAGCTATTAACTCTGCAGCTTGGGCAGAATTCTGACTCACTCTTGCAGTCTCCACAATCGTCTTCAAAGTCGTTACCGCGTAGGCAGCAGTCACATCACCATTCTCCAATTTAAAACATGACCCGTCCACATACAGCGTACCATCTGGGTCGGATAGAGGAGTATCTCTCAAGTCGATACGACCTTTTGTCTCTTCCTCCGTTTTGAAATAACAGTCATGTGGCTCAGAATCACTCGACTCTTGATCAGTCGGCAACAATGTTGCTGGGTTCAATACATTGCATCTTTTGATCTGAATATGACTCGCTAATAACGTCAGCTCGTAACCAGATAATCTCGCACTAGTAAGGTGTTGTGTCTTCGTTCGGTTCATGAGTGTGTCCACTGCATGAGGAACCATGACCACTAGCATATTGTTCATCACCAAACCAGCAGATTGTCGAATGGAAGCTGCAGCTGCCGCTGTAGCCCTCAAACAACTAGGCAATGCTCTAGCTACCGGATCTAATGTTGATGAGAAATACGCACAAGGGCGTTGTTTATCACCAAACTTCTGTGTCAAGACACTCAACGCGCAACCTTCTCTTTCGTGAACGTAGAGCGTGAATGGCTTACTGTAATCAGGTGTGCCCAATACAGGAGCTGAACACAAAGCTTTTCGTAATTCAGCAAAACTCTTTTGACATTCATCAGACCATGGCACCGGACTCGGAACATTTTTCCCAGTCAAAGCTACCAATGGCTTTGCTAAAAGTGAAAAATTTGGGATCCATTGCCTACAGTAAGAGGTAATACCTAGAAAGGCACGTACTTCCCTCTGTGTGCGTGGAACACTCATCTGCGTAATTGCTTTTATTCTTTCTGGGGTCAACTTCCTTCCCTCCTCTGACAAGAGATGACCTAAGTAGGTTACTTCTTGGCAGCAATATTGCATTTTGGAAGGTGACACCTTATGATTCAAATTAGACAAATGATGCAATAGTGAAATTGTAGCTGCCTTGCAAGTTTCCTTGTCATCGGCAGCCACCAAAAGATCATCTACGTACTGTACTAGGGCAGAACCTGGAGGAAGGACAAAAGAATCTAACTGGCTTTTTAAAGCTTGACTGTAAATAGATGGACTTTCACAGTAGCCTTGTGGAGCGCGTTTAAATCTGAAACTGCGACCTCCTAAACAGAAGCCAAAAATATCTCTGCTTTCCTCGGCTATCGGAATGCTGAAAAAGGCATTCTTCAAGTCGATGACTGAGAACCAATTGGCTGTAGCGGGAATCAATGTTAGCAAGGCAGTAATGTCTGGCACTACAGGAAACTGCGGAATTACAATCTTATTAACTTCTCTAAGGTCTATGACAAACCTATAGACTGGAGGCTTTGTAGGATCTGTTCGTTTCAAAATCGGCAATACAGGACTATTACAAACATTTCCTCGCGTTTCTTCAACCACACCTTTTTTAATCAAATCTTGCACAATCAATAAGAGTGCACGCTCACCTTCATTCGATATTTTATATTGAGGAATTCTTGGAAATTTCACATTCGCTTTCAAAGTTACTACATACGGTGGAATCTTTAGTAGACCTACATCATTGGGACCAGTCGCCCAAAGAGAATCAGGGAGTGAACGTAGCTCCGGCGGGAGTTTGTCCATTGACAAGTACATCGGAGAGGTGAGTCTTTTACCCAAAGTAAGCTGTACTCCTTCCGGAGAACAGTACAATGTCGCATATAGTCGTTTTAACAAATCTAAACCAAGCAGATTTTCATTACAACCTGTCGTCAAAATTAAGGGTGCTTTCAATTGACACGGTCCAACAGAAATAGACAAAGGACCAGATATCGGGTTGTACACAGGGGCGCCTGAAAGACCTACGGAAACATTTGTTGAGCCAGACAAAGGTGCGCCAGGGAGTTTCGCATGCATGATAGAACTTTTTGCGGCACCAGTATCCAACAGAAACGGTTCGACTACACCTGATGTTGCTACTGCGACATAAGGCCCACTCTGATCCACTGGAACTGATACTACTCCCTCTCTCTGTCCATGGCTGTCCTAGTACCCATTTTGTTGAAATCCCTCTTCAACTTCACAATAATCCTCAACAAGATATTGCTGAGATCTATTCTGTTGAGCTGACTGTACATTTTGTTGATCAAAGTGATTAGAAGGACGATCATTCGTTTGTGGAGGCATAGCACCTCGTCCCCGACCTCTAGAATTCTGTGCAAAACCACCACGACCTCTCTGAGCTGCTGCCGCATTATTTTGCGCTAAAATCTGACAATCATTTTTATAGTGACCCTCTTTCTTGCAGTACGCGCATTGATTCCATTGATATTGAGGTCTTGATGTACTATAATCTGTCCTTTGGTATGAGTTCTGCTGCGTATTAGTCTGGTTCGCGCGAGGCGGATACGCCTGCTGCAAAAGAACTTTAGTTTTTAAATCTTTCGTTTTCTTCTCTGATTTCTCCTTTTCCTCTTTATCCCTATTTTCATAGTACTGTGCAGTCGCAAGTATTTGCGCTGTCGTAGATACAGCCCACGCACTTTCTGAGTCTTTCAATTTATTGCATAATTCGGGTAACAAATTATGCACAAATTTATCGACAAACAATCTCTGTCCTCCTTCAGTGCTCATATCCTGACCACTATGGTCTACAAAAGTCTCTTCGAACCTCGTGAAGAAGTCGGAGACACTTTCGTCTTTCTTCTGCTTGCATGCGGATAATTTATCCCAATTAACACGCAATGCTGGCATCAGAGTCTTCATTAAATCTATTATTCTGCCAGGAAGATTAGCAATTAGGGGTTCGGGTTTCGCACCACCTGTTTGTTGAGCATCTGCTGCAGTGATAGCTGCCCAATCACCACCTAAAGCAGCCTGATGATCCTCTCTACGAATTTTAGCCCACACTGGTTGTGGAACTACATTACCAAACAACATATCAATGTCGGCTAAGTTCATTATACAAGCCTCAACTGTCTGTGTCAATTCCTTGTAATATCCGGCTGGATTCTTACGTGGATCTGGCAAGGCCTGTTTCACTGCTAACACTTCTGCTCGCTTCCACGGAATATGTATCCATACTCTTTGGAACTGTGCTGGAGCAGCTGCAATACCCGCATTATCATCACGTTGTACTGCCTCGCGCCAAATTGGAGGAACTTCCCTCATAGGATATTGGCGACTTGGCTTCATTCTACCTTTCTCTAAATCTCTCGGGGAACGAAGAGATGGATCAATCCTAAAACTCAAAATGAGTTCCATCGCTTCCTTTATATTATCGCCCACTATCATTCCAGCAGCAAACTCTTTTTGAATTTTAATTAAATCTTCCAAATCTGATTCGACATCGTCTTCTTCTATTTCCTCACGCAACAACGAGCACATCTCGTCGAAGACGTATCGCTGCGTTGGCTCTCCCCATTGCATAAATGTCTCTAACACATCTTTCGTACTATATCTTCTAACTTTTGTAATCCATCTGAGAGCTGTGGAGTCTAAAACTCCCCGTTCCTCAGTACTTGGAAGCTGACTCCGTCTCTGAACAGAGTCAGGAGTAGGAGTCTTAATCAAGGTTTTATATATAGGCGACAGCATATTAGTAACAGAATCAGTAATTCTTCGACGAACAGAAAGTGGAGTTAGTACACTCGCAGACATAGAGAACGCAGTAGAGGTAGGAATAGATGACGAAACAGTAGGAGTATCGAGGAAAATAGTTTGAGGACCAATAGGTACAGTGGTAGGTATAGGAGCGGGCAGTGCGGGAAGAGGAGGAGCTGTAGGAACATTTACATTCACCACAGGAGGTATAGGAACTTGATTCTGAGGAACAAGAACACCAGGTTGTCCAGCAACCGGCAATTGAACATCCGGTATAAGTGGAGCCGCAGCACCTTGTGCGTACGGTGGAGGCGACCGTAACAGATAAGATAGCAGAGGATCGTTTTCGGAATCCTCCAGTATCTTAGCCATTTTCGATGGCAAGGCAGGATAGCACTTGTCAATCGCTAAGTTACGCTCTCTAATGGCTACATCTATGGCTTTCTCACACTCGTCAGCCTGCAACTGCTTAGTCGCTTGCTCTAGAGTTAACTCTTCTAGTTCTTTTTGTTCTTTCTTCAACCTTTTCATTTCTCTCTGTTTGGATTCTTTCCGCCAATAACGAAAAGAGTCAAACATTGCCGGCCGGGCTTTCTTCCTAAACAATTTCGCTTCTAAATTGTCGAGAATCTCTTGTTCAAAACTACCATGCAGTGGCCAGCTAAGGACACCATCCTTCTTACAATAACGGACCCATATCTCATTATAAGTTATAGGACCCACACCATACTTACAATATAGGTCATATAGGGGAGTCCCAATCGGAGGAACCAGACAGGAATCCTCTAATTGTGAGTCACTGTTGCAACTAAAACAAGACAACATTTTCCGACTTACCATTCTCAGTCCGGAACACAAAACAAACAAACACGGAACAAATTGTGCACTTGAACCAAGAACTTAGGCCTACCAAAAACGAACTGATGTATCGATACCCAAAACTGAACCAAATAGATTATCGTAACCAGAACAACTAGTGATAATCTTACGAAACCAAACCAAACCAAGAACCGATCAAGGATTTTTAACAATCCTCACAAAAGTAACCAGCTAGCTATCACTAAATACTTAACTGAGTCACTGAAGACGTCACCAAGGAGAAACCCGTCACGTTTCGCTGTACTAAGGACTGCACCACTTCGGGTCCAAGACAGGGCGACGGTCAAGGCAACGGCCCACTGCAGCCGTCCTGAACGGGAACCCTCGTGGAAGAGAACTTCAGGGCCACTTTTGCGATATGCCGGGATCGATGAAGTGGGGCGCCTCCCTCAGGAATCTTCACACGAAGCTTCTCGAACTCTTCAGGCTTTTGGACCGGTACCGAATGACGTCGCCCCACGTTGGGCGCCAATTGGAGTTCTGGACTTTTTGGTTCCGTCCAGAGGTGTCAGGGTACAACACCCAAAGACCCCGGAGTCCCACCTGCCTTGGTGCACAAATGAACAGAAACACGGGCTTCTCGATGGTGGCGTCAAAGACCAAAGGTTTATTACTGCAGGGACACAGAAGTCACAGAATCTACACACGGGCAGAATCTAGGAGACTGTTCGATTTGTACATTGAGGGTTGCTCCTTATATACCAAAAATTGTGCTCTAGGCAAATATTTCACATGTCGGTACATTCCCAAACCTTTTGTGTCTCTAAACAATAAATATTTGGCGTTACACAGGAACTGTCGATAATATCTGATACCAAACATCACGAAGAGGGGTTCCCACCAGTCCATCACAATCCCTTGTCAATATTGCATTCAAGACCCGGACCGCCTCATCGTAAAGTTCGTTACCTCCCCCTAATAAAGGCCCAGAAGGAAAAGGAGCAGAGCCAGGTGCAGAAGATAGAAAACGGGATAAGAGATGTTTGTGGGTTGTAAATGGGCAAGGCTACCGGCTTCGGCCGCCTAATCATGATCAGGTACAATGGACAGGAAAACCAGTTCAGGTGGGCTGGCCTCGGGCAGAGGAGGCAGCCTTTGTCGAGTCATGCAGCTTCAGCGTGATCTGGTTTAAGGTGCACGTGTCATGTAAGAGGTGAATCTCCGGCTAAGGCTACGTGTCTTTAATCAAAGTGAAGTGAATGAAATGATCAGAGGCTATTGCATATGTGAGGGCAAGGAACCACAAAAATGGCGGCCACGATCTAAGATGGATGCCGTGTGTATATCAGAAATGTGTCAGTGGAAGGAGTGCTCTTGCTCGTAGCGTAGCGAAAACACTAGGATATACTAAATGGATCATTTGCGGTTCGCTGATACTAATTTTATGTATTTCCGACAAACTTGAAAACACGGGTTCAAGTCGTCACGGAACCGTCACGGAACCTCAAAAGAAAGCCTTTGCCACTATTCTTAACTTAGGGTTCTTTAGGGTTAGCAGTATTTCTATTGCATGTGTTTGAGTGGGGGGGATTTCGAGTCTTGGAGCGATGCTGGCTATGGCTACTTTTGCTTGGTTGCTTGCAAGTGGTTTCAATGCAATCCACGGTGGGTAATGGGTAATTAGGAAGGGGGTACTTCGGCCTACTTTTACTTTCAAAGTAAGTTTTGTCACCAGTTTTCTGCTAGGCCTCGTTTTTTTAGATTTGATTGGGGGTCTTCTACATTTTTGCGACTGGCTTTAGTAAGGGTCTGGGTGGGAGCACTGCTAGGAAGATCTAATTTTGTTCTAAAACACAGTTTACAGTACACCTAGCTTGAGGGGCAAGATCCGCTACATTAATTTGCCCATACTTATTTATCCTTCAAAAGGTGACTCAGAGTACGCACTTTCAAAAATATTGTACCGTCTACTAGGAAAATCAAATTGTGACTTTTTGCATTCCACAGCCTACATACCTTATATTTATTTATCAGTGGTGTTGTAATATTATATCACTTCCTGTTTTTCGTTGAATAATTACAGGCCGGGTTTCAGTCTCTGCAATGGGGAAAAAAGGATGGAGTCAGGCTTCACAGTAGCGAGCCACAATTCAGCATCAGGCAGGCAGTGGACAGGGTGTCTTCTGGTGACCAACATCGATGGACGAAGCGTCGGCTGCAATGGAGGAGTGCCGCTAATAGGAGGATTTTTTTTCTGCAGGCAACTTACTTACCACTTCCAACAGGACCACTCCAACCACATAGATACAGTATCCCTTGCCTTTTTCTCTGACTGTGTCTGCATTTCTTGGCTCTCTCTCGGCTTCTAAATTGATCCCTTAACACATCACTTAGTCCACTCCACTATCACATCTGCACCACACATAGTCATTTGTAAGTGCTCCTACGTAATTCGCAAGTCGCAGCACGCCCCAGCCCGTAGAGGACTGGGATGGCCCCAATGATGAAGCATGTCACCAAGGGGCAACCCTGGTGAGTGAGGGGACACCTAGAAAACAAGCAATTTCTCCTTTTCTATCTACTATACCTTCCAGACCAACCCCATTGAGTGTTGTTGTGAATGGATTTATAGTGACCAGCAAGGCTCTCGGGTATCTGGCTAAGTACAGAGACCTTATGTTGAATATCGTTATCAATAATTCCACACAGGCCCTGTACTGTCGCATTCTTTCTTCCACAGTTGTCGAATGTACTACTTACTTTTCACTGACATGCATGCAGTAGTTCCTGCACTTTCAAAGATTGATGGATAGGTTTGTACCCAAAGAATTGTTTATGTTCCATTGTTTGTCTATGCTGTGCTTTTTTTTACAGGGTGTCTTCTGGTGACCAACATCGATGGACGAAGCGTCGGCTGCAATGGAGGAGTGCCGCTAAAAGGAGGATTTTTTTTCTGCAGGCAACTTACTTACCACTTCCAACAGGACCACTACAACCACATGGATACAGTATCCCTTGCCTTTTTCTCTGAGTGTGACTGCATTTCTTGGATCTCTCTCGGCTTCTAAATTGATCCCTTAACACATCACTTAGTCCACTCCACTATCACATCTGCACCACACATTGTCATTTGTAAGTGCTCCTACGTAATTCGCAAGTCGCAGCACGCCCCAGCCCGTAGAGGACTGGGATGGCCCCAATGATGAAGCATGTCACCAAGGGGCAACCCTGGTGAGTGAGGGGACACCTAGAAAACAAGCAATTTCTCCTTTTCTATCTACTATACCTTCCAGACCAACCCCATTGAGTGTTGTTGTGAATGGATTTATAGTGACCAGGCAGCAAGGCTCTCAGGTATCTGGCTACAGAGACCTTATGTTGAATATAGTTATCAATATTTCCACCCACGCCCTGTACTGTCACATTCTTTCTTCCACAGTTGTCGAAAGTACTACTTACTTTTAACTGACATGCATGCAGTAGTGTATGCACTTTCAAAGATTGATGGATAGGTTTGTACCCAAAGATTTGTTTATGTTCACAATTGTGTGTCCATGCTGTGCTACTTTTTCTTGTCTCCCAAAACCTTTCCCAAAAACCCCCGTACCCATCCATTTTTCAAACCCTAACCCTCTTCCCCCGGGCTGTGTGGTTTTGATTGATGTGTGACTAAATTACAGCAATAAATCCACACACTTGCTGGTTCGTTCTCCTGAGGCAAATAGCCGGGAGCAGTGATTTTAAAACTGTACTTTTGTGTATTTTCTGTTTGTTGACAAGCCTACCTTGACTGCCACTAGCACCTTGCACTTTACCCCTCGAGGGCGCCGTGTAGCGGATCCAGCGCTCACGCGTCACCCTCCACTCGGCTTCCTTCGCGCCTGGCCACGCCCATCTAGAGGCCACGCCCCCTTCCCGCCATACTTAAAGCGCTGACCTACAAGCGCCCAGTTGGTTCGTTCTCCTGAGGCAAATAGCCGGGAGCAGTGATTTTAAAACTGTACTTTTGTGTATTTTCTGTTTGTTGACAAGCCTACCTTGACTGCCACTAGCACCTTGCACTTTACCCCTCGAGGGCGCCGTGTAGCGGATCCAGCGCTCACGCGTCACCCTCCACTCGGCTTCCTTCGCGCCTGGCCACGCCCATCTAGAGGCCACGCCCCCTTCCCGCCATACTTAAAGCGCTGACCTATAAGCGCCCAGTTGGTTCGTTCTCCTGAGGCAAATAGCCGGGAGCAGTGATTTTAAAACTGTACTTTTGTGTATTTTCTGTTTGTTGACAAGCCTACCTTGACTGCCACTAGCACCTTGCACTTTACCCCTCGAGGGCGCCGTGTAGCGGATCCAGCGCTCACGCGTCACCCTCCACTCGGCTTCCTTCGCGCCTGGCCACGCCCATCTAGAGGCCACGCCCCCTTCCCGCCATACTTAAAGCGCTGACCTACAAGCGCCCAGTTGGTTCGTTCTCCTGAGGCAAATAGCCGAGAGCAGTGATTTTAAAACTGTACTTTTGTGTATTTTCTGTTTGTTGACAAGCCTACCTTGACTGCCACTAGCACCTTGCACTTTACCCCTCGAGGGCGCCGTGTAGCGGATCCAGCGCTCACGCGTCACCCTCCACTCGGCTTCCTTCGCGCCTGGCCACGCCCATCTAGAGGCCACGCCCCCTTCCCGCCATACTTAAAGCGCTGACCTACAAGCGCCCAGTTGGTTCGTTCTCCTGAGGCAAATAGCCGGGAGCAGTGATTTTAAAACTGTACTTTTGTGTATTTTCTGTTTGTTGACAAGCCTACCTTGACTGCCACTAGCACCTTGCACTTTACCCCTCGAGGGCGCCGTGTAGCGGATCCAGCGCTCACGCGTCACCCTCCACTCGGCTTCCTTCGCGCCTGGCCACGCCCATCTAGAGGCCACGCCCCCTTCCCGCCCTAGAGATCTCCTTTCTCAATGTGCAACCCCAGAACGCGCAGCGGGCGTGCGCAGCGGGCGCGCCGTTTGCGCGCCGAAGGCGCGCATAGGGCAAGCCCGTCTGCGCCCGTCCGCGGCTGGACGGGGCTAGGGGCACGTCCCCATGCCAATTTTATGTGCTATTCCTCTGAGGAGCTGACCTCTCTTCAGGGCCATTGGCCACTCTCAGAATCCATCGGTAAGCACATCGCGTCGTTAGATCTCACTCCCTCTTCTACCCTTATACCGCTGCCGCCATTGCCGGCCCCATTGTTGCTCTGCCCCTCCTTATCTGACCCCCCCCCCTCTGCTCCTCCGTTATCTGTCATCTTACTTAATACCAGATCTGCGGTTAAACACCACCATGAGCTATCTGTCCTCCTCGACTCGGAGAAGCCGGATTTATTACTCCTGACCGAGACCTGGTTCTGTGACTCGTCCCTCTCCGTCCTCCTGGCCACCCTCCCCCCTTCCTACGTTGCCTTACGCTCTGACCGCCCGGCGGGCAGGACAGGCGGTGGTGTGGCATTGATTGCTCGGGCGGACTTAAATTTTCAAATCCTTTCATCTCCTTCTATCCCCCCCTCTGAATTCCTTGTTGCCCGATCCCTCTATTTCTCTCCCCCCATCACTTGTCTCTTGATGTATCGCCCACCCCAGTCCTCGCCCCTATTCCTACCTGCGTTCCAGGACTTACTGGCCACCCTGGTAGTCAACTACGCTTCGGTCCTGGTGCTCGGCGATTTTAATTATTGGCCTTCCGACCCTTCCGAGTGCGCCACTTCGAAAGAATTCACAGAATTTCTTCTCTCTCTGAACTTTATGTCGCATATTTCGGTTCCCACCCATTCTCATGGTCACATTCTCGACCAGGTATGGTCGCTTAACCTCCCAATTTCCCCGGTGACTGTTTTTCCCTGCCCCTGGTCGGATCATGCCCTCATTTCCTTTTTCATCTTTACTGAACCAGCTCCTAAAATCCCACGTGCCAAAAACACATGGGCCCGAAATTGGAATAGAGTTGACTTTCCCGCTCTGACCTCCCTGCTCCGGAATTCCACCCCGACCCTCGCGGGCCTCTCGTCAAACTCTCAAGCCGAGGCAATTAATGCCTGGCTAGCTAGAGGCTGTGACTCTGAAGCTCCCTTGCGCCGTATCTCCACCCGTCGACCCAAGGATTCAAATAGATGGTTTGATGGCAACTTAAAAAAACTTAAATTGACCGTCCGACAAGCAGAGAGACATTGGAGGAAGGACTACTGTCCTTCATTAAAAACCCTCTATCTCTCTGCACTTGCCAACTATAAAACGGCAATCCTTGATGCCAAAACCGCCTATTTTTCTGCCAAAATCACGTCAGCTGAAAATAAGCCCAGGGAGATTTTCAGCATAGTGAATGATCTAGCCTTCTCTGACAGAGCCTCACCCCAAATTCCTCCATCCCAGTCTTTATGTGCCCAACTCAATCCTTATTTCCGAGACAAGATTGCCACCATCAAGGCTAACATCCCTCCCCCTTCATCTGCCTTCATCGACCCCCCTCCTCCGACCGCCCCATGTTGTCTTACCTCTATTCCCCCCCTTACCCAGGAAGCTTTCTTGGAGATTCTCCCTAAGGTTAAATCGGGTTCCCCCACAGATGTCTGTCCTGCACGCATTCTGCAACAAATCTATTCCTTCTGCCCTGAACCCCCCGTCACTTTTCTGAATAACTCTCTGACCCAGGGAGTCGTGACACCTGCACTCAAATCTGCCATCATAGTGCCCATACTGAAGAAGCCTGGCGCGGACCTATCCATCTCAGCCAATTACCGCCCCATTTCCCTACTGCCCTACTTGGCCAAGGTGCTAGAGCGCCACGTCACCGCGGTCCTCAGCGCCCACGTAGAGGCAAATGGGGGATTGGCTTCCCGCCAGGCTGGCTTTCGTCCCAGGCACTCGACCGAATCAGTCGTGGTATCGGTCCTAGATAAACTCAGGAAGGGAATGGATAATAACCAACACCAGGCGCTGGTGCTCCTGGATCTCTCCGCCGCTTTTGACACGGTGGACCACAACATCCTCTTGTCCCGTGTCAGGGCGGCTGGAATCCAGGGAACAGTCCTGGTTTGGATTTCCTCCTTTCTGAGGGACCGTACCCAGGCGGTTCGGCTGGGAGCCTTCACGACCACCTCACTCCCCGTCACCTGTGGTGTCCCCCAGGGCTCTTCCCTCTCTCCTCTACTATTCAACCTTTATATCTCCCCTCTTATTTTCGCTCTTCAGCAGCTGGAGGTCACTGTATTTAATTATGCAGATGACCTCCAGCTTATCTTCGATCTTTCTTCCTCCTCTCTCTCTGTTTCTAATTTTCAGTCCATTATGATTTTCATCAGGGACTGGATGAACCACAACCATCTTAAATTGAACCCGGAAAAGACCGAGTTGGTTCTCACTGGTGGTTCATCCAGTCCCTGGAACCCCCACTTTTGGCCCCCCACTCTTGGTCCCGCCCCTACCCCTTCAGTCACAGTAAAAACACTGGGAGTGAAAATTAACAGTCATCTCACCCTTCACTCCCAAATCAGTTCCGTAGTCTCCTCTTGCTTCCTCACCCTTCGAACAATCCGTACCGTTTCCCGTTTTTTTTCCCCCCAGGCTCTCAAACTGATCATGGCCGCATTGGTTATCTCGCGGCTGGATTATGCCAATGCCCTCTATAATGGCATTCCGGCATACAGCTTACGGAGGCTCCAGGTGGTGCAGAACCACGCGGCCCGGCTTATTTACGGTCTTCCACGCTACCATCATTCCTCCCCCCTCCTTAGGGAGCTCCACTGGCTGCCTATCAGGGAGCGTTCCCTTTTCAAGACCGCCTGTATGACCTTCCAGGCCCGGCAAGGCACTGCCCCGGCCTTCATTTCCTCGCTGATAAGCGAATATGTTCCATCTAGAGAGCTCCGGTCTTCTTCCAAAGCTTTCCTCCAAACCCCACGTTTTAAGCGAAAAAAGTGGGGTGGTGCCAATTTTTCTACCTTGGCCCCCACCTTTTGGAACTCTCTGCCTGATCACCTACGTTTTGCCACCCACTATGCCTCTTTTCGAAAAGACCTCAAAACGTTCCTGTTTAGACAGGCCTTCCCCTCATAAACACACTCATCCCTGCAATCCTCAGTAATTCGGACCTCTGTTAGCGCCAAGAAACCGCTCGGTGGACGTTGCGCTTTATAAATGTTTTAAATTAGAAATTAGGAGGATAAGGTGATAGCAACAGGCTGGTGAAGAAATCCGAGGATATATTCTTACTCTGCTTGACAAAGACCCATGGCTAATGTCAAAGAACTTCAACCGAATTAGTTATACTTTAACATTTGTTAGGCTACAATGTGGCACTGTTCTAGTGTACTTCTGTCACCTGCTATATTCTGTATTGTACCTTTGTATTGCTCAGGAGGACAAACCAGATTTCATTTTCTTTTTTTTCATAGGCAAGCAACTGCCACTGTGTCACACCACTAGTACCACCACTATGAGGAAATTTTATCCGCCCAGGATTGCCAACCTTATTTGCTGTTTCCCGTGGAGCCAGCCCTGGGCCTAGCCCTACTTGCAAACAGAAATTACAGGTAAGATAGGCGTTTGGTTGGAGGTAGTATAATGGAGTATTAGGGGAGACGAGAGATTTGATTGACGGTAGTACTACTAAAGTCCTAGGACTATTCAGGAAAACAAACTTACTGTTATGTTAAACCCCCACCCACCAGACTCAAAAGCAGTAAAAAACAGGTATGGTCAGATAAAGTTTCAAAAAGTATATTTTTATAGCCCTAACAAAAGAATCTCCCGCAAGACCCTCCCTAACCCCAACGATTGTCCTTCAAAAGTCCCCAAAAATCACAACTCCCAATTCCCACCCCCCAAAAGTCTCTAAAAAAGGGGCAAGGGACACTATGGCAGGGTGCTGTTGGAATTAGCAGCCAGGGCATCATGCTCCTTGCGGAGGGTGGCAAGTTCGAAGCGGAGGCCCTCTACCACGTTCTTATAATTATGGACCTCCTGCTCCAGGTAGGACAGTCTGAGGGATAAGCGGCGCCGGTGTGCCTTGCAAATCCTGTGAGGGGCAGCTGCTTTCTTTGCTGCTGGGCGGTGGCGTTTGGCTTTGGTAGCCCGGCTCCGTACCGCTGGAGCACTGCGCTGGCTGGCAGCACGCACGGAGGAGGATGCAGCTGTCCCAGTGGACGTTGTTGTTGTACCAGACTGCGTCTCCTCCTCCTCCAGGGCCACCAGCCGCCGATATTCAGCAACAGTGGCATCCAGCCTCCGTTGCCGGGCCATTCGAGCCAGCTCCTTCCTCCTTGATGGTGTCTTGGATTTGGAAGGAGCAACTACATGAAAAAAGAAAGACATAGTCTGTAACCAATGCTTCTTAAGATTAACACAAAATGATTGAGCAGAAAGTTGTCACAGTACAAGTAGCAAATTGAAAGCACAGTGCATAACTATTGAGGACAGTATCTATGTAACCTCCGACTTCTTCATCCTTGCTCTAACATTAGTGGGAGTTTAAGGAACAAATTCTACGAGCACTATGGACTTCTATTACAGTCGACTATGACAGTACACCACTCTTATTCTTCTTCTTCTCTCTTGTTTAGGAAAATTGGTACGTTATCTTATGCAAGCCGCCATAATGCCAGCGCAGTGAACTTGCACCCGAGAAAAACAGACGCACACCATGGTGAGTGAGACAGACTTGCGTTACTGTACCGGTCCAGTACATGCAGGTGGTGAAGCTCTTACTTTTCTATTACGGGTGGCACTGAGAATACTCTGTTAAAAGCGCTACTGCTTAATTAATTTAGCTTTCACCCTACAGTGCAAATGAGTATTAGAAAAGGAAAATGAAGAAGCTAAATTATCTGATTATCTATCACTTCACATGGGATGTATTTGATGACATATGGGATGACTTTAGGTGCTTTGCTTATTATTGAGTGAACAGTGATACCCCCACACATGAATGACGTACTACTACTAAACTAAAGTTATTAAGGGAGGTAGGGAGTGTCCACCGTAATAACTGGATATATGCTGTGCTTGCAGTTGCAATACAAACTACTGCTACTATTCATGGTAGTCTTTGGACAACGTTACAACTTCTTTTCCTTGCCTTTCCTACACTGGAACGGACGTGCGGGTGCGGTGTTACATGCTCTTCAAAGTAACACTTAGTTCATCCAGTGACCGTCTACTCTCTCTAGATTCACATATGCTATCTAAGAGTCAGATAGTACCATGAATGATCCAGGCATCCATCCATTCAAAGTATATTGCACACATACAGTTTCTGTCTCACCCACCCAGGCTGTTCTCCTTCCACCCATCCTTGCTTCATCATTCACCCAGCCATGCACCATACCATTTTCTTACCTTCCCAGCCACCTCGGGGACCAAGCAAACACATATCATTCTTCTTTGCCAGTCATCATTACATTTCTCGTGCTTCCACACTTACTTACACCCTTCGTTCGCTTTTCGTTCATCCCATCCATCAAGTTCACCTCAGATCTGATTGGGATTCTTCTCGCCAAAAACTTCACAGCTAAGTCGAAGTACATTTAGAGGAGGCTACTACCTGCTTTTTTTATAATACACCCGTGCAGAAAGCACACTCTGCAGTCTTCAATCTCAATGACTAAGGAATGTATAGCTTACCTCTGCCCGCCACCACCGTGTGAACCCTCACAGGCATGTCCTTGTCCGGCACTTGCACCGCCTCCTCCCCAGAGTTGTCCTCCTCGTCCAATGCCACCACCACCTCCGCGCTGGCCCCGTCTCCAGATGTTCCACCTACAAAGTACATTTAATAATGTTAGAATACACCACTCACTACTATATAATATTTGGTCTAGGAGGAAGAAAGAAATGTGAAAAAAGTGTACAATTTAATAATTTTTGACTGTGTACTCTAGAGTAAAAATGTCCCTTTTTCCAGGGAAGGCTGTTGTCTTGCTGAACTTTTTGGCACAACTGATGAATGTTTGCTTTTTACTTTTTAACACACACCACTTTTTCTCCTAACAGACAGAACCTTGACTTCTAAGAACACGAGCAGGATCAAGTTCAAACCAGGTGAGAGCTCGGCTCGACCACAAGAAATGTGTCCAATTAATCGTCAGCACTAAGCACTTTTCCATTTTCATTTACACGTTCACTTTTATGACAAACTTGAATTTAATAAATGTGTTTACTTTTAATAAAGCTTTTAAACTTAAGTAGACTCTGTGGTTTTTGGTCCTCCAGACTAGAGTGGATGAGCTAAAGGTTTTCGAATTTTTGCAAGCATGAGTCCGTGCCTCTGCCATCGGTGACTTTGGGAGCTAAATGACTCTGCCACACTATCTAGTCAGTAAGGAGATTGGGGGTTCAACTACAAAGTCTGTTATCACTGAGGTATGTGGAAAGTCTAACAGTTACAGCACCTATTATAATTGATAAGCTAAGCGATGCATTATTTAGTGTCCATAGTTCTGTTTGTGCAGATTTGTCCCTGCAACAGTAGTAGAATGGATTGTCCTCCTATCCAAACCAAAAGTAAAGTAGTATCTTATTATTTCTTGGTGGTGGTCAATCACCTTTTTATTGTTGGCAATGGTCAAAGCATAAACATTTAGAATACTTGAAAAGACATTATGGACAATCCCAGAGGACTACACTCAGTGCATACAGCTATTGCTGACTAGAATGGGAGTCCAATGGAAATGGCAAATGTGCAATCTTAGTTAGCTACACAGACAGACTAATAAGGATAATCTAGTAATACCACACGGAGTCATAGTCGAGGCAGGATAAGAATTTAGATCCTGTCTACAAGAAGATCAAAGACGATTTAGAAAAAATCGAATGAGGAACGCTAGGAAAAAATAAGTACTCTATATTAAAATTAAAACTTACTGGGGCCAGCAAAGGAGCCCTCGACTGCCCGGTCCTGGCCTGCATCGACAACAGCACCCTCCTCCTCCTCCTCCTGTGTCCTCCTCTTGCCCCTGGGGGAAGCTGATGTACAACATGAAAGAAAGAAAAACAGAAAACATGGATGATATTTCTCAACCAAATCAAACATTTAAAAAAGAACTAACAAAGTAACAAAATATTTTTGCGAAATAGCAAATAGGGAACGACTCCACGGGATATATTATTGACCAATCTCATGTGGTCGACTACGTCATTACTTTAGTATTGCTTGATTTGCGGACCGTCGAATTGGAAACCACCCTATGTAACTCACTAAACAAAGTACTAAAAAGGTTTGCCTAGGATTGGCAGGCAGCAGTCCGCAGCACGCAAAGTGACAGCCAAAGTCCATTGTGATTGAAGATCAGCGACAACACTAAAGTTTCCTACTACATTCACCAGTCATTAAAATACTCAAACTATTAATCCACCACCACTATTTCTTCTTATCGCCATGTGTACAAAGGAAGGACTGGACTTGAGTCTGTAGGGGCTGATTTAGAAGGCCCTTGCGGCTCTTTTGCTCCATTGTTGCGTGACTTTTGTGACGCAGCGACAGCACAAAAGAGGCGCAATGGTGCGGCGTATATTAACAACGTGACGCATCTGGGAGATGCATCACGTTGTAAAGCCCTGCGCCAATAGGGGTGTTCCGGCGCAAGGGAGGGCGTTCCTGCGCAGGAACGCATCCTAAAAGTGGCTGAGGGAAATCTACAAGATTTCAATCAGTCACTTTGAGGACAATGATGCGTGACTCAAACCCTGCGCCTGCTTGAAGCAGACGTATGGCTTGACGCAGCATTGGGGAGATAGGGCACCCCAGAGCATTGATGGAGCTGCACCATCGTTGCGACGCAACTCCAGCAATGCGCCGCCTTTACGGCACAGATGCGTAACGCTTTGGTGACGTTTTGGGCCCATGGCGCGCCGCATTGTAAATACGGCGCACCATGGGTGATGGTGGCGTGACGCACAATTACTGGCGCATCCCTGCAACTTTGCAGGGATGCGCCGGTAATTAAAAATCTGAACCTTAGTGTGTAGCATTACGCAGTTCTTTCAACTACACTCATACATAATTTCACAGGCCAATGAAATGAACACAAAATCTAAAACAAATAAGCATAGTAGCAACACTACTGAGAAGAAGGAGAGCAGTGTACCTGAAATGCACAGAAGATTTTGAAATAAAATTTACCTACAATGTAATGAGCAGCATTATTGCTCTTGGTAAAAAACAAAAATTTGCAATATAATAACACAGCAGGAGAAAACATAGTAGTAAAGACATAGCTACTACTACTCACCAAGCCCGGGGATCTCAAGGCCAAGGAGGTCGAGCAGATCTCGCTCACGGGTCAGGACATCCGTCCAGCGGTGGGTGGCCTGGTTGTAGGTGCGCCAGACCCGAGAGTGGTGGTAAATGGCCTGGCACACCTTCTCCCACCGCTTCCGGCGCTCCCGGGCCCCGTACCCGGCACTGATCCTGCCGCCTCCCATGATGGTCCTGGGGAGGCGGCGCTGAACATAAAAAATGAGTTGGGCCACCTCCTCCGGGGTAAAGATCTCCCGTGGCATCACTAGCTCCCCCCTCAAACGCCCGCACGGGAGCCGGACACGGGGTGCGGGACCCTTCCCCTTCTCGGGATGCTTCCCGGCTCCCTTCACCATGGTCTGGGCGGAAAGGAATAAAGAAAATAGAATAGGGAAGAGAAGAAAAGAAAAGAGTTTACAAAAGTAGTTTAAAATTAACCAAAAGTAGCAGTAAACACAAAAATATAGGGCTAGAAAAATAGAGGGATAGATAATAAGTAAAATAGATCAAAAAAAAACTTCAAACAAGCAAAGGATGGCAGAGATTGACAGAATATACAAAGACCATGCACAGAACCATAGCAATGAATGAGAAACAAGATGGCCGCGCCCGTTCACGACCGCGCGGGTAAGTTCGCGCGAGATTTTCCTTGCGAACACGCGCGAGACTGTACTGGCAAGCCGCGGACTATGCGAGATTACACGTCGCGCCCGGAAACGGAAATACGTCAGGCAAACAAGATGGCTGCGCCCTTGAACGACCGCGAGGGTAACTTCGCGTCTTGCGCTACGAGCGGCTCGCAAAAACGCACAAAACCTTGCCAACTAACACGCCGCAAAAAAAACAAATTGCATATTCGCACGAATTTGCGGCTTCCGAATCCGATCTCGCGCGTGTTCGCACCCCGCGAACCCCGCAAAATTGCAGAAAAACGAGTTTTTCAAAACTGAAAGCACTCGGCAGGGGCAAGAGTTCAAACTCATCATTAGTAACAATTCCCGGTAGTGCTTCCTGACTGGGGCCCCTCCAGAATTCAGTTGCTAGTTGAGGGGTGGTATACCCAAGCATGCAGGATTCATAAGGCAAAGCTAGTTGAGGCAGTTAAATCTAAATCCCAAAGTGTGATCCAGGAAGCTAGGAAGGCTTACAAAAAGACCCTTAGTTTGGCTAGAAGGGAGTGGGAAGAAAATTATTGGGAAGACCTACTCCAGGCTAGCAAAATTAGGGATTCAGGGGTGTTTTGGAATCTCATAAGGAAACGGAGCAAATCCGATGCAGCCATGAGACCCTGTAGCATCCCGCCTCAAAGTTGGGCAAAACACTTTGGGTCTTTATACCTCCCACCAGATGGGGAACTGTCTGTGGGGATGGATCTCACACTAGCAATCGAATCTCATGCCTATGACCTCTTCACTCCCTTAGAGATTGAGGGTGTTATAGGCTGGGTGGCACCACGCAAGGCACCGGGCCCGGACGGCTTTCCGGGTGATTTGATGATGGCTTACCCAGCGGAATGGGGAAGGATCATAGCGGCTCTCCCAAATGACATCATGAGGGGAGGAGCAGTACCAGAATCCTGGAAGGGGGCGGTGATTGTCCCCATTTATAAAAAAGGGTGCAGGGAAACCCCGGGTAACTATCGCCCAATAAGTCTGATAGATTCCACCCAAAAGATAGCTGGCAAAGCTATCCTTGGTAGGATCCTCCATTGGGTGGAGGAGAATAAAATCCTATCAGACTTTCAGGCAGGTTTCCGGGCTGGTATGGGGACTATAGAGCAGGTGTTTAGGTTGTCCCTTTTGGGGTGGAAGGTGGTGGAACTAGGCAAGGGTAGTCTTTACTTAGCCTTTATAGACTTGAAGACTGCCTTTGATCTGGTTCCCCGGGAAGAGCTCTGGAGGGTCCTTTGTGAGTTAGGGCTACCACCTTACATCTTGTCCCTTCTTATAAGCCTTCATGCCCACACTTTTGCACAGGTCCGCTGGGGTAATAACGGAGAGCTCACGGAAAAAATACCAGTGTCTAGGGGCGTAAGACAGGGTTGCGTCTTGGCACCCACCCTATTCTCGTTATATCTGAATGGGGTGGTAAAACACCTCCAACAAGAACCAGCCGACGCCCCCTGTCTTGGAGGTGTCCGTATCCCAACCCTGCTTTTTGCGGACGACACGCTCCTGATTTCGAAGACCCCACAAGGACTACAGAAACTTCTAACACGATTTCAGGAGTTCTGTGTTGCAAAAGGGCTAATAATAAATGTGGACAAAACAAAATACCTAGTTGTTAACCCACCTAAAAAATTGGGCCGCCCACCTACACTCAACTCTATTCCCCTGGAGAAAGTAGCCGAATTCGACTACCTTGGCATTCGGATTACGGACAGGATGACTTGGGCAAACCACATTGAAAAAATGGTCCTTAACCACAGGAGAGTAGGAGGAGCTCTCATGAGGGAATACAGGGCCTCAACTAGGAGATCACTTACCCCAGTACTCGACATCTACAAGGCCAAAGTAGCTACATCAGCCTTGTATGGGGCAGAACTGTGGGGCCACTGCCGTCTGGATGCCCTAGTTACCGCTGAGAGCAAGCTATTAAAATCCTTCATCGCTGTTCCTCTGAGCACACCGTCAGTACCTGTGAGGATGGACACGGGATGTAAAAACATTAAAGATCGGGCCTTGCTTCGCCCGCTCCTGTTGTGGACACGGATCTGGAGGTGCGAAGAATTAAAATCCTATGCTGACGCCCTGAGAGACATAATGAGCCAGGGGGGTTGGGCCAAGATAAAATGGTTAAAGGACACCAAAAAGCTGTTGGAGAATATTGGACTAGGGGATTGTTGGTCAACCCGCTCAGCCCCTCCAAAAGAAGTTGTCAAGGCGCTTTTTTGGAAATGGACTGTAGAGCGTCTAATCTCTAGTTCCAATCACTGCAGGTCCACTGCCACCTTTTTACAAATAAAAGACACTGTGGCCATTGAACCTTACTTGGACCTGATCACTCTCCCCTTTGACCGTGCTCTTTACTTTAAATTTAGAGTTGGTTCCCTCCCGCTAGGTGCCCTGGTATCGAAATGGTCATCAGCGGATCGCACTTCTCCCAACTGTGCATGTTGCCCGAGTAAGATTGAGTCTATTGCGCACGTTTTATTTGAATGCCCGGATTATGCAAGGCCTAGGAGCTTGTGGCTGAAACCACTCTGCCGTAACATGGGCACACGTAGTCACTTAGTAGCCTTGCGTATCCTAAGTACGGACACTTCCCCCCCCATAGTCTGTGGAATAGCTAAATTTTTAAAGCAGTTTTGGCTCATTCGATGTAAGAGATTGTCAGTAGCTGTTTAATCCTTGTTTTAGCTAATTTATTTATGGACCTTACACCCTTTTATCACTTTTTAATATTCTAACATTTCTACTGACTTCTTATGGCATAAAACTTTTTGTATATTTGTATTGATTGTATTATGTATGTGCTTATAAGATATCTCTGCGTATCGAATAAAAGCTTATGACTGACTGACTAGTTGCAACAATTGTATGACCCTGCTCTGACCCTCACAGCAGGCTCATACAATAGCTACAAGTAGGCCACAAAGAAGGTCCTGACTCCTGGGGAAAAAAAATGCACTGCAACAGAAAGCAAAATTACAGATAAGGAAGCAGGTGCCAGACTGGAATTTTAAAACAGTGATACATTAATAAACTAACCCCAAATTAATTCATCTCAGTTGAAGCAGGGCTGGTGTGCTTGCTTTTCCCCCCCATAATCTACAGTAATGATGAACCAGAGGGTGGCATTGATGTAACAGAGGGTTGCAGTGGTGAAACAGAGGGTGCTGGGAACCTGTGATGATGAACCAGACGTAGAAACAACATAATTTGCGACCGTTCCGCGACGACATGTAAGTTCGCAATTGCGAACTTGTACGAAACCCTCGCGAACTGGCAGAAATCCTTGCGAACACAAAAAAAAAAATCCGCAAATTCGCAAGAATTCGCGGATTTTGCGGATTGCGAGTTTGCAAATCCGCAAAATTCGCGAACGCGAGATTCGCAAAATTCGCCCATACTTAGCAGTGATGTAGAGCAGAGTGGTGTGGCGCATAGCGTGTTGAGTAGAGTAGGGTAGAGTGTTGTAGGGTAGAGTGGCATACAGCAGAGTCGATTGTCATAGAGTGGAATGGCATACAGTGGGGGAGAGGAGAGTTCAGTAGTTTGTTAAATAATAGATAGAAGTAGAGTGGCATGATAGTGGCTTAGAGGGAGTTGCATAAATATTTGTAGAGGGGAGTAGTGTCGTAGAATGGCATAGAGCGGATTAGAGTGCTGTAGAGTGAAGTGGCATGGAGTGGCATATAGGGAGTTGCATGGAGATTCGTAAGGTCGAGTAGTGTCATAGAATGCCATAGAGTGGAGCAGAGTGCTGAAGAGTGAAGTGGCATAGAGTGGAGTAGAGTGTCAGTGGAACATAGTTTAATGCAGTAGAGCGTCATAGATTGGAGCATCCTGGATTGAAGTGTCGTAGGGTGGAGAGTAGTACAATGGAGTAGAGTTGCCTAGAGTGAAGTGGCATAAAGTTCTATGGTGTATTGTAGATAGGCCTAGAGTGCAGTCTTAAAGAGTGCATTAGTTTTGAGTAAAGTGATGCAGAGCGCATTGGCATAGAGTGCAGTAACGCTGAGTAGCGTAGAATGCAGTGGCACAGAGCAGAGCAGAGCGGTGCAGAGTAGATTGCAGTGGTGTAGAGTGCAATGCCATAGAGTGGAGTGGTGCAGAATGGAGAAGGGTTGCGTAGAGTGAATGTAAATGTACAGGAATTTATATAGCGCAAATCACCGAGCGGTTTCTAAGCGCTTGCTTAGGGAACCCGTCCTGGTATTCCCCTGTGAGATAACCCCGGCAGGGTATCCACAAGGTGAAAGCCAGGCATTCCGCCGCGAGGGGCCGTTGTGGAGATTAAGCAAGCTATTGCCCAGAGTCGCAGAGTGTGAACCCGTGAATCGAGTATGCACCGGAGCAAGAATTGTCAAGTTCGTGGACATTTTAGGACTCAAGACCCCTCCGAGCCGGGAATTGAACCCTGGTCCCGGGCTGACCTCTGCTTCCAGGTCTGCCTCCTCTAACCAGTGAGCCACACTTCTCCACCCTGTGACATAGACTGGAGTGGTGCATGGTAGAGTGAAGTGGCATATAGTGGAGTGGTAGAGTGCAGTGGCGTAGAGTGTAACGAGGTGAAGTGCAGGGTGTAGAGTGTAGTGGTTTTGAGTGCAGTGGTATAAAGTGCAGTAGAGTGGCGTAGAGTTGAGTGGTGCAGAATAGAGTGCAGTCATGCAGAATAGAGTGTCAAAGATCAGGCTCATAGAGTGCAGGGTCGTAGAATGTTTCTGTGTAGAGTAGTGCAGAGTAGAGTGGTGCAGAGTAGAGTAGTGCAGCATAGTGTGGTGCAGAAAGCAGTGACGTAGAGTGCAGTGGTGCAGAGTAGAATAGAGTGGCATAGAGTGCAATTGTGTAGAGTGACATAGCATGCAGTGACATAGTGTGCAGTTGTATAGAGAATAATCTTGTAGAGTATACTGGTGTAAAAGGCAGTGGTGCAAAGTAGTTGCCATAGGTATAGTGGTACAGGGTGCAATGGTTTTGAGTAAAGTGGTGTAGATGAATCGGTGTAAAATGCAGTGGTTTAGAAAAGAGTGATGTAGCGGAGAGTGCAGTGGTGCAATTTCCCAGCATAAAGTGCAGTGCTGTAGGGTGGAGTGGTGCAGTGGCATATAATGCAGTCCCACAGACTAGTAGATTGTTTCAGAGTAGAGTGAAGTGGTGTGGTGCAGTATAGAGTATAGTGGTGCAGGGTAGAGTGCAGTGGCATAGAGTAGTGGTTCAGAGTAGAGTGGATTCAAGGAGAGTAGTGCAGCATTGATTGCAGTGGCGCAGAATGGAGTGGTGCAGAGTAGAGTAGAGTGGCATAAAGAGCAGTGCCATACAGTGCAGTAGTGTAGAGTAGATTGTTTCAGAGTAGAGTGAAGTGGTGTCAATTCGAGTGGTGCAGTGTAGAGTGGACTGATATAGAGTAGTGGCATGAAGTGCACTGATGTAGAGTGCAGTGTTTCAGAGTCCAGTTGTGTGGAGTGGTGTACAGTGCAATGTCAAAGAATGCAGTGATGTATAGTAGAGTTGGGGTGAGTGCACGGGTATAGTGGTGCAGAGTAGAGTAGAAAGTGGTAGAATGAAGTTGCGTAGAGTGCAGTGTCAGACTGCACTGATGCACAGCAGATTAGAGTGGCATAGAGTGGTGCAGAGTAGAGTGCAGTGGCATAAAGGAGAGTAGCGGAGAGTAGACTGGCTCAGGGTAGAGTGGCGCAGAGTAGAATGGCATAGAGGTCAGTGGCAGTCTGCAGAGAATGCAGTGCTGCAGAGTAACGTGACGTAGAGTGCAATGATGTAGAGTAGAGTGTTGTAGAGTGCAGTGGAATAGAGTATAGTGCCGTACAGTGCAGTGGTGCAGAGTAGATTGGCATAGAGTGTAGTGGCGTAGAGTGTATTGGTTTTGAGTAAAGTGGTGTAGAGTCCATTGGTGTAGAGTTCAGTGGCGTAGAGTGGAGACGAGTGGTGTGGAGTGACATGGTGTGGAGTAGCACAGAGTGCAAAATAGTGATGTAGAAGGCAGTGGCAGAGTAGATTGTTTCAGTGTAGAGTGAAGTGGCGTAGAGTGCAGCGGTATAGAGAAGAGTGTCTTAGATTGAAGTGGTGCAGAGTAGATTAGAGTGGCTTAGAGTGGGTTGGCATAGAGTGCAGTGGCATATTGTTCAGTGGCATAGATTTCAGTGGCGTAGAGTTCAGTGGTGTAGAGTTTAGTGGCACAGACTTCAGTGGGTGCAGAGTGGCATAAAGTAGAGTGGCGGAGAGTAGACTGGCTCAGGGTAGAGTGGCGCAGAGTAGAATGGCATTGAGTTCAGTGGCAGTCTGCAGAGAATGCAGTGCTGCAGAGTAACGTGACGTAGAGTGCAATGATGTAGAGTAGAGTGTTGTAGAGTGCAGTGGAATAGAGTATAGTGCCGTACAGTGCAGTGGTGCAGAGTAGATTGGCATAGAGTGTAGTGGCGTAGAGTGTATTGGTTTTGAGTAAAGTGGTGTAGAGTCCATTGGTGTAGAGTTCAGTGGCGTAGAGTGGAGACGAGTGGTGTGGAGTGACATGGTGTGGAGTAGCACAGAGTGCAAAATAGTGATGTAGAAGGCAGTGGCAGAGTAGATTGTTTCAGTGTAGAGTGAAGTGGCGTAGAGTGCAGCGGTATAGAGAAGAGTGTCTTAGATTGAAGTGGTGCAGAGTAGATTAGAGTGGCTTAGAGTGGGTTGGCATAGAGTGCAGTGGCATATTGTTCAGTGGCATATTGTTCAGTGGCATAGATTTCAGTGGCGTAGAGTTCAGTGGTGTAGAGTTTAGTGGCACAGACTTCAGTGGGTGCAGAGTGGCATACAGTAGACTGTCAGAGAGTGCTGTGCTGCAGAGTATACTGTTGTAGAGTGCAGTGGTGTTTAATTGAGTGGCATGGAGAGCATTGACATAGAGTGCAGTGCCACAGAGTAGAGTGGCGTAGAGTGCAGTGGTGCAGAATAAAATGGCATAGATTGCAGTGCCACAGAGTAGAGTGGCATGGAGTGCAGTGGCATAGATTACAGTGGTGCAGAGTAGAATGAAGTGGCTTAGAGTGTAGTGACACAGAGTAGAATAGAGTGGCATAGAGTGCAGTGGCGTAGAGCATAGAGTGATTTGGTACAGAGTAGATTGGGTTAGAGTGCATTGTCTTTGAGTAAAGTGGTGTAAAGTGCATTGCAGTAGAGTGCAGTGGCTTAGAGTGCAGTGATGCAAATTTGGGTGACAGAGTGGAGTTGTGAGAAGTGGGGTAGAGTGCAGTAGCGGAGACTGTAGTGGTGCAAAGTAGAGTAGTGTGGGATAGAATGCATTGGCACAGAGTAGAGTGGAATGGTGTAGAGTATAGACACATAGATTAGTGGGGTGCACAGAAGAATGCAGTGATGGAGTGTGGAGTAGCAGAGTATGAAGCAGTGCAGACTAGAGTACTGTGGCGTGGAGTGGTGCAGATTTAAGTGGAGTAGGGTAACGTGGGTTATGCATGGTATGGTAGCTTACTGCCATTACAAACAACACATCTTCAATTGAAATGACCATTACATTTGCACTCACATGCAGTTATACTAATAAAAGTATACAGAGTACAAGCGATAATGTGTGGAAATGTTATCACCCAATATATTGATTTGATCGTCAGCACAGTTAATTTACAGACATTAAAATATTGTTGTGTTCTAGAAAAGGAAATACCATCTGAACAACCTTCCTCAAGCAGATCCCCACTAACGAGCATGATTGACACATAAGTCCTCTCAATTTGAAGTCAGAGAAAGAAAAATAAACACCAAGCTCCCTGGAAGACACAGACTGACATTCAAACTCTGTCTTTAAATGTACAGCAAATGTGACAAGATAAAAGCAAGATTTAAAGGCTTGTTTACAGAAAGTAATTTTCTGCAAGAAAACAGTTAACAAGGTGTGGGCCACAGGAGGGACGGACTCGATCTGGACAGCCTAAAGCAAATAAAGTCAGTAAATAGCCAGAAAATGTGAGTTACAAAGCCAATGGTAAGCAATTGGCAGAATGCATTCCAAGGTACACTTTATGTGTCCCCAAGATGTCTTTAGCAAACCAGACAGCGAACTGTCTGGTAGGCTGCAGCCTAACAAAACGAATGCTAATCTATTTTGCTTGGTGCAGCTATGATTACTAGTGCATCTTTACAGGTATGCCCAAACGCCCATTGGGCAGGGTGCATAGTATTTAAAAAAGTAGGACATTTTACAGGTCGTGGCAGTGAAATCCAACAAGGACATTTTCACTGTAGCAAGGCTGGCTCTCGGATAAGAAATCATTGGGTTACTTTATAACAGCTTGCATCATTTATTGTGGTAGCAGTTAGCAAAATGATTCAAGGGCTCATTTTAAAATTAACTTAAAATCCAACGTAATGTTCGAGTCAGATTTCATATTACTATTTGAGAAATTACACTATTAGAAAGTTATCATTTCTCCACATAATGCCAGTGTCATCTGACTGATGAATAGCTCCCCTGGGCTGATGGGTGGATTGCCCCCAGATAGTGGACAAAAGGCTTTGGTGTGGAGAGCTGTTTTTCCCCCTTTAGTAGGATGACCTGAGGGCTGTACGCAAAACCTTCCTGGGCTTCAAAGAATGCCTGCAGTGTCACTGGCAGATGTGGCTCACACTGTTTATCTTCCTACTCAGCTTGTCTCCTACTGCATTGGGGAGGGGACTTGTCCCAAGAACTGGTTTGGAGTGACCACAGGGAAGGATTTGTCCATTTCCATAGTCGTACCTCTGAGTGTGTAGAGGAATCTCTGACCAGGACTAAGAAGGGTTCTGCCAGGTTGGTTTTAGGGAAAGTGGGTTACTGTGGGATACCTTACAGTAAAACACACAGGAAGTGCTGCAAAAGTGGGTAGGGTCACCCCTGAGAACACCAATGGTTAGGGAGGTGTCAGGCACCCTAGGCACCCCCAGGCTAGCAATGGGCATAAATGTAGCAACCCCAGAACCATCAACAGTACACTCCCGGGCATGTGCAGAATCTGAAGAAGGACTGCCCTGCTGTCTGAAGAACTTTACCAAGACTGGACCTGCTTGCCTTCGACACTGGATCCCAGAAGAGGCCTCAATGGTCAGGTGTCTGACCTTCTAATTGAGCTACAGGGTTAAAACAAGCTTCCAGAGGCCTCCCTTCCTTCAACTACCTCACTGACCAGTTCCAACTGGACCTGTCTTGGACCCTGCTGTGGTCTCAGCTGTAGTGAGTCCTAACTCCAAAGTGATGCCTCCCATGTCCTGCACCTTTGGCTGGTGTTAAAGTGTACTCCTCCTGACAAAACAGCAAAACCCAGAACTTATAAACTTTTAACCAACTTTTCATCCTGAGAATCGGCGGGAGACGGGAACCGCCATCAAGCCCAAACCATTGATTGCAAATTGCCAGTCAGATTCAATATGCTGATTTGCCTGATTGAAAGAGATTGGTCTTCCAGAAAGTTTTCTAAGCATCATCTGGACTAACACACAGCAGAATTCCTTCAAGGCCTACCTGGCACAGACTTTGGACCTCTCCCACTCTGAGCTTTCCTGCTTTCATCAGAAACCACACTGGCCATGCTCATCAGCAACTCACTGTTGTCAAGCTCTACTTCAGATCTATCTGGCAGCTTGCCCTGCCGATGACTCATCTACAACGTCATTCTATCTCCAGAAAAAATTCTGAGTTAGAAGGTAAACTTTCAACTGGGAAAACCTTGTCCCTGTACTCTGGCCCTGGTCCACCATAGCCAGCATTAACGTTTGTCTTTGATTTGGACTAGCATGACCACATAAACACTGTTGACTATTTGGAGCTATTTTTATGTCAAACGTTAAAAATTAATAACTCTGGTTTGATTTATTGGATATTTGTAATTTTCATGTAATTATATTTATTAAAATGTACCCTACATTTCAAAATTGGTTTGGTAATTTTCTTGTGTTGTTTTTCCACTTGATTGCTGTGTGAGTGCTGAATGAATGTTCTACTCTTTGCCTCTGAGTTAAGTCTAAATGCTTTCTGCCAAGCTACTACAGGGTTCAGCACAGGTTTATTTAACAACATTTGTGTTACACCCTGACAAGGCCAGTGATTATTATTTGCGGTGGGTTCTCAACCCCCTCCTTGTGTTATCGCAGGTGATCTTCTTGGGTTCCAAGGTGAACGGTGGGAGACAGATTCTCTGGGCTCTTCTGGTGAAGTATGTGGCGATCCATTTGAAGGTGTCTCCCTGGATTCCGATGTGTTGGAGTCTGTTGATCAAGTTCTGATGAGAGACCATGCTGAAGACGGCTGACAGGTCCAGAAGGCTGGCTGCTGTTTCACAGTAGTCCAGGAGGGCTCTGATGTCATTGGTGGCTGTGGTCAAGGCTGTCTTAATGCTGTGGTTGGAATCCAGATTGAGAGGGGTCTGGGAGGTTGTTGTGTTTCAGGTGCTCAGTGAGTTGCTGGTTGAGTGCCTTTGCAAGAACCTTTGCTGGAAATAGAAGCTGGGAGATGGGCCACAAATTCTTTGGTTCTGCTGGGTCGGCAGAAGGTTTCTTCAGGAAGGGCCTCACTTCAGCATTGTTTCTGTCCTCAGGGAAGAAGGCTGAGGTGATGGAGGCATTCAGGACTTTCTTGAGCTCGACCTAATCTGGCTTGGATGAGTGAGGAACGGAGTGATGCTATTACTGTGGAAGAGTGGTGTTTTGCCTCTGATAAGGATAAGGAGCTTAATGAGATCAGGTTTTTGCCAGATTAATTTTTGGCCAGGTAAGGATTCTCCATGAACAAGACATTCATGAGAGGGTTGAGAGTTATACCTTCAAAGAATTGAGGAACAGAATTATACAATTACGTCATGAGGGTCGCCTAGGTATTGTTAAAAGTAAGAGAAGGGTCACAGATACTTACTGGTAACCTGGTATGGATATCGGAATTGAGAAGGTGGTGAGAGATTGTTTTAATTGTGTTAATGCAGATAAGTCTCAAAATGTGTTAAGGCCACCGTTGTGTCCTGTCCACTGCCCAGAAATGGCTAGGGAGATGTTATGTATGGATGTCTTGGGACCAATTTTAGAAGAAGATGGTCAAAGTACGTATCTTCTGGTGGCTATGAATTACTTCTTTAAAAGGCCGAAGGTAAAATTAGTGGGGAATGCTGAGACTGGAGAAGTTGCTGAGTTTATGGATGAGATTTTCTCAAGAGAAAATTTGCCTAAAAAGATGAATATATTTAATGATGCCCAATTTAAAGCTGAGCAATTTGAGAATTGTTGTCACATAATGGAATTGAGCACAAATGTACTTCTGTTAACCATCCTTAAGGAAACAGTGAAGAGGAAAAATTCAACAGGGTAATCAAAGGCATTTTGCAGATGGGCAAAAGTAGGAGGAGGGATTGGTTTTTGTTAGTAGGCAAGATGTTTTGAATGTATAGAAATACTCCTAGTGTTACAGGATACAGTCCATTTAAAATTATGATAGGAAGAATTCCTTTTACCAAGGATAACTGAAATGGGTTATCCAGTTCTAGAGTGAAGGAGTGGTACTTGAGATTAAAAATAAAGCTCATTAAAGTTAAAAGCATGCCTTATTGGGTGGTGGATTGAACGGTACATTGTTAGAAGTTGGAGAATTGGTACGAGTGAAGAAACCAGGATGGACTAAGAAGGGTTGCACTGTTTTTTTCGATTCCTCTACAATTAAACAGAGTTTTTCTCAATTCTGCAAACCTCAGTGATGGGTACATTGGCCCATGAGCAGAATTACAGGTTCTAAAGTTTATCAAGGAACTGTGTATAAGGTCATTTGGATGGTGTACCTCACCTTAAATATTTTTGTTTGGAAGAGGAAGATGAAGAACCAGTTAAACCCACTTACTGGGTCTCGGCGGTGGGGTAAGCGCCCTAGTCTTCCATACCTTCCATACTTAGTAAAAGGAGACACGGGAGCCTTCGTCTGCAGGAGGAACCCGGATTTATGTTGATAGCCCGGGCTATGGAACAGAGTCCCAAGCTAGTCAGAGACAAGACAGAGGAGGCTGCTACTTCACTCTGTAGCTTACAAGCCTTTTATAGATTTTTCATCCCAGTCTTTTGGTTGTTAGTCCATTGTTCAATCAGGGCAGTGTTTGCAGTTGATAACCAGATCCAGACGATGTTTGTAGTTGGTGACCTGGTTAAGGCTTGGTACACAAATCATTGTTCACTCGGCTTGATCAAAGCCGTAATTTCATGTCATTGTTTAATCAGCCTGATCAGGGCCCAACAGTCAGACCATTGTCCAGATAACCTGATCACGGTGTCAAGGATGTTTAGCAGGCTGGGAGCAGGAGATGGAAAACAAGTTTGTTTACACAGGGTGTGAGTGTCTCATGGCTTTCTGTTGAACTGCAAAGAACAGGGGGTTGGGTGTGTGACAGTTCCATGGCAGAAATGCAGGCTGCAAGATGGTCTTTGTCGTGTCCGTTTAGATTTTTCTCAGGCATCAGCAGAAACGACCAGGTGGGTTGTGTGGAAGTGTTTGACACAAGATGGCAATGAATAAAACAATGGCGTCCCGGTACAAATGATGCAGATCAGAAAAACTTTTCCTCAAGGAGAAGAGGAGAGGAGAAGGAGATGAGTTTCGTGGAAGAGGGAAT
Organism: Lissotriton vulgaris; assembly: GCF_964263255.1. Taxonomy (NCBI): domain Eukaryota; kingdom Metazoa; phylum Chordata; class Amphibia; order Caudata; family Salamandridae; genus Lissotriton; species Lissotriton vulgaris. The sequence goes on from NC_141695.1 coordinate 188,574,630, forward strand.
GTGGAGAGGGGTTAGTGAGTCAAAATGTGTATGGAAATGGAATAACTCAAAACAAGTTTGGAAGAAATAGTGGGCGTCTGAAGTATTTGAATGTTTTTGTTGTTTATTTGTACTTACATATATTTGTTCAGTTTTTAGTAATAATTAGTGGTGTGGAGCATTATTGTTATTGTTTTTTCCTATGTCTTTTTTTGTCTTCATTTAGTTATCACCAGAATAAAAAAGGGGGGAAATGTGTTGTGTTCCATTGTAGTTAGATGTCATTTATGATGTCACACTTAGAAGGGTGGAGTTTGTATTTAGAGTGATGTAATGGAATGTTGGGCGGAGTGTTCTCTGATAACTGGAAGGGACATGCCCTTCGTGCCCTGGACTCAATCAAGGAAGAAGTTACGTATTATTGCTGTAGGTGGATCTTTATTTACACAGCACCCCTCAACGAATATTCCAATTTTTTTTACCTTATTCCAGAATGTTTGCAATACAAAATCCTTCAGGAGAATATGGACCAACCTTTAAACTCAAGCAACTAAACACATATCTCCAGCCTTCCAGATGGTACCTATTCAGATGATTTTTTCTTTCATATGCCAGGGGGATTTCCTTGCCTCTTCGGATCTGCTAGATATATAGCTACAAATTCCTATGTATGAACTATTTCAGAAATGTGTACATGTTTGTGTCTCAAGAGTTATGTTCAATTTAAAGTTCTACCGTTTAGTCTTTCCCATAGCCCAGGGTCTTTATAAAAGTCTTGGTACTTCTGGTTGGAAAATTGCATAATCAGGGAATGCCTTCAACTTCAAAAACTCCAAACTTCTGCAATCCCATACTCTGCAGTACACAGGAGCAACTTTTGAAACAGAAGAGAATAAACCCAAGAAAGAAAAGACAATGCATGCAAATTCGGCAACTGCAAAAGAGTGGCTGGGAGTTCAAGGGGAAATTTCCTATTGTTTGCCTATCATTTAGCGGCCTCAGGTTCACCTGAGCCCACTAGTCAAGTGCTGCATCTGTTAAGACACTGGAAACGTTGGTCTCAGGATTGCAAAAAGATCATTCCAGTAACATCGACGATAAGACAAGATCTGAATAGTAAGGTGAATCCAATTTTCCATTTTAATACTTATAAGTCACCCCTAAAGTAGGCCCTGACAGCTCCTAGGGCAGGATGCCCATTATTTGGAAAGTAGAATATGTGCACTTAAGTTTTACATTACCTATTAGTGAAAGACTTTCAAAGTCGTTTTTCACTCTGGTAAGGCCTACTCTCCTATTGACTAACACTGGGTTACCAAATTACATTTAATAAGTACTACTTTGGATTTGGAGCAGATAGAGCTGCTTAGGCTCAAATGAATTGTAATTAAAAATCCTCTTCAATGGTAAATTTGGATTTTAGTCACAATTCTGCAAATGCTACTTATAAAAAGTTGGTATTTCCTTGTCCAACCATTTTTGCCTTCCACAAGTGTCCCGGGTCACATTATTCTTAATGGCTGTGCTGTTGGGGGTTGTGCAATCCTCCCAGGAGTGAAACAAAGGGGGCCTGAACCATTGGTATGGTGATAAAGTGCGTACCTCCTCCAAAAACGAAAACCTGGGACTTAGAACATTTTCCAGCAAAAAATTCTTCGAACTGACAGGAAACTGGGACCAACCTGCCAGCTGATCCATAGAAGGTGCATTATCAGTGGGATTGATTGTGCATGTTCTCCGCAGCGACAAATCCTTTCCAACTGGACCTTTAAATGAAGGTATCCAGCCTTGTGGATAGCTCTTCTGCTACAGTTTGCAGCCTCACGCCACTGAAAAAAGATGACTTCCAAAAAATCGGCAAAGTCCGAAGGTAGAAACCTTCACTGCGACCTTGCTAGCAGCTTCCAGATGATGACATTCTCTCCTTGATACAGCCTGCTTTCTTTCCCTACTGAAGAAAATCTTCTAGAATACACCCTTGTATCCAACCCATGCAACATTGCGGTCGGTCTTAAATATTGACTTTGACCCAGTCTCATGTGACAAGATATCCATGTTTATTTAGTTTTGGTTTCATTTTATTCATTAAAATGTTCTCTATTTTTATAAATTGGTGCAGGTTTTTTCTGGTGTTGTGTTTCCTCTTTATTACTGTTTGTGGGCGGAATAAGTGCTTTGCACATTGCCTCCAAGTTAAGTGTGTCGTCTTTTGTGCCAAGCATCCAGAGATTTAAGCACAAGTTAATTTAGTGACTTTCGCGATTCACCCTGACAAGGATAGTGTTTATTATTTGATGGGGCTTCCACCACTATCACCCAATAACCCAATTTCTTACAATCATTATCAGGACATTCACAGAAACATTGTTCTCACTTATTTGAGCAATAGAAAAGCACAAATAAGCACAACTCATTATATATAAAAACTCAAACACTAAGCACAGGATTTATCAACACTTAGCACTGGTGCATGGTGATGGTTTGCACTGATGGTTTCCACTGGTGCAAAGTCAGAAAGCGTCAAGCAAATTCGGACACGGTGTTGATTTAGGATTTACTTGTTTTGTGCTCCAATGGCCGCCAAAATAACACAACGTGGGGCTATGTTCTACTTTGGTGTCCTTCACATCAAGTAAACGCTCCATCGGGGGCACATGTGCTTTCCCACACTAAAAAAATTGGTTGGATTTTGATGCAGAGCCTTATCTACTAACATTTACACAGATGGCTTTTCTAAAAAATATCTATCTCTTTCAAGTAGGTGTGAAGAAGGAGAAATGTTTTCTCCAGATGTTTCTAACTTTGCATTGGTGCTGTATTTCAGATTCCACAAACAAAGCTGGAAATGTTTAAATGTAAGTCTAAGCATAGTATTTTGTACTGGGAGGGTACTCTCCCAGTACACTATGCAACAGAGCTAGTGCCAAAACATTGCTGTGCGCAGGTGGAATAACACATCATACACAGAGCTGCTCTCACTGCAGCAACATTCACACTGGGAGCTGGCTTAACTGCAGGGATATCATACTGGAAGCTGGCATCACAACAGTTGCTTCCCACAGCCAGCTTCCTTCAGTGTTTTGATGCTAGAAGCTACCCTTTATGCAGTGACATCACACAGGGAGCTTCCCCAGCTACAGTAACATCAGACAGGGAGCTGCCCTCACTTAAGTGATCTCACATATGGAGCTGCCCTCACTCCAGTGACAAACAAAATGATGATGGATGGAATGCCGCAATTTATCTCAGTACCTGGCAATCACTCGGGACTGCAATCCAATCCATCATTTTTGACCCAATTGCCTCTCTAGACAAAGGTCAGCCTTATGAAAATCAATGCTTATCCTGCTGCTAATGGGAACAGTCCATCCTAATCTGCCAGATGAGATCCCACCCAGATCAAACGACAAGCTCCCCCAGACTCGATTCAGCATCTTTGGGCATCATCAGTAGAGTACAGTTTGAGCACTATGGTACAATGAGTGCAGGACCCATTTCTGGCCGTTCCCGTTGCATTTAGGCCATCAACTACAACAAGAACACTGACGGTGTGTTTTTTAACTACAGGCACCCCTGACGAAGGGGCGTAATGCCCGAAATGCATTGGGAGAATATCGAGAGGGCTACTTAGGACAAAAGTGAATTCTAACATGCTGCAATAAAAGGCCTGGATGGGCATTTTATTCCGTATTTGTAGCTTGGAATCTTATTGCCTCCATCATGAACTCAGATTAACGTTGAATAGATTTAGGATTAATGAAAACTGCCATGGATTACAATGATTACCTTGAAATCATGTTGTTGGATGCTATACGCACATTTGTGTGGCTGTGCAGTTTGAATACTGCCCGTCATGGCACAGAAGTTCAATATTGAACTTTCTAAAAGCGGCATTTTTAGAATTGTGACTTAAAATCCAACTTAATGTTATGTTCTGTTATGTTGATTTGTATAGCGCACTATTCATCCGAGAGGGTATCCATGTTTTACCATTAAAGAAGGCCTTAAATTACAGTTCTTTTGAGACTCAACTTTCCTACCTGCTCCCAATTGAAACCCAGCACTTATTAAATGTTACAAGATAATGCAATGTTTTCATATGGGAGAGACAGTCCCAAAGAGTTTTTCACTATCAGAACGTGTAAAAGCTAAAACAAAATACATGTCCAACGTCTTAAATACACTGGACCATGTCCTATGTGCTGTTTCGGGTATACCCTAGTGGTGGCTTATACGCATACAAAAGGAAGTCCTAGGCCGGGCAAAAAAGTGTATTTTACCCGTTCAAAATGGCAGTTCAAAACTGCACACCCAGGCTACAATGGCAGGCCTGAGACATGCTTGGCAAGGCTCCTTAAGTCGGAGGCAAAATATGTGCAGTAGGCCAACTAGTAGCATTTAATTTACAGGCCCTTGGCAGATGTAGTACAATGTTACCAGGGGCTTAAAAGTAAACTAAATATGCTAGTTGGGTGTAAGCCAATGTTACTATATTGAATGGAGAGAGCGCCAGCACTTTAGCCCTAGTTAGCAGTAGTAAAGTGTGTGGAGTCCTTAAAACCAACACAAATGAGTTCAGAAAACAGGAGGGCGAAGGCAAAAAGTTTGGGGATGACACTGCAGAAATGTCCAAGACTAACAGCGTCCATCAGTTTATGCTGTTTTCTCTCTATCAGTTTCCTCAGTCCCTTTTTAGTACCCTACTTCCAATTGTCCTCTAGGTTGTCTGTATGTTAACCCCGATTGTTGTACAGCCTTGTGTGTGTCTAGCAGTCCCTCACTTTCTGTTATGTCCTCGCTTTCAGTTCCCTCAGTCACTTTTTAGCACTCTTCCTACTTTTGTTCTCTCAGTTGTCTGTATGTAAAGCCCGATTTCTTATAGAGTCTGACCTGTGTGTGTGCCCAGCAGCTTTGTGGGCGGCCGTTGGATTACTGGTCAGCTTTGGGCTCGTCTTTGCCTCTTTACTGGTGGAACAGGTAAACCTTGTTTCACCTGTTACCTGTATGTTACATCCATCTGGTATCTATATTGGCCTTCTGCCCTGTGTCTTACAGCTGGTCAAATCTACCCAAGATTCATACCATCAAGGCAGAATGGTGCCACCCCCTGAAACAGAAAAGGGTAAAGGTGCCTTCAAGGGACTTTATTTAATCTGTATTTTTTGAATCAAGTTATTTTAAAAAAGGACCAATCGATCGTCCTTAGAGTGAGCTAATCCAATATAAATTGTCTTAATACAAAATATGAATAGTTCGTATTGTCAACATATAACATATAAACAAAGACACAAGGTGTATACGAAAAAAATATTTTTATCAAATAGTTCATTAAAGTAACTTCATATACAGATAAATAAACAAATAAGATTTAGGACTGTGGGTACACACATAAGTAAATTACTAAGTGACTCAACAGAACCTAAAAAACACCTATCCCAAAATACATTGAATCAAACAAAGATAGGGATAAGATGTGCTTATCTTTGTTTGATTCAATGTATTTTGGGATAGGTGTTTTTTAGGTTCTGTTGAGTCACTTAGTAATTTACTTATGTGTGTACCCACAGTCCTAAATCTTATTTGTTTATTTATCTGCATATGAAGTTACTTTAATGAACTATTTGATAAAAATATTTTTTTCGTATACACCTTGTGTCTTTGTTTATATGTTATATGTTATATGTTGACAATACGAACTATTCATATTTTGTATTAAGACAATTTATATTGGATTAGCTCACTCTAAGGACGATCGATTGGTCCTTTTTTAAATTAACTTGAATCAAAAAATACAGATTAAATAAAGTCCCTTGAAGGCACCTTTACCCTTTTACTTTCATTACCCAAGCCCTCAAGGGTATTCCGGGTCGCTCACTTCCTCGATAACCCCCTGAAACAGATCAGTTTCGGAGAGTGAGCTTCCATCCTGAACTTCTCTCCAGCTCCCTAGTCCTGGTTCTCTCCTGGCTGCAGAGTCTGGTGTTACCTATCACTCTGTTCACCAGTAGAGTGGATAAGGGACAGCAGAGGCGTTCAGGGGGTCCATGACTACTGACTCAGAGAGGCGAATGACCATTATGTTTCCTCTGTAATTAGCTACTTGGAATGGGTCATATAGTGTCCTTTACTAGGATGCCAGATATTCCCAACTTTCAAAGTGCACTTTGTTAATGGTGACACACAGGTACAATGCCAGTCATTCAGTGAATTGCTCGATTTGAGACTACAACATAGTACATAGTTTGTGGTCCGATGCTCAAAACGTCATGGCCAAGCTTATAGAATGTAGAGCGCAGGGTTAGTGACACCGGTCTAACAAAATGATCCCATTCACAGTGAGTAGGAATGACTAAATAAGATAAATGGCACTTTAATTAAAACTTTGCTATATACAAGAATAATGGTCATATCAGGTAGCTAGCCTTGCTCATTCAAGAGCTAATACAGAAAATAGGTTTTACAACAGGGTCTTGATCCATGGTTTACAGACACGTTTCGGTTACTTTTCTGTGGTTCGGCTGCCGGAACACTTATCATAGGAAACAAAGGGGTGATATTACTCTATAAGTTTTCAGAACATTGGATACGTCTGTGATATTTCTTCAGAGTTCTGTGCTAAGAAAGGACAGATATCAAAGTCGAAAGTTACCCCAGGAGAATGAACTGCTGAATCTACCCATAAAGTCATAATTTCTTATTTTGATATTTTGATACATTACTTAAAGTCTGAATCAAGTAACATCAATAGTTAATAAAACTTGGAAAAACGTCCAGCTGTTCCATTTCCTACTGGAAAGAGTAAAAATATGGGGGCATATTACCAAGCCTGGCGATATTAGATTATCGCAGCTTTAGAGGCCGTTTTCGGCCGCTAACTGGCGATAATTATATCGCCCTATTAGCAAGCTGTTGCTAACTTATGTTAGCGACAACTTTGAGGCAATAGCGAGCGGTTTGGGGTCCGCTTTGCATGTCAGCAGTAGTTATCGCTAATGACATGCAAAGTAGGCGCACCCAACCTGTTAGCGACTAAAAATAGTCATTAACATCGCTAACGCCTATTATCAACGCAGGAGTAGCGATGGAAATATGTGCGCTAAGCGCAAATATCTCCAAAAGCTAACGCCTGCTCAGACCATTTTTTAGCCATTATATCCAACGGGAGGTGGATAATATGGCTAAGACCCTATTGGCATTAATGTGTGAATATCGCTGTATTCTCAGCAATATTCACGCATTTTGCTGCTATCGCCGGATATTTTATCGCTTTAGAGATAAACGTTGCTAATAGCACGTTATCTCTGCGATAATATCCGGCGATGCTTGGCGATAAAAAAAACTTGCTAAACCCATTTAGCGATAAATATAGCTAGTTGTTGGTAATATGCCCCATGGTCCCAACAGGAATCTAAGGCCTCCTACGGTCAACTGAATTTAGGGCCATATTTGTGAAGTTTGTGAACGGAGCAGTTTGTCACGTCACCTTGCTACACTGCTGTGCATCAGAGGCAAAGGGCAGCAATGCGCCATATTTATCCAATACACCACATTCCTGTCCTTTTCCCTTGCATTTGCGCCTGTTTGCCAGCCAAGCACCAATGCAGGCACCCATGCACCATGGTGCAAAGATGCCTGTGCTGTAGGCCAGATTGTGTTTGTGGAGGGAGGGACACTTGAAGACTTTTTCCTCTTTCTACGTGTGGCGGGGAAGGCAGCACAAAAAGACAGAGGAAAATACTAAGAGAAATAAAAATATTTGTCCTTGTTACGTCACTCCCGGGGAGACGTATCTTTTGGCGCATTTCCAGAGTTACAAGGTGTTGTAAATCCGGCTATGTGTCAAAAACCATGCGAGTTGTGAGAGAACACCCACACAATGCTGATAGAATACCTACCGAGGGCAGAGTAATGTCACACTGTGTTTTGAATGTGTTGCGTTATTCCATATTTTTGGAGCCACTCAAAGCCATGCAAAGTGGCGTTGCGTGGCTTCGAAAATATGACTTACGGGGGCATATTACCAAGCAATAGCGATAATTAGGGATAATTATCGCTATTGCTTGGTTAGAGACGAAAATATACTGCTGAGCTGCGGCGATTTTTATCGCAGATAAACCTTGCAAATGCGATAAAAATCGTCCGCAATGCATGAATATCGCTGAAAAGTCAGCGATATTCATGCATTACCGAGCTAATGCTCTTAGCCATTTTATCCACCTCCCATTGGATAACATGGCTAAGAACTGCTCAGGGCAGGTGTTAGCTTTTGGAGACATTCCCGCTTAGTGCGAATATCTCCAAAAGTTGGTAATAGGAGATAGCGATGTTAGCGACTGTTTCCAGTCGCTAACATCTTGGCACGCCCACTTTGCATGTCATTAGTGATAAATATCACTGACATGCAAAGTGGGGCCCAAGATGGTCGCTGTCTCCTACTAGCTGTCGCTAACTGGTGTTAGCGACAGCTAGGTAATAGGGAGATAATTTTATCTCCGCTTTCTTGGCTTTTAAAGCCAAAAAAGCGGAGATAAACCCCCTTGATAATATGCCCCACGGTTGGCATAGCTCTTACACCACATTGCATAGTGGAAGAGCAATGCAGACTAGGTCATAAGTATGGCCCCTAGTTTGGGTCCACTGGCTCTATCAGAATTGCTATCACAGTAACTGCAAGCTGCGACAACAAAACATAAAACACCGCTGGATGTTGCCTCAGGGTGGAGACAGGGGTTTGTTCTTTTGGCTCGACTGGTCATTGCATGGGGGGCTGTCTGTAAGGACACTCAGGGTACCTACAAACCTCGCTGGTCCCAGGCAGTCCACATGGAGAATTTATATACTTTAATCCACGGGACCCGGATGCCAAACTTTGGACACCTCCACCCCTTTCCGCCAGTATCGCATCTGCCTGTGCAGAATTTAAAAAAGATGAAAGCCAGAGAGTGCCCCGCAGAACAAGAATGCCTCTTTGCATTGGAGAACGCAGGGGACACGCAATTCTTGCGCCGCCCAGCACCGGCGGGTTCCAGGCTTGTAATTACCTTCATGGTAATGAAAATGAGTTAATTACACTCTCGGCGGCCCCTGAGTGTGAGGTGCCTGAATTATAAAGCGGAAGGTGGACCCTGTTGTGTGTCTCGGCACACAGGCTCCCTCTGGGGAAACTGCTTTCAGGTGCACAGACAGGGGTCCAGGCAGAGTGTTTACATTCATGCAATTACAAGCAAGGTGAATACACAGTACGGCGCCTCCCAATGCTCCTAAATGTAACTGTGCTGAGTTTTCTCTTTTGTGCAGCAGTGGAAGCCCTGGTCCCTCCAGTGGGAGACAAAATCGGGTGAATGTTGCATGCTTTAACATTTGCTCGACTATTTCGCCCATCTATTGATATCTCTGGCCTTGTACATGACAGCTTCACAGGCCCCACAAAAAGTGCTCACCCATGATATGGGAGAGGTGTGGCGCAGCGGGCAGAGCGGCTGATACCAGGGCTCAGGTCAGGATTCGATCCCCGGCGGCGGCGGCGACGGTGGCGACGGCGGCGGCGGCACAGCTCAGCATCATGTGACTCCGGGCAGTAGCTCACTCAGGGGCATATTATCAAGGGATTTATCTCTGCTTTTTTAGCTTTAAAAGCCAAGAAAGCGGAGATAAAATTATCTCTCTATCAGCCACAGGGTGCTAACACACAAATTCACATGTTAGCACCCCTTTTCTCTACGCTTCCCCTTGCATCTCTAATGAGATGCAAAGGGGGCGTTCCAGAGAAAAATAATAGGAGAAATGTTGTTAAGCGACATTTCTCCTATTATCAAGGATTTCGCTAACCCTGTTAGTGATAAAAAAAAAGCAGCGCTAACCGCGGTTAGCGATGCTTTTTTTACACCAGGTATTTTCCTGACTTAGCCATGATATCCTAAGGAAGGTGGATAAAATGGCTAAGTTTTTGAGCCCCTATCATCAAGCTAACGCCAAACTTCAAGAGATTATCGTTGGTTTTCCAGCGATAATCTCTCAATTGTCAGTTAGCGTGAAGATTTTTATCACTTCTGAGATAAGCGTTGCTAATAACACGCTATCTCAGTGATAAAAATCCACACTACCTGGCGATAATTATCCTAGCGCTAAGTGCACTTAGCGATAATTATCGCTGGGGCTTGATAATATGGCCCTCAATCTCCCCGACGGCCCTCAGCACCTTGAGACCCCTAGAGGTTGTTGTTTGCGCTTTACAAATGTGGAATCATGAAGGTAAGAGTCTCAATGCCAAGGTTCACCGAACTGATCTCATGACCCTTGCCAATGAGAACAGGCCCGGCTCTAGGATTGGTAACGGCCATGAAAACAGGCCATAGTCAATGCGCAGACCATGCTGGGCCAGTGTGGATGCTGCTGGGGTGACAGAGGTCAGGAAACGAGCAATTGAGTGCAAAAGAAGAGAGGGAGGTTCACAGAGCAGGCAGGGCAAGAGGAAAGGAGGAGACAGGCAGGCGGAGAGACAAGCAGGGGGACACAGGCAGAACACACATGTGTCTCTGGAATCACCAGCAAGTCCTTCATAATGCTGAACTGGAACTTAAGCTAACGTTTCCAGTACATGAGGGTTGGAGTGGTTGGCTCCAATTTATTTAGGGATTTGGTGGCATCAGTGAAGATGCTAAAACTATCAATGCGGGACTGAAGCCCTTAGCTATCAGTGAAGAGGTTGAGGGGAAGGGTTCCGCCTTGGTTCCTCAGTCACCAGCAAGACTTTTGACAGTGAGGAACATCTTGATACTCAATTTTTGCTCAAGGTGGAGGCTACGTCATTCATCAAACTAAACATAATTCACATACTTTTTGCGAAATGTCACCCACAAATCATGATTTCACGCACTGCCTTATTATTTTCCTACTACCACCCACTTCCACTCCGTTATCACTTCTAGTTAAACATGATGCTGGCACATACCCATGCTTATGTCCTCTTTTACATCCATCCCACTACATCCTCTATTGCCACTACCTCAAAACCCCTTCACTGTGTGTCCCAACGCGATCATCCACTCCTTCAACACTCTCTTTGTTTCCCTTTAAATGTCTCTTTTCTTCAGAAACTCCCACTCTCCTCTCATATCATTCTTCAAAGGCTCTTCACAGCCTCTCCTCCTCCCTTTGTATATTTCCATATTTTGTTTGTGTTTATATTGCATAGCTTAAATCATGTCATCAACACCTCGCTGCTTTACAGGTGATTAAAAAGGAGCCCACAGCACAGCAGGCAGCCTCAACTGTAAAGAAGAAATATGAAAATCATTAGTCCAGCGAACACGAGTCATGAGCAGCCTCGCCAGATGTTTCCGAACATCTGGTGCTTTTACGCCATAGTCTATTTTATGGGGGTGCAGGTCTCCTATGTTATGTTATATAGAAATGTATCATATGACCCTTCTGCCCAGTTACTTCACAGCACCAGACTTCCTAACGCGCCTATGATGGGGCTTCAGTGCTCCATGTAGGGGGGTGGGCAAGGTTGGTTGTAAAAGGTAGATGTTGGAGCCGTGGTCCTCAAACTGGGGAGTGAGACCCCAGAGGGGCTCGTAGGGATGTCGGCACGGATGAGGACAACAGAAGTCCTCTCAGCCGCTTCACAAGTGTCCCTGAAACTCAATCGAAGTTTCTCAGTGTGGGAAACAAGATGCACCTTCAAAGGGGGTGATAGAGCAATGTCTGATATTTAGACAAATGGGTGTGAGGAAATAAAAGATAAATGTAAAAAATGTTTTTAAAAAAAAATTGAAATATTCCCACCCACCCATACACTCAGATCTTTGGCCTTCCTGACTTTCAATGTATTTACATTTGACATATTTGCTTTAGAGTAAGAATTGCAGGAAAATAGCTCATCGTTTTTTGGTGGATACCCTTTGGTTTCATTTAAACTCGAGATAATGCATATACAGTATTTATTGATGGAAACAGAATCCCCCACTGAACATTGTTTGTCTCAGACGTGTCTTGAAGGAACAGCCACAATCCCTCAGTATACGGTTTTAGCTTGCTCGCAATGTTTAACTTTGTCATGTTCTGAGTTAATATCATGTTGTTACGGAGGGACCAGATGAAACTGTATTATGCAAGGGGGAGTGGGCACTGAAATGTTTAGAGTCCCCTTGTTAAGGCTCTTACCGAGCCTGAAGAGAGCTGAGAAGGCAGGATGCCCACATTCCATCCAGGATGGTAATCCATGGATGGAAGTTTAAACTAATAATAACAGACAATGTACATGCGTTCTATTTTCACAATAATTGCATGCAAATGAATAGTATGCGACCTTCCTGTTAGTGTGACATTGATGTGTCCATACAGAGCACATGTTGGACAAGGGTGGTCTAAAGAATTCAGGTGGTGGGCCCATGCACATGTAGTATCCCCTTTCTCACCCCAGAGCTTCTATGTGCAAACCTTTGACGATGGGGACTTCAGGCCAGAGCATTTGGACTGCCGTGCTGTGATGCCGTGCAGTGATGCTGTGCTGTGATGCTGTGCTGTAATGCTGTGCTGTGATCCCGTGCTGTGATGCTGTGTTGTGATGCTGTGTTGTGATGCCGGGCTGTGATGCCGTGCTGTGATGCTGTGCTGTGATGCTGTGCTGTGATGCTGTGCTGTGATGCTGTGCCCAGAGCTTCTGTGTGCAAACCTTTGACGATGGGGGACTTCAGGCCAGAGCAGGTGGGCTGCCGTGCTGTGATGCCGTGCTGTGATGCTGTGCAGTGATACTGTACTGTGTTGCTTACGGCATCCAAGTTGTGGAATTATCTGCCACTGCCGCTCAGATGCTTAGGAGACCTTCTCTCCTTTAAAAAAGAACTAAAAACTCACCTGTTCCCTAGGATAGTGTAGTATTGACTGTGTTTCAGGATCTGTTACATCACAGCGCCAGGATGCCCGTTGGGTGACAGGAGCGCTTTATAAGTGTGTTATACATACATACATACATACATACATGCTGTGCAGTGATGCCGTACTGTGATGATGTGCTGTAATGCTGTGCTGTGATGCCTTGCTGTGATGCTGTGATGTGATGCCGTGCTGTGATGCTGTGCTGTGATGCTGTGCTGTGATGCTGTGCTGTGATGCTGTGCTGTGATGCCTTGCTGTAATTCTGTGCTGTGATGCCATGCAGTAATGCCGTGCTGTGATGCCGTGCTGTGATGCGGTGCTGTGATGCAGTGTTGTGATGCTGTACTGTGATGCAGTGTTGTCATGCCGTGCAGTGATGCCGTGCTGTGATGCAGTGCTGTGCTGTGATGCTGTGCTGTGATGCCGTGCTGTGATGCTGTGATGCCATGCTGTGATGCCCTGCTGTGATGCTGTGTTGTGATGCTGTGCTGTGATGCTGTGCTGTGATGCCATGCTGTGATGCCGTACTGTGATGCTGTGCTGTGATGCCGTGCTGTGATGCCATGTTATGATGCTTTGCTGTCATACTGTGCTTTATGCCGTGCTTTGATGGTGTGTTGTGATGCCTTGTTGTGATGCTGTGCTGTGATGCTGTGCTGTGATGCCGTGCTGTGATGCTGTGCTGTGATGCCATGCTGTGATGCCGTACTGTGATGCTGCACTGTGATGCCGTGCTGTGATGCCATGTTATGATGCTTTGCTGTCATACTGTGCTGTGATGCTGTGCTGTGATGCAGTGTTGTGATGCTGTGCTGTGATGCCATGCTGTGATGCAGTGATGTGATGCTGTGCTGTGATGCCATGCTGTGATGCTGTGCTGTGATGCCGTGCTGTGATGCTGTGCTGTGATGCCATGCTGTGATGCCATGCTGTGATGCCGTGTTGTGATGCAGTGCTGTGATGCCGTGCTGTGATGCTGTGCTGTGATGCTGTGCTGTGATGCCATGCTGTGATGCCATGCTGTGATGCAGTGTTGTGATGCTGTTCTGTGATGCTGTGTTGTTATGCAGTGCTGTGATGCCATGCTGTGATGCCGTGCTGTGATGCACTGCTGTGATGCTGTGCTGTGATGCCGTGCTGTGATGCCGTGTTGTGATGCCGCACTGTGATGCCGTGCTGTGATGCTGTAATGCTGTGCTGTGATGCTGTGCTGTGATGCTGTACTGTGATGCCGTGCTGTGATGCTGTGCTGTGATGCTGTGCTGTGATGCCGCCTTGTGATGCTGTGCTGTGTTGTGATGCCGTGTTGTGATGCAGTGCTGTGATGCCGTGCTGTGATGCTGTGCTGTGATGCCGTGCTGTGATGCCATGCTGTGATGCTGTGCTGTGATGCTGTGCTGTGATGCCGTGCTGTGATGCCGTGCTGTGATGCCGTGCTGTGATGCCGTGTTGTGATGCCGCACTGTGATGCTGTGCTGTGATGCTGTGCTGTGATGCTGTGCTGTGATGCCGTGCTGTGATGCCGCCCTGTGATGCTGTGCTGTGATGCTGTGCCCAGAGCTTCTATGTGCAAACCTTTGACGATGGGGGATTTCAGGCCAGAGCAGGTGGACTGCCGTGCTGTGATGCCGTGCTGTGATGCCGTACTGTGATGCCGTGCTGTGATGCTGTACTGTGAGGCTGTGCAGTGATGCCGTACTGTGATGCTGTGCAGTGATGCCGTACTGTGATGCTGTGCTGTAATGCTGTGCTGTGATGCCTTGCTGTGATGCTGTGCTGTGATGCCGTGCTGTGATGCTGTGCTGTGATGCCATGCTGTGATGCTGTGCTGTGATGCTGTGCTGTGATGCTGTGCTGTGATGCCTTGCTGTAATTCTGTACTGTGATGCGGTGCTGTAATGCCGTGCTGTGATGCCGTGCTGTGATGCTGTGCTGTGATGCAGTGTTGTGATGCTGTACTGTGATGCAGTGTTGTCATGCCCTGCTGTGATGCCGTGCTGTGATGCTGTGCTGTGCTGCTGTGCTGTGATGCCGTGCTGTGATGCTGTGATGCCATGCTGTGATGCCCTGCTGTGCTGCCCTGCTGTGATGCCGTACTGTGACGCTGTGCTGTGATGCCGTGCTGTGATGCCATGTTATGATGCTTTGCTGTCATTCTGTGCTGTGATGCTGTGCTGTCATGCAGTGTTGTGATGCCGTGCTGTGATGCTCTGCTGTGATGCCATGCTGTGATGCCGTACTGTGATGCTGTGCTGTGATGCCGTGCTGTGATGCCATGTTATGATGCTTTGCTGTCATACTGTGCTTTATGCCGTGCTTTGATGCCATGCTGTGATGCCCTGTTGTGATGCAGTTCTGTGATGCTGGGCTGTGATGCCGTGCTGTGATGCTGTGCTGTGATGCCATGCTGTGATGCCGTACTGTGATGCTGTGCTGTGATGCCGTGCTGTGGTGCCAATGTTATGATGCTTTGCTGTCATACTGTGCTGTGATGCTGTGCTGTGATGCAGTGATGTGATGCTGTGCTGTGATGCCATGCTGTGATGCAGTGTTGTGATGCTGTGCTGTGATGCCATGCTGTGATGCCGTACTGTGATGCTGTGCTGTGATGCCGTGCTGTGATGCCATGTTATGATGCTTTGCTGTCATACTGTGCTGTGATGCTGTGCTGTGATGCAGTGTTGTGATGCTGTGCTGTGATGCCATGCTGTGATGCAGTGTTGTAATGCTGTGCTGTGATGTCATGCTGTGATGCCGTGCTGTGATGCCATGCTGTGATGCAGTGATGTGATGCCGTGCTGTGATGCTGTGCTGTGATGCTGTGCTGTGATGCCATGCTGTGATGCCATGCTGTGATGCAGTGTTGTGATGCTGTGCTGTGATGCCGTGTTGTGATGCAGTGCTGTGATGCCGTGCTGTGGTGCTGTGCTGTGATGCCGTGCTGTGATGCCATGCTGTGATGCCGTGATGTGATGCAGTGCTGTGATGCTGTGCTCTGATGCCGTGCTGTGATGCCGTGCTGTGATGCCGTGTTGTGATGCCGCGCTGTGATGCTGTAATGCTGTGCTCTGATGCCTTGCTGTGATGCCGTACTGTGATGCTGTGCTGTGATGCTATGCTGTGATGCTGTGCTGTGATGCCGCCCTGTGATGCTGTGCTGTGATGCTGTGTTGTGATGCCGTGTTGTGATGCTGTGCTGTGATGCCGTGCTGTGATGCCATGCTGTGATGCCGTGCTGTGATGCAGTTCTGTGATGCTGTGCTGTGATGCAGTTCTGTGATGCCGTGCTGTGATGCCGTGCTGTGATGCCGTGTTGTGATGCCGTGCTGTGATGCCGTGCTGTGATGCTGTGCTGTGATGCTGTGCTGTGATGCCGCCCTGTGATGCTGTGCTGTGATGCTGTGCCCAGAGCTTCTATGTGCAAACCTTTGACGATGGGGGACTTCAGGCCAGAGCAGGTGGACTGCCGTGCTGTGATGCTGTGCTGTGATGCCGTGATGTGATGCTGTGCTGTGATGCCGTGCTGTGATGCCATGCTGTGATGCCGTGCTGTGATGCAGTTCTGTGATGCTGTGCTGTGATGCAGTTCTGTGATGCCGTGCTGTGATGCCGTGCTGTGATGCCGTGTTGTGATGCCGTGCTGTGATGCCGTGCTGTGATGCTGTGCTGTGATGCTGTGCTGTGATGCCGCCCTGTGATGCTGTGCTGTGATGCTGTGCCCAGAGCTTCTATGTGCAAACCTTTGACGATGGGGGACTTCAGGCCAGAGCAGGTGGACTGCCGTGCTGTGATGCTGTGCTGTGATACCGTACTGTGATGCTGTGCAGTGATGCTGTACTGTGATGCTGTGCAGTGATGCCGTACTGTGATGCTGTGCAGTGATGCCGTACTGTGATGCTGTGCTGTAATGCTGTGCTGTGATGCCTTGCTGTGATGCTGTTCTGTGATGCCGTGCTGTGATGCTGAGCTGTGATGCTGTGCTGTGATGCTGTGCTGTGATGCCTTGCTGTAATTCTGTACTATGATGCAGTGCTGTAATACCGTGCTGTGATGCCCTGCTGCGATGCTGTGCTGTGATGCAGTGTTGTGATGCTGTACTGTCATGCAGTGTTGTCATGCCATGCAGTGATGCCGTGCTGTGATGCTGTGCTGTGATGCTGTGCTGTGATGCTGTAATGCCATGCTGTGATGCCCTGCTGTGATGCTGTGCTGCCGTACTGTGATGCCGTGCTGTGATGCCGTGCTGTGATGCCATGTTATGATGCTTTGCTGTCATTCTGTGCTGTGATGCTGTGCTGTCATGCAGTGTTGTGATGCCGTGCTATGATGCTGTGCTGTGATGCCATGCTGTGATGCCGTACTGTGATGCTGTGCTGTGATGCCGTGCTGTGATGCCATGTTATGATGCTTTGCTGTCATACTGTGCTTTATGCCGTGCTTTGATGGTGTGTTGTGATGCCCTGTTGTGATGCTGTGCTGTGATGCTGGGCTGTGATGCCGTGCTGTGATGCTGTGCTGTGATGCCATGCTGTGATGCCGTACTGTGATGCTGTGCTGTGATGCCGTGCTGTGGTGCCATGTTATGATGCTTTGCTGTCATACTGTGCTGTGATGCTGTGCTGTGATGCAGTGTTGTGATGCTGTGCTGTGATGCCATGCTGTGATGCAGTGTTGTGATGCTGTGCTGTGATGCCATGCTGTGATGCCGTACTGTGATGCTGTGCTGTGATGCCGTGCTGTGATGCCATGTTATGATGCTTTGCTGTCATACTGTGCTGTGATGCTGTGCTGTGATGCAGTGTTGTGATGCTGTGCTGTGATGCCATGCTGTGATGCAGTGTTGTGATGCTGTGCTGTGATGTCATGCTGTGATGCTGTGCTGTGATGCTGTGCTGTGATGCTGTGCTGTGATGCCGTGCTGTGATGCCATGCTGTGATGCAGTGATGTGATGCCGTGCTGTGATGCTGTGCTGTGATGCTGTGCTGTGATGCCATGCTGTGATGCCATGCTGTGATGCAGTGCTGTGATGCTGTGCTGTGATGCCGTGTTGTGATGCTGTGCTGTGATGCCATGCTGTGATGCCATGCTGTGATGCCGTGTTGTGATGCTGTGCTGTGATGCCGTGTTGTGATGCAGTGCTGTGATGCCGTGCTGTGATGCTGTGCTGTGATGCCGTGCTGTGATGCCGTGATGTGATGCAGTGCTGTGATGCTGTGCTGTGATGCTGTGCTGTGATGCCGTGTTGTGATGCCGCGCTGTGATGCTGTAATGCTGTGCTCTGATGCCTTGCTGTGATACCGTACTGTGATGCCGTGCTGTGATGCTGTGCTGTGATGCCGCCCTGTGATGCTGTGCTGTGATGCTGTGTTGTGATGCCGTGTTGTGATGCAGTGCTGTGATGCCATGATGTGATGCTGTGCTGTGATGTGTGTGTGTGTGTGTAAATGTGTAGGCATTTATATAGCGCACTGCTACCCGTAGGCGTCCTGGCGCTTCGACCGCCGCGAAACCCTTCCTGGCTTCCCTGAGAGATGGTCCCTTAATGGGTATCTCCAGGGTGAGACCAGGCATCCCCGGCGGTCTGGTGGGGCCGTTAGTGAAGATGAGGCAAGCTAATGCCCAGAGTTGCCGAGTGTGATCGCTGATCAGAGTGGGCACCGAGGCGAGAGAATTATCGAGTCCGCTGACCCTGGTCCAGAAACCTGCCGCGCCGGGAATCGAACCCTGGTCCCGGGCCGTCCTCTGCTCTCGGGTCTGCCGCCTCTAACCAGTGAGCCACACTACTTCACTATGTGATGCCGTGCTGTGATGCCATGCTGTGATGCCGTGCTGTGATGCAGTTCTGTGATGCTGTGCTGTGATGCAGTTCTGTGATGCCGTGCTGTGATGCCGTGCTGTGATGCCGTGTTGTGATGCCGTGCTGTGATGCTGTGCTGTGATGCTGTGCTGTGATGCTGTGCTGTGATGCCGCCCTGTGATGCTGTGCTGTGATGCTGTGCCCAGAGCTTCTATGTGCAAACCTTTGACGATGGGGGACTTCAGGCCAGAGCAGGTGGACTGCCGTGCTGTGATGCTGTGCTGTGATACCGTACTGTGATGCTGTGCAGTGATGCTGTACTGTGATGCTGTGCAGTGATGCCGTACTGTGATGCTGTGCAGTGATGCCGTACTGTGATGCTGTGCTGTAATGCTGTGCTGTGATGCCTTGCTGTGATGCTGTGCTGTGATGCCGTGCTGTGATGCTGTTCTGTGATGCCGTGCTGTGATGCTGTGCTGTGATGCTGTGCTGTGATGCTGTGCTGTGATGCTGTACTGTCATGCAGTGTTGTCATGCCGTGCAGTGATGCCGTACTGTGATGCTGTGCTGTGATGCTGTGCTGTGATGCTGTGCTGTGATGCTGTAATGCCATGCTGTGATGCCCTGCTGTGATGCTGTGCTGCCATACTGTGATGCCGTGCTGTGATGCCATGCTGTGATGCCATGTTATGATGCTTTGCTGTCATACTGTGCTGTGATGCTGTGCTGTCATGCAGTGTTGTGATGCTGTGCTGTGATGCTGTGCTGTGTTGCCATGCTGTGATGCCGTACTGTGATGCTGTGCTGTGATGCTGTGCTGTGATGCCATGTTATGATCCTTTGCTGTCATACTGTGCTGTGATGCTGTGCTGTGATGCAGTATTGTGATGCTGTGCTGTGATGCCATGCTGTGATGCAGTGTTGTGATGCTGTGCTGTGATGTCATGCTGTGATGCTGTGCTGTGATGCCTTGCTGTGATGCTGTGCTGTGATGCTGTGCTGTGATGCCATGCTGTGATGCAGTGCTGTGATGTGCTGCTGTGATGCTGTGCTATGATGCCATGCTGTGATGCCATGCTGTGATGCAGTGTTGTGAAGCTGTGCTGTGATGCCATGTTGTGATGCAGTGCTGTGATGCCGTGCTGTGATGCTGTGCTGTGATGCCGTGCTGTGATGGCATGCTGTGAAGCCGTGCTGTGATGCAGTGCTGTGATGCTGTGTTGTGATGCCGTGCTGTGATGCCGTGCTGGGATGCCATGTTGTGATGCCGCACTGTGATGCCGTGCTGTGATGCTGTGATGCTGTGCTGTGATGCTGTGCTGTGATGCCGCCCTGTGATGCTGTGCTGTGATGTCGTGTTGTGATGCAGTGCTGTGATGCCGTGCTGTGATGCTGTGCTGTGATGCCGTGCTGTGATGCCATGCTGTGATGCCGTGCTGTGATGCAGGTCTGTGATGCCGTGCTGTGATGCTGTGCTGTGATGCCGTGCTGTGATGCTGTGTTGTGATGCCGCACTGTGATGCCGTGCTGTGATGCTGTACTCTGATGCCGTGCTGTGATGTAGTGCTGTGATGCTGTGCTGTGATGCCATGCTGTGATGCCTTGCTCTGATGCTGTGCTGTGATGCTGTGCTGTGATGTCACCCTGTGATGCTGTGCTGTGATGCAGTGCTGTCATGCCACCCTGTGATGCTGTGCTGTGATGCCATGCTTTGATGCCATGCTGTGATGCCGTGCTGAGATGCAGTGCTGTGATGCTGTGCTGTGATGCTGTGCTGCGATGCTGTGCTGTGATGCCGTGTTGTGATGCCACACTGTGATGCCGTGCTGTGATGCTGTGCTGTGATGCCGTGCTGTGATGCCGTGCTGTGATGCCGTGTTGTGATGCCACACTGTGATGCCGTGCTGTGATGCTGTGCTGTGATGCCGTGCTGTGATGCTGTCCTGTGATGCCGTGCTGTGATGCAGTGCTGTGATGCGATGCTGTTATGCGTTGCTGTGAGTCCGTGCTCTGATGCAGTGCTGTGATGCTGTGCTGTGATACCGTGCTGTGATGCCATGCTGTGATGCTGTGCTGTGATGCCGTGCTGTGATGCCTTGTTGTGATGCTGTGCTGTGATGCTGTGCTGTGATGCCGTGCTGTGATGCCATGCTGTGATGCTGTGCTGTGATGCCATGCTGTGATGCCGTGCTGCGATGCTGTGTTGTGATGCCATGCTGTGATGCCGTGCTGTGATGCAGTGCTGTGATGCTATGCTGTGATGCTGTGTTGTGATGCCGTGCTGTGATGCTGTACTGTGATGCTGTGCTGTGCTGTGATGCCGTGCTGTGATGCCATACTGTGATTCCGTGCTGTTATGCGTTGCTGTGATGCCGTGCTCTGATGCAGTGCTATGATGCTGAGCTGTGATGCTGTTAGATCTGACCCGCACCGCTCCAGGACAGAGCTCAATGGATCAAGTGCAGGGTCCTACATTCATCTCAGGTCTGCATTGGAGCCGGTGTTGCCTCTGAAGCTGGTCACATATACCAGTGTCACTGGGTATCAGTCTACGAATGGCACAGACCAGTTGGCGTACGTGGATGGTGTCCCTGGAAGGACCCAGGTGCAGGGCATCGCTATAACAAATATGATCAGAGGTCCTGCATCTCCCCGACACGAAGCCTTTGTTTACCTGCTCACTTTACGAGATTCATATGGTAACTAGTTATGGAGGGCCACATGCAAAGACTTTCAGCCAATAAAATATCACAAGTGTGTCACTAGAGCCCAGATTCACAAAAACCTTGCATCTGCTTTGTATTACTTTGTTAACGCAACCTGACGCAAAGTGTACCCTTGGGATTTACAAACCAAAGCACACCATGATTGGCACTGCTTTGTGGCCCAAAGAAGCACAACACCGTGCAAAGCTCTGTCTTGCATTGCTTCGCATCAGGGAGGAGTTGTATGGGTGTTCTCGTCTATCCACCCCTGGGTTTTGATGTAAATCCTTCTCTCCCAGACTTTTAGACATGGATTTAGGCCACAATCCTGCGCCTCCCAAAGAGAAATATTTTGATTTCTTCCTCTTGTTTTCTTGCATGAGTGTTGCATTCTGCAGCTCACATTATACAGGAAATCGCCTTAAAGGACATTTTTTTGTGAGCAGGAAGGCATCCTTTCTGCACTCAAACTATCCTGGGGCCAAAGTGGACACCTCTGCACTGTGGTGCATGGACACATGCGCGGCTGCACAGTCGCCGGCCCAAGCAGGGCTTTAAGTGGGATGAAAAAACTGGGGGGTCTCTCAAAGGGGCGTTTGCCAATGTAATTGAGGGCGTGGCTTTAAAACACATAAGCAAAAATCTGTGCTTAGCATAGTTTGCTGCACGACTTGCATTTTGCGGTTTCTGTCATTGCATCCACATATATGATACAAGTAACATCATACCTACAGCAAGGCAGGGCTATTAGCTTTGTCAATGGTTGATAGTTGAATCAGACAAATAAGAAGCAACTATGGCTTCTTGTGTATAATATTGAAAAACTTCCACTTAAAGCCCCGGTGACACCAGGACAATGTTGCTGCTCCTGAGTTTCAAAAAAAGAAGGGAAATCCAGAGACATAATGAATCTTTAAAGGATTTCCCTTCCCCTACAACGCTCACCTGGCATAAACGTCTCCACTAGTGAGAAGTGAGCAGTGTGAGCTGCGCACATCGATGTGCCTGCGGTCACTGTAGTCTGGAAAAAACGGACCACCTGTGCCAGGGCACAAAAGAGAGCCTGATAAAGACCCGTTTCGAGGTCCCCTTTAAAAAACTGCCGGTGCTCAGCACCAGTGAGACCCGGCCCACTTAAAGCCCTGAGCTCGAGAACATTGCACATCAGCGCCATTTCATTGTTGACATGGTGATGTCTTGCGCTCTCCAATCCATGCCGCTTTGCTTGCTGCCCTCTGTTGCGTGAACTGTTTGTAATCTCGGCCTGTGTCACCGGGGGTGTTTGAGCTCCCTTTGCGTCATCATATATCGCATGCACATCGTTCACGCGATATGCGGGCTCACTCACTGCACCCTTCTGCTGCGGCGCAGTGACGCAAACTCCCGAGTGAGCCGCGGCAGCAGAATCCACAGTGACCGGCAGCCTTGGCGCGCATGGCAGCCCATCCATTACAGAGCCGTCTATTCACCCTCCTTAGCTGCTTATAGCTGTGTGGGATTAATGCACCCGTGAGCTGTGTTGTAACACATGCACCGCAATGCCTGGGGGAGGGGGCAGCTCACGGCTACCGCAGGAGGAAGGAAGCGAGCCCTGAAGTCCCCACCCCCAGCACAGGGGTTAGAAAAGGGCCTCACTACAATATCTACTGATGCACAACCTTATTACAAGGGCCAGGCTTTTTACATTTCTCTCTGAATGCACCTCTCAGGCGTCAGGAGGGTCTTGCCAGGGAAGCAGAGTTCATGAGGATGCCTAGTGCAGGGGTAGAGGTTCTTCAGAGGGAGTTCGAATCACTCGCCTTTTACATTACTCCTGTAATGCTTGATTGTAATTGTAATTAATTAGCAGAGCTGTAAGTCAAATATTTGATATTGCAGCACAGAGGCGCAAATAAAGCCAAATTTCGGGGGTGGGGGGGGCTAAGAAACAATTTGGGGGGGGGGGGGGTGGCTGAACCTTTAATCAGTAGGCAGAGTGGAGCTGCAGGGGCTCTCAGAAGGGGTGAAACAACAGCAAGGCCTAATTAACATTCAAATGGTCTTTTAAAGACCTGTGAAACGTTCGGGTGCAGCTTTGTGTGGCGGGGGGGGGGGGGGGGGGGGGGAATGGAAGGGGGTGAGGTGGGGGGGGGGGCTGTAGCCCGGTGTGTCCAATGGGTGTTGCGCGGCGTGCCTGTTGCAGCATCATGTAGTGTAAGTGTTGTATAGATGCACTTACAACTTTAATTATACGTCATGTTCTCCCAATTGAGGGTGAGCAGTTCTGAAAATATCTAAGTTGTGACCTCTGTCAGCTGTTTCTCTGCTCGTGGACAAGTGACAAAGAAATGTCAACCACTGAAAGCACGGCAGGCGAGCGCGGGCAGCACCTACGTGCTGTGGGGCTTGACATTGACGCTGGCCAGAGTGCATCATGGACCCAGAGTTGCTGCAGGTGATTTTAGCATCTAAAACCCTGACGAAAGGATGCGAGTAGCGTTTAATCACGGTTAGTCAGAAGTTGCCATGCTGTGATGTATGCGGCTATGACTATGTACAGGCCCATGTGCTTCTGGTAAACCCGTACATAAACTATGGGAAACGAAAAAATGCAAAGTTTGACAACTTCACACATTTTCACCTGCATACACAGAGAAGGTTTTGCTTGTTTGTTCTCACTATGCAACATATTTACAACAATATGTCGCATCACTGTGCTTCCCCCTGCGCTTGCGTGCAAACTGCGGCCATGCGTCAATGCAGGCACCCTTGCACCATGGTGCAAGGGTGCCTGCATCATGGGGATGAGTGTTTATGTGCAGGAAGGGTCATCTTCCAGCACATAAACAATCAGAAATGGCATTTTGAAATTTCTATGTGTGCTGCATTAACACACATGGAACTTGTAAAACGTCTTTATTTAAAGGATTGTTTATGTACATAAAAAATCATTAGAGGTTATGTTCTCGTTCTACGTGGGCTGCAGAACGCAGCGCACATAGAAAGATGAAAAAAACGAGGAAGAAATGAATACATTTCTCCTTGTTGCGTCTCTCTAAGCCTTCCCTTTGGAGGCGTAGCATTAAGACGCATTTCCAGATTTACAATTTCTTGTAAATCTGGAAATGTGTCTGGTTCCATGGGTGTTGCGTGGGAACACTCACAGCAACACCCATGGAATGTTTGTAAAGAGGCTTTCTTTGTCGAGGCTACCATTATACCAAGGTTTGGAATCTTTTGTGAATGCTCTTTTTAGTTGTAATGTAGCGATCAAATCAAGAGCAGGGGACAAGGGATTGAGTGGCATATTTAAGCGAGGCTTATGCTACCGGAGCATCACTTTTATTACTCTCTGGCGGTGCAAGCCTCTCAATTATGCCAATTCTTCAAAAAAGGCACCAGGTATAAAATAGGACAATCAAACTCACTCTTCAGTTCACTTTCTGGAACCGGGGAAGGATTCTGTAAGGATTGCCTGCTGCTGTAGCCTGCTGTGTACTTTGTAAAACTGATTTGCTGCACCTGGAAGGGTTGCTCTGCTGCATGAAGCCTGCCCTGAACCCCCAGAGGCCTGTCCTTTTGTTCGAGTCCAGTTTCACCTCCTGAACCCGGGTCTACCAGATTGACTCCAAAGGCATATTGGCTGGCCTCCTGATCAGAGCCTCAGACAGGAAATGCTCCCACCACCTACAACCCGCACCCGGATCCAGTCAATCCAGAGTGAGCCCTAACCCCAAGCAGTGCTTCGCCAGAACTAGACCCTTGAAAGTGGTGCTTAAGGTGCCAGGATAGCCAACATTCAAAACTTGGGACTTAAAGATTTTTTGGATAAGAACTGAGACCCGAGAGGAGACTGGAACTTTGAGCTGACGAGCTCCTGGACGACGCACCTGCGTGCCGGTTCGGGCATCGAGGCCTTTGACGGTTGCTTGGCGGCCTTCTCTTCCACCCCTAACTATTTTCTCTACTGATGAGGTAAGTTATCCCGAAACCCGAGCCATGTCTCGGGCGATATCCAAAAACCCGAGACATGTATCGGGTCTAGAGATCATCAGTTCAACAAGTACCTACTTGCACCCACTGGGGTGAACCACTCAAGAACTCCATGTACCAGAGTCCCTGGGGGCGATCTGGAGGAGGGGCTAGCAGTGTGCGGTCCATTGCGATTGTTTCTAGGAGACTGGAACTTGCCTGCTTGTCGATCCACCTAAGGTGCATGACCGGTCGGCCTAACTTTGTGCAGCTCCAGCTATAATCTTCTTAGCCTTCACAGAGAGAATCGGAAGGCTAAGAACCGAGACCACGCGAACGAGAAATAAAAGAAACAACGCTTCACTCTACCTCGTGTATGAATACTCATTACAGAGGTATAAGGAACATCTATACTGTCTGAGTCGACGGACCGGCAGTGCAGCTCAGAAAAAGACCAGGACTCCGAGTGGAGCAAGGTCTACAAGAGGCTGACCTACATATACATAGTCCTAATGAAGACCCGCCCCTGATGCATTAAATCACTGCATCGCTCCACAGGGTCGAAACGTCAACGCAATCCCTTCTTACATGAACTAACTATTCAAAATCTGTTACGAACCAAGATTAAATTGATGTACCTATCAGATGATTGTATATATAGTTGTCGTTGCCAATAAGTATATGAATTAACAATTTTACTTGTTGTTTTAATCGTGTATTATTGTTTGCACAAAATGTATGTGTCATATATGTTTTAAATATGTTTTAGGGACAGCAACTGAAGTAATTTGTGATTCAAAATATGAGAGTTTATGAGTAAAAATTTACTTTCATTCTTTACTTTGTGGTCAGTGTGTTTGATTGTGCTGATATTAGTATCACTATCTTTGTAACCTGATTAGGGACAAAGTTTAAAAGAAACTTTATTGTAAATACCAAATCATTGGGTATTTTGGTCCGACAGAACCATCATTATTTATTTTGTTACCCGCCCAGGTTCTGAGGGTTACAGGGTCACCCCATTACACGTAATAATCTTCTTAGCAGCAGAAAATCCTGTTCTCAGAAGGGGTAGCCGGCCTCGGACCCCTCATCAGCTACAGCTTGCAGCTTTGACTTCCAAAAAATAGACTGAGGGACCGATTACAATGGAGGTCGGTTTCAATTCTGACCATCCTATTATGTATCTGCTGGTCGGAATTGAAACCAGCAGGACATTCCGGCTGGCTTCCAATGGGCTCAAGGAACCCGGCTGACAGTCGGAGTCAGCTCATAATCCCAAAGAGCAGGTCTTTCCGCCCTGGAGACACCAATGCACAGTTGTCGGAATGGTTTCCATGCCGGCCTGTCCGACATGGAAACCATGTTGGAAACCATGTTTGGGGGTCCCCAGCAGGGCCCCCTTGTGTGTGTGGTCTCCATTTGGGGGCCAAGGGGGCACCTATGATGCCCCCATGTTGATCCCTGCACTCCGTGGCAGGCACCTAAGATGCCTGCCATGGGGAGCAGGGATGAACAACACCTTCCATTTCCCTATGGGAGCATGTATTACGGCCGTTTTTTGGAAAAATACATGCTCCCATAGGGAAATATCAGAATGCGACTGAACAGTGTTCGGTCGCATCCTAATGAGGTGGGCGGACTGCCAACTGGAGGTCTGTTGGTCCCGTTTACGAGACGGTGTTGGGTGGATGCAAGTCTGCCTGACATCATAATCGCCCACAAATTCTGAAATGTGGAAATCTTCACCACAACTTCACCCTGCGGCTTTTCAGTGATGATGCCTTCTCCTTGGACACCGCTTGAAGTCTTGCCCCACTGAAGTTTACTTTCCCAGACAATTTTTGGTGAAATCTCTTCTAAGTCCAGAGGTACGCTCTGACTGTGCCAATCTACATTTTATTTCCGACCAGCGCTTCAACGGGTCAGCCTTTTTTTTTACTTTGACTCAGTATTGCGCAACTAGATGTCTGCAGTTGGTGCTTTGAACTTCTATGCGTTGGTTTTCACCTTTAACTTGAAAAATTCATAGCTCCAGTTCTACTGATTGGATTTTTGTCCTTGATGACAAATAATTTATTATAATTTACTCAATTTTTCCAGATTGGTGCGGGATTTTGTTTGTGTTGTGTTTTCACTTTATTCCTATTATCTCTCTATCCATCTATATTTATATATATATATATATATATATATATATATATATATATATATATATATATATATATACACATATATATATATATATATATACATAGTTAAAGTAAATGCATGGCACTTAGAAAATCTATCAATTTGTCCATTAATTGTCACTGCCGCAGCTCTGATTAATAACATTACTTTACCAGCGGGTAGTGGAACATGCTGAGCATGCTGCATGCTGCGAGCCCCTGCAATCCTTCTAAATCTGTTTATTCCAACACCCCCTGACAGTGCGCCTACTGAATGCATTCACACAGAGCTGTCCAAGGGTAAAGATAAATGGATGGTGTATAGAGGGAGAGAAGGAGAGAGACAGAGAGGGAGCGGGAAGGGGAGACAGAGAGAGAGAGAGTCATGAAAGAGAGAGGATGGGATACAGAGCGTGTGAGCTTTTGAGAGAGTGGACGAGACTAGTGCTAAAATGGATTAAAGTGAATGTGTCTTTACAAATAGCTCATTCATTCATTCATTCAGATATAAGCAAGCCACATTGTGTTTGCGGCATAAAAACATACCGTATAGTCTAAAAGAAGAGTTTTGTCTTGCAGAAGGGCAGACATAAA
Source organism: Lissotriton vulgaris (assembly GCF_964263255.1). Taxonomy (NCBI): domain Eukaryota; kingdom Metazoa; phylum Chordata; class Amphibia; order Caudata; family Salamandridae; genus Lissotriton; species Lissotriton vulgaris. The sequence continues at coordinate 188,602,710 of NC_141695.1, forward strand.
AATATAAAATATAAGATGGGATATTGTGATTTTTGTTCCACTTCTGTTCCACCACAGCAAAAACATAATACATTGTTAGTCCTTTGGATTACACACTTAGTATTTCTCTAGCTCGCCCTTCCCTAACTCAGGGTATTTTGTCATTGTAAGTTTGTGAACCTCCCAGGACCTGAAAAATATATAAGTGAACAACTGTTCTCGTACACATGGGAGAAACTCCGGGGCATACTTACAAGCCCCTTGCGCTGCTGTTGCGTCACTTTTAATATGGAAAAAAATGATGTATCGGCGTCGCAAGGTGCTTGTAAATAAGCCACAGAGTTCCTCCTGTGTGTAAGAGAACAGTTGTTCACTTCACTTTTTCCCATTTTAAAAGTGACGCACCAGCAGCGCTAGTAGCTTAGGATGAAGCGTAGGATGGGGAGTGCAAAGAACCCAAAAGGGAGTTGGAAGGAACAGTAAGGTGAAAAGGAAACAGATAGCAGAAGATGGGGAGACAAGAGAGCTGGTAAGGGAAGGAAGAGCAGAAAGTGGGTATTAAGGGAGATGAGAAGAAGTGTGGAAAGAAGGGAGTTTGGGGGGTAAACAAGGAGAAAGGAGGAAGCAGAAGCTAGAAGTAAAGAAGAGAGGTCAGTATAGCATAGAGAAAGCAAGAGAAGCAGTAGTGTAAAGGCGAGACAGCATTAACACCCCTGAAGCGAGTCTAGTACAAAGGAGGCAGAGAGGAAGAAAGAGAGGAGAGCAGAGGCAGAGGGAGGATGGCTATGGAAAATGAGATGGAGAGGGTAAACCACGCGTGTCAACTTGGATAAAGGAGAACCCACAGCAGTCATCAGTGTGTGGGCTATTGATCCGAGTAACAGCTGATAGGAGGCCTTCCAACAAGGCAGCAGGTCTCTCCTGGGTAGAGCCCCTTGCAAAGCATAGGCAGGCTCACAAGCTACCAAAGGGCTGGCCTGTGAGGCAGGATGGGTCACGCTGTCCACCTGACCTAGCTACAGTTCGCAAAAAACACTCCTTGGCCTCATTCACAATATTTTACTGTACCACTTTGTAGGGCAGTGCGGCAAGCCTTCCAGCTGCACTGCCCTATGGCAAAAGAAAAAGGCAGGAATGCACTGAATCTATGAGATGCGTAGCATTCCTGTCCTCTTTCCCTGCACTGGTGTTCAATTGGCTGCCATGCGCCAATGCAGGCACCATGGTGCGTGTGTGTCTGCATTGTAAGGATGATTGTTTTTGTGCAGGAAGTGACATCTTCTAGGAAAGATGGTACAACCTAAATAAATCATCTTGTAAGGGACATTTTATAACATATATAGACAATAATCACTAGCACGTATTACGTTGTTGAATCATTTTCTGCTACCCCGTAGGTAACATAAAACCTTTACAGTCCGTACCTAACCTGCAAGCCCTACAGTCACTCTCACTTGTTTTCTTTAAAGCATCTTGAGTGGACCTGGTACAGGGAAAAATAATATTTATATGTTAGGAAGGGGGAAAGTTATCCCAAGTAATTATAACTCGTGTCCTACTGCAACTATAGCTTCCACTCTTGCCATGCACTGCTCATTACCATACATATTACATTACTCAGGTCATCTTCTTTGAAATCATTGATAATATCACTGTGCATGGCAGGGAAAGAAGTTATAGCTCCCTTCAGACATGAGTTATAGTTACTTGAGGTAACTCAAGCTATAACTAGGCCTGGGCGGTGAACTTCCGTTTGAGGAGTTAGCTGAGTTTTCTGCACTCTACGTAGCTCGCAGTGGGCAGAAAACTCCGCTCAGCATAGAGCAGAGGAGTTTATTCCCCACTCGTGCTCCTGAACGGTAAGTTGGTGAGTGCTAGCTGCCGCTCGGGTAGAATTTCTACACCAGGGGCAGGAAGATCAGCGCGAATGGCAGTTTGCACTGCACTCCGCCACTTACGGAACTCAGCTGAGTATTTTTTTGGCACTTCACAGAGTTACGTGGAGCGAAACTCCGTGAACTACGACCAGGCCTGAACATAGCTATTGAATTTCAGTGGTTTTTAGGGTTTAAAACTGAACATTTCACCTAACTATAATGTTACTTTAACTTTTGTTTTTTCAGTAAGTATATATATATAAAGAACAACACCGCACACTCAGGCTCCTTAAATTTTCAAAGCTTTCTTTTTTATGACCCTCGGAAAAAAGAAAAACCAACAAACGCGTTTCAGCTGCCTGGCCTTCGTCTGTGTCAGTGATTACTCACCACATTGGGCCTTATAACAACACTTAGTTTCATTGGATCGCGTTAGCCATCAAAATTAATTGACACAGTTGAAGGACCAAAATTCAACAAAACATGCACGTATACATTTCGGCCATCTTGGAATGTCCATACCCTGGATTATTCAGTTTACAGATAAACCAAATTCATAAACATAAATATGTACTGGTATATTTCCACAAGATAAAATGTAAAATCATCCTGTTGAATTTTTAATCTAATCATTTCTAATGTTAACTGGTTGTGATGCTATGCGGATTTGCGTATACCTGTATACTCCACTACTCAGAAATATTGCCAAGCTTGGCCCAGATTAATACTATTTGTTTTCAGAAATATACCATTATTGTCTTCTTCTAAACTGTTAATCCATTTTGTCAATCACACCCTGAATGCGCATTTTCCTCATTTGGACATAAACCATAATGTATTCTATGTCTGCAAGTTTCTAGGGAAATTGAAAGTGCAAAAAATAATGGGTGAAGAAAACTGAATTTATCCTATATAGGACCATAATTCTTCCTCTGGGTTGAGTCCCAGCGGTGTGCGGGTTCTTAATTCTACTATGTACCTTGATTCTAGCTGTCTGAGGAGCTTCACACTATCTTGTGTTAGAAAGATCTGGTCCAGACAAAAGTAGCGTAATTTATCACTTATCACGTTATGGAATTCCGAGAAGTTTCTGGATACTGAATACGAGGTATCATTGTTTATGATTGCCCGTGTGTGCACCAGTACACGCTTTTTGGCTAGATGGATGGTACTGCCAATGTCCTGGAGACCACATGGGCAGACCAAGCAGTAAACAACAAAACTGGAATTACAGTTCATAAATGTGCTAATGCATTGCTTGTCTTTCTTTCCTGGGACTGTATAATCTTTCCACAAATTTTATTAGACTAATACAGAACATCCGCTGGGAGGAAAATTTCCTGCTTATCACTCTAGACATTACGAGTCTTTATACTTGTATTGCTCACCAACAAGGACTGTCTGCACTTGAATCGTTTTTAGAATTGTGACCTTTGAAATTTCAAATGCACAGCAAGATGATACTCTCAATTGGGGAGTTTTGTTTAAACAACAAAATTTTTTTGTTTGCTGGCCAACTGCACTGACAAGTACAGGGTACCGCAATGGGCATAGTATATATATATATATATATATATATATATATATATATATTTATATATAATAGCTCCCAGACACCAACCAATTGCACACACGAGTGGGTGCACACGAAAACGGGGGTGTACCCGTTTTTTAAATTACGCTCCAAAACTCCCAGGAAAATGACTCCAAAGGAAAGTAGCACACGCAGGGGAGGTTTCCACAGGTATTTATTGGAGAAACCAACAGCAACGACACGTTTCGCCTTGGGGCTTTGTCAAGTTGTGCAGAGAGCCGAGGCGTGCGTCGGATATAAAAGGACACCATGTAAATTCATGAAACAAAGGTAGGACTATACAGTACTTTCATGGTCGCCATGTTGGAATGGTGAAATTAATGTAAACGATTACACGCAATTCAAAATGATATCATCATGAATACAGTTATTCCGCAATACCAAAGAAATGTACAAATAAAGGTTGCCTTTGCAAGACTCAATAATTTCGAATATCGAAATGCAAGTCACAACCTATTGATATGAATTAAGCCCGTAATGGGCAGCGGGACACCTCCACAGACTTTGTGATATTAGAAAAATACGCTATGTACACAATAAATAAGCAAAGTCAACAAGATGACGCATGTGGCAAAAATCCACCAGAATTCATGCGCCTCAACCCTCGTTAATATAAAAGATAGAGCTGCATATACAATATGTCTGTAGATGTGGAGTAATGTCTCGTTTCTATAACGCCCTGGATGGGCAACAATCAATGTATCAAGTATGAAACTTGGAGTCAATGTCACAATATATCAATATAAAACCATAAACAATATGTAAAATCATTAAGAAACACATATTATAATAAGGAAAGGCACAGTCAAGGAAAAATGAGGAAGAGCTGCAATATATACTCAAATATATGCTGAAAATCACAGGAGATCATATCCATCCAGTTAACCTAAATGGACTGATAATTCCTCATGCATGTTGAGGCCATACGGGTATTTACTCTGTAAATCTATAATGTACCTAGATTCAAGTCGTCTAAGTTTAAGCAGACGATCTCCACCTCTAATATTAAATGTAACACTGTCAATGCATATATAAGCTAACAGGTCCCTGTTGCTTTTATGCATTTTGGCAAAATGCCTAGCCACCGGGTAGGCGTCATCCTTCTTAGCAATTGCACGCATGTGTTCTAATACACGCAATTTTACTGCATTAGTAGTGCTGCCAATATACTTTAGGCCGCAAGGGCATGTTAAACAGTAAATAGCATAAGGCGTGGAACAAGTTAGAAATTTGCTAATTCTTTTCGGAATGGTGAAACCCGGTATCTTGTAAGTAAGCGTCCGCTTACTATATTTACAAGCCTTGCAACGGCCGCAAGGATAGAAGCCATTGAGGACAGGTAACTTGGGTGTTATTTCAGGTACACAATAGTGACTGGAGACCAGGTGATCCCGTAGGGATCTAGCTTTTCTGAATGTTATGAGGGGATTCGTAGGTAAGTCTAGTTTGATAATGCTGTCTGACAATAAGATATTCCAATTTTTTCTTAAGATTTGCTTAATCTGCCCAGCATTATTAGAGAAAGTGGTAATGAGTCGGAAGCTCCCATTACTAGATCTATTTTTCTTTTTGGTCTTCAGAAGCTCTTTACGTTTCATTTTCTTTACTCTCTCATAAGCTTTGTGGAGCACCTTGTCACCATAACCCCTTACTCGAAATCTCAACATGCTAGCAAGTGCTGCTTTTTCAAAATCACCATCATTAGAGTTATTTCTCCGTAATCTTAGTAGCTCCCCATAGGGGATGCTATCCACTAATTGGCGGGGATGACTGCTGGTGGCAAATAACGTGGAATTACCCGCCGTCTCTTTCCTAAATAATTTAGTCTGTATGGAACCATGGCTATCGATGTAGACCGTAAGGTCCAAATAGTTCACAGAAGTTTGACTGATAGTACCTGAGAACTTGAGGTTGATGTCATTATCATTAAGGGCCTCTACAAAGTTATTGGCAATATCGACAGGACAGTCTAAGATGATAAACAAGTCGTCAATATAACGATACCACCTTATAATTTTGCTGTCCCATTCGGAATGTTGCTCGCTCCAGGTACCCTGCTCCTCCCACCACCCCACGAAAAGATTCGCGAAGCTGGGGGCGGAGCAGGCACCCATAGCGACTCCAGCCATTTGTCTGTACAATTGCTTGCCAAACAGAAATATGTTATTGTAGAGACTAAACCTCATAAATTCCATTAACATCTTATTGTGCTCATAAAATTTCACTGTACGTTTTTCCAAAAAGCTAGACATGGCTTTAAGACCATCACCATGTGCTATACACGTGTATAGACTGGTGATGTCAAGTACCAGCATACAATAAGTGTTCTTCCAGGCAATTTCATCCATACAATTTAGGAAATGTTTAGTGTCTCTAAGATAGGATTTTAGGGACATCACCAAAGGGGACTAAAATGAGTCCACATAAATGGAAAGGTTTTCAGTCAAACTCCCATTAGAAGCCACTATAGGCCTGCCCAGAGGATTTACCAAATCTTTGTGTACCTTAGGAAGGTAGTAAAAAGTGGGGATCACGGGGCTCAAACAACGTAAAAACAAATATTCATCTGTGTTCAGCATATTAACGTTGTGCCATTTAGATATCATCTCGTGATAGTCTACCACACTTTGATTGTAAGTTCTTTCATTCACGGCAGCATAAGTGTTAATATCTCCCAAAAGACGAAGGGCCTCCGTCTCATATTGGGTGGCAGTGAGAAGAACAATATTCCCCCCTTTGTCAGAAGGTTTACATACCAATCCTGAGTCTTCACAGAGAGTAGTTAGAGCAAGCTGTTGGTTTTTGGTGAAGTTATCCTTTTTATTATGGCCATGTTTGCAGGTGGTGCGCAATCTCGTCAGATCCCTTAATACGGCATCAGAAAAAGTGTCAACGGCATCAGCGCCCATGATTGGCATAAATGTGGAGGCCGGTTTAAAATCACTGGCCCCTCCTTTTTGTTGTACCTGCCAATTCTCAAGCAATTGGGTGTTAGTTACCTCACTTTCACCAACAATGTCATCCTCCAAACTGAGACCTTCTACTGCTCGAAGGCCTCCCAGCTCACTACAAATAAATTCGGTACCATCCACATGTTTGCCTACTGTTGCACGTTCTCCGGGTGGTTTGAGCTTGAAAAATGTGTAATTTTAACTTCCTGACAAATTTGAAAATATCAATGCGCGTTTGCGCAAATTCAAAGTTTTTTTGTGGACAAAAGGATAAGCCCAATCGAAGTGTCGAATTTTCTTCATTCGTGAGCACTTTATCTGTCAGGTTAATGATGGTAAGATTATCTTGGGGATCAGTGGGGTCATAGTTCAGTTCTTCTTCTTGAAGAACTTCTTCATGCTGCGTGTTACCGGAGGAGAGCTTAGTGGATTTCTTCCAGCGGCCCCCCCGCCGCGTCTTCCTCTTTGTCCTTGGTTGTCCGGGGGTTTTCCTCTTCCTCCCTCCAGTTGGTTGTTGCGCATTACATGATATTCCACATGAAAAGAAGAAGCATCTTCAGCGCTATCCTCACTCCTAATGTCCTCCTGATTTGCATCGGACTCCGAGGTAGCCGGTTCGGTAGATGCAGGACCGCCCGTCTTTTTCTTCATTTTCAATTGTTTCCTGGTGCTGTCATACTTCTTTGCGAAGGTCAGCACTCTCCCCATCCGATAGTCATTTTCATCCCTTTCAAATTTTTCTTCTTTCCTTTGTTTAATTTTGTTTTCATATTTCTTTAAACGTTTCTTCATAGATTCTCGTTTCTCCCCCAGGGTCACCTGGTCTTCTTCTTTGAGTAACTCATCCTCAATTTCCTTGATCTGTGCCAATGCCTTTTCTCTGTCACTCCAGGCAAAGCGAACGAGAATCTGTAAACTCCCTATGCATGATGCGGCCGTCTGCTCTGCCCATGCATCTAGTAGTTTGGGGTCCGGATTCTCGTACGCTGGGATGGTGTATATTCGCAAACCTCTGGGAACGCGATCGACCTCAATGTAGTTTTGCAGCGAGGTCGCCTCCCACCACTTTCTGATCTCGCGTTCATATAAACGCTCCAATGAGGTCAGTTTAGATTGCAGGGATGCGTTCTCTCCATTGGCTTGACCTCTGCCAGCCCTTTGTGTACCATCTGTCTTTTTCTTATTTTTAAACATTCCTTGTTCCGCCTCTCTTCTCTCTGCTTCGCAAAACATAATGAAGGTAGTGCAGCCGCAACTACCTATAAGTATGCGGAAAAACCCCCTTCACTCTAAGTATAATGCCCACAGTGTGTGTCAAGAAAGTCTTTGTATGCGCACACTGCGCCTTACCCGGAGCTGAGTCTCTGCCTGTGATGAGCGTTCGTATAAGTCAATGGCAGAAGTTCCGGATATCAGGAAATGCAAGGCTTTTCAGGGCAAACTCGGTGCAGCTGGTACCAAATCCAATAGCTCCCAGACACCAACCAATTGCACACACGAGTGGGTGCACACGAAAACGGGGGTGTACCCGTTTTTTAAATTACGCTCAAAAACTCCCAGGAAAATGACTCCAAAGGAAAGTAGCACACGCAGGGGAGGTTTCCACAGGTATTTAATGGAGAAACCAACAGCAACGACGCGTTTCGCCTTGGGGCTTCGTCAAGTTGTGCAGAGAGCCGAGGCATGCGTCGGATATAAAAGGACACCATGTAAATTCATGAAACAAAGGTAGGACTATACAGTACTTTCATGGTCGCCATGTTGGAATGGTGAAATTAATGTAAACGATTACACGCAATTCAAAATGATATCATCATGAATACAGTTATTCCGCAATACCAAAGAAATGTACAAATAAAGGATGCCTTTGCAAGACCCAATAATTTCGAATATCGAAATGCAAGTCACAACCTATTGATATGAATTAAGCCCGTAATGGGCAGCGGGACACCTCCACAGACTTTGTGATATTAGAAAAATACGCTATGTACACAATAAATAAGCAAAGTCAACAAGATGACGCATGTGGCAAAAATCCACCAGAATTCATGCGCCTCAACCCTCGTTAATATAAAAGATAGAGCTGCATATACAATATGTCTGTAGATGTGGAGTAATGTCTAGTAATGTCTATTGTATAGTCCTACCTTTGTTTCATGAATTTACATGGTGTCCTTTTATATCCGACGCACGCCTCGGCTCTCTGCACAACTTGACGAAGCCCCAAGGCGAAACGCGTTGTTGCTGTTGGTTTCTCCATTAAATACCTGTGGAAACCTCCCCTGCGTGTGCTACTTTCCTTTGGAGTCATTTTCCTGGGAGTTTTGGAGCGTAATTTAAAAACGGGTACACCCCCGTTTTCGTGTGCACCCACTCGTGTGTGCAATTGGTTGGTGTCTGGGAGCTATTGGATTTGGTACCAGCTGCACCGAGTTTGCCCTGAAAAGCCTTGCATTTCCTGATATCCGGAACTTCTGCCATTGACTTATACGAACTCTCATCACAGGCAGAGACTCAGCTCCGGGTAAGGCGCAGTGTGCGCATACAAAGACTTTCTTGACACACACTCAGGGCATTATACTTAGAGTGAAGGGGATTATACAGCATACTTATAGGTAGTTGCAGCTGCACTTCCTTCATTATGTTTTGCGAAGCAGAGAGAAGAGAGGCGGAACAAGGAATGTTTAAAAATAAGAAAAAGACAGATGGTACACAAAGGGCTGGCGGAGGTCAAGCCAATGGAGAGAACGCATCCCTGCAATCTCAACTGACCTCATTGGAGTGTTTATATGAATGCGAGATCAGAAAGTGGTGGGAGGCGACTTCGCTGCAAAACTACATTGAGGTCGATCGCGTTCCCAGAGGTTTGAGAATATACACCATCTCAGCGTACGAGAATCCGGACCCCAAACTACTAGATGCATGGGCAGAGCACACGGCCGCATCATGCAAAGGGAGTTTACAGATTCTCGTTCGCTTTGCCTGGAGTGACAGAGAAAAGGCATTGGCACAGATCAAGGAAATTGAGGATGAGTTACTCAAAGAAGAAGACCAGGTGACCCTGGGGAGAAACGAGAATTTATGAAGAAACGTTTAAAGAAATATGAAAACAAAATTAAACAAAGGAAAGAAGAAAAATTTGAAAGGGATGAAAATGACTATCGGATGGGGAGAATGCTGACCTTCGCAAAGAAGTATGACAGCACCAGGAAACAATTGAAAATGAAGAAAAAGACGGGCGGTCCTGCATCTACCGAACCGGCTACCTCGGAGTCCGATGCAAATCAGGAGGACATTAGGAGTGAGGATAGCGCTGAAGATGCTTCTTCTTTTCATGTGGAATATCATGTAATGCGCAACAACCAACTGGAGGGAGGAAGAGGACAACCCCTGGACAACCAAGGACAAAGAGGAAGACGCGGCGGGGGGGCCGCTGGAAGAAATCCACTAAGCTCTCCTCCGGTAACACGCAGCATGAAGAAGTTCTTCAAGAAGAAGAACTGAACTATGACCCCACTGATCCCCAAGATAATCTTACCATCATTAACCTGACAGATAAAGTGCTCACGAATGAAGAAAATTCGACACTTCGATTGGGCTTATCCTTTTGTCCACAAAAAAACTTTGAATTTGCGCAAACGCGCATTGATATTTTCAAATTTGTCAGGAAGTTAAAATTACACAAATTTTTCAAGCTCAAACCACCCGGAGAACGTGCAACAGTAGGCAAAAATGTGGATGGTACCGAATTTATTTGTAGTGAGCTGGGAGGCCTTCGAGCAGTAGAAGGTCTCAGTTTGGAGGATGACATTGTTGGTGAAAGTGAGGTAACTAACACCCAATTGCTTGAGAATTGGCAGGTACAACAAAAAGGAGGGGCCAGTGATTTTAAACCGGCCTCCACATTTATGCCAATCATGGGCGCTGATGCCATTGACACTTTTTCTGATGCCGTATTAAGGGATCTGACGAGATTGCGCACCACCTGCAAACATGGCCATAATAAAAAGGATAACTTCACCAAAAACCAACAGCTTGCTCTAACTACTCTCTGTGAAGACTCAGGATTGGTATGTAAACCTTCTGACAAAGGGGGGAATATTGTTCTTCTCACTGCCACCCAATATGAGACGGAGGCCCTTCGTCTATTGGGAGATATTAACACTTATGCTGCCGTGAATGAAAGAACTTCCAATCAAAGTGTGGTAGACTATCACGAGATGATATCTAAATGGCACAACGTTAATATGCTGAACACAGATGAATATTTGTTTTTACGTTGTTTGAGCCCCGTGATCCCCACTTTTTACTACCTTCCTAAGGTACACAAAGATTTGGTAAATCCTCCGGGCAGGCCTATAGTGGCTTCTAATGGGAGTTTGACTGAAAACCTTTCCATTTATGTGGACTCATTTTTGTCCCCTTTGGTGATGTCCCTAAAATCCTATCTTAGAGACACTAAACATTTCCTAAATTGTATTGATGAAATTGCCTGGAAGAACACTTATTGTATGCTGGTACTTGACATCACCAGTCTATACACGTGTATAGCACATGGTGATGGTCTTAAAGCCATGTCTAGCTTTTTGGAAAAACGTACAGTGAAATTTTATGAGCACAATAAGATGTTAATGGAATTTATGAGGTTTAGTCTCTACAATAACATATTTCTGTTTGGCAAGCAATTGTACAGACAAATGGCTGGAGTCGCTATGGGTGCCTGCTCCGCCCCCAGCTTCGCGAATCTTTTCGTGGGGTGGTGGGAGGAGCAGGGTACCTGGAGCGAGCAACATTCCGAATGGGACAGCAAAATTATAAGGTGGTATCGTTATATTGACGACTTGTTTATCATCTTAGACTGTCCTGTCGATATTGCCAATAACTTTGTAGAGGCCCTTAATGATAATGACATCAACCTCAAGTTCTCAGGTACTATCAGTCAAACTTCTGTGAACTATTTGGACCTTACGGTCTACATCGATAGCCATGGTTCCATACAGACTAAATTATTTAGGAAAGAGACGGCGGGTAATTCCACGTTATTTGCCACCAGCAGTCATCCCGCCAATTAGTGGATAGCATCCCCTATGGGGATCTACTAAGATTACGGAGAAATAACTCTAATGATGGTGATTTTGAAAAAGCAGCACTTGCTAGCATGTTGAGATTTCGAGTAAGGGGTTATGGTGACAAGGTGCTCCACAAAGCTTATGAGAGAGTAAAGAAAATGAAACGTAAAGAGCTTCTGAAGACCAAAAAGAAAAATAGATCTAGTAATGGGAGCTTCCGACTCATTACCACTTTCTCTAATAATGCTGGGCAGATTAAGCAAATCTTAAGAAAAAATTGGAATATCTTATTGTCAGACAGCATTATCAAACCAGACTTACCTACGAATCCCCTCATAACATTCAGAAAAGCTAGATCCCTACGGGATCACCTGGTCTCCAGTCACTATTGTGTACCTGAAATAACACCCAAGTTACCTGTCCTCAATGGCTTCTATCCTTGCGGCCGTTGCAAGGCTTGTAAATATAGTAAGCGGACGCTTACTTACAAGATACAGGGTGTCACCATTCCGAAAAGAATTAGCAAATTTCTAACTTGTTCCACGCCTTATGCTATTTACTGTTTAACATGCCCTTGCGGCCTAAAGTATATTGGCAGCACTACTAATGCAGTAAAATTGCGTGTATTAGAACACATGCGTGCAATTGCTAAGAAGGATGACGCCTACCCGGTGGCTAGGCATTTTGCCAAAATGCATAAAAGCAACAGGGACCTGTTAGCTTATATATGCATTGACAGTGTGCCATTTAACATTAGAGGTGGGGATCGTCTGCTTAAACTTAGACGACTTGAATCTAGGTACATTATAGATTTACAGAGTAAATACCCGTATGGCCTCAACATGCATGAGGAATTATCAGTCCATTTAGGTTAACTGGATGGATATGATCTCCTGTGATTTTCAGCATATATTTGAGTATATATTGCAGCTCTTCCTCATTTTTCCTTGACTGTGCCTTTCCTTATTATAATATGTGTTTCTTAATGATTTTACATATTGTTTATGGTTTTATATTGATATATTGTGACATTGACTCCATGTTTCATACTTGATACATTGATTGTTGCCCATCCAGGGCGTTATAGAAACGAGACATTACTCCACATCTACAGACATATTGTATATGCAGCTCTATCTTTTATATTAACGAGGGTTGAGGCGCATGAATTCTGGTGGATTTTTGCCACATGCGTCATCTTGTTGACTTTGCTTATTTATTGTGTACATATCGTATTTTTCTAATATCACAAAGTCTGTGGAGGTGTCCCGCTGCCCATTACGGGCTTAATTCATATCAATAGGTTTTGACTTGCATTTCGATATTCGAAATTATTGGGTCTTGCAAAGGCATCCTTTATTTGTACATTTCTTTGGTATTGCGGAATAACTGTATTCATGATGATATCATTTTGAATTGCGTGTAATCGTTTACATTAATTTCACCATTCCAACATGGCGACCATGAAAGTACTGTATAGTCCTACCTTTGTTTCATGAATTTACATGGTGTCCTTTTATATCCGACGCACGCCTCGGCTCTCTGCACAACTTGACGAAGCCCCAAGGCGAAACGCGTCGTTGCTGTTGGTTTCTCCATTAAATACCTGTGGAAACCTCCCCTGCGTGTGCTACTTTCCGTTGGAGTCATTTTCCTGGGAGTTTTGGAGCGTAATATATTTATATATATAAAGGTGTATATATATATATCACCTACTGGCGGTCGCCAGTAGGTAGTTATGGTTAGGACCTACTTTCCATAGGAAATCCACAACATTCCTTTTGGAATAACTTTGGCGCTGGTAGACGAATCTTCACGAATTTCTCCAAGAAAATGGCCTGCTCCGCTCCGCTCCTTCCCTGAAAGTATGGGGGTGATTCATCAAGTGGGAGCCAAGAAAAAAGGGGGGTCCCAAAATGTGTTTTCCCCATGCAATTTTCCATAGGGACCTTTAGCCAGGGCTACAGCCCGAACGGGTGAGCGGAATTACTCCAAATTTGGCAGGGACGTAGATTTTGTTTCACAGATTGTGCTTTTTGTTAAATGGTGTAAATCCATTCAGTAGTTACTGAGAAAATCAAAAGTAAATTCGTAGCAATATCTAGAGATGAAGTACAGAGCACGAGCTGCATGCTGATTGGCTGTCAACTGTCTGTCAACACTCGAAACCAGGAAGTGTTGGCAGCCATCTGGTGTCTCGGTAGAACCAAGGCATAAGAAATCAGTGAAACAAACGTGCAAAACATGAAAAGGGGGCTGTGTAGAAACACCCTGACCCCCTAGGCCTGCTCAGGAGGTCCCATAAGGACCCCCAAGCCCCCTCCCAATTTTTTTTGTTGAAAAAATTGCGGGATACGCATATGGTACGCTTACCCTGCCGATCCTCCAATAAATTAAGGCACCACTCTGCAAACGCACCCCTTGGTGCATCTGCAGAGGGGGAAATAATTCCCCTTGAATACTGGGGGTCCCTTGGGGCCAAGAAGCCCACCAAGAATGTCCAGTATGTGCCAGGGGGCTGCCTTGCAGAGAGGTGTAAAGAGGCCACGCCCCTTTTTACACCTCTCTGCAACACAGCCCCCTGGCGCATACTGGAGGCTCATGGTGGCTAGTTGGCCCCCAGGGACCCCCAGTATTCAAGGGGAATTATTTTCCCCTCTGCAAACATGCCAGGGGGGGGCCTTACAGTGACATGTAAATAGGTCCACCCCTTTTTACACATCTCTGCAACGCTGCCCCCTGGCGCGTTTGTAGAGGAGGAACTAATTCCTCTTGCATACTGGTGGTCCCTGGGGGCCAACTAGCCCACCAGGAACGTCCAGTATGCGCAAGGGGGCTGCGTTGCAGAGAGGTGTAATGAGGCCCGCCCCTTTTTACACTTCTCTGCAAGGCAGACCCCCCGCCGGGTTTGCAGAGGGGGAACTAATTCCTCTTGAATACTGGGGGTCCCTGGGGGCCAACTAGCCCACCAGGAACCTCCAGTATGCGCCAGGGGGCTGCGTTGCAGAGAGGTGTAAAAAGGGGCGTGGCCTCTTTACACATCTCTACAAGGCAGCCCCCTTGCGCGTTTGCAGAGGGAAAACCCCCAGTATTCAAGGGGAATTATTTCCCCCTCTGCAAATGTGCCAGGGGGCTGCCTTGCAGAGACATGTAAACACCTCTCTGCAATGCAGCCCCCAGCCGTGTTTGCAGAGGGGTAACTAATTCCCCTTGCATACTGGGGGTTTTCCCTCTGCAAACGCCCCTTTTTACTCCTCTCTGCAACGCAGCCCCCCTGGTGCATACTGGAGGTTCCTTGTGGGCTTGTTGGCCCCCAGGGACCCCCAGTATTCAAGGGGAATTAGTTCCCCCTCTGCAAACGCACCAGGGGGCTGCCTTGCAGAGACGTGTAAAGAGGACACGCCCCTTTTTACAGGTGTCTGCAAGGCAGCCCCCTGGCATATACTGGAGGTTCCTGGTGGGCTAGTTGGCCCCCAGGGACCCCCAGTATGCAACGAGAATTAGTTCCCCTCTGCAAATATGCCAGGGGGCTGCCTTGCAGAGAGGTATAATGAGGCCATGCCCCTTTTTACACCTCTCTGCAACGCAGCCCCCTGGCGCATACTGGAGGCTCCTGATGGGCTATTTGGCCCCCAGGGACCCCCAGTATGCAAGGGGACTTAATCCCCCAACTTAGAACGTGCTACGGGGCGCGTTTGCACAGTGGTGGAGGTAGGGGGCGGGGCTTGAGGTGATATGTGTGCAAACATGCCCTGTGGCGCGTTTTAAGTTGGGGAATTAATTCCTCTTCAATCCAGAGGTCCCAAATGAGCCAACTATTCCAACAGGTACCTCCAGTAAGCACCACCGGAGCTGCGTTGCAGAGTGTTGTAAAAAGGGAGCGTGCCCTCTGAACACCTCTCTGCAACACAGCTCCCTGGCGCATACTGGAGTTACCTGGTGGGCTAGTTGGCTCACAAGAGACCTCAGGATTGAAGTTTAATTAATTCCCCAATCTAAAACGTGCCACAGGGCGTGTTTGCATACATGTCCCCTCAGGGCCCGCCCCCTTCCTTCCCTATTGAGCACAATATTCCTCTAAAATCACAGAACTACGAATTCCGATTTACTCACCTGTTATCAGGAGAGACGTCAGTGCTGCATCTTTGAATCCACTACTGATCCTGAAAAGTAATTCTAACCATACTTACAGTAACTTGAATGTCCTTCCATGGGCTAACATTGACTGGTTTCACTTGGAAATTCTTCTAAGTGTGGAGTTTTGGAACTTAAAAAAATTCCTCTAAAATCAGCCGAACTACGAATTCCGATTTACTCACCTGTTATCAGGAGAGACCTCAGTGCTGCATCTTTCAGCCCACTACTGATCCTGAAAAGTAATACTAACCATACTTACAGTAACTTGCATTTCCTTCCATATGCTAACATTGACTGGTTTCACTTGAAAATTCTTCTAAGTGTGGAATTTTAGAAGTTTAAAAAATTCCTCTAAAATCAGCCGAACTACGAATTCCGATTTACTCACCTGTTATCAGGAGATACCTCAGTGCTGCATCTTTCAGCTCACTACGGATCCTGAAAAGTAATTCTACCCATACTTACAGTAACTTGAATTTCCGTCCATTGGCTAACATAGACTGGTTTCACTTTGAAATTCTTCTAAGTGTGGAGTTTTGGAATTAAAAAAAATTCCTTTAAAATCAGTCGAACTAAGAATTCCGATTTACTCATCTTTTATCAGGAGAGACCTCAGTGCTGTATCTTTCAGCTCACTACTGTCACTGAAAAGTAATTTTAACCGTACTTACCAGTAACTTGAATTTCCTTCTGTAGGATATCATTGCCTGCTATATAAAATATATATAAATTTAAAAAATATAAAATTAAAATAAAAAAATATTACAATTTTAATATTTTTAAAACTTTTTTATAATTTATATAAAAAATATGTAATGTAATTTAAAAAATAAAATATCTAAAAATAAATACTTTAAAACAATGTAGTAAATCAATATAAAAATATAACAATTAATACATTTAAAAATGATCAGTTACAAAACCTTTGAAATTCACTGAAAAAACCCATAGGTTTCAGCCACGTTATAGTTAGGAATTAGCATTTAAAAAACCTTAGAAATTCACTGAAAAAACCATAGGTTTCAGCCACGTTAGAAGTTAGGAATTAGCATTTAAAAAACCTTGCAAATTCATTGAAAAAACAGTAGGCTTATCACATGTTTCAGTTAGCTGGACATTTCACTCATACAAAACCATTGAAATTCCCCAGTTATTGTTAGTTCAGCGAACTATAACTCGCTCGCCCACAATGCACCGCTGATGGCGTCACATATTACATCACTCATGACATGGCCAGTGACATCACTGATGACATCACTGATGACATCTCAAATGACATCACTGTCGACATCACTGATGTTTTCATCCTTGTGAAAGAGTGGCAGACCTCCTCTCACCCTAATGTAACCTTTGATACACACATTCAAAAATAGAAACTACAATTTTCAAAAAAATTGAGATACCAATACCAGTTACAACAACCTATTCAGTAATTCCAACATCTACATACACATCAACTCATTCACCAACAGTTCGATATAGTCACTCATACATGTACTCACTCATCATATGTACTTATACATCTATACATCCTGTTTCACACCGATACTCATCCATAGAGTTACTTACACACATACTCACACATGCAAATAAACTATCAAACATCCATTTACTTGCATATACAGCTATACACACACCACTACACTTACTTACACAGAAACATACACATACTTACTCTCTTAAACAATCACTTATAGAAACACATACTTATTTATACATGAACTCTTCCAATCTCTCACTCTCACATATACTCACGTATATACATAAAAACTCACATATACTAGTTTAAAACATATGTAGTTTCTCATAAAGATACTATTGAGACAGTCATTCTCTCACTAACACACCCATACACACACTCATCCACCCATACAGTCCTGCACACATGCTGTCTTCAAAACACATACAAACAGTGTGTCACTTATTACTGCATCTATGCGCTAAGTAATATCCCCACCAAACCATACAGACACTCATACTGATTCTCAAAAAACCAACTAATAACCCATATAGACACTCATGTAGCTACTCACCAACCCATGCAGCCACTTATACACAAAATGAGACACTGATACAGATATTTACATATTTAAACATTACTCGCTAATACATGTATTCACTAAGATACGCTTAATAAGTCAGTTATACAATCATTTTTACAAAAAAACATCCATTTAGACACCTATTTACCCATTTATTCTTCCATTGACCTTTAGATATACATATATAAAAAATATTAATTTTTCAGAAAGACACACATTCACTGGATGATGTCATCAGTGATGTCATCAGTGATGTCATTTGAGATGTCATCAGTGATGTCATCAGTGATGTCACTGACCATGGCATGAGTGATGTAATTTGTGACGTCATCAGCAGTGCATTGCAGGCAACCGAGTTGTAATTATCTGAACTAACTATAACGGGGGAATTTCAATGGTTTTGTATGAGTGATATGTCCAGCTATTTATAATATGTTATTAAATTATTAAATTTTATGGGGGTCCCAGAGGGGCCCCCCAGCCCCAGGGATCGTCACCTCCCGGGGCTACAAGAAAAAATGGTAGGGGGGGGCTCCAAGGTCCCCAAAGTCACGGGGACCACCAGCTCCCGGGGCTTTATGTAATGTGGGAGGGGGCTGCGTGGCCCCCCACCTGAAGCACTCGCGGCCCCTGTCATCCCCCGGGGCTAAAACAATAATAATAGGGGGGCTCCAAGGTCCCCAAAGCCCCTGGGAACCACCACTCCCCGGGGCTTTATGTATTGTGGGAGGGACGGCTAATGCAGTGTTCCAGGGGGCCCACCCCGCCCTCCCATAGTAAGGAAATCTGTTCTCTCTATCAAAATCTAAACCAGATTGGTTTTCCACATGGGGAGCTGCAAGTTAGTAGCTCTCCATGTGGAAAAGCAATGCCGGCTCCCAAACACGTAGAGGTTGTGCACGAAAGGCGCCGGAGTCGTGCACCCTACAGATTATGAGTCGTGCATCCAGCATGTGCACACCAGAGGGCCGCACTGAGCGCCAAGCGACTTCTAATTTTACCGTAAAAAAATAGCCCCTATCAGTAATTTCTAATATCCCCGGGGATCCCACTCCTGGGTCTTATAAAAAATGTTGGGGACCGTAGGGGGAGCCAAAATGCCCTCACGGTCCAGCCAGCTCCCCACTTCCTTCAGGAGCCGGCATTGCTATTCTACATGGGGAGATGCTAACATGCATGTGGAAAAGTAATCTAGTTTGGATTTTGAAAGATTGAACAGATTTCCCTGCTCTCTCTTTCAAAATCCAAACCAACTTTGCTATAGGAGGGCGGGAGCCGCGAGACTCCCACCTTCTCATAGGAAACAGCAGTGTCCTGGGGGTAGCACCATTTATTTTATAGCCCCGGGGGTTAGCTCTCACTCTGCATAGCAAACAGCAATGTTGAAAAAATCTTCCAGTAAGATAACAAAGGAATTTGAAGTCCATTTTCGCCGTTTTTGTTCTAGTTTGCTGCCGTTAAAGCGACAACAATTTTAATGCCGTGTTTGTTAATATGACCCTAAGTTTTGTAATGTCGACAATCCCGTCTCCCATTTAAATAGGTACAAAGTATTTATTGAAGTGCATTGTGAATCGTGAAGCAACTCTGTCGAATTGAAAGGGCTGTGTACTTCTGTTGCTCATAATGCAAATATGGGCCGATTTATAAGTTCATTGCGTTACTGTTGCATCATTTTTAAGATGGGAAAAGTGATGCAAAAGTGGCTCAAGGGGCTTGTAAATCTGCTACACAGTGTTCTGTCTTACTTCACTTTCCTTTCTGTAATGTAGAGGATCCTGGGTAAATATCACGGATTGTGTAAAGTCAGTACCTTTCAACCCTACCCCCAAACTGCTTACTGCCTGTTACCATGGTAACAGTTCATGGAACACTTTAGTGAGCACAGAGGTTAGACGTTCACCACACTATGTTGCTAATCAAAACAGTTACTGTGCTGGAGTTTTATAAGTTTTCCATAGGAACCGTTAGTCCTAGAAGAAATGAGTGGAAAATATAATAAAGAAAATAGCTGGGGTTCGCTGGGGCCCCCACAGTCCCAGGGCTTCACTCATGTTGGGAGGGGGGTGCAGTAGACTGTGTAAATTATAGCGGGAAAACAACAATGCGGCTTATTGCGGCTTTTCTTTAATACAATGTGGAAGAATGTTTATTTATTAGGCAGTGTTCACTTTTGTTACAGATAGAGTCACTTTGTTACAGCAAATTTATTCATATGTAGGACTTCGTGTTCTGTATGTGTGCGTGGAACAAATTGTATGCTTAATTGGCTAAGGTGTTCCAACAACAAGCTTAATGTTCATTGGGTGCGAACTATTGAAAGCAGAAGTGTTTTCTGCAAATCACATCTGCTCTGGAGAGTAGCAAGGAGATCTAATTGGCTTAGATGTTGTAAGGAGGACTTTCCTGAGCTTTATGTTGGTTGGTTGCGAACTATTGAAAATAGAAGTGTTGCCAGCCATTCACTTCCGCTCTGTAGAGTAGGAGGGACATCTGATTTGCTGACGTGCTCCAAGGAGGACTTTCCCAAACTTAATATTGATTAGCTGTGAACTGTTGAAAGTAGAACTGTTGTCAGCAATTCCTTCCTCTCTTCGTGGAGTATTAGCTTCATTTCATTGGGTAAAGTGTTCCAAGCGGGACCTTACGAAGCTTAATGTTCATTGGCTATGAAGCATTAAAAGTAGAGGTTTTGGCAGTCATTCCTTCCTCCTCTGTGGAACAACATAGACATTTTATTGGCTAAAGTGTTTCAAGCACAAGTTTGCTCCTTTTTGGGTGGGAATGGTTCACTGTTGTCAGTGATTTTGAGACGCACTTCCAAAGGAGTATGGGAAAAGAAAGTAGTAGAGGGGAGGTTAGGAACACTAATAACTCTGTACAGTGGTCAAAAGGGGTTGGTAGGGATTATGAAGGTAAACATTGATTTTATATGTTTTAAGGGCCATTTATATAATTGCCGTGTTGTGTACAAATCACGACGGAAAAATTACAGTGTCTTGCGGTGTTTTTTTATCATGTTTGTGGGTGGGGTACTTCCCAGGAGCACTATTTACTTATAATGTGGTGTTTACTTTTCTGATGGGGAGGTGTGGTTGCGCAGCACACATTTCAGTCTCGGTTTGAAACAGTTATTATTTAGCAAATACCAATAAACTTTCTTCAGGAACTGACGCTGTATATATGAAAGGGGTGACAATTAAAAAGGGAATTTCATAAAATATCAGTTAAGCGTGGCCATACCCTCCTTTTAGTGCTATAGTTTGTAAAAGTGTTGTCCCATATTCTTGATAATGTAGGAGGGCATCAGTTACTTTTAGATAAAGTAGAATATAAGTGCTACAACAAACATTCCCACACTACATTATCTGAGGTCAGGAGAACAAGTAAAAAACAGATAAATACAAGTGACTTCATGTTACATAGAAATGTATGCATTATTATTTTTCAATTTTGTATTCTGTAGAATTCACAAACGTTCTGTCGTAGTGCTTAGAGATCGCACACTGATCCGCTAAGAAATCACATACTCACTTAAGAATATATAGGATAGTACTATTATAATATACAGAACTGGTCCTATATATTCTTTAGGGAGAAGGTGAATAGGAAACCCCAAATGAGAAGAATAGAAATTAGAAAATAACATGTAAAAATGTAGGGTTTATCAAATATTTAAAGTAGCAAAGTATGTATGAAAGCTATATTTTTTATTCTGCAATTTCGTAAAATATGCTCCCTGAAAAAAATATCTGATCAAGTACGTTCTAATGTTTCATAAGCTGTATTACAGATGGCGCCGAAAAACCTCCTATTCCTCTTCTGTAACAACAGGACAATCTATTACAATATAACGATTGATACCATTGTTACACTAAAAAGAAAAGGAAAATAAAGTTATCTATTTAACAGAACATCCATTACGAAATACTTTCGAGCGGTAATTATTTTCTGAGCTTCTTTTTTCCGCGAGGTCAAAAAGTTTGATCTTCGTGGCGACGGGTCATAAACTCCTCTGAGATCATTGTAGTGCTGTTACGCTCTAGTTGATGCACGCACACGCACCCCTACATCCGCAGGCCAGGCGTGGCCTGCGGGGCTGAATAAAAGGGGGGCGTGCGCTCGTGCAGGTCACTTCCGACTGCCACGGTGTGTGAGCCTGAGTCGTTGCCTGCTGCGCGTCCTGCCCCTGTGCACGTGACTGGGCGTTAGCCAGGCCTACATACGGCAAGCCACACACCAACACCACATTGGCGATGAGCGGAGGGGGCCCAACCCTCGCCCGCACACCAGAGACTCGACGGAGCAGTCTGCTCCTGTCCGCGGTGCCTACCGCGTATGTCCTGGTTGCTGCACCTGCATCGTCGGAGCCGGTGCGCTCCGCTCCACTGTTCCCCCCTGCTGGGGCCTGGCTCTCCTCCCCTCTGCTGATCCGCGGGGGTAGTGAACACAGCCGCTGGCCATCGCTGCACCGCCCACACTGATAACGGCGACGGGATGCCGTTTGCCACTCATCAGGCGTGGCCCGCGCTTCTGCCACACCCGGCCATTCCACACGCATCTCGCGTATGCGGCGGGAAAGTCGCCCTGCCAAGTCTCACGCATCTCGTGTGCAACGCGTTTCTCGGCCTGCTGAGGCCTGGAGGACCTTACCCGCTGCTGGAGTGACATCTGCTGGAGCACGAGTGAGCTGGCAGTTGGTCAAGGAGG
The DNA here is from genome assembly GCF_964263255.1 of Lissotriton vulgaris. Classification (NCBI taxonomy): domain Eukaryota; kingdom Metazoa; phylum Chordata; class Amphibia; order Caudata; family Salamandridae; genus Lissotriton; species Lissotriton vulgaris. Next base: position 188,625,069 of record NC_141695.1, read on the forward strand.
GGCCACAATTCTCTCCTACCACTGACCGGCCGCAAGTCGCGAGGTGCAGGTGGAAGACATCGCGCTACTGCCACGAGGGTGCCGCAAAAGGAGGGGAAGAAGGGTGAAGTACAAAGACTAAGGTACACGCGCTACCGCAGCCTTGGAGGGGACAAACCGAACTAAGGGCACTCCCTTTCCACCCTTAGAGGGTTTACGCCATGGGGGACGGAGATGCACCAGAGCCTGTCATCAACATCCCGTTCCAACACGGTGCAGCCGGAGTACTGCCGCCCTTCAGCGAAGCCATAGACCCGTCCACGGCCTCACCACGATGGAAAATTTGGCTTGAAAGATTGGAGAACTACTTCGTGGTTACGAGGGAAACGGATGACGCTGTGAAAAGGTCATTACTACTCCACTACGCAGGGGATGAGATCTTTAGACTTTTCAAACACCTTCCTAACACGGGAGCGGCCGACAGCTACACGGAGGCCGTTGCCGCCCTCAACGGCCATTTTGATCCCCAGTTGAATGTAGACTTTGAGGTATTCAAGTTGGGGCAAGCACGTCAACGCGACGGAGAGTCAATGGAACAGTTCCACACCCGCGTCAGGGAGCTAGCCAGTTCCACCGACGAGGACCAACCAAGGGCCATAAGGAGACAACATATTCAAGGATGTCGGGATAAGACACTAAGAGGACAAATCCTACGCAAACCAGGGATTTCTCTAGAAGACATCCTCATCCTGGCCAGATCCCACGAGCTCTCAGACGTCAGAGCGACGGCCATGGAACATGCCCTACACAAAAGACCCGTCAAAACGGAAACCATCAAAGTGGAACGCGCAGACACCGTGCGACCCCGACCACGTGGTCAGGCACAGAAAGGATACCGGAGAAACTCACCTCAAGCCCGTTGTGGGTACTGCGGCCATGAACCCCACGCGGCCAAGGACTACCCGGCCCAGGGACAGACATGTGCGAATTGTGGGATCCCAAACCACTTCGCGTCAGTTTGCCGCAGGAAAAACCAGCCCAAGAATACCAAGAAGGCGTGGACACCCACCAAAGCTGTCCGCCAGTTGTCACTAACTCATCCACCCCCGGAAAAGACGGAAAGACACCTACCCACGATCTACGATGATTCGGACTCGGAAGATGAGGAGGCATACGTCATCTCTTTCGCCCGAGAACTTAAGCAAAGACGACGACCACAACCAACATGTGTGGTACAAATGAGGCAAAACGAAGTGAAGGCCATCCTTGACACGGGTGCCACCGTTAACGTCATGGGACTGCAACAGTTCAACAAGTTACGCCCACGGCCCGAGGTTCTACGATCCAAAACAAGAATCTTTGCCTATGGGGCAGACACACCGCTACCTCTCAAGGGAAAAATCATAATACCCATCAGGGCGGATGAGTCGGAAAACATGGCAACAGTCCACATAATCGACCGGGAAGCTGACACCCTGCTAAGCAGCCACACGGCAGAAGACTTAAAACTGATAGCGTTTGCTAATCGTATCCGTGCCCACCAAGTGGATGAACTGCTGGAGCGTTTTCCTGAACTATTCAGAGGATTAGGGTGTATAAAATGCGAACCCATCAAACTCCACATTGATAAATCTGTCTCCCCCACAGCACTGCTCCACCGCCGGATACCGTTCCACCTCCGCCCGCTGGTGGAGAAGGAACTTGAAAAACTTGAGAACCTTGGTGTTATCGAAAAGGTGACGGGACCCACCCCGTGGGTCTCGCCCATGGTTATCGTAGAAAAGCCCAAGCAACCGGGCGAAATTCGCCTGTTTATCGACATGCGACTGCCAAACACGGCTATCAGGAGGGAAAGACATCTAACGCCCACAATGGACGACATAGTGGCCGACGTAAACGGATCGAAATGCTTCTCGAAAATCGATCTCAATGCTATCTATCATCAATTACCCCTTGCCGAGGAAAGCCGCTTTCTCACTACATTCAGCACTCATCTTGGCCTCCGGCGCTACAAACGCCTCAACTTTGGTATTTCCTCAGCGGCTGAGGTGTTCCAAAATACAATCAGAGAACTCCTGTCTGGACTGCCGGGGGTAATTAATGTCAGTGACGACATTCTAATTCACTCTGCCACCGCGTCCGAGCACTACAAACACCTCCGAGATGTCCTGAAAAGACTGAGCACGTATGGAGCGACACTCCACAAGGACAAATGTCACGCACACGCACCCCTACATCCGCAGGCCAGGCGTGGCCTGCGGGGCTGAATAAAAGGGGGCGTGCGCTCCTGCACGTCACTTCCGACTGCCACGGTGTGTGAGCCTGAGTCGTTGCCTGCTGCGCGTCCTGCCCCTGCGCACGCGACTGGGCGTTAGCCAGGCCTACATACGGCTAGCCACACACCAACACCACAATCATGACTGTGAAAATTATAATATATATATTCACAGTATATGATCAAAAGGTGGGAACAGACTAAAATCCCAGAAGCTGGTGACGTTGCTTATATATCATTACTCTTTGTGATGACGGGTCATGAACTCCACAGAGATCAGCATAACTGTTACTATTGTAATATACATATTAACAGTATATGATCCCTAGGGGAAAACACACTATCAACTGGAAGGTGGGGACATTGATTGTAAATGTTTAGGGTTTGCGCCAACTGGTCACCACACCTCTGAAGCGAAGTACAGTGTCAATATTATAATATAGAAAGTCACAATATATAAGCTGAAAGGAGCCAGAAAAGGAGCAATGTTTGTTGTAATCTATCTGTTTCTGAAAACAAGCAGTTGACGTTACAGAGCAAAAGGGAAAAACATGCAATAACACTTTTTTCTAGATATAAATGTTTAAATATTGACAAATACCCACAAATTATAACTCTCTACTATGCCATAATGAAACAGCTTAGAACTCCGGAATATGTTTGTTGACGCAAAACAAGAATCCAATGCTACAAAAGGGAACCTGCATCACAGATTGGCGACGCAGAAATAACTTGCGAAAATGGAACTAATCGCACAATAGGTGTGGTTTATATAGTTTTTGGTTGTTTAGTAGTCTATGGAAGGAAGATTCGGCTCCGCCTATGTAGAGGTCAAGTTTTACAGTTTACATATGCTCACATTTTAACTGTTTTACTTGTGCACGTGTTGGGAAAAGATACAAACTGTGCAGCTGTAAACTTTTCGATTTCCATAGTAACACATATAAGGTCCTTATTATCTACATACATTGGAGAGTTTAAAAAGTGTTACCCGGTAAACTGTGTCCCTTGCATTCTCATGATTAAAAACATCTAAATAGAAGATATAAAAAACAAATATCTTAACAATAGAAGAAAAAAAACGTATTAATGTTTGTTATCACTATGCTTTTTAATTTAAAAAAATGCCAGCATTTGTAAAGCGCGCCGGCGCTTGGGGCGTTGGGAAGATTAAGCAAAGTGTTACCTACAGTGAGATAGTGGTGGGCTAAGATGCTGATGGACTTTGGAATCGAACTGTTAACGCTGTTCTTGAAAGTCAGGTTTTATTGGTGCTGCATCATACTTCTACCACACTTTTATGTTAAGTACTGCTAATTAAGTTGAAAATATTCTTAAATTATAAGTAGGGCTCCTTGATTTATGTATTTACTGATTTTTACAGATAAATACAGACTGCAAAGTATTTATTTTCCTCTCTGTACTTATTATAAAGTGTGGATAAATATGGAAATTGGGTTATTTTTTGAGCATTTGTAAATGCTGTCAATGATGAGTAGTAGGCCAATAGGTCTGTTGTTCTAAAAGTAAGAGGGTAAAAACAATCAAATACTTTTAGTAAAGAGCCTTAAAGAGCAATATATATCCTTGTATAAGAAAACTTGCACATTTTAGTATGAAGGTTGTGTATATAGTTTATCATCTAAGAGTGTTTACATGAGTAACAATGGTCAGTCTTTCAGCCATGAGTGATATTTATCAGTAAAATAAATGTGGAAATATACTAATTTCAGATTTATTTTTTTACAAAACCCGAAATATATATGGCTAAATACACATACAATTATTTTTTTTTTAAATATGGATAAATACAGATGTCTAAAAAATTAATTTCATAAAACCAGGAGGTATAATTATAAGTTATAAAACACTACTGTTAAGTTTGTATTTACTATAAAAAGTATACACGTATTTTAAAATTTTACTTAACAAACACTATAGATTATAGGGATATTGTAGTTAGAAATTAGCATTTAAAAAGCCTTTGAAGTTCACTAAAAAACATAGGTTTTAGGTAAGTTATACTTAGGAATTATCATTTAAAAACATTAGAAATTCACTGAAAAAACATAGGTTTCAGGGATGTTATAATTAGCTGGACATTTCACTTGTACAAAACGATTCCTGTATTATAGTTAGTTGTACTAAGTATAACTCGAACACCCGCAATCCACTGCTGATGATGTCACATATTACATCATTCATGACATGGTCAGTGACATCACTGATGACATCACTAATGACATCTCAAATGACATTACTGATGACATCACTGATGACATTATGCACGTGACAATCAGATACACCGCAACACACACTAGTATAACCTTTCATCACTCACTGTAAAATACCATGGGGCATATTATCAAGGGGGGCGATAGGCACTTTTCGCCTAATTAGCAGCCGTTTTCGGCTGCTAAGCGGGGAAAATTCTATCGCCCTATTATCAAGCTGTCGCTAATAGCAGTTAGCGACAGCTTGAAGGTGATAGCGAGCGGTTTGGAGCCCGCTTTGCATGTCAGCAATATTTATCACTAATGACATGCAAAGTGGGCGTACCCAACCTATTAGCGACTGAAAGCAGTCGATAACGACGCTATCGCCTATTCACAAGGCTGGTGTAGCGATGCAAATATTCCCGCTATCGCCAAACGCCAAAAACTAACACCTGCTCTGACCAATCCTTAGCCATGTTATCCAATGGGAGGTGGATAACATGGCTAAGAGCATATTCTCAGCGATATTCTCGCATTACGCCGCTATCGCTGGATATTTTAGCGCTATGGAGAAAAACGTTGCTAATAGCATGTTTTCTCCGCTAAAATATACAGCGATAGGCAGAGATTAACAATAAATATTGCTAGTTGTTGGTAATATGCCCCCATATTTGAATCCATTGACACACCAATACAACTTTCTAAAAACCCCCTCAGTGATTCCTAGATCTACACACACATTTAAACACTTGCCTATAGATTCACTCTTACATGCTAACAAAGATCAATAGGACACTATTAAATATACTTAAACACCTACATTGACATTACAAACCAGCACACACCCTTATTCACTTATGCAGTCATCCTACCCAATTATGCAAACAATTGATCATACTTACATTTATTAAACTACACACTTATACAAACACCACATTATTTATTTATATAGATAACTCATACTTAGTGTGTTATAAAATCACTATTACAAGTATACAGTTTTCAATACAGTCACTCAATCACTGATCTATACTTATTTATATACAACATCTGTCACATACATTGCCTTTTATATTTCTACTTTGTTGGACATATATCTTTGAGAAATATATTTACTTATCAACACACCCATAAAGAGATTCACTCACCCAAAACAACTGTTTTCATATACAGTCTTAACCTCATATATGTACTTAATTCACTATTTACACATCTTTAGACAGTTACACACCTTCTACCCAACTACACACACATTCACTCTCTCATATAAATACTCTCTAAACTAATTAAAAACGAATGCAGAGTTTCACATGCCTAGTAACCAACTTATGCAGTAGTTTACACAACAAGACACAGAGTGAAACAAATATTCACACAGTTAAATCACTATCCCATATATTTAGTGAGACACTTTAAATTACTCCAGTACACAATCACAGTAGTACTAAGTCCTCCATCCATCGTCATTAATTCAGATTCCTATATAAATAATAATTATGTAAATATCAAACCAAACCACATTCACTGGATGATGTCATCAGTGATGCCATCAGTGATGTAATTTGAGAGGTCATCAGTGAAGTCATTGACCATGTCATGAATGATGCAATATGTGACATCATCGGCAGAGGATTGCGGGCACGAGAGTTATACTTAGTACAACTAACTATAACAGAGGAATTTCAATGGTATTGTACAAGTGAAATGTCCAGGTAACTATAACACCCCTGAAACCTATGTTTTGTTTAGAGAATTTCTAAGGTTTTCTAACTATAACCTGCCTTAAACCTATGTTTTTTTCAGTGAATATATATATATATATATATATTTCAAAAAGTTTCCCTGCAAGCAAGTCCGCATGTAAACCCTGACTGCCCACAGGATTGGATGGTGACCCCTACTGTTAGCAGCACAAAGCAGAAAGAATACAGTCGCAGACTGATTTGGTTTGGTTCAGATTTTTACTCTCAAAGAGCTAATACACCGGGTTAAGTAGAACTAAGAGTTACACCACTCTGTTCCTATGGTAGCTTCCTAAACCGTCCTCCGCATAAGCGTCGTCCTGACACTCTCCAACGGAGGGCACTGTGCTAAGCAGTGGCCTACAATGCCACTCGACTCTCGAACAACTAGCCAGTTGTTCAGAAACCGTCCCCCGCAGTGGTGCTGGTCCCAGCACCTTCCAACGTGGGGTACAGTCTGTCCTGGTTAAGTGAGTACCAAAGACCCAAGAGTCAGTTGTTGGCTTGCCAGTGCTTGTTTAGCGTGGGACCGCTTACGAGCCTCGGCTCTTCCAGGTAGCCCACACGAGGGCGTGTAGAGTCTTAACGTCCCAAGGTGAATGAGCCGCTGAACTCTCTCCCCGACTTGGGAAATCTTGTCAGAGTGCAACTGACGAGGTCTGTCTATACCCGGAGCAACCGAGTCCGTGTATATGCAAAGTCAGATACGAACTCCGGGAACAGGGATAACAAGGCTGCAAGATTTCGGGCTTCTAAGGCTTCAAAACGGGTTCGCTATCGAATCTCAGTACACAGAACAGGGAACGCGCTTCCCTTACCTTCCCGGCGTCTTCCTTCGGTATCTTCAATATCCGACGCCGTCTCCCGTTGCCGCTTCTGTTTTTATGCGTCACGGATGTTCGCGCATGCGCAGCGCACAGACTCACGGGACCTGTAGTTCTCTCGGCTGCGCGACTGTTCGCACATGCGTGGCGCACAGCCTCCCGGGACAGGTAGTCCCCTCGTCGGCCGTTCTAGTAGTTCCCTGCATTCGGTAATGCGCCATAGCGGAGCTGAACATGACACCGCACTCAAAATCAGGTAAGTTGCACAACAACTTTTATTCCAGATAAAGCGGGCATTTTAGTCCAAGGTTCTCCCTTTTTCCACTCCCTGACGCGTTTCAGAGAAACATTCTCCTTTTTCAAAGGTGATGTGAAGTTCCCACTTTTTCTCCAGCCACAATTCCGCCTTCACTCTGTTATTTTCAAGCCTCCTGTGCGCTCATGCACGGCTTTCATATATTAATTAATTATGCGATGGTGTGTTCGTGCAAGGCATTGTGGTGTTTGTGGTCTTTTAACATTTATTTCCCTCCAGTGGGTTTATGTGCAAACTTCATTATTATTACAGACAAAGAGCAGCCCTCCAGTGGGCTGTTTGGACTGAAAGTCCCACTTCCATCTCATTAAAGTACCTGCATTTGCCATTGTCGATCTGGAATCACTCCAAACCCGGGCCCCTTCATTTAAAGGTGGTGCGTCGACTTCACGGCTGGACCTGCCGTGTAAATATTTCCAAAAGTTTGCCCTGCAAGCAAGTCTACACTCAAAATCAGGTACGTTGCACAACAACTTTTATTCCAGATAAAGCGGGTATTTTAATCCAAGGTTCTCCCTTTTTCCACTGCCTGACGCGTTTCAGAGAAACATTCTCTTTTTTTCAAAGGCGATGTGAAGTTCCCACTTTTTCTCCAGCCACAATTCCGCCTTAACTCTGTTATTTTCAAGGCTCATGTGCGCTCATGCACAGGTTTCATATATTGATTTATTAGGCGCTGGTGTGTTTGTGCAAGGCATTGCGGTATTTGTGGTATTTTAACATTTATTTCCCTCCAGTGGGTTTATGTGCAAACTTCATTATTATTACAAACAAAGAGCAGCCCTCCAGTGGGCTGTTTGGACTGAAAGTCCCGCTTTCATCTCATTAAAGTGCCTGCATTTGCCATCGTCGATCTGGAATCACTCCAAACCCGTGCCCCTCCATTTAAAGGTGTTGCGTCGACTTTACGGCTGGACCTGCCGTGTAAATATTTCCAAAAGTTTGCCCTAAAGGCAAGTCTACACTCAAAATCAGGTACGTTGCACAACTTTTATTCCAGATAAAGCGGGCATTTTAGTCCAAGGTTCTCCCTTTTTACACTGCCTGACGCATTTCAGAGAAACATTCTCCTTTTTCAAAGGCGATGTGAAGTTCCCACTTTTTCTCCAGCCACAATTCCACCTTCACTCTGTTATTTTCAACCCTCCTGTGCGCTCATGCTGTAGTGTAGTTCCTTTATTCCCAATAGGCTCTGCACATTGGAATAACATAAACAGCAGTGTAGACGAGGGGCTGAGGTCATCAAGGTCTCTACTGACTATGTTAGACTTAATTAGTTTTGCCAGCTAGCTCAGAGGTCACTAGAAACTTTCTCGAATGAATAGGGAGGGGTTAACTTCCCTGATTTAGACAGGAAGGGATTAGCTTCTGACAACCATATAACATGACAACTTTGCTCCCCCAGAATAAGGAGTAAATCTCCAGAGTTGTGTGAAAACAATAGACAGCTATTTCACTCAGTCAATCGTGCATGCTTAATTTCACCAGGGTGCAGAGAAATAGAGAGACGGGCATTTTCAGTAAAAGGTGTTATTTTATTGAGCAGTCTTCTTTCTCATGCAAGAGAAATGAATTGCCACAATTGCAACACTTATCATGAAGTTAAGTGTGTACAGTAAAAGGAGTATTATGAAATAATACTGTAAAAGCATTGATATGGTTTCTTAGCCATATGATACTTCAAAACGGATAAAATATTTACATACATAAAAACATTGACTAACAAACTCAACTGGTGCTTCTAAGATACGCCTACCCCGGTGTACCTACCTAAGCCTAATACGTGGGAAGGAGTAAGTAAGTTGCAGTTTTAAGTTAAGTTGGGTTTTTGCCAAGAATCTGAATCAAGAATTCTCTTTAAGGTTTGAATCAGCTCCGTACCTTGGTTATAGAAGGAAGGAGGTCTTGTATCTCGTTCTCAGGACTCGATCTCCCAGTAACCCGCAAGGGTGACTGGAAACACCGGAGCTGGATTTCTCGGCGTGAGAAAAGGCAGCTTCTTTCCCGGTGTGTCAAAGGGAGGGACGGCTTCCTTCGGGTCTCGCATCAGCTGGGCGTCGGATAAGTAGATAGCCGCTCTGCTCCACATCACCGTGTGTTGCTTAAGGCAAGTGTTGGTATATTTATTCCTGTAAGGTGAAGTGTTTGACGTAAGGTTGGACATTAGACGTCAATAAAAGATGTCACTAAGAACGGGCCGTTCTTTTAGTGCTATGACAAATCAAAACAAAGGCATGGGGAATTCCCAGGTTGCTCAAGGTTTGGTTTGTTGAAAGAACTCGTTGTGCTCTCCAGGAGTCTAAGAAAGTAGACTTGCCGTATTTGGGCTGCATGGGCTATGACTAAATATGGGTATGATTCTTATGCCTTTATAAGGACATGATTTATTATAACCATATAAGGGCATAAATCAGGAATATTTAATTAGGGTCCTAGATACATTCACAACAATGCACGGATTTCATATATTGATTAATTAGGCACTGGTGTGTTCGTGCAAGGCATTACGATATTTGTGGTCTTTTAACATTTATTTCCCTCCAGTGGGTTTATGTACAAACTTCATTATTATTACAAACAAAGAGCAGCCCTCCAGTGGACTGTTTCGACTGAAAGTCCCACTTTCATCTCATTAAAGTACCTGCATTTGCCATAGTCGATCTGGAATCACTCCAAACCTGGGCCCCTTCATTTAAAAGTGGTGAGTCGACCTCACGGCTTGACCTGCCGTGTAAATATTTCCAAAAGTTTGCCCTGCGAAAAAGTCGGCACTCAAAATCAGGTAAGTTGCAAAACCACTTTTATTCCAGATAATGCGGCATTTTAGTCCAAGGTTCTCCCTTTTTCCACTGCCTGACGCGTTTCAGAGAAACATGCTCCTTCTTCAAAAGGCGATGTGAAGTTCCCACTTTTTCTCAAGCCACAATTCCACCTTCACTCTGTTATTTTCAAGCCTCCAATGCGCTCATGCACGGCTTTCATATATTGATTAATTAGGCGCGGGTGTGTTCATGCAAGGCATTGCGGTATTTGTGGTCTTTTAACATTTATTTCCCTCCAGAGGGTTTATGTGCAAACTTCATTATTATTACAAACAAAGAGCAGCCCTCCAGTGGGCTGTTTGGACTGAAAGTCCCACTTCCATCTCATTAAAGTGCCTGCATTTACCATCGTCAATCTGGAATCACTCCAAACCTGTGGCCCTTCATGTAAAGGTGGTGCGTCGACTTCACGGCTGGACCTGCTGTGTAAATATTTCCAAAAGTTTGCCCTGCAAGCAAGTCCGCACTCAAAATCAGGTAAGTTGCACAACAACTTTTATTCCAGATAAAGCGGGCATTTTAGTCCAAGATTCTCCTTTTTTCCACTGCCTGACACGTTTCAGAGAAACATTCTCCTTTTTCAAAGGCGATGTGAATTTCCCAATTTTTCTCCAGCCACAATTCCGCCTTCACTCTGTTATTTTCAAGCCTCTTGTGCGCCTATGCACGGCTTTCATATGTTGATTAATTAGGCGCTAGTGTGTTCGTGCAAGGCATAGCGGTATTTGTGGTCTTTTAACATTTATTTCCCTCCAGTGGGTTTATGTGCAAACTTCATTATTATTACAAACAAAGAGCAGCCCTCCAGTGGGCTGTTTGGACTGAAAGTCCCACTTTCATCTCACTAAAGTACTTGCATTTGCCATCGTCGATCTGGAATCACTCCGAACCCGGGCCCCTTCATTTAAAGGTGGTGCGTCGACTTCTCGGCTGGACCTGCCGTGTAAATATTTCCCAAAGTTTGCCCTGCAAGCAAGTCCGCACTCAAAATCAGGTAAGTTGCACAACAACTTTTATTACAGATAAAGCACAGCGTAAGCGGCCGCAAAGCCATGTGACTTTAAAAGAAGAGATTTGATTGTTTCATACAACTGTTGAAACTTCCGTCCCATTTTAATAATTCTACTTTGACTTTCTAAGAAGAAGCATCTCTTCTGAGAATCTTGTCAAATAGAATGAAGTTTACCATATTAACAGCAATGGAGTCATCTTCCAGCCATTCTTCAGAGGAATATTTAATTCCTGAAGAACCTCCAAAGAAGAGGAAAGAAGCTCTAATTTGGCAGTTTTTTACTTTTCCAAAAGGGCAAAAAAAGGTTAATGCTCCAAAAGTAACCAGTTAAATTTTCCAAACTCTTTCAAGGGGTAATCCATCTCAAAAATACTCCTTTGGCACAGCAAATATGGAGCGACACGTGAAGAACTTACACCCCAACAACTTTGTTCGAGCTGCAACATTGAGGTTGATGGACAACTGACCTGCTGCTGCACCAAGCACATCAACTGCTGTACCAGCATTTTCAGCCAGCAGTCCACACCCACAAAATGATCCTGATTTTGCTAAAGTTAAAATTCTATGCATTTATTGCAATAAACCTTTGTGTTATAGGGAACAGTCTATTGACCTGATAAAACGCAGGAAGCAGGAGCATCGCTGTCCTCGACATTAGTTTTAAAAATAATTCCTTTGTTCCTGTTGGACATTTCCAAGCCCCCCATTATAGAAAAAAATTGCCCCCGGAATTTGCCCCCCCCCCCCTCCCGGGAGCTAATTAGGAATAAAATGGACTTCTAGTTTTTTTTTTCCTTTTCCACCGCGTACGGGTACCATACGCGTACTGAACGTTTTTTTTATTTTAAAAAATAAATAAATGTTTGCGTCTAAAGATCCATGTGGGACCCCTGACAGGCCTAGAGAGTGAACATGTTTCTACCCTGCCCCCTTTCCTTATTTTTCAACTTTGTTTTACTGTTTTCTTGTGACTCAGTGCTACCGAGGCACAAGATGGGTGCCAACACTTCCTGGTTGGGAGTGTTGACAGACAGTTGACATCCAATCAGCATGCAGCTCGTGCTCGTAATTATACGGATTTCTGTACGCGTGCCGTACTTCGTCTCTAGATATCACTATGATTTTACTTTTGATTTTCTCAGAAACTACCGAATGGATTTACACCATTTAATGAAAAGCACAATCTGCGAACCGTACTCTATCTCTCTGCCAAATTTGGTGTAATTCCGTTCAGTCGTTCGGGCTGTAGCCCTGGCTAAAGATCCCTATGGAAAATTGCATGGGGAAAACATGTTTTGGGACCCCCCTTTTTTCTCGCCCCCACTTGACCAATCACCCCCAAACTTTCAGGGAAGGAGCGGAGCGGAGTAGGCCATTTTCCTGGAGAAATTCTCAAAGATTCACCCACCAGCGCTAAAGTTATTCCAAATAGAATGTTGTGGATTTCCTATGGAAAGTAGGACCTAACTATAACTACCTACTGGCGTCCGCCAAAAGGTAAATTATATATATATATATACATATATATATATATATATATATATATATATATATATATATATATATATATATATATATATATATATATGTATATACATACATATATATATACATATATATATATATCTAACAGGACATACGCGCAACCAGTAGCAGCGTACAGACCGACCACACCAGCTGTTTATGAATCTTTATTTCCAGGGAAGATAGTATTCACAAGCAGGATGGCATAACGCGTTTCGAGGTCAGTTACCTCTTAATCATATGCATAATTTCAGGGGTGGGATCGTCAGGCTTTTCAAAAGTAGCTATGACATTGAAGAAGGACTTCTGTCCATTATATTAAAAAGGCAGTCTCTTGTTGTAACATTCTTCCAAATATTTCAAGTTAAGGTAAGAGTACCCATTTTTCATTCTTTTATATTGTTAATATATATAGTCACTCTGAATGTTTATTGGTTTACCTTAACTCTTTTCTTTTTTTCAATTGACTCGATGTTCAGACTACAAGGTCCACAATGCCTCTTGTCACAAGTTCCGCATTATTCATGTCTCCAATGTAGGTTTTGGCAAACTCTGCACAGTTTCACCCTCAGCCAAAATGCACAGGCTTTTAATCGGTCGAATGTAATCTTCGTTTAGTCCGATGGCCGGAGGGACACTGGAGCGTTTTGCAACCACCTCAGAAATAAAACTGTTCCTTGCTTGCCTGACGGAGTAAAATGCGTCTGCATGCCGTGCTTAGGGAAAATCCTTTCAGCAAACTCTGGCTGTATCAATAGATAGTTCACATCCATGGTGAGGCGGGCCTCTTAAAGTGGCCCTTCCATTCAGCCTTTTCCGTGAAAAATACTCCAGCTGGCGGACGCTTCTTTAATTTGTTTCACACAAAGCACCAAAGATCTGACAACAGAAGCGCCACTTCCAGTGAGTCGAGCCGGTTTACGGGATGTGTCAGACATCCCAGAAAATCCAACAGGACATACGCGCAACCAGTAGCAGCGTACAGACCGACCACACCAGCATGTTTACGAATCTTTATTTTCAAGGAAAATGGAATTCACAAGCAGGATGGCATAACGCGTTTCGAGGTCAGTTACCTCTTAATCATATGCATAATTTCAGGGGTGGGATCGTCAGGCTTTTCAAAAGTAGCTATGACATTGAAGAAGGACTTCTGTCCATTATATTAAAGAGGCAGTCTCTTGTTGTAACATTCTTCCAAATATTTCAAGTTAAGGTAAGAGTACCCACTTTTCATTCTTTTATATTGTTAATATATATAGTCACTCTGAATGTTTATTGGTTTACCTTAACTCCTTTCTTTTTTCTAATTGACTCGATGTTCAGACTACAAGGTCCACAATGCCTCTTGTCGCAAGTTCCACATTATTCATGTCTCCAATGTAGGTTTTGGCAAACTCTGCACAGTTTCACCCTCAGCCAAAATGCACAGGCTTTTAATTGGTCGAATGTAATCTTCGTTTAGTCTGATGGCTGGAGCGACACTGGAGCGTTTTGCAACCACCTCAGAAATAAAACTGTTCCTTGCTTGCCTGACGGAGTAAAATGCGTCTGCATGCCGTGCTTAAGGGAAATCCTTTCGGCAAACTCTGGCAGTATCAATAGTTCAAATCCATGGTGAGGCGGGACTCTTAACGTGGCCCTTCCATTCAGCCTTTTCCGTGAAAAGTACTCCAGCCGGCGCAAGTTCCACATTATTCATGTCTCCAATGTAGGTTTTGGCAAACTCTGCACAGTTTCACCCTCACGAAGAGAGTGGAACTCGCACTGCTGGTTAATCTGGAAAAGTTGTAGAATGGTAATGTTCTGTAGTGTGCTCAAAAAGGTAACACTGTCTGGCCAAACAGTGAAAGGATCTATAAGAACTAATACAAGGCTCCCCCACTTGGGGAGGGGCACCTCTGAGCACAACTTCGAGGGACCCAAAAGGTCTTATTCCATAAATCAATGGATTAACAGAAGTTCATTCCAGAGGTTCATTCAAAAAGTACCATGAAGTTCATCCAACAGGTGAAATTTATTAAACTTATTGCAAATTCATAGTTTAAGTTGCATCACAGAGCAGTAGATGTTCAAAAGATTCTGGATGAATAATGCGATATAACACATATTAGCAAATCCCGATGCATTTCGGGCACCGCCCTTCCTCAGGGGTTTACTTTACAAGCAAACACACAAATCTACGTGTCAGTTATATGACCTAATTTTCACGTTAAAAAAATGCATCTAACAAGTTTCCAATCAAACAAAAAGTAATAGCGCAGGTAAGGTAAAAAGAAAGAAGGTGATATGACCGAGAAGAAGTGAATCGGAGATAAGAAAGAAGTTGAATAGCCAGTGAAATAAAAAGAGATCTGAGTAAATGACCAACGTCAATAAATCCCAAGCTGACGAGAGGTCACCCAGTGAAAGTAACCCCCCAGTGTCTGATGACCTTATTAAGTGTTAACATAGTGAGGAGATGACAGATAACCGACCCACACTTAATAGTGAAATGTGACGATTCGAACTGTGAAGTCCCGAGAGGGTACTTACGGTGTCAGAACTTCGTTAGAACTCCGCAGGAGTTCCGCATCAGAAAGGTGAACAGAGCCCACAACTACGCGGGTGTATTAGCGTGCACAGCGTAATCAACAGTGAAGAAGGACTGACAAAGTATGGCCTGTAGGTGGCCGCCATATTGTAACGGGCAACATAATGAGAAACGAAACGGGGAAAGAAAGGAAATGAGAGCCAAATGAACCATAGGGGAAAACGTGTATCAGAGGTCATCACATAGTAAACAGATAATAATAACCAGAAATGAAGGTAACATATGTTACAGATAACATAAAAATTCCATACGGTCGTTCAACCCATAGGGCACCATTGTGGACATAAATCGGATCCAAAAGTTCTCTCTTTTAAGTAAAGTGTTCTTGTTGTTCTGGGTAACCTTCACTTGTTCCAACACTTGAAATTTCATCTGAGCAGCATTGTGTCGGTACTCATGGAAATGTGTCGCCACTGTGGACTTAAAGTTCAACATAAAAGTAACATTAGAACCTTGAACTTTAAGTCCACAGTGGCGACACATTTCCATGAGTACTGACACAATGCAGCTCAGTTGAAATTTAAAGTGTTGGAACAAGTGAAGGTTACCCAGAACAACAAGAACACTTTACTTAAAAGAGAGAACTTTTGGATCCGATTTATGTCCACAATGGTGCCCCATGGGTTGAACGACCGTATGGAATTTTTATGTTATCTGTAACATATGTTACCTTCATTTCTGGTTATTATTATCTGTTTACTATGTGATGACCTCTGATACACGTTTTCCCTTATGGTTCATTTGGCTCTCATTTCCTTTCTTTCCCCGTTTCGTTTCGCATTATGTTGCCCGTTACAATATGGCGGCTACCTACAGGCCATACTTTGTCAGTCCTTCTTCACTGTTGATTACGCTGTGCACGCTAATACACCCGCGTAGTTGTGGGCTCTGTTCACCTTTCTGATGCGGAACTCCTGCGGAGTTCTAACGAAGTTCTGACACCGTAAGTACCCTCTCGGGACTTCACAGTTCGAATCGTCACATTTCACTATTAAGTGTGGGTCGGTTATCTGTCATCTCCTCACTATGTTAACACTTAATAAGGTCATCAGACACTGGGGGGTTACTTTCACTGGGTGACCTCTCGTCAGCTTGGGATTTATTGACGTTGGTCATTTACTCAGATCTCTTTTTATTTCACTGGCTATTCAACTTCTTTCTTATCTCCGATTCACTTCTTCTCCGTCATATCACCTTCTTTCTTTTTACCTTACCTGCGCTATTACTTTTTGTTTGATTGGAAACTTGTTAGATGCATTTTTTTAACGTGAAAATTAGGTCATATAACTGACACGTAGATTTGTGTGTTTGCTTGTAGAGTAAATCCCTGAGGAAGGGCGGTGCCCGAAATGCATCGGGATTTGCTAATATGTGTTACATCGCATTATTCATCCAGAATCATTTGAACATCTACTGCTCTGTGATGCAACTTAAACTATGAATTTGCAATAAGTTTAATAAATTTCACCTGTTGGATGAACTTCATGGTACTTTTTGAATGAACCTCTGGAATGAACTTCTGTTAATCCATTGATTTATGGAATAAGACCTTTTGGGTCCCTCGAAGTTGTGCTCAGAGGTGCCCCTCCCCAAGTGGGGGAGCCTTGTATCAATTTCACCCTCAGCCAAAATGCACAGGCTTTTAATCGGTCGAATGTAATCTTCGTTTAGTCCGATGGCCAGAGCGACACTGGAGCGTTTTGCAACCACCAGGAAGTGTTGGCAGCCATCTTGTGACTCGGTTGAATCGAGTCACAAGAAAAATGGTAAAAAAAGGATAAGGCCTGCTCAGAGGGTCCCACAGGGACCCCGGGGGCCCAAAAAAGCATTTAAAACAAAAAAAAAATTGGCAGGAGTCTCGTTGGGTGCAACAATCCCACCGAAAATGAAATGTGAGTCTTTAAACTAAGTGTTTTAGTTATTTTTAAAGTCGCTTAGAATGGAATAACACAATTATGTGGTGGCATGGTTTAATGCATGGAGCTTGATTGATCACTGTGGGTGCATTTCACTATTTTTGTGTTGAGCAGATGATACTCTTTTCACTTGTAGGGATGCTAAGGATATTTCCTTTTTTACACTAGATATATATTCTTCTTTTTTACACTAGACATATATGTGCAACACTATCGTCCTGATGATGGTCCTGAGGATCTTTTAGACCGACGGAGGACCAAAACGTCGACGCAACAACATCGTTTTGCTTATATGTAAATTTTTTGTGATTATAAATTTGATCATTTGTCACATAGAATTTATGTTATGTATAGTATTTCATTCATCCATACTCTGAGCAAAAGGTGTTATATGTACTACTACCAATTGATTGTAGAATTCTAGTAGTATGTTGGATGCCATGTTGCAGTCATAAGTTACTTCAAAAAAAGTACAAATGTCTAATTAAATAATCTTTTGGATACTTTCTTGTGTGAATCTCCCTGCACTTTTGGATTAATGATCACTGTTGTGACATCACTAAGTTGCAATTATTCCTAAAAAAATCCTTGGGGGACAACTTATATTCTGTTATTGATGATACCCAGTCCCCATGGGATTATTGGGTGGCTCTATTGTGTTTAGCATTAGTATTGTAAATAGGGCGCATCCATCGTGGTGCAAGGGTTTCTCAGGGTGGTGCATGGAAAGTGACGCATCTCTACAGATGCGCTACTTTCTTGTAAATCTGCCCCTCAGTCGCACTGATGGAGAAACTGCACTACGAATTTAGAGATGTCTGCCAGCCAAGCGGACATCTCTTAACATTGTCAGGAACTGCTGTCATGGTGGTTCTGTTGCGTGCTTATCTAGGTTCCTAATCGATACTGTGACCTTATGCCCCTATTCGGCTATAACTCCATTTATTCCCTATATTGGCATAACCGTTCAAGTGCGATTTTCTGAAAAGTCATCTCTGGCCTCACACGAACAGAGCCACATTCCAGCATGACTCTCTGCTACTTCCTTTGCGACCAATTAGTGCAATGACAGAGCAGCAGTCACTATCTGATATTCCTAGATAACACTCCGAGTTCTTCAACAAGATAAAAACTTAGCAAACCTGGAAATCCCCGCTTGCTATGTTTTGATTAGTAATGGAACTCCAATGAGCAACTGATAACTGTCACTTCCTAGTGACATCTTTAATTGACGTCTTATGTCCAGCAAACTTGCGTCAAACCCGGCACCTGCCAGGTATAAATATTACCAACGTTGCCTTAAGCAAAGAGAGAGATACGAACTGCGAGTTCGTTGCCTGTTGCTGATGCCAGCTGCCTGCATGACCCTGTGTTGGTAAATCTAGCACTCTGTCGCTGCAGCCTGCTATCCTGTGGTGGTGAAGCTGCTGATTACCATTATCGCCGCTACAGCGCGACCTATGGTGCAGTACGCTTGAGGAGCCGAGCAGCCGTCCTCTGCGAAGACATCCAGCCCAGCTGCCCGCGGACGCTGTCACCCCTCCTTCCTCGACGCGCTGAGAGAAGCCGCTGCCTTTCTCGTGCAGAGAAATCCAGTCCCGGCGCTTCCGGTTTACCCTCGCGGGTGACTGGGATATCGAGAGAGACCCCTGAAGGAGATACCAATCCTCCATCATTCTATTCAGAGGTATGGTGTTGACTAAACCCTTAGACGAGAATTCTTGAAACAAACCTTGGCAAAACCAACTTAACTTAAGCTACTTACTTACTCCCCTTTCACGTGTTAGGCTTAGGTCAGGCACACTGGGGTAGGCTTAGTTAGAAGCACCAGTTGAGTATGTTAGCCTAATGTATATATGACTGTATATATGTTTTATTACTTTTAAACCATTGTATGGCTAAGAAACCATATCAATGCTTTTACAGTTCTATTTCGCAATACTTATCTTACTGTACGTACTTTTTATAATAACAGTTATTGCAATTGTGGCAATACATTTCTCTTGTACGAGAAGAAAGACTGTTCAATAAATGTTAACCCTTTATTGACAAACGCCCGTCTCTCTATTCTCTACATCTCGTGAAAGTAAACTGCACTAGACTGACTGAGTGAAATCTGTGTCTATTGTTTCACACGACCCTAGAGATCGACTCTTGATCTGAGGAGCAAAGTTGTCATGTTGCACGGTTGTTGGAAAACTGAATCCCTTCTTGTCTGTGCCAAGGAAGCTGATCACTTCCTATGCAGAGAAGAAAGTTTCCAGTGACCTCTGAGCTAGTTGGTAACACAACCCAATTAAGTTTAGCATAGTCAGTGGAGGCCTGGAATATAAGCAGTTCCACGTCGATACTACTGTTTATGTTATTCCAATGCGCAGGGCCTAGTGGGAAACTAGGAACTACACTACATGGCGCCCAAACGTTTGGTAAGGCGATAAACTAACGCAAGACTATTAGATTAACTCAGTCGTGCATATTTCACAGACCCCTTTCTCCCGTAAATACTCCAATAGACGTCTGGAGTGGGTGAAAGGTTAAAATCCGCCCGACCTTAGTAGGAAGAGATTCCTATGTAAAGCTCTGGTTTATTCAACGTTGAAGGATACAGTGTTCCAAAATATTGTGCACCTAATCTTTGTCTCCTTGGAGACCTACTCTGCAAAACCTGCATTTATACAATGTCAGTAGAAAATAACGGAACTACTGGGGGCGCAGCAGATGCGACTCAGCAAGGTCCCGAATACACAGACCCGGATGCAATAATCATCCTGGCACATTTAAGAAAATCTATAACTTCAAAACTTATAGTAAACGGACTGACACCTCAGGGTGGTACAGTAATTTTCGTGATAGAGGCTCACGAGTATCGGCAGACAGAGGTATTCTATTCATGGATAAACTTTCCAGCGGTAAACGCTATAACAAAAGAGTTTCACTATTACAAGATAGAGGAACCTCCGGAAGAGTACGCTCCTTTCGAGGAGATTGAAATTCCACTTAAATTTCAAGAGCACCTGCTCTGGTTTAATGGCGCCCTAAAACACAATGATCACATAACTAGGCTCGGTCCACTAGGTAAACCAGGAGCCACGTGGCCGGTTCTAGCCAGCTACACACCACATCCTGACATTGCAAAAATGTCTAGAGAAGAGCTGTTAGTACAGCTAAACACATTAATAAAAATACATAGGCAATTAGTCCAATATGTAATGCGGACTGCAACAGTCCAGCCAGCTGTTAATACACCACAGCTGACCCCTCATCAGGGGAACACAAATAAAATTACACCACAGAACATACAGTCATGTCTTGGTAAAACACCCGTAAAACGGGAACAAATTCCTTTCTGGTTAGCCCAGAAAATCACTCAAATAGAGGCAGTATTTCCTGATACTACCCCTATTGAGAAACACAGAATCTTGACCATCTGCCTTCCTATGGGAATCGCACCACACGTGGAGGACTGTGACACTTGGGGTACAGTCTTTGCTTCCATTTACACAAAAACACACGGTGTTCCGTCTATGGCGGTAATACCAGAAGTGCTAAAACAGATTCAAAATGAATTCGGTCCAGAGCCCGCTTTAAATCTAGGTATGAAATTACTGAAAGACTTCAAGCAGGTCACGGCTATATTATTAGCCAACGTAAAGGGAGAAGCAGCATCTGTGGCGATTCGCCAGAAGTTGAGGGAAACAGATATAAAAGATCCTGTTGAGCTTGCAAAAATCATAGAAAAGTGCTATGAAGAATTAGGTAGAGACAGCTTGGGTGGAAAACCAGTTAAGCCCCAACTGCTCGAAAATCCTGAAAAATTATTTATTAAAAATAATTTAAACACTCCTAAAAAGAGCTGGGATGGAAATAAACAATCCACTCCCAAGGAAAAAGTTTTCCAGTCCAGAGGAAGGTCTCCTCGACGGAGGGAAAGAACTCCGACTCGAGAACGCCAGTCTCCCCAACGGGAGCCCTCTGAGAAAAGATATAACCTTAGAAATAGGGATAATATAAAAAAACCTGATAGATATCAAAGTATTGATACACGTCCCTCTCGATCTCTTCCACAGAATTCGGAAAGAAGAGGACGGTCAGACCCAGGAGAGTACACCAAGTCCAAAGACAAGGAACCTGCTCAAAATAAGAAATCTCAATTTCCTAAAAAGAAGGTAGCCAGTATTAGAGTAATCAACCATGCCGAGAATACTGAGGACACAGTTGAAAAACGGGGAGTGGGCATTGACAATGTTGGACAGTGCAGCAGAAATCAGTATAGCGCGCAAGATCTTGATGAGTCATCTGGAGACAGTGGACACGAATGAATACATTCAGGTTGAAACTGCCGACGCCAGACTTAGCGAGCCCCATAAAATATACGAAATAACATAACGTCAGGTCGATCTTCAAACACCATCAGAATGTGTACGACCTGATTGAAAATGAAGCCCCGGATATTTTAGCCTTAACTGAAACATGGCTTCAGGAGGCCGACACTGCCATTCCCAATCTTGTCTGCCCTCCCGGCTACTCTATGTATACTGCGAATAGGCTATCCAGAGGCGGGGGTATAGCCCTGATAGCGAGATCTAGCTTTTCTTGTGTGTGGACCATTCTTAAGATCGCTGGCTGTGAAAGTGCCTCTTTTAAAGTCTCTGTCAGCCCAGAATTTACACTCTCTGGGATGGTGGTGTCTCGTCCGCCGGGCAGTGATGTAGCGTTCAGGAATGCTTTCCCGGACTTTGTCGCCACCTTGGTCACGGACTGTGCCAATTTTTCCATTCTGGGCGATTTGAATTTGCATTTCGATGCCCCATCCTGTCTGACAGCGCGTAGTATTCTTACGGACTTAGAGGCTTTCCAACTCTCTCAGCTGGTCTCTCAGCCTACCCATTCCGGGGGGCATATTCTTGACCCTTTTTTTACCAACTTGACCGAGGCTAAAGTCACGTCGGTGGCTCCCGTAGAGTGGTCCGACCATTCTTTGGTATCCATCCACTGCCCTCTGACTTCCAACACTTCCACCTCCTCAGCCAAGCAGGTACCCAGGAGACCCTGGAGTAAACTCAGGCTGGATGACTTTTACCATCTTCTGTCAGTGGAACCTTTGGGCCCTTTCAACAACGTAGAGGAGGGGTATGATCTCTTCTGCGCCTGGCTCACCAAGGCTGTGGATGTCTTGATACCTGTTGTAACTATGAAGATCAATCCTCGTGTGTCAAGTCCCTGGTATGATGACGCTTTGCGCGCTCTGAAGGGAGCCTGTAGACGGGCGGAGAGGGCCTGGCGGAAGACATATGGGGCTGAGCTAAAAGTTACTTATGTCGCGTCCGTCAAGCTCTATCACCGGGCTATCTGTCGTGCCCGAGCGGCATTTTATGCCGAGGAGTTCCGGAACAGCACCAACCCGTCGAAGGCCATCTTCAAGGCGGTGAAAGATCTCATGTCTAAGCGGTCTATCTCTACGGCTGAGAGCTCTATCACACACTGTGAGTCCCTCGCTTCCTATTTTTTAGGAAAAGTCCAGTCTATATATCGGACCTTCCCGAGTACGGGTATAGCGTTGGGCAGCCCTAAGAAGACACCCTACCAGCCCGCCCTCCTCACTCTTCCCCCTCTCACCCTGGAAGGGTTTGACAAACTTGCTACGCAAGTTAAATCTGGGTCTCCATCTGATCCAGTGAGGCCTGCGCTCTTTCGAGATCAGACCTTTGTGGGGCGTGTGGCTATACGCTCTCTTGTCAATCTCTCTCTAGAGACTGGGGTTGTTCCCATCAGCTGGAAGCAGGCGGTGGTGTCTCCGATTATTAAAAAGCCATCTCTTGACCCGTCTAAGCCGGAAAGCTACCATCCCATCTCACTGCTGCCCTGGCCAGCTAAGTTGACAGAGGCCCATGTCAATCTGGCCCTGTCTGAACACTTAGCCAGGTCCAATGCCCTCGATCCCACACAGAATGGATTCCGTGCTGGCCACAGCACGGAGACTGCCCTTCTGGCGATGGTGGAACATCTCCGCGCAAGGTTGGATGCTGGACAGACGTCGGCGCTGATCTTGTTAGACCTCAGCGCCGCATTCGATACTGTGTCGCACAGCATCCTCCTTGGGCGGCTCGAGGAGATGGGCATCGGTGGACTGGCGCTGCAATGGTTCCGCTCCTTCCTAGACAACCGCTCCTTCTGTGTTGCCATCCCTCCCTTCAAGTCCGGGTTCCAGCCTCTGGCCATGGGGGTTCCGCAGGGATCCTCGCTGAGTCCCACGCTGTTCAATCTCTATGTGAGACCGCTGGCTGATGTCGCAAGGCAGTGGGGCCTAACCATGGTCTCATATGCCGACGACACACAGCTGGCGGTTACTCTCAGCGGGGATGCGGAACAGGATGCCCCCAGGTTTCAGTCCGGCCTGAAGGCGGTGGCCAGCTGGTTAACAGGTAACTGTCTCCAGCTCAATGCCACAAAAACAGAGGTGATGGTTGTCGGGAAGGGAGTGGAGCTTTGGGGCGATCAGTGGTGGCCCTCGGAGCTTGGCCCCACTCCGACCCCTGTGTCGGAGGTGAAGAATCTTGGGGTCTGGCTAGACGCTGGTCTCACATTCACAGGGCACACCAAAAAAATCGCAGCCTGTTGCTTCGGTCTTCTTAGAGGGCTTAGGCCGGTGCTTAAGTTTTTCGACGCCCCGACCAGACAGCTTGTGGTCCAGGCAACTATCATCTCCCGCCTGGATTACGCCAGCTCTTTGCTGGCCGGGGCTAATCAGGCTGAGTTAACTCGTCTGCAGCGGGTGCAGAACGCCGCGGCGAGAGCTATTGTTGGACTTCCTAAGTTCTCCCCGGTGTCTCATGTCATCCGCTCCCTGCACTGGCTCCCGGTTAGGAAGCGTATTCTCTTCAAGGTCCTGTGTCTGACCTTTAAAATTCTTAGAGGCATAGGCCCTGAGATCTTGGCCAACTCTATCTCCTTCTATGTCCCTACTCGCAACCTTCGTTCACAAGGTCAGGCCCTTGCTGCTGTCCCCAGATTTAGGCTCAGCAGGATGGGTGGCCGTTCCTTCAGGGTGAGAGCTGCGGCAATCTGGAACACCCTCCCTGTTGAAATTCGGCTGATAGAGGACTTGCTGTCGTTTCGGAGAGCCATAAAAACTTTCTTATTTTAGCTTCCCTGTTTCAGCACTTTTGTTGCACCTTGCCCTGTTGTGTTATGTCTGCTCCGTGTCTCTGCGCCGGGATGCTCCTTCGCTGGAGTCGCTGTGCGCATTATAAATTGTTATAACATAACATAACATAACATAACATAACGTATGGAGGGTGATAAGACTAGGAAAATTAAGGGTCTATTTTGGGATAAGCTCTCAAAAGGCTATGATATTCTGTTAGCTGAAAAAGATTGGCCCCCGGAGTTTGTCAGGGAGTGCCCTCGTGGCGAAGAAGTGATTATGCCTGCCTTCTCGAATCACATACCGATTCACAAAAAATACACATATGCAAGGAAATGGGCAGTAGCCCAGGCACCTGCATTGTATAAAAATCATGTAGGATGGGATGAGGATTCACCGCCTCACAAAATCCAACTAAAAAGTGAACCAACTGCCCAACGGCAGTATCCCATAAAGCAAGAAGCTAAAAAACAAGTCAGGGAGATCTTAGATCAACTTGAGTACCAGGGGGTGATTGAAACATGCACCTCTCAAATGAACAATCCTTTGTTTCCTGTCTCCAAGCCAGACAATTCATATCGTCTAGTTTTGGACTACAGACATCTTAATACATGTTGCAAAACCTTTGCAGTACAAAACTCGCATAGTGCAGCCCTAATAAATAATATAGTTAGGAAAAAATATAAAACAACATTAGACATTTCTAATGGTTTCTTTTGTCAAAACATTGCACCAGAGAGCAGATATTTGACCGCTTTCTCCGCATTTGGGTCGCAGAAAAAATTCTGTCGACTCCCACAGGGGTTCAAGAACAGCCCAGGACTATTCTCAGCTAGGGTAACAGAGTTACTACAAATGTATGATGATGAAGCATTATCTTACGTAGATGATATTTATCTCACAGACGACGACTTGGATACTCACTTGAAAAGAGTGAACACCATTATACTTGGGTTCGCAGCAGAGGGTTACAAATTCAACTTTAAAAAGTCCCGAATTGCCCATCTGACAGTACTGTTTTTAGGGTACGAATTATCAAGTGAAGGGAAAAGCCTAGCGGACAACTTCTTAGAGAAGTGCGCTGTACTCCAAGCTCCAAAAACGCTGAAGAATTTACAATCCATACTAGGTTTTCTGAATTTCGGAAGAACTTACATTCTAAATTACGCAGAGAGGGTTAAACCTCTCTACGAACTAATAAAACCTGATTTAAAACAAATCAATTGGACTCAAAAACACACAGAAATTTTGAGATCACTGCAAACAGACATGTTAGCAAAAACTAAATTAGATATACGTGACAACACGATCGATCTTGTAATCCGAGTCAGCCCAGGAAGATGCGGATTCACGTACCTAACCTCTAATGAGGGAGAAAAGGTACCAATTTCAATTAAATCTCACTTGTACACACAAGCAGAAAAAACATTCAGTCACATAGAAAGAACTGTGAACGCAGTGCAAATCGCATTAGCAAATGAACGAGAACTAGCACACGGCAAACGGATTAATATCCTTACAGCGGAATCCGCCTTCGAGGCGCTATTCAGCCCGGTAAACCTGCCTACAGTGTCACTGGATCCGAAATGGATACAGTGCATAGATTCTCTAGGAGCGGAAGACGTGAAATACTATTTTGCTCCGCAATTTGAAGAACTGAATGATTTAGAATATGAAGAAGAATATCCTCTGCCAATCGAAATCCTGCCTCTCCCACAATACGCCTGTATAATCTATACAGATAGCTTTGTACAGCATTTCAACGTAGAGAGAAAATCCTACGATGCAGCATGTGCGATCATTAAAGGTCGTTGGCTGTGCGGTAAATTCAGACCGAAAGTAACAAAAACTGAATCTGTAAGAAACTGTTCGGTTCAGAGAACTGAAATCAGATCTTTAAAGATGGCGCTCGAAAATGCAGAACGTGAATTCCCGACACTTATAGTGTGCGATTCTCATTTTTGCGTCAACTCTTACAACAATAAACTGCAGAGTTGGATCGAAAACGACTACAAAGATGACACAGGTGCCACAATAAAGCATAAATTGCTCTGGAACGAGGTAGCTCTTTTACACAAAGAACTACAAAAGACTCACGTGATTCACGCACAGAGTCTTCAACGTGATGGCGTTCACGTTGCAGGGAATTCATTGGCTAATACAGCCAAAGCGGAAGCAACTAACCCGGCTTCCGTAGCCACAAAAAAACGTACAGATAAGTACATAGACGGGGAAACCATGCTGGCAGTAAAAACGACCGTAAAAGGCGACTGTGCAGCACTACCCGTAAACTATCCACTCAATTATGCATACATAATCGATGCAAACTCCGTTCCTTTTGCCCGAATCCCTGGAGTGGGGGATAGAGTAATTCCAAACATGAACAGGAGAATATTTTTAATAGCAGACGCACACATGGGTTTGGGTCTACGGCACAGAGAGATCAAGGAATCACTGACTGAATTACAATCAGTATTCTGGTGGCCGGGAATGAGTGTAGAACACCAAATATATGCAAACAACTGTGAAAACTGTAATAGGGATCGCAGTAGCGAACCTTGCTACCGGCTACCAGTCAGAAAGAGCGTAACGCTGCGTCCTATTAATAGTTAAGACGAAAAGCACTTAAAAAATGAGGTCCCCAGCGCTCGGCTGACGCTAGAACGGTTATAAAATATTTGGGAGTCTTTATCGGCACATACGCAATTACCTCGTTCCATTCTGACCAGGGTCCTGCTTTCAGCTCTCGAGCCTATAAGGAGGCCATGGCCAGCATGGGAATTGGGTTGCGGTATTCTTGTCCGTCGCACCCCGAAGGGAATAGTGTGGTAGAAAGAAAAAACCGGGACATAAAGCAATCTATAACAGCGAAGGTATTAGGTTCAGGCGCTGGGTGGGTCAAACATTTAATAAGTGTCCAGACTAGTCTTAACAACATGCCAAGAAATTCTCTAAAAGGTTTCAGCCCATACGAACTATTGTTCGGAATTAGAATGAACGTTCAGGACCTCGATAGTCAGATGTCAGTGGTACAAGAAGAAACAACGCAGTTTGATGTAAAAGACCGTTTGGCTGTTTTACAGGAACTGAATGAAACAAGAAAATCCTTAAGCAACATAAAGTTAAAGCAACAGCCAAGTACCACTGACGAGGAACCACACGCAACAGCTCCAGCAAGGCCTGTCTGGATTCCAAAGATTGGGGATCTAGTCAGAGAAAAGATCGCGGTTAAGAAGGAATTTGGGCCTTCTTACAGAAAAGCAGTACCTGTCTTGGCAGTCACCGGAACAAGATCAGTTGTGCTACCGCCCCTTGCTGGTAAAAAGGAGAACAGAGTCGTGTCCATCGATCTGGTAAAACCACAAGCATGTGGCCTATAATCAACAGTAGGCCCAGTGGACTCCCAAGAAACAACAGAATACCCAAACTTGCAACAATCCAAGAGGTTCAAACTGAAAGACTAATCACATTCGATCAGCCTGCAGTGCACAATGAAGGACTATGCAATACAGCCATGGAACTCGTGCCTCTTGAAAAACAGATTGAAACAGTTCGTCAAGAAACAACACCAGTCTACAATGATGTGGCATCAGAAAGTGCTACCGATAGACAGATTGAAAGAACAATCCCATCAATTGACAGAACTGCTTCTGGTTATTTCATCAACTTCGACAACTTCTCTGAAGATTTAAACGACCCCGAAGTGATGCCAGAAACAAAAAAGTCTTTTAAAGAAAAAGCAACGGAACTCTTTCATCAACTGAAGGAAATCTACCTAATTTCCCCTTGGCTAGAGTTCTGGGTCGGTCTAGGTGTATTTTTCCTCCTGCTTTGGCTCATCATGGTACTGTGTTTGGGAAAATTCATTGAAGGAAAATATATTACAATGGACACAGCAAGTCAGAACATCAACCTAGTCCTGAAACCACACAGATCATCCCACGTGAAGAAAAGAGAACTGTCAACAGTAAATGTCACAGCAATTCCAATACCTGGTGGGGTAGTATGGGAGAAAACAGACTATGAGATCTATGGTCCGGTCGAAATCCTCAAGTATCCTCATCAACTAAAGATTTCCTTAAGTGACTTTGTGACACCAAGTACATTCTCTGATGATTGGGACTTTAACAGTATTAATGACATGATGTCTGATTTAGTAATGTCAGCTAGATTCACAGATCATGATTATTTACAAGGTTCATCTAGTTATGAGCAGTTATTCTGTTACACCCACTATGGAGATCATTACTTGCATAAATCTGCACAGCCTAGAAATGTTTTTATGTATAATCAATGGGAACATTGTGCTACACCACCTAAAAGCAGTTCTAAAGCATTTTTTGAGAAATTCAAATACTTTTCAGGGTTTAACACAAGTAATGCAGACACGTTTTATTACAAACTGTTAGAAAAAACAGGAATGAAAACAATGCTGACAAATTCTAAATTGATATATTCAGAAGCATTTTATGACAAAATGATGAGATTTGGTTTTGATTATTGGAAAAATAATATTGAAACGAAAACAATTTGGGGTACAAAAGATTGGCAGGTGCAAGGCATAGAAGCACTATTTAGAACCTGCATGATACCTGAACAAATGTTATTTTTGAATGACACTGTACACCAAACATCTTGTCTTGGCCTAGCTAAGATCAAAGAACTTAAAGCACCGTCTATTCCAAAGCCAATACCTGAAAATGCAATCTCTGATATTGAGTTAGACGTGTCACAAATTTTACATTTCAACAGAACACATCCTGATTGGAAAAAGTGGTTAATCTGGCCTACAGACACAAATAGCTGTCAAGATAGGTTCCTGAATAAAACACAGGGGTTAAAAATGACCCGATTAGACCCAAGATACTCCCAGAGACAACATCCAGGGATTATAACAACATACAGTGTAGGGAAACTCTGCCTAGAATGGCTAACTACATCCACACTGGCTGAAATTAAGCAACACTTGTCTTTATTAAAAGATGGTGCTGATTTGCGCGATTTCATTCTTGGACCACGCAAACAGCGTCAAAAGCGTTTCATAGCGACCAGCATCTATGCTGCTTACAACGAGGCTTGGAAAGTAAAGCAAATTGAAACTGCTGAAAAAATACGAGAAATTGATCGTATTAATTTGGAGAAATCACTTTCTGTGGTAGACAATGGGTTAATGACTCTGTCTTCAAGAATATATTCTTTGGACAATATTGTATCCTCTGCCTTTGATGTGATAGACAGAGATTTGCTAATGTTACAACATGGCCAGTCTCAATTACGCTCTATTATAGAATTAGGCTGGACGCTGCAAAATCTTCGTTCAGGCTATGTGCCTTGGCGTTTAATCAACACAACGTCATTATTTTCCAGTTTTAACCTTACTGATAAACAGATCAGTTTGGCACAGAAAGGAGCAGACTATACAATCCTGAGCATCGAAAAACTCGAGAGATTATCATTAACAATGTCAGAGAGTCCTGTCATTGAATGGATAATACACGGAATTATCACAATTCCGATAACAACTTTCCGATTTCATAAATGCCTTGAATACATACCTGCTGGCCAATATGAACAATTGGGTAAAGGATATGTAAAATCCGAATGGAAATTACCATACACTCATTCTTGCTATAGTGACAGTGACAAAAATGTATTTCTTAGTGGTGACAACTGTAAACACTCACTAAGCGGTATACTTTTGTGTCAGGGTATTAATTTACACGGAGCATGTGATGGAAATTCAAACAACCTTTCATGCCACCAGCTAGTCACACCTGCAACTCAGATAGAGCCCTTCTTTATGCAACTCGCAAACGGGAGTTACATTCTTAGAACGGATCAAAGATGTTGTGGCCTCGCGCCAGGGAAAAGTTATCTAGTACAAGTAACGTCCATGGTCAAATGTTGTATGCAAGCATTGTTCCCGAGCGGGCCTCCAGACATAGTGACTCCCCTCTGGCCTCGTCTGAATCTCTATTCTATACGAATTGATACATTAAGCAAAATGAAATCTGTGCTTTTACAGACAACAGTGCCTATAACGTCATCTAAAGAGACGTATGATCTTCTAGTCGCAAGGACGGCTACTGAGGTTCATGACCTTTTATCAACAAATTGCCCCGTGCATTTCGTAGAAATGTTCAGCCAACTCCTTAACATGTCTAGTGCAACAAGCATCCCAGGCATATTTAAGACAGTCTTTACAGGACTGCTAACACCCTTCCAGGCAATTTTGGGAATCTTTCCTAATTTTGTACACTCCATTTTTGGCGGCATACCACTATTTTTGGGACTCATCGCAGGGATTCTATTTTTGACCATCCTGCTACGTTATGGCAAGCCTCGGCTCAGACATAGCTCCCATGGGAATGGAAGAGACAATCCTAGCAATGCGCTACAGGGACAGGATAACTAACGTCTTCGGATTGGCCAGGCTGAGAGATCTAAACATGACCTGGTTCCTTTCATTCAGACCAATATGGCAAAATTGCATTTTACCTGTGCTACGGTGTATGCTTTGCGGCGATGAATGCGTGTTAGACATCTGTCTTTCACTTCCATCAGCAGTACCAATGGACGTCGATACTTTGCTCAGTCCAATAACGGCTCACGCATTGTGTTGTCCCCAGCGGCTACTAATCCTGATGACGGCATTCGTGGAGACTCCTGTACTACAGCCAAGTGGTAACAGTGGAGCGAGTGACAAAAGCAACATCATCCAGGTACAACGTTCTGTGAGCATTGCTGGTCCTGCCTTCGATGACAGCAATCATTCTCACACCTGCCAAGTTACAGTGCTATCTAATTTGGTTGAACTATCACTTGATTTTGTAGACCAATTCTTTGCGAGCCTGTCTGATACGATGTTCTCACCCACAGAGAAACAATAACTTTTGAGAAGCTTTCCGACACACAGTGTTCCCATGAACTCTGAATTCGGCCTTCAGTTTTGATCAACAAAAACTGCCAAGAGCTTTGGAAATCTATTTTCTTTGAATTGGACAATTTTTTCTAATATTGACCTTTTTTCTTTTTTGGCACGAACAATTCTTTGCTTAACGTAAAAACTATTCTTAGAGAACAGAAGCTTCACACTTCTATTTCTAAACACATCTAGAGACATAACAACATAACACCAGCCTCTAGCACACATGTTATTACAATGCATTTTTATGTGATGATTTATCTCGCCTTTCTTCTGTCAGAGATACTTCATGTGTAATTCTTTATGCATAATCGTTCATTGATTTCATATGCAATAATTTTTTGAATGATTACTATGCTTTAAAAAACGTACAGTACCTAAATTCCATGTATTACAAGTACGCCTATTGCGAATGCATTTATGTATTTTGGGGTGGGCAATGTTACACATGCATCTAATTGCTTAGTTTTAGTAATTTTGATGAACATGAAAACGTGGAGTGGGTGTTGCGTGCTTATCTAGGTTCCTAATCAATACTGTGACCTTATGCCCCTATTCGGCTATAACTCCATTTATTCCCTATATTGGCATAACCGTTCAAGTGCGATTTTCTGAAAAGTCATCTCTGGCCTCACACGAACAGAGCCACATTCCAGCATGACTCTCTGCTACTTCCTTTGCGACCAATTAGTGCAATGACAGAGCAGCAGTCACTATCTGATATTCCTAGATAACACTCCGAGTTCTTCAACAAGATAAAAACTTAGCAAACCTGGAAATCCCCGCTTGCTATGTTTTGATTAGTAATGGAACTCTAATGAGCAACTGATAACTGTCACTTCCTAGTGACATCTTTAATTGACGTCTTATGTCCAGCAAACTTGCGTCAAACCCGGCACCTGTCAGGTATAAATATTACCAACGTTGCCTTAAGCAAAGAGAGAGATACGAACTGCGAGTTCGTTGCCTGTTGCTGATGCCAGCTGCCTGCATGACCCTGTGTTGGTAAATCTAGCACTCTGTCGCTGCAGCCTGCTATCCTGTGGTGGTGAAGCTGCTGATTACCATTATCGCCGCTACAGCGCGACCTATGGTGCAGTATGCTTGAGGAGCCGAGCAGCCGTCCTCTGCGAAGACATCCAGCCCAGCTGCCCGCGGACGCTGTCACCCCTCCTTCCTCGACGCGCTGAGAGAAGCCGCTGCCTTTCTCGTGCAGAGAAATCCAGTCCCGGCGCTTCCGGTTTACCCTCGCGGGTGACTGGGATATCGAGAGAGACCCCTGAAGGAGATACCAATCCTCCATCATTCTATTCAGAGGTATGGTGTTGACTAAACAATTAGACGAGAATTCTTGAAACAAACCTTGGCAAAACCAACTTAACTTAAGCTACTTACTTACTCCCCTTTCACGTGTTAGGCTTAGGTCAGGCACACTGGGGTAGGCTTAGTTAGAAGCACCAGTTGAGTATGTTAGCCTAATGTATATATGACTGTATATATGTTTTATTACTTTTAAACCATTGTATGGCTAAGAAACCATATCAATGCTTTTACAGTTCTATTTCGCAATACTTATCTTACTGTACGTACTTTTTATAATAACAGTTATTGCAATTGTGGCAATACATTTCTCTTGTACGAGAAGAAAGACTGTTCAATAAATGTTAACCCTTTATTGACAAACGCCCGTCTCTCTATTCTCTACATCTCGTGAAAGTAAACTGCACTAGACTGACTGAGTGAAATCTGTGTCTATTGTTTCACACGACCCTAGAGATCGACTCTTGATCTGAGGAGCAAAGTTGTCATGTTGCACGGTTGTTGGAAAACTGAATCCCTTCTTGTCTGTGCCAAGGAAGCTGATCACTTCCTATGCAGAGAAGAAAGTTTCCAGTGACCTCTGAGCTAGTTGGTAACACAACCCAATTAAGTTTAGCATAGTCAGTGGAGGCCTGGAATATAAGCAGTTCCACGTCGATACTACTGTTTATGTTATTCCAATGCGCAGGGCCTAGTGGGAAACTAGGAACTACACTTCAGTTCCTGTCAATGTATTAAATGTTGAGCAGCGCAATCTTAGCTCAACCCTTTCACAACACAGATGTGCAATGTGTATGTGCACTTAGCACTATATACTATGTGTGCCTTAATTGTATTGATGTGAAGTGAGGTATTCAGATGTACTATTGAAATGCTTTCACTGTAGAACACTAGAGATGTATAAACGTGTGTATATTAATGTTTAGCCTATCCATGAAAAAAAGTAGTTCTCATTTACACTTATGTTCAAATTATGCTGCAGTTATTTAAAAGTTATTTGCCTATGTAAACATAACTTATTTACTTAAGCTTACTTGAATTGCCATAGTTACTTTGAAGATATACATGCACAGTGTTTAGCAAAGCTAATTTGACTCGGCTTGAATTTTGGAAATTACTTTCCTGCTTGGCTTGCATGTTCTCTCCTCTGCAGGTGCTGTTTCAAGGCTTCAGCAGTTAGACAAAGGAGCATGGTGTATTAGTGATGAGGAGGCCTGGGAGAGAAAATCTTGGCAGAGATGTGGCAAACTAGGGAGCTGAAGAAGCCTCCTATTCATTGGTTATCAAGAACGGTAGGATACTCAAAGTTGTTGTGTGTGCCCATGTTTCATGGGATAAAGAACATTGAGAGATGTTGCTGTTATATATTCAGAAGTTGAACACAATTGGTCCCCGGAGGGATGGTGTGAGTTCTGGGGGAATGATCACGCATCTGTGGGGCATATTTACAAGCCATGTGTGCCATCAGAATGTAACTTTTTGTGATGTTCTGGTGGCGTATGGGACTTAGCCATTTCCACAAGGCCATGTAAAGTCACTCTGTCTGGCTTTTCATGGCCTTGTAATTGTGGAGTAAAGCAAAGCATTGCAAAGCGCTGCCTTGCCTTACTCTGCGTGAAAGAGGTGTTCCATGAGAGCTGCTGTTGGTGTTCCCACTCAACACCCATGGAATTTGATGCTGCCCCAGCTTTACAACATCAGGCAAACCTGGGGCACCGCCAAAACCATGCGCCTTTCCTAAAGCAAGCAAGACCAGGAAAAATGTTTAAATTTCTTCTTGTTTTTTCCTCTTTCCACATGTGCTGCATCCTGCAGCACACAAGGGAAAATTCCTCATGATTGCTTTTGTGCAGGAAGGGGCTCCTTCGTGCACAAAAATAATCAGGCCAACAACTCAGACACCCTTGCACCATGGTGCAAAGGTGCCTGAGTTGGTGCACGGCTGAAAATGATGCGCTGTCCAACTCTAAAAGAGCAGGAATGCACCATATCTTGTAAATATGGTACATTCCTACCCTTTGAAATTGGTGTAGAGCAGCAAAGCAAGAAGCCTTGTGGCTCTCTCCTAGGCCAATTGTTTGTAAATATGCCACTGTGTGTTTTAAAAAGTACTCACTTCTGTTAGGCGTTAGAGATGAGAGGAGATATGCTTTGGACTTTGAGTGGTACAGACCTCTCTGCTTCCTTTCATTCTTATATGAATGTGGCTTTATGCTAACATTTGTTTCCCTGTTTAGAAAACGTCTATTGAAGTTTTAACTATACTGACACCTTCCAGCACTTCTAAATTCTCCTGAGACCTACTATTTTAAATCTTTCATAATTAACATATAGAGCCATATTAGATGCCTTTAGAATCTATTCATGTTTAGGTGTTGTGAAGCATTTTAGAACTGAGAATAATTTACTGATTCATGCCCTCATATAGGTATAATTCACATTGCCCTTATATAGGCAAAGAAATCATACCCATATTTAGACATAACCCATCCAGTCCAAATACAGGCATGGCTACTTCCACTAGTTCCAAAAAGCCACAATGATATCTTGGAAAACTCGGCTTCAGCAGTCAGGGTGTTGAAATCTAGTTTGTAGCGTCAACATTATCGGCGCCATCTTGTCCCTTTTTAGGCCCATTCGTGTGCGTAAGCGGCAGCCATTTTGAATGCCATGGCCTCTCTGCCCACCGCCGATAGCCAGCGCTTCTCTCTCTCTCTCTCTCCTAACCTCGCAGGCATCCCCCGCGCGCTGACAGCCCCCGCTCTCACATGCTTGGGCCATAAACCCCTCTTCAGCGCAACCCTGCCTCGGAACCCCATCCTGTTCCCAGCCCAACACCTCCCTCCATTCCTTTCATGATCCCGTGCCCTTTGATAAAACCCCCTTTTCTCTGTGCCCGATTGTCCTGCTCGTTCCCAGGCAGCCACCTGGCCCTGCGGATGCTGTTTATTGCCCCATCCGTGTTACATACGGTAGGAAGCTTCCCCCATCAAAGGATCCACAAACTGATCAAAGCCCCCACCCCATGAGATCCGATCAACCACATGCATTCCGGGAATCGGCGGAATGCCCAGCTGCGTGACAAATCATCACCTGTTGTGACCGGGGTGGGACTTCTACTGTAAATGTGTGTGGGAACGGGCTTGAATCGGGGATTCCGAGGATGTCTTTCCGTACTTCAAAGTGTTTGCAAGAATGTGCCACATGTAATAAACTGTAATAAAGACCATAAACCTGTGTATAAGAGGCCAGGCCTCAGAGATGTGTTTAGAGCACCTCGAGAAGATACCCTGTTGTCTGAGTTGACGTGTTCTGCTCCGTCTGAATAAACTTCTGTTTCCTGCCTTCCAGTCTCCAGCGCCTGCCTCTTTGCTTGATAGATTGAGTGGTATTAGAGGCGGTTAGCGCCTGGCAATACTGAAAAAGGTTTTTGTTCGACATCGGCCCTACCTTTTTCCACAAGGGACATCCCCTTACTTGAATATTGATTTTTCCTAGAAATCATGGCATTTTCAAAGAACTACCATTACCTTGGGGTTCTTTGGTGACATTATTGTGTCTGACTTTATGTCAAACCAGGCACCTTCAAGGTATGAATATGCCTAAACTTGCCCTAGCAAACACATGGTGGTTCGGAGCAGCTTGACTATTTACTTGCCCGACGCATCCTGCTACAGCAAGTGCCGAAGGAATCCGACCCTCCAGCTGATGCACTGACAGAGTAGCTGTCCTTTCTCTCGCTGAGAATCCAGCTCCAGTGTTTTCAAGCTCCCCTCGCGGGGTGTTGGGAAATCGAGTCCCGAGACAGAGATGCCAGATCTCCTTCATTCTAAAACCAAGGTATGGAGCTGATTAGACCCTAAGAGAAAAATCTTGGTTAGATTCTTGGCAAAGAAAACTAAAACTATGCTACACCTCACTTACTTCTTCCCTCATACTAGACTTAGGTTAGGTACATCGGGGTAGGCGAATTTTAGAAGCACCAGTTGAGTACTTTTTAGCCTTTGTTATTTATGTATGTATTTATCTATTGTCTAGGAACCATACAATGCTTTTACAGTATTATTTTATAATACTCTTCCTAATGTATGCATTATACTTTGCAACCAGTATTACGATTGTAGCAGTTCATTTTACCTGTCTGAGAAAGAAGACTGTTCAATAAACCCTTTTATTGAAAACGCCTGTCTCTCTATTTCTCTGCACCTCTGATGAAACGAAGCATGCACGATTGACTAAGTAAAATATCTATCTATTGTTTCCACGACTCTGAAGATCAGATTTATTCTTGAGGAAACAAAGTTGTCATGTTTATGCAGTTGTCAGAAACAAATCCCTTCTTATTTATTCCAGAAAGTTTCTAGTGATCTCTGAGCTAGCTGGCACTCACAATTACGTCTAATATATTCGATAGAGACCTAGTCGACCTAAGTCCTACGTCAAATATATAGGATTTATTATTCCAATGCGCAGAGCCTACTGGGAATATAGGAACTACACTACATAGGAGGAGCCGAGTAACTTAAAAACCCTCCAGTTTCAAGTTCTTGGCATCTGCATTATTCTGACTATAATTACTCTATGCTATATAATATCAAGATGGAATCTGCTCTTATGGCCTAATTTTCTGGTCGTAATTCATTACAATTACTACATGTTCTGGATTTTTGCATCTATTGAATTGATCATTAATGTGTTATCTAGTCACAAAACTTTAGTTATTGATTCCTGGTCCTTATTGTGGGGTCAAATGGGCTATCCCAATATTGGATTGTTTATTTCAATGCAGACTCCCTTTTGCCTCTTAGTCCACCAAAAAGGTCAGTCAGATGAGAAATGGTAACCACTCCCACACACCAACAAGAGTTTGCTGGACAACTACATTTGTGAATTCATGCTCAGCTTGCTTTTTATAAGTAGATCTTGCCTTGGCCTCTGGTAACCTTTGAACTGCAGATGAGCACCCTTGGGCCAAAGAGCTCTTTAGGAATTCATAGGCACAGTTTAAAGCACCTACATGAGACTGGGGTGAGACGCTTTTCTTGACAAGGGGGAGACAAGGAAGAGACTCTGCTACTCTTTTATTGAATATT
This sequence comes from Lissotriton vulgaris, assembly GCF_964263255.1. NCBI lineage: Eukaryota > Metazoa > Chordata > Amphibia > Caudata > Salamandridae > Lissotriton > Lissotriton vulgaris. The sequence continues at coordinate 188,662,770 of NC_141695.1, forward strand.
GGTCTCTACCCTATTAAGCTCAGAGACGTTAGAACATATGAGGCCATCTTTTGAAAATAAATAACATCTTCAAATGGTTGTATCTTAAACAAGGACATAAATTAAGAAAAGTTTCACTTTTCATTCATGATGACTGCAGTAAAACTGTGCAGTAAGATGCACAGAAGTGCATGCATATGCCTGTGGCATATTTCAGTAGGTCTAAGTAGGAAGCACGGTCCTAACTATAGATACTTTGCTATAGTGGTGTGCTGTGGTGCATTTGACAAACCTTCACAAAACTATCCAAAAAGGAGGTCTCCTTCAACTCAGCTCCATCCTGGAAATGTTTGAGGTTGATCCATCAAGTGTAAGCCCTTATAAAAAGGTAAAGGTCTCAAAACGTGCCTTACCCATCCAATGTTCCAAAGCAAAATTGAACAGCGATACAGACAAAAAGTGGCTGAACAGAATGACACCAATTTTGGCAGAAAGCTTGATGCTTAATCAGAAAGTGTGTGTTTTTGTGATTTGGTGGAAATCTCCTCAGTATTGTTTGAGAAATTATTGTTCAGATTTAAAATGTATAGCTATCAGGTCATGGCCAAGCAATTTGATTGACAGGCATTCACTTGTTTGGTTAATGACTTTGATGCCGTTTGCCAAATCTTCACAAAACTTTCCCCAAAAAAGTTCACCCACCTCAGCACCATCCTAGGAATTTCTGGGGTGATCTATCATGCAAGGGCCATGCAGTCTCCATATGGAATTTAAAACAGCACTGATGGCCGACTGGTAGGAGCTGCTTCGAAGATGCTCCTATGCTTGGGATCCCTCCCTGGTGATTATCCCTGTTAGCATCAGCCAGCGACCGAAACCAATTTCCTACAAGTCACAGGATTAAAGCCAGCATCAGATGGTTGTAACTACATGCCTATCGCCCTTAACTGGAGCATATTATCAGCCCATACCTGTTTTTTCACCGGAGTCCGATGAACTTCTGGCCGACCTCCGCCTTTGTTGTCGTCTGGATATCTCCGATCCGACAGGCATTCTGGAGTGACCGGGAGACCCAGGCGTGGATCTGACGCCGAGCCTGACAGTCATTCTGGAGTGACCGGGAGATAGGTGCCTGAGGAATCTGTGTCCCATTGCGGCCCCAGATGTCCGGCAAGACGACAACACAGCGTGTTCCCTCCTCTGCAGCATCGGTGTCCCGTTGCTCCCCAGACGTCCCGCAAAACAACACTGTGTGGTCCCTCCTCCGTAGAATGGGCAGAACCCCAAATGTTTGGCTTTCTACCCTCCGGGCAGTCCTCTAGGCGACACACCCGGGTCCGTGGAACCTCGGCCCCCGCAGTGACAGCCCCTAGAGCGGGCATCCTACTACCTGGGAAATCCTCCAGGATGCACAATCAGGCCCGTGGATACCTCGGCCTCCGCAGTGACAGCCCTTAGAGCGGGCTGTAGGACCATACATTGCGGGCTCCGGGACCATCAGGAACGATACAGCATCGGGACTGATGGCAGAGGCATTTTTCTCTAGGTCTTGACTTTAGGATCTATCATCAGATCCTTAGAGAGGCCAAACCTGCTTGTGTAGCGGCAGCTACTACGGTGTACTTGAACCTATGGATCACAGAGCGATCAGCATTACTGAGTAAATCAATCCTCTCTGGATAACACTACAGCCACAACAACGCTACCAAGGTAACTTTTTGTTTGCTCAATTGACTTTCTCATCGTGACAAAGCTCTATATCTGCTGGTGTAGGTCAGTGGCTTTTGGTGTCTAGCTTGTCCCAAAATGGACGATTGGGTATCTGTTCCAAAATGGTTGTCTTTCCTTTAAAATTAGGGCAAGTGGCCCATCACCCACCCACTGTTCACCTCCAAGGGGTCCTTTACAACTCTTCTTTATGGGCCTATCTTCACTGCAACTGAAACACGACCGCAACTGAAATAGGACCACAGTGGGATAGTTAGTGAAACAGGACTATTCTGCTCTCCCACCTCTCCCTATCTGTCCTCCTATGTATACAAACAAAGGACTGCATAACCCTCTAATAAGCTCTCGACTAAAAAGCCAGCCATCTTAGACTGCCTCAACCACTTTCACAACCATAATACATTACCCCTGACTTAACCCTTATCCCTGCCAGCGATGACACTCTAGCCTATACTACAGCACACTATAGCACACACTCTCACACCATACTCCTCTCACCTACACCCCAGCTCACAACAAGGAACTCCCAGGCACTCACATATACAATATCATTTATCCCCCCAAACTATCAAAAAAATCTGCCAAATGCTTCTAACATAATTTTTTTAAATCTCACCCAGAAACTCCCTTTGCTGCTCCTTATTTTTCACTACACAACAGGATCACGACCACTGACATCATTTTCCACACCAAACCTAGAGCCCAATGGAGGCAAGCATTCCTAGCTTTACTCTCAATTTCTTCCACTAGGAAATCCACTCATGGTCTAGTGATTTCCATTGCACCATCACAACTCTTCTAAGCGACAGCAACCATCACCATTTACAATAACGGAACTATACTCATTCAGTCCACGGACCGTAGTGTAAACCTACTAGATGACATCTTCCCCATTATTAAAGAGCATGTCTCTAATCCACTTACTACTACCCAATCGACCCCCACACTTAGTGCCCAAGATACCACAGCTCCAACCCCTTATGTCACCCTCCCCCCAATTCCCCAGCCATCGCGGATTTCAGATCCTTATACCTCCCCAACTTTTCAACCCATTCCACCAACGCATGCCACCTCACTTCACCTAACCCTCACAGACTTCTAACTTGCACGACTGTGACACCAAACACACCTCATACTTAATCTGAAATCTCCCCTGGAATGACCATAGCCCCCCGCCTCTAGCCTCTACCCCATCACCATCCCTCCCCCTACCTCCGCCTTGCCCAATAACGACACTTACTACCCCCCATCCCAGTATTGAAACAACTCAAGCACCTACAATAGAAGCTGTTCCCCCATCGGTTTCGTTCAGATGTCACTCCCCCTCCAACAGCTCCCCCACCTTAATTCTCTCCTCCCTGCATCATTCCTATTCCACCTGTCCACCTCTAACATTGAACCCCCCATACCAGCCAACACCCCTGTAAAAGGACTCCCCACCACGACCATTTAATCATCATCCCACCCCCCTCTAATCCACCCTCAGAGCATATTCCACCCCCTATTACAACTCCCACACCCCTCACCTACCAACCACACCTACTATTCAGATAGCTTCAGCAACAACTCTCCCAATCACACACGCAACACCCTCTTCTATGTTTCCCACAAATCATACACCAGAGAACACTCCACTCCCGGCCACACCTCCCTCACCCCCTCACCCACCACCAACCACTCCGACTACCCAGACATCTATACCAATGACTCTCCCAACCCCATACGCAACACCCCCTCCTATTCTTCCTTCACCTGCACCAGATTACACATCGAACCGGGATAAGACACCTCAACTCATACCACTGACACCTACCCCTATCATAACCGGTCCAAACACCACTCTGGATAAGATTATGTCCACACTTCTCCAAATCAAAGAAAAACTCCATACTTTTAAAGAGTTGATCTCGAATCAACCAAGGCGCTTCAGATCCTCAAGAACCTTTATACCAAGCAAGCCTCCTACCAACCCCCCACTCTCCCCCAAACATAATCTTCCCTACTGGACTTCAATTCCCTCCCATAATTCCGCCACCCTCCCAATGCGAAGCATCAATCCACTTTCGGAGTATGACATGTGCTCCCTTCTACACTCTTACAAACCAGCTCTCATGACTCACATAGCCCCCACAGACCTGCCCATCCCCACTATCAACCCCAACCCTCACAGGTCCTCCACACATAACAATAGAGATATCATTGACAATAATCTTAGAAAAGTCACACTCACTCTGGATCCCTCCTCTTCCCTCATCACTCCCCAGCTTAAAAGCACACTTCTGAACTGTAGATCGGCCTATAGACACGCAGCAGGCATAGCCTACCTCATTATCACGCACGACCTGGACCTGACAATACTCACAGAAACCTGGTTAACAGAACCCCATCGCCACTCATTGACATTCTAGTACCCCCTAATTACAACATCATCAAATTGGACAGGAGTGGCAAGACAGGGGATGAAATCGCATGTATGCACCAGAGCAACCTCCCCGTAAATAGAGCCATATCCCCTGTATTCCCCTCCTTTGAACACATCTGCTTCGAGATCAACAGCAACGGCAATCCAGTATGCTCTTTACATATTATCTACCATCCACCAGGGGACAACCACACCTTCACGGAACACCTCATGGACATGGTCACAACAAATTCTGGACGACAAAACACACAAATATTCCTTGGTGGCTTCAACCTCCACTGGAACGATCACAACAACTCAGTGGTCAATAGTCTCAAAAACATTCCTCTGCGCTCTAGACCTCACCCAAATCTGTAACAGCCCTACACACAACAAAGGCTCCATCTTGGATCTAATCATCTCCAAAGGTGATTCCATTCAACTTGAATTGCTCCAACCCTATGATTGGTCAGACCACCATATTATCACCTTCTTCATCAATGAATCAGTGAAACTTAACCCGGCTCAATCCACCAAACCAAAGATTTAGAAAAGAGACATGAAGAAGCTCAATCCCAACTCATTACCATCTCCCAGTTACAATCTTCTTCTACCCCCTGCCGGCGCCTTCGACGTACAGGTTCTCACCAACCACTACCAAAAATCTATGACCTCGATAATCAATGAGGTCGCTCCCCTTCAATTAAAGAGAGTTTCCTCTAAAAACTCAAAACCATAGTACGACAAGCTACTTAACGATGATAGACGATATTTGAGAATGGCAGAATGAAATTGGAGATCAGTCCCATCTGCTATGCACCTCAAAACTCTAAGGATAAAAAGAAACGCATACTTTAGAAAGATCAAGCATTCGAAGCAGACTTCTTTAGCCAACAGCTAGACCAAGCAAGAAACCGGCCAAAAAAACTGTTTGAGTTAATCAAAACTCAATCCAAGGATGAACCACAACGACTACAAAACACAACTAGTAATCAACTTACCTGTGAAGAATTCTCTGCCTTCTTTAATCTAAAGATTGATAACACCAGGAAAGATCTCCTCATTGACCTAAGCTTAATCTCCAGTCTCCACATCAAAACATCCCTTGATCTAAAAAACAACGCTTCATGGTCATCCTTCGATACTTACACGGAAGAAACTATAGGCAAGATTCTCAGTACTCTGAAGCCCTCCAATCACCTCACTGACCCTCTCCCCGCAAACGCTGTAAAGGACTTTACCCCATTGCTTCTCCCTCTCTGGATCAAAATCATTAATAGTTCACTTCAACAAGGATGCATCCTGGACTCCCTTAAAGTGGGACAAGTATCGCCCATCCTAAAGACACCCACAGCTGACCCTACCGACCTAAACAACTATCGCCCTGTAGGAAGGGGGAGGCTCTAGTTGGCGCAGTGTAGCACTAGCGACAAGCAGGGACTCTCTCTTCCTCGTCAGGGCTGAGGGTTACCTTCCAGACAACCTCTGCTTACCCTCTAGGTAGTGTGGCTTAAGCAGTCTTAGGCTAATCTTTGTGGCACATAGGGTTAAACATTTGCAATATCACACCATCACAACCAACCCACCACACAATGACACCAAACTGTATTTGTAAAAATATATATATCTTTATATAAATTTCAAGCAGGCTTGTAAATACAGTTGAAAAACTTTCAATAGCGGTTCCAGGTTACTTAAGTTCAGGTTGCCACAGTTCTCTTTTAGCAATAAGCCATCTTTTGGGCCTTCTGCCCAGGTTCGACAAGGTTCAGTGTCTCGTAGCGCCTCAATGCGCTCTCTGCGTGGGTCTCGAGGGCCAGGAGCTGTGCGAGCCTCCGTTTCAGAGGCGGCTCGCGTTGGGAGCAGATAACGCGGTGCGAGCTCGAGATGCAGGTCGCTCGCACCGTGAGGATACAACACAGTACCTTTCAAATTCTTGTGGAGCGGGCGGCTTCCAGGGGAGCTGTCCCACGTCGCGTTGCTTTTCTGGGGTCACTGTTCGCTGCGGCTCTCAGCCGGGCAGGTCACGGGTCATCCGGGGCGGCGGTGCTCTGTGGCGGCAGGGTCCTTTCCTCGTCGTTCGCTCCGACCCTGGAGGTGGCGGCTGTGTGGTGGCGGCCAGTGGCAGTACGGTCCCCAAGTGCAGGACGTACCCAGCCAAGGGCCGGTTGCAGCTGTGCGTTCACAGCTGAGCTGTCGGGCAGGCTACCGACCAGAGGGGGGTTATCATAGGGCAGCTGTCCGTCTTCGCAGGTGGATTGACGGCTCAAAGCGCAGTCAATTCGGGAGCTTGGACCGGACGGGTCCTCCTTCACTTTGCTCTCGGGCTCCCGATGCAGATGCGGTCACGGTGTTCGGGCCAGCGGCGGCTGGACCTCACGTTGCTCTCGCTGTTGCTTTGGGCCCCGGTCACGGTGTTCGGGGGGATGTCGATGCCTTGGTTACGGGGAGCTTGGCAGGCTTGCCCAGCGTTCCCGGACCCCTCTGTCAGTACTGCAGCGATAAGCAGCACACACAGTCGCTTTCTTCAGGATGTAGCGCCCACTGGTCCTGGGGCGCTGGTCAGGGGGCAAGTTCAACAGCAAGCCCTTGGAGATCTTTCAGCAGAGTTTGGCACAAAGTTTCTCAAAGCAAAAGTCTTCTTGTAGTCTTTCCTTTTCTTCTCCTTCTGCAGCAAGGCACCAGACACAGGCAAGAGACAGCACTCTTCCTTGTCCTTCCCGGTCCTTCTTGTCGGGTAGAGTTCCTTCTGTAGCCCAAACAGGATCTAAACAGGATCTAATTTACAAGGAGCAGGGCTCCTACTTTTATACTGCATTTCTTTTGTTCTTGCAGGCCAGGGGGGCCTTTGCATAGCCACTTTCAGTCCTTGAGCACTCTGGTGGGTGCAATCCGGCTTCTGCTTTCAGTGTGAGGGGCAGGCGCATCAGACGCCCCACAGGAGGTGGAGCCAGCATTGTGTGGACAGGGGCAGCCAGAAGTACCTTGTTGATGGGGCTTCGCCCTTCCTGGGCCAGGTGTCGGCTGAGTCATCAGTCGCTCCCCAGGAGGGTGGAGCCAGCATTGTGGTGGCAGAGCACAGCTAGATTCAGAGTCAAGAGACACTCCTACCTCCCACTAAGGTGTAATCTGCGCATTCACCACCTGTCATCCCCCAGCCCTGTCACTCACACATCCCAGACAGTCAGATACACATACCAGCAGAGACGGGCTGAAATGGTTAGGCAAGCAAATGCTAACTTTCTAAAAGTAGCATTTGCAAACACAGGATACTAAAATAAACTTTACTAAAAGAAATATTTTATCATCCTGAGTTCAGGCATACTAAACATGACTCTCTACCATGCTCCCTGAGCCTGCTGGGATTATAGAGTGTAATAATTCCAGCAGCCCATTCTGGCCTAAAGGAAGCAGGTAGCCTTACAATAGTGAAATACGAATTTAGTTGTAATTCACTACTAGGACATGCCACACACATCAGGGCTTGTCCTACCTTACACTTACAATGCACCCTGCCCTCAGGCCTACCATAGGGGTGACTAACATGAAGTCAAGGGAAGGTTCAGGGGCTGGCGAGTGGGTGCACTTGCCCAGCCGGCATGACAGTACGAGACTGCACGCGGGTTCTGCGGTGGCAGTCCCCAGACACATCTTACGGCTGCTTCTGTGGGTGGCGCAACCAGCGCTGCAGGCCCACTAGCAGTATTGGCATTCACAAGCCCTGGCACTCCTAGTGCACTTTACTAGGGACTAACAGTAAATCCAATGACCCAATCATGGATACCAATCACATGTACAATTTTCAGTAGGGAGAGCATATGCGCTTTAGCACTGGTCAGCAGTGGTAAAGTGCCCAGAGTCATTAAACCAAACAAAATAGGTCAGAGAGAGTATTGGAGGAAGGCAAAAAGTTTAGGGATGACCCTGCCAAGAGGCCCAGGTCCAACACGCCCTATTTCCAATATCCCTACCTTGGCCAAACTGTTAGAAAAATGTGTACACCTCCAAATGACAAAAAACATCGAGCACTTTGACCTCTCAACTCACACCAATCAGGGTTCCTAGCAGCCCACAGCACGGAATCAGCTATGACACACATAACTGATGACGTGCTTCAAATACTTGATCAGAATGGTACCTGCCTCCTCATCCTACTCGACCTCTCCTCAGCCTTTGATACAGACAAACACCAGAACCTACTAGATTTGTTGAATCACAGACAGACAATGGGTCTGTCAGGAACAGTGCTCAAGTGGTTTACCTTCTTTCTTCATAACCGGACGCAAAAATTGAAGATTAACAATACCCTGTCCACACCCGTTCTAGTAACATTAGGTGTCCCACAAGGAACCTCCCTATCCCCGACATTGTTCAATTTAGTCATGGAACCAATCACCGCACTGCTGCATCTAATGTGCAATTTCATATGTACGCAGACGATACCCAACTCTACCTTTAAATACACACCCCTAAAGACATCAAACTACTCAATACAATGCTTAGGAACACACAGACATGGCTGGCAGAGAATGGCGATTCTCCAAGCTTTAGTGAAATGAGAATCAAGATTTCATTAAAGACACGGAGGCTAGCATTATGCATAACAACTTTTATTCGCCACTCCTGCAGCACTTTAAAGAACTTCAAAGATGAACCAATACACTAAGAGAACGCAAAGTCCATAAGTATTCCATGAACACCAACATTCTTCCTCTTTCAATGCTGAAACTGGAAAAAACTCCTTCCAGAAAACTTATTTTCATCCTCTTGACAAACACCATCCATTATTCTGCATAAGAAAAAACAACACAATAATTAAATACAAAAATCCCAACAAAAAGATATCCTTATTACAATATCCTACTAAAAACATTTATTTTAAAACAAAGACCTTATTCCCCTTCTCCCAACCAAAGGGTTGCGGAGGGAGGAATAATGCTAGCCTTCACGTCTTTAATGAAATCTTGATTCTCATTTCACTAAAGCTTGGAGAATCGCCATTTCATTACAAGACCAGAGGCTATCATTATGCATGTTCAAAGCCCCTTAAAACTAAATTTGAAACATGCTCAATTGGTCTAACATAATGCCTTGCAAAAGTGCTTGCATTTGCCCAATCTGCCGCCTTTAAAATATCCCCTAAAGAAGCGCCTGACCAATACATCTTACTCGCCAAAGCACCTCTCAGGGAATGCAATTTAAACAATCCTACATTAATTCCACACTCAGACATAACATTCTTAACCCATCTCGAAATAGTAGCAGTGCTAACCATGTGAAATGGTTTCACATAAGAAATTAAAAGCTGTTTATCACAAACTTTTCTATTTCCTAAAACCCTGCACTCATATTCTTGTATACAGTCAACCACACAACTTCCTGTTATCACAAAAACTTGGGTAAAATACCGAACTGGACATTGTTTTAGTTCTACTAAAAATTTCAAAAAATATTCCATCTGGACCTACAACTTTGTTATCTACTTCCAAAGCCTTAACATCTGAAACCCTTTTACATGAAACAAGACAAAGTAAACAGGCCAGTTTCTCAGTCAGTCTTTTTAAATCTAAAAACCTATTAACCGGCCACTGCTGAAACAAAGACAACATAACATTAACGTCCCATAAAAACCTATATCTCGTCTTAGGAGGTCTTTTAAGCCTCATGCTCTTAAGAACTCTACACACCATCACATCTCTCCCTATTGATCTCCCATTTATCAATGAATGACCAGCTGAAATTGCAGATATGTTACAATTTACAGTTCTGTATTCCAAACCTTCCTTACATTTCTCTGTTAAAAAATTAACTATTTCTACTACAGAAGCTTCCACTGGATCCAGACCCCTTGACAAGCACCAACTAGACCAAATTTTCAAAATTCCCCTGTATTTTCTTCTAGTTCCTGGAGCCCATGAATCCTCCAATAATTCTACAGCCTCTGACGAAAGTCCTTCTACTCCACTGGAACTCCTGAAACTTTCCAAATAAGAAGATTCAAAACCCAGTTCAAAACTAAAGGATGTTCCTCTTCTTCTGCGACCCTGAGAAGACCCCTCCAGGCAGGCATTAACAAAGGTTCTGCACAAGCCAACTCCATTACTGAAGGGAACCACACTTGAGGCACCCAAAATGGAGTCACTAACACCAACCAACTCCTCTCCTGTCTCATCTTCAACAATACTCTCTGAATCATTGCAAAAGGAGGGAAAGCATTCACTTTCCTCCCAGACCATTTCTGCTGAAACGCATCTATTATCGAAGATTTTGGATCTGCTCTCCAACTGTAATATTCCTCCAACTGGGCAGTCAACTGACTTGCAAAAAGATCCACCTCCAGTAGTCCCCATCTTCGATTTATCCTCGTAAAACAATTTACATCCAACTTCCAATCGCTATAATCTTTCAACTATCCAGTCTGCGTTCACATTCAACTCCCCTGGTAAATAATCCGCTTTCACTTCCACCTTGTGTTCCATACAAAAAAAACAAAGGGGCATATTACCAACCTACAGCAATATTTATCGCTAAGTAGGGTTAGCTGTAATATTTTTAACGCTGCCCTTCAACTGTTTTTATCGCTGTGATAACTTGCTATTAGCAAGGTTTATCTCAAAAGCGATAAAAATCAGGCGAAATGCGTAAATATCGCTGTCAATACCTCGATATTCACGCATTTGCGTGACAATGCTCTTAGCCATGTTATCCACCTCCTATTGGACAACATGGCTAAGAACTGGTCAGGGCAGGCGTTAGCTTTTGGAAATATTTGCGCTTCGCGCGAATATTTTCAACGCTACGCCTGTGTTGATCATAGGCGATAGCGATGCTAGTGACTGTTTTCAGTCGCTAACATTTTGGCACGCCCACTTTGCATGTCATTAGCGATAAATATCGCAGACATGCAAAGCGGGCCCCAAAATGCTCGCTATCGCCTACAAGCTGTCGCTAACTGGTGTTAGCGACAGCTTGGTAATTGGGCGAGAAAATTATTGCCGCTTTAGCGGGAAAAAGTCCTGCTAAAGGGCCCTTGGTAATATGCCCCAAAATTCTCTCGCTAAATCTGCTAATCTCTTGGATTTTGTTCCACCTAATTCATTTATGTAAGTAACAGCAGTCACATTGTCCATCCTCACCAAAACCGATTTCCCTACTATATTCTCTTTGAAGCTTTGCAAGGCATAAAGCCCTGCTGTTAATTTCAGAAAATTGATATGTTTCAATCTCTCTTCTTTCGACCAAGCTCCCCCTGTTTCCAAATGTCCAAGACGTGAACCCCATCCAGTCATACAAGCATCTTATTCTATCACAAAATCTGGAGTCATTCCAAATATCGCTTTTCCATTCCAAGCTTCCATGTTGTCTAACCACCAACATAACTCTTTCTTTCCATCCACATCCCAAGCTATCTTGTCTCCATACCACAATCCTTTTCTCAAGGCATTCCTTTTCATCCTCGGCAAAGCCCGATAGTGTAATGGACCTGGAAAAATCGCCTGCACTGATGAATTCAAAAGCCCAATAATCCTCGCTAACTCCCTCATAGAAATCAACTCTATCTTCAAACCCTGTTTTATCTCTCTCTTTACATTTTTAAATTTTTTGCATGGAAGACTCAATTGACATGTCATTGAATCCACCATGAAACCCAGGAACTCTATCTTCTGCGATGGAATCATACAAGACTTTTCTTTGTTTATTATGAAGCCTAATTTCTCCAGCATCTCCCTTACTTCCTCCATTGCAATCTTCCACTCCTTTTGACAATCTGACAAAATCAAAATATCGTCTAGATATATAATCATCCTCATTCCCCTTTTCCGAGAAAAAGCTACTGCTACCCTCATCACCTTTGTGAAACACCAAGGTGCATACGATAGTCCGAAAGGAAGACATAGGAACTAGTAAACTTTCCCTTTCCATCTGAACTGTAAATATTTTTGACATTCCTACGCCATTGCAATAGTAAAGTAAGCATCTTTTAGATCCAACTTCACCATCCAATCGTTTTCTTTTAACAAATCCCTTAGGCAATGAATCCCCTCTATCTTGAAATGTCGATATACCAAAAAACTGTTCAGACTTCTTAGATTTATTACTGGATGCCAACCCTTTTCCTTTTTCTCCACTAAAAACAAATTGCTTAGATAACAAATCTCCCACTCTTCCACTTCTTTTATCGCATTTTTCTCCAATAAAGATATGATCTCCTTTTCCACAATAACTTCTTGCTCCCGAGACATCATTATCTCTTTTGGTTCCACCTCCTGGTAAGGAGTACCTACAAAATCTATTACAAACCCTTGCACTGTTTGCAAGACCCAAGGATCCTTCGTTATTTTTTGCCATTCTTCTTTGAAAATGTTATTCAACCTCCTACTCCTGAATGGGAAAAAGCAAATGAAATCCCCATACTCACCTTGTCCTCCACTATTCTGTCCTCGTCCTCTCGAATATCTCCTCGTTCTACCATATCTTCCTCTTGTTGGGAAAAAATGTGGGTTCTGTTAAAAACCCCTTCCTCTGTTCTGCAATCCATACTGATAGTTGTTCTGTACTCCATACTGGGACCTCTGCATGCCATGGCCAGTAAAGGGTCCCCTTCTACTGGCCCTTCCAAACACTCCAAACATCTTTCGCATATTCCCCTGAGCTTTATCCAAAGCTGTGAAAGTTCCTACATATTTTCCTATTCCATTGACCAAACCATCACCAAACAAGAGACGTTTCCTGTCTTCTTGTACTTCTTTCTGTGCTAAGTCTCCCAACTTCGGATTGATTTTCATCAATATTGCCTTCCTCCTTTCCTGAAGTAATCCTGCATTTGCATTCCCCAAGAGCTTTACCGCCCTTTGGCTCCAACCTCTCAACAACTCAATATTAATTTGCTCTTTATTAGCAAATGCATCCTCAGCCATATCCAATATTCTTCCCAATGGACCAAACACGTCCAACAACTTATCCTGACAAATTTTCAATGACCTCTCTAATCCCTTCCTTGGATCCTTTCCTAATCTAAATAAATAACTAATTAAATCTGGATCTAAATTAAGAGTAGCACAGACCTTTTCCTCAATCTTTGGCCTGTAGCCTTCTGCCCTCATCAGTCTCCTTACTTCTCTGTCGAATGGCTTTGCAATCCAATTTTTTTATAAATTTCGTAACGTGGTCCAAAGGCCACCATTTACCACTTCTGGGGTGTTTCATATTAATTGGGCTGAACATTTCCCCACCAAATGGATCCTTAATACTTTCACTTGAGGCTTCCATCTCCATATTTTCAAATTCCTCAAATCCATCATCCTTCTCCAAATCCAAAACATACTCATCTAATACATCAGCATCCTTTCCTGACCACATGTTTTGCATTCCTTCGTCAAAATTCTCTTCCCCCTGTGTGCCGCAAGGGGCATCCTCTCCATGCGTGCCACTTTGGACACTTTTTCTTATTGTGCCGCAAGGGACACCTTTCCTGTTATTACCCTCAACCTCAGAGAGAGAATAAAACTCTTCTCCTGTCTCATTAGCACTTATTTTCCTATTTCATCTCATAGTCTATTAATTTCTTGACAATCTCTTCATTAATCGTTCCTCCTGACATATCCAAACCTTTCTCTAAATTCTCTTCCATTCCTTCAATAAATATCAACCTTACTCCTCTAAAAAACTTCAAATCTCGTTTTCCTTAAATTCACCTCTCTAACTTCTATAACTCTTTTACTTTCTCCTCAGTCGATACAAATTTTGCAGCTCACCACCTAACGCAGCTCCGATCGTTAAACAGATCTTTTACTCTACATGCCAGCTATCTATAAACTTGTTTTATGCCCAATCCAATATGGCCGCCAATCTCGCGAGAACACGTCTTTACGTTAGACGTGAGTTCTTCTCTACAGCGAGCCAGTTGCCTCCAATACCACAAGCTGTTCTCCTCTAAATACGCCACTACCAGCTATTCCTACCGCGAGGCCCTGCATTCAAAAAACGCCATAGCGCGAGGTAAGCTCGTGCTTACCGCATCCTAAACGGAAACGCTCCTATCTTATTTTCTTAAAAATCTAATTTAAATAACGATCGATCCCTTCTAATTTAACTAATACATGTTCCTGTTAAAACTCACATACTAAATTCCCCATTCGCTTCATAAAAAACCTCCACAAACTTTCTTTTTTTCTTTTTTTATTAAACCACTACTAGAAACATTCAAAAAACAAAATATACTATAGAGCACTCTTCCATAAATTAGAAGATAGCTCTTATTCTTAAATATTATTCAACCACATACTTTCAACAAATAATAAAATCATACACCCAAACTGGAAAAAGAAAAAAGTTTGACTTATCTGATCCAGGAGCAGCAATAAAAGTGGAAGAATGTTGGTGTTCAGGGAATACTTAAAGACTTTGTGCTCTTTTAGTGGATTGGTTCTACTTTGAGGTTATTTAAAGTGCTGCATTAGTGGCAAATAGAAGTTGTTATGCATAATGATAGCCTCTGGTCTTGTAATGGAATCATCTCAAACTGAACGCTCTAAAAACGGAATTCCTCCTAATGGCACCATCCGCCAAAGTCCCCATCATACAGGAGTGGCTTAAACTTCTTACTGCATTTAACGGTCAACCAACCATTGTGGACTAAGTGAAATCATTAGGTATAACCCTCGACTGCAATCTCAATATGCAGAATCATATTAGTAATGCAACTAATGGAGCAAATTTCCAGATCAATACATTGAGGAAGCTGAAACCCTTCCTGCCAGCCATTGACTTCAGGACGGCAGTCCAAGCTTTAGTTATCCCTCGAGTAGATTATGGAAGTGTCGCTCTCTGTGACCTCCCCAAATCGACAACCGCACCACTAAGAGCCTCTAATAATGCTGCAGAGAGACTCATCACTGGCTCTAGAAGATGCTCACACATCTCTCCAGACTTGAAATCCTTGAACTGGCTGCCATACGAAGCTAGACTACACCTGAAAATTGGGTGCATGGCGCATAAGACCATAAATCACAGCTCCCCCAGTTACCTCGCCCAGAAATTGACAATCTCGGGTTGCTCTAGAGCCACAAGAAGCGCAGACAATCTACTACTGAAACCACAAAGATTCAACAAGAAAAGAATATATAGACGGTCCTTCTCTGGGATAGCGCCCAGGATCTGGAATGCTCTCCCTCCAGAAACCAGACTTATCTCATCTACGGCATCCTTCAAAAAAGAAGTTAAATTGATTCTCTTTGCAAAATTCACATGAATATAGGCTAAGGAAATCTCGAGAATCACTATTATTCCTTTTATGACAATGGTCAGCTAGACCACCTAGGCACTTCTGTTGCCTTTGCCTTGACTCTATGGGTACTCATTGTCTTACACCGGTTTGCTCTTCTTTGCACAAAATGTTATGTCAAATGATTTTTGTTGTCTGTGTAACCTCTATCTGGCAGATGCATCAACATAGCCTTTTGCTATTCCTAAATAGCGATTTTTATGGAATCGCTATTTAGGAATAGCAAAAGCCTATGAATGTAGGAATCGCTATTAAAATAGCGATTCCTTAACATTCCTTAATTGCTAGTCGCAATTAAGGAATGCTGTCCCATTCATTCCTATGGGCCTACAGGCCCATAGGAATGAATTTGAGATTGCATGAGCAATTTGTGAGTACCAGTAGGTACTCACAAATTGCTCATGCAATTTCAAGGGTGCAAGGGTGTCAAAATGACACCCTGTTGCACCCCCTGAAATTGATCTCTGCACATATGTTGCACACATACATGCCCTAAGGGCATGTGTGTGCGCAACATGAAACTTTTAAAAATGCACAAAAGTGCTTTTTTTAAGGCTTTAGCAAATTATTATGATGTTCAACTTCATGGTAATTTGCTCCTCCTATTAGCAAATTTGCTATTTATTTGACTTTCATGCATTGCATTTAAGAAATCTCAATTTGGGATTCCTTAAATGCAATCGCAATTTAAGGAATCTCAATTTAGAGATTCCTTAAATTGCGATTTTTGCATTTGGGATGATGCATCCCAAATGCAATAATACTGGGAGCAAAGGGGAAGATTCTGAGAATCTGCCCCTTTGCTCCCGGTATTTACTTTGATGCATATGCCTGTATGTGTGTAAAGCGCTCTGAAATCTGCGAGGATCTTGTTCGCTCTCTAAAAAAATGTCAAAATAAAAATAAATAAATAAATAAACTAAAATGACTGAACGGAATTCCACCATCTGTGTCACAATGCTAGATCTTCAGCAAGAAAGGATGCATTCTATGACTTGATGTAAATCCATTCAGAAGTATTTGAGAAATTAATGTTCAGAGTTTATAGATATCTGGACAGTTAGAAATGCAAGCGATTCCCACACTTTCAAATAATAGAGCGATATGAATGGTTGCAAGAGCCATCTCCTCCCACAAGAGCACTTGCTCTGATTAGTTGGCCACAGCACAAACAGGAATGTTGTGGCCGCCTTTACAGGACTCAGAGTCTCTATCAATGTGTCCTGAAAATGAAAAATAGTTAAGTCAGTTAAAACATAACTCTTTAAACTAAAAAAAGACACTGACATTCAGCAGTTATAGTCAACTGAAGAAACTATAACTTGCACTCTGGCCATACAGTGCCTATGACTTCACATATCACGCCACTCATGAAATGCTCTATGACATCACTGTTAACTTCACTGATGTCATCTGAAATGACATAATTGATGACAACATTGTGCGTGGCGGAGTGCAATATAGTTTCTTCAATTAAATGTAACTGATTAATATCAGTGTTTTTTTTAGTTTAGAAAGTTAGGTTTTAAGTAACATTTTCACCTAACTGTAATGTCACTAGAACCTTAGCATTTCAGTGAGTTATATGTATGTGTATGTCTGTGTATGGATCTACACATGTTATAACCTAAGTAAATGCGGTGTCTGTTAAAAATAGTAAATCTGTGTTTAGCGCTACATACGTATCTGGAATATAGTTGTAATAGGTGTTCTCCACTCAAACGTCTTGCAGAATGCTATTAAATCCTCAATATTGTGGTAGAACATATTGGGCAATATATTGAGGGTCATTCAAAACCTCTGCTAATTTTTCAGTTAAATTCAGAAATTCATGTGATCTTGTTTAAAAATCTAAGGTTTACCTAAGCAAGGCACATTTGTAAATTATTTAATATAAGATGAAAGTCGGAATAAACCATTCTTACAGGAGAGTGAATGAGTATTTTATTTGTCCTTGGCCTATGAATGAGAACCTATAAATACCAGCAAAGCCCATCACAACTGTAAGAATACTGTATGCCAATGTGGGCCTGGAGCAGACAAATGCTGTTCCTTATCTGAGTTTGTCTTAATATGAACACCGAAAATGGATAATCAAACTCGAAATTTGCTTAGGTGTATTCGGGACAGATACCAGATGATAAAGTAGAGACTCATTCTGAACCTTGGTACATTTGTCTTTTAGGACCTGATTTAGACAAAATATATCCTGTGTTGTCACTTCCTACAATGTCGCTTCAACTTTGACTTTCTTGATGAGTGACCCTACTTATTTTTACGACCTGCTAACATTAAAAGGATATATTGGGGCTGGAACTATAACCCCAACATTGTCTCTGTTGATCTCTGATGGCTGTGGGGAGCTGTTTGAAGGACTTGGGGCAGGGTGAACACAGTCCACTCTCACATAATGGCAAGATTTAGTGTAACCACCTCAGCCTTACATGCCTGCTTCTGGTCCCCTTTTTAACAGGTAGGAAGGTTTATAAATTCTTCCTACTATGCCTGTAGTACTGTGCTGAACTAAAGTTATTAAACACCATATAAAGCTCAGAAAACTACACAGCAATTCTCTTCCAGAATGTTATTCACTGTCGATCACTTGACACAGATTGTAAATAGTAACACTCATCCAATTGACATTGCAAAAAGTGTAGAACATACAGCGGATTGCATTAAAGAATTAAGTGGAAAAACAAAACAATGTGTAAATGAGATCTCTAGAGAATTAGGAAATGTATGTGCTATTAAGAACCAAAAGACCAGTGAAGTGTACAAGGAGTACAATAAGGAGAGAAACAGTACAGAACATAGATTTGAGTGTTTTAGGTGTGTGGGAACTGGACACTTAGCTAATAATATACATTGTTTAGCTAGAACAGCTATGTGCAGGAAATGTAACCGCATGTAGCGATATTACAAACAGAACTGTAAATGCTATTGAAACCGCAGAGGATGACAGGGGTAGATATGTACTCCAGGTACCTGTGAAAAGAAACAATGTAGTAACCTTGGTTGATCTCCCTAAATGTTATATTGGGTTGGATGGGCAAATGATAGAAGTTTACGCAGATTTGTGCTTACCTTTTACATGTATTAGCAGTGAAATTTACCATGATAAATTTGGTGATGATGTATCTAATATCGGAGAACCAGATGTGACTCTGGTTGGGCACAACAAAGACCCGATACCATTAGAAGGTGCAGCTATTATGAAGATAACTTGCAAAGATAGAAGTATTGTAGAAAAGGTGTATATAGCAAAACAAGGATTGAACCTTCTTTTTGGTCTCACCAAAAGAATTTAGGTATGAAAATAGATCCTTCAGCTGAAAATACTGTAATGTTGGTTGAGAGATCTGTTTGTGGCAGAGAGTTGTTGGATGAATTCCCAGAAGTATTTAACAATAAAATGGGGTGCATAAGAGAATTCCAGCATAAAATAAAGTTGAAGGAAAATGCTAAACCAGTTGTACACAAATGTAGAAACATTCCTATAATGATGAGAAAACCCCTCAAACCAGAACTTGACAAATTAGTTATTCAAGGAGTGATTGAACCAATTGAATGTGCAGAATGGGTCGCAAACATTGTTATTGCATCAAAACACAACAGCAAAGCTATTAGGCTGTGCATCAATTTAAGAGAACTTAATAATAACATGTGGGTGGACAGACATCCATTACCAAATATAAATCAGATGTTAAGTTTAGTGGGTAATGCTGAATGCTTTTCAGTGATTGACTTATCTTCAGCCTACCACCAAGTAGAGCTTCACTCTAAGGATATCTAGTGGTTCTTGGGACAAGAAGGATTTCACTTTAAACTGGTGTACATTCCTGGTCCCAGAAATCAAGCAGCAGACTTTCTGTCAAGACTCCCTTTACCAAGAAATGGAATGGAGGAAAATACTGTGGAAGAAGAATTTGTGGTACCAGCGATCACCGACAGGATTAATCAACAAGAATGAGAAGACAGTATGAAAAATGACTTCACTATTCAAAGTGTTAAAGATTAGGTCTTACAGCCGGAAAAATGCAGAGCATTTAGTAGTGAAGGATTTTGGGAGGTGAGAAATGAGCTCTACATTTGTGTACATAACGTGTACAGGGGAAGCAAGTTAGTACCTCCAGAAACCTTCTGTGGGAAAATTGCAACACAAGCTCATGAAGGTCACTTAGGTTGCAGTCTAACTAAAAGCAAAACGAGACTCCATTATTGGTGGCCTAGCATGGACTCCATGGTGGAGAGGACTTTCAGACATTGGGTATATTGTGCCTACAGCTAAAAAAAGTAAACACGTTCCCTAAAACGTCATCTCTGCAGTTAAAGTACCTTCTTTTCCTTGGAATAGGTTGGCCTTGGACTTAATTGATCCTATAACTGTATGGATGCTGATGATATCCTCCTACTATGCTGAAAATGGTGATATCTCATTGTTCATGACGAGCTCAGCTAGTCATGAGCACACGAGAGGTGTACCTCATGACGAGCTGAGCTCATCATGAGCATCGAAGGGGCTAGATGCTAGAGGACTGGGTGGAAGGTTCATTTTGACTTTGGTAGATTACCATTTTAAATGGATAGTTATAAAAATGTTGACAACATTGTTACTAATACAGTAATTGCATTCTTGCAAGAAGTGTTTTGTAGTGAAGGTGTTCCTCAAACATTAGTAACGGACAATGGTGTCCAATTCACATGAGCCCAGATGAAATAATTCTAGCCTAAGTTCTCAGTGAAACACCTATAAGCTGCTCTAAACAATTACAGAGTATTTAACATAAAAAAGTCTTTAGTTGAAATGACATGGTTATTATATGGTCATATCTCGTACCAAAGTCCCTTGTGGTTGGTGGGTAGTAAAGACACGTCAATTGACAGATGGAAAATCATGGAGCAAATACATGTCCACCAAAAGAACTTTGTGGATGTGTATAACCCCAGAGTGCGTGGGAAAATGTCAAGTTGGAAGGTGGGCTATGCAGTAAGAGTGACGCTCCCTAGATTTGTACACTCATGGTTGTCCACATTTTCAGAAAGAAAGTTTACACGCAAGGTTTTCAGAAATGTGGTAGTCCTTCATGATGGACAGACATGGAGCTGCGACAGGATTGTCAAAGATAACAGCAAAGGAGTACCAGATGGTGCTTCAAGACATGATGTTGATTCCAATAACAGCTCTGACACCCAACAATATGTTGAGTCCTTGAAGAGTTATCATAAGAAACCATTCTGGCATAAGGATTATAAAATGTAATGTATAATGCTGTATTTTGTGTTATGTAGACAAAGGTTGTATCCCTTATCTTGGCTCTATTTCTTCGATCCCTTGGAAGGGAGATGTGTTGTAATTTTTCCCCTTTTCACTCTTCCTTCTCTTATACCCCGTTCTTCTCCCTCTAAGCCTTTCTACCATTCCTCCTTTGGAATTTTCCGTTCCACCCCCTTAGATTCTTTTACTGTTCCATAGAATGTTCAACAAATATTCTATTGCAAGCACCTTTCCAACTGTCATAGGTATGGGCTTTGGATGTCGATGGAAACAAACGTCTTGTAAGTGACCTTGTTTCTTCCTCATTATTTCATAAAGCATGCCCAAGGCAACAACTTCAGTGGTGTAGCAAAGGGGGGAGGGGAGGGTGTGGTCTCCCTGGGCGGCACAGGCTTTGGTGGCAGCGACCTTCCCACCCCCCTGCTCTTTTGCGGCCATTGTGGGGCATCCGTTGCAGGAATCAGCGGGAAACATCCTTTACAACGGAACCGTTACAACGCAGGATTTACAACGAAAGTCGTTACAATGACTTACGCTGGAGGGCGCTCTAGGATAGGGGATAGTTTAATTTACTATCCAACACCTTCCCTACTAACCACTGGGACTGGAGTTGGAATAGTAAATTAAACTATTTACTATCCAGCGCCCCCCCAACGCAAGTCGTTGTAACGACTTGTGTTGTTAAACATGCGTCGTAAAGGTACGCGTTGTAACGGTACCTGTTGTACCGTCATACATCCGGAATCAGCAGCACCCCCACCCCCCTCGCTTCTACATGCGGCTGCCGGGCGTCAAACGCAGGAATGCCACAGGTGGCAAAATCTCTAGCTATACTACTGCTGCCCTTCCAGCCAGGTTTGATCCTGTGAATTAATGAGAGCCATCATGATGGAGTTTGTTTGGGGTTTTCTTGAGTAAGGCTGGAGAGAGTGAAAACCTGAAGAGCAGAAATCCAGCAGACAACTGTGCAGAGACTGAGCAGCTATGGCATCGCTAGCCACATTTTATAAATTATTACTGCAATATGAAAAAATAATGACAGCATTTTAAAGGAGTTAGCAGTCTTCGACAAACTATAAAACTGATAAATAAAGAGATGTTTCAATGGGCGAGTAGGACGAGCATCCTCTAACTAGAGCCTTGAGCATAAGAACCAATGGACATGTACATCCACAGCAAATCACTAGGACCCAATGGGAATTCGCATTATCATAATGCGCGGCAGGCAGCGGAATCGCTGCAGGCCTTCACATCATGGTAGGCACAGCCAGAACAGCATTGGCAGGGGCTTAAGGGAGGAGGGCTAGGCTCCGCTCCAGTGCACATCGCTGCACATCTCTGGAGAGAACAGATGCCAGAGATTTCAGGCATTGAAAGTAGATGTCAGTGCTGCCTCAAACACTGCCTTCACATCATCCAGGCCTGGATGTCCAGCACCTACATGAAGCTCAGCCCAACCAAGGCACATTTTCTGATATTTACTAAGAACAAGAAACAGCACAAGTCTGGATCATTGATGTGAACCTTGATGGCTGTGAACTTCAACTTTCACTGAATGCAAAGTGACTTGGATTCACCCTGGACACAAAACTCCTCCTAATAGAACACACTACCAAAAACACAGAGAGTGACTGCTACCAGATGTCTCTTCTAAAGACAATGAAACTGTTTCTTCCAGCAGGAGACTTCAAAACTGCTGTTAAAGCTATCATCTCTAACATCTGGATGGAAGTAACTTTCTGCTCCATGCCTTACCATACTCCACGCTGGTCCCCTTTAAGAGCGTCCTACACTCCACAGCATGTCTCCTCCAGGGTATGAAAAAATTAGATCACATTTGCCCAAGACTACGCTGGAAATCGATTGGCTACCATTTCTGGCCTGCACCATCTTCAAGACTAGTTACATCATTTACCATCACGACTAGTGCCCCCTCTTATCTTGCAGACAAGCTCAACCTCTCTGGTGGTCCTCAGCTCACCCGCCACCGGTACACCACCAGACTGCAGACTAAGAAGTGTAAAAAAAAAACAAGGCAGCAGGCCTTTTTCATTTATAAATCCAGAATCTGATATAACATCCCGAAATGCATAGGACCAATCCAAAGCTGTTTCAGTTTTAGACAGTGTTGAAGATGCACCTATTTAAATTAAGACCACATTACTATGTATTACCTGCCCACAAACCGGCTACCTTTCCTATCACTAGGATCACACTGGGACATAAAATAGGCCCAGTCACCAAAACAAAAGTGCCCCCATTAGAGAATTAGATAGCTAAGGAAGTGACCCATGCTTGCAAATTAGAGCAGTTTGGAATGTGTAAAGACATGCTATTTAAGTGTTTTGAAAGGTATAAAAGACGGCATGGATTCGATTTTGCTGCAGCCAATTTTATGTTTTAGTATCATGGAGCTCAACAGCAAAAGCCAGTCCATAGGACCATAAAACCAATAGCCAGAAAAAACAGGGCCACACACTGACCTTTCAAACCAGCTCATCGGACACTGCTTCATTGCCCTACAGGCCAGTCCAACCCTGCCTGCCACTCATTGATTTTATGCTTGTCTTTTACTCTGTAAAGTGCTCTTTTGGCTAGTTTTGCAATATATAAATACCACATACATACATACATACATACATACACACATACATGCTGCCTAAGTTAACAGATGGCCACAAAATGGTTTCTTCCAGGTCACTGTTTCAAGTCTTACGCTGTGGGCAGTTGGGTATTTTGTTTCCTGATTTTTTTCAAAATTGTCAGGAAAATGATTAGAAATTATATAAATGTTATGCAAAATGTACTTTGGGGGTATCTTGAGTGAAAGTGAATGAATTGACATACTTTGCATTCAAAAGTCCCTTCAGACACCGAAAAGGGAATTGGTTTGCAGATGTCTCTTACACGATTCTCTGCTCTAATATGTCTCCTGTGGACATTTTCTGCCAGAATAAGTCATTTACAGAAACAAAATTGCACGGAATTTTGCACTGGTATCATTTCAGATATGTTATATAATTTGCATTATATGAAAACACAGACATTATGGAAGCATAATGGAATATTTCGCACTGGCCTATTCGACTCTGAATGCTGGCCATGATTGAATGTGCAGGCGGTTGGTTGTCCCTTTAAAAAGGAAGGTACAAGTCTTTGCCACCGCTGTGTGAGGTCGCACAGGAGCAGTGTGTGTCCAGATTACTCATCATTTTCTAGATACTTGGAAGTTTCCTGCCCAGAAGATTCATATTAGGAGTCACCTGGTAGCTGCTCTAAATCTGGTATGCAACACTGGGAGTAGGCCCTCAACCAGAACAGAAAGTGAAACATTTGGGCTTTACAATTGTCAAGAAGCTGCTACTAGTCAAAGTTGTCTAAGTCATGAAAACTAGCTGCTATTTTGTTTTTACTAAATAAACTCTTACATTTCACACATTATATTCAATTAATACTCGCCCTCATTATTTTTCAGACCAGATTGTGCCAGTTTTGCTTATGCAACAGAAGGTACTTTTTTTGGTACTCCCTAAGTGTGACAAGTATGACCTGACATGGGGCCCATGCTCACTGTGCCACCAGAACCAAGCTGAATCCTACTGACGAGGCACAAGTAGGCTGAAACAAGTTTAGGGTAGCTTGTGCTGACTTGATGATTTGCATATCTATGGCTCCTGTCTGAGTTGGCATTGTGGGCACAAAAATGAATGATGGACAGTGCTGTAAAATGTACTAGTGGCTGACAGTAATTCAAACATTCCTCCCATTAAAATTTTTTTTGATTTCTGGGATAATTCATCCAGAGGTACATAATGCAATGATTCATGCTTTACTCACCAATATTTTAGACCTAGTCTTGCCATCCCTAAAGCACGTGGGCAAGGTCATTTGAATAAAAATAAAGGGCTTATTTACAAGCCCCTGGTGCCACTGGTGCACCCGTGCGGTCGGTAGTGGGATGGCCTGCAGGGCGGTGACGTGGGTAGGGGGTGGGGCAGGGTTGGGGGGTGGTAATGTATTGATTACGGAGTTGTACAGGTAAGTAAACATAAAGAAATAAAACGACTTTTGTTGCGTGCACTGCATCACCAAATGCGATGCAGTGCGCACAACGAAATTCATTTTATTTATTTATATGTTTACTTACCTGTAAAAAAACGTAATCCATACATTACTACCGCCCACGCTGCCCCTCCCCCTCCCCACGTCACCGCCCTGCAGGTCATCCCACTTATTTTTTTTTATTTTTTATTTTTTTATTTTTAAAGACCTTTATTATGCATATAAATGAAGAATACACAATTGTACATACTGCGTAGCCTGTGGCCCTCAGATGCTGGCACAAATAATAAGCATTGAAATGTAACCAATACTTCTGTATGGCGGAGCAGTGCCAAAGCATGTGTAAAAAATCCGCCCCTATCAAAGAGCATCGTTGGCAAGCTGTGTCAGCAACCGAGAAGTATCTGTTTATCTTGGCAGGTGTAAGGTAGGCTCGGTGTAAGATGTAGAGTTGGATAAGTTTAAAACGGGGGTTGCGCGGTATATTAGTCGGTCCATTCTGTATCATTGCCCATTCCTTGTCGGACCAGTCCCGTTCCCTATCGGCCGCCCACTTTTCCCTGAGTGGCAGTGTGGAAGGTGGCATGTGCATCAGTAGGGCCTGTGCCAGCCAGTGTATAATATGTGAGCCGTTGCCCATGACAGGCAGGTATTGTATAAAATAGTGCATTGGCAGCTCCTCCGACATGTCGCCCCAAGAGGCGGTCAGCGTGTGAATGAGGGATGCATGTGTTAGAAATTGTCCCACAGGGAGATCTGAGCCAGCGGTAAGATCCTCAAAAGAGAGCAGTGCGCCATCTTCATAGAGATCGCCTAGGGATTCTAGTCCGGCACGTGTCCAGCTGGCCAAAAGTGCCTCCGACAGCACCCCTGTCATTCCGGGAGTGCCCAGGAGAGGAAGTACCGGGGCGCATGGCTTAGTGGTGTGGGTAAGTCGTAGGCATCATAGAAAACATCTGCATACCACCGCCAGATGTATTTGCGTAGGGCCGGGGGAGCGGGTCAGAGGATGGAACAGTGTGCATATTTGCGCTTGGGTCCAGGCTGTGGTGTCTGAGGCTGTATCCCCCAAGTTTTTGCTACAGATCCACTTCGACACCCATTGTAGTTGCCCTGCCAGGTAGTATAGTTCCATATTGGGAACTGCCAAGCCTCCCGAACCTGTGGTCATGTGCAATTTAGTCAGCGCAACTCTTGGACGACCCGCGTTACAGATAAGGCTGCAAAGTAAGATCTCCAGTTCAAAAAATATTTTGTTAGGTACATACGTCGGGACGTTGGCGAAGTAGTAAAGTAGCCTTGGCAAGACTATCATTTTAGTCAACGACACCCGGCTAGACACGTTCAAGGGTAGGGTCTTCCAAAAACCAATTTGGGCTCGGATGGAAGCAATCGCCCGTACCAGGTTCCCCTCTAGGATGTCTGCCGGGGTCCTGTAGATATGGATACCCAGATATCGGAACGTGGTGGAGTACCACTGCAGCCTCTCTCCGCCAATGAGGATGTCAGTTTCTGGCGTATCCGGGCTGAAGGAGTAGGCTCCCGACTTAGACCAATTAACTCGTAGCCCTGACATTTCCTCGAAGGTCCGGAAAATGTCTGAAAGAGATTCCGGAACATTAGTCAGATCTTTGACATATAGTAGCAGGTCGTTCGCATAAAGCAAGACCACATGCAGTCCATCAGCCATCGGGATTCCCCACTCCTGTCCCTGGGTCCTGAGGATCGTGGCCAGGGGTTCCTTGGCTAGAGAGAAAAGCAAGGGCAACAGGGGGCAACCCTGTCTGGTGCCTCTCTGTATAGGGATAGTGTCTGACAGTAGCCCCCCGGTGCGGACTCGGACCGTGGGTCTGCAGTACAGCAGGTTGACCATAGTCTCATATCCGTCCCCCAGATCATATTTTTCCATTACTGCTTTGAGATATGGCCATTCCACAGAATCGAACGCTTTCTCAAGGTTCAATACAAGGCATCACGCTCGTGGCCAGTGCCGAACAGCATATTCCTGCACGCGGAACAGGCGGCGGATATTATAAGATGTGTGGCGCTCCGGCACAAAACCGTTCTGGTCATGATGTACCAATAGTGGCACTAGGGGGGCCATTCTCCGGGCCAGGGTGGAGGCCAGTATTTTATAATCGGTATTTAGGAGTGCTAGGGGTCGGTACAAGCCCATTCGCGTGGTATCTCTGCCTGGCTTGGGGAGGGAGATCAGATTTGCCTCATTTAGCGTGGGTGGGAGTGAGGAGTCCTCTGTAGCCGCGGTATACATTTTCAGGAGTTCCGGAATAAGAATGTCTGATCCAGCCTTGTAAAACTCAGCCGGTAAGCCATCTGGGCCAGGGGATTTACCGTTGGATAGATTAAATATGGCTTCCCGCAGCTCCTCTGGCTCGAGCAAGGCCCCTAGATCATCCCGCTGCGCAACTGTGATTTGCAGCATCTGGAGGTGGAAAAGGTATTCCGTCACATCAGGGTAGGGATCGCAAAGCCGGGAGTGGTAAAAGGCCTCATAGTGAGACGAGAACGCCTCATGAATGTGGCGTTGAGAGTATACCAGCCCTTGACCGTCCACATGTATTGCCGCTACCGGGGCCATTCGATCAGTCTGTGATATCAGCCAGGCCAGTAATTTGCCGGGCCTATCACTTAGGTGGTGGGTCCGTGCCGAGTGCGCAGCATAGTTGAGGTTGCGCAGTCGATCCAGAAGACGCGCATGTTCCGTATGGGCATCCGTGAGTTGATCTGCCGTGCCCTCTACCGCCTCTCGTTCCCAATCCAGTAAGTCAGTCTCTAGTCTTGTTAGGTCGCCCTCCAGTTGATGCCTCATGTGTCCCTGTGTTCCCAGACAGTGTCCCCGAATCACCACTTTAAAAGCATCCCACTCGACCTGGGGTGAGGATGCCGTACCAGAGTACACTTCAAAATATTGGGCCGTTTGTGTGAGGAGAGAGTTGCGGAATGTCGCATCTAGCAGTAGCGCCGGTTGCAGCCGCCAGGTGGGAATAGGTGGATAGGGGTGTTCCCAGGCGATGGTAAGAAAGTGTGGGTTGTGGTCTGAGTGTGTGCGTCCCATGTATCGCACATCTGTCACTAGCAGGAGCAGCTCATCAGATACCATGAATCTATCTAAACGCACATGTAGGTTGTGCGCCCCTGAGTAATGGGAATACACTCGTGCCGTAGGGTTGTGTGATCGCCAGGCGTCATGTAAATTCCACTGTGTGGCCCATCCAAGTAATGCTTTCATGGCACTATGCGTTGATGCATTGGGTGGGGGCAGGAAGGAGTGGTCCAGTGTCATATCTAGGACACAGTTGTAGTCGCCCCCCAGCACCCACGGGACCGCATGCCAGGTCGCCATCGTCATGGAGAGGCGTGTCAGGAAGCCACCTTGATCAGTGTTCGGGGAGTAGAGGGAGACCAGTACTACCTGCTGCCCATTGAGCCTGGCCTGTGCCACCGCGTACCTGCCCTCAGAGTCAATGTGTGTATTAGTGAACGCCCATGGGGTCCCAGGTCGGACCCATATTAGGGCACCGTGTTCAAATGACGAGTAATCTGTAGCATAGAGTTGGCAGCGCCACCTGCGATGTAGTGCCTGTACTTCTGCCCTGTTCAAATGCGTCTCCTGAAGTAACGCTATACTTATCTTGTGGCGTTTCAAATAAGAATAGATCTGGTATCGTCTAGCTGGGGTGTGCATGCCCCTGACATTCCAGGTACACATTCGGATTTCAGCCATAGTCACTGGTCTTGAAGGGTTCACTTACGTCCACCAGGGTTTGTCCCTCAGATTCAGCCCCCCTCATCCCCCCAACCCAATGCCCGCCCCCACACCATGCCCAGCAAGAAGCACATCGTCCCATGATCTCTCTTGATGTAAAAGGGTAGGAACGAAGGGGGATATTGAAAACCAAAAAAAACCAACAACATTGTGATCAATTCCAAAAGGTCGGCTGCACAACATGTCGCCGTCCAAACACTCTAATGAGCTAAAGTAAACTATACAGTTCTAGGGGTGGTAGGTGGTTATTGCGACAATAGATTTAGTGTCGGTGAAGCTGCAAAGCGACATACCACCTCTCCCGGGCCATTGATAAGTTGCCATGTCTGCCCAGTAGGCCCATTAGTCCACCCACCCTGAATATTCCGGGTAGGGTTCCCCGCCACCAGGGGTTGAGAGAAGGGTTCTCACTAGTCCACTGTCTCCGGAGATACCAGTACAGAGGTCCCCGGTAGTTATACGGTCGCCGCTAAAAAGTTATATTGTTCCAGGTGGCTGGCAGAGCCGTGCGTGCATGGAAAAAAGAATATTACTCACTGCGACCTGGTGACGTTGAAGTCTGCAGGGCAGGAAGATCCACGCCTCAGGCAGCTCTGTGATCAGCTCAGCTCGGGGTAAGTCGGCAGGGCAACTATGCAGCCGCACCAGCTGCGCCTTATGTGAAAGGAAGGCTCCTCAGTTCCCTTTCAGCCGGGAAGGTCCACCGTCTGTGGGGTGACGTCAGGAAGATCCGTGGAGTGTTGGGAGTCTGGTATCCCATATATTGCTTCATCATCACTCGGGAATGTGGTCGGGCTGGCATTTGGAGCGGAGGACGGGGTCGGTGAGTTACTGATCTCCGTGACTTTGCGAAGTGCATCCTGTTGTTCCTGTCGGATCAATTCCGTGGGCGGAGAGCAGTGTGGAGTTTCCTGGGTGCGGGTGGGGTGGGTATTCTGCGCCTACGGCGTCGCCATGGTCCGCGCGTGCGCGGGAACGTGGTGGTTCCATGTGCCCTCCTGGGTGTCTCGGTTACCCCTCCATCAAGCCAGGCTTCCACTTCCTCTGGGCTAGTGAAAAAGTGAGTCTTGTCCTGTGCCACCACCCTCAGTTTTGCAGGGAAGAGTAGCGAGTATTTGAGGTCCGCCTGTCGTAGTCGTCTTTTTACTGCTAGAAAGGAATGACGTTGTCTTTGTACCTGTATGGTGTAGTCCCGGAAAAAGATCACCGTGGTGTTGTTTATTTGGATGTCGCCGAGTTTCCTGGCCACCCGCAATATGGTGTCGCAGTCTCTGTAGTTCAGGACTCGAAATATGAGTGGCCTGGGGTTGGAACCCGGGGGGAGGGGCCTCGTGGGTACTCGGTGGGCGCGCTCCACCACAAAGTGAGGCGATAGCGTGTCCTCCGGGAGCAAATCGCGGAGCCAGTCTTCCACTCTTCGGGTGGGATCAGTTCCCTCCCATTTCTCCGGGATGCCCACGAGGCGGATGTTGTTTCTTCGTGCCCGTCCTTCTGCATCCTCCGCCCGTTCTTCCAAAAAGTCCACTCTGTTGAGCAGGTCGCGGATATGTTTATCTGCCTGGTCCACCATGGGTTTCAGCTCTGCCACCGCCCCCTCTAAGGTGGCAGTACGCTCCTGGAGTTTCTTGTCTCCGTCGCCAAGTTTCTCCGGCGGCAGCCTCGTTCGTGGCTCTGGTGTGTCTCTGCTCACCGCTGGTGGGGCCGTAGTCAGAGAGGATCCGAGTATCAGTCACGGTCTGGCTCGGTCAGCTCCGCAGGTGTCTTGCCTCAGGTCCCGTGGGTTCCGGCTAGGGAGTTTGTAGGCCTCAGTGTCGGGCCTAGCCGCAGCGCCGGATCCTCGGCCTGGCGTGATGAAGGCTCCCAGGGACATCGCGTCGGCACCGGGCACGGTCTCCCAGTACACACCGGTGCGGATCTACGTGTCCGGTCTGCTTCGTGACCGGTCAGTGGGTGGATGGGGTTTCAGGGTTGGTCCGCCAGCGGTCATCGGCAAAATCAGGAGAACTGGCGCGGAGAAGCGGCCTGGGAGAGGGGAGCTCAAGCCCAGAGCTCTACCCGTGCACGTCCTTCTCCATCGCGCGCCAAGCCACGCCCTCCTGCAGGTCATCCCACTTATGACGTATTATGAGTTGACCACGAGCCCGGAGGGATGGAGGCAGGGATCTTGCAGCAGTAGTGATAACTTGTCACAAACATATCTATGCCTATGTGTGCACTTTGGCTGCAGTTGTGTTGGATGCACAAATATACATGATATATGTAGAAAGATACCATATACTCTTTACTGGGGCTCAGCCCATTTGTGGGTAGTTCTGGCAATGGGTATGTGGTTCAAAAATGACTCCTATGTAGATCACCGCAAACACAGTCGTAATCCTCGGCGCAAAGATCCTGCTGTGAAGGGGGACCTGGAAAAAGGGATCCACGTCAGAATCTGCATGGATGAACAAGAAAGGGGTGAGTATGCACCCCGAATCCTTCATCCCTTCCACCTTGAAGCAGGCAGTGGAACCGCCGCGGTCTACTCAATGAAGAGACAACTCATAACACAAATGTTGGTGTAGCGCCCCTGTAATTTCCTATGGTGGCTGCCTTTCCCAGACCGCAAACCCAGTAGTAAGCTATCTACTGGCGGTCTTACCGGTCCAGTGGTGGTCTTTACAAAGCCGATCAGCCCAATTTATAATATGGTGGCCAGACTTCAAAGCTCACTGCTCTCAGACTACGACCCCTGATACGGTGGTCCACAGAACTGCGTAACTTGTAATAAGGCCCTTAAGGATACAGGAATGTTACGTTTCCACAGTGTTTTGTTGCAAGAAATCTTTATCAAAGGGAAGGCTAGAGCTAAAATAAAAGTCTAGAATGAAAATGCAGCTTCTCATGAGACTCCTGTTCTGTTCCTTCCTGAAGCACGATCTTGAAGTGTTGAGGAAGCTGCTGTTCACCTACCTGCGGGAGTAGGGCAGCTGTGCGAAAAAGACATTACTGATGCACTGAATACACCACAGAGCACTTGAAGTGCAGAAATGTCAGTCTTGCCCAAGGACAACCCTAAAGAATTAGCATGTGGGATTTTTATGTTTCCAGCTGTCCATCGAATTTCAACAGACTTGTAGGAATCTCTAGACCAGGGGTCTTCAAACTGAGCAGTGGGCCCCCCTACGGGTGCCATAAGTGATCCAAGGGAGGGCGCCAGGCTCTGGCCAAAAGTAGCATTATGGTGATAATAGTGCTTTGTTTTAAAGGGAAAAAATGAGCCGCAGTAAGCCGCTCCGTAATGGGCAATCAGAAACATATTTTGTCATGTATATCGTAGTTGGGAGTATATGTCAAAAGGGAAAGGACTCCAAATATTCTTCAAAACCCCCATTTCTAATAATCACATTGTGGATACTTTTGCACATTAGTACAGCCTACCTGACCAGAATAGTATGTTTGTCAATCATGTATTTAATAACTTTTTTAAAACGGTAATGGCAACAGAACTTAACTGCAATGTTTAAATAATTCTAGACATGTTTAAACGGCCCATTTAATAGAATAATTGTAAGAAATTCTAAGGCAGGCCCTGATGGTTTTATTTATCCACTGGGGGGGCATGGCATTAAAACGTTTGAACACCACTGCTCAAGGCTCTGCTGGAAATCACCCATAACACTAATCCACAATCTATCTATAGCTTCTGCCGGCTTCCCATTTCAGTCTCGGGCACATGGGAGAACTTATATTTGTTTCCAGGGACTACAGGTCCCATAATGCAGTGCTGGGTAGTCACTAAGATCCGTCATCCACTGTGTGCAAAGTTGCCTATTGAACTTGTCCTGCTATTCCCCGGCACTGGATTCTCTCTTCCGGGGCTTGTGGGAGATGGAATTGCACACACTTGCAGCCACAGCTGCTGTATGTGGGAATTAGGGGCATTACCCCTCTGTTCATGGAAGGGGAGAGAGGGGCTGGAATACAGAAGCAGAAGCCAGGCCATTTAAATTAGTCTCAAGATCATTTTGTTTTCTTTTTTGAAATATGGGAGTGCCTGCGCATGTGCCAGGTGAGGACCTCTGTCGCCCTTTAGGCACAAGTGATGATAGTTACCTCAGGTGTGAGGGGAGTCTTGTTTTTGTCACTTTATTCTTGATTGCCTTGGGATGCACCCTTATTTGGCCCAAGGTATTGTCAGCAAACTCCCCTTGAGAATCCAGAACTTGGGCCAAACGGACTGGCCGAGTCAGGGAGGAGTGGGTGGCCTTTGGTAGTTGATTCCGCCCATCCTTATGTCTTCATCTATGGTTGGGAGGGAGGAGTCAACAGAAAAGCCAATTCTTCTCCTGTGTGGCAGTATAGTTTTATTCTTGCGTCAGTGTATAGTCATATCCTCGTACCGGTGAGTACTCTAAATTTCGGTGTCATGTCTGCTCTGGGGTCGCTTCATTCCCATCCATTAAACCATCAGTACAATGGTCTTCTGCACTAGAGAGTCATCCAATTCACTGCTGTAGAACAAGTTCTCTTTCCCCCAAATGACCACAACACTGAGTGTAACGAGGTAATGCTAAACAGTGCTATCTTTGGCATCGTGCTCCTTGCTGCTGCAGTCTTGGCATCGGCTCAATGTCCTGTAATTATAGCGCAATCACTTAATCTGTATTACCCCAAAAAATGATGTACTCTAATGTGATGTAGCCTTTGCACATGTAAGATGCTCCGATACCTTCAGGTCGGGTTTGTGCTATACAAAACAAAGAATACAAGAACCGCCCCTGGAGGACTGATTGGTGTTGAAATGTATGTTTTTGTGCACATGCACATTTCTTCATCACAAATAAACTGTTTACATAATGTGGAGAACAATGCAAAGTTCAGCTTGTATAGTGACTTAAACCTCTCCACTTTCTAAAGACACCAGCCGCCACTGCACATCTGTGACTAGTCTTGAGCAGCCCAATCATGCTACTCTTACCCAGGCCTTTCTCTTATCTAGAACAGCTTATAAGCTGTTTCAATAGATGAAAAGGCAGCTGGGTTATAGAGAACTGCACTACTTAGGCTAGTCACATGAAGTGTAGATATTGCCCACCTCAAATGTTCAGCTGCCAATTGACCACAAATAGAAACTTACCACGAAGGAGGATGAGATGCAAAATTAACATGCATAAGGATGTAAAGTATACAGGTAGAAAAACAAAAGTCGTTGGTTGCAGTGTTTGTGTGTCTTTATTTCAAATGTGCTTGATTTGCATCTGTATAGACAGCCAATGCGTTTTGCCCAAACATGGGCTTCTTCAGTGCAATGAAATGCACTATGTATGTCGTGCTAAGGTAATGGGCATCGGTGATGCATGCAGTGTGGGACGATTGGTAGTGAAGAGGCCTCAGGCTCAAGGGACTATTATTATTATTATTATTATTATTATTATTAAAAAATGTTATAGAGCGCGTAGTCACCCTGAGGTATCCCTGCGCTAAGATCCCTAAAACTGCGGGTCCGGGGGCAAAGAGGGGGGGAGGGGGGGAAGACAGGTTCAGGGGGGAGAGAGTTAAATTAAGGGAACAGATGAGTTTTCAGTCATTTCCTGAAACGTAAGTAGTTTGGTTCTGTTCTCAGGTCTCGGGGGAGAGCGTTCCAGAGGCGTGCGGTGTGGACTGAGAAGCGTCTTCCACCCGAGCGAGCTTTCTTAAATCTGGGGAGGATGATAAGAGACTCCTTGTCCGATCGACGGGATCTTGAGGCTTTGTACGGTCTAATAACTTTTCTCAGAATAGAGGGGCCTTGATTCTGCAGTAGTTTGTGCGCCAGGCATAAGGCTTTAAATATCACTCGTTCCCTCACTGGGAGCCAGTGAAGGAGCTTCAGTGCTGGTTTAGCTGAGGCTCTGGCAGGAGTGTTAGTGAGGATCCGGGCAGCGACATTTTGGATTCTCTGTAACTTATTCAGAGTTGCCTCGGGCGCGCCCAAGTAGATTGAGTTGCTATAATCAAGCCTGGAAAGTATCAGGCCTTGGATTAGTAGTCTTTGTGAAGTAGGAGGAAGTAAAGGGAGGATCTTTCTCATTGATTTCAGGAGCCCGAAGCAAGTCCCGGCTACTTTTTTTGCTTGCGTGGTGAACGAGAGGTCGGTTTCAATCCATACACCCAGGCTTTTTACTTCCTGTTTTGGGTCTGGGGGGGGGGGCCCAGACAGGGTGGCCAGAAGTTCTGGGGGAAGGTGTGCCCTTTCTGACCAAGGAGGAGAATGTCAGTCTTTGAGCCATTCAGTTTTAAGGCTGAACTGTTCATCCACCCTTGTATCTGCGTCAGGCAGTTGAATAAGTCCGCAGGTTGTTGGCTAGGGTGGGATAAGGAGACAACTAGTTGTGTGTCACCCTTATAGCTGACGATGCTCACTCCGAACGGGGTGACAACCTCCTCCAATGGGGACATGTCGATATTTAACAATGTGGGGCTCAGGGAGGAGCCCTGAGGCACTCCACATTGGAGGGGTGTTTCGGAGGAGCGGGTGTTATTCTCCCAGATCTGGAAGGAACGTTGGGCCAGAAAGGAAGAAAGCCAGGATAGAGCGGTACCTTCCACACCGACCCTCTTGAGCCATTTGATCAGGAGTTGGTGGTTGACGGTGTTGAAGGCCGCACTCAGGTCGAGGAGGATCACTGCCACTGATCCTCCTTCGTCTAAGAGTGCTCTGGCCTCCTCCACCGCTGCCAGGAGGGCGATGTCAGTGCCCTGCCCTGGGCGGAAACCTGTCTGTGAGTTTTTTAACCGGTTATTGGATTCCAGAAACTGTGATAGTTTCTTGTTCACCAGTTTCTCAGCAATCTTGCTGGTCCCGGGGAGAAGGGAGATTGGCCTGTAGTTGGCCAATTCCGCAGGGTCCAAGGAGGGTTTCTTTAGTAGCGCTTTGACAACTGCCGCTTTCCAGCTAGGGGGGACGACTCCTTGTTGGAGAGACGCGTTGATCAGATGGGTAAGGGGAGGGATGATAATGGGAGCTACTTCCTTGAGGGTCCGTAGCGGGGCAGAGTCCCTAGGTGAACCGCTTTTGATGGTTTTTAGCGTATTTCCGACTTCTTCGGTAGTTATTTGTCCCCAGGAGGATAGGCAGGGGGAGATAGGAGTGTCGGGGGGATCGTATTTCTCGCTCGGATTTGTAGGAGGGATCGAGTCGAGGATTTTTAAAATCTTTTCTTGGAAAAAGCTGGCTAGCTTCTGGCATTTTTCCTGGTCTGCTTTGGGGTCTGGGGGGTTTCTCGGGCCGGGGTCTGGGACCTTAAGGAGTTCTTTCAGAATGGTAAAAGATTCTTTGCTAGAGCAAGCGGACTTTTCTATTCTTTCCTGAAAGAATAGACTTTTTGTCTTTCTTGCCAATTGAAGTTTTGTAAGTTAGTAGGGAGGTGAGATAGGCATCCTTGTTTGCTTTGGATTTCTCCTTCCTCCAGGAACGTTCAGTTCTCTTACAGTCCTGTCGTAGAGACTTGAGCTCTGGGGTATACCACGGAGCAGGAGGTATTCGTTTAGTATGTTTGAGCGTGGCGGTCTTGAGGAGGAGTGTGTCCAAGGAAGATGTGATCCAGGAGCTGAACTGTTTATCGGCCGTAACAGGGTCGGTGGAAAGCGTTGGGATGGAATTTGAGAGAATGGTGGCCCATTCAGATGGTATGAGTTTGTGCCACCGTCTGTCAGTGACCTTGATTTTCATGGATTGGGGGGGAACAGTAGGAGAGTCCCAAAAGATGGGGATTAGAAAGTGATCGGTTCATGGCAGAGACAAGGGAGGGCTGGTGGTAATGTTGGCGATATTGGTGAGGACGCGGTCTAGAAGGTGTCCCTTGTCGTGGGTGGGTTCGTTATTAACCAGCCGGATGTTAAGTGACATAAGGTCCAGAAGAAGGTCGGAAGCGATCCGGTCACTGGGGTCTGTGAAGTGAAGGTTAAGATCGCCTACAAGGAGAAAGTTGGAAGCGGAGGAGGCTAGTTGTGATACCGTTTCGGTGACAGCATTGAGGAATTTCCCAGGAGTACCTGGAGGGCGGTAAATTAGTAGTCCCGAAAGGGAGTGCACCGGGGAGGTTTGGAGGGAGAAATGGCAACTTTCGGAGTCTTCAATGTTGGCGTTGTTGGTTCTGCAGATAAGGTGTTCTCTGTAGATTATGGACAACCCGCCTCCTCTCCCTCTGGGCCTGTGCAGGGTTTGAATGAGGTAACCTGGGGGAAGGGCGATGACGATGTCCGAGTCAGAACTGTCGGAAAGCCAGGTTTCCGTGAGAAACAATGCGTCTATGCCTTGATCTTGAATCATCAGATTGATTTCATGTGCGTGTTTAGGGAGGGAGCGACAGTTAAGGAGACCCAGCTGTAATCCAGGATTGGCTGGGGTCTGAGTGACTGGGTTGCAGCACGTGCAGTTGGAGAAGGGTCTACCTTCGTCGTGAATGTAGCGACATCCTTGTTTTTTTTCCGGTTGGAGAGCCAGGAGCATGTCTGCTGGGTACATCAGACGATTGGGAGGTGAATCCGGCAGAGTCCCAGACGGGCTTGCCTTAGGCCCTTCTGCTGCGCGTACGTGAGATACACATGTTTAAGAAGGCGAAGGGGGCGTGGCCTCGAGCGAGTGGGCGTGGCCACAGAACCGGCTCACTCGCTGCTGGCGGCGATAATCTGGGCGTTCCCACTGCAGCGTTAGCTCTGCTGCGTGGGGAAAGGAGAAGCGATCGTAAGCCCACAGAGGATCGATCAAGTGAGGAAGGGGAGTAGCAGTGACACAGTATAATACACAAAGTTTTTAAAATCAACAAAGTTTCAAGTTTTAAAAAGCGCTCCCGGCTGTGCCTCAGGAGTAGTGATCTGACCAGAGCTCGTGATCAGCTCTGCTTAAGAAGGCGAAGGGGGCGTGGCCTCGAGCGAGTGGGCGTGGCCACAGGACCGGCTCACTCGCTGCTGGCGGCGATAATCTGGGCGTTCCCGCTGCAGCGTTAGCTCTGCTGCGTGGGGAAAGGAGAAGCGATCGTAAGCCCACAGAGGATCGATCAGGTGAGGAAGGGGAGTAGCAGTGACACAGTATAATACACAAAGTTTTTAAAATCAACAAAGTTTAAGTTTTAAAAAGCGCTCCCGGCTGTGCCTCAGGAGTAGTGATCTGACCAGAGCTCGTGATCAGCTCTGCTTAAGAAGGCAAAGGGGGCGTGGCCTCGAGCGAGTGGGCGTGGCCACAGGACCGGCTCACTCGCTGCTGGCAGCGATAATCTGGGCGTTCCCGCTGCAGCATTAGCTCTGCTGCGTGGGGAAAGGAGAAGCGATCGTAAGCCCACAGAGGATCGATCAGGTGAGGAAGGGGAGTAGCAGTGACACAGTATAATACACAACGTTTTTAAAATCAACAAAGTTTCAAGTTTTAAAAAGCGCTCCCGGCTGTGCCTCAGGAGTAGTGATACCTGTATATCTTTAGTTGGAAGACCCCAGGCTGAAAGGTGTAGACACAAGGCCAAGGTATTTTCAAATCAGAACGATAATTTGTATAGTTACGCAATGTAGCATGGAAATGTCTGTGTTCTGCTAGCGACCAAGTCTGTAAGGGATAGTTAATGATCTGATCATTGACTATCCCATAGAGACTTGTCGCCAGCTGGACACAGACTTTTCCACACTACACTGCGTAACTATACAAATTATCGTTCTGATTTGAAAATACATTGGCCTTGTGTCTACACGTTTCCGCCTGGGATCTACCAATTGTCCCATACTGGACGCATCACCAATGCCCATTACCTTGGCACGACATACATAGTGCTTTTCATCGCCCTAAAGTAGCCCAGATGCAAATCAAGCGAATTCTAAATAAAGACACACAAAGACTGCAACCAACAGCTTTTGATTGTTTTTCTACCTGTATACTTTACATCATTCTACATGCTAATATTGCCTCTCATCCTCCCTCCTTGCAAGCTTATAAGCCATTACCGGTAGCTCCTTGTTTCTGCATTGAAGTTACCACTTCTGAGTACTGGAATTCTTACTGCCTGCTTTCCTGGTCTATTCCTGCCTTGCTTCTGCAAGAGCCTGGGTCCTGTGTTCCTATGCTGCTTGCTACAGGTTTTCTCCGAGAATTGCTTGCATTTTGCTGACACCCTTTCTTGCCTTTTGTCTACAGTCAGGTGCAGTCCGTCAGCTGTTCCCTTTTTTAATTTTTCCTAGTTTGTTGCTCCTGTTCCGGCTATTATTTCCCTTGGCTTACTCTTGCTTTCTGTCATAGCTCTTGCCTTCTTCTTCCCAATTGCCTAGATGTTGCCCTTGTTTATGTGCCTTTTTTGTGTGTTTTCCTTGCAGTCTCTAGTTCAATTCCTGTCTCTTGCTTGCTACAGTTCCTAGTATCCTTGTGCTTGTCCTGATCAGTGTGTTCTCCAGTTTTTCCTTGATTTTCGAGTATCCCCCTTTTGATTGTTAAACTTTTACTTGCTTTCCAATTTCCTGTGTCTTTCTGTGAGGGTTAATGTGCAGCAGTTTTCTCTCTGCTGCTTACCTTGTACTCCTCCTAGGATCTCAGGGTCAGGTAAGTACTATTTTGTCCTCACATATATGTTCCTTTGACCAGAGGTTGGCTCTTTTTACACGAAAGCAATACCTGCCCCATCCTTTGTCTTGTGTTACATGTGTTCCTTACTGTGATAGCGTCAGAATCTGCACTTTATCTCTTGGTGGACCCATGAGTGCTTCCCTCATGCAGGTAAATACTTGTTTGCGCCCTGTGGTGCAGATACAGTTACTGCTGCTGCCTCCTTTCTATGGTGGTGTTTGCAGGGTGACTATCTGTAAGAGTAATCTGCACAGGGGCACTGATATTCCCTCATTCTGTGGGAAGTTCTTAGACTTACCTGTGTACAAACCTGGTGGTAGCCCAGTGTGTTTGTCCATTATAGATTTGGGTTGCTTTTCTCTCTCTGTTCTGTTCCTGTCCTTTACTTTGTTTGTGTCTGTTCTTTCCAGATGCATGCCTTTGCTTGCTTCTCTGCATTGGTACACTACCTCCATCATCATATATCTCTTGAACTTAAAGGTTACTCCACTGGAGCCCATAACAAGCAAGGCGTACTCTATATGTTCCCTGCAGAGGAGAGATTATTTGAAAGGATCTGTTGATGAGTAGGGTATGATGAATAATCACATTGAGTAAAATACCATCCATTGTGTGTGCTTGCACATTCAGGAGTACAGGACTAGGGGGCATATCATCAAGCACAGAGTTAACATTATCGCCGCTTTAGCGGCAGAAAACTGCTGCTAAAGCGGTGATAAGGGGCTTGATAATACGCCGTAGAGATACCCATAGAAGCCCATGTTCACACCAGAACATGGGCTTCTATGGGAATTCACAAGGGCGTATTATCAAGCCCATTATCCCGCTTGAGCTGCAGTTTTCTGCCGCTAAAGTGGCGATAATGTTAACGCTGTTTCTTGATAATATGCCCCCAGGTTCTCTATATAGTCCATCTGCAGATGAGATATTCTCTGGCATCTTTGACTTGAAACACTCCTACTTACTCAAGCATAGGTCAGTGGTAGAGCAGGGAGGGTGGGTGGTAGATTTCTTATCCCCCCAACAATCCCACTTTCCTTTTTTTGCTTAGGGAATTTACCAGGTGTAACCTCAATAATTTGAGGGCGACATGAAAGGAGTGTGACGGATCTCAAGATACCAAAATTGAGATCAGGTTCTGCAGTTCAGTTTGCATATGGTTCTCTTTCTCCCTCTAAAACTAGTATGCTCCATGTCTGTTGATAGGGAACGTGCTATGAGGACCTCATCACAACCCCGCCCAGAACATCCCTCTGCTGACTGCAACGGTGACACTTCACCCAAGGCCTGCATACACTGTAAACACTTTCAAATGCACCAAGCTACAGAATGAATGCCATGAAGGCCTGCTGGAGCATTGCGTTGACCAGGACGCATCCCACGTTCTTGCTACCGCATCCGACTTCTCTGCGACCACAAATGCCCTCTGATCTCATGCACTGAAAAGCTTCTGGTGAGAATGAAATGTTGAATGCTGGACACATGCCCCACATGAAACGGGAACATTGGAAAAAGGAGGAACCAATATAAGCACATTTTCACAATAGGTGACAATAAATTCTCCTATAGGTCTTGTGGCAAAAGTCCACTGTACAATTAGTCAAATGTTTTCAAATATCATCACACCCACAGGAGGATAAGATTACACATTTCTATTTATTGTAATCCAGTCAAAGTATACTTATC
The DNA here is from genome assembly GCF_964263255.1 of Lissotriton vulgaris. Taxonomy (NCBI): domain Eukaryota; kingdom Metazoa; phylum Chordata; class Amphibia; order Caudata; family Salamandridae; genus Lissotriton; species Lissotriton vulgaris. The sequence goes on from NC_141695.1 coordinate 188,703,536, forward strand.
TCATTTCTTATATATATATATATATATCACAAAACACAAGCGAAAAATCCTCTCAAAGCAAATATATGCATTATACTCAGCAAAAAAACATACCTATGTACATACCTATATACAACAAATATACACAGTGAGACAACATATACACTTTATACAGCAGAACAAATAACAAAAGAAGTGGATATATTTTATATATAAATATCATTGTTGCGTACTTCTTATCTTTCACCCTATAGAACAGTACTACAAGAATGTCCTCCTATGAAATCTAGGTGATACACTAGGAGGTAGTCGGACACAACGGTTCCAAGCCAAAAACCTCAAGGAACCTAAATCTTCACATGTGTCCAGTGATGTGTCTTTCACAAATTAATTGAAAACAAAAGGACTCCTCCAATTGGAAATGTCGACGCGGTCACGTTTCGGCCTTTCAACAACTCAGGCCTCTTCAGGACAGGGCGACACAAGAAGGGGGGAAAACTTTAATTCCACGGCGGCAAAGCCGCCCGTAATGTACCAATAATTTGAGGGTGACCTGAAAGGAGTGTGACGGATCTCAAGATACCAAAATTGAGATCAGGTTCTGCAGTTCAGTTTGCATATGGCGCTCTTTCTCCCTCTAAAACTAGTATGCTCCATGTCTGTTGATAGGGAACGTGCTATGAGGACCTCATCACAACCCCGCCCAGAACATCCCTCTGCTGACTGCAAAGGTGACACTTCACCCAAGGCCTGCATACACTGTACACACTTTGAAATGCACCAAGCCACAGAATGAATGCCATGAAGGCCTGCTGGAGCATTGCGTTGACCAGGACGCATCCCACGTTCTTTCTACCGCATCCAACTTCTCTGTGACCACAAATGCCCTCAGATCTCATGCATTGAAAAGCTTGTGGTGAGAATGAAATGTTGAATGCTGGACACATGCCCCACATCACATGGTAAGTGAACTTCCACCTATGCCATGTGGGCCAGACACTAGTACTGCATCAGACCTAAATATAGACAGAAATGTTGATATTCCACAGAATACCTGAGACAGGCTGTCTATAAAACTTCTGATAAAATATAACTTGCTGTATGCTAAGGTAAGAATCATTATACATTTATTGTGCATTTATGTCTGTGCATTCTACTTTTTCTGTACTGTTTCTATAATAGCTGTGTTCGAGCATGCTATGCTACACCACACTCCAAGCATAAGCAATGAGTGGGCACCATCGCTGGTCCCTGAAAGCTAAAGCCTAAAGAGGAGGCGTGAGCTCACAGTAGTATCTGGGGGCTCCTAGCGCTCCATGGACAACAGGCAATACTTGTTACAAATACCCTGACGAGAATGAAGCAGAGCACATTGCCATAACAGAAAGAGAAACACTTATTACTCTCAAGGGAATCAGAAAGGACGGGGCTCCCAGGCCTAGGCAGTTACCGGGCAGCATCTTCAATGCAGATCGAGAATTTTTGGCCATCACAATCATAGCCTGTTCTACCAATGTTATAATACTTCTGTGGTACCAGACTCATGGAAAGGCTCCGTCTTGCATTACATCTATTAAAAAGGGGATGCCTCTAGTCCGGAGAACTGCAGACTGATTGTGCTGTTGGTCACTGATGGGATGGCGTTTGCAAAAGTGCTCTTAACCCGTTCGATGCTGATGACGGAACAGCTCCGTCATCAGCTGCGGTTGGGCTGTGCTGATGACGGAGCGGTTCCGTCATGGCCCTGCGGCTGCGCCTGCACGGCGCTGATTTCGCGCCTGCGCGGCGCGTTCTATTGAGCGGGCGGGGCCATGACGGAACTTCTCCGTCACAAGCACAGCCCAACCGCGGCTGGTGACGGAGCTGTTCTGTCACCAGCATGTAGCCGCCGCGCGGCCGCCCCGCCCACTTAGCGGTGCGGCGGAATAGCAGCCGCAGTGATGTGGTTAAAATAGCTAGACTCATGGATAAAAAAAGCATATCACATCTCAATATCAGACAGGATTTCGGCCAAACTCATCTATGCTGAACAACGCTATTGCTTTATCATATCTGGCAACCAAGACCACAGAGATTGCCACTGCACCACTCTATGCATGTTTCATCAAATATAGTGCTGCCTTTGATGGTAATGATCACAACAAACTTTGGGCAAAACTTGCAAAGTGGGGCAGTCTGAGGAAATTTTTGGCGGCCATCATGACGCTTCACACCGGCACCTGGGTTCATACTAAGCTTACACAAACATATGTAACGGCTAAGATTTACATAAACAAAGGGTTAAAACAGGGCTGTGTGATCACCCCTACATTGTTCAACTTATATACCGCATATCTGGGAGAGACACTCCTAAAAGTCAAAAAAATTCTGCCTAAACTGGGCCATCTCAGACTCCCGAACATGCAGGTTGCGGACGACCTGGTTCTATTGGATCAAACTAGAACTCGCACAAAAAGGGCAATGGAGACACTACATCTATATAACATGGAAAACAAACTTCAAGCCAATGCCACAAAAAAAGAAGTTGCTGGTTTTTGGCCATAAACTAAAAAGTCCAATAATTGGGATGGTATCTCGGCCCGCTAATGATTGCAACCGCTAATAAATGCAACTATGTGGGAGTTCAATTCTCAGACACTGGCAGATCAACATTGAAAGCCAAAGCGCTTGAGGCTAAAGCGGCTAAGGTCACACATGGTCTATGCAAACTAAATCATTAGTTCCAAAGGCATTATGCAGAAGGCATCCGATGGGTAATGCAAGCAAAGTTAACTCCAACACTGAGTTATGGCCATCTCGCCTTTCCGGGTTTGCTCACTGAAAAATTGGAGCGCTTGGATATCATGGCTTTTAGAAACAAAATCAATCTTCCATATTAAACATGGCGCACAATGATTCGATTGGAGTTCAATATTTCAGCAAAGGACATTGAATGTAAAAAAGATATAGTAACAGTTTACTATCGTGTGATTAATGCAGGTCCTGACACAATCAGGGAAGCATGTCAAACAGTTTTAACGGATAACACTAGCTGCTGAGCAAGGTATCTCTCGCTGGCCAAAACGTCATTGGGCATGCCACTTAACCTTTTAACTGACACACCCTTAACAGTTGCCGGCCTAAAAAGCCTGTTAAAGAAACAGGGCAAGTCCATCTCAAGGCAACAGAATCTCGAACGGATTAGACACATTCCTGCTGCAGAGGGTTTTGTCTACTCACACAAAGCCACTTTATTTCAACCATACCTGAAGGCACAATTGGGAAGGCAAGTCAAGTCAAGTCAAGTCAAAGAATTTATATAGCGCACTACATACCCAGAGGGTCTCAAGGCGCTTGGGGAGGGAAGGAGGATTACTTGTCAAATAACCACGTTTTAAGTTGCTTTCTGAATGTTAGGTGGTTCTGGGTAAGGCGAAGGTAAGCGGGGAGTGAGTTCCATGTTTTGGCAGCCAGGTATGAAAAGGATCTGCCTCCCATGGTGGTCTTGTTGATGCGAGGTACAGTGGCGAGGGCTTGGCTGGAAGAGCGTAGTTGGCGGGAGGGGGTGTAGAAGGACAGTCGTGAGTTGAGACATTCTGGTCCGATATCGTAGAGTGATTTGTGTGCGTGGGTTAGAAGTCGGAAAGTGATCCTCTTATTGACGGGTAGCCAGTGGAGGTTTTTCAGGTGACCAGAGATGTGTTCGTTACGCGGGATGTCTAATATGATCCTGGCTGAGGCGTTTTGGATTCGTTGGAGTTTTTTCTGGAGTTTAGCGGTAGTACCTGCGTAGAGGGTGTTTCCGTAGTCCAGTCGGCTCGTGACCAGAGCATGGGTGACTGTTTTTCTGGTTTCGGTGGGGATCCAGCGAAATGTTTTTTTGAGCATGCGGAGAATGTTGAAGCAGGATGAGGAGACGGCGCTGACTTGTCTGTTCATTGAAAGTGAAGAATCCAGGATAACGCCTAGGTTCCGTACGTGGTCTGTCGGGATGGGTGCTTTTCTAAGGGCTTCCGGCCACCAAGAGTCGTCCCATGCAGAGGGGGATGTACCTAAGATGAGGACTTCTGTTTTATCTGAGTTCAGTTTCAGACGGCTGTGTTTCATCCATTCGGCAACTTCTTTCATTCCTTCGTGTAGGTTGGTTTTGGCGGTGCTGGGGTCATTGGTGAGAGAAAGGATCAGTTGAGTGTCATCCGCGTAAGAGATGATGTTGGGGTTGTGTTGGCGGGCGATGGCCGCGAGGGGGCTCATGTATACGTTGAAGAGGGTGGGACTGAGTGAGGATCCTTGTGGTACGCCACAGATGACTTCAGTGGCCTCGGACTTGAATGGTGGATGGCGGACTCTCTGGGTTCTTCCGGTGAGGAACGAGGTGATCCATTCAAGTGCTTTTCCTTGTATTCCGATGTTTCTGAGGCGTTGTAAAAGGGTGCTGTGGCAAGCCCTACAGAACGTTCTGAGAACCAGGCTCCTAACATTATCAATTTGGGACTATAGGACCCACTAGAAAAACACACTGCTAGGAAACAGGGGAGGTTGCTTGTGCCAATACCATACAGAATCAGCTGATTTGCAGAGATGCACCAGAAGTCGTAAATCTGTCCCCCAATTTGTAAAGGATATTAGGTAATCATACAATAAAGATAATTACTTACTCACTTGTTACAAATATTGGCTGCTTCTCCTTAGGTTCTGTGGGCCCAATAATAACAAGCACCTGTGAAAGGACAATACTAGCAGTTAGATGCCACTTATCCAAGGTATATGCCTGGGGGCACAGGTGAGGGCTTATAGGTGGAGAGGCCCTTTTACAACTGATATAGCAAACCTCAAAATGGCTAAAATGTTATTTCAACATTCACTCACTGAGGGGAGAATGTTCTAAACCAAACAGAAAGTAACAAAAAGACAAGCATTGGAATGTTAGAACAGAAATTCAATACCAGCCATTATTGGCCCTCAGCCACTGAAATGTCTTCTCTGGTGCACCTATTACACCACTGTAATAACAGTAAAAACAATCATAATAACAATAACAATAAGAATAATAATTATAATCACTACCACTAAATTTATTATCATTATTATTATTGACTATAAATGATGATGATCATCATTAAGATAGTCACAATACATTTTTATAAATAATGATTTATATTTTACAACTTTTATTGTTTATAAATTACAGATATTACTGCTAACGTTAGTGTTATCTATAGCAATGCAAGTTGTACATGGGATTTGTATGAAGATTGTGAACGTTAAGTGTGGAACAGCGATTTATATCAGTACTCCGAGTCGCTGGTTAAAAATGCATTTGCAAATTGAAGTACCAATTTCTAGTTAGCAGAACTTACTTGTAGACTACCAAGGCAGATTGCGATAGATAGCTGACTAGGAATGGTAATGAGTTTCAAGAAAATATGTACGTTGAAATTGCAAGAATCATGGTCATAGAAAGGTTTTTATCTATGTGAAATAATTAAAGTGTATAACATGCTATAGATTAGTTATTCCTTTAGGCATATGTATAATCCACAAACCAGCTAGTTTTGGTTTTGAACACACCAGCTTGTCTTGGTATTGAACAAAAACCTTTCTCAGCGTTAGTATCTTGCCATGCAAGGGATGAACAGACTTCTTGAATGTGAGATGAAATTCAGTTTCTTCCACTCTCTAGTTACTAGATCTGACTCATGAGATGACTAGTCTCTGCGGGTACATTTTTAAGCAAGAAACAGTCCAAGAAGGGGGCGTCGATGATGGTGGAGGAGCGAGGATTCAAAGCGGTATGTAGGGCAGCAGTGAAGGAAGAGAAGGTCTACAGCCTGTGATCTTTCCTTGTATCAGCAGTTTCTGCATGTAAACTCCAGTGGTAATGAGCTCCCGCGGGACCTGCTTCGCGATTCCGGACACTTCCAGGGCGGTAATCTTCTCAGGCTTCCAAAGAACCTTAAATGCAACAAACCACTTGCAAATGAAGACATCTCTGTGAGAAACCTCAGCAGGGCAGCGCTCATTGGGGAAAAAAGAAAATTATGTTGTAGTTAAGACATTCTGTGATATGGTTGCATGCAGCGGCAGCAAGTGATGTGCAAGCCAATCTCCAGCAGAAATGGAAAATTCCATTCATGGTTTTCAGTTGTGGGTCCATGCTGGTCTTTCTAAAGTGAACACTGGACTATGTTGTGGAAAATAAAGTGATTTCCCCAGTAGGATGAAAACCTTCAGAGTTTTCTAATACTCACATGTAAAGTGAGCTTCTGGTTTGGCCGGTGACATTGAAAAAGGACAAACCTTTGTCTAAGTAATGTTGCTGGCCTCATCATTAGGCATTCCTTGGGGTTGGAATGAAAGTGGGATGAGGTGATAATGCTTCATTGTGTGTCTAGGGATTCTAGTGTAACTCCTACCTATCTCTCTACTGTCCTGACCCAGCAGAGGGGTTTCGCTTATCAACACAGGCCTATAAATAGACTCCGATGCAGCTCAGATTCACACTGCCATTCAGAATCACCCCATGGACTTCGAAAGTTGGGTGAGGGTGGATAGGTGGAGAGTTTATAACATGGCTCCTTCTACAACGTAAAACCAAGAGGGCCTTATTTGGCGCCCTAATTGTGAGCCATAAGAGATGGATTGGTAAGTGGCAACACAAATAGGATCATGAGATCCTTCCTTCGGGATCCCTCTATTTCTTAAAAGTGGGGCAACCAGTCAGGGGGAGATATGGTGGAACACTGTGTAAGTAAGTAATTAAGTTTATTGTTTCTGATTAATTAAAACCATTACAAAAGTACATTAGGAAACACATTCCATCAATAAAAAGAATTTAAGAGAAAAATGATAAAATCTTAATTTGTTAAAAATGCAGTAATTGTAAAATAAAAGTTTGAGAATGTCCATAATTCCTTATTTTCCTAAACCGCCGACATTTCTGTTGGATTGTTTGAGCAACACTGATTTAAATTTTTTTACAAACTTCCTATTTAATAGCGGAGGTCTTGGGTCAAAGCATGCAAGGACTGCCTGTCTACGTGTACGTATACTGTATTAGTTAAAAGGGTTTTTTAAGAGGGCTACTCTTTCCTCTTTTAGCTTCGTGCAGGAGCATAGCAAATGTTCAATATCTTCTTTCCCTACACTACTTAACCTACATGTTGTCCCGCTGTTCCTTCTCAGCCATGGTTGTAGTAGGGGTATGGCTGGTAGGATTCTTAGCCTATATTTTAGGAAGGCTTCTTTTGATTTCCTGCAATACCCCAGTCCAAAGTAAGCCTGTAGCCCGGGTGATTTATAGGTGCTCAGAATCATCCAGGCGTGGCACCTATGGGCAAAGGTGGCTTTGTCCTCTATAAAAGAAAGTCTCTTTATGCACTTGTTTACTGCATGCTTAATTTGTACGTGTGGTAGTGAGATTTCCCATAGATCTTTTAATCCTTTAATAGCCAATGACTCCTCTAAGTATTTTTTTGCCGGTACGATGGAACTACTGCGCAAATCTTGCCAAAGCTGGTGGTTCAGTGTGTTCTCGGCTGAATTCTTTATTTTGTACCAACACTTAATAAACGATCCTCGCCTTGCAAGCAGTTGTTTTGTTAGTCCAAATTCTAACCGAATCTGGGCTTGTGAAGTATAGGATGGTAAATTTAGGAGGACTCTGAACGCTTTTGAAATGATAATGTCCAGCATATGGTGGAACACTGTGGACAGCGGGATAAAACTCAAAATCTCCAATCAGAAATTTAAGACTGCCATTCAATCGAGAAATGTACGTCTGCCTTTCCAATGAGAATTTAAGTGTGCATTTCCAATGGAATTTGTCTGCCTTTCCTTGAGAAATGTAAGCCTGCCTTTCCTTTGAGAAATTGAGGCCCACCTTTCCATTGAGACATTTACGCTTGCCTTTCCATTGAGAAATGTAAGCCTGTCTTACCATTGAAAAAATGTAAGCCCGCCTTTCCATTGAGAAACTTAAGCCCCGTCTCCAATGAGAAATTTAAATCTGTCTTTCCATTGATAAATCTAAGTCTGTCTCGAAGACTCCTTTCTTTTCATAATGTCTCCCTAAATTCCTAATGATAGCAGGTGATAAATTCATAAATCTCTGTAGACTTTCTTATAATTTGATCTATTGAACCCAACATAGACATCATTGACTTTAATTGTATATGGAGGTATGTAATAATACGAGTATTAAAAAAAAGCCCTTTTTCGTTGCTAGTTAAATTCAGTTTATTTTGGCCTTAGGTCATACAACTTGCAATGTTCTGAATATATCAATTTTAAAACATATAGCAGATCAAAATATTAAATGATGGACAATTTTTAACAACAAACAGCACTGTGTGAAAACCTGCAATACTTTACTGCGCGAATGGATTGAAATTGTGCAGAGCGCTATATAAAGAAAGCTGCAGTCTACAGTCATAGTTTGCGCCTGTGCAAAGATGTTGTGTTAAACAGAGTGCATTGGGATAATTTCCTTTATTATCAGGATTAATTGAAAAGTCACAGGGAGATATTGACAAGAAAGTGGCAGAGCATGGTGTTATTCCAAAATTGCTTACGCCGTGCTCTGACAGTTTCAAAACGCAGGGATGCACCATATTTACAAAAATGCAGTGCCACGCTACATTTCCCCTAGCGCTGGTGCTTTAGCTGCCTAGCGCCAACGCCTTCCACCCTAATGCAAGGGTGTTTGCATTGCAGGGAATGATTGTTCATGTGCAGGAAGGCATTCCTTCCTGCACATAAACAATCACTAATGGTGAGTTTTTACTTGTATGTGTGCTGCACCATGCAGCACACAAAGAAGTAGCAAAACTTCATTGTCTAATGATTGTTTTTGTGCAGGAAGGAGCACCTTCCTGCACATAATCAATCATTCATTTCCTCTTTATTTCGACAAGAAAAATGTCATAAAAGTATACACAACAAAATTCATCATAAAACATTACAATGATTAAAAAGTACAAAGGTACAGGAACTAGACAATTCATTTTCAATAAAACCATTTATCTAAAATCAAGGCCAATCAGCCGAAGTCACCTTGGGTCACCTCACCCCCTGTATCACCTCAACAGTTGCATGATTACATTTCATCTCAAGTTACCAAATATTTTCCTCTAGTATTCCACATGGCGGCCAGGAATTTTGTGACCGCAAAAACAATTATTGGCGATATGTCTGTTTTTAATATTCGGTAAGACTGATAACACTGCCTAATGCCCAGGTTTTTGCAGATGGGGATAATGCACTTCTTCCTAGAAGCCTTATAGGAAGGACAGAAAAAGATCGTGTGTAACTCTGTCTCTATTTCAGCCCCACATGCAGGGCAATTCCTGGAGGCATTAGGGTGCCAACGTGAGGTCAGAGCTCTTAATGGTAGAGAGTCATATCTCCATTGGAGGTATAGCTTCCTGTGACCATTAGGGCTGATGATATCAAAAGCAGTCTCCAATTTATAATAATCTTTTGGAACCAGGAATGATCTCGTTATTGTTCCAATTTGGGCATTTGATAGACAGGCCAACAAATTTTGATCGTAATACAGACTAACTAACGCCCTTCGGGATATGCCCCTACACGCTTCTTTAGGATTAGACCATAATGGGGAGCAACCTAGCCTGTCAAATTCCTGCCTGATATATTTCAGCCAGGAAAGATTCCAGACATTAAGGGCTTTCAACAGATCTACAAGCTCACGCCTATAACTGGCGAGTTCAGGGGTAACCGAAAGACGCCTCCAAAAAGTAAGAGGCTTGAGTCCTAGTTCTTCCTTAATTGATCTAAGTCCCATGTCCATCCTAAGGGGGAGTAGGGGCGTACTGGGAGGCAAGGATACCAACTGCCTAAGAAACTTATTTTCCACAGTGGTGATTGCTGGGTGGCAACTGTGACCCCACAATTCCCCTCCATAGGTCACTGCTCCCCGTGCCTGCATTTTATACATTTCGAGTGGGGGAGAAATAGGTTTGGAAATAGTTTGTTTTAGGAGTTTAAGGATCCCCCCTGCTTTTTGCGAGAGTTTTAATTGAGTTTTGGTCTGATGTTGTGCCCAAGTCATATTCTCATTAAGAGTTCGTCCCAAATATTCGAAAGTTTGCACTCTCTCTAAACGAACACCATCTATAGCAGGATTAGGGCGGTATGTTTTCGGTGGATTAAAAATCATGAATTTCGTTTTGGAAGTGTTTATTTCTAATCCCCGATCGTAACAAAATGAGACAAAAGCATCCAAGACTCGCTGTATACCCATTGGGGTCTGAGCCAACAACAGGGTATCGTCAGCGAACATAATCGCAGAGATCCCTGTGCCTGCGAGCCTTGGAGCATCTCTATTTGGGACCTTATTCAGGTGGGTGATCACTCCGTTGACATAGAGGCAAAACAGGGTTGGCGCCAAGACGCAACCCTGCCTTACCCCCCTGCCAACGTAGAAGCTAGATGACAAATTGCCTTTTTCCCACACCTGACCCTTACGAAATTCTGTGAATGGGGATGTATTAAAATATCTAAAAGGGGAGATGGGATACCTAAATCCCTCAATACACTCCAGAGTTTCCCCCGTGGTACCAAGTCAAAGGCCGCACGGAGGTCAACGAAAACAGTGTAAAGCGAACCACCCTGGACTTTGACCGTTTTCCAGAAGAGCATATTTAACCTGAAAATCTGGTCGGTGGTGGATACATTCCTTCTAAAACCTGCTTGATAATCACTTAAAATTTCTGAGTCTTCAACCCAGTCTAAAATACGATCCAGAATCAGCCTAGTAAAAAGTTTCTGGGATAAGTCTATCAGGCTGATTGGCCTATAATTTGCTGGGAGGAGATCGGCCCCTTCTTGAAGATAGGGACCAACTCGGCTCCCAGCCAAGTATTTGGAGGGGCCATCTCCCCAAGAACAGCATTGAAAATTATTAGGAGATAGGGGCCCAGCTCTCCGGTTCCTGTTTATAAAGGTCCCCCGGGACCTTATCCAGCCCTGGGGCTTTACCCGCTGGGAGCTTAGCTATGGCCGCTCAGACCTCAGGTAAAGTGAACCTGAGCTCCGGTGAATCAAAATCTGAAGTTAATACTACATCTGGCAAGGAGAGAATGGTACTAGGCAAGTCCTCCTTATACAGTCCAGCAAATTGTTCCTCCCATACCTCAGCGGCAATATTAGGAGCTACTGCCTGCTCTGGCTCAAGTGAGCCAGTGCTCACAATTTGCCAGAACAAGGTCCCTATTATTATTCTGCTTAAGTGCAACTAGCAGCTCACTTTTCGCCTGTCTACAAGCCTTATTATCCCAGGATGGTTACCTCAGAGCCCCAACAGAACTTGAACCTAGGGGATTTAAAATTTCGGTAAGGGTGGTTATTAGTACATTGTGAAGCTCTCGCAACTTTTCGTGAGAATAGTTCGCTGAGTGCTGTTCAATAAGAGCAGCTACAGCCTCTAGTACTGGGATTACCTGAGTGTACAATTTAGCTAACCCGTTTGGGTTTTTGGTCAACTTATCCCATCTTACCCTGCGTCTATTACTTAACAGGGTAGACATATTAGGTATGGCAAGTTGCGATATTTTGGTGTCCTTAGCGGCACCCGGAATTTTAAAATCTAAGATTAACGGGTTATGATCACTCTCTTCTCAGTAAGTGACCCTAAAGTCTAGTATTCTATTCCAAGCCCTGCACTCCACGAAGATATAGTCAAGGCGTGCCCTCCTCCCCGACTGATTAAAGGTAAAGGCAGGTGGATTATCAGACTTTGTGTGCCCATTACAAGCCCTAATCGAATGGGTCATCGTCAATGAGGTGATTTGTACAGCTAAAGGGGTCCATTCTCTTGCTGGAGGACCTGTCACTTCTGGAATTTTCCAAACATCATCCTCCTCCTGGTTAACACCATCTAGTCCAATGGTTCAAATTGGGAGTTAAAATCGCCCCCACCACAAACGTGACACCCTCTGGAATATTAGTTAAGAAAGAGGATAGTTCTTCAATGGTTTCAGACACAGATGTTACGTTCGCCGGTCTTGAGTAAATGTTAACCACTGCCAATCTGAAACCATTCGGCCACTCTAAAATTACACACTGGACATCGTCAGAGGCTGTATCAATAGTTTTGACATTACATCCCAAGTGAGTTGCTACCCAAATAGTTAGGACCCCAGAAGGGCGACCTTTCATCACTAATGTCGAAATACTCTTTCTATGTGGCTCAACGCCACCTTGTAAATATGGAACAGTGAATTGTGCTACAGAAACGTCATTAAAAGTGACGTTCATGTGGAGCAATACCCTATGCCCCTCAGTTTTCTAATATATCTAGCTTTGCGTGGTATCCTGGGGCATTTGTACCGTTCCTGCTTCTTATTCTCTATTTGCTTCCATTTGCAGTGATTGCTTACACACAACGCAAAGTCATTTTGCACAGTGCTCTCATTTATATGTGGGTGTAAAATATATTTAGAGTTAAATGCAGCAATTTGCATCTTTTGCATTATGTGATCACCCACACAAACACATAGTAAAGCCCATCAAATATCTAAAATGATTTAAAACACAAACCCAAAGTAAAAATTGAAAAAGGGCTTATGGAGAACTTTGACAATCTGCAACATAAACTTGACTTTGAAGTCACAGGTTCAAACGTTGTTGGCTCCACTTAGCTTTTTGGGAAGTTGAAAAAAAATACACATCTGTAATATTGCCGAGAGGTCACTCGAGATAAAAGTGACCTTTATAAAGAAGGATATTAAGTGTAAGTGCCTTTTAGAGTTTATCAGAATTGCCAATACCAGACTTAGGGCCAGATAAACTCTGTTTATGGTCACAAACACTATTCAGAGTTTGAGACCGAAATAAAATGCTTTTTTTAATGTACTAATCCCACTTTAGGAGATTGTAAACATGTACTGATTCCTAAATTAGGATTGCAACCCCATACCCATTCTAATTTGGAAGAGACGTGTTGAAGGCATCCCTTCCAAATACCAAAGTGGTATGATTTGTATCAATTTTTTGAAACCACAATCTGGTTGCAAAGCAACGAAAAGTTACAGACTCCCCAGCTAGGGTGATATGGCAGTCTCAAAGTGAAAAAGTCCGTTTGGGACTCATTCCTATTTCTGAATGTTAAAAAAAATGGCTGGGGCCACCCACCAGCTTTTTTTTCCCCTAAGGAAATTGGTCTGCTTTAAAAAAGTAGTTTACTTTATTAAAAGACAATCACTATGTTGGTGGTCTGCTGACCCTAGCAGACCACCATCCCCTTGATGATCACCAATTAGAGTGAGTTACAAGTGACCCATGTCATTAATGTTTATGAGGTTGGCCAGAATACGACCCAGTATGCATCAGAATTTTAAGAACCAACCTATTAGTACATATGTCCTTCTGTAAAATGTGTTACCTGTCAGACCAAAACTAACTGACCAGTTTTTCAGGCAGTTATTTATACACCTGGCCCCTGATTCTTATGTTTTAGTGCCGAAGAATGGATGTTAGGGCTGAGCCCCAACACTTACCCCATATTCAGGCCAATGATTAGCATCTTTTGAGGGGATCTGAGCAGCAGCTGCAGTAACCCACCCAGCTGACCTGCTGGCTTATTGGCGCTTTCAATGACCTGATCACACAGGCGTTCACAGGAATAAGGTCTTCAACTTGGCTTCTCAGATTCCCCTATTATCTGCCTTTTCAGACTGCAAGGCCTGCTTTTCATGTAAATGCATTCCAAACCCGAGAGCAGCAGATTCTTCTTCATCTTTTGCTAGTTGGACAGACTTCGCACTGGGTCATCATTAACACTTCCGGGGTGAGCGAGGGAATACAATGCACAGTTCAAAGACCGCCCACGCCCCCAGTTCCAGACAATAATGTCGGTGTCCTGGACAAAGGCGTCTTAGAAGAGCTCTGCAGCACATGAGACAGAACCAAATTAGGAAAAGGAAGCTCAGAAATCAATAGCAGGACAATTGCAGCGTGTGGCGTGAATGTGCCCTGCATAGCAGCGATTCTCTGGGCTGCAGCATCCTTTGTGCTTCTTTAATGGGGATAACGGAGGCCGGCTCCTTCCTGCCATTAAAGGACCCAGCAGGCCCTCCTCGTTTGTCTGAGATACAGAGTGGCCCCTTTTCACTCAGGGAGGTGAAGGCAGCGTGTGCCATCCGAGAAAGGAGTCAGGGCCGGTGGAAAGACTGCAGACCCAGAAATGCTGTTCAGAGAGAAAATGGACCTTTTATAATAAACAATTACAATGTGTTTCTGTTAAACAAAAATCATTCACCCTTGCCAAAGAGAAAGCTCTCTCTCTCAAAGTCAGTGGGTTATGGAGTGAGGCCTCCCTCACACACTGTAGTAATACATGGAGAGCCCTCCCTCACATTCAATGCTTCTAAATAGAGAGCCCTCCCTCACATTCAATGGATCTTAGTACAGAGCCCTCCCTCACATTCAATGCTTCTAAATAGAGAGCCCTCCCTCACATTCAATGGTTCTAAATAGAGAGCCCTCCCTCACATTCAATGGTTCTAAATAGAGAGCCCTCCCTCAAATTCAATGGTTCTTAGTCCAGAGCCCTCCCTCACATTCAATGCTTCTAAATAGAGAGCCCTCCCTCACATTCGATGGTTCTTAGTCCAGAGCCCTCCCTCACATTCAATGGATCTTAGTACAGAGCCCTCCCTCACATTCAATGCTTCTAAATAGAGAGCCCTCCCTCACATTCAATGGTTCTAAATAGAGAGCCCTCCCTCAAATTCAATGGTTCTTAGTCCAGAGCCCTCCCTCACATTCAATGCTTCTAAATAGAGAGCCCTCCCTCACATTCGATGGTTCTAAACACAGAGCACTCCCTCACACTCAAGAGTACTTAGCCCAGGACCCTCCCTCACATTCAATGGTTCTTAGTCCAGATCCCTCCCTCACACTCAATAGTACTTAGCCCAGGACCCTCCCTCACATTCAATGGTACTTAGTCCACAACCATCCCTCACATTCAATGGTTCTTAGTCCAGGGCCCTCCCTCACATTCAATGCTTCTAAATAGAGAGCCCTCCCTCACATTCGATGGTTCTAAACACAGAGCACTCCCTCACACTCAAGAGTACTTAGCCCAGGACCCTCCCTCACAATCGATGGTTCTAAACACAGGGCCCTCCCTCACACTCAATAGTACTTAGCCCAGGACCCTCCCTCACATTCAATGGATCTTAGTACAGAGCCCTCCCTCACATTCAATGCTTCTAAATAGAGAGCCCTCCCTCAAATTCAATGGTTCTTAGTCCAGAGCCCTCCCTCACATTCAATGCTTCTAAATAGAGAGCCCTCCCTCACATTCGATGGTTCTAAACACAGAGCACTCCCTCACACTCAAGAGTACTTAGCCCAGGACCCTCCCTCACATTCGATGGTTCTAAACACAGGGCCCTCCCTCACACTCAATAGTACTTAGCCCAGGACCCTCCCTCACATTCAATGGATCTTAGTACAGAGCCCTCCCTCACATTCAATGCTTCTAAATAGAGAGCCCTCCCTCACATTCAATGGATCTTAGTACAGAGCCCTCCCTCACATTCAATGCTTCTAAATAGAGAGCCCTCCCTCACATTCGATGGTTCTAAACACAGAGCACTCCCTCACACTCAATAGTACTTAGCCCAGGACCCTCCCTCACATTCAATGGTTCTTGGTCCAGGGCCCTCCCTCGCAGTCAATGGTTCTTAGTCCAGGACCTTCCCTCACATTCAATGGTTCTTAGTCCAGGACCCTCCATCACATTCAATGGTTCTTAGTCCAGAGCCCTCTCTCACCTTCAATGGTTCTTAGTCCAGGACCCTCCCTCACATTCGAGGGTTCTTAGTCCAGAGCCCTCCCTCACATTCAAGGTTCTAAGTACAGAGCCCTCCCTCACATTCAATGGTACTTAGTCCAGGACCCTCCCTCACATTCAATGGTTCTAAGTACAGAGCCTTCCCTCACACTCAATGGTTCCTAGTGCAGAGTCCTCTCTCACATTTGATGGTTCTAAACACAGAGCCGTCCCTCACACTCAATGGTTCTTAGTCCAGAGCCCTCCCTCACATATGATGGTTCTAAGTACAGAGCCCTCCCTCACATTCAATGGTTCTAAACACAGAGCCCTCCCTCAGATTCAATGGTTCTAAGTCCAGAGCCCTCCCTCACATTCAATGGTTCTAAACACAGAGCCCTCGCTCACATTCAATGGTTCTTAGTACAGACCCCTCCCTCACATTCAATGGTTCTTAGTCCAGGACCATCCCTCACATTCAATGGCTATGAACACAGAGCCCTCCTTCACATTCAATGGACCTGAAGACAGAGCTCCCTCTCAGATTCAACGGTTCTGAATACAGAGCTCTCCCTCACACTCATTGCGTCTAAACACAGAGCCCTCCCTCAAATTTATTGGTCCTAAATACAGGTCGTCCCTCACATTCAATGGTTCTAAATGTAGAGCTCTCCCTCACATTCAATGGTTCTTAGTACAGAACCTTCTCTCACATTCAACAGTTCTAAATACAGAGCTCTCCCTCACATTCAATAGTTCTAAATGCAGAGTTCTCCCTCACATTCAATTGTTCGTAATACAAGCCCTCCTTCACATTCAATGCTTCTAACTGTAGAGCTCTCCCTCACATTGAATGGTTCTTAGTAGAGAACCCTCCTTCACATTCAATGCTTCTAAATACAGAGCCCTCCCGCATATTCAATTGTTCTTAATACAGGGCCCTCTCACGCATTCAATTGTTCTTAATACAAAGTCCTCCCTCACATTCAATGGTTCTAAATTCAGAGCCCTCTCTCACATTCAATGGTTCTTAGTACAGAGCCCTCCCTCACATTCAATGGTACTTAGTCCAGGACCCTCCCTCACATTCAATGGTACTTAGTCCACGACTATCCCTTGCATTAAATGGTACTTAGACCAGGACCCTCCCTCACATTCAATGGTTCTAAACACAGAGCCCTCCCTCACATTCAATGGTACTTAGTCGAGGACTCTCCCTCACATTCAAAGGTTCTAAACACAGAGCCCTCCCTCACATTCAATGGTACTTAGTCCAGGACCCTCCCTCATATTCAATGGAACTTAGTCCAGGACACCCCCTCACATTCACTGGTACGTAGTCCAGGACCGTCCCTCATATTCAATGATTCTTAGTTCAGGACCCTCCCTCACATTCAATGGTTATAAACACAGATCCCTCCCTCACATTCAATGGTACTTAGTCCAGGACCCTCCCTCACATTCAATGGTTTTAAACACAGAGCCCTCCCTCACATTCAATGGTACTTAGTCCAGGACCCTCCCTCACATTCAAAGGTTCTAAACACAGAGCCCTCCCTCACATTCAATGGTACTTAGTCCAGGACCCTCCCTCATATTCAATGGAACTTAGTCCAGGACACTCCCTCACATTCACTGGTACGTAGTCCAGGACCGTCCCTCATATTCAATGATTCTTAGTTCAGGACCCTCCCTCACATTCAATGGTTATAAACACAGATCCCTCCCTCACATTCAGTGGTTCTTAGTCCAGGACCCTCCCTCACATCCAATGGTACTTAGTCCAGGACCCTCCCTCACATTCAATAGTACTTAGTTCAGGACCCTCCCTCACATTCAATGGTACTTAGTCCAGGACCCTCCCTCACATTCAATAATACTTAGTCCAGGACCCTCCTTCACATGCAATGGTACTTAGTCCAGGACCCTCCCTCACATTCAATGGTACTTAGTCCAGGACCCTCCCTCACGATCAATGATTCTTAGTTTAGGACCTCCCTCACATTCAATGGTTATAAACACAGAACCCTCCCTCACATTCATTGGTTCTTAGTCCAGAGCCCACCCTCACATTCAATGGTTCTTAGTCCAGAGCCCACCCTCACATTCAATGGTTCTTAGTACAGAGCCCTCCCTCACATTCAATAGTTCTAAATGTAGAGCCCTCCCTCACATTCAGTGGTTCTTAGTCCAGAGCCCTCCCACACATTCAATGGATCTTAGTACAGAGCCCTCCCTTACATTCAATGGTTCTAAATTTAGAGCCTTCCCTCACATTCAATGGTTCATAGGGTAAACAGACAAAATATCGACTACAAAATATCAAAGGGACATAGTATCGAGTACAAAATATAGGCTGGACAGAATATTGAATGGACAGAATATAGACATCAAAAATATCGTTTTGAAGGTAAGTAATGTAATATCGAATTTTAAAATATAGATAGTCAACATATCGAAGTACATAATATAGGTTAATAAAAATATCGAAGATTTAATAATATCAATTTTTTATAGTGTATTTTATGTGTTAAAAGTGTTTATTTATGTTATAATGTAATTTAATTAATGAATTAAATGTTATTTAAATTTTGTGTAATTTAATTCTGTAGCGGGTTATAGGTTTATAGGGGAATAGGGTGGGAAGTAATTTAATTAGAATTAATTAAATATGTAAATTTATTCATTGGTATTTGTTTATAATTAATTGTTAATTAATGTTAATTTTGAAATTAATAAAATTTTAATTGCCAAATAATTTTATTTAATTGATTAATTGATAATTATGTTAATTTAACTAATTTTATTTCTGTAGCGGGTTGTGGGTTTATATGTTAGTAGGGTGGGAAATAATTTAATTATAATTAAATAAATATGTTAATTCATGTAGTGTTATTTATTTATAATTAATCGTTAAATAATTTTTATTTGGTAATTAATTAAATTGTAATTGCCAATCAATTTTATTTAATTGATTAATTGATAATTATGTTAATTTAACTAATTTAATTTCTGTAGCGGGTTGTGGGTTTATAGGGAAATAGGGTGGGAAGTAATTTAATTATAATTATTAAATATGTTAATTTATATAGTGTTATTTACTTATAATTAATTGTTAAATAATTGTTATTTGGTAATCAATTACATTTTAATTGAGAATTAATTGTATTAAATCGATTAATTGATAAATATGTTACTTTTACTAATTTATTTTCTGTAGTGGGTTGTGGGTTTATAGGGGAATAGGGTGGGAAGTAATTTACTTATAACTAATTACATATGTTAATTTTTATTTGGTATTTATTAGATTTTAATTGTTAAGCACCTTTTTAATTAATAATTAATTAATTGTTATTTTGTAAATAATTAGTATTAATAGATAACTAATTGTAATGATTACATTAAATTAGTATTTGTAATTAATTAATTATTATATTATATTAAATTGGTAATTACTTTTAATTAAGTTTTTTGATAGATATTAATATATATATATATTTTTAAATAATATATGAAGTATCTACTTTCCCTACAGTTGCACTCACTGGAGTGGGAATAGTAATTTTTACCCCTACGCTATCGAACGCTTTCCCCACTGTTGGAATCTCTGGAGTTGGAATAGTAATTTTTACCCCTACGCTATCCAACGCTTTCCCTACTGTTGCACTCTCTGGAGTGGGAATAGTAATTTTTACCTCTATGCTATCCAACGCTTTCCCTCCTTTTGCACTCTTTGGAGTGGGAATAGTAATTTTTACCCCTACGCTATCCAACGCTTTCCCTACGGTTGCACTCTCTGGAGTGGGAATAGTACGTTTTTACCCCTACGCTATCCAACACTTTCTTTATTGTTGCACTCTCTGGAGTGGGAATAGTAATTTTTACCCCTACGCTATCCAACGCTTTCCCTATGGTTGCACTTTCTGGAGTGGGAATAGTACGTTTTTACCCCTAAGCTATCCAACACTTTCTTTATTGTTGCACTCTCTGGAGTGGGAATAGTAATTTTTACCCCTACGCTATCCAACCCTTTGCCTATTGTTGCACACTCTGGAGTGAGAATAGTAATTTTTACCTCTACGCTATCCAACGCCTTACCTACTGTTGCACTTTCTGGAGTGGGAATAGTAATTTTGACCCCTACGCTATCCAACGCTTTCCCTACTGTTGCACTCTTTGGAGTGGGAATAGCAATTTATATCCCTACGCTATCCAACGCTTTCCCTACTGTTTCACTCTCTGGAGTGGGAATAGTAATTTTTATCCCTACGCCATCCGATGCTTTCCCTACTGTTGCACTCTCTGGAGTGGGAATAGTAATTTTTACCTTTACGCTATCCAACCCTTTCTCTACTGTTGCACTCTCTGGAGTGGGAATAGTGATTTTTACCCCTACGCTATCCAACTCTTTCTCTACTGTTGCACTCTCTGGAGTGGGAATATTAATTTGTACCCCTATGCTATCCAATGCTTTCCCTACTATTGCACTCTCTGGAGTGGGAATAGTAATTTTTACCTCTACGCTATCCAACGTCTTATCTACTTTTGCACTCTCTGGAGTGGGAATAGTAATTTTCACACCCTACGCTATCCAATGCTATCCCTTCTGTTGCACTCTTTGGAGTGGGAAGAGTCATTTTTACCCCTACGCTATCCAACGCTTTTCCTACTGTTGCACTCTCTGGAGTGGGAATAGTAATTTTTACCCCTACGCTATCCAACCCTTTCCCTACTGTTGCACTCTCTGGAGTGGGAATAGTAGTTTTTACCCCTACGCTATCCAACCCTTTCTCTACTGTTGCACTCTCTGGAGTGGGAATAGTAATTTTTACCCCTACGCTATCCAACCCTTTCTCTACTGTTGCACTCTCTGGAGTGGGAATATTAATTTGTACCCCTACGCTATCCAACGCTTTCCCTACTGTTGCACTCTCTGGAGTGGGAATAGTAATTCTTACCTCTACACTATCCAACGCCTTATCTACTGTTGCACTCTCTGGAGTGGGAAAAGTAATTTTTACACTTCTGCTATCCTACAGTAATAATATTGGATATTTTTTAATTATATTATGTTACTATATTTATATATATGTTTTAACAAATATGATTGTAAAAAATGTTTTTATAACTTTCATTGGTTATTTAATTATTATAAGGTAATTTAAGTATTTTCAAGTATATTTTAGTAATTAATTTTTAATATCAATTTAATTTAACATTGTTTTTAATAAAGTCGATATTTTTACAAACGATATTTTTGTAAACGATATTTTTTACTCGATTGTTTTGTACTTACCTGTTTGTAGATACAAAGTCGATATTCTGTCTGTCGATATTTTTTCGCCGATATTTTTGCTAGTCGATATTATGTCCTTCGATATTATGTCAGTGATCCGGTTCATAGTACAGAGCCCTCCCTCACATTCAATGGTTCTTAGTCCAGGACCTTCCCTCACATTCAATGGTTCTTAGTCCAGGACCCTCCCTCACATTCAATGGTTTTAAACACAGAGCCCTCCCTCACATTCAATGGTACTTAGTCCAGGACCCTCCCTCACATTCAAAGGTTCTAAACACAGAGCCCTCCCTCACATTCAATGGTACTTAGTCCAGGACCCTCCCTCATATTCAATGGAACTTAGTCCAGGACACTCCCTCACATTCACTGGTACGTAGTCCAGGACCGTCCCTCATATTCAATGATTCTTAGTTCAGGACCCTCCCTCACATTCAATGGTTATAAACACAGATCCCTCCCTCACATTCAGTGGTTCTTAGTCCAGGACCCTCCCTCACATCCAATGGTACTTAGTCCAGGACCCTCCCTCACATTCAATAGTACTTAGTTCAGGACCCTCCCTCACATTCAATGGTACTTAGTCCAGGACCCTCCCTCACATTCAATAATACTTAGTCCAGGACCCTCCTTCACATGCAATGGTACTTAGTCCAGGACCCTCCCTCACATTCAATGGTACTTAGTCCAGGACCCTCCCTCACGATCAATGATTCTTAGTTTAGGACCTCCCTCACATTCAATGGTTATAAACACAGAACCCTCCCTCACATTCATTGGTTCTTAGTCCAGAGCCCACCCTCACATTCAATGGTTCTTAGTCCAGAGCCCACCCTCACATTCAATGGTTCTTAGTACAGAGCCCTCCCTCACATTCAATAGTTCTAAATGTAGAGCCCTCCCTCACATTCAGTGGTTCTTAGTCCAGAGCCCTCCCACACATTCAATGGATCTTAGTACAGAGCCCTCCCTTACATTCAATGGTTCTAAATTTAGAGCCTTCCCTCACATTCAATGGTTCATAGGGTAAACAGACAAAATATCGACTACAAAATATCAAAGGGACATAGTATCGAGTACAAAATATAGGCTGGACAGAATATTGAATGGACAGAATATAGACATCAAAAATATCGTTTTGAAGGTAAGTAATGTAATATCGAATTTTAAAATATAGATAGTCAACATATCGAAGTACATAATATAGGTTAATAAAAATATCGAAGATTTAATAATATCAATTTTTTATAGTGTATTTTATGTGTTAAAAGTGTTTATTTATGTTATAATGTAATTTAATTAATGAATTAAATGTTATTTAAATTTTGTGTAATTTAATTCTGTAGCGGGTTATAGGTTTATAGGGGAATAGGGTGGGAAGTAATTTAATTAGAATTAATTAAATATGTAAATTTATTCATTGGTATTTGTTTATAATTAATTGTTAATTAATGTTAATTTTGAAATTAATAAAATTTTAATTGCCAAATAATTTTATTTAATTGATTAATTGATAATTATGTTAATTTAACTAATTTTATTTCTGTAGCGGGTTGTGGGTTTATATGTTAGTAGGGTGGGAAATAATTTAATTATAATTAAATAAATATGTTAATTCATGTAGTGTTATTTATTTATAATTAATCGTTAAATAATTTTTATTTGGTAATTAATTAAATTGTAATTGCCAATCAATTTTATTTAATTGATTAATTGATAATTATGTTAATTTAACTAATTTAATTTCTGTAGCGGGTTGTGGGTTTATAGGGAAATAGGGTGGGAAGTAATTTAATTATAATTATTAAATATGTTAATTTATATAGTGTTATTTACTTATAATTAATTGTTAAATAATTGTTATTTGGTAATCAATTACATTTTAATTGAGAATTAATTGTATTAAATCGATTAATTGATAAATATGTTACTTTTACTAATTTATTTTCTGTAGTGGGTTGTGGGTTTATAGGGGAATAGGGTGGGAAGTAATTTACTTATAACTAATTACATATGTTAATTTTTATTTGGTATTTATTAGATTTTAATTGTTAAGCACCTTTTTAATTAATAATTAATTAATTGTTATTTTGTAAATAATTAGTATTAATAGATAACTAATTGTAATGATTACATTAAATTAGTATTTGTAATTAATTAATTATTATATTATATTAAATTGGTAATTACTTTTAATTAAGTTTTTTGATAGATATTAATATATATATATATTTTTAAATAATATATGAAGTATCTACTTTCCCTACAGTTGCACTCACTGGAGTGGGAATAGTAATTTTTACCCCTACGCTATCGAACGCTTTCCCCACTGTTGGAATCTCTGGAGTTGGAATAGTAATTTTTACCCCTACGCTATCCAACGCTTTCCCTACTGTTGCACTCTCTGGAGTGGGAATAGTAATTTTTACCTCTATGCTATCCAACGCTTTCCCTCCTTTTGCACTCTTTGGAGTGGGAATAGTAATTTTTACCCCTACGCTATCCAACGCTTTCCCTACGGTTGCACTCTCTGGAGTGGGAATAGTACGTTTTTACCCCTACGCTATCCAACACTTTCTTTATTGTTGCACTCTCTGGAGTGGGAATAGTAATTTTTACCCCTACGCTATCCAACGCTTTCCCTATGGTTGCACTTTCTGGAGTGGGAATAGTACGTTTTTACCCCTAAGCTATCCAACACTTTCTTTATTGTTGCACTCTCTGGAGTGGGAATAGTAATTTTTACCCCTACGCTATCCAACCCTTTGCCTATTGTTGCACACTCTGGAGTGAGAATAGTAATTTTTACCTCTACGCTATCCAACGCCTTACCTACTGTTGCACTTTCTGGAGTGGGAATAGTAATTTTGACCCCTACGCTATCCAACGCTTTCCCTACTGTTGCACTCTTTGGAGTGGGAATAGCAATTTATATCCCTACGCTATCCAACGCTTTCCCTACTGTTTCACTCTCTGGAGTGGGAATAGTAATTTTTATCCCTACGCCATCCGATGCTTTCCCTACTGTTGCACTCTCTGGAGTGGGAATAGTAATTTTTACCTTTACGCTATCCAACCCTTTCTCTACTGTTGCACTCTCTGGAGTGGGAATAGTGATTTTTACCCCTACGCTATCCAACTCTTTCTCTACTGTTGCACTCTCTGGAGTGGGAATATTAATTTGTACCCCTATGCTATCCAATGCTTTCCCTACTATTGCACTCTCTGGAGTGGGAATAGTAATTTTTACCTCTACGCTATCCAACGTCTTATCTACTTTTGCACTCTCTGGAGTGGGAATAGTAATTTTCACACCCTACGCTATCCAATGCTATCCCTTCTGTTGCACTCTTTGGAGTGGGAAGAGTCATTTTTACCCCTACGCTATCCAACGCTTTTCCTACTGTTGCACTCTCTGGAGTGGGAATAGTAATTTTTACCCCTACGCTATCCAACCCTTTCCCTACTGTTGCACTCTCTGGAGTGGGAATAGTAGTTTTTACCCCTACGCTATCCAACCCTTTCTCTACTGTTGCACTCTCTGGAGTGGGAATAGTAATTTTTACCCCTACGCTATCCAACCCTTTCTCTACTGTTGCACTCTCTGGAGTGGGAATATTAATTTGTACCCCTACGCTATCCAACGCTTTCCCTACTGTTGCACTCTCTGGAGTGGGAATAGTAATTCTTACCTCTACACTATCCAACGCCTTATCTACTGTTGCACTCTCTGGAGTGGGAAAAGTAATTTTTACACTTCTGCTATCCTACAGTAATAATATTGGATATTTTTTAATTATATTATGTTACTATATTTATATATATGTTTTAACAAATATGATTGTAAAAAATGTTTTTATAACTTTCATTGGTTATTTAATTATTATAAGGTAATTTAAGTATTTTCAAGTATATTTTAGTAATTAATTTTTAATATCAATTTAATTTAACATTGTTTTATAATAAAGTCGATATTTTTACAAACGATATTTTTGTAAACGATATTTTTTACTCGATTGTTTTGTACTTACCTGTTTGTAGATACAAAGTCGATATTCTGTCTGTCGATATTTTTTCGCCGATATTTTTGCTAGTCGATATTATGTCCTTCGATATTATGTCAGTGATCCGGTTCATAGTACAGAGCCCTCCCTCACATTCAATGGTTCTTAGTCCAGGACCTTCCCTCACATTCAATGGTTCTTAGTCCAGGACCCTCCCTCACATTCAATGGTTCTTAGCCCAGAGCCCTCCCTCACCTTCAATGGTTCTTAGTCCAGGACCCTCCATCACATTCAATGGTTCTTAGTCCAGGACCCTCCCTCACAGTCAATGGTTCTTAGTCCAGGACCCTCCCTCACATTCGATGGTTCTAAGTACAGAGCACACCCTCACACTCAATGGTTCTTAGTCCTGAGCCTTCCCTCACATTTGATGGTTCTAAGTACAGAGCCCTCCCTCACATTCAATGGTTCTAAATGTAGAACTCTCCCCCACATTCAATGCTTCTAAATGTACAACCCTCCCTCACATTCAGTGATTCTAAATAAAGAGCCCTCCCTCACAGTAAGAGGCTAGTCTCTATTTAGAAAAAATGGGCCTCATTTATGAGGCCCCTTGCGCCATCGGAACACTACTTTTTGTATAATTCCATGGCGCAGAAGCCTGCGTGATATTTATCAGGCAGCACTAAGCCACTTTTTTTGGCTTACTGCTTCCTGATAAATATCAGTCCCTTTGACTGCGTTAAAGGGGCGTGCAATGGGTGTTTCTGGGGGCGTTCCCAGCAGCATCCATGGCCTTTTGACACTGCCCCAGATTTACGAGAAATCGTAAATCTGAGGCATTGGCAAAAGCTTACGCCTCCCCAGGGGAGGCGTAAGGGAGGCGCAACGGGGAGAAATATCTTTATTTCTCCTTGTTTTTCCTTTTTCTATGTGTGCTGCAGCACACATAGAAAAAGGAAAAGCCTCTTGTGAATATTAATATACAGAAAGGTTTCCCTTCCTGTACAAAAATAATCTTCCCCGCAAGGCCGGCACCCTTGCACCATTGTGCAAAGGTGCCTGCCTTGGCGCAGGCAGCCCATTGTACGCTGGCTGTGGGGAAAAGTACAGGAATGCCCCGTATCTTATAGATACGGCGCATTCCTGCCCTTTTCTTTTCTTTTACCTTAGGGAAGCGTAGCAGGAAGGCCTGCTGCGTTTCTCTAAGGCAAAAACTCATAAATGAGGCCCAATGTATGTGAGGGAGCGATATGCGTTTAACGTTATTAAATATAATTGTACTTGACATATTGGATTTGAAGCGTTAACTCAGGGGCATATTTATGGAAAGGTCTCGCAGCGCAGCCGGTCACCTTGTTGTGCTGTGTGACTAAGAAAGGGGTGGAATGCACCATATTTAAAACAATACGGCATATTTCTGCCTTTGTCCCTGTGCTGGCACCGTTTAGGCTGCCTAGCGCCAAAGCAGACAGTAGATCATTGGTGCCTCCATTGCAGGCAGGATTGTTTCAGATACAGGGGCATCTTGTTTCACAAGAACAATTCTCAGGGGCAAATTCCTCTTTCTATGCATGCTGCAGAAGGCAGCACGCATAGAAAGAGGAACGAGAAATAAATATACTTCATCATGAGGGTGTCTGAACTGCATGGTACTGCCATTGGCCATCCAAGTGCTGGCATTGGTCACAAGCACAGGTGTGTTTCTGAAAAAGGTGCATATTATGGGAAAGCTGTGGGGATTCCTTCTAGTGGTTCTAGTGTACTGTCAGTCTATGAGGACATCTATCCTCCAATCCTTGTCCTGTTAATTCTCCTTTGGATAAGGAGCAATTCAATTTGACTTAGTCTTGGGCTGTATTTCTCTTGCCACCTAATAGATATGTAGGTTCCTGTGAGAAATTTCAGGGTAGATCTACTGGCAGGAGCAACATTACGTTTAAATGACCCATCTGTGGCCACCCTACGGGCAGTGCTCTGGTGGACTCAAAGTGTGAATATATCCTCAGAGGAGGTCCCTACACAAGGGCGTCATTAGAGTCAGAGGGCCCGATTCACAGAACTAACTTAAGACAAAATGCTAAACTTACTACTTTTGGTATTCACAGAGTTAGGATGTTGTCTTAAGAGTGTCTGAAGACAGACTAAAGACAAAATCCTAACTTAAGTCTGTCTTAAGTCTGTCTTAAGACAAACTTAAGACAACATCCTAACTTTTGTGAATACCAAAAGTAGTAAGTTTAGGATTTTGTCTTAAATTAGTTTTGTGAATCGGGCCCAGATTGTCTACCCCGCTTTTGCCCCGGCTGTAAAGGCCCTATATTTCTCCACTAAGACGACTTTTATACGTCTGACCATTTTGAGATGCTAGCTTGCAGAGGATGTGACTGCATGGGTCTCACTGTCCATCCACATTTTATTGGTGGCCATTCCCTACCTTAAAACCAGTAAAATGTTGGGATTCCATCTCCTCCGGGAGTTGCTTTTAATCTCTAAAACTCGTCATTTCCTCACTGAGTCTCAAGAAGGCCTCGGTCACTTTCCACTGATGTTGTCCTCCTGGTTGAACACGTTGACCCCCTTGGCCGCTCGTGTGAAGGTTTAAGATAATGTTTGAGCAACTGCAGAGATAGACAAGGGCTAATAAGACCTTTTATAGCAAGGGTGTGGGGGCGGGGGGGTCACCCACTCAAATCTCAGCTATCCCTTTGGCCCAGGAATTATTGAAGCCATTTTAGACACCTTTCATCACCCCCACCTGCTTCATTCCCTGGGGATGTTGATGGCACCAGAAAGATCCAGGAGCCTCAGCATAGAAGTGACCCCTTGGACCATAACATGACAGACAGATGCTTACACATCTGCAATGGATCTCCAGGGCCTGGACCCAAACTGACGGGGCCCTCGGTAATGAGGGTTCAAAGGAGGATTGAAGGTGTGACGTGGAGGTTTGTGTCTGCCTGGCCATGTAATATAGGTTTACTTAAAGTACAGGAGGGGCGTGGCTTTCCATTGAGCAGGGATCTGCACTGTAATTGTGTTCATCATTCGGCCTATTATAAGGCACAGTCCTTCAGTCTTCTCCTTCACCAGCTGTGAAGCACAAGGGTCTACAACACATTCGTAGGATTGACTTTATTTCTAAGGATTATGAAGGGATGTTAATTCAGAACCATTAACTCCTTCAAAGCTATAGACGGAACCGTTTCGTCACGCCCCTGGGGGGGGGGGGGCTGTGCTCATGACAGAACAGTTCCGTCACGGACCGCTCACCGCACCTGCGCAGCGCTGATTTCGCGCCTTGGCGGCGCATTTCATTAAGCGGGCGGGGCCGTGACGGAACCGTTCCGTCACAAGCACAGCTCACCCGCGAGCCGTAACGGAACGGTTCTGTCACCCACGCAGGTGAGCCACGCGCCCCCCCACGACCGTTAGCGCTGCGGCGGAATAGCCGCCACAGCGAAGGTGTTAACAGTGAGAAAGTTTGACGTTCAGTACCATGGACAGCGGAGAGAAAAACCATTGTGCAAGCCTGGACAGTGAGAGGTGTCTGCGTCCAGAGCCATGGATAGCAGAGGGAATTCCCACAGCACAGGGATGGACAGTGAGAGGTGTCTGCATCCAGTGCCAGTGAAGAGAATGTGAATGTAACAGCCAGGACAGAGATAGGTGCCTGCATACAGTACCATGGACAGTGAAAAGAAATGTGCACGTAACATCCAGAACAGTGAGGGGTGTCTGAATCCAGTGCAAAGGGACAGTGAAGGGGAACGTTAATGTAACAGCCAGAACAGTGAGAGATGTTGGAATCCAGTGCCATGGACAGTGGAGACAAATCCCACTTCACAGGCCTGGACAGTGAGAGGATTCTGCGTCCAGTACCATGGACAGTGGGGAGAAATCCTACTGTACATGCCTGGACAGTGAGAGGTGTCTGATTTCAGTACGATGGATAGTAAACAGAAATCTGATTATTCCAGCCAGAACAGTGAGTGGGGTCTGATTCCAGTACCATGGACAGTGAACTGGTATTTGAATCAGTACCATGGACAGGGAACAGGTATCTGAATCAGTACCATGGACAGGGAAGAGGAATCCAAATAGACTATCACGGACTGTGCGAAGTGATGATTTATGTGCCATGTACACTGACGGTGAAATATAAATACACCATCCTGAACAGTCAGGGGTGCCTGAATCCAGCGACATGGACAGTTGAGAACTATTTGGATGCACCAGCAAGGACAGTGAGAGGAACCTGAATCCAGCAAAATTTTACAGTAGGCAGCTGTTTGGATACACCAAGAAAGTTTGAATCCAGCACCATGGACAGTGAGAGAGCTATTGGGATGCACGAGTCTGGACCGTGAGAGACGTCTGGAACCAACGCCATGGCCAATGAGAGAGCAATTTCAATGCACCAGCCTGGGCAGTGAGAGAAGTCTGAAACTAGTACCAGGGGCAGTGAGAGAGGAATCTGAATGAACTCTAAGGTCTGTGAGAGGTGAGGAACCCAGCACCATGGACAGTGAATGAGGAAGATGACTGCACCAGCCTGGACAGTGAGAGATGTCTGAATCCGGTGCCATAGATAATGAATGGTCCCCCATTGGGTCATCAAAAGTGATGAATCTAGTACTACGGACAGTGAGGGAGGAATCTTAATGCACCACCGCGGACAGTGAAATAAGTCTGAATCCAGCATCATGACTGCAGGCTTTGTTTTAATTCAATGAGATTGGTTTTAAAATGTTAATGCACTGTCATGGACAGTGAAAGGAGTTTCAGCCCACCATAGTGGCGGCTCCTCCATGGAGAACATGCCCAGCCTCCCCAGGCACTGCCTGAGTGGCCAACTGGCCTCTCAAACCAATCACAATGCTGCTCTTGCAGTGTTGTGATTGGCTGGCAGAGTCGGATGCCTGGGTGCTCCTGGTGCAGGCTGCAGACAGTAGCCGGGATGAAGACAAGATGGAGGAGAGACATGTGGCGGAAGCGGCGGCAAAGCAGGCAACTTTATTTTCTTTTTTTTTCAGTCCGACGCCCACCACCCCCGTTCAGAGGTAGCCACCAATGGTCCACCACTACAGAAAAGTGGTCTCTGATCCAGGGCCCCAGCTTTTCATGGGGTTGGGGGCTTGATAGAGCCAGCTTTGTTCCGCAGAGAGTCTTGCCCAGATGGCCTCCAATAATTCTTAAAGGGATTGTTTTCAACCGTTTCCCTTCACTGCACTATCGTCAGAAAGAAGGGTGCAATGCCCTATCACGGACAGTGAGAGGGTGTGAATTGGGCACCTGTCAAGTGAATCCAGCACCATGAACAGTGAGAGTGGTTTAACTTCATCACCATAGTAAATGATAGGTTATTGAATTCAGTGAGAGTGTCAGTACCATAGAGATTAGGGGTGTTCAGAAGTCAGGAACAGGGACAGTGTGATGTGTCTGACTTCAGTACCGTGATCGGTGACGTGACTCATTTTAACACTAAGGACATTGCAAAAAGTGTGAACCCAGCACCAGGGACAGTGAGGTGGGTCTCAATTCAGCCCCAGGGACGGTGAGAGAAGTGTGAATCCAGCACCATGGACAGTTATTGTGGTCTAACTTCAGCACCATAGCGAGTGAGAGGCGTCTGAATTCAGCACCAGGGAGAGGGAGAGAAATTTATATTCACCAAGGTGGACAGTGAGAGAAGTGTGAATCTAGCACCATGGACAGTGAGAAAACTGTGAATCCAGTACCATGGACAGTAAGAGGCCACTCAATTCAGCACAATGGACAGCGAGAGAGGTCTCAATTCAGTATCAGAAACAGGTAGAGGGGTCTCAATCCAGCACCATGGACAGTGAGAGAACTGTTCAAATCAAATCAAATCAAATTCTCTTTATTCGGTTTTCCATAGTTATCGAAATACCATAAAAGTTCATAAAATACATTGTTTACATTGTTTGTTTAAAAACAGATAAAACCAATTTGACATTATTGTCTGTTAAAATCTAGTTGTACATATTTTTACAGTTTCATGGGTAGGTTATAAAACATTGTATGAAGTACAGTGTCAATTACGCTTACGCTTGTTAGTTGTATTACAACTACTCCAACCTAATCAGAGTCATCACAGTTCATAAAAGCTGTACATTTGTCAAAGATTGGTACGATGTCTAATACAGAATTTGAGAAAGTGGACTATGGATTTCGCTATAAGTTCATATTCTACGTACTGGAGGGCCAAAAAGGCTGGGCAACACTGACGCATCCCCAGTTCTTTCAGAAGCGGAACTATCCATTGCCTACGTGGTGTTATATAAAACTTGCAAAAAAAGAGTACATGTATAGTAGATTGTGGGGAAATAGAATCACAGGGACAAGACGACAAATTTGAGGACCAATCATTTTGGGAGGGAAAAGAAATCATGCGATGGAATATTAAACCTAAAACGGATCAACAAAAATTTTCCATACTGATTTATATTATAGTGTAAGTATTGCTGGATAGTAAAAACAGTTTGCGCTAACAAGATTTGTTGGACAGAGGATTTCCCTATCTCGTTTAATAAACGCAGTTGTCCCAGATGTGTCAAACAGGCTGTCTTTAATTCTTTCCTTGAAAGGTCCACTATTGTTGTTAGGTCGGTAAAAAATCTTGTAAGACCTATATCTTTTAGAAATGCCTTAACATATGCCAACCATTTAATCTTCCCCAGGTTATCAAGCTTCACACAGTCCTGCACAATCGATCTTGTCAAATGACATTGTTCCGTAACCCAAATACGGCGCCACAGCATGACTGGTTGGATTTTAATGGTGTCTGATATGTAATCCAACCCCAATTCAAGATGGCACCCGTATGTTGTGGTACTGTTCGGCACTGCCAGCAAATATCTTAGGAATGAGTTTTCAATTTTTTGGAGCTGGTCAGCGTTTACACTGCTCCATAGGTTGCAGCACTGACACATTTTGCGCTATATATCTTGAGCATTTCTGCTGGTGGTCTATTTCCCAGTTTCTGCGCAAATGGTTTTAATGCAGTTGTGGCCCTTAGGAATACTAGTTTTCTTGAGTTAATAGCTTCCCTCCACTTAAATGCGTCGTCAATTAAAATCCCTAAATAGGGGTATGTTGTTGTTCGATCAAGGGCAACATTATTCACATAAATATTCTTAACTTTTCTACGTTTTAGGCCAGCATGCATCAAATAGGTTTTGTTATATTTACTTTAAGATTCAGACTTGCCATAAACAAACAATACTTGTCCAGAACCCGTTGGAGCTGGACTGGGGTTCTGGCAAGAATGACCGCGTCGTCAGCGTATAATAAAGCTGGTATCTGCCGACGACCAATTGCGAGAAGATCTTCGCTGCCCTCAAGCATGGCAACCTCAAGTCCGTTGGTATACATGGTAAATAGGAAGGGGGCCAGCACACACCCTTGTCTGACCCCCTTCTCCACCACAAAACTATCAGTTAGTTGGCCTTTGGTCCCAAATCTTATTCTTCCTGTAGCTCCTGTATAAAATTCTCGCAGGAAGTTGACAACTGAAGGGTCTATTCCCATTTGTAAGATGATTGTCCACAGCCTTGAATGTATAACACAGTCAAATGCTGTGGACAAATCAACATATACCATGTGTAGGGAGCTTCCCTTGGCCTGGACGTATTTCCTGCCAACAATGTCAGGTTCAAGGCCTGGTCCACCGTGCTTAATCCTTCCCTAAACCCGTATTGTAAGTCTGAGATTACGTTCTGATTGTTAGTCCACTCCTGGAGGCGGTCGAGAAGAATGCGTCCAGCCATCTTCCCGAGTGAATCCAGGAGTGAAATGAGTCAGTAACAAGATGGACTATTTCTATCTCCTTTTTTGAAGATAGGAACCAGTGTCGAGGTTGACCAAGGTTCGATAAAGCCAACCTCTTTAGCAGCATTTAACACGTTGGTAAGTATCGGGGACCATAGGTCTGAATTATGTTTGAAAAGGTCCACTGGGACCCCATCCGGTCCAGGATCCTTTCCGGATTTAGAGGTTTTTATTGCGTTTACTACTTCTTCATGCGAAAACTGCAGGCCTAGTGTCTATTGGACTTGGATCGAAGGTTCTGAGGGGTCTATTCCATGCTCTTTCTCCTGGCTAAATACTTGGGCCAAATACTTCACCCATTCTTTAGCATCAATTGCAACATCTAAAGATGGTGAGTCTACTTTCTCGTGTAAAAAAGGGGACCTCACTGTTTGCCAGAAGGCTGCACTATCCTTTGGTGTACTACTTTTCAGGAGTTGACTCCATAGATCAGCTTGTACCTCCTTTTTTCTAATTTTTAAGGCTAATGCATAAGCCTTTCTTAATCTTTTGACCTCCTCCCTATCTCTCTTTTCTCTGGCTAGGGCCTTTTTTAGCTTTGTGTACGCTTTTGTACATGTTGAACTAAACCAACCCTTTTTAGGTCGAGGGACCGTTAAGCTCCGGTCCGGAGAATTAATGTCTCTCAGTAGCTCAGTAGATCCCGCCTCCTTGCCCCGTCTCTTCTCCATTGGCTGGCTTCCTAAACGGAGGCCAGCCATTGGAGGAGAGATCCGTCACTCCGATGTAGCCCCGTCCTTTTCGGATTTGGGGCGTAATTTTTGCTGTTCTTTAGACAGTGATGTCGTCCGTCACTCAGCACAGCAAAACACGCCCCCAAATCCGAAAATGTCGCAAGCTTTGTTGCCGCCATTGTTGCCCAGCCGGCACCGAGTACGGTGATGCAGCGCACATGCTCCGGCACAAACTGCGGATGGGGCTTCCGCCCAGCGCCTCGGAGCCCAGCTGCAGTCTTTTCCGCCCCTTCTGCCATCGCAAGCTGTGCGCTAGAGCCTGGACTGGGAGCCGGAGCTTCATTCTGGAGGCAGCAGCGGTCATTGTGCTGGAGCACCGCAACAGCTGCCACCGCCATGGACTTCACCCCGAGCCCCCCGGAGAGAGGTGAGATGAGCGAAGCTACGGGGAGAGGGGCCTCCACACTGGCTTCTCCGCCCCCTCCTCCCCCCCCCCGCCGGC
Source organism: Lissotriton vulgaris (assembly GCF_964263255.1). Classification (NCBI taxonomy): domain Eukaryota; kingdom Metazoa; phylum Chordata; class Amphibia; order Caudata; family Salamandridae; genus Lissotriton; species Lissotriton vulgaris. The sequence continues at coordinate 188,737,629 of NC_141695.1, forward strand.
CTCTCCCTGCCACGGCACCGCCAGTAGCAGCACCTCACGCCCGCAGTGCCAGTGCCCCGCCGCCCGACCCCAGGGCCTCAGCCAGCCGCCCGGGACCAGGAATAGAAACAAAATGACAGGAAAAAACTGTTCCAATATTCATACTCTGTTTCTTTAAATTAACTCATAGTTAGATAAAATATAATGTCAGTGAATGTATTTTCTGAGCAGAAAAGAATCATCCTTAATGATTTTATAGTGAGGTATGAAAACTTGATGCTCGAAAAGGAATGCGGGCAATACAACGCAGATGAGCGTAGGAATCTGTTAGTAAATAATGGAAGCGACCCCTGCTTAATATATCATTTTGAGAAGGCAGGTTTTTATTTTGGCCATCTTTTTATGCTATCTCTTTCTTTTTTCGGTTCCATTTGACAGGACCGGCGATTTCATGATAGTAACTTGTGCTTCTCTTCCAACCGCGACCTGGCGGTGCAGAAGGGCGCATGGTGTACTGTAGAGAGTTTTCTTGTGGCATGTAGTTCTTGGCATAGTGATATTGAGTGGGATGGAGCAGCGTGACTTCCTGGTCTCCCTTACCGTGAGTGCTCCTTAATATATGACACCGCTGCAAACATTTTGTGGGTGCAATTTAGTGTTGTATTTCGCTTCTCCAGAAAGACCGAGTCATTCCTTTGTTTATTTAGCTGGCATCGTGACAAAATTGCCACGCTAGCCTTGCCAGAAGTCGAAAGGTTTGGCCGTTGTTAAGTAAAACAGCGGTTGGCTTTTCGGCGTGGTATTGATTTCTAACTGCCTCTTGACTTTGTTGCGAAGGTATGTGGTGGTGAGAAGCATGGCAATCTGGTGCCTGTGTTCTACAGTAGGGCTGACATAAATTTGATGACATACAGCATAGCGTGCTCAATCTCCACTGCTGTGATTTTGATTTTCTCGATAGGACTACTGCATTTAGGTATTTTTCATCTGGAATTGCCTGCCTTTAAAGTACACTATCCCTGTTAGTCAGTATGTTGTCAATAGGAACGCTTACATTTCAGTAATATGCTCCTTAATAACAAGGTCGGACTGAGAACAAAAAACAGCCTCGACAAATTTGTTAAAACTGTGCAAGCGAGCAATGTGCTATGTCGTTTGTACGGCACAGCATATCCAGGTGCATTGATGAACTTTCCCAGAATGGTCTGAGAAGCGCTTCTACACAAAATAAAGTGTAATAAAATAGGGTGAACGTGTGCATTTTATAGTACCATTTTTCAAGTTTATTGACTAAAAAAGTATATTAAGTGCTGGGAGTTCTGAATGGAAACTAGTAAAATATTGCAGTACTGAGTAGCAACACTACTTCAAGACAGACAATCATATAGCATGTGTCAACAAAAACAATATATGCCAGGTACAAAAACTGGATGTACAACAGGCAGATATTAGTGCACGAGGAAAAGTAGTGCCTATCTGATCCAGTGTCCCACTAGATGAATGCTGACTAAGCATGGGCGAATTTTGCGAATCTCGCGTTCGCGAATTTTGTGGATTTGCGAACTCGCAATCCGCAAAATCCGCGAATTCTCGCGAATTTGCGGATTTTTTTTGTGTGTGTTCGCACGGGTTTCCGCCAGTTCGCGAGGGTTTTGTACAATTTTGCAAACGCGAACTTACCTGTCGGGTCGCAAGTTTTGCGAACTTGTTGTTTCTACGTGTCCAGCCTGTTTGGGACACTCTTCTTCATCACTGCCACTCTCTGTCACCACTGCCACTCTCTGACTACTCATGCCACCCTCTGGCCCACCCATGCCACCCTCTGTTTCATCACAGCACCCTCTGGTTGTCCAGTGTACATTATTGTGGCAAAGCAAAGCACATCTTCCCTGCCTCAAGTGACCTGAATTAATTTGGGGCTGATTAATGTGTCACAGAATATTTTTTTAGCTGGCACCTGCTTCCTTAGTGCTTCCTGATTAGTGATCTTTTGCACTTGCTAAGTGCATTCATTGTTGCAAAATTAGTTACAACACCTGCCCTGCCCCAACTGACAATAATGAATTAGGGGCTGATTAATGTGTCACTGGATTTGAACTTCCAGCCTGGCTCCTGCTTGTCTGCCTTAGCTGTAATTCAGGACCTTTGTGTAACTATTCTGAGGGTCAGAACAGGGTCACATAATAGTTGCAAGTAGGCAACTGAACTCTGGAGGGGCCCCTCAGGAAGCACTACAGGAAATGGCTACTAATGATGAGCTTGAACTTTTGAACCTGGTAAGTAGTTTCAGTTTTGCTAAGATCGTATTTCTGCAATTTAGCGCTTATTCGCGGGGCGCGAAGTTGAACTGGGAAGCCGCGAACTCACGCGAACAGTGCGAGCAAGCCATAAAATCCGCTGCTCGCGGATTTTGAGGGAAATTCGCGAATCTCGCGGATTGCGAATTTACCGAAAATCCGCAAAATCCGCGAGCGTGACGGATTTTCCGCCCATGTTTAATGCTGACCCAATATCATACACAACAAAGAACAGTACCAGTTTAAATTCTGTCAGGAAAATGTCTACAGTCAAAAGATCGCTGATGTACAACAAGGTCAGTGTTGTTCATTGTACCAGTGTTGTCTCCTTTCCCGCCCCCCCCATCCCGCTGTCTGTGTCTCCTTTCCCGCCCCCCCGCTGTCCGTGTCTCCTTTCCCGCCCCCCCTCCCGCTAACCGTGTCTCCTTTCCCGCCCCCGCTAACCGTATCTCCTTTCCGGCCCCCCGCTGTCCGTGTCTCCTTTCCCGCCCCCCCGCTGTCCGTGTCTCCTTTCCCGCCCCCCGCTGTCCGTGTCTCCTTTCCCGCCTCCCCCGCTGTCCGTGTCTCCTTTCCCGCTCCCCCGCTGTCTGCGTCTCCTTTCCCGCACACGCTGTCCGTGACTCCTTTCCCGCCCCCGCTGTCCATGTCTCCTTTCCCCCCCGCTGTCCGTGTCTCCTTTCCCGCCCCCCTCCCGCTAACCGTGTCTCCTTTCCCGCCCCCCTCCCTATTCTTTAGAAAGCGCAACTGAAATGCTTGGCTTTCAAGTCTCCTGAAGCTCATATTACTAGGTTTTGGCTTCAGATTTCGGTTTAGGATGCAAGGATGGTCCGTTGTCTAGAACCATGGACCCTTGAGTGCCTGCATACGTGTTTTAGGTGATTTAAGGTTTGTTTTTGAATCGTGATTCTAACAACTGATCAAATGTTCCTGGCTGATGTGTAGGGTGGAGCCATTTCTTGACTGTACTGAGGGCTTGCACATGTTGCAGAATGTCTTTGATTTAACACCTGACTCCACCTGGAGTCATTTTGACTGCCTAGTTATGCTACTCCTTATTGTTTCACTTAAAAATGTGCTGCTACAAGCTTTTTCCTTGATTCTGCAGAGGGTGGTAATGCCGAGGAGTGTGATATGCCTGTGATTCTCAGAAAAGGACAGGACTGGTTTTGCTGTGATGCATCAAAGGGAGTCGTCATTTTGATTCAGGGTGGGCGCTTTCTTTGCCACAGACCTTTTATTCAAAAGTAGAAAGCTGTACCTTTTTGAAAATTGAGAGGAGTTGTAAATTGTTGTGAGCATTCCTGTGATACAAATGATAGGTAAAGGCAGGTTATGTTGGACGATATTGCTGAAAAGTGAGCAGCACTGTGAGTGGCTCTGTCTGTGTGTGTGAGTGGCTCTGTCTGTGTGTGTGAGTGGCTCTGTCTGTGTGTGTTAGTGGCATGTCTGTGTGTGTGAGTGGCTTTGTCTGTGTGTGAGTGGCTCTGTCTGTGTGTGTGAGTGGCTCTGTGTGTGTGAGTGGCTCTGTGTGTGTGTGTGTGTGAGTGGCTCTGTGTGTGTGTGTGTGGCTCTGTCTGTGTGTGAGTGGCTGTCTGTGTGTGAGTGGCTCTGTCTGTGTGTGTGAGTGGCTCTTTCTGTGTGTGTGAGTGGCTCTGTCTGTGTGTGTGAGTGGCTCTGTCTGTGTGTGTGAGTGGCTCTGTGTGTGTGAGTGGCTCTGTGTGTGTGAGTGTCTGTGTGTGTGTGTGTGTGTGTGTGAGTGGCTCTGTGTGTGTGTGTGTGAGTGGCTCTGTGTGTGTGAGTGGCTCTGTCTGTGTGAGTGGCTCTGTCTGTGTGTGTGAGTGGCTCTGTCTGTGTGTGTGAGTGGCTCTGTCTGTGTGTGTGTGTGCGTGGCTCTCTGTGTGTGTGCGTGGCTCTGTCTGTGTGTGTGGCTCTGTCTGTGTGCGCGGCTCTGTGTCCGCAAATACTCTATAGTACTCTCTAATGCTCACCTATTGCCATTGTAAATGACAATACCATTTATTTATGTTTAAAGAAAAAATGAAAAAAAATGTCATGAGCAATGCCAATAGCTCTACCTTTCATATTGCCGAGACCATTGCATTGTAAATGCTTGTTAACTTTCTTATTTTGTTTACAGTTTCGGGTTAGTTCTTTCTTTATATTTTCGACAATCCCACTGTAGCTAGCCAAAACTTGTTTCGGGGTGGCCAAAGGGTTGAGGCACTTTTCTATGGCTTGCTTGCTTTGTCTAACTATTTTAGTAGTTACAGATTCCTGGTCAAGTTTCCCCCATTTTAAAGTAAATCCATTTAACCGGTCTAATGTTAGCTCCTGCTGATCTAACAGATTTAACTGAGAAATTTCTTCTCTACTTTGGACTTCCTGTAAGACAACACTTTTAGGGAAATGATCACTGAGCACATTATTGACAATTTCAAAGTTATCGATGTATAAAGCCTTACTAGACGAAACTAAAACATAGTCTATTAGGCTTTTCAGACCCCTTCCATAAAATTTTGGAAAAAATATAACTGGGGCGGTCTTTAGCTCATTAGCAAACCCCACATCTGTTTCAACCATTATCTCGTTCATTTTATTGCCCTCTACCGTATGTGTAAAATGTGTTAAACCATTTTCCTCATCGTCAAAGATCCCACAATTAAGGGTGTTACTCTTTTTGCATAGATGTAAGTTAAAATCACCACCCCAAACTAGTGTAGGGGAATCGTTTATATACTTTATTTGTAGATCCTGCAGCAAGAGAGATATCTCATTTATCAACAATGTTACTTCGCCTGAGTTCAAGTTATTATAAAAGTTTATGAGAATATAAACAGCTTGTCTATTTCTTCGTAGAATTATTAATTGGTAGTTTTGCTCTAGCTTTAGAGGGGTAATTTCTTCGCAGGTCAGGATGTTTGAGACATATGTGATTAGACCACCCTTACTTCTGCCAGCGGTCGATCTTTTTGCTGCTGAAAAATATGTCTTATAGCCCAATAAGTGGTTCGGAGCGTTAAGCCACGTTTCTTGAAAGCAGATTATATTGCTCAAATTTACCAGATTCAAAAAACTATTATCAGTGTGTTTTGGGGCTAGACCCGCTATATTCCAAAACATTATGCTTAATTGTGAGTCAGGTGTTTTGGAAAAAGAAGGCATGTGTTGAGTATGCAAGTTATCTTGTGTCACTCTCTTGGTGGGGTCTCTTGTTTTTGCTTTATTCACTGCTTTGGGGGGTGGATCCCAAACTGTATAGGCTATCATTTTCAATACTAAAAATTCTGTAAGTATTCTCTAATGCTGCTAGCTCTTCTTCTTGTGCAGCTAATGTGTTTGGTTTAGTAAATGACTTATTGGATAAAATTAGTGTGTCAATTGGTAGTAAAGTTGTCTCAGGAGATCGGTCGTTTTTATAGAGCTTTCAGATGTTTGAGCAGGTTTTTCATGATGATTCCTTGGACCTATACAAACCTGCTCAAAACATACTGATGGTCAATCAACCATCTCTAAACAGTTGTATCTATTAGAAGTTGGTATACCACCCCAACCTTCCCTAAACACTAAATCTCTCCTGTCATTGCCTGTCCAGTCTGCCCGTTCACTTCTCCCATACCTATTGCCTTTATTTGATTCCAACCGCTATCCCAGTTACCTGCTTGATTCCAGGACCAATCCGGTCCTTCGATGTAGCGGGCTACTGGTGGGTAGAAGAAAGATAGGCGTTTGGTACTTATTCCATCCTTTTTTTCCAAGGAACCCCATGAGCAGATATGATCCACCACACGGGGATCCTCGAAGATGACTATGATACAGTCACCCGAAGTTCTTTTCAGTTCGTGGCCAATCCAGGGAACCCTACGCACTGTGATAATCTTGCTGACACAATTTTGTGGCAGTGGTCTGTTGATATTTAGCCAATGGAGAACCTTATTTTTTAGGGACCAACTGGGTTCCTCGGTGTTATAACTTAGCTCAGGAACCCCCTTCATAATAACTACGAATGGGCTCGCTTCGGGCGGAAGATTTACTGGAGGGTTTGTGGGCTGGCTCCCCCCTCCCTCAGCCCGTTCTCCCATGTGGTTATGTCTCAAAGGATGGTTACTTAAGACATTATTTTCGGGAAGATCTTTAGTAGAGTTGTTTATTGGGGCTTGATTTTTTTGTGATTCAGGGACCTTTTTAGTCGAGTCTTGAGGAGGCTTTACTTTTGAAGCTGTCAGTCCGACAGGAATACTTTTGGTGCATTGCCCTGACGGGGTGTTGGCAGTCTTATTTTTTGTGCCCCCTGCAATAGCCGTCCCTAAACCCTTCTGATTGTACGGGTTCTTCACGGTTAGGGTCATTGCTGCTAGTTGTTTCTCGATAGTGGTGAGAGTCACTTGGATTGGCTGTAGTTGGATCTTAATTATTTCTTCTATCCTGGCCAATAATTGATTGTTGACCTCACATACTTTGCATCCGCCACCCGTATCACCACCCGTGTTATCAGCCTCGGTGTTGTTATCAGTAGCATTAGGGTCCACAATACTTAAGAGGGGATTAGTTGTATCATTTTCAATGTTCCGTTCATTCGGAGGGTTACTCTGCTCCCTTAAATCTGGTGTAATTCTTCCCACCCCCTGAGTGTGGGACAGAGTCTTAGCTGCATTTGTATGCGTTTTTTACTTGTTTTTTTACTTGGTTTCCTCCGCTTCGGGATTGCACCTTCCCTTATCCCCCTTGGTTGAACCTGTATAGGATCCCCCCGAGCTGGGCTAGCAAAGATGTTGGGCGTTGTTTCAAGAGCCCGACTCAAGTGCGAGTCCAGCAGCGATATGGACGCCAACAAATCCACCAAATTCAAATTCAAATTCAAATTCAAATTCAAATTTATTTATTATGTTTTGGCTCTCAAAGAGGGCCACATAAATATATACAATACACAGCAAAACAAACTTAGAAAATACAAGAGTTTAAAAAACACAAGATTCGATCCGCAATAGCTATACCACAGACAATCAATCTAACAAGGCCGGCCAGACAAAGATACTCCAGTGATATTAATAAATAGCTAAAAATCCTTTAAAAAAGTTAAAAATATAAGAACAAAACATTTCATTCGGAGGGCAATAAAGTGCATGAAGAAAATCCTTTAAAGTGACAATGCTAAGGCGGAGACAGATTACTTTTAGCCATCGATTGCGCAAATTACGTAACATAGGACAAATCAATAATACATGCATACAGTCCTGGTTGTTTAGTTTACATAAATTGCACAAAGCAGAAGTGCCATACCATTTGGATAGCAGTAGATTAAGTGGAATTAAATCATAGTGTAATAAAAACCAAAACCTACGTATCCCATGTGGTAGATTCCATAGGGCATAGGGTTGTGGCTGTTTCAACCTATAAGAGGAGATGAGAGGTTCCACATTCCTTTTATCCCCAACTGATTTTTTATCGGAAAGGAAACAAAACTCCCACGAGGCCTCCTTAAGGACATGTTTTAACTGCGTGGGGGAGTAGGAGAAAAGAGCACTTTCATCAAGTTTAAGTATCTTCACAGCCCTTCTAAAGTTGCTTACAAGTTTAGAAAACTCCTTAAAATTGCCCAATAGTTCGTTTTTGAGGAGAACTCGCAGGGTGCCATCTCCCGCTCTAGCCAAACTGGCCACCCATCTTATTAGGGCGCATAGCCCCTGAACCCAGGAACTCCTGAGTCCAAAGTCCAGCCTACAGGCGGCCAGTGGGCAAGCATTGTTAAGAGTCGAGAGGGATCTTAAGAGTTTCCCCTCAATCTTATGGCAGAAGTCCCAGTTTTTCATCTCTATTAATTCAATACCATACAAGATAGTTGCGAGGATTTTTGCTCTAAAAACTTCTAGAAGACTAGAAAAATGTCTTTTCCCCGTTGCCTGGTATAGGGACTTTAACCCATTGCCATGGGCGAGAGCTTTGCGGGAGCAATGCTCTATATGGAGTTTCTCACTCATATTGGCCGAAAATATTTTTCCCAAAAAGGTATAGGAAGTTACGACCTCCAATCTATGCCCTCCAATAGCCCAACCATAGTTAGTCGAGTGGCACTTCTTCTTACCAGCTATACACATCACTTTACTTTTAGTAATATTAATCTTCATGAAATGCTCACCAGCAAAGGCCTGGAGAGCCTGTAGCCGATTTGCAAGACCAGTTGGAGTCAGGTCAAGAATCAGAACATCGTCGGCATACATCAGGCAGGATATTGGAGTCCCTCCTATCATTGGTGCAATCCCCTCACTGGCAGACACGGCAGCAGGGAGGTCAGCTGTATATAAGGAGAACAAAAGGGGTGCCAATAAGCAGCCTTGTTTAAGGCCATTCCGAGATGGTATTTTGGCCGAAAGCCCCCTTTCGCCCCCCATTAAGACCCTGCACCAGGTCTCAGTGTGCAGAGCCCGCACCAGTTCCAACAGGGGAATAGGGACACCCAGCGTCGCCAATTTTCTCCACAGCGTTCCACGGTCTACTTTATCGAACGCTGTGGAGAAATCAATGAAGGCGGCGTATATCACTCCTCCTCTCACCTGGACATATTTATCTGTGATCACCTGAAGGGCAGTCATGTTGTCCAGCGTGCCATGCTCCCTTCGGAAACCAGTCTGTTCAAGCGGCAGAATATTGCCGTCCTCGACCCAATCAGAAAGAGAACTAAGGAGACATTTCGCAAAGACCTTTCCGATGGAGTCGAGGAGCGCAATTAGGCGGTAATTACTAGGGCTATCCCTTGTACCCTTTTTAAAGATAGGGACCAAAATACTTCCTCTCCAGGAGGCAGGAACAAATTTGGAGAGGTTGCACGCCTTAAACAAGGGGTACAAAATTTTACTCCAGCTTAAGGGATCTTGTTTAAGGACCGTCATCGGGAGCTCATCCGGTCCCATGGCCCCAGAGGGTCGCATATTTTTTATAGCCGTCTCGATTTCTTTCTCTGAGGGATGGAAAACCAGATCTTCAGGGGCAGCATACATGAAATTATCAACACCTGTGGTCCCGTTCCCTGCATAGAGCTCTCGGATATGAGAGGACCATACCTCTTCTGGTATAGGAATGGGAATAGGGGAGTGGCGTGTACCACATCCCTTCCCAATAATTGCCCAAAAGTCTTTAATGTTACCATGTGCAGCAGATTCCCTCAGTTTAATCCATACTTCATCCTCCCTGTCCTTTTTAATTTTTTGCTTAAGTCTGCTTCTCTTTCTTTTTAGCCTGGCAATTTCTTTCCCACGTTCCAGGACCCTTTCAACATACTGTTCACGAATTAGTTTATTTAGTTCCCTATTCAGAGTACGCAATGTAATGGGGACTACCTCTGCTTTCCTAGGGGGAACAATTTTTTTTTGCGTACAATAAAATCTTTCGCATAAATTCTTCAAAATAGACTAATTCGCTACCATTCCACTCGTTTATTACCATAAGGGTATCGGCCAATAGGTCCTGCACCCCCTTAATGGCGGCACAGTTCCAGAAGCACCTTCCAGAAGAAGCATGGAAGGTAGCCTCAGTGCCAATAAGCGACCAAGACGCCGTATTCAAAGAATTTAGAGACACTGTTAAAAACAGTATACTATGATCGCTGAGTGACGTAGGTATAATCTTTAGGTCCAGAATGTGGGGAAACAGGCCATAGTCTGCAATAGCATAGTCCAAAATTGATGACCCAAAGGGGGATTTGTGAGTATAATTAGCGGGGACGTCAGATGGAAATCTTCCATTTAAGATAATACCATCCCCAATCGCTAGTTCTTTTAACAAAATCTTCCCTCTTTTATTTGTCATCAGGTTCTCCGGAAAAAGCGTCTGGGGAATAAAATGTACCTCTTCCTTAACTTTGTTCCTGAAGAGTTTCAGACTAGCATTAGAAATTTTGCAATTCAGATCACCTACAAGCAAAATTACAGGGGAAGATGGGGAATTTTTTATCTGTTCCATATGTTGGAGAACCCGCTGCAAACTATCATTAAAACACTCCTCAGGGGGTATATACACATTAAAAATTACCATGGGACATTTTTTACCATTATGGAACAGATTTTCTAGAGTTATTGTGTGGAAAAGTCTACAGGGGTCAATATAATGGGAGAATCTCCATTGCAATTTATTTGACAATAAGCAGGCAATCCCCCCCCCCTGGCATGCCCTTTCTTTGAGGGCGCAGCTGGTACTTCCAGGACGTAAAAATCTTTTGATGGAGTTAGCATGTCAATGCACCATGTTTCCTGAATGCATAATATATCAGCACCCAGAGTAGATAAAAAAGCAAGTTTCTCTGGGCTGCTGTGGAATCCAGCCGCATTCCAGGAGATTATATTTAATACGGTGTTAAAGATGGTGAAACAATTTGGGGTTATCCTTTGTTTTTGTTGATAATGCACTATGGAGCCAATTCCACCGGTTATTATCATCTATGAGTGAGGAGTTCTCAATTAGTGGAAGTGGCTTCACATGCGAATCTGAGCGTTTTCCCCTAGAAACCCAAATTTTCAGGTCTCTCAGGGGAGAGGTTACCCCGTTTTGCTCACCACCCCCAAACCCCTGGTTACATAAAAGACTTGGCTTGACTGGGTTAGAGACAGGGAGAATGTCAATACCTAAGCGCTGGAAGTTTTCGGCTTGTTCTAGTATCAAGTTTGTTATAATAGGCGAATAGAATTTCACCCGTATACTCAATACCCTACTTCCACCCAACAGAGACACCAATTCTATGTCTCTAGATTGAATATGGTATAGACTTTCAACCTCACTAAAACGTTTGAGAAGCCAAGCTCTATTCAACAAAAGGTCAGTATCAAATAAAGGTACAAAATCTAATACACGCACATCCACCGGGGCCTTAGTGATATTTACAGAACGGGCCGGAGGACAATAATTTTCCGATTCAAGTGTTACAGCAAAAGGGGGGGCCAAAGGGTTAAGAGCCCCAGATGGATAAGAAGTTGGCGCTCCTAGTGTGTTCCGTGAAGGAGAGCATGGGAGAGAGCCCCCTATTTGCGGTGTAGCTTCCTGCGAAAACAGACTACATTGTTCATTTTCCCCCTCTACAGAGGTTAAAGTAGTTAAGTTCAAGTCAATGTCCACCTTTAAGGAAGTAGAAGAGGGCTCCACATTTATTTCATCATTCTCCCTTGCCGCTGTAATATTTTGGAAAATAATCCTCCGCTGTTTTTTCTTTCTGTATTTTCGAATTGGTTTCCTCTTGTTGCCTTTGTTAATGTTTTGTCTACCATTTTTTCCCCTTTCTTCTTTTACCTCCGGTTTATCGTCCTGGGGTTCTTTTCCGCACTCAGGCGCGAAGATAGGGAATAACTCCTGAACCGTTTTAGGGCCAGGCAAGGCTTTCTCCTCCTCCTCTATCTCCAGAACTATGTTTTTGATACAGTTGGGAGCTGCAGTAAGGGGCATATCCTTGTGGGGATCCAGATTAGGCGATTCAATTTTCCTAACCAGTTCTCCTCTAGTATCTCTGGTTTTCCCCTCAGACAAGTAATGCTCAGATTTGGGGGGAGAGGCCTTCCTCATATCCGGCGATTTCTGCAGCAATGTCTTTAAAATTTGAGTGACTGATTCAAGGATACAGTCCGAGCTGCCTACAAATTTCCCTAGAAGCAGTAAAATTGAGGCTAGGAGTTGTTCCAGCGCGATCATGGACTCAGAGATCGGCTTTTCTCGTGCTTCCGCAGTGCCACAATTATCCAAGAGATTAAGGTCGGGGCTCCTGGAAATATTTAACAAGTCAGATATTTCATGGCCATTTAACGAAGGGGTGCTACTATACAGCAGTAACCCAGAAGGGGTGGCACCCCCTGGAGCTTTAAACTGCTCCAAAGATTCCACTTTATCTGGGCTTACGTAGCGTCCCCAAAGTTCCAGGTCAATAGATAGTGCAGACAAGTCCCCCCCCGGCCTGTCATTCATAGGTGACTGAGGGATCGGCGGTATATGCACTGGATCACCTATGGTCGTCAACTTCCCCTCTGTAGGGTCCCGTAAGGGAGGCCCCCCTACCATTGATTGTGGGGCCCCCTGCTGTACCAGAGGTGGTTGGGGGTCTATGGTAGCTGGTGAATGTAATTCCAGGGCTTTAGTATCTGGTCTTTCTGGCGTAGCAAGTGTGGATTTTTTTAGACCAGATAGATCCCAAAGTTCGGATAGTTGGCATTGACCTTTCAGCGGTGGGTTATTCACTGATTTGTTTCTTGTGCGGGTGGTAGTTAATTTTCGGCCAGGTTTTTCACCCACTACCCTTCCTGAGCGTAGAGTTTTAGACATTTTCCACACTATTTTCCACAGTGATATATTTAATCAAGGAATGTAGAAAAGTAAAATGAAAAAAAAAAAATTGGAGTAATAACAGCCCCTGACAGGCCAAGTAGGACCGAGATACAGTATAGCTATAACAGTACACAAATCGTTTACACACCTACTCAAGTGGACACAAGTTCAATGAGGAGATGAAAAAAAAACAAATAAAAAAAAACAAATACAATAAAACAAATGTAAATGACCGGGCCCAGCCCAGCCTACCTCAGCCACTGAGGGCCCGCCCTTTGCCCGGGCTTAGCCCGGCGACGCCCGCGCGCGTTCCGCGATGCGCGGACCTTCAGCGCAATTGTAGCCAGGTGAGGGGGGCGTGGCGGGGAGTTGTTCCTGGCCCAGATGGCTTTGTGGGCTTTGTAGTTCACTGTCCAGCCACCGCCAGCCGCCTTTAATCCTCACACGAGTGTTTCCCGCGCAGCGGGAAACGCGAGTAGTTCTTAACCAGCGCTGTCAAGTAGCGCTTTCAAAGTGACGGCGCTGAAAATCAATTCAGGAACGTTTCTCCAGCAGTTTAGATATGCAGGCTTTGCTACAGCATCCAATGGCACAGCAGAGTGAAAGAGGTCTCCGCTCCACAGCGGACCTTCAGCGCAATTGTAGCCAGGTGAGGGGGGCGTGGCGGGGAGTTGTTCCTGGCCCAGATGGCTTTGTGGGCTTTGTAGTTCACTGTCCAGCCACCGCCAGCCGCCTTTAATCCTCACACGAGTGTTTCCCGCGCAGCGGGAAACGCGAGTAGTTCTTAACCAGCGCTGTCAAGTAGCGCTTTCAAAGTGACGGCGCTGAAAATCAATTCAGGAACGTTTCTCCAGCAGTTTAGATATGCCGGCTTCGCTACAGCATCCAATGGCACAGCAGAGTGAAAGAGGTCTCCGCTCCACAGCGGACCTTCAGCGCAATTGTAGCCAGGTGAGGGGGGCGTGGCGGGGAGTTGTTCCTGGCCCAGATGGCTTTGTGGGCTTTGTAGTTCACTGTCCAGCCACCGCCAGCCGCCTTTAATCCTCACACGAGTGTTTCCCGCGCAGCGGGAAATGCGAGTAGTTCTTAACCAGCGCTGTCAAGTAGCGCTTTCAAAGTGACGGCGCTGAAAATCAATTCAGGAACGTTTCTCCAGCAGTTTAGATATGCAGGCCTCGCTACAGCATCCAATGGCACAGCAGAGTGAAAGAGGTCTCCGCTCCACAGCGGACCTTCAGCGCAATTGTAGCCAGGTGAGGGGGGCGTGGCGGGGAGTTGTTCCTCGTCCAGATGGCTTTGTGGGCTTTGTAGTTCACTGTCCAGCCACCGCCAGCCGCCTTTAATCCTCACACGAGTGTTTCCCGCGCAGCGGGAAACGCGAGTAGTTCTTAACCAGCGCTGTCAAGTAGCGCTTTCAAAGTGACGGCGCTGAAAATCAATTCAGGAACGTTTCTCCAGCAGTTTAGATATGCAGGCTTCGCTACAGCATCCAATGGCACAGCAGAGTGAAAGAGGCCAAATTGGGCATACCATGGATGTCTACGCGTGTTTCCAGTACAGCAACCTTCTCCCGCTGATGAATAGGAGTATGCGCTAGCGCCAAGGGACCTAACGAGGACCGTTTTGCTTGAGCTAGGTCTTGCGATACTCGTCGGTCCAGAAGTATTATACCCTGGTCTATTGCTTCATTAGCCCTGATAATGAATTGGTCGATCGGGCCAGTAATCTGAGCCAAACTTTGTCTCGTTTTGCTCCTGCTACCTCTAGTTGACATATTTCACAATACACAGTAGACCGATTATTAAAAGAGCGAACAAACAGTTTTTGCTCCAGAAAGCAATGCAGTAGTGCAAACAAACAGAAATGAAGTCGCAGTCAATAGATATAAGTTGAAATGTTAGGGAGGTGGCCCAGTCCAGTCTTACCCGGTCTTTGACGGGCTTGGACGGGCCCGCCCTTGGCCCGGGCTTGGCCCGCCCTTGGCCCGGGCTTGGCCCGGCGTCCCGCGAGGCGGGCTTATGCTCTTTTTATGCGCCTCCTGGCGCGGTTTGTTGAAGCGCGGAGCGCATGGGGTGATGGGAAATGTGGTCCCAGCCCGCACTCCGCTCGGCTGCCACACTAGGCAGATGACAAGCACTAGATAGGCAGCGGGAGGCAGGCTGGCAGCTCCGGTGTCTCACAGATGGTTTAAAGGGCGAAGCTGCGCTATGTCCTGGTGGCAAGGCAAGGCAAGAGTTTCTCCAAAATTAAGCAGCAAACAGGAGTTCCCCAGCGAGAGGGGTCTCAATTCAGCATCAGGAACAGTAAGAGGGGTTTCAATCCAGCACCATGGACAGTGAGAGAACTGTTAATCCACCTCCATGGATAGTAAGAGAAGTGTGAATCGGCCACCATGCACAGTGAGAGGGGCCTCAATCCAGCACCATGGACGGTGGGAGAAGTGTGAATCCAGCACCAGGAACAGTGGAAGGGGTCTCAATTCGGCATTAGGAACAGTAAGAGGGGTTTCAACTCAGCACCAGGGACAGTGAGATGAATCTCAATTAAGCACCATGGAGAGTGAGAGTGATCCAAAGTCGGTACCATAGAGATTAGGAGAGTTCAGAAGTCAGGTCATGGGACAGCGGGGGGCATAACACTTCAGTACACTGAACAGTGTCAGGGATGTGAATTCAGCTTTAAACCACAGACAGGGGAGCAGTGACAGAAGAGTGAATCCAGCACCATGGACAGTGAGAGAAGTGTGAATCTTGCCACCATGGACAGTGAAAGGGATCTCAATTCAGCACCAGGGACGGTGACAGAAGGGTGAATCCAGCACCAAAGATGGTGAGAGGGGTCTCAATTCAGCACCAGGGACAGTGAGAGAAGTGTGAATCCAGCACCATGGACAGTTAGTGTTGTCTAACTTCAGCACCATAGCGAGTGAGAGACGTCTGAATTCAGCACCATGGACAGTGAGAGAAGTGTGAATCTGGCACCATCAACAGAAAAGGGATCCCAATTATGCACCATGAACGATGAGAGAAGTGTGAATACGGCACCATGGAGAGTGAAATGGCTTCAATTTAAAACCAAGGACAGTGACAGAAATATAAATCCCGCACCATGGACAGTGAGAGAGGTCTAAATCCAGCACCATGGACAGTAAGAAGAGCCTCAAATCAGCACTGTGCAGTGAGAGAAGTATGAATAAAGCACCATGGACAGTGACAGAAGTGTAAATCCAACACCATGTACAGTGAGGGGGATTTAAATCTAGCACTATGGACAGTGTAAGAAGTGTGAATCTAGCACTGTGGACAGTGCGGGGAGTGTAAATCCGGCACCATGTACAGTGAGAGGGGTTTAAATCTAGCACCATGGACAGTGAGATGAGTGTGACTGCAGCACTATTGACAATGAGAAAAGTGTGAATCCGGCACCATGTACAGTGAGAGGGTCTCAATTTGGTATCATGGATTGTGAGAGAAGTGTGAATCCGGCACCATGGACCGTGAGAGGAATCAAAATTCAGCACCATGGACAGTGGGAGAAATGTGATTCCGGCACAATGGACAGTGAGAGGGATCTCAATTCAGCACCATGGAAAGTGAGAGAGACTCGAAATGCACCTCCATGGACAGTGAGAGTGATCTAAATTCAATAACATAGAGGTTTGGAGAGTTCTGAAGACGGGACCAGGGACAGCAGGAGGTGTCTCACTTTAGTACCGTGAACAGGGATAGGGATGTGAATTCAACCTAAAACCAGTGACAGGAGACTCAACTCAGCACCATGAACAGTGAGAGAAGTGTGAATTCAACACCATGGACAGTGAGAGAAGTGTCAATCTGGCACCATGGACAGTGAAAGAGATCTCAATTCTGCACCATGGATAGTGAGAGAAGTGTGAATACGGCACCATGGAGAGTGAAATGGCTCTCAATTCAAAACCAAGGACAGTGAGAGAAATTTAAATCCAGCACCATGGACAGTAAGAGAGGTCTCAATCAAGAACCATGGATAGTGAGAGAAATGTGATTCCAGCACCATTGGCAGTAGGAAGAGCCTCAATTCAGCACTGTGTACAGTGAGAGAAGTATGAATTAGCACCAAGGACAGTGACAGAAGTGTGAATCCAACACCATGTACAGTGAGTGCGGTTTAAATCTAGCACTATGGACAGTGTAAGAAGTGTGAATCTAGCACTGTGGACAGTGTGAGAAGTGTGAATCCGGCACCATGGACAAGGAGAAGATCTCGATCCAGCGCCATGGACAGTGAGAAAAGTGTGAATCTGGCACAAAGGACAGTGAGAGGGATCACAATTCAGCACCAGGGACAGTGAGAGAAGTGTGAATCCAGCACCATGGACAGAGAGAGTGGTTTAACTTCAGCACCATAGTTAATGAGAGGCGTTTGAAGTCAGTGAGAGTGACAGTAGCATAGAGATTAGGGGTGTTCTGAAGTCAGGAACAGGGAAAGTGTGAGGTGTCTGACTTCAGTACCGTGAGTGGTGACAGAGGTGGGAATAAAGCACATAACCAGTGACGTGACTCAATTTAACACCAAGGACAGTGCAAGAAGTGTGAACCCAGCACCAGGGACAGTGAGATGGGTCTTACTCCAGCACCATAGACAGTGACAGAAGTGTGAATCTGGCACCATGGACAGTTTGAGAAGTGTGAATCCAGCAACGTGGACAGTGATAGCGTTCTCAATTCAGCACCATGGACAGTGAGTGGGGCTCAATCCAGCATCATGGACAGTGGGAGAAGTGTGAATCCAGCATGATGGACAGTGAGAGACTTGTATATATGGCACCATGGACAGTGAGAGGAATCTCAATTCAGCACCAAGGGCAGTGAAAGAAGTGTGAATCCGGGACCATGGACAGTGACAGGGATCTCAATTCAGCACCATAGACAGTGAGAGAAGTGTGAATCGAGCACAATAGACAGTGGGATGGGTCTCGATTCAGCACCAGGGACGGTGACAAAAGTGTGTATTCAGCACCACGGACAGTGAGAGAAGTGTGAATCCAGCACCATGGAAAGTTAGTGTGGTCTAACTTCCGCACCATAGCGAGTGAGAGGCGTCTGAATTCAGCACCATGGAAAGTGAGGGAGTCTCGAAATGCACCTCCATGGACAGTGAGAGTGATCTAAATTCAATAACATAGACATTAGGAGAGTTCTGAAGACGGGACAAGGGACAGCAGGAGGTGTCTCACTTCAGTACCGTGAACAGGGACAGGGATGTGAATTCAGCACAAAACCGGTGACAGGAGACTCAACTCAGTACCATAGACAGTGGGAGAAGAGAGAATCCGGCATCATGGACAGTGAGAGAAGTGTGAATCCGGCATCATGGACGGTGAGAGAAGTGTTAATCCGGCATCATGGACGGTGAGAGAAGTGTGAATCCGGCACCATTGAGAGTGAAAGGGCTCTCAATTTAAAACCAAGGACAGAGACAAAAATGTAAATCCAGCACCATGGACAGTGAGCGAGGTCTCAATCCAGCACTATGGACAGTAAGAAGAGCCTCGATTCAGCACTGTGCAGTGAGAGCACTGAGAATAGAGCACCATGGACAGTGACAGAATTGTGAATCCAACACCATGTACAGTGAGAGGGGTTTAAATCTAGCACCATGGACAGTGAGATGAGTGTGAATCCAGCACTATTGACAATGAGAGAAGTGTGAATCCAGCACCATGGACAGTGAGAGGGGTTTGAATTCAACACCATGGAAGTGAGAGAAGGGTGAATCAGGCACCATGGACAGTGAAAGACATCTCAATTCTGCACCATGGATAGTGAGAGAAGTGTGAATACGGCACCATGGAGAGTGAAAGGGCTCTCAATTCAAAACCAAGGACAGTGAGAGAAATTTATATCCAGCACCATGGGCACTAAGAGAGGTCTCAATCAAGAACCATGGATAGTGAGAGAAATGTGATTCCAGCACCATTGGCAGTAGGAAGAGCCTCAATTCAGCACTGTGTACAGTGAGAGAAGTATGAATTAGCACCAAGGACAGTGACCGCGCCCAGTCTGTCACCATGGGTGAGTTTAGGTCAGAAGAGGTTAGCATTACCAAGGGAGTCCCGCAGGGCTCTTGTTTGAGCCCGACTTTATTTAATACCTATGTGGCTCCCTTGGCAGATGTTACTAGAGCTTTTGGCTTCCGCCCAGTGTCCTTCGCTGACGATACGCAGCTGCTCTTCCCCTTTAAACAACTTACCCCGGAAATAATTCAATCATTTTCCGATGGGATGAAGGCAGTTGCAAGGTGGATGTCGTCCAACTTTCTCCAATGTAATGTTGGAAAGACAGAAGTGATGCTCTTCGGGGAAGCCAGGGTTCAATGGTCCCCCGACTGGTGGCCTCCTGATTTGGGCCCAGTTCCTGAGCCCAAAGCAATAATCAAGAACTTAGGAGTCAGATTGGAGCCGGAGTTGACCATGAAGCAAAATGTTAATACTACTGTGGGATCCTGCTTCCATGTGATTGGTCTCCTCCGTAGAATTTTTCCCTTCCTCCCTGACTCTTATAGGAAGACCTTAGTTCAGGCGCTGATTATAAGCCGCCTTGATTATTGTAACGGTCTTCTGGCAGGTGCAAATGAGGAGGTTCTGGATCCTCTACAGGTGGTGCAAAATACAGCAGCTAGGCTGGTGCTAAATGCACCCACCAGATCCCCCTCAAAACCACTCCTTCACAAACTTCACTGGCTACCAATACGCTTACGAGTGAAGTTCAAGACCTGCTGCATCATTCACAAGGGCCTCAATCAATTGGGACCAGAGTATCTTGCCAGCAAATTTGTTCCTTATGTCCCTACCCGGGCCCTTAGATCCAGTGACCAGTTGCTACTGAGTGTTCCAAAGATAACCAAATCAGGTTAGGTGGCAGGGCTCTGTTCGTAGTAGGCCCCAGTCTTTGGAACTCACTCCCGCTCTCATTGAGACAATGCCATAACCACCTCCAATTCAGGAAATATTTGAAAACCTTTCTGTTTAACTCTTTTTAACCAGCACCTGTTGGTTTATAGGAGCTTTTCACTGCACTGCACTTTTAATTTCATTGCTTCTATTATCAGTTTCCTACCGGTTGTCATCAGCACGGAGATACCCCTACGGGAGTTTATTCATAGCGCTTTATAAACACGCAAATAAATAAATAAAACAAATAAATAAAATCCAACACCATGGACAGAGAGAGTGGTTTAAATCTAGCACAATGGACAGTGAGATGAGTGTGAATCCAGCACTATTGACAATGAGAGAAGTGTGAATCCAGCACCATGGACAGTGAGAGGGGTTTAAATCTAGCACCATGGACAGTGAGTGGGTCTCAATTTGGAAGCATGGATTGTGAGAGAAGCGTGAATCCGGCACCATGGTCTACGAGAGGGTCTCAATTCAGCATCAAGGACAGTGAGAAAGTGTGAAGCTGGCACAATGGACCGTGAGAGGGATCACAATTCAGCACCATGGAAAGTGAGAGAGACTCGAAATGCACCTCCATGGACAGTGAGAGTGATCTAAATTCAATAACATAGAGATTTGGTGAGTTCTGAAGATGGGACCAGGGACAGCAGGAGGTGTCTCACTTCAGTACCGAGAACAGGGACAGTGATGTGAATTCAACCTAAAACCAGTGACAGGGGACTCAACTCAGCACCATGGACAGTGAGAGAAGTTGGAGTTCAACACCATGGAAGTGAGAGAAGGGTGAATCTGGCACCATGGACAGTGAAAGAAGTGTGAATTCAACACCATGGACAGTGAGAGAAGTGTGAATCTGGCACCATGGACAGTGAAAGGGCTCTCAATTCAAAACCAAGGACAGTGAGAGAAATTTAAATCCAGCACCATGGGCACTAAGAGAGGTCTCAATCAAGAACCATGGATAGTGAGAGAAATGTGATTCCAGCACCATTGGCAGTAGGAAGAGCCTCAATTCAGCACTGTGTACAGTGAGAGAAGTATGAATTAGCACCAAGGACAGTGACAGAAGTGTGAATCCAACACCATGGACAGAGAGAGGGGTTTAAATCTAGCACCATGGACAGTGAGATGAGTGTGAGTCAAGCACTATGGACAGTGAGTGGGTCTCAATTTGGTAGAATGGATTGTGAGAGAAGTGTGAATCGAGCACCATGGTCTATGAGAGGGTCTCAATTCAGCAAAAAGGACAGTGAGAGGAGTGTGAAGCTGGCACAATGGACCGTGAGAGGGATCACAATTCAGCACCAGGGACAGTAAGAGAAGTGTGAAACCAGCACCATGGAGAGTGTGAGAGGTCTCCATCCTGCGCAATGGATTGTGAGAGAAGTATGAATCCACTACCATAGACGGGGAAAGGGATCTCAATGCAGCACCAGGTACAGTGAGAGAAGTGTGAATTCAACAAGGTGGATAGTAACAGAAGTGTGAATCTAGCACCATGACAGGGAGAAGGGTCTCGCTCCAGCACCATGCACAGTGAGAGAAGTGTGAATAGAGCACCGTGGACTTTGAGAGTGGTATCAGTTGAGCAATATGGACAGTCAAAAAAGTGTGAATTAAGCACTATGGACAGCGTGAGGGGTCTCAATGAAGCAACTGAGAGAGTGGAGGAAGGGTGAGTTCAGCACCAGGGACAGGGAGAGACATGTGTATTCAACAAGGTGGACAGTGAGAGAAGTTTGAATCTAGCACCATGGACAGTGAGAAAACTGTTAATCCAGTACCATGGACAGTAAGAGGGCTTCAATTCAACACAATGGACAGCGAGAGAGGTCTCAATTCAGCATCAGAAACAGTAAGAGGGGTCTCAATCCAGCACCATGGACAGTGGGAGAACTGTTAATTCAGCACCATGGACAGAGAAGTGTGACTAGAGCATCATGGAGAATGAGAGGGGTCTTAATTGAGCAACAGGGAGAGTAAGAAAATTGTGATTTAAGCACAATGGACATTATAAGGCATCTCAATTGAGCAACAGAGAGACTGGGAGAAGGGAGAAATCAGCACCAGGGACAGTGAGAAAAGTGCGAATTTGACAAGATGAACAATTTGACAGTGAGAGAAGTGTGAATCCAGCACCATGGACAGTGGAAGGGGTCTCAATTCAGCACCATGGACAGTGAGATGTGCTTCAAGTTAGCATCATGGACTGTGTGAGGGGTTCCAATTAAGTACAATGGACAGATTGAGGGGTCTCATTTCAGCATGATGTAGGGTGAGTGTAAATTCATTACCACAAGGCACCATGACAGTGATGGGTCTGCTGAAGCCAGATGTGTCCGTGGTGCAGGTACAGATGGAGTCTGGAATACCTGTGCCCGAGACTTCACTGAACCTAGATTTCACTTGTGTGTGTTTAAGCCACGAAACTTCAATACATCTATTAAACATGTACCAGGAGGATGAGACAAGCCACACCCCTCTTCAGCTTCAGACCATAGTCCTGGCTCTCTTCTTACTAGGACATGCATCAATTTTCAAGAGTCTAAGCCAGTGCTTCAAGTCATCAGGCATGACATGACAAAACATAACAAGTAGACAAACACAAGATGAAATACCGGGTCTTATTCACAAAGGTAAACTTAGACTTTTAGTGTATGTTTACTATTTTTTTGCTATTCCCAAAGTAGGATAAAATAAAGATAGAACAGTCTCTGCAGTCATAATTCCTCTACAATCTGCAGATCTGAAACGCCACATTTCCAAACCGAAAACGGACAATGAGATGAAAACAAGTAAGGGACACCTCTCCTCCTCATCTGCTCGAATCAGGTGCGGGCGCCAAATGTACTTTATTAATAATCAAATACCTGGTGTAAAAATCAAAGTAATATATTGATCAGGAATCAAAGAATGGGATTCCCAAAGACATTTGTTTGCACTCATTTAAATATTTACTGATAAATACTTGTACATGTGAATAAATCTGCTCTCAAGAAAGTGGAATGAGGCATTCCAGCATGTGCTCTGGGACATATGGAATAATCCAGATACTTTAAAGCTTGCTTCGGGAATCACATACAGATACTGGTGCAGAAATAATGATTCATGTATGTTATTCCCCATTCTGAATGAGATATGCAAGAGATAATTTGCAATCCCTGAGACAGTGGTCTATTTAGATTTTGGTGAATGCTGGACACCCACTAAAATTGGCAGATGTCCTGTCTGTCTTTTTTATGTAGGTTATGTATACCTATATACTCTAAAGACGGTGGATGGAGCATCCACCTATATTTTGCATCTGACAGGTGTCTCACATCTGCCAAGCTTCAACCACCTCGAGAAAGACATAAGGTGTGAGCATTACCTGACACTTCTTCTGCCACTGAACATATGGGTGGAGGGAAGGAATGTCTTTTGCACTGCTGTGGGGTCTCAGTAGGGTGGACACCCTCATAATATGTAATGTAATGTAATGATGTCTTGTAAAGCGCATGAATCACCCCACATGGGGTATCTCCGCGCTGTAGACCGCTGGGGACCCCGTCCTGGCTTTCCCTGTGAGATGGTCCCTACTGGATATCTCCAAGGTGAAACCAGGCATCCCCGGCGTATGTGGGGGGCCGCTGTGGAGATGAGGAAAGCTAATGCCCAGAGTTGCAGAGTGTGATCCCTGGTTAGAGTAGGCACAAAGGTGGAAATTATCGAGTCCGCTGACCCTGGTCCACGATCCTGCCGCGTCGGGAATTGAACCCTGGTCCCGGGCCGTCCTCTGCTTCTGGGTCTGCCGCCTCTAACTAGTGAGCCACACCACTCCAATATGACTAGAATACAATCCCCTGTGATGTCACTTGTCACATGACCATTGTAAAAGTCAGTGAGTAAAAGTCACAGAATGACTCCTTCCTCGGAAAACACTAAGGGGCAGATTTACAAGCTCCTTGCACCACTTTTGCGTCACTTTTCCCATGTTAAAAGTGATGCAAAAGTGGCGCAAGGGGCTTGTAAATCTGCCCCTAAATCCTTAGGCCCTCATTATGATTTGGGGTATTTCAAATGGAGAGATAAATCTGGGTGAAATGCCCTAAGTCACAATTATAACTCCAGATCCAATAATTGGAGGCCAGGAGACACCGGGCCTGCTGCATTTGCTGCCGGGGCCATGCCCTAATGTATTATGCTACAAGAGCAACCCTTATACCCATGGGAACACCGGTATCGAATGATTATCACAAAACAGTGGTTCTCATTGGTATAATATAGGAAACATTGCAAATTAAGAGGCACAATATTCTCACAAACTCAATGCTATATTTTGGTAACAATGCTATAGTTTTAATATTCAGACCACCAAACTTGCTCCGCCGGCATCAACACGACCTTTATCTCTTTTACTATTTTACAAACTCGAGAGGGTCTGTCATAAAAGTGCAAAACAGTGAATAGTGTCTGCATTGAAAGAACGACAAAAAAACAAAAACAATTCTCAGATATTTTTTTAATAGTGCTTTGGTTCATTGCCCAGTTGTTTGCTTGATACTTAGCAGAAGTGACAACGTTTTGACCCTTTACACTGACACAAGGTTCCCACCAGGACCTAATGAATGTGGGGAGGGGTGGATGGATCTAAAGACCAATTCAAAGAGGGCCCTGGTGACTGCACTGAATGAGCTGCAGAACAATAACTGTGCATCGTGTCCTGAGCGTGAGGCGTGGATACCTCACCAGACATTTGGACGTGGTTGTAATGCAGGGGGCATATTATCAAGGGTAATATTGGCGGTCTAGAAGGACTTTGTCCCGCTAAAGCCGCGATAATTTTATCGCCCTATTAGCAAGCTGTCGCTAACAGCAGTTAGCGACAGCTTTTAGGCGATAGCTACATGTTTGGGGCCCGCTTTGCATGTCAGCGATATTTATCGCTAATAACATGCATAGTGGGGTATCAAAACTGTTAGCGACTGAAGACAGTCGCTAACACAGCTATCGCCTATTAGCAAGGCAGGCGAAGCGATAAAAAAAATGCGCTAAGCGCGATTATCACTAGAATCTAACGCCTGCTAAAAAGTTGACTTACCTGCATAGTCAATGGGGAGTGGGTTATCAGATGAAGCCCCCATTGGCGTTAATACGAGAATATCGCTGGATTTCCAGCGATAGTCTAACATTTCGCCGCTATCGCTGGATATTTTAGCACTATGGAGAAAAACGTTGCTAATAGCATGTTTTCTCTGCTAAAATATCCAACGATAGGTAGCAATAAAAAAAACATTCGCTAAGCACATTTAGCGATAAATATCGCTATTTGTTGCTAATATGCCCCCAAGTTATTTAGGAGGGACAAGAAGATGTGTAGACATCAGGCTGCTTTATCTTCTTTACTTCAAGTAATTTAGAGATCACACCAGGAGCAAAATGTGCCTGGTGGAACCTCCAGGTAAGCCCTCTGTGAGCCAAACAACACTGATGGAGCAATCCAGATACTGACATCACACACCTGAAGCACCAGCTCACTAATGAAGGGTAAAGATGAAGGGTAATATTCCAGCCATCATTGCTAACATCATTCATGTGGGGCATGATGGGGATCTGCACATATCGTCATCAGACACTATGTGCCAGTTCAGTCATGTAGGGACCCAGGAGAGGTGAACTTTCCACACAATAACATCACACACTCCATGCCCCTGACTCATGAAAGCAGGGCCAGGCTGGAAGGAGCTTTCCTGGAAGTGACATCAGTTACTTCATGCACCAGCTCACTGAGGCAGGGTTCTAGAGAACGGGCATTCCGGTCACTGTCACCACACATTCCATGGATAAGATCACTGATGAAGGGACTGAGGTGTGGGGGAACATTCCAGACACCACCGTCACACCCTTCATGCACCAGCTTGCTCGCGTAGAGCTGCAGATGAGGGGAATATTCTAGACACTGAAGTCGCACACTTCAACCACCAGCTATCTAATGCAACCCCCCAGCAGAGGAGGACATTGTCAGGCAATGACATCACACACTCCATGCACCAACTAATTCATATGAGGCCTGAGGAGGTGGCTAAAGGGTCCCAAAGAATAGGGGATATTCCAGGCAGCAAGATGAGGTCTTTCCCTTGTCCTTCATCAAAACCCTACTCACCGTCTTCAGTGCCTCCATCACTCTAGGCATCTTTACAGAAGAGAGATAAAGAGCACCTCTCAAAACATTCCAGATGCTACCATTCCTGAAGAAATTGACAATAACCGCTGGTGACCTCACCACTGCTGCCCATCGCTCACCTTCCCTTCATCTACAAGTCATTGAAAAAGCAAGCTACTTGCAACGTCCAGATTACTGCAATATAAAGCTTCTACCATAGCTGCAAAAACCTGCTGCAGATCACGTTGGAGCATGGAAACAGCTCAATATCAAATCACTGACAATTCCCTCTTGGCCACAGACAAAAGTTACCCCGGCCCTGAGATTGCTTTACTTCTCTGCAGCCTTCAATACCATTGATCAACCCATCCACATCCTGAAGTACTGCATGGGATTCCCTTGCAATGTCCTACACTGGTTCACTTCATATCTATCCAGCTGGCAACAGGTCATCCATGTGGGAAGCTGCCAAAGATCACTATAACTAGCGGAGTTGACCAGAGTCCAGTCTTTACCCCATCATCTTCAACCTCTACATGGGAAATCGATTCAACAATAACAATCCCAAACTTCGCCACTAAGCAGATGACACACAGCCATATTTCAAAGTCTTCACTGCTCCAGTACCTCAAACACTCTCTATGTCTCATGCAGACCTCCATATCCCGCATAACGTAAATGTAAATGTAAATGTATAGGCATTTATATGGCGCACTACTTACCCGGAGGGTCCCAAGGCGCTTCGACCGCTGCGAAACCCTTCCTGGCTTCCCTGAGAGATGGTCCCTTAATGGGTATCTCCAGAGTGAGACCAGGCATCCCCGGCGGTCTGGTGGGGCCGTTAGTGAAAATGAGGCAAGCTAATGCCCAGAGTTGCCGAGTGTGATCGCTGATCAGAGTGGGCACCGAGGCGAGAGAATTATCGAGTCCGCTGACCCTGGTCCAGAAACCTGCCGCGCCGGGAATCGAATCCTGGTCCCGGGCCGTCCTCTGCTCTCGGGTCTGCCGCCTCTAACCAGTGAGCCACACTACTTCACTTCACAACCTAATGCGCAATCCACCAATCAGATTTGCCAACAAGAACAAGCTACAACTAGTGCAAACTTTGCTCAATGACATGAGCCTTGACGGATTCGAATCCCAGCTTACACCCACTGCCAAGTCTGTTGAATTCACCCTGGACACAAACTTCACGCTCAAGGAATACACCACCTAGAAAACCAATAAGGGCTGGTGCAAGCTTTCATTGCCAAAGACAGTGACTTCCGAGTTGATGTCTCTAGAAACGCATTCCAATGTGTCTTAGTGGTAGTTATGCTGTACTCCACTGCCTCCCAGACCACAGTGTTCCCATTTTTGGCATTCTACAACCCAGGGCCAACTTCATCAAGGGCTTGTGGACCTTTCACAATATCACCCCTAGCCTGGTGGAACTCCACCGAACCTCCTGGCAGGCTCACCATCTTCGAACACAGCTACCTCAACTACAAAGCAAGCATGACTGACACTACCATCTGTATGGCTATAAGAACAACAAGACCACCCCTACTGCTAGGACATCATCGTAAATGAAACAAAACAAAAAGTAGAGAAAAAGAAAAAAATAATTCAATATGCCTTGTCCATTAATGGACTCAGGATCTGGAACAACATACCTTTATTTATTACAAGCACCCAGACCCCATTCAAATAAAGGAAAGCACTAAAGACATACTTCTACAAAGAACACTAGATCACAATGAAGTAACAGCCCACCTCCACTCTCAGAAACAAACTTTCTCTCAAATCACTTATTGACTGTATCTTTTCCTTTGACTCTCTGTAGTGCAACAGATCCTTTTGGCTAGGTTTGTGCTATTCAAATATCACAAACATACATACTACCTTACTCATGCAAAGACACAGAGTAAAGTGGAAATTCCAGTCACTGATATTAAATGTACATGTAGCCGTACTTGTAAAGCGCACTGATACTCCTGAGTGTCCTGGCGCTGTACTCATACCGCTAGGGAACCCTTCCTTGTTTTTCCCCATGAAATGTCCACTCCTGGGCATCCCGAGGGTGCAACTAGGCATCCCCAGCACTGTAGGGGGCCGTTGTGGAGACTAAGCAAGCTATTGCCCAGAGTTGCAGGGTGGAGCCCGTGATTAGAATAGGCACCGAGGCGAGAAATCAGGTCCGAGGAATTATGAGCCCAAGATCCGCCAAGCCCAGCCGAGGCAGGAATTGAACCCTGGTCCCGGGCCAGACCTCTGCATCAGGGTCTGCCGCTCTAACCATTGAGCCACACTTCTCCACTCCATTACATACTCCATGCATCAGATCACTCGCACAGGGTCCCTTGGGAGCAAATCATTTCACCCAATGTGATCGGACAAGTCATCCCCCAGATCAGTCTTGCAGGGCCCAGATTAGGTAAACATTCCACACACCGGCATCAAATACTCCGTACATCAAATCATTATCTCTGGGATATAAGCGAGAGGGGGCATTCCAGTCAGTGCTTTAACACACTCTGTACACAAGGTCACTCATGCAGGGATCCAAGAGTGGGGGAACATTACAGTCATCCGCAATATACACTCCATGCAACAGCTCACTAACTCAGAACCAGGCGGAAGGAGAACACTGTTGGAATGTGGGCTATTAGTAGTGATAAATGTATATCTATAACTGGTAAATAAGGCCACTAACACAGTCCAGGACTCAGTATAAGGCTCACTAAATTATTTCCATGCTCAACCCTTGGTAGCTTGGCTGTGAGCAGACAGGCTTAACTTAAGAGACAGGTATGTAAACATTTAAAAACACCAATTCTGTAAATAATTAATATACAACACACCATAAAAATCCAACATCAATTTATACAAATAGAAAATATTTATATCTTTAAAATGTCACCAAAATGCAAAAAATCCAATGTTGAGAGCTGGAGGTATGATTTAAAAAAAAAGATTTAGCACGGTATAGCTCAAAGAAACCAATAGTGTCTATTGGACATCTGGTCATGCTAGACCCCAACAAAGTCAAAGTTTACGGCCGACAGTGATGGAGCCCTGCAAGCTACCCCTCGTGGTAGGCCTCAGTCAAAGTTTGACCTTCAGACTTCAAAACCTTTCTTGTAATTTTTCTGCCGGAGTCTCTCGATGCTTTTCACCAGTCTGTATTCGGTGAGGGTTCACCTGCTTGCTTTCCAGGGAGCTCCCGGTCAACCTCTGGAAGTGAGACCTTCATAGATTTTCAGCGGAACAAACCAGCAGGGCAGGCCAGCTTGCATTTGAAGGTTGCCGGCTTGGCTCTTGTGGTTGAGTCTGTTGCCCTTTGGAGCATATTTTCAAAGTTGCTCTAAAGTTCTCCAAACTTCTGGAACTTCTCCCCGAATTTCTTCTGGTGGTACCAACATGTCCAAAACACAATACAAGGGCCTGGGATCTCCAAGATTGCCCTTTAAAGGTTGGGTCTTTAGTTCTCAAAATCCACTTGGGAAAAACCCTTACAAATAAATTGAGTGCACTCCAGGGGGGGATTCTTGATGGCGATGATCCAGGTGATTTCTGTTAACCTGTAGCTTGCAGCGAGTCCGCTCTTAAGTCTTCTAAGCAAGTTAGTTCCACAGGGCTTTGTCACCAGATTGTGCAGCAGGGGCAGTCAGTCAGAATGCAGGGCCTGGTTGGTGCAAATCAAACTACCACCATGGACCCTTCTTCTTCTCCTCTTAGATTCAAGCAGCAGATGTGTGAGGTTCTGCCCTCCCATATTATTATTCAGTGTTCTATGGGGTCAAGCAGGAGAGCTCTCCTGTCAAATGAATTGCAGGTCAACACCCTTAGAGTATGACCCCTTCCTCCAAAGAGGTCTCCCAGAAAGCACTATTCCTCCAGAATTCAGTATGGCTGAAGTCCCAGCAGAGGAACAAGAACTAGCTAAACCAACCTCCAGTACAGCTCATTTTCATAGCCCTCCTCACCCTAAGATCTGCAAATGTCGTCCTTAAGCTTGCTATCTTGCTGGCTTAAGGAAGCTGGTGGATAGGTGGAGCTGGTATCCCCTGCCTGCCCCCCGCCTTTGAGCCTCCATAATTTACTATCCATTCCCCCTGCTCTGGCATTCCAGTGTAGCAGAAAGCTCTCCTACCAGATAGCCTTTCTCCTCGGTTGCTGCTTATCACTTCATCAATTCAGAAAAGGGGGTGGTGATGGACAGAGTATCTGAATTAAACAGAACACTCATACCCAGTCAACAGATCAGGGCTTGATCCATCACCGTTTTTTAGCTCACTGCCCCATCCCAGCTCAGAACCTGGCTACATGCAAATTAGTCTGTCCCTGGCCCAGTGCATCATGGGAACAGGGCAGACCAAACTACCAAGCCAATTCTTATACTGGGAAGGAAACAAGCTTCCCGGGACCGGTTTCTGGCATTACAGCCGTCTTTGGTCTGGCTTGCTTGAATCCTGATGGTGCAAAGAGCAAGGGACTCACATCTGAGTATACCCTTCCACGCTTATGGTGGACAAAACGATTCAGAAAAGGGGGTGGTGATGGACAGAGTATCTGAATTAAACAGAACACTCATACCCAGTCAACAGATCAGGGCTTGATCCATCACCGTTTTTTAGCTCACTGCACCATCCCAGCTCAGAACCTTGCTACATGCAAATTAGTCTGTCCCTGGCCCAGTGCATCATGGGAACAGGGCAGACCAAACTACCAAGACAATTCTTATACTGGGAAGGAAACAAGCTTCCGGGGACCGGTTTCTGGCATTACAGCCGTCTTCGGCCCGGCTTGCTTGAATCCTGATCATGCAATGAGCAAGGGACTCACATCTGAGTATACCCTTCCACGCTTATGGTGGACAAAACGATTCAGAAAAGGGGGTGGGTATGGACAGAGTATCTGAATTAAATAGAACACTCATACCCAGTCAACAGATCAGGGCTTGATCCATCACCGTTTTTTAGCTCACTGCACCATCCCAGCTCAAAACCTGGCTACATGCAAATTAGTCTGTCCCTGGCCCAGTGCATCATGGGAACAGGGCAGACCAAACTACCAAGCCAATTCTTATACTGGGAAGGAAACAAACTTCCGGGAACCGGTTTATGGCATTACAGCCGTCTTCGGCCCGGCTTGCTTGAATCCTGATGGTGCAATGAGCAAGGGACTCACATCTGAGTATACCCTTCCACGCTTATGGTGGACAAAACGAATCAGAAAAGGAGGTGGTGATGGACAGAGTATCTGAATTAAACAGAACACTCATACCCAGTCAACAGATCAGGGCTTGATCCATCACCGTTTTTTAGCTCACTGCACCATCCCAGCTCAGAACCTGTCTACATGCAAATTAGTCTGTCCCTGGCCCAGTGCATCATGGGAACAGGGCCTGCACCATCCCAGCTCAGAACCTGGCTACATGCAAATTAGTCTGTCCCTGGCCCAGTGCATTATGGGAACAGGGCAGACCAAACTACCAAGCCAATTCTTATACTGGGAAGGAAACAAGCTTCCGGGGACCGGTTTCTGGCATTACAGCCGTCTTCGGCCCGGCTTGCTTGAATCCTGATGGTGCAATGAGCAAGGGACTCACATCTGAGTATACCCTTCCACGCTTATGGTGGACAAAACGATTCAGAAAAGGGGGTGGTGATGGACAGACTATCTGAATTAAACAGAACACACATACCCAGTCAACAGATCAGGGATTGATCCATCACCGTTTTTTAGCTCACTGCACCATCCCAGCTCAGAACCTGGCTACATGCAAATTAGTCTGTCCCTGGCACAGTGCATCATGGGAACAGGGCAGACCAAACTACCAAGCCAATTCTTATACTGGGAAGGAAACAAGCTTCCGGGGACCGGTTTCTGGCATTACATCCGTCTTCGGCCCGGCTTGCTTGAATCCTGATGGGACAGGAACAGACTAATTTGCATGTAGCCAGGTTCTAAGCTGGGATGGTGCAGTGAGCTAAAAAACGGTGATGGATCAAGCCCTGATCATTGGACTGGGTAAGAGTGGTCTTCCTAATTCAGACACTCTCTTCATCACCACCCCCTTTTCTGAATCGCTTTTGGCCACTTGTCAGATATGATCAAGCACTCTTACCTGAGTTGAACACCAACCTTACCTGTAAGGTGCTTGATCGGTTTTGCAGAGACGCTATGGACCAATCCCCCAGAACCCTACCTTACAGCCTGTGATCCTTATACATACACTAGGGTGATGGGTAGCAGTCAGGGAGAGAGGCCGGATCTGACGCTACTTGTTTTCTTGTAGTCGACCTGAAAATACACAAGAATGTTCCTTAGCAAATGTTCTTATTCATCTCTGACTTCCAATCCTAACTCCTCTCACACCTTCCTTGCCTTTCGAAAACAGTCTCCTACCTGCGAACTACTTGTCTGGTCTTCGCGTCCTGGATGTCGTCGTCTTGATGTGTTATGGGGTGTGTCTTTCTGTTGAAGGTGGTTGATTTGTCCGCCTCCAGACTCGGTTACAGGATTCTAAGAAATTAAACAACACTTATTTGCACTTTTCTTTAACCTTCCCTTTTCTCTGCAAAATGACTTTGAGTTAATCTTACTCACTTCTTTTTCCCTGTCTCGTAGATCTAGACGCGGCTTCTCCGTGAAGATTCTATAGTTTTATCCCCTACAAAACCTCTTTGCTATTGCTGCTGAAAATTCTTGAGTTTTGCGAGAAAATATATTCTATACATCAACTTTAACATTCACAACCTGCATTTAGAATCATTACATTAACTCATGTTCTTGCTAGGCTATGACTCAGAATACCAAAGAAATAATCTTGATACATCCATGAATTACAATTTAGCTATTTGTCCAAAAGTGTCCCCAAAAAGCTAGCGTTGGGCGCCTTGAAGAAAGAAGTACTTAGCTCTTCTTTTTCTGGTTGTCCGATGAAGTACAGTGGATGGCTGGCACAGTTCAAGCCTTCAGCGATGATCCGTGAGCTCTCCGGTGCTGCTGTTGACTCTGAAATGCCCCGAAGACTAAGCGCCTTCTGGAACCCTGGGTGTGGCTTTTATAGCCCAGCCACACCCCGGGACGTTGAAGAACAGCTGCGTGCCACGCCCAGAGCCGCCGAACACTCCGAGAGCAGAGCAATGAATCAGTCTTTCAATGCGCACCAAATCGATGCGTGTCGTTTTTTAAACGCGCGTCTTTTTTCCTTGCAGCTGCAAATATCGTATGCCTCTAACTACAATTATTGAACCAAGCACAAATCACATAACAGTTAAAGGCCTCCTACTCTATAGCCTGAAAGTGACTATATTTACTAGCGAAGTACAAATATACAGACATGATTAAAACCTTCATGAACCAGTTCTCTACATAAACTAATCCCTTTTTATCTTTCTAGGTACAAGGAGTGCTGGTTGCACGGGACAGGGGTGGGTTTCCTGAAGGGAAGGATATTCCAGGCTTATATGAAGCTTGGGAAGATGGTTTCATGACAGTACCCTCCCCGTAGAATCCCCCCTAATACTGTTGGAATTGGCTTTGGTTTTTCTGGAAATCGATTATGAAAAGTTTTTAAGACCTTAGGAGAGTTTTTTAAGTTTTCAAGGGGTTCCCAGGAACGGTCTTCCGGACCATAACCCTTCCAATCCACCAAGTAATATAACTTGCCTTTCTTCCTTTTAGAATCTAGAACTGCCTTTACCTCATATTCCAAGTCACCTTCTATCTCAATTTCAGGAGGATGAATAACTTTTCGAGTGTCAGGATCACAAGGTTTCAGTAGTGAAACATGAAAAACTGGGTGGATTCGATACGAACTAGGTAGTTTCAGCTTCATACTGACTGGATTAACAATTTTTTCAATTGGGAAAGGTCCTATGAATCGGGGACAAAAAGCTTTATGACTCTTCAATCTTAAATTTTTTGTGGCTAACCAAACTTCGTCACCCACAGAATAGTTGGGCTGTTTAGACCGATGTTTGTCAGCAAATTTCTTCTGAACTTCTTTTGCATGAATTAACTGTTGTTGAGCCTCTTGTTGAATAGAGAACAGATTGTCTACAAAATCAGTGACTGCTGGTGTATCTGAAACCTTTTTATCTATGCCCAACATATCTTTTGGATGGAAACCATGAACACAGAAAAAAGGTGACATTCCAGTTGAAGAATGATTTGTATTATTGTATGCGAATTCAACAGCCCACATGATGTCTGACCATTCATGCTCATGGGTGGTTAACAAACATCGTAGAAATTGTTCAACTGTCTGATTTTTGCGTTCTGTCAGTCCATCAGTTTGTGGGTGATAACTGGATGACATACGCACTTCCATTTTCAAGGATTTCCCTAAACCTTGCCAGAAATGTGACACAAACTGTGAGCCCCTATCTGATAGCACAACAGATGGAATGCCATGTAGCCTCACAATATGTGTGACAAAAATGTGTGCTAACTCCAAAGCCGTAGGAAGTTTTTTTAAAGGAATGAAATGAGCATATCTGGGAAAGTGGTCCACTACTGTGAGAATGGTGGTGAAGCCTGAAGTTGTACGAGGCAACTCTACAATGAAATCTAAAGACACCGTATGCCAAGGCTGAGGAGGAACTGGCAAAGGCATTAGCAATCCAGATGGAGATTTATGAACCGCTTTGTTTCTGCTACAAACCGTGCATGTTTGTACATATCTTTGGATGTCCGTTAACATGTTCTGCCACCAAAAGCGTCTTTTAATGAGTTGATACATTTTGGTAACCCCTGGGTGGATTGACAGCATGGAATCATGGTAATTTTGTATCACTCTTTCTTGTAACATTTCATTGGGAACGAAAACTTGGTCATTCATAAACAACATATTGTCTTTCCATTGCAACAAAGGATACAGCTTATTCCATTCTTCTCTTGTATGCTTTTGTAAGGCTTTCTCTATATCAATTAAAACATCAGAGTTGACAAGACCAATCTGAAACCTTTCCTCGGAAATTATAGGATGTAGCTTTTCCTTTTGTAGATTCAAGTCATCACTTAAACCTATTCTGGACAAAGCATCAGCTTTGTTGTTTTCTTTTCCTGGGCGATAAGTTATGATGAAATCATAATCATTAAAAAACAAAGTCCAACGCAGTTGGCGAGGAGTCAAAGCTTTAGCGGATCTAAGTGTCTGTAAATTCCTATGATCCGTATATATAGTTACCGGATGTCGAGCCCCTAGCAAGTAGTGTCGCCATTCTTTGAACACAGCTTTTATGGCCAATAGTTCACGGTCTGCAATTGCATAATTCTGTTCTGGAGGGGTTAATTTCCTGGAATAGAATGCAATGGGGTGCAAGTGTCCAGTATTTGTACTTCTCTGAGATAAGATTCCCCCAATGGCAAATTGTGAGGCATCAGCTTCTACTATAAAAGGCTGAGAAGGATCAGGATGTTTTAGCACTGGGGCTGTCACAAATTGGTTTTTTAGGTCCTGAAAAGCTAGTTCAGTTTCTGAGGTCCATTCGAATTTTGTATTTTTGCGTAACAATTTTGTGATAGGCGTAACCTTTTGTGAAAAGTCTTTAATAAAACGCCTATAGAAATTTGCAAACCCCAGAAAATTCTGAATTTGCTTCACAGAGGAGGGACTGGGCCATTCAATTATTGCCTTAACTTTCTTTGGATCCATTTCTATTCCAGCCGGACTAAGGATATACCCTAGAAAATCCACTGTGGTTACATGGAACAAGCTTTTTTCAAGTTTTACAAATAGAGAATTTTGCAAAAGCTGTTGAAGAATGGCTCGTACTTGCTTTACATGCTCTGATTTGTTCTTTGAATAGATAAGGATATCATCAATGTATACTATACAGCAAATATCCCAAAAATCCCTTAACACCTCATTTATAAAAAACTGGAATGCTGCTGGAGCATTGCAAAGTCCGAAGGGCATTACTTGGTATTCATATATTCCGAATTTAGTCCTAAAGGCTGTTTTCCATTCGTCGCCCTCTCGGACACGCACCAAATGATATGCCCCTCGCAGATCCAGTTTTGTATAAATGGTGGCGTCTTTGATTTGATCAAGTAAGGTCGGAATTAGAGGTAAGGGATATCGGTTCTCGACTGTTACATTATTAATGGCACGATAGTCAATGCAAGTGCGCAATTCTCCTCCCTTCTTCGGGATAAAGAAGAGAGGAGAAGAGACTGGAGACTTGGAATGTCGGATAAACCCATTGGCTAAGTATTCGTACAGATAATTACGTAGATGTTCATTTTCCTTCTCAGTCAAAGCGTAAATTCGGCTACAAGGCAATGATGCCCTTGGAACCAAATCTATTTGACAATCAAAATCTCTATGAGGGGGTAAGGTCTCTGCCTTTTTTTTGTCAAAAACATCTACCAAATCCTGATACTCTTCAGGTACTCCTGCAACAACTAGAACACTCTTGGAATCTTTTGGGAAGTCATATCCTTGAATTAACAACTCAGAACCTGGGAATTGTTTGAAACATTTAGCGTGACAATAATCAGATTTAAATAAAATACTCCTGTTAGTCCAATCAATATAGGGATTGTGTAAAACTAACCAAGGGATCCCCAAAATCAAACCGAATTGAGGAGCATCAATAATGTCAAATGTTATATTTTCCAAGTGTCTTTCTGCACAAGTCATTTTTAAGATTTCTGTATGATACTGTATGAGACCAGAGGTGAGTTCCTTTCCGCCCACTGCTCTGACTACTTCTGGGGAGTCCTTGACTATTTGTTGTAAACCTAACTTTTGGAATAATTTAGTGTCAATAAAATTTCCAGTAGCCCCAGAATCAATTAAAGCATCAATGGACCAGGACCGTTCCTTATTCACTTGAGACTGAAGAAGAATACGCATACTGAGGTGACAATGCGAGGCAGTTGGAGTTAAGGAGGCCAAAGTGATAGGTGAACTCAATAGATCGACCTCTTTATCTACCGAGAGAGCTAATTTTCCGACTGTTGCATGATTGCCACTTCTGTAGTCTTGATCTTAGGCCTAACAGGACGTGTTGGACAATCTTTTATAAAATGTCCGGTTTTTCCACAGTACATACACTGGTTCAGTTTTCGGCGCTTTTCTCTCTCATCTTTAGTGAGTGGTCCTCTAACTGTGCCTATTTGCATTGGCTCTACAGGGTCAAGTTTAGCAGGAGAAGATTCTGTTCTTAAATTCCCTCTTTCTTTGAAGACCATCATTCTAAAGTCTGATTTACCTCTCTCTCCTTTTCTCTCAGAAATTCTGTGATTTAGTTTAACTACTAGGTCTATGAACTCCTCACAATCTGTAGGTGGATCTAAAATCTGTGTTACCATATCTTTTAAATCTTCGCGTAATCCACGATAAAATAGTGATACCCGTTTCTCCTCAGGCCACTCTGCTTCAATTACCAACCTATTAAAGATTGAGATATAATGCAGGAGATCTGAAGACCCTTGCCGTAAATTTAGCAATTCATGATCTGCAGATTGTACGAACACATGTTTAGCAAATAGTTTCTTCATTGCTCTTTTAAACCGTCTAAAATCAGTTAACATGGGATCATTCCTTTCCACATAAGGTACTGACCATAAGGCAGCGTCTCCGCCCATATAGGACAAGATAAATGCCACCTTAGATGAGTCATCGGGAAATGCAGTAGGTTTTGCCGCAAAATGTAATTGACACTGGTTTAGAAAGATGGTGAACTTGTTACAATCCCCATAAAATCTCTCGGGAGGAGCTAAAGGTACCGTTACAGGAGTAACCACCTGAATTTGAGTATTAGCTGTGGTATTTGAAGCAGCATCACCACTATATAAAGTGTGCATAGTTGGTTGAAAGACTGGTGGTTTTAAATAAGATTTTTTATCTGAACTAAAGGTCCAGGTTTGAGGACTAGGTGCTTGTAATCTATGCTGGATTGCGGTTAAATCCTTTCTTAAATCTGCATTTTCTGCCCTCATTTCTAGTAACACTGCAGCTAAATCTTGCAAAGTGATCTGCTGAGATTCTTCCATAGCGCCTGGGCAAAGCCTTTTGTCGTGGGCTTAGTCTTCTGTCAGATATGATCAAGCACTCTTACCTGAGTTGAACACCAACCTTACCTGTAAGGTGCTTGATCGGTTTTGCAGAGACGCTATGGACCAATCCCCCAGAACCCTACCTTACAGCCTGTGATCCTTATACATACACTAGGGTGATGGGTAGCAGTCAGGGAGAGAGGCCGGATCTGACGCTACTTGTTTTCTTGTAGTCGACCTGAAAATATACAAGAATGTTCCTTAGCAAATGTTCTTATTCATCTCTGACTTCCAATCCTAACTCCTCTCACACCTTCCTTGCCTTTCGAAAACAGTCTCCTACCTGCGAACTACTTGTCTGGTCTTCGCGTCCTGGATGTCGTCGTCTTGATGTGTTAAGGGGTGTGTCTTTCTGTTGAAGGTGGTTGATTTGTCCGCCTCCAGACTTGGTTACAGGATTCTAAGAAATTAAACAACACTTATTTGCACTTTTCTTTAACCTTCCCTTTTCTCTGCAAAATGACTTTGAGTTAATCTTACTCACTTCTTTTTCCCTGTCTCGTAGATCTAGACGCGACTTCTCCGTGAAGATTCTATAGTTTTATCCACTACAAAACCTCTTTGCTATTGCTGCTGAAAATTCTTGAGTTTTGCGAGAAAATATATTCTATACATCAACTTTAACATTCACAACCTGCATTTAGAATCATTACATTAACTCATGTTCTTGCTAGGCTATGACTCAGAATACCAAAGAAACAATCTTGATACATCCATGAATTACAATTTAGCTATTTGTCCAAAAGTGTCCCCAAAAAGCTAGCGTTGGGCGCCTTGAAGAAAGAAGTACTTAGCTCTTCTTTTTCTGGTTGTCCGATGAAGTACAGTGGATGGCTGGCACAGTTCAAGCCTTCAGCGATGATCC
Organism: Lissotriton vulgaris; assembly: GCF_964263255.1. Taxonomy (NCBI): domain Eukaryota; kingdom Metazoa; phylum Chordata; class Amphibia; order Caudata; family Salamandridae; genus Lissotriton; species Lissotriton vulgaris. Next base: position 188,776,205 of record NC_141695.1, read on the forward strand.
GTGAGCTCTCCAGTGCTGCTGTTGACTCTGAAATGCCCCGAAGACTAAGCGCCTTCTGGAACCCTGGGTGTGGCTTTTATAGCCCAGCCACACCCCGGGACGTTGAAGAACAGCTGCGTGCCACGCCCAGAGCCGCCGAACACTCCGAGAGCAGAGCAATGAATCAGTCTTTCAATGCGCACCAAAACGATGCGTGTCGTTTTTTAAACGCGCGTCTTTTTTCCTTGCAGCTGCAAATATCGTATGCCTTTAACTACAATTATTGAACCAAGCACAAATCACATAACAGTTAAAGAACTCCTACTCTATAGCCTGAAAGTGACTATATTTACTAGCGAAGTACAAATATACAGACATGATTAAAACCTTCATGAACCAGTTCTCTACATAAACTAATCCCTTTTTATCTTTCTAGGTACAAGGAGTGCTGGTTGCACGGGACAGGGGTGGGTTTCCTGAAGGGAAGGATATTCCAGGCTTATATGAAGCTTGGGAAGATGGTTTCATGACACCACTATAGGTGTGGCAGGGTATACTCAGACATGAGTCCCTTGCTCACTGCACCATCAGGATCCAAGAAAGCCGGGCCGACGATGGCTGAAATGCCAGAAACCGGTCCCCGGAAGCTTGTTTCCTTCCCAGTATAAGAATTGGCTTGGTAGTTTGGTTTGCCCTGTTCCCATCATGCACTGGGACAGGAACAGACTAATTTGCATGTGGCCAGGTTCTGAGCTGGGATGGTGCAGTGAGCTAAAAAATGGTGATGGATCAAGCCCTGATCTTTGGACTGGGTAAGAGTGGTCTGCTTAATTCAGACACTCTGTTCATCACCACCCCTTTTTCTGAATCGCTTTTGGCCACTATAGGTGTGGCAGGGTATACTCAGACATGAGTCCCTTGCTCAGTGCACCATCAGGATTCAAGCAAGCCGGGCCGACGACAGCTGAAATGCCAGAAACTGGTCCCCGGAAGCGTGTTTCCTTCCCAGTATAAGAATTGGCTCGGCAGTTTGGTTTGCCCTGTTCCCATCATGCACTGGGACAGGAACAGACTAATTTTCATGTAGGCAGGTTCTGAGCTGGGATGGTGCAGTGAGCTAAAAAATGGTGATCGATCAAGCCCTGATCTTTGGACTGGGTAAGAGTGGTCTGCTTAATTCAGACACTCTGTTCATCACCACCCCCTTTTCTGAATCGCTTTTGGCCACTATAGGTGTGGCAGGGTATACTCAGACATGAGTCCCTTGCTCACTGCACCATCAGGATTCAAGCAAGCCGGGCCGACGAAGGCTGAAATGCCAGAAACCGGTCCCCGGAAGCTTGTTTCCTTCCCAGTATAAGAATTGGCTTGGTAGTTTGGTTTGCCCTGTTCCCATCATGCACTGGGACAGGAACAGACTAATTTGCATGTAGCCAGGTTCTGAGCTGGGATGGTGCAGTGAGCTAAAAAACGGCGATGGATCAAGCCCTGATCTTTGGACTGGGTAAGAGTGGTCTGCTTAATTCAGAAACTCTGTTCATCACCACACCCTTTTCTGAATCGCTTTTGGCCACTATAGGTGTGGCAGGGTATACTCGACATGAGTCCCTTGCTCACTGCACCATCAGGATTCAAGCAAGCCGGGCTGACGACGGCTGAAATGCCAGAAACCGGTCCCCGGAAGCTTGTTTCCTTCCCAGTATAAGAATTGGCTTGGTAGTTTGGTTTGCCCTGTTCCCATCATGCACTGGGACAGGAACAGACTAATTTGCATGTAGCAAGGTTCTGAGCTGGGATGGTGCAGTGAGCTAAAAAACGGTGATGGATCAAGCCCTGATCTTTGGACTGGGTAAGAGTGGTCTGCTTAATTCAGACACTCTGTTCATCACCACCCTCTTTTCGATATCACTTCATCAAAGCAGCCTGACTAATGCTGTTAACTCTGACCAATCAGTAAAGAGAGCAGAAAGGCTGAATTTTGGATAATTTCAACAACAGCATATTGTTGGATTTATCAATACCATTCTCTTATTTCCTGGAATGATATTTTTGCTAACCCCTAGTGATAGTTATGCATTAAAACTATTCCTGTGTTAACCTATGTGGCTGGTGAGCTACAATTGAGAAAATGAAATGTACTATTTCTCCTTCATCAGGGTCTAGAACCCACATTTTAAAAGGACTCTGCTCACAGCTATATGACCCTACCACTGAGACACTTAGGGGAGACTTTAGGGGTCCTAAATATGTAAACATAGTGTACATTCTCACTTCACAATGATCCTAGCACAAACGTTGATTATGGGAAGCAATTTATTACAATGAGCCAAGTGAAATATGTCATTTCTCCACCACCAGGGCATATAAAAACTCTTTTACAAAGGACCTCCTTATAATAATATGCTCTCCAATCCATGGGATACCTAGGAGAGACCCTCGGGGTAAGTTATTTTCCAAAATATTGTAGTTTATCAATTTGTAAGTGCCCTTAACATCAAAGTTGAGTTTGGGCACTATTTACATTTAACAGCAGTTCTGCAACAGTGTCTGCTTTTAAAATGTAAATGTAAATGTGTTGGCATTTATATAGCGCACTGCTACCCGTAGGCGTCCTGGCGCTTCGACCGCTGCGAAACCCTTCCTGGCTTCCCTGAGAGATGGTCCCTTAATGGGTATCTCCAGGGTGCGACCAGGCATCCCCGGCGGTCTGGGGGGCCGTTAGTGAAGATGAGGCAAGCTAATGCCCAGAGTTGCCGAGTGTGACCGCTGATCAGAGTGGGCACTGAGGCGAGAGAATTATCGAGTCCGCTGACCCTGGTCCAGAAACCTGCCGCGCCGGGAATCGAACCCTGGTCCCGGGCCGTCCTCTGCTCTCGGGTCTGCCGCCTCTAACCAGTGAGCCACACTACTTCACTTCATAATGACCTCAGGCTCTCCTACCTGCACACATGCAAGCACAGAAAGGACTGTTGGCCTCTATACTGCCATGCCCTAATATATACTAGGGACTTAGGGTAGGTCATGCCTATCATAGGGGTACCCCAACATGTAGTGTACCCTAAAGTGTGTGTGTGTTTCCACTGTTTTCACTCTGTTTTCACTTTGGAACTGGCCCTGGACCTGGTTAGGCATTGCCCAGGGACATTAAGAGTCAGTTTTTTTACAGAGTTTTATATGGCGCAAACTTGACCCGAATCGGGTATCAGAGCGCTTTACATAGCACCATTTGCATTACATGAGGACACATTCATTATTGTTAGGCACGGGTAGATTAAGTGATTAGCCCAGACTCACAGGAAGTTCAGCGTCATTGCTGAGACTCAAACTTTGTTCCCCAGATTCGAGGTCGACCGCCCTAGCCATTAGGCCAACTCCTCTCCAGTTACCACCAATACCAGTCAGCAAAAAATTGGGTTGCAGAGTACACAGGATGACTTTGCAACAATCACCACACACACTGTCACCACAAGCTTCATGTGCCTGATCACTTATGCATGCACCCAGAGAAGGGGTACATTCCAGCGACTGACATTAAGCAAGTCATTCACCAGTTCACTCACTCACTCTCTCACTCATGCGGGACCTAAAAGAGATGAGACATATCAGACATCCCTTTCAAATATGACTTGCACCTGCTCACACCTGCACTGACTCAGAGGGAGGGGAATATTGCAGGCACGATCACACACTCCATGATAAAGCTCACTCATGCAAGAATGCCGTTGAGGGGAGCATTCTAAATACTCACATCACATTCTCAAAGCAACAGCTCACTCGTACAGAGCTCAAATATAAGGGTGGGCATTCCAGGCACTCGGTGACATGCTTCATGCTCCAGCTCACACATTTGGGATGCAGGTGAGGGGAGTATTCCGTACACTGAAATCACTCATTTCATGCACCAGCTCAATCCTGCAGAACCTAAATAGAAGGTAGAGTATTCCAGACAAAGAGTGACACACTCCGTGCACCAGTTCACTCACACATGGACCCATTCCATGTGGCATTTCACTCAATGGCACCACACACCTAATGCAACAGTTCTCTCATACATGGACCCAGGCCACGAGGACATTTCACACACTGGCACCCCACACTCAATGCTGCGGGTCCCATATGTAAGGGCCAAGGCCAAAGGGGCATTCCACTTACTGGCACTATTCACTTAATGCCCCTGGTCACTCATGCATCGGCACAGGCTGGCTGGACATTCCACACACTGGCATCACACACTCAATTCACCAGTCTACTCATGTATGGACCCAGGCGATGAGGACATTGCAGGCTGTGGCACCACACACTCGATGCACCTGGTAATTCATGCATGGGCCCAGACAAAGGGAACATTCTATGCACTGGCACCATACACTCGATGCACTTGTACACACATATATGGGCCCAGGTCAGGCAGGCATTTTATGCACTGGAACTACACACTGGATGCAATAAGTCCTCATGCATGTGTCCAGGCCAGCTGGACAGTCTACTCACTGGCATTACACACTCGATGCACTGAGTCACTCATGCATGGGCCCATGCCAGAGGGACATTCCACGCACTGGCACCACACACTCGATGCACTGTGTCACTCATGCATGGGACCAGGTTGGAAAGACATTCCACGCACTGGCACCACACACTCATTGCAGTGAGTCACTCATGCATGGGCCCAGACTAGAAAGACATTCCACGCACTGGCACCACACACTCAACGCACTGAGTCACTCATGCATGGTCCCAGGTTAGAAAGACAGTCCACGCACTGGCACCACACACTCAATGCACTGAGTCACTCATGCATGGGGCAGGTTAGAAAAACATTCCACGCACTGGCATCACACACTCAATGCACTGAGTCACTCATGCATGGGCCCAGGTTAGAAAGACATTCCACGCACTGGCACCACACACTCAATGCACTGAGTCACGCATGCATGGGCCCAGGTTAGAAAGACAGTCCACGCACTGGCACCACACACTCAATGCACTAAGTCACTCATTCATGGGCCCAAGTTAGAAAGACATTTCACGCACTGGCACCACACACTCAATGCACTGAGTCACTCATGCATGGTCCAAGGTTAGAAAGACATTCCATGCTCTGGCACCACACACTCGATGCACTGAGCCACTCATGCATGGGCCCAGGCCAGAAAGATACTCCACGCACTCGCACCACATACTCGATGCACTGAGTCACTCATGCATGGGCCCAGGCCAGAAAGATACTCCACGCACTCGCACCACACACTCGATGCACTGTGTCACTCATGCATGGGACTAGGTTGGAAAGACATTCCACGCACTGGCACCACACACTCATTGCAGTGAGTCACTCATGCATGGGCCCAAGTTAGAAAGACATTTCACGCACTGGCACCACACACTCAATGCACTGAGTCACTCATGCATGGTCCCAGGTTAGAAAGACATTCCACGCACTGGCACCACACACTCAATGCACTGAGTCACTCATGCATGGTCCCAGGTTAGAAAGACATTCCACGCACTGGCACCACACACTCGATGCACTGAGTCACTCATGCATGTGCCCAGGCCAGAAAGACACTCCACGCACTGGCACCACACACTCGATGCACTGAGTCACTCATGCATGGGCCCAGGCCAGAAAGATACTCCACGCACTCGTACCACATACTCGATGCACTGAGTCACTCATGCATGGGCCCATGCCAGAGGGACATTCCACGCACTGGCACCACACACTCGATGCACTGAGTCACTCATGCATGGGCCCAGGTTGGAAAGACATTCCACGCACTGGCACCACACACTCAATGCACTGAGTCACTCATGCATGGGCCCAGGTGAGAAAGACATTCCACGCACTGGCACCACACACTCAATGCACTAAGTCACTCATGTATGTGCCCAGGTTAGAAAGACATTCCACGCACTGGCACCACACACTCAATGCATTGAGTCACGCATGCATGATTCTAGGTTAGAAAGACATTCCACGCACTGGCACCACACACTCAATGCACTAAGTCACTCATTCATGGGCCCAGGCCAGAGGGACATTCCAAGCACTGGCACCACACACTCAATGCACTGAGTCATTTGTGCATGGCCCAGGTTAGAAAGACATTCCACGCACTGGCACCACACACTCATTGCACTGAGTCACTCATGCATGGGCCCAAGTGAGAAAGACATTCCACGCACTGGCACCACACACTCGATGCACTAAGTCACTCATGCATGGGCCCAGGCCAGAGGGACATTCCACGCACTGGCACCACACACTCAATGCACTAAGTCACTCATGCATGAGCCAAGGCCAGCTTGACAGTCTACTCACTGGCATCACACACTCAATACACTGATTCACTCATGCATGTGCCCAGGTTGGAAAGACATTCCCTGCACTGGCACCACACACTCATTGCACTGAGTCACTCATGCATGGGCCCAGGTTAGAAAGACATTCCACGCACTGGCACCACACACTCATTGCACTGAGTCACTCATGCATGGGCCCAAGTTAAAAAGACACTCCACGCACTGGCACCACACACTCAATGCACTGAGTCACTCATGCATGGGCCCAGGTTAGAAAGACATTCCACGCACTGGCACCACACACTCATTGCACTGAGTCACTCATGCATGGGCCCAAGTTAGAAAGACATTCCACGCACTGGCACCACACACTCAATGCACTGAGTCACTCATGCATGGTCCTAGGTTAGAAAGACATTCCACGCTCTGGCACCACACACTCGATGCACTGAGTCACTCATGCATGTGCCCAGGCCAGAAAGACATTCCACGCACTGGCACCACACACTCGATGCACTAAGTCACTCATGCATGGGTTCAGGCCAGAAAGATATTCCACGCACTCGCACCACACACTTGATGCACTGAGTCACTCATGCATGGGCCCATGCCAGAGGGACATTCCACGCACTGGCACCACACACTCGATGCAATGAGTCACTCATGCATGGGCCCAGGTTGGAAAGACATTCTACGCACTGGCACCACACACTCAATGCACTGAGTCACTCATGCATGGGCCCAGGTTAGAAAGACATTCCACGCACTGGCACCACACACTCAATGCACTAAGTCACTCATGTATGTGCCCAGGTTAGAAAGACATTCCACGCACTGGCACCACACACTCAATGCACTGAGTCACGCATGCGTGGGCCCAGGTTAGAAAGACAGTCCACGCACTGGCACCACACACTCAATGCACTAAGTCACTCATTCATGGGCCCAAGTTAGAAAGACATTTCACGCACTGGCACCACACACTCGACGCACTGAGTCACTCATGCATGGTCCCAGGTTAGAAAGACATTCCATGCTCTGGCACCACGCACTTGATGCACTGAGTCACTCATGCATGGGCCCAGGCCAGAAAGATACTCCACGCACTCGCACCACACACTCGATGCACTGAGTCACTCATGCATGGGCCCATGCCAGAGGGACATTCAACGCACTGGCACCACACACTCGATGCACTGTGTCACTCATGCATGGGACCAGGTTGGAAAGACATTCCACGCACTGGCACCACACACTCATTGCACTGAGTCACTCATGCATGGGCCCAGGTTAGAAAAACATTCCACGCACTGGCACCACACACTCATTGCAGTGAGTCACTCACGCATGGGCCCAAGTTAGAAAGACATTTCACGCACTGGCACCACACACTCAATGCACTGAGTCACTCATGCATGGTCCCAGGCCAGAAAGACACTCCACGCACTGGCACCACACACTCGATGTACTGATTCACTCATGCATGTGCCCAGGCCAGAAAGACACTCCACGCACTGGCACCACACACTCGATGCACTGAGTCACTCATGTATGGGCCCAGGCCAGAAAGATACTCCACGCACTCGCACCACATACTCGATGCACTGAGTCACTCATGCATGGGCCCATGCCAGAGGGACATTCCACGCACTGGCACCACACACTCGATGCACTGAGTCACTCATGCATGGGCCCAGGTTGGAAAGACATTCCACGCACTGGCACCACACACTCAATGCACTGAGTCACTCATGCATGGGCCCAGGTGAGAAAGACATTCCACGCACTGGCACCACACACTCAATGCACTAAGTCACTCATGTATGTGCCCAGGTTAGAAAGACATTCCACGCACTGGCACCACACACTCAATGCACTGAGTCACACATGCATGAGCCTAGGTTAGAAAGACATTCCACGCACTGGCACCACACACTCAATGCACTAAGTCACTCATTCATGGGCCCATGCCAGAGGGACATTCCAAGCACTGGCACCACACACTCAATGCACTGAGTCATTTGTGCATGGCCCAGGTTAGAAAGACATTCCACGCACTGGCACCACACACTCATTGCACTGAGTCACTCATACATGGGCCTAAGTGAGAAAGACATTCCACGCACTGGCACCACACACTCAATGCACTGAGTCACTCATGCATGGGCCCAGGCCAGAGGGACATTCCACGCACTGGCACCACACACTCAATGCACTAAGTCACTCATGCATGAGCCAAGGCCAGCTTGACAGTCTACTCACTGGCATCACACACTCAATACACTGATTCACTCATGCATGTGCCCAGGTTGGAAAGACATTCCCTGCACTGGCACCACACACTCATTGCACTGAGTCACTCATGCATGGGCCCAGGTTAGAAAGACATTCCACGCACTGGCACCACACACTCGATGCACTGAGTCACGCATGCATGGGCCCAGGTTAGAAAGACAGTCCACGCACTGGCACCACACACTCATTGCACTGAGTCACTCATGCATGTGCCCAGGTTAGAAAGACATTCCCTGCACTGGCACCACACACTCATTGCACTGAGTCACTCATGCATGGGCCCAGGTTAGAAAGACATTCCACGCACTGGCACCACACACTCATTGCACTGAGTCACTCATGCATGGGCCCAAGTGAGAAAGACATTCCACGCACTGGCACCACACACTCGATGCACTAAGTCACTCATGCATGGGCCCAGGCCAGAGGGACATTCCACGCACTGGCACCACACACTCAATGCACTAAGTCACTCATGCATGAGCCAAGGCCAGCTTGACAGTCTACTCACTGGCATCACACACTCAATACACTGATTCACTCATGCATGTGCCCAGGTTGGAAAGACATTCCCTGCACTGGCACCACACACTCATTGCACTGAGTCACTCATGCATGGGCCCAAGTTAGAAAGACACTCCACGCACTGGCACCACACACTCAATGCACTGAGTCACTCATGCATGGGCCCAGGTTAGAAAGACATTCCACGCACTGGCACCACACACTCATTGCACTGAGTCACTCATGCATGGGCCCAGGCCAGGGGGACATTCCACGCACTGGCACCACACACTCAATGCACTGAGTCACTCATGCATGGGCCCAGGTTAGAAAGACATTCCACGCACTGGCACCACACACTCAATGCACTGAGTCACTCATGCATGGGCCCAGGTGAGAAAGACATTCCACGCACTGGCACCACACACTCGATGCACTGAGTCACGCATGCATGGGCCCAGGTTGGAAAGACATTCCCTGCACTGGCACCACACACTCATTGCACTGAGTCACTCATGCATGGGCCCAAGTTAGAAAGACACTCCACGCACTGGCACCACACACTCAATGCACTGAGTCACTCATGCATGGGCCCAGGTTAGAAAGACATTCCACGCACTGGCACCACACACTCATTGCACTGAGTCACTCATGCATGGGCCCAGGCCAGGGGGACATTCCACGCACTGGCACCACACACTCAATGCACTGAGTCACTCATGCATGGGCCCAGGTTAGAAAGACATTCCACGCACTGGCACCACACACTCAATGCACTGAGTCACTCATGCATGGGCCCAGGTGAGAAAGACATTCCACGCACTGGCATCACACACTCAATGCACTGAGTCACTCATGCATGGGCCCAGGTTAGAAAGACATTCCACGCTCTGGCACCACACACTCGATGCACTGAGTCACTCATGCATGGGCCCAGGCCAGAAAGATATTCCACGCATTGGCACCACACACTCGATGCACTGAGTCACTCATGCATGGGCCCAGGTTGGAAAGACATTCCACGCACTGGCACCACACACTCAATGCACTGAGTCAAGCATGCATTGGCCCAGGCCAGAGGGACATTCCATGCATTGGCACCACACACGTGATGTTCCCGGTCAATCAGGCATGGGCCAATTCTCGGGGAACATTCCACACACTGGCATCACACATTCGATGCCCTGGGTCACTCATGCATGGACCCATGAAAGGTGGACATTCTACATACTGGCACCACACACTCGATGCATCTAGTTACTCAGGCCTGGGCCCAGGACAGCAGGACATTCTACACACTGACACCACACATTTGATTCACTGGGTCACTCATGCATGTGCCCATGCCTGAGTGACATTCCATCACTAACATCATACACTCATGCAGTCCCTCAAGGGAGGAAGAAAATGCCAGGCACTGGGATCACACTCATGAAAGGAATGGGGACACATAGGACACCGCAGACATTGACCTGCATGTGGTTGGTCAATGGATGGGAATACATTTAATGTTGTCTTGGTTAAGGTTCAATAACCTTGAAAGACCACCCTTGATTCACAGCCATGCCAGCTCTGGAGGCAAGAGAAACTTGAGTCTTTCCCACCCAGGTGTGGCACAGGTCTTCTTCTTAAGTTCTCTGGGGCTGATTTATGATGACTGGCGCATCCCTGCAAATCAGCAGAGATGCGCCAGATAAGATGCGTCATGCAAGTTTACCCTTGCGCCACCACATATGCGCTGCATTTACAATGCGGCACATCATGGCGCAAAGATAAACAGATGCGTGATGCATCTCCAGTCGGATGGATGGCGCATTGCTGGAGTCGCGTCGCAAGCGCGACGCAACTCCAGCAATGCTCGTGGCCTGCCCATACACAAAGTGGTGAGTCAAGCCTCACGCCTGCTTCAATCAAGCAGGCGCAAGGTTTTGACGTAGAGGCGTCGGACAAGTGACTGAGTGAAATCTTGTAGATTTCACGTAGGCACTTTTCCAAGGCGTTCCTGCACTGGAACGCCCCTCCTGCGCCGGGACACCAACATGAAACCTGATGCAGGTTTCATGTGGCGCAGGACTTTACAACGTGACCTATCTCCCTAGATGCGTCACATTGTAAATCCGTCGCAGCATGGCGCTAGCTTTCCTCCGCCGTTGCATGATGGAACGGTGGCGCAAAAGTGGCACACAGGGCTCGTAAATCTACCCCTCTGTCTCACTGAGCTATACCCAGCAGGCTGTTCGCATGTTTCATAGGAGCCTGAATTACGCCCCCTTGATTGCACCTGAGACTCCGGGAGTGGGGGTTTATGTGGCCTCTTCGGTGAGGAGGACGCACAAAGCAGGCATCAGCTTGAAGCCAGCCTCGTGGGTAATATCCAATCACTGAGAATGCAATTAAAACGCTTGAGCAACGAAGTGCTGTCTGATTTTTGTATTCTACCATCAGATTGCATATTGATTATTCGCTGACACTGCTCTAAGGCGAGCTCCATTTCAGGCATTTACTGCGTTTTAGGAGAGGATGAACAAATGGCTGTTTTCTTTATTTTTGCTTTCCTGGGCACAGCGTCCATCGGAGCCGACGCTTCAGGTGTCTGCGCCTCCGTCGTGCGGTGAATGCGCCGGCCCGCGACGGGCACGGCGCCCCTCCGCGCAGGTGCGCCGCGCAACTCGCCGTATTGACACGAAGTGGCGGGTGCGCACGGCGGGAGCGTCTTCCGCCACATTACAATTATCTAAATCACATCAGGAAGGAAAAGTTAACAATTCACAAATTTATCCGTCAATATTTTTACTGCGCTTTGCAAGAGACAGTGCGCTTTGAATACGGTTTTAAGTTAGAATATATTGCTGCACTGAAAGGGGTTGGCCACCAAAATACTGTGTATCTATTTAAAATAAATAGATTTTTTCATTTTTTTGTCCTTTTTTAGTAGGAACTTTGATATTTTGGTTATTTTTTTTTGCTTGCAATCATAGTCATTTTGAACGTTAAGCTCTGTTTCTATCCCCCCTCCAGCAAGGATTTGTAACATTGAAATTGAATTTGTCTTGCAGGTTAATGATTTCCAGCTTCTGAGAACATGTTTTGGGTGAAAAAGAGGAGTTTTGCTTATGAAAAGTTCCTGTTTAAGTTTCCATTATCGATGCAGTTTGTCATGACGTAATTTCACAGCAAAACAGCCTGAGCAGTATGGCTCTGGGCAGAGAACGAACTAGAGCCAAATTTCAAATTTCGGGGGGGGGGGGAGGGGGGAGGGCTAGGGGAGGAGGGGTGGCGGGCGAATGGGGGTTGTGGGGTCTAAGAAAAACATTTCGGGGGGCTGAATCTTTAAGTAACATGCAGAGTGGAGCTGCAGGGGCTCTTGAAGGGGTGGAACTGCAGCAAGGCCTCAATAACATGAAAATGGTCTTTTAAAGACCTGTGAAGTGCTCGGGTGTGGCTGTGTGTGTGCCCGGGAAGCTGTCTCATCCCGGGCTGCCACACACGACGAGGGGGGGGTGGGCTGCTGAAGCCCTTTGAGTCCAATGGGTGTTGAGCGCCTGGCTCTGGGGGCCTTGTGCCGAGATTATGCGCTTTATTCTTATATATCCAATCAATATTTATCCGTCTTATGAGCAGCCAGATACATGCACAGACGAGCAGAACCGGCAATGGGCCTTTTAAGCTGCCTTTAGACAATGATAAATCCCCGTGGGAGGTTGATTGGCCATGTTTTTTGTTTTCGTCAATCTCAGAGTTTGTAAATAGGTCAAATATGGCTATATCTAATTGTATTAGTTGACTTGTATTCAATATTGGAATTAACTAAGCAAAATATTCAAGATATAACCCTTTTAATATCACCTTTACTATCAATGTTTCACACAAATGAAGCCCCCAAGGTACATATTCCAGCAGATATCACAGTGTTACACTAATAGGACCTCTACTGTGCCACCATTCACCATGGCAATCTACAGGGCGCCCTCTGTGACAGGTCTCACCATGGAGCCCCCGTTTCAACTATCACTATCGCACACAAAAAGAGTCCCTACACGGACTGCCTATCACTGTGCCATAGACACAGTACTGTAGCTTCTCCCGCCAGTTTGAGGCACTGTATCCCGCTGATGCGGCTTCTGAATTGACAGCAATATCGATGGGGCCCCATGAAAGCTCTGTCAGTTACTAGGAACTAATTAATACATTAACAGACTCATTCACATCTGCCAAATATTATTCCAAGAGAATCCTTTTCAACCTAAGAGAAGCCATTTTCCCCTACCATAATCTCTTTCACCCTGCCAGAATTCGTTTAATCCTACCAGAATCACTTTATTCACTTTCACCCTACCAGACTCCCTTCTACCCTACCAGAATCCCTTCCACCATACCAGAATCACTTTCACCCTACCAGACTACCTTCTACCCTACCAGAATCCCTTCCACCATACCAGAATCACTTTCACCCTACCAGAATACCTTTCACCCTACCAGAATCCTTTCTACCCTACCAGAATCCCTTCAACCCTATCAGATTCCCTTTCAATCTACCTGAATCCCAACTAGAATTCCTATCCATTCCATCCGAACAGAAGTCCTTCCACTCTATCACAATCCTTTCACCCTATCAGAATCCCTTCCACTCTACCAGAATCCCACCACCCTACCAGAATCACTTTTATCTTACCAGAATCCCTTTAATAACTTTCACCCTACCACAATCACTTTCCCCCTACCAGAATCTATTTCGCCTAACCAAAATCCCTTCCAGCCTACCAGAATCTATTTTAGAAAGCCAGAATCCCTTTCACCCAACCAGAATCACGTTCCTCCTACCAGAATCCCTTTTTTCCCATCCTTCCTACCAGAATTCCTTTTTTCCCTTCGTTCCTACCAGAATCCCTTCCGCCCTACCAGAAACCCTTTCATCCTACCAGAACTCCTTTCAACCTACAAAAATCCCTTTAATCCCTGTCACCGTACAAGAACCCATTCCACCCTTCCAGAATCCCTTTCATCCTTCCAGAATCTCTTTCACCCTACCAGAATCCCATTCACTACCAGAATCCCGTCCACCCTATCAGAATCCTTTTAATCCATTTCACTTTACGGGAACCCCTTCCACCCTTCCAGATACCCTTAAACACCAACAGAATCCCTTCCACCCTTCCAAAATCACTTTTACCCTACCAGAATCCCCTTCGCCCTACCAGAATCCCTTTTATCCTACCAGAACCCCTTTTAACCTAACCAAATCCGTTTAATACGTTTCACCCTACAAGAATCCCTTTCACCCTAGCAGAATCCCTTCCACCCTACCAGAACTCCTTCCAAGCTACCAGAATCTCTTTCACCCTACCAGAATCCCTTTCACGCTGCCAGAACTCCTTCCAACCTACCAGAACCCCTTTTATCCTAACAGAATCCGTTTAATACCTTTCACCTTTCCAGAATCCATTTCACCCTACCAGAATCCCTTTAATCCCTTTCACCATAAAAGAACACATTCCACCCTTCCAGAATCTCTTTCACCCTACCAGAATGCCTTTCACTACCAGAATCCCTTTCACTACCAGATTCCCGTCCACACTAATGTAGTCCATCATCTTCCAGGTCATTCTCTCGCACTAGTAAACCATGCTTTCAGACACCCTGCTGGCAGGTGTCACACTAAAATACCCCGCCTCACCGTTCTGCCTACTCGCCGTGGAACGCTGACATACCCTCAAATCCTGCCAGCTGTCACAGTGGCACACTAATGTACCTACCCTTCGAGGCAGCAATTGAATTGCACATTTAGACTCCCTATGATCGTCAGCTAATAAAGACTTTATTCTACCCACTGACAGCGTGAAATGCTTATAGATCCCCTCTCTACCAGCTGTTCTTGTGGCACACTATCACATTCCCCTCTTGCCAGCTATCTCCTTGGCACACTACCAGACCCCACCTGCACTCCTGCTAGCTTTTACAGTGGCATCTTAATAGATCCCACTTCCTTCCAGCCATTGCTGTGTACACCTGGAGCCTCAATTCTTGCCAGCTTTAACCAGGGATCATAGGCGTCATTCTGCCCTTTAGCAGTGTAACATGTTGATAGACCCTACTTCCTGTCATCCGCGACTGTTGCACACTAATAGGCCCCCTTTCCGCCAGTTCGCACTGTTGCACTCTAATCAACCCCCTTCTTGCCAACTGCCCTTGTGGGCACACCTTTAAACTCTCCTTCCTATGAGCTATTGCTGTGTACACTAGGAGACCCCATCCTTGCCAGCTATGAATGTGTCACATTGAAGGAGACTTCAGTGCACCAGCTCTCTTTTTGCCATATGTATGTCAATCTAAATATCGAGTCTGAGCTTTCTGTGGCTCTCTAATAGAGGCACCAAACTTCCAGTGATCACTGTGGCACATTACCAGAGCCTGTCCATGCCAATTATCACGATAGTACACTACAAGAGACTGTGGGGCATATTACCAAGCAATAGCGATAATTATCGCTATTGCTTGGTTAGAGACAAAAATGTATCGCCGACCTGCGGCGATTTTTATCGCAGATAAACCTTTGTATTACCAAGGTTTATCGCAAATGCGACAAAAATCGGCCGCAATGCATGAATATCGCTGAAAAGTCAGCGATATTCATGCATTACCGAGCTAATGCTCTTAGCCATGTTATCCACCTCCCATTGGATAACATGGCTAAGAACTGCTCAGGGCAGGTGTTAGCTTTTGGAGATATTTGCGCTTAGCGCGAATATCTCCAAAAGTTGGTAATAGGAGATAGTGATGTTAGCGACTGCTTCCAGTCGCTAACATCTTGGCACGCCCACTTTGCATGTCATTAGTGATAAATATCACTGGCATACAAAGCCCAAGATGGACGCTATCTCCTACTAGCTGTCGCTAACTGGTGTTAGCGACAGCTAGGTAATAGGGAGATAATTTTATCTCTGCTTTCTTGGCTTTTAAAGCCAAAAAAAGCGGAGATAAACCCCCTTTGTATTTGTGCCAGATGTCACTATTGCGCACACACACACACACACACTAATAAAGCCCATCTCTCCAGCCTGCTGCCATTGTGGCTTCCTCCCAGAATGTTGTTCCTTACAGCACACTAACAGAGCCCTCTTCCTGAAAGTTATCATTGGGGCACATACATAAATCACAAATGATGTTCCTGTTACTATGTCTTTTGCCCCCTTCCCCTCCAAGTAAGTTGTCACCTATAGTACTAACAAAGGAAACAAGGGACTATACTGAGATATTCATAAAGGTGCGTGTAGACATGATTATGCTCATCCCAGATCGAGCATGGTTATTAGCATTTTGATCTCGCAGGGCAAGGTCAGCATGGTAAAGGCTAGGGACTGGAGTGGTAGATGCGTGCTCTGTGTGTACTTCAAAAACGCCATTCCATTACAACTTTACCATTTGGAGTTGTGCTCAGCTTTGGATGTCCAGGGTCTGGCTAATTGGCATTTTGAGAATTTTAGCACCACACTGTCATGATCTGGGTACAGGCAAATCCATTTCTCTATGACTTGGGGAGTCCCCTCTCCCGACTCTCCTGCCTCTACTTGAGATGAGTGTTTGTTGAAGGTCACTGCATAGAGATTCATTGGCCAAGTGAGCCAAATCAGGCTGTGATTAGCATACGCTGGTGTGCAGTGACCACAGGTTACACTGACTCTTGGTTAGCTTGAAACACATCAGTGACATGACTCTGAAGTGCAGTGTGGCTCAGGACACTTTCGAAAGACCCAGGAAGATTTCATTGACCCAGGCTTGGCACCATGCTGGCAGAAGAGGACGCTGTGCTGCGCAGAGATGCCAGCTTTAAATTAGTCTGCCCACAAAGCAGAATCTCCTCTCATGGGTTGCTCCTTGGTACATTATAGTTATCGTATGGTGTATTTAATCGGTCTTGCTGGCACCTGAGGGCTGCAGGTAATAGGTGGCTCTAGAAGGGGGCCTCGTTGAATCTTCTCAACCTTATAAAGTGAACTCGGATGCATGCATGCATACAAGCACTGCTAGGCAGATGGGCAGATAGGCTGCTATTGCTGCAGTGGTCTTTAAAGAAATGGCTGCTGGAACAGTCATTTTTATGCAAGGACACGCTGTTTGAAATATTTAGAAGATACCCTATGACAGGAGGAGAATTTGCTTTGGACCTTCATCCAAAAAAACAGTGTTTTGTGCACTTCACAGCCAAAGCAAGGCTTCTTAGGACAATTCAATAAATTAGACGTTTTCATAGTAGAGGTTTTCTATGTCAGGAGAGAGCACAGTCTACAGAACCCTTCAATGTAAAGCTTTCCTGTAATGTGAAACCGGAACATGCATTGACATTACATGTGTGTTGAGTCCAAGGTATGTTCTGTGAGTATAGCACATGAATGGTATTTAGACACTGTGTACAGTGAGTGTCTGTGTACAGGGACCAGTGATATTCATATTGGATTTGGTTGGGTTTGGTTTATGATGGCACAAGATTGAAGGTAGATTCCACTGCCACAGACAGTGGAAGTTTTTTTGCCAGAATAACTGGTACTGGTGGTGGATATGCAGACACTGATGGGAGGAAATATATAGACTAGCCTATACTTAGATATTCAGTTTTAGCAAAGAGCTGCTGGTTAGTTCTTCATGGGCACTGCCATTTGGCAGATGGCAGGGGTGAGTTTGGGAACTGCAGTGTTTGTTGTCCAAGGTGAGGAAGTTTCTAGTGAGGGGCTGCTCTTTAGTCAAGAAGAGAGATGAAAGTCAGATTCCCGTCTCTCGCATTCTGTTGTGCACTCTATTGTGTGGGCTTTGGATGCCCCTGCTTGGAGCCAGAATCATTGCTGCCTGCTGTGACAGCCATCACCTTGCACAAATGCAGTGTCTGAGAAGCAGTCAAAAAAAGGCATGTCAAAGAGAACCAATGGAAATCAGTTCTGAATCTTTCGAAATGGGTCAACATTTACGGCCCGGAAAATTAGCAGAAAAGTAGGATCCCAACTCCACCCCCGTCCTGCTTTGTTCCGGTTTCAATTACTTCTTGACCCAAGAAAGGAGTGTTCCACAGAATACCCAAAAGACTGCTGTGTATCCAGGGATGGTGTCTGCATGGCAGCCCATTTCCCAGAGAAGAGGGGATATCACTTAAAGTCTGCACTTCTAACCTATGCTTTCATAAATCGCTTACTGATCTACTTGACTCAAATCACTCACACATCTTGGATTTGCCCTACTGCTGTAGTCATAGATGAATATAATCAGCACTAATCCCTGTCCCTTGAAAAAACCTGAAGTTGATTAGCCACTCATGGCTAAAGATGGATGATAGACACTATTTCCAGAAGATTTTCAGTAAAAGGGATTTGTAGAAAATGCTTAGTAATTGAACACATCTGTACTTTCCAAAGATGCTTTGATCCAAGAGCAGAGTACACGTTGACTGGAGTGTTTTTTAATTATACCTACTGAAAAAAGGTACATTGCTATGGCTTTCAAACACCTAAACACTTAATCCTATATGTGAACTTTAGGCATTTCAACAGAGTATTTAGATACATGAAACGGGCCAGAGGGTAGGTAACTGAGAGTGGTACTCTTCACAAGAGAATGGTAAATGCCACCTACCACCATGATGGATGAAGCAAAATTTAGAGCACAACTACAAAACCCCCTGGAAGAGACACAGTGCAGACGTCATAGTGTCTGAAAAGAGACAGAACTGTGGACCAAACATCCCTTTTGCAGCAGACACAGAAAATGAAAGAATAAATGGGCCTAGAGGTCTTTACCAGTCATCCTCATTTTGAATCTTCTTTTTAAATGTGCAGATATTGTAATGTTCAGTGTTCTGTCCCACTTTCTTCCATTCAAATTATTTAGCAGCACAAACGACTAGTGTCAGAATTGGAAATTCACCCTGTCACTAGGATAATCAATCTTCAAAGATACCATCCTTTGAATCCTGCATTCCCGGAAAATTTAAGACTGATCTCTTTACTCCCCTATGTAGCAAAAATTGCAGAGAAACATCTTAACTGGCAATTGTCTATGTTTCTGGAAGAAAGACAGGTTCTCCATGATACCCAGTCTGGCTTTAGGCCACTTCATAGCACTGAGTCTGCCCTTCTGCTGGCAGCAGAAGTGCTGAGAATTGCTGTTGATGAGGGAAGGACTACTGCTATGATTCTTCTGGACCTGAGTGCTGCGTTTGACACGGTGTTCCACGGCCTCCTGCTTGAGAGGCTGCAGGAGGCCGGTGTAGGTTGCAGCACACAGGAATGCATGAAAAGCTTTTTGCAGAACAGATCCTTCCAGGTTCTGCAACACCCATATAAATCCAGAATCTGTCCTTTGTCGCAGGGTGTGCCACAGGATTCGGCTCTCAGCCACACCCTGTTCAATATTTATATGCGCCCTCTGGTGGATTTTGTCTTGAGGCATGGGATAAAACTGGTGTCATATGCTGATGACACTCAGCTGGTTATGACTCTGGGACAAAATGAATCTGGAACGGCATCTGATTTTAAGGTTTGCATGGGGAACTTGCGGACTGGATGAGATATAGCTGTCTTCAACTGAATGCAGGGAAGATAGAGGTGATGGTTGTTGGTGAAAAGCCCTCTCTCTGGTCACAGCATTGGTGGCCTGTGGAACTTGGACCCACCCGACACCGAAAGCTAAGGTGAAGAATCTTACTAATTCAATATCAGTATGGTTTTTTAGCCCCTTAAGCGCTGCCGTCGGCCAACGGTCGTCGCGAGCACTACCTTGCCAGTGCTGCGCACGACCGTTGGCCGACGGGCCAGCGCTCGTTATTCGAACGTTCAGCACTGGGTGCTGAACGTTCGACGCAGCAAAGGGGTTAAAAATCTGTCCTTCTCTGAGCAAATTTCTGCTGTAGCCGGAGCTTGTTTTGGCATCCTTAAAATGCTACGCAAAGGTTTGGACCAGCAGATCTTGAACATCCCTTGGCGGGTCTTGGTGGGGGAAGCTTTAAAGAAACTTCATTGGCTCTCAATTCAGGCCAGAGTCACTTTCAAGGCCTTATGCTTTGGTCATAGGATCCTTAGTCAGAAGGGGCTGCGTTTTTTGCTCCCCCTTCTTAGAGCTTATCGGTCCGCACGGGATTTGAGATCGCTTGGCTCTGCCAGGGTGATTGTACCCAGGGTGTGGAAGGTTCGAGCCGAAGGGCGTTCTTTTGGCTTTCTGGCTGCTAAAGGCATGGAAGGACCTCCCTCTGGATCTGAGAATCTGCGAGTCAGAGTCTCTGTCCTGGAAAAACCTAAAAACTTGGCTTGTCCGACTCCCGTTTGGTAGACGGAAGTAACTATTCTGCTTCTATGTTGGTTAGTCCGATGCGCAAGTAGGGGCTGGGTCAGGATTGTTGTGGGGTTTTCACTGATGTTCTAGCGCGGGGACACTTTGTTGGAGTAACCGGGCGTTTTACAAGCCAGCTAATAATAATAATAATTTAAAAGCTCAAACTTTACATCAACACATGCTCAAGCAATCACTCACTTGAACGTTAACATTAAAGCCTTGACATGTTGTACTGGCAGTCTCAGAGAAAGCCAGGTGAGCGGCGGATAAAGGTGGGATAGAATTGAACCAACTGGGTACAAAGCCACATGTTCTCTACACCCTACGTATTTCTAGTATTCTAATGACACAGCGCAACGCTTGAATTGAAAGGGGCATAATTGGAAAATAGACGTTTTTTTTGCCAGTTTGCCATTAAAAGTTTGCTTTCCTCCATTTATGGTGATTTTTGGGTTTTTGATTGCTGATTTTCTTTCCTTTTTGGCCATGACTGGTTGGAGTTTCACTTCCAGGATGCCCCTCTAGTTTATGTTGTCTACTCATAGCTTAGATGTCTGAATGTCTCTTTGTTTTATTGTTTTGATATATGGTTCTAGTGCTCTTTTTTGTTGCTGTCTCAGGATATTTTGGTTTCCAGGATTTCATTTTTTTCAGTTTTGTTCTTTTTTAAATTTCAAAGTATCTGTCGACTTGATTACTTCTGCTTGGGTTTTGGATTGCAGAATGTCCTACTACAAGATAAAGTCTGGTTAGGTTTTTGATTTTATGTTTGAAAGTATCTGGTTTTTGCACTGATTCAAGAATATCCTTTTACTTGATACTGCTTGGCTGGATTTTGTTTGCAGTCTTCCATTTTGATTGTGGATTTCAGTTTACATATTGAATTAGAATGATGATGTCTGATGGAACTTCAGATTCTAGAATATCATTTATTTGATTAAATCTATTGTTTTATTCTTGAATGCCAATATATGATAAAGTCTGGCTAAGTTTTAGACTCTGGAATGTTCTTCTGTTCAATGTTGTATCATTTGGTTTTGGAGTCAAGAATGAACATTTGTTTCATGATGTGCGATACATCTTTTTATTAAGGAATATAGCTGTTTGAAGATGTCTCTCTGGGGTTTGGATTCCAGAATGTCTCCTTATTTGACAATGCCTGCTTTGGTCTTGATTTCAAGTATGCGTGTTTCTTTAATAAATGCAGGTTTGTTTTTATTTAAGAGATGGTCTTTTGTTTATGATTTCCGGCGTTTGTTTTTTGGGTCCCAAAATGTTCTCCTGGTTTCCTGACTTTTGGTTTGTTTACTTCGGCTTCGGATTCCAGAATATTCTTCGGTTTGAATTTTTCTTGTTGTGTTCTGCATTCTGGAATATCTTTCTGTGTGATGATGTTTGGTCATGTTTTAAAATCTAGAATGTCCTTTTCTTTGATGAAGTAAATTGGTATCTCTATGGACACCACAACAAAGTTAGCTAAAACATCCAGATATACTGCCTCAGGAGCTGTTCCTGGGAAAGCATTGACATTCTTTGGAAAAGCCTGCAGTCTGACGTGTGTTCAGCTCTGCTTCAGCCATGCTGGCCTTTCCAACCCTGTCGACCTACCAAGAAATCTCCCAGATTCCCTGTGGGCCCGCGCATGAGTAATACAAGCGGCAGTGTGCCATGCAGGGAGGCTGGGTCGCCAATGACATATACCCGAGCACAGGCATCTTTCAAGCCCTTTCAAACCAACTCATACTTCCCAGCGATCACTGTAGATTTTGCGATGAGGATTTTGCAGCGGAGAGGCTGTGAAGGTGAGCGAAAGAGCAGGCCTCCACAGCCCACCAAAAATCAATGAAGAATAAATGTTTAATGCCTGACCGTGACCTCCGCAGTCTGAGCAAAAATGGCTCTTACACATGGGCGGCGTGCCCGTTTGTGGCGATTACCGCGCTCGCTTCGTCGCCTTGGCCCTGCTCAGTCCATTGCCAGCGTTAACAGCGTGTTCTGCGCTGGCTCCGACCGCCCTGCGTCATTTAATGCCGTCTGTGGCTCACTCCGCCGTCCCTGGCACCACATTACCGCTTGGCCCTTGCCCCGATGGTACCCTCCGGACGGGAGAGAGGCTCCCTGGTGAACGGGGATCGATCGCTCCCGCTCGCTCCTTTTTTTTTATATACACATGTAATGGAAGGTGTTAGGCAGGGAACGCCGAGTGTGACTAATGGGTTTAAGCAGAGCCAAGCGCGCGTAATATGCACGACAGAGACCGCGTGGCAGGCGCTTACAAGGCGGTCATAGCAGTCGGTGTGCCTGACGTGACTACCCGTGATCCCCTGGACCGGAGCAGCGGTGCTCCGAGGAAGAGCCAGCAGCTGAAGGGCGTGGCCTCCCCCCCCCCCCTCCCCGCCCCCCCACCCCTCCAGTGATGTAACGAAACTTGAGGGAGGCCCTGCAAAGTACATGCAGCTTTGGGGATAGGGAAAGGGGGGGCTAGTTCGAAGCGGTCAGCCCTGCCCAGGGGTTTAAGTGGGAAGAAAACATGGGGGGTCTCTCAAAGGGACGTGCTCGATGTAATTAAGGGTTTGGTTTAAATCCCACAACCTGTGCTTAGCATAGGGTGCCACCCGACTAGTATTTTGCCTGCAGACAG
This sequence comes from Lissotriton vulgaris, assembly GCF_964263255.1. Classification (NCBI taxonomy): domain Eukaryota; kingdom Metazoa; phylum Chordata; class Amphibia; order Caudata; family Salamandridae; genus Lissotriton; species Lissotriton vulgaris. The sequence goes on from NC_141695.1 coordinate 188,799,240, forward strand.
GTATATAATGCAAGTAACATTAGAGCTACAACAAGACAGGTAATTGACTTTGTCAATGCTTGTTGGTTGCATAAGCTAAATAAGCAACAACTATGGCTTCGTTGTACATAATATTGAAAATGCTTCAGTTGTGACATGGTGAGACTGTGAGACTGTGAAAGGAACATAACGAGTATCATTGAGGTTACATCAATGGCAGTGAAGCGTGGTACTGCTGCGGAATAAAAAAAATCACGCTGACGGCGAGGGCAAAAATGGAGACCCCCATACAGACCCACCTGCTTAAAGCCTTGGGCCTGCCAGGTGGGCCCCGGAGCTCCAGGGGGGAGGCCTCCGTACCGTGGGGGCTGCGGGCAGGGTCGGATTGGGATCACAATTAGGCCCGGGCACTCCTTATAAAAGTGGCCACATTCCCGGATCAGGTCCTTTCATTAAACACTAATTGATTAGTCTCATTGGGCACATGTTTATAGAACTGTTTGGTAATGTTTACATTTTATAGCTAATCGAGCCAGTAACTTGGGTAAAAACTAGAGCCACTGATGTTTAGCCTGGCAGGCAAGGTGAAATAACACGGTCCAAGGACCACGACACCTGATTTGATGGGTATTTTAATATCCTGGCCTGTACGAAAATGACAACCACCCGAATCCAATATTTTTTCCCCTAATCATGATATATTTTAAACACGAAAGGTAGGGAAAATGCACTTTATATTGATTTGTAAAGCTGCCTTAATGACTCGTGATTGATCGTCAAATTAACAAAGGCAGAACAACCGTGTTAAAAAGGAATAAGGTTTATATTATGTATAAAGATTCATCTTTAATTATCATGCTCTGGCATTTGCAGCATTTATAAACATGAACAATGGCCAGTTATATTTTTTATGTTTTTTTTTGTAGTTTCATATAGTGTGAACAGGTCCCACGGGCATTGGAGCTATTTACATGAGCACCAGTTGCGTTAGAGGAGATCAAATTCGTTTTTATTTTTCAGCCTCAGGACATTAAGTGATTTACCCAGAATCACAGGATGTTGAGCTAACGCCAGGACTCCAACATGGGGGTCCATTACGATGTCGGGCTGTTTGCCTCCGCCAGGTTGGCGGTTGCCACCGCCGGCCTGGCGGAGGCAAACCGCCCCACATCGCAAGCCCAAATCCCCCCCGCCATATTAGGATGGCGGAGGGGAAGGTGGCGGTGCAAAATACCGCGCGCCTGTTTTCCGTCCCGGTCGCCTTGCGGCCGGGGCGGAAAACGAGTAACATGCAGGCGGTGTCTGTCAGACACCGCTCGCAATATTACAATGGGCTTTTGTCAATGCCTTTCCGTGGCGGCAATGCCGCCACTGAAAGGCATGCGGTGTTCACTCTGGGGGCCCCCTGTGGAACCCCAGAGTGAAGGCCAAAGGGGGGTGGCACACGGGGAGGTACCTGTGGTACCCCCATGCCTTTTCATAATCGAAGAGGCAGGCACCGTGCGGTGCCTGCCGCTTCGATTGTGCAAAGGCGTGCTTTTGTTTTTAACATTGTGGCGGGCGGAGCAGTGAGCACCGCCCGCCACAATGATAAATTGAGGAATGCACCCACCACTGTGGCGGGCGCATCCTAATGGCAATGTCGGGACCCCCGCCCTTTAGGCGGGCGGTCCCGAGTTCCGCTAGGGTCCGCCTGCCATCCTAATGCGCCCCATAGTTCCTGAGTTCCAAAGGACGAGGTAGACTCAGAACTAGGCCTATGCAGACACCAACAGTGCCCAAACACCGTACACTCAGTGCAGAGAGACACTGAGGCTAAGATAACAACATCTGGGCCCCAGCAAAGCCCCTGAATACTCTCTCCCTCCCCGTCCACCAACACATGAATATGGTGTGATGGCCCAGTGAAGGAGGGGCCAGGGGAAAGACAGTGCTTTTGGGCTGGGTCGAACCAAGGGGGTGAGGGGAGAATGGCCCCACAGCCAGAGCATCAATTGGCCCCCAGCCACTTCCCACTCACCCTCTCCCCAGGCCACTATAGCGTCAGGGAAATGGCCTGGCAGAGGTGGAAGGAAGGAAAGAACAAAGCTTCTGGGCCAGCCTCGGAGGTGGGGTGGCTAAGCGGGGCTGAGGTGAAGATGGGCCATCGGCCATTATCACCTGACACTGAACCCCATCCCGCCTCTGACTGACAGCCCGGCAGGGTAGAAGGAACATTGCTTTTGGGTGTTTGTGCAGCCCCCCAGGGACTAAGCTGTGGTCTGCGACAGCAAGCATAGTGATGCAGGTCCCCGCCCTGACAGTCAGTCTGCCTTACAATACAGCGGCGTGGCTGGGGGGCTGGCAGAGATAGCAATGTTCTGTGGGCCTGGTGACACAGGGCTTAAAAAAAAACGGCCCACTAGTAACACTTAGATGTCGGCCCGTCGGCCAATGCCCGACTGTCAGCCTTCCTAATCCAACTCTGGCTGCGGGGGCTTTTGTTACGCCATTGTCTCCCCCTCTGCCCTCATCCCGCTCTCTGCCATTCCTGTCTGCTCTCTCTGGGACACCAGCCGGTCGGTCGGCTGGCCTGTCTGTCATCCAGGCCGTCAGCCAATCAGATTGTCCACTCGCCAATGAGGCATCTGTTGAGTCAACTGATGGCTGCGCCTTTTAGGCTGACGCCTGTGAAATAGTTACATTGGCAGAAGTCTGTGTGATGCGAGTTACCGTGTTTGGCCAAAGCTGTTACTCCATAGGGCAGTCTGTGTCTGTCAATCATTTCATGACACAGCAGCAAGTCTGTCCATCTGTCCGCCCAAAAGACTATCAGGCTTTATGATAGTGTCTAATTTTGTATTTGATCACGTCATCTCCTTCCATCTGTCACTCAGAGAACCATTTTGTCACTTTAGGTAGTCTCTAGGCCTATGAGCTGGTCATCCAATAAGAATAAAAGTCTGTCTGTCTCTTAAGTATATCAGTCAGTCAGTTTATCACTATTTCAGTCAGTTAATAACTTCAACTTCCTACCGGCCTCAACTCTTTCAGTCAGTCTGTCCTTCATTCTGCCAGTTAGTTCGCCAGTGTTTTAGTACATTTGTCAATCTGTCAGTCTGTCAGTTCATCAATTTTATTCATTCATTCCTGTGTTGGTCTCAGTGAGTCAACATTACTCCAGTCAGTCTGTCTGTTAGCCTGTCAGTTCGATACTACTTCAATCACTTATTTTGTAAGTCAGCAGTCATCTGTGCGTCACTACTTCCAGTGGCGGCTACAACTATAAAAGTAGGGTGTGCCGCTACCGTGCCAAACTCACCATATACTGCTCCCCAGTAGGCATCTCTCTTCTCAATCAGCGTTCACTAGCAGGAAAGGGAGGGACTTCATACCTGCTCAGAGGCCACCAATACATCCAGTCCTGGAGCTGCTCAAATGCTGAGAGCAGCTCCAGGAGTGGTAGGAGCACGCTAACCCAGCTCTCATTTTGAGGCTGAGGCCTGTGCCAGCAATCCCTCAGCTGTTTCACAGCTGGGGATTGCTGGCTGTGCACTGCGCATGTCGGGCTGGTCATAGCAATAGAGCCAGGCAACCTGACATGTGCACTGCAGGGGTATCTGTAATCATGCAATTGCAAGATTTAGCCCCGCCTCCAGCCCTTACACTGGGGTGTTTAAGCATTTAAGTAAAATGGCATTGACATGCCATTTTACTTATTTGTGTGTCTGCTACAGTCACAGCAGGTGGGGCTTTGCTCCTCTGTTCAAACAGAGGACCCGGTTCCTGACTACTTCAGTCACTTATTATGAATGTCAGCAGCTATCAGTCCATCTCTACTTCAGCCGCTTATTAGATATGTCAGCAGCCATCAGTCTGTAACTACTTCAGCCACGTATAATGTATGTCACCAGCCATCAATCCATCACTACTTCAGCCATTTATTATGTATGTCCGCATCCATCAATCCGTCACTACTTCACCCACTTATTATGTATGTCAGTAGCCATCAGTCCATCTCTACTTCAGCCACGTATAATGTATGTCACCAGCCATCAATCGGTCACTACTTCAGCCACTTATTATGTATGTCAGTAGCCATCAGTCCGTTACTACTTCAGTCGCTTATTATGTATGTCAGTAGCCATCAGTCCGTTACTACTTCAGTCACTTATTATGTATGTCCGCATCCATCAATCCGTCACTACTTCACCACTTATTATGAATGTCAGCAGCCATCAGTCCATCTCTACTTCACCCACTTATTATGAATGTCAGCAGCCATCAGTCCATCTCTACTTCAGCCACGTATAATGTATGTCACCAGCCATCGGATAGACCTATCTCCTGAGGCGGAAGCCGGGAGCATTCACTCGCGCATCTACGCTATTTTAAAAATTGATTGTCACTAATAACTTGTATTATTTTAAAACTCACCAGCTAGTGAGATCACTTTCAGAGTACTCACTCGAATTGGACAGGCACGCACAGCGGATCTTAGCGCTGCCGCGCAGCCTCCCACAACACTCCCCCTGACGCCATCACCGGCCACGAGAGAGGCCACGCCCCTTTTTAGGCCACGCCCATTGTCGCCGAGTACAAAAACGCTGAATACAAGCGACTTCCTTGATAGACCTATCTCCTGAGGCGGAAGCCGGGAGCATTCACTCGCGCATCTACGCTATTTTAAAAATTGATTGTCACTAATAACTTGTATTATTTTAAAACTCACCAGCTCGTGAGATCACTTTCAGAGCACTCGCTCGAATTGGACAGGCACGCACAGCGGATCTTAGCGCTGCCGCGCAGCCTCCCACAACACTCCCCCTGACGCCATCACCGGCCACGAGAGAGGCCACGCCCCTTTTTAGGCCACGCCCATCGCCGCCGAGTACAAAAACGCTGAATACAAGCGACTTCCTTGATAGACCTATGTCCTGAGGCAGAAGCCGGGAGCATTCACTCGCGCTTTTACGCTATTTTAAAAATTGATTGTCACTAATAACTTGTATTATTTTAAAACTCACCAGCTAGTGAGATCACTTTCAGAGCACTCGCTCGAATTGGACAGGCACGCACAGCGGATCTTAGCGCTGCCGCGCAGCCTCCCACAACACTCCCCCTGACACCATCACCGGCCACGAGAGAGGCCACGCCCCTTTTTAGGCCACGCCCATTGTCGCCGAGTACAAAAACGCTGAATACAAGCGACTTCCTTGATAGACCTATCTCCTGAGGCGGAAGCCGGGAGCATTCACTCGCGCATCTACGCTATTTTAAAAATTGATTGTCACTAATAACTTGTATTATTTTAAAACTCACCAGCTAGTGAGATCCCTTTCAGAGCACTGGCTTGAATTGGACAGGCACGCACAGCGGATCTTAGCGCTGCCGCGCAGCCTCCCACAACACTTCCCCTGATGCCATCACCAGCCACGAGAGAGGCCACAACCCTTTTTAGGCCACACCCATCCAATCCCCTCCTTCCGGCATAAATCATGTGCATCCACCGGAAGCGCAGCGGATGAGCGTAGCCGGAGCGCCGTTGGCGTGCCTAAGGCAAGCCCGTCTGCGCCCGTCCGCACCAGGACGGGCCCTAGGGCACGCCACGCTGACCATCTCATCATGTATACATCTCAATCACTTAGAGATCTACAATATACCGCCACCACCCCATCTCCAACGGCTACTCGCCGCATATCCTCTGTTGGCCTTACACGCCCTGACCAACTCCATCTATGCGGATGCTCACCTTCAGCTATGCCGATCAGGAACACCACGTCCATTAGGGTATCATATCTGAACACCAGCTCGTTAGTGAAACACTCCGAGGACATTTTCATCTTGCTATCTAACTCCAATCCTGACATGCTCCTGCTCACGGAAACTTGGCTAACATCAGAGTCCCTCCCAGACATCCTGGCTTCCCTCCCCCCTGATTATTATATTCTCCACGCCGATCGCCCTGGTGACCGGCCTGGGGGTGGGGTGGCAGCCATTATATCTAAACGCTTGAACCCTATCTCCTCTTACTCTCTTCCCCTCCCGGAGGTGGAGAACTTACTCATCAGCGTGCAAACTGACACCGGCCCCCTCACTCTCCTCCTCCTATACCGGCCTCCCCATTCTATGCCTTCTTTCTCCTCCATTATGAGTGAACAACTGTCCACCCTGTTAACGCTGCACTCCTGCTTCGCTATCTTCGGCGATCTAAACTATTGGTTTAATGACACCAATGCAGGCCCCCATGCCACTGAGCTCTTCGAGACTCTTAAAAATCGGAATCTCACTAAACATATCTCCCAACCCACCCACATTAAGGGACATATCCTGGACCAGATCTGGACCTACAATCTGGCCCTGCCCCCACCAGACATACTCCCCTGTGTCTGGTCTGACCATTACCTGGTGGACACCACCATCACAGTCGCCGGTCAGATCTCTGCCCCCCTGATGGCCGGTGGTCTTTCACGAAAATGGAGCACACACAACTCTCAGGGCTTCCTTAATGCCCTGGCCGACTCCCGCCCAGCCTCTCACTCCTCCAATGACATCGACGAACTAGAACAAGACATCGGTTCCTGGTTAGAGTCGGCCAGTGACCTGTTTTCTCCCCTAGTCAAATTCCCTCGCACCAGGCATCAGAACTCCCACAGGTGGTTTTCTGACGACCTCAAGGCTCAGAAATTAAAAACGCGCCAGTTAGAACGTGCCTGGAGACGTGACTATTCTGACTCAGCCAGACAGTCCTATCTGGCCACGCGCAAAGACTATAAAGCAGCCATCAGTTCAGCTAAAATGAAACACTTTTCTAACAGGATCTCTTCGGCAGCCGATAAATCTAAGGAGGTGTTCAGAGTCTTGAACGAGCTAACTACAGACGACAGAACCCTCCCAGCCCAGACCCCCACCCAGGAGGCCTGCGACACCCTGAACTCTTTTTTTCTGGAAAAGATCACAAAAATCAAAAGGTCTATCCCCCCCTTCCCCAGTCACCTCCACCGGATATCTCCTCTAATAACTTAACTTTTACCACATTCCCCGCTCTAGATCCTACCTCCCTAGCGGAACTTGCCACCCGCGTGAAATCTGGCTCCCCGAACGACTATTGTCTACCATCTGTCCTGCGGAGTATATGTCTCAGCCTGCCAGATTGTATTCTACACTTACTCAACAGATCTCTTAGTAGTGGCATCTTTCCTACTTCTTTCAAGGAGGCCATCCTAGTACCCCTCCTCAAAAAACCCGGCGCCGACCCTGCGGATCAGTCGAATTATCGCCCCATTTCCCTCCTCCCATACTTCTCCAAACTAATGGAAGCCCATGTCACCCGGTGCCTGTCAAACTTTATTAAATCCTCCTGCCATCTTGAGCCTAATCAGGCCGGCTTCAGACCCGCCCACTCTACAGAGGCCGTCATCCTGGCAGTCCTTGACACACTCAGGAGCAACGCGGACGCGGGGCTCCCCCAAGCCCTCGTCCTCCTGGACTTGTCGGCCGCGTTCGAGACGGTGGATCACAACATCCTTCTCCACCACGTCGAGCAGGCAGGCATCCAGGGCACCGCTCTTGAGTGGGTCAAGTCCTTTCTCACTGGAAGAACACAGGCGGTCCGCCTGGGTCCTTACACTGCCAAAAAAAAACCCACGTCCTCGGGGGTCCCCCAGGGCTCCTCCCTTTCCCCGCTTCTATTTAATTTATACCTCCGGCCACTGATTCAATCTCTTCTGAAATGGGACATCATCGTCTATAATTACGCCGACGACTTGCAAATCATCCTCTCACTCAATTCACCACATGCCATCAATACATCACCACGCAGCCATGATTCATATCCAACTCTGGATGAACCAGAACCAGTTGAAGTTGAACCCCGGTAAAACCGAGCTCCTTCTCCCAGGACTCAGTCATGCCCACTGGGGCCCGCAGTTCTGGCCTCCGGAGCTTGGCTCTCCCCCTATCCCAGCAAAAACAGTAAAGAGTTTGGGTGTAATCATTGACGCCGAACTCTCCCTCAAAGCCCAAGTTGGAGCGGTAGTTTCATCTTGCATGTACCAACTTCGTAGGATCCGCAAAGTCCGTCACCTTCTCCCCCCGCGGCACGTACTCAAACTGTCATCTCACTTGTGCTCTCCCGCTTGGACTTTTCTAACTCCATTTATCACGGTCTTCCACAATTTCTGCTACATCGCCTCCAAGTCGTCCAGAATCAAGCGGCCCGCTTGATCAATGGAACCCCCAGATGGCAATCAGCCAAGCCTTTGCTCCACAGCCTCCATTGGCTTCCAATAGACCAAAGGGCTGCTTTCAAGGTGGCATGCCTCACCTTCAAAGCCCTTCATTGCTCTGGCCCTGCGTTCCTCAAATCTCTCATTCGTCCTCACTGTCCAACATGCAACCTCCGATCAGCCCACCGTGATTTACTAGTCACTCCTAAAAACAAAACTAAGAAATTCGGCGGTCGCCGTTTCTCCCACCTAGCTCCTGCGATTTGGAATCTCCTTCCTCTTTCAATCAAATCCTCCTCTTCCCTTCTTAACTTCAGAAAATTATTAAAAACCCACCTTTTCCCCCCCTTAGCTAGGTTTCCGCCTCCTGCGCTCCCTCCTCACTCACTCTGTCTATCAGCGCCAGGAAGCTTCGGCGTCAGTGCGCTTTACAAATTGTACCTAAGATAAGATAAGTCATCAATCTGTCACTACTTCAGCCACTTATTATGTATGTCAGTAGCCATCAGTCCATTACTACTTCAGTCGCTTATTATGTATGTCCGCATTCATCAACCCGTCACTACTTCACTCACTTATTTTGAATGTCAGCAGCCATCAGTCTATGTCTACTTCAGCCACGTATAATGTATGTCACCAGCCATCAATCTGTCAGTACTTCAGCCACTTATTATGTATGTCAGTAGCCATCAGTCCGTTACTACTTCAGCCACTTATTATGTATGTCAGTAGCCATCAGTCCGTTACTACTTCAGCCACTTATTATATATATCAGTAGCCATCAGTCCGTTACTACTTCAGTCGCTTATGTATGTCAGTAGCCATCAGTCCGTTACTACTTCAGTCGCTTATTATGTATGTCCGCATCCATCAATCCGTCACTACTTCACCCACTTATTATGAATGTCAGCAGCCATCAGTCCATCTCTACTTCACCCACTTATTATTAATGTCAGCAGCCATCAGTCCATCTCTACTTCAGCCACGTATAATGTATGTCACCAGCCATCAATCTGTCACTACTTCAGCCACTTATTATGTATGTCAGTAGCCATCAGTCCGTTACTACTTCAGTCGCTTATTATGTATGTCCGCATCCATCAATCCGTCACTACTTTAGCCACTTATTATGTATGTCAGTAGCCATCAATCGGTCACTACTTCAGCCACTTATTATGTATGTCAGTAGCCATCAGTCCGTTACTACTTCAGTCACTTATTATGTATGTCTGCATCCATCAATCCGTCACTACTTCACCCACTTATTATGAATGTCAGCAGCCATCAGTCCATCTCTACTTCAGCCACGTATAATGTATGTCACCAGCCATCAATCTGTCATACTTCGGCCACTTATTATGTATGTCAGTAGCCATCAGTCCGTTACTACTTCAGTCGCTTATTATGTATGTCAGTAGCCATCAGTCCGTTACTACTTCAGTCGCTTATTATGTATGTCAGTAGCCATCAGTCCGTTACTACTTCAGCCGCTTATTATGTTTGTCTGCATCCATCAATCCGTCACTACTTCACCCACTTATTATGAATGTCAGCAGCCATCAGTCCATCTCTACTTCAGCCACGTATAATGTATGTCACCAGCCATCAATCTGTCATACTTCAGCCACTTATTATGTATGTCAGTAGCCATCAGTCCGTTACTACTTCAGTCGCTTATTATGTATGTCAGTAGCCATCAGTCCATTACTACTTCAGTCGCTTATTATGTATGTCAGTAGCCATCAGTCCGTTACTACTTCAGTCGCTTATTATGTATGTCTACATCCATCAATCTGTCACTACTTCACCCACTTATTATGAATGTCAGCAGCCATCAGTCCATCTCTACTTCAGCCACGTATAATGTATGTCACCAGCCATCAATCTGTCATACTTCAGCCACTTATTATGTATGTCAGTAGCCATCAGTCCGTTACTACTTCAGTCGCTTATTATGTATGTCAGTAGCCATCAGTCCGTTACTACTTCAGTCGCTTATTATGTATGTCAGTAGCCATCAGTCCGTTACTACTTCAGTCGCTTATTATGTATGTCTACATCCATCAATCCGTCACTACTTCACCCACTTATTATGTATGTCAGTAGCCATCAGTCCGTTACTACTTCAGTCGCTTATTATGTATGTCAGTAGCCATCAGTCCGTTACTACTTCAGTCGCTTATTATGTATGTCAGTAGCCATCAGTCCGTTACTACTTCAGTCGCTTATTATGTATATCCGCATCCATCAATCTGTCACTACTTCACCCACTTATTATGAATGTCAGCAGCCATCAGTCCATCTCTACTTCAGCCACATATAATGTATGTCACCAGCCATCAATCTGTCATACTTCAGCCACTTATTATGTATGTCAGTAGCCATCTGTCCGTAACTACTTCAGTGACTTATTATGTATGTCAGTAGCCATCAGTCCGTTACTACTTCAGTCGCTTATTATGTATGTCAGTAGCCATCAGTCCGTTACTACTTCAGTCGCTTATTATGTATGTCCGCATCCATCAATCTGTCACTACTTCACCCACTTATTATGAATGTCAGCAGCCATCAGTCCATCTCTACTTCAGCCACATATAATGTATGTCACCAGCCATCAATCTGTCATACTTCAGCCACTTATTATGTATGTCAGTAGCCATCTGTCCGTAACTACTTCATTCGCTTATTATGTATGTCTGCATCCATCAATCCGTCACTACTTCACCCATTTATTATGAATGTCAGCAGCCATCAGTCCATCTCTACTTCAGCCACATATAATGTATGTCACCAGCCATCAATCTGTCATACTTCAGCCACTTATTATGTATGTCAGTAGCCATCAGTCCGTTACTACTTCAGTCGCTTATTATGTATGTCAGTAGCCATCAGTCCATTACTACTTCAGTCGCTTATTATGTATGTCAGTAGCCATCAATCGGTCACTACTTCAGCCACTTATTATGTATGTCAGCAGCCTTCAGTCCGTTACTACTTCAGTTGCTTATTATGTATGTCAGTAGCCATCAGTCCGTTACTACTTCAGTCGCTTATTATGTATGTCCGCATCCATCAATCTGTCACTACTTCACCCACTTATTATGAATGTCAGCAGCCATCAGTCCATCTCTACTTCAGCCACGTATAATGTATGTCACCAGCCATCAATCTGTCATACTTCAGCCACTTATTATGTATGTCAGTAGCCATCTGTCCGTAACTACTTCAGTCGCTTATTATGTATGTCTGCATCCATCAATCCGTCACTACTTCACCCACTTATTATGTATGTCAGTAGCCATCAGTCCGTTACTACTTCAGTCGCTTATTATGTATGTCCGCATCCATCAATCTGTCACTACTTCACCCACTTATTATTAATGTCAGCAGCCATCAGTCCATCTCTACTTCAGCCACGTATAATGTATGTCACCAGCTATCAATCCGTCACTACTTCAGCCACTTATTATGTATGTCAGTAGCCATCAGTCCGTTACTACTTCAGTCGCTTATTATGTATGTCAGTAGCCATCAGTCCGTTACTACTTCAGTCGCTTATTATGTATGTCAGTAGCCATCAGTCCGTTACTACTTCAGTCGCTTATTATGTATGTCAGTAGCCATCAGTCCGTTACTACTTCAGTCGCTTATTATGTATGTCAGTAGCCATCAGTCCGTTACTACTTCAGTCGCTTATTATGTATGTCTACATCCATCAATCCGTCACTACTTCACCCACTTATTATGTATGTCAGTAGCCATCAGTCCGTTACTACTTCAGTCGCTTATTATGTATGTCAGTAGCCATCAATCGGTCACTACTTCAGCCACTTATTATGTATGTCAGTAGCCATCAGTCCGTTATTACTTCAGTCGCTTATTATGTATGTCAGTAGCCATCAATCGGTCAATACTTCAGCCACTTATTATGTATGTCAGCAGCCATCAGTCCGTTACTACTTCAGTCGCTTATTATGTATGTCAGTAGCCATCAGTCCGTTACTACTTCAGTCGCTTATTATGTATGTCCGCATCCATCAATCTGTCACTACTTCACCCACTTATTATGAATGTCAGCAGCCATCAGTCTATCTCTACTTCAGCCACGTATAATGTATGTCACCAGCCATCAATCTGTCATACTTCAGCCACTTATTATGTATGTCAGTAGCCATCAGTCCGTTACTACTTCAGTCGCTTATTATGTATGTCAGTAGCCATCAGTCCGTTACTACTTCAGTCGCTTATTATGTATGTCAGTAGCCATCAGTCCGTTACTACTTCAGTCGCTTATTATGTATGTCTACATCCATCAATCCGTCACTACTTCACCCACTTATTATGAATGTCAGCAGCCATCAGTCCATCTCTACTTCAGCCACATATAATGTATGTCACCAGCCATCAATCTGTCATACTTCAGCCACTTATTATGTATGTCAGTAGCCATCAGTCCGTTACTACTTCAGTCGCTTATTATGTATGTCAGTAGCCCTCAGTCCGTTACTACTTCAGTCGCTTATTATGTATGTCAGTAGCCATCAGTCCGTTACTACTTCAGTCGCTTATTATGTATGTCTACATCCATCAATCCGTCACTACTTCACCCACTTATTATGTATGTCAGTAGCCATCAGTCCGTTACTACTTCAGTCGCTTATTATGTATGTCAGTAGCCATCAGTCCGTTACTACTTCAGTCGCTTATTATGTATGTCAGTAGCCATCAGTCCGTTACTACTTCAGTCGCTTATTATGTATGTCAGTAGCCATCAGTCCGTTACTACTTCAGTTGCTTATTATGTATGTCTACATCCATCAATCTGTCACTACTTCACCCACTTATTATGAATGTCAGCAGCCATCGGTCCATCTCTACTTCAGCCACGTATAATGTATGTCACCATCCATCAATCTGTCATACTTCAGCCACTTATTATGTATGTCAGTAGCCATCTGTCCGTAACTACTTCAGTCGCTTATTATGTATGTCAGTAGCCATCAGTCCGTTACTACTTCAGTCGCTTATTATGTATGTCAGTAGCCATCAGTCCGTTACTACTTCAGTCGCTTATTATGTATGTCCGCATCCATCAATCTATCACTACTTCACCCACTTATTATGAATGTCAGCAGCCATCAGTCCATCTCTACTTCAGCCACATATAATGTATGTCACCAGCCATCACTCTGTCATACTTCAGCCACTTATTATGTATGTCAGTAGCCATCTGTCCGTAACTACTTCATTCGCTTATTATGTATGTCTGCATCCATCAATCCGTTACTACTTCACCCATTTATTATGAATGTCAGCAGCCATCAGTCCATCTCTACTTCAGCCACATATAATGTATGTCACCAGCCCTCAATCTGTCATACTTCAGCCACTTATTATGTATGTCAGTAGCCATCAGTCCGTTACTACTTCAGTCGCTTATTATGTATGTCAGTAGCCATCAATCGGTCACTACTTCAGCCACTTATTATGTATGTCAGTAGCCATCAGTCCGTTATTACTTCAGTCGCTTATTATGTATGTCAGTAGCCATCAATCGGTCAATACTTCAGCCACTTATTATGTATGTCAGCAGCCATCAGTCCGTTACTACTTCAGTCGCTTATTATGTATGTCAGTAGCCATCAGTCCGTTACTACTTCAGTCGCTTATTATGTATGTCAGTAGCCATCAGTCCGTTACTACTTCAGTCGCTTATTATGTATGTCTACATGCATCAATCCGTCACTACTTCACCCACTTATTATGAATGTCAGCAGCCATCAGTCCATCTCTACTTCAGCCACATATAATGTATGTCACCAGCCATCAATCTGTCATACTTCAGCCACTTATTATGTATGTCAGTAGCCATCAGTCCGTTACTACTTCAGTCGCTTATTATGTATGTCAGTAGCCATCAGTCCGTTACTACTTCAGTCGCTTATTATGTATGTCAGTAGCCATCAGTCCGTTACTACTTCAGTCGCTTATTATGTATGTCTACATCCATCAATCCGTCACTACTTCACCCACTTATTATGTATGTCAGTAGCCATCAGTCCGTTACTACTTCAGTCGCTTATTATGTATGTCAGTAGCCATCAGTCCGTTACTACTTCAGTCGCTTATTATGTATGTCAGTAGCCATCAGTCCGTTACTACTTCAGTTGCTTATTATGTATGTCTACATCCATCAATCTGTCACTACTTCACCCACTTATTATGAATGTCAGCAGCCATCGGTCCATCTCTACTTCAGCCACGTATAATGTATGTCACCATCCATCAATCTGTCATACTTCAGCCACTTATTATGTATGTCAGTAGCCATCTGTCCGTAACTACTTCAGTCGCTTATTATGTATGTCAGTAGCCATCAGTCCGTTACTACTTCAGTCGCTTATTATGTATGTCAGTAGCCATCAGTCCGTTACTACTTCAGTCGCTTATTATGTATGTCCGCATCCATCAATCTGTCACTACTTCACCCACTTATTATGAATGTCAGCAGCCATCAGTCCATCTCTACTTCAGCCACATATAATGTATGTCACCAGCCATCACTCTGTCATACTTCAGCCACTTATTATGTATGTCAGTAGCCATCTGTCCGTAACTACTTCATTCGCTTATTATGTATGTCTGCATCCATCAATCCGTCACTACTTCACCCATTTATTATGAATGTCAGCAGCCATCAGTCCATCTCTACTTCAGCCACATATAATGTATGTCACCAGCCCTCAATCTGTCATACTTCAGCCACTTATTATGTATGTCAGTAGCCATCAGTCCGTTACTACTTCAGTCGCTTATTATGTATGTCAGTAGCCATCAGTCCATTACTACTTCAGTCGCTTATCATGTATGTCCATTAAAGAAATGGGGTAACCCTAAACGGTACTGGACCTGGGTAACGTATTAGTATAAACAGACAGTGGTCCGAGACCTATTATTTTAAACGTGGAAAAATCACAATTAAATGAATCAGAGGGCGTATGTTATTTTAACCACCCAGGATCAATTGATGAAGAAAGATAGAGTATAGGCAACAGCGACAGACTCAAAAATGTATGCACAATATTTTAATCTATTGTCAGGAAACACAAATTGCAATATTTCAATCTATTGTCAAAGCAGAATTCACAATGTTAAATACTTTTTTACTTTTTTATGCATTGTCCCGTATTCAGAGCGTGCAGTAGAACAAAAAAAGGGGTGTCAAAGGCAAGTGAGCGTGATAAAGTGAACGGAAAAGAGTCACACAGGTTTAAGAAATAATATTCCAAGCAATTCACAAGAAACACCAGCCAGAGAAGGCCGGTACCGTGTAACCTGGCCACTTCAATTAGTCAACACAAATTCCTTAATTTTTTAGTAGACAAAGATGGCAAAATATGTCTGCACTATATCCACAAGGGTGATGCAGTTAGTGGTCCAGGTTGGTTAAATGAAATGTCGACGTTTCGACTCGACTAGCGGCCATGCGGTCGTTTTACTCCTGGGCCATGCGAGTCTTCTTCAGGACAGGTGGGGACGGGACAAAAGGGTTCCCTTTGGTGACCCCTACTAGGAGATAATGGTCATGGTTCCCACTCCACATATGCTCAGTCTTTAAGTGTCCGGAAAGGTTGTCCAAGTGGTCTCTGTGTTCTGGTTAGAATTTCCTATCCAGTAGGTGAACATGTGGCACTACATGTCTAAGTTACTGGTCCCAATCCTTGTTATTGGGTATTCATAAAATCAGGCACCTCCTCAAGAATTAATCAAAAGCCTGAAAAAAGTCTCAGGTAGAGGTCGGAGGGTAGTTTGCAGAATCAGGGCCTCCGAGAGGACAGAACCCCGGAAAGTGGGGTCGATTTAAACGTATGCTGGTTCGGGCCTCGCATTGAGGTCTGCGAGCGTTTTAAGGAGGAAGCGCGTCTCTCCAGGGTCTCGACGGCAATTGCAATCTGTCACTACTTCACCCACTTATTATGAATGTCAGCAGCCATCAGTCCATCTCTACTTCAGCCACGTATAATGTATGTCACCATCCATCAATCTGTCATACTTCAGCCACTTATTATGTATGTCAGTAGCCATCTGTCTGTAACTACTTCAGTCGCTTATTATGTATGTCAGTAGCCATCAGTCCGTTACTACTTCAGTCGCTTATTATGTATGTCAGTAGCCATCAGTCCGTTACTACTGAAGGACTGGGTTCTTTAAGACCCAGCGGTGCCAGGGCACAACACCTGAAACCTTCGTGGGTAACCTGCTCCGGCGTACGAATGACAGAGACACGGGACACTTCCTTCGGCGTCAAAGATTCAAGGTTTATTTACTGCAGGGAACACAGAAGTCACGACAAGTACAACACGTGCAACTTGGGGAGACTGCTTCAAATTGGTTCTGTGGATCGCTCCTTTTATACAGTTTTTACCCATAGGACAACATGGTACACAAAAGTTTACAACCCGGTTCCCATAATTATCCCCCAGAGGGGTCGCTTTGGTCACTTTGATACACACAAGGTCCGGAACATAAGTGCGGAAACATTTGGCGGTTCCCAACTGTAAAAACCCATCTTCCCAACATTAGTGCATTCCAATCGGCAGTAAAACAGATCGAAATAGGAACAAAGACAGGTGCAGAGGAAGACGGAGACAGTGGGGAGATCGGAAAGGGTGTAAAAGGGGAGGTATCGGAAAACACGAGATACAGGCATCAAAGGGACGTGCCTAATGAGATGCACGGCTGAGACAATAAACTGGCACGGCAAGATGAGCCTCGAGCGGGGCCATCTGCCTTACAGTATCATCCCCCTCGTCATAAAGACACTTACAAAGGACATGTGTCTTCCGCAAATATCTTGGGAGTCCCAGGGTCGCGAAGCGGACATCGTCCGTTCGCTGGCTATTTGAGGGCAAGAGACAAAATGGATGCCGTATCTAAGATGGAACCCGTGGGTACAGACGAAAAACCCACATAACAAACGAACGGTTTAAGTTAGCACAGCGAAACTGCGCACACTTACTAAACTCGTCATTTGCGGTTCATAGATACCAGACTCGACCATATTTGTGCGAGTCGAAAACACCACTTACAATTGTCACGGAACCTCAGACGCTCCTTTTGCCCTCATGTAGGCAAGCACTAGTCTGAATCATATTCGATATTCATCAGACCATCGAGATGTTGCTGTAGCATAGCTCTGTCCAACCGAGTCCCCTTGGTAACAGGTGGCTGTCTCATACACGTTGTAGCACAGAGGCCACATAAGGCAGGACCGCACTGCACACAAAGGCAACACGTGAACAGGAACACCACAACAACTCCGATGATCATCAGAATCTTCCAACCCCAAGTCGACATTAGGCCCCAAAACCACCCAAGTAGCCTCCAATCCCCTACATCCACGTGTATGGATTCGGAGATCTTATGCAACTTCGAGATGGCTTGATAGACAGTCGGAGCGTTATCAGGAATGAAAATACAGCAGCTCGAATGGATCACCTTACATACCCCACCTCGATCTGCTAAGATCACGTCTAAAACCATACGGTTTTGTAACGTCATAAGACTATCCGCCTGAAGTTCAGTGGTGATATTACCAAGGGCACTGGCAGTAATATTAGCTGTCGATTCTACCACTCGAGTCAACTGTCTCAGGTTCCTACTGTTAACCATAGGTCCCCAAAACGGGAGGAAACCCTTGAAAAAGTCTCCTGCCTCTTGACTGGCAGTATCCTCTTCGCTAATTACGCCTCTCACAACTCTAGTCTTGTGATAATCTGCATCTACAGTGAACGTCGGAGGCAACAAATTTGCGATGAAGCATGAGCCCATGAAGTCAGAGGGCAACCATGCATATGCACGATCATGACAGATAAAGTATGTACCCTTGGCGGCCAGGAACACAGGGGACGAAACCATCGGCAGAATGTAATTTTCAGTGCAAGCACTCTCTCCAAGTCGGGCTTTCGATCTTCGGCCACGACCTATGAGACAAAAATTATCAATGTGGGGTACGACCCATATCGGAGGCGAGCTTTTAAGCTGCTTTTCACTAGTGAACACACTATATTCGCCTCTACTTAGGACCCTATATGCTTGTACCTCTTCTTTGGGAATAAGCGAGGGATCATAGATATCGCTATCTAAATCCTCTATTGCTATAGACAAAGGTTTTTGATACGAGGTAGGACCAGAGTAGGGAGAACGTGGTTCTCGAATGGGGTGGAAACCCAGTGCGCTTCGAAACATTGTCTGAAATGCTCGAGCAGACCCTTGGGAACTATACGGTAACACCAGATATGGAATTCCCTTATCCGTAGTATGTGGCATCAACCCACACACCCAACAATTAGTAGTGTTAACCACTAACTGATGCTGATGGAGGAGCTGAATAAAGGAACTATTGCGGAATTCTGCACGTCTAGCCTGCTCGTGTTCGGGTAAGATATGAAAAGAGTGAGGAGAAGCAGTGGAGGTAAGTTTAGGGTCAGGGGTAGGAGTAGGTGTAGCAGAAGGTAAGAAGTAAAACATCGTGTAATACACCCCACCCGCCAATAATGCAGAAACAGTCAAAAACAATACGAATATTTGGAATATAAAACATTTGGTACGACTGAGTTGCTGCAGCTTGAATCTATGAGCCTGAGCTCCTTCCAAATCCTTCAGCTTCGAGAATGCCATTCCCTATGACCGTCCGCAACGTTTCTTGACGCACTTCGTTCTGTGTAGCAATAGTCAATCCCTAGGAGTTCCCAGGAACCGACGGTCTTTAACCTAGCGTCAAGACCTACTAACCAGAAGGAAGTACGCGCGCGGCCCTACGGCCTTTACTTCACAAGTGTATATGCAAAAACAATGTCTCTCAGCTGTGGAAGCAAAAAGTGTAAGGAACGAAGCTCAATGAATATGTACAAGATAATTACAATGGTACGAATGTTCAAACTGATCGTGGAAAACGGAATAATGCAATTATCAAGGGACAGAACAGGATCTTTTATTAGTCTCTGGTGCTAGATCACAAAAAGTATCGGGTTTTCCCAGGACGTGTCTGTTCGTCAAACAAAGGATCCGTTGAAGGGACAACGTCCTGTTGATCAGCTGAATGTTCTGGTCTTGAGTCTTTTGCTGACAAATGTTCAACAGTGTCTCTCTGCTGCACTGAGGATTCTCCGACAGGTTGTGCGTCACTGAAAGGTACAAACGCCGGCAAACCTTCGGTTCCGGTTGATGCAATGCCTTTCCTCACCCACGAGTCTGCTGGCAACGGGATAGGGACTTTCTTCGTGTGGGTGGCGTGCACCCAATTCTTCCGCCCCTCAAGACGAACTGCAGTTCTCGTGGCAAGGAGGACCTGGTAGGGTCCAGTAAACCTCGGGTCCAAGTTGTTCTTGCGCGAAAAGTTCAGCGTCACCACCCAATCTCCGGGCTGGAGCTGGTGGCCTGGACCCTCCGTCTGCGTCGACAATGCTTCGTGAACCTGTTGGTGAATTAACCTCAGTTTAGCAGTCAAGTCATGAAGATAATCGATCAACATTGGATACTCAAGATCACGAAAAATACCTGGCCTAGGAACCCCCCAAACATTCGCAGGACGACCGAACACTATTTCATAGGGACTAAGCCCTACTCGGGAGTGTACAGTCGCCCTAGTTGACAGTAATGCTAAGGGTAAAGCGTCAGGCCTCGAAAGACCAGTCGTAGCCTGAATCTTTGCTAGTTTTAGTTTAAGGGTGCCGTTATACCCTTCAACCAAACCAGCTGACTGGGGATGGTTGGCACTATGGAATTTCTGATTAATTCCAAGGCCCTTGCATACACTCTTCATCACACTCCCCACAAACTGACTTCCGTTATCTGACCACACGATTCTAGGCATTCCATACCGAGGAAAATATTCCTTCAGTAGGATTTTCGCAGTAGACAAAGCAGTATTGTCTTTGAGAGGATAGGCCTCGATCCATCGGGAGAATGCGCAAACCACAACTAAAACGTATTTCAGGTTATTGCATCTCTCCATATGGATGAAGTCCAATTGAATCACTTCAAAGGGACATGAAGGGGGAGCAAAACTGCCAGGAGGAGTTGGGGTTCCCTTGCCAGGATTGTACATCATACACACCATACAGTTCTTAACCAAGCGTTCAGCACATTTCGTGATACCATCATTCTTCCACACAGGGGACAGCAACTTACAAATACCTTTCGCGCTAATATGTGCTAACCCATGCGCCATTGTCACAACGGCCAGCACATACGCATCCGGTAACATCCATCTTTTTTGATCCGACAAATCAATCCAACAACCATTCGCATCCAACTTTCCCGTACTTTCTTTCCACTTCGTCTTTTCAGTCTCGGTGGCCTCATTCTGAATTGCCTTCACACTCTCAATAGTGTCTTCACACATGCTCGACTCTGTAGGCCACCTAACCGAACTCGTCACATACATTCGAGTGCTAAGGTTCCGGGCAGTCTCCTTAGCAGTCTCATCCGCAAATGCATTACCTCGACCCACATCATCCGTCACCTTACAATGCGCACTACATTTGACAATCGCCACTTGCTTAGGCAACGTAAGTGCATCCAAAAGATCATTCACAAGCTGGCCATGCTGAATCTTCGTACCATGCGATGTTAGAAAACCTCTCTCTCTCCACAAACGTCCAAAACTATAGGCGACGCCAAATGCATATTGGCTGTCGGTAAACACATTCACACGTTTCCCTTTCGCTAACACACACGCTCTAGTAAGAGCGATCAGCTCTGCAGCTTGGGCAGAGTTCTGATTTAATCTTGCAGTCTCAACAACAGTATTCAACGTTACAACAGCATAAGCAGTAGTCACATCACCATTCGGCAACTTGAAACATGAACCATCCACATACAGTGTACCATCTGGTTCTTCCAATGGGGTGTTTTTAAGGTCCACTCGACCTTTTGTCTCCTCCTCTGTCCTCAAATAACAATCGTGTTCTGTTATTTCATCTGACTCTGAGCTAATTGGTAACAAAGTTGCCGGGTTCAGAACATTACAACGTTTTATTTGAATGTGGCTTGCCAACAGCGTCAACTCGTAACCAGACAACCTCGCACTCGTCAAGTGCTGAGTTTTCGTACGATTCAAAAGAGTATCCACTGCATGCGGAACCATCACCGTAAGCATATTATCCATGACCAATCCTGCTGATTGTCGGATGGAGACCGCGGCTGCTGCTGTTGCTCGTAAACAACTCGGCAATGCTCTAGCTACCGGGTCCAAGGTCGAGGAAAAATATGCACATGGACGTTGCTTACCACCAAAAGGTTGCGTTAAGACACTCAACGCACAACCTTCTCTCTCGTGAACATATAATGTAAACGGCTTGCTGTAGTCAGGAGTACCTAACACAGGAGCCGAACACAATGAATCACGTAATTCAGAAAAACTTTTCTGACATTCTTCCGTCCATGGTAAAGGAGTCGAAACATCCTTGCACGTAAGAGCCACTAATGGTTTCGCTAGCAATGAAAAATTTGGAATCCATTGCCTGCAGTACGACGTGATACCTAAAAAGGCACGCACATCTCTTTGGGTTGTTGGCACAGCCATTCGCGCAATTGCTGCAATTCTCTCTGGGGTCAACCGTCTTCCCTCCTTTGACAATAAGTGACCTAGATAGGTTACTTCTTGACAACAATATTGGAGTTTAGAAGGTGACACCTTGTGATTTAACTCGCAGAGATGTTGCAGCAGCGACACCGTAGCAATTTTGCAAATGTCCTGAGTATCTGCAGCTACCAATAGGTCATCGACGTATTGGATTAAGGCCGCACCGGCCGGCAACCTAAACGCATCCAGTTGACCCTTCAAGGCTTGACTGTAAATCGATGGACTTTCACAGTAGCCCTGAGGAGCGCGTTTAAACCGGAAGCTGCGTCCACCAAGAGAGAAACCGAAAAGGTCTCTGCTCTCTTCTGCAATCGGGATGCTGAAGAACGCATTCTTCAAGTCAATCACCGAAAACCACGATGCAGAAGCTGGAATCAGAGTCAGTAGCGCCGTGATGTCAGGCACAACGGGGAACTGAGGAATCACAATTTTATTCACCTCCCGTAAATCGATAACAAAACGATAAACAGGTGGTTTCGAAGGATCAGTACGTTTTAGAATGGGCAGTACAGGACTATTGCACACGTTTCCCCGTGTTTCCTCAATAACGTCTTTCTCGATCAAATCATAGATGATCGCTAACAGTGCTCGTTCACCATCAAGAGAGATACGATATTGGGGAATACGTGGCAACCGCACATTAGATTTCAACTGAACAACATAAGGTGAGATATCAAGTAGGCCCACATCGTTGGGACCTGTTGCCCACAAAGACGCAGGAAGAGAACTCAATTCCGGTGGAAGCTTATCGAGAGACAAGTACATGGGAGAGACAACCCTCTCTCCCAACGTAAGCTTTACACCCGCAGGAGAACAATACAAAGTTGCATACAAACGTTTAAGCAAATCCAGGCCCAAAAGATTTTCACCACAACCCGTGGTCAAAATCAACGGAGCTACTAGCTCACGAGGTCCAATTGTAAGGGGCAAAGGGCGCGAAACTGGATTGCTAACAGGGGCGCCAGAGAATCCAACGGAAACATTTGTTAAGCCAGACAAAGGTGCGCCAGGGAGTTTCGAATGCTTAATGGAACTTTTCGCTGCACCAGTGTCCAACAGAAAAGGCTCAACGACGCCCGATGTAGCAACTGCGACGTAAGGCCATCTCTGATCAACCGGAACTGATACCACTCCCTCTCCTTGTCTATGGCTGTCCTAGTAATTACTGTCGTCAGTTCCCTGATCGACGTAATAATCGTCTACATTGTACTGCGCAGATCGTCCTTGCGACGATCCACGTTGATCAAAACAATTATCGGAATTTGATGAGTTATCTGAGCGATCGTTCTGAGCACCACGACCTCTACCACGTGGTGCCTGCTGCGAACCACCACGACCTCCTCTAGATGAGTTACCACTATTACGTTCATTTAAAACAGGACAATTGAATTTAATGTGACCCTCTTGTCTACAATAAGCACATTGATTGTACCCCAACGAGGATCTTTGGGAAGAGGAGTCATTACGAAATTGTGGTCGGTTCGATTGCGGCTGCGATCTATTTTGTTGCGAATTATTCTGATTTGAACGTGGAGGATACGCTTGCTGAAGCAACACTTTAGTTTTAAGCTCTTTCGTCTTTTTATCAGCACGGTCGTTCTCTTCTTTCTCTCTGTTCTCATAATATTGCGCTGTAGCCAAGATCTGAGCCGAAGTAGAAACGGCCCACGCACTTTCAGAATTTTTCAATTTATTGCTCAAATCGGGCAATAAGTTCGAAACAAATTTATCCACGAACAACCTCTGACCACCCTCAGTGCTCATATCCTGACCACTATGGTCGATGAATGCCTCCTCGAACCTCGTAAAGAAGTCGGAGACACTTTCGTCCTTCTTCTGCTTACAAGCTGACAATTTGTCCCAATTTACCCTCATAGCTGGCATAAGAGTTTTCATTAACGTGATTATTCTTTGAGGAAGATCAGCAATCAGCTGCTCGGGTTTAGCACCACCAACTTGTCGAGCATCCGCCGCTACAAGGGCAGCCCAAGCACCACCTAATTCATTCGGATGGTTTTCCTGACGCATCTTAGCCCATACCGGTTGCGGTACAACATTGCCAAACAGCATGTCAATGTCGGCAAGATTCATTATCGTAGCATCTACGAGCTGCGATAATTCTTTGTAATACCCTGCAGGATTCTTGCGAGGGTCAGGCAAAGATTGCTTCACCTGTAACACTTCTGATCTTTTCCATGGGAGATGTATCCATACTCTCTGGAAGAATGGCGGGATCGGGGGGTTTGCCCCAGGATTACCTGGCATCCACACTGGTGGAACTTCCCGCATAGGAAACTGACCAGACTCATCTGGCTGTCTTTCAATATCCTCAACAAACAAGGCTTGAGGTATAGGAGTGGGACGAAAAGATAGCAACCGTTCAACAGCACGTCGAACATTGGTATCCACTATCAGTCCAGCTGAGAACTGGAGCTGTAGATCAGACAAAGCGGTAAGCACCTCGTCAGGTGCGTCGGCCGATATCTGATCGCGAAGGACCTTACACATTTCCTCGAACACAAATCTCTGGGTTGGTATATTGAACTGACAAAATGTGTCGAGTACAATACGTGGTGGATTTCTAAGGGGGTGCGTCATCCAACCCATCGCCATATTGTATAGCGAAGCACGTTCCCTATTACCAGGAAGCTGACTACGTCTCTGAGGACCATCGGAACCAGCGGACCCAAGAACAGGTCCGAGCGAATGAAAGAAACTAGCCGCAAGAGGAGAATTACGACTATGAGTAGAGGGAGAAGTATAGGACACAGGACTAACAAGTGAAGGGGTAGAGACAGAAACAACAGCAGTGGTTAACAGAGCAGAAGCAGTAGCGTGAGCAGGAGTATGTGGAAGCGGAGGAGCAGTAGGAATAGCAACAGACGAAGGAGCAGGAACAGTCGGAAGAACGGGTGCAGGTTGAGGAACAGGCAAAGGAAGAATAGGTGCAGGAACAGGTACAGGGGGAATCACAGGGACTGTGGTACCCTGTACGTACGGAGGTGGCGATTTCATAAGATAGGACATTAAAGGATCCTCAACTGACTCTTCCTTCTTTTCCGACTCCGTAGGCAAAGCAGGATAGCACTTATCGATAGTCATACGCTGTAATCTGTCAAACACTTCCTTTTCCTTAACCTCCTTATCATGCTGAAATTGCTCTGCTTTCTTTACAATGGTACCAGCACTATCTCTCTGATTTCGCTTAGTCTGTCTGATTTCTTTCTGTCGGGCTTCTTTACGCCACAACCGAAAGGCATCAAACATGGCCGGCCTTGACTTTTTCGCGAACAATTTAACCTCTAGGTTATCTAAGATCGGGGCCTCGAAGCTACCATGTGGTGGCCAGCGAAGGTCACCATCTTTCTTCGTGTATTTGATCCAGTATTCATTAAAAGTAATCGGGCCTAGCCCATGTTTACTGTACAGTTCATAAGTCAAAGTTCCAACCGGAGGTATCGGACACGAGTCCTCGAGTCGGGAATCCGCACCACAAGGTCTGAAACAACTGAACAAAGTACTACGACCAGGCATCTTGCACACTAGCCGAGTTTCACAAACTTCAAGGGTTACAGGATTTACCACGTCCCAGCAAAGAGCTAATACCCTCGGTTTTTGGCGGCTGCAGTCGTCAAATAACACAACAAAGTACGCTAGCAAAGTGTCACCGACAAAAACACTCACACAGCGTCAACAACAAAAACACTCGCTAAAGTGTCAACAACCAAGAACTCTGGGAGCGACCCACAAATACTTAACTCAAAGATCGATGGCGTCTCCAGGAAGGCCCGTCAATCGTCTCGCTATACCAAGGTCTACGCCAGGCGCCAAAACAGGTCTACAGTCAGGGCAGCAGTCCGTCGCAGCCGTCAGGAGGCGGGAATCTTCGCGGGAAAAGTCTTCGGGCCACTTGTTTCGACAACAGGATCGATGAAGCGGAGTGCACCTTCCCTCGGAGATTTCACACGAAGTTCCTCACGATCGTCGGGCTTGGACCCGTACCACTGATGCAGCCCCACGTTGGGCGCCAACTGAAGGACTGGGTTCTTTAAGACCCAGCGGTGCCAGGGCACAACACCTGAAACCTTCGTGGGTAACCTGCTCCGGCGTACGAATGACAGAGACACGGGACACTTCCTTCGGCGTCAAAGATTCAAGGTTTATTTACTGCAGGGAACACAGAAGTCACGACAAGTACAACACGTGCAACTTGGGGAGACTGCTTCAAATTGGTTCTGTGGATCGCTCCTTTTATACAGTTTTTACCCATAGGACAACATGGTACACAAAAGTTTACAACCCGGTTCCCATAATTATCTCCCAGAGGGGTCGCTTTGGTCACTTTGATACACACAAGGTCCGGAACATAAGTGCGGAAACATTTGGTGGTTCCCAACTGTAAAAACCCATCTTCCCAACATTAGTGCATTCCAATCTGCAGTAAAACAGATCGAAATAGGAACAAAGACAGGTGCAGAGGAAGACGGAGACAGTGGGGAGATCGGAAAGGGTGTAAAAGGGGAGGTATCGGAAAACACGAGATACAGGCATCAAAGGGACGTGCCTAATGAGATGCACGGCTGAGACAATAAACCGGCACGGCAAGATGAGCCTCGAGCGGGGCCATCTGCCTTACAGTATCATCCCCCTCGTCATAAAGACACTTACAAAGGACATGTGTCTTCCGCAAATATCTTGGGAGTCCCAGGGTCGCGAAGCGGACATCGTCCGTTCGCTGGCTACTTGAGGGCAAGAGACAAAATGGATGCCGTATCTAAGATGGAACCCGTGGGTACAGACGAAAAACCCACATAACAAACGAACGGTTTAAGTTAGCACAGCGAAACTGCGCACACTTACTAAACTCGTTATTTGCGGTTCATAGATACCAGACTCGACCATATTCGTGCGAGTCGAAAACACCACTTACAATTGTCACGGAACCTCACTACTTCAGTCACTTATTATGTATGTCAGTAGCCATCAGTCCGTTACTACTTCAGTCGCTTATTATGTATTTCAGTAGCCATCAGTCCGTTACTACTTCAGTCGCTTATTATGTATGTCTACATCCATCAATCTGTCACTACTTCACCCACTTATTATGAATGTCAGCAGCCATCAGTCCATCTCTACTTCAGCCACGTATAATGTATGTCACCATCCATCAATCTGTCATACTTCAGCCACTTATTATGTATGTCAGTAGCCATCTGTCCGTAACTACTTCAGTCGCTTATTATGTATGTCAGTAGCCATCAGTCCGTTACTACTTCAGTCGCTTATTATGTATGTCAGTAGCCATCAGTCCGTTACTACTTCAGTCGCTTATTATGTATGTCCGCATCCATCAATCTGTCACTACTTCACCCACTTATTATGAATGTCAGCAGCCATCAGTCCATCTCTACTTCAGCCACGTATAATGTATGTCACCAGCCATCAATCTGTCATACTTCAGCCACTTATTATGTATGTCAGTAGCCATCAGTCCGTTACTACTTCAGTCGTTTATTATGTATGTCAGTAGCCATCAGTCCGTTACTACTTCAGTCGCTTATTATGTATGTCAGTAGCCATCAGTCCGTTACTACTTCAGTCGCTTATTATGTATGTCCGCATTCATCAATCTGTCACTACTTCAGCCACTCATTATGTATGTCAGTAGCCATTAGTCCATCTCTACTTCAGCCACCTATAATGTATGTCACCAGCCATCAATCTGTCATACTTCAGCCACTTATTATGTATGTCAGTAGCCATCAGTCCGTTACTACTTCAGTCGCTTATTATGTATGTCAGTAGCCATCAGCCCGTTACTACTTCAGTCGCTTATTATGTATGTCAGTAGCCATCAGTCCGTTACTACTTCAGTCGCTTATTATGTATGTCCGCATTCATCAATCTGTCACTACTTCAGCCACTCATTATGTATGTCAGTAGCCATCAGTCCATCTCTACTTCAGCCACGTATAATGTATGTCACCAGCCATCAATCTGTCATACTTCAGCCACTTATTATGTATGTCAGTAGCCATCAGTCCATCTCTACTTCAGCCACGTATAATGTATGTCATCAGCCATCAATCTGTCATACTTCAGCCACTTATTATGTATGTCAGTAGCCATCAGTCCGTTACTACTTCAGTCGCTTATTATGTATGTCATTAGCCATCAGTCCTTAACTGCTTCAGTCACTTATGTATGTCAGTAGCCA
This sequence comes from Lissotriton vulgaris, assembly GCF_964263255.1. Lineage (NCBI taxonomy): Eukaryota > Metazoa > Chordata > Amphibia > Caudata > Salamandridae > Lissotriton > Lissotriton vulgaris. The sequence goes on from NC_141695.1 coordinate 188,827,291, forward strand.
TCAATCGGTCACTACTTCAGCCACTTATTATGTATGTCAGTAGCCATCAGTCCATCTCTACTTCAGCCACGTATAATGTATGTCACCAGCCATCAATCTGTCATACTTCAGCCACTTATTATGTATGTCAGTAGCCATCAGTCCATCTCTACTTCAGCCACGTATAATGTATGTCACCAGCCATCAATCTGTCATACTTCAGCCACTTATTATGTATGTCAGTAGCCATCAGTCCGTTACTACTTCAGTCGCTTATTATGTATGTAATTAGCCATCAGTCTGTAACTACTTCAGCCACTTATGTATGTCAGTAGCCATCAGTCTGTAACTACTTCAGCCACTTATGTATGTCAGTAGCCATCAGTCCGTTACTACTTCAGTCGCTTATTATGTATGTCAGTAGCCATCAGTCCGTTACTACTTCAGTCGCTTATTATGTATGTCATTAGCCATCAGTCCGTTACTGCTTCAGTCACTTATGTATGTCAGTAGCCATCAGTCCGTTACTGCTTCAGTCACTTATTTATATCAGCAGCCATCTGCCTGTCACTACGTCAGTGACTTATTGTATATGTATTGTGTTTTAGAATGTGGGTAATGGAATGTGGGAGGGGTTCTTGTACAGCGGTCCATGTTAGGTAAGTACATTTATTACCAGTTCAATTATTTAAAATCTTTACAGTAATAAAAGCTCATAATATACAAAACCCCTCACCAAACACCCCCTTCCCTTGGTTACTTAAAACACACCAGACATACTAATGCCCCATTTCCTGGTAAACCCCTTCTTTGCCTACAAGCAAAGTGGTGCATTTTAGTTGCACTAACATTTCCTTAAAATCCATTAAAAAGTATGAAGTCTTTACCGTGGAGCGGGAGGTTAGTTTGTGTTGCACAAACCTTACCCAGAAACTCGTTAATAGTTCAATGAGTTCCAGTCCCTGGTTGGGTGTGGGAGACAGGAATTGCCAGGCAACTTTCTAGTATATGGGCACTCAGCCCCGTTTCGTTGTCTTCTTCGGGCAGGCTGTGCTGTGCTCATCCTTATGAGTCGGAGATAGTATGATATTTTCTCTTGCCATGTTGCAGTTGTCATTGCTCTGCTGCCCCTTTTGATAGTCCTATAGGCTCGGTATTTTGTTCTGAGTATTCCCACTGCTAAGCCCAGCTGCTGCCCTTGTTGTAGGGTTTTTGTTATCACTGTCCATCAATTTGGTTTCATGCTCGGGCTGCAGTGGGTACTGGCAGATGTTTGTTCAAGATTGCTGCCTGCCCTAGATTCTGGAAGCTGTGACTAGGGCATCAAGTGCATTTCTGACTAGATGTGTGAATTTCAAAACTTTTGCGAGTAGACAAGCATTTGTTTCTGAGAAACACAAGTCCGAAGCCTCCTTGCAGGACCGTATGCCCTTGGCCCTAAAAATCAGGTGAAGCAGCCAATGGCGTTCACCAGCCAGTTTTGGGCAACAGCATGGTAGATGAAACCAGGATTCCTTGTGATAGTTGCATAACCAGCAAGAAACTGCCCCATCCTTTTGTGCCCATGTTGGGTTAAAGTTCGAAATCCTGAGGGCAATGAGCAACGCTTGTGCTGAAAGTGCTTTTGTACATATTGTTGGGCTTTCCCCAGGATGTCCAGTGCTGTTGTGTTGATGGTATGGCGAAGTAAGGCACAATCCTTTTTCAAATGAGATGGACTGGACTTGCCGCTTCACTGCGTTTGAACAGGCGGAATGTGAGATCTCGTGTAAGGGCATACTCACTGCTTCTATTTTCAGGTTCCCTATTGCTTGACCCAACGTGGTGTGCTAGGGAGAATCCACTTCCCTGAAGATAATTTATCAGTGATATTTGAGAGTGTTATTGGGGGCCTTAAGGACCCAGTGTATTACTTAATTAGGTCCTCCTGTAACGCCAATTTTGGTATGTTCAGACCTAGTTCCAGCCGTAGCCTGATGTTCCTTACTTGTCTGTGCACCTACAGCACTGTCTTGTATGCTTTTGAATGAGCTGCCATTATGAATTTGCCTAAAGCTCCTGGGAAGGCCGGTGGCCATAATTAATGGCCGGAATACATTTTACCTTAAGGACTGTCAGCATTGGCTCTGCTGTTGACTTAGGCGCCTCAATGAGAGAATTATGCTGTTCCTTTTTGTGTTTGGTCGTTTTATGTGCGCGGCTGCAGTGGCCCTCTGTTAGCCAAACCCCAGTTTAATTATAAGCTGTTGTTGTCCTAATTCAATGGCCGCCCAGTACCCAGGAGGCTTGCTTTTTGTGAGGATATTTGCCAAATACTATTATTTTTGTCTTATTATCATTAACTAACAAGCTGTTTTCCTTATTGTACACTTCTAGGTTCTTTAAGGCTGTCTAAAGACCCACGCTGATATGGTCCATTACCACTGTGTCGTCAGCATACTGGAGGGTTGCGAGACTTACCCAGTCTCGGGGGCACTAAACCGACATCTTTCAGAGCATACCTCAGGTCTGCGGTGTAAAGATTAAATAATAGTGTAAAATGTACATTGATACTTGTATAGCGCACTACTCACCTAAAAGGGTCTCAAGGCGCTTGTATGAATACCGCTGTGGAACCCATCCTGGCTTTCCCTGTGAGGCGTCCACTCCTGGTGGAGGCCAGGCATCCTTAGCGTTGTGGGGGCCGTTGTGGAGATTAAGCAAGCTATTGCCCAGAGTTGCACTCCATGATTGGAATAGGCACCGAGGCGAGAATTATCAGGTCCGTGGAATTTTTGAGCCCAAGACCCACCGAGGCGGGGAATTGAACCCTGGTCCCAGGCTAGACCTCTGCATCAGGGTCTGCCACTCTAATCATTGAGCCACGCTTCTCCACTAGTGGGGCAAGGCCATAGCCCTGTTTGAAAAAATAACAGAAGAGGGACCCTGAGAACAACACCAGTTCTGGGGGAAACCCGTCCAGGGAAAAGCACAGAATAAAACGTGAGAGAAGTTTGCCACTCAATATTCAAGTAAACAGGTAATATACCCAAGAATATATATATCATTCACAGAGTTATTCATTTTTCAGTAATTTATTATAAAAAATATACACATATTGTCCATTTTTATATTAGTTTTTGTTTTTTGCATTAGTTTAAACAAACAATACATTTGTAAAGAAACACATTTCTACACATAATAAATAATCTCAAGATGGTATGTACAGAATAAGGAAGGGAAAAAGAGAGAGAAGCCCTGAGTCAGTGCTGTACAAAAAACAATATTATATATATCAGGAAAAAAATTATATATATCAGGATGGCAAATTAACAAATAAAGTGCAATGAAACAATACACAATATGGGATCTTCTCTCATGTTTTATGCTGCACAGCCCTGTTTGAGCCCGATGTTGGTTTTAACTCTTGATGTTACAAATGTGTGGCTTAGTTTGACAGCATTCTATGGGAGTGAGTTTGTGACTGAACCCACAAAAATCAAAGTGAGATCCCCAAAATGTAATAGTTTATTCCAACAAAAAACTTTTTAGATATTATAGTGGTAGAACTTGTCTCTTACTTTCCCTTGAGGAGACCACACCTTCTGCAGTACCACCCTCAACACACCTGTGGTGGTGAGCCTCAGCAAGGCCTACCAGTGCAAGGGATTCGCACTTCTCTGCACAGAGTCCTCAGACCAATAGGAAGAAGTTGGCACAGAAACTGGAATAGAAAATACAGAGTTTATTAAACCTCATGAGGTGGAACTACATTCACACAACACCCTTCGGTAATGTATGAAGTAGCACACTGAATGGAAGGAGCTTGGTCCTTTTATACCCACACAGGGGCTCAAATGAAGGTGGTACAAGTACAAAATGCTGGTTTTAGGTACATATAAGGTCATACAGAAAATGCACAGTCAACAAGTGGAAGGAGCCAACAGTTGCTATTTCTGGTGAACACATCCTGACAGTTACAGACTAACAGCAGCTGCATGGACAGCTGCAAGCTCAACTGAGCATGTGCGAAGGTGGAAGATGCTAAATATAGTTCGTCTCTAGGTAGATTTCAAGAGCAGTTAACAGAAAGGTAGGACAGAGCACATGGCGAGCACATGGTAGCACATGGCAAACAAAACGGCTGACAGAAAAACAAAATGGATTCCACAAAACGGGACAAGATAGTCTCTAAATGCAGGATGGCTTCTGCTAATGCTAACCTAATCGCTGCCAAATTACAACACACCTGCCACGCACCCTCTTAGTCACTTCACCACACGTCACCTGCTTCCTCCACACGGCTTCACTCTGACTGCACCACCTGCTTGTGAACATTCTACTTCACCAACCACCACCCCTTCGTTTGAGGGTCGTCTCCAACATCACTCAATGCACTAGCATTGTTCTAACTGTCAACTAGAAACACAGGGGCATATTACCAAGGGCTTGTATTGCCGCTTTCTTGGCGAGTTGTGCCGAGAAAGCGGCGATACTCCTAGAGCCCTATTACCAAGGGCACTTTAAAGCCTGGGCCGAGCCTACTTTGCATGTCGGCAAAAAACTATTATATTGACATGCAAAGTGGGCGTTCCCACGTCCAACCACATGTAAAATGTGGTTGGAGGTGGGAACACCCTATTCCAAGGCAGGCGTTGGGAGACAAAAACCTGCGATAAACTCATTTATCGCAGGTCTACCAACGCCTGCTCCGACCAGGCGTTAGGCATTGTTAACATGGGTGTGTGGATCATAAAGCTGAATCCACCCCCCCATATTATCAAGGCCCACATTAGCGCATGAAAACAACGTTTGTTTTGATGCGCTAATGTGCCATATCGCCGACTATCGCCGGATTTCTAATCGCCTGCCTGATGCGCATTGATAATTGCGTGCTAATTGGGCGATGAAATCCGGCATAGCCGGCGATACGGAGATGTGCGTTGTGCGTTTTGCAACGCACACCTCGGTAATATGTCCCACACTTCTTTCTTTCACCATTTATATTTTCTACCTGCACAGCATGCTTCGAGCCATTAATAACTTTAGTCTTAGGGAAAAAAATAGAATTTCCCTTCTTGACACCCAAGGATGTTAACCACATAATTCACTTGGAAGTGTACCTCCCTCATCTTTTCATCCTTGTCATATGTCAATTTGCTTTTAAGCTGAGCAATCTCCACCGTATCACGCACCTAACCCAAATCTGGTAGCCTGTCCTTACTATGCGTGTGTTCTAACAGCCAACTAGGACTTAACTTGCACGTTCTATACCTGCCTTTCAGTAATACAGATGGAGAAACTCCTATGATGGAGTATTGAGTATTGTGATACCTCATAATCTGTCTTGCACAACTACATTAACATTTTCCCCTTCTGTAATAGTCAACGGGATTGTCTCCTTTATCATTCCGTTTACCCTGTCCACCATTGCATTTCCTTGCGGACTATACAAGGCAACATTCGAATCTTTAACTTCAAAATATTAAAAAAATGTTTGTGAAGTATATGACTTAAACTGGACTCAATTGTCCGTGATTAAGACTTTAGGGACTCCCTCTCTGCAGAACAAGTCTTTCAACATCCCTATTACTGCATGTGTAGTGGATTGCCTTAAAAACGTACATTACACCCACATAGAGGAGTTATATACTCATACCAGGACATTTCTCCTCTGCGCATCGAGGTTATACATGGGGATAACAAAATCCAAACCCAATTTCCCCCAAGGGCCATCAGGAAATCTTAATGTATGAAGGGAGTATTACACAGCCTGATGGTTTTATCAGCTTTTTGACAACTAACACATCTGCCTACACGCACCTTCAGTTTGGCATCCATTCCAAGCCCCCAGTAATACATGTGCAAATGTTTTTTTGTGCCAGCCATGCCAAGATTACCTTGATAGGCAACATTAATCAATCTAGGTCTCAGTTCAAGTGGGGGAACAAATAACTTTATCTTAATATGGCATAATACTAGATAGTCAACTCATCTTTGACTTTATGAAAAGCAGAAGATCTTTACTCAAATACCCCCCTCAGGCCATCCTTTAATAATGTTTTTTTTAATTCTCTTTTGACGTTCATCTTGTTCAGAACATGCCTTCCACTCTTGTTTCTGACACCTCTCTCCAGCACTACCAATTCATCTAATAAAACCAACAAGGCACTCCACCTCCTCTGACTCCACATTATTTTGATTACTGTCAAAGGGATACCCAGATAGAAAATCTGTCTGGGAATTTCTACCACAAGGAATGTGTTTGCTTTCAAAGTCAAACTCAAACATTCTTGATAACAATCTTACCAAACTTGGGCTAACCTTATTGTGAGCATTGGCATATATCAGATAAACCAGAGGCTTATGATCAGATACAAAAAAAAATCGCCTTCCCCACAGAAATGTCTTAAAATGCTTGGTCGCCCAGACACACACTAACGCTTCCCTCTTACGGTCAAACACGGGGAGGGGACCTGCCCCCACATCAATTTAGGCAGGTCGATGGGGAAAGCAACAGTCAAACACGGGGAGGGGACCTGCCCACAGTGATTTTAGTAAATGGCCTCGGAGAGGTCCTTTATATTATAGAAATTGCCCTGAACCCAAGCAAATCATATGACAATTGGATATTATCAAAATTCATTTTCATTATGAATGGATGAATGGATATAAATAGTTTAGCATCATGATAAATAAATAAGCACCTTAGCAACAATTAAACCGTGGTTCTGACTCCATACTTGCATACCGTTAACACTCATACAAAAAACATTCACACATCATACAACACTAGACAGAGATGATTTTAGATGACAAGGGGACCAAAGATCAGATGTCCGGGTTGGTTCAGTGGGTTCCTAAATAGGAACAGACGCCAACGCGCGTTTCGGTGTGTGGCCCCGTCCGGGGCACCACCTTCATCAGGGCAAAGTGGGGTAAAGAAGGAGGAACCACAAGTGTACAAGAATTCTGTGTAAGGAAACATATTAAAAACATATATTTTAGAAAGCATACTTGCATGGGTTCAAGGCACAATAAGGCATAAATACGTAGATACTCATAAGGATAATGACAAACAGTTTGTCCAGTTTTGACTAGGCCCACAAACAACAATTAAACAGAGAGAGCAACACATCAATATATAGACATCTCAGATGAGAGAAAAAAACACTTTAACGCATAAATAGGAATATCAACAAGGGGCACCTCCAAAAGATAAGTACAGAATGTGGTTAGCCAGGAATGACAGTAGTGTTGTATTAAATATTACCTATTGGTGGCGAGAGAGGCTGGCGTATGATTAAAGAAGTAGGTGATAATTTGCTAGTACCAGGAAGTAATCGCATCGCCTTAGGGAGTATCTGTGATAGATGGAATCCTGTCCCCAAATATGCGTGGCGGTATCCGCCCCAAGGGGGGTGACACAAGGATAGATAAAAATGGATCCCTGAGGTGGAAGAAAAGGCACATCAGTATACTTATCTTACCGGGGGATAGTCTTGCCTAAGGGGAGAAAGGCAAGGTAAAGAATCGCAGTTTTTGAGGGAATACCTTCAGATCGAGGGGGGGATACCATAGATGACTTTAGATAAATGCTGACATCGTCTGCTACTGGTGCGCGATAAATAAACCTGAAACGGAGGAAACGGCGGCTTAATTAGGCGCAGACTACAAGTATAGTCCTGACTCGGCAAAAAAACACATAATGACAACATAGAATGTTATTCCGGGTGTACCTTTTAAATGGTGGAGTAAATGCCACGGTCGGATTCTGCTCAGTGCTGGGGCCGCCGGCTGGGAGTGTATGTTAGGCTAACCTACAACGAGAAAGATGGGTGGTTGAATGAAGGCTGGGCTGCAGGAAGCGCCAACTAAATGCAAACGTCAAGCAAGGAGACTTCCTACCAGGGAAGGTGTCCTTGGTTGATAAGTCAGTTCTGCCGTCAGATTATTCTCAGGCTTTGTAAAGTCCCTCCTGGGTGGAACCTAGAGGGCAATAAACGTGCATTACCAAAATGCGAGAAACGTGCAAAATGATAATTATAGGCAAGAACTGCAACTGCTCGATTTAGTCAGCAGAGTTGACATACCTGGTGCATTAGTAGGGGGCAGTCTCCAGTCGGCGGTCCGGATAGCACGCACGAGGACAGGCAATACGCACGGGGGTAGATCCGTCTATATATACAACAAACGGGCACCGTTATTGGATTCAGGTGTGGAGGCGCGGGAATCCTGGCGTCCAAGCAACATCGAAGACGGGTTAAAAGAGTTCTAATCCCTGCATTAAAATAGCGGCGGCCATCTTATAATGGGGACCCATCATTAAAGAACGAGGGTGAGAGATAGAATCTCACTGTGGGTAATGGGACGGTCACCCAGGGGCACGATAATCAGATTAAAGATGTTAATTCTAGCAGAATTCAGCTGTTAAGATAAAAAGGCGGTCAATAGGTGCGGCCGCGTCACGGATTACTATGGGTAGTAGCGGTGGTATGCTTAACCTCCGCTATATATGAAAATAAGGGCCCCCTGCGATATGTTAATCATGGGTGGACTAGGGAGGAGTTAAAAGCGGGGGGAAAAAAGAATAAAGGGGTAAAATAATTGGGAATTTTTGGAACTGTAAAGCGATTAGCAGATCAAGGGGGTACAATAAGGAAAAAGGGGGGCACAATATTTCCGAAATTTACAATAGGGCATTCGCCCATGGGCATTCCTCATTAAGGCCCTTATCCATGCTGTTGAGAAAAAAGATCCAAAAGACCTCACGTTTTTTTCTCAGCGATGTGGGATCAGTGCCTGCCGGGGTTTGAATCTTTTCCAATATGGACCATCTGAGGTCGATTTCGGAATGCCCCTTAGATATCCAATGCTCAACTAGAGGAGCTCCTCTTTTGCCAGTACGGATGTTTGATTTGTGCTCTCCGATGCGCAACCTGATCTCCCTTCCTGTTTCACCAACATATGGTGTTTTGCATGGGCATAAGATGATGTAAATACAGTTGGAGGACCTACAATTGGTCATTTTAGAGAGGTGGATGGTACGAGTAGGAGTCACAATCTCCTTTCCCACTATTGCATTCGGGCATGCCTGGCATTTACCGCATTTATGGTTGCCCGTCACTGGACCAGTCCCGGTGATGGAGCTCTGTGTTAGGGGTTCCGGTCCTCGCATTTTACCTCTCACTAAGTGATTTTTGAGGTTTTTATTGCGTTTAAATGCAAAAATGGGTTTAGGTAGCGCACTTTGGTCCTGGTTTAAGTTGAGCAAAAACCAGCTGGAGTTAATGGCTTGTCTTAGTTGGTTGTTGATGGTCGAATGTCGGGTGATACAGACAATTGATTCCCTGGGGTTGGGATCCCTAGGTTCGAACATGGCTTCCCGGTTATAATAACGGGCCCGTTTGAAGCTATCCTTAACCAGCCGGTAAGGGTAGCCCCGTTGCAGCAACTTCTCCTTAAGTATGTCTCCCTCAGTTAAGAAGTCTTTGATATCTGTGCAATTCCTTCTAATACGAAGGAATTGACTGAAGGGGATGTTGTCACGTTGGCAACGGGGGTGGTAACTTCCGTATTGGAGTATGGTGTTTCGGGCGGGCGGTTTGGTGAAAAGAGACACCGTGATCTCCTGGTTGCTGTGTTCAACCCATAGGTCCAAGAATTCAATCTTCTCTTGATTAAAATGGCTAGTGAACCTCAAATTAGGGTCCGCTAAATTGAGCCAGGCAATGTATTCAGTTAAGGTGATGTCATCCCCCTCCCAAATGAAGAAAACGTCGTCAATAAAACGAGACCAGGCTCGCACGTTCTCGTAGAATGGCGACATCTCGTTGTAGACATTGATGCGTTCGAATTCGCCCATGTACAGGCAGGCAATGCTGGGGGCACAAGCGGCCCCCATGCTTACTCCGCCCACCTGATGGTAAAAGTTGTTGTTGAATTCGAAATAGTTCTCCTTTAACACTATTTTTAGGCAGTCCATGATAAAGTTGGAATTTTGTATCTGGGGGTTGGATGTTAGGATGTCTTGCACTACCGATAGGGCTCCTTCCTGGGGGATGTTGGAGTAGAGGGACTCCACATCCAAAGTCACCAGGAGTTCCCGGTTGTGATGATATGGGGTTCCCTCAACCTTAGAAATGAAATGGCCGGTATCTTTGATAAAGGAGTCTAGGGCTCCTACCAGGGGTTGGAGAAATTGGTCAATATATTTTGATAAGGGCTCTAAGGCAGATCCTATCATAGATACAATGGGCCTTAGAGGTGGATCAAGTTGGTTTTTATGGGTTTTAGGGACCCCGTAAATGATCGGTATCCTGGTGAATGAGGGGGTAAGGAACTCGGCTTCCTGCTCACAAATGTCACCATTGATAACTCCTCTTTCGGTCATGTGCAGGATACGGCGTTTGAGGGCTGGTTCCGGGTTTCTGGTGATTTTTACATAGTATTCATGGGCGGACAGAAGGATGTTCATCTTCTCTATGTAGGTAGATGTGTCAAAAATAACGATGCCGGCTCACGGTGTGGAGAAGTGTGGCTCACGCTGTAGAGCAGGCAGACCCGGAAGCTGAGGTCAGACCTGGGACCAGGGTTCAATTCCTGACGCGGCAGGGTCTTGAGCTCAAATGTCCACGGACTCGATAATTCTCGCTTCGGTGCCTGCTCTAATCATAGGTTCTCACTCTGCAACTCTGGGCATTAAGCTTGCTTAATCTCCACAACGGCCCCCTGCGGCGGGATGCCTGGCTTTCACCTTGGGGATGCCCTGTAGGGGCTATCTCACAGGGAAAAGCCAGGACAGGTTCCCAAGGCAAGCGCCCGGAAACCTCCGGGTAGCTGTGCGCTCAATAAATGCAATAATAATAATCATAATATACCTGCGACCTATATATAGAACGGCATCTTGAAGCAAAAGTAATTGTGTGTTCTTTACCTTCTATCATCTGAGTAAGTACTGCCTCAAGTCCAACCCCACTTGCATCCACCGTCACAATGGACTGCTTATTGTCTTTGAAAGCATGCAAAGTGGCTGCTCCCACTATAAGCTTGTTCAAATTCTCAAATGCAGATTCTTCTGGCCTGTCCCATGCAAATTATTCCCTTTCCCTGAGTAACTTCCTAAGATGCTTTGTTTGGGGGGCAGAATAATTTATGAACCTTGAGTAATACTCACAAAGTCCGAGAAAATACCTTAATTGAACCCTGTTCTCAGGTCTAGGACTGTTGTAAATGGAATCCACAAATCCACCTTGGGTTGCATCCTTACTCCAGAAATGTGGTGCCCCAAATAATCTTAGCTTCTATCAGGAATTTATATTTTTCATTGTTAACTGTGAGGCCGTGTATCTCTAATGTGCTCAACACATCATTCAACATAGACAAATGCTCATTGGTGTCTTTTGTGAAATCAAAATGTCATCCTGGTATGCCAAGACATTTTTGATTTAGCAAAACAATCTGAACATCAGTTTCTGAAACACTGAGGCTCCATAAGCCAGGTCAAATGGCATTTGTAAAAATCTGAAGGCTTTGAAAGGTGTGTCGAAGGCTGTTAAAGACATCATTTTTTTTGGCAAACCCCACCTGATGATATGCAGATCTTAAGTCTAGACAAGAAAACATTTTAGCACCCCCTCCCCCCAACTGAGCCAGCATCTCCTGAATTTTAGGGCACAGGAAATAGTCAATCTGAATGATCCTATTCAGTGATCTCAGGACTATACAAAGTCTGATGTCTTCCATTTTCTTTTTGGTTACTACAATAGCTGAACCCCATTTTGAGGATTCAATAGGCTCTATGACCTTGTCCATGCATAGCTTATCCAGATGATGTTTCAGTTGGGTACGAGCCCTTAATGGTACATTACTGAACTTATTAACTATAGGTACTGCATCTTCTTTCAATATGATTTTGTGTGCATACCCACATACCACACCCAACTTGACATCAAACAAGGATTCATATTTGCTCAAAGCCTGGTGAAGATTTTGCAATGGTGACAGAATTTTGAGCACTGAAATAGGAAACAGGGTACCTGGTCTCAGCACCTTTCTAAACATGCCTTGGTCTTTTCACCCTAAAATAATATAACCTCTTTTTGCCATAATACTTTGGTGAAAATCTGTCTGTCTTTAAAATGCATGTTTTCAAAGAAATAGCCATTACGTCTCTATTGTGGCCCCCAAATGCAACAGTGCACACATCCGGTGGTAACAACTGTGTGGAACCCCACTCTTTGTAATACAGATAATCTGTTACTAAAGTAATTGGTGAACCTGAATCGACTGTGACTTGAACTTGTACATCACCAGTTGGAACTGTGCACAAAGGATCTCCTCACTCCTTTACATCTGATGCTGTATTCACAGTCTTAATCAACAATACTACATTGCAATTGCCTTGAATGGAGCATACTGCGGACTCCACGTGTTTATTTTGCTGCTCTAACATTCCCATCTTCGTGTGGTGTTTTTGAAACTGTTTATGGAAGGATTTTGTGTTGTATGTCTCTAGGTCTTTTGTGCTGTTTATGTAAGGGGGAGAATGTATTGTGTTTCAAATGAGGGTAACATAATGTGGGAGGGGTTCTTTTACATCATTCTATGGGAGTCCATTTGTAACTAACGCCAGGAGCTGATGGTAGGATTGCAAATTTTCAAAGAAATATCCCATCATGTCTCTATTGTGTCCCCCAAATGCAGTACACACATCCAGTGGTGACAACAGTGTGGAACCTCCCTCTTTGAATTATAGATCATCAGCTACGAAAGTAATTGGTGAAACTTAATCCACTGTGACTTGAACATGTACATCACCAATTTAAACTGTGCACAAAGGACATCCACACTCTTTTACCTCTGATGCTGTCTTTACAGTCCTAATTGAGAAGACTACTTTGCTGTTGCCTTGAATAGAGCATACTGCGGACTCCGCATCTTCATCTTGCTGCTCTAACATTCCAAACTTTGTGTTGTATTTTTGTAACTATTCGTTGAGGAATTTTGTGTTGGATGTCTCCAGGTCTTTTGTGCTGTATATGTAAGGGGGAGGATGAACTGTGTTTAGATTGTGGGTAATGGAATGTGAGTGGGTTCTGGTACAGCATTCCATGGGAGTCTGTTTGTGACTGACGCCATGAGTTGATGGTGGGATTTGCTGTTTGCACTGTCTGGCATACTAGAAATAAATCTACTTCATTCACGCCTGGGTCTATGTGTATTTTGTGCTGTTCTGGATACCCCATCAGAAAATATGTCAACAGCCAAACAGTCCTTGGGTACCTCATTCACTTATTGTGTGAGGTCAGCAGCCATCATTTAGTCACTACTTCAGCCACTTATCATGTATGTCAGCAAGCCATCAATCTCTCACTACTTCAGCAACTTGTTATGTTTTATGTATGTCAGCAGCCATCAGTCCTATTATTATGTATGTCAGCAGCCATTTGTCCATCAGTACTTCAGACTCTTATGGTATATGTCATCAGCAAGTAGTCCTTTGGGACTTCAATCACTTACTCTGTATATCCACAAATAGTCAGTCCTTCAATACATCAATCACTTACATATGCAAGCAGCCAGTTAGTCCTGCAGTCCTTCAATCACCAATGATATATGTCGCAGCCAGTCAGTCCTTCAGTACTTCAGCCGCTTATGTGTGTGTCAGCAGCTATCAGTCCATCGCTACTTCAGTCTCTTACTTTATATGTCAGGAGCCAATCAATCTAATGATATTTCAGTCACTTTTGCATGTCAACAGCAAGTGAGTTCATTGTATTTCAGTCACTTATTGGGAATGGCATCAGCCAACGAGTGGATTGGTATTTCAGTCACTTATTAGATATATGTCAGCGCCCAGTCAGTCTGTGGGTATTTCAGTCAATCTTTGCACTAGTGACTGCCGATCAGTCTTTCAGGCAGTCCTTTCACCACCATGTTAATTGATTTGACAGCTGCCCAGTCCATCAGCCTCAGTCAGTTGTTCCATATGTTTTTTAGCCACTGCATTCATCAACCAATTGATCCATCTGCCAACATGTGTATTGGGAGGAAGGGAAGAGAGGCGCTTATTAATATTTAAAGGGGTGGTGGGTGTGGCTCTGGTGATCTTCTGGCGTCACGTATTTTACGTATTCATTTTTGTTGAGTACAAATGTTCCTTTGGTCTCAACTGAGACTGAGGGTGAGGCCTACATGAATCATGGGGGTTTTGTTTCTTTACCCTTTCGAAGGTGATCCTGTATGCAGCAGTCAAGAGGTGCCTAGAAGTACCTCAACTTAGGCACCGAGGAGCTGAATGTGAAGCTGCCACTGAGGTACGCAGATTAGTATCTTCGAATGAGACCTGACGGACCGCTGTGAAATACAGGCTTTTAGGTTTTTCAGGAGGTAAGACCAGTGGACAACCTGAAAGCAATGCTGGGAAAAGCAGATAAACTGAAACTTGAGCCCTGCAAAAGCTGGACCCAGTGATAGTGTTTTTTGTAGAAACAGAGATGCAGTCGGTTCTTATAGGCCACAAACAGATCAATGGTTTGAGGACTATAAGTCAAGGGTTGTTCTCACTGAAGTTTTTCTAGAAGTGAAATGAAAAGGTAGATATACTACATTGGCTTGCTCAAGTCTGGATGATCCAAAGCCGTTGACTAAATAAACTTCGATATTGGGGGACTACATTTATTAATTTCCTTCAGAGATGGTAAAGACATATGTAGATCCCTGCATGATCTAAATTTATCAGAATTTATTTAAAAAAAGCTTATAATAGAAGACTAATGCCCACATGCATCAAAGTCAATTGCATTCGCAAACGGTGCGAATCGCAATTTTTGGCGGTTTGCGAATGCAATTGACTAATTTGGAATGCATCATGCATTTCGCAATTTTAGGAATTGCAACCATGTTGCGATTTCTAAAATTGCGATTGCATTTAAGAAATCGCCATTTCAGATTTCTTAAATGCAATGCATGATCATTTTGTAATTGCGAATTCGCAATTTGGAAGTGGTAAATTAGCATGAAGTTGAACTTCTAAGACCCAGGCTTTTGAAAGAGAAGGCGTTGGTGCCACCAAATGTGATTTCACAAAGTAGAATTCCATATTAACTTATTGGTACAATCCATGGACACTGCTGTTTCTGCAAAATTACATTTTTCATCAGTTCTTGGTCCTCCAACACTCATTGCATACCTCTTTTATACGAGGACTCCCCGCTCTATTTGGAAATGTACTCCTTCAAAGGCAGCGTAAGTACTGGCTACATACACTATGGACGGTGATGCTGCACCATACTCTCAGTCCCATTACAACAGAGATCTTGTTGATCTTTACATATAAGCACTTGGTCCTGGTGGTCAAAGCTGGCCTCAGTGCGTTCTCAGTGGTGAACTGCCTTCCATTTATTAGTGAATGCATCAAACCACTAGGCTTCTTCTCGGGCTAGAGTCTGAATCTTCAGGCACTCATTAACCCATTGACTGAAGGGGCACAGCAGCAGCTCGGACACCGGTGAGGCATCCTTCAACCCAGAGCATTGTTTCACAGTGTCATTCAAGCTCATGGTGCTGTCGCGACAGGGCTACAGAAAACCACTACTTGTAGGAATGTATAAACTGCACCAGGCTCATCGGAAACAGCTTTACACGGGGTCGGGTCTGGTGACTTATTAGACTAATGCCTACACTGTATGTGGCTGTGTTTGAGTCTATGGTCACAGGTTCGAATACAGGTGGGTTTTTCAGCCTTTTATCCTCCTGAGGTCGATAAAATGAGTACCATTGAGTTGGGTAACATTAAACATCTGTAATTCAGCGCCTAGCTGCCCGCAGGTGAATATGCGCTTTACAAATATACGTTATGAGCAGCGTTAAATGCAATGGCCAAGATGGCCATTGTCACAAGAAAGTTGGACCATACCTTTGCCATCATGGTCAAACTAAAATGGCTCCCCATTGAGGCTAGAAGTCTGTTAGCGGCCCTATAACACTGGCACAGCGGTGCACTTTAGCTCCACCTCCAATCTCTGCAATAAACTAGCCATCTCAGCGGCCAGCGCCATCAGAGCTCAGAATAACTCCTGCTCAAAATGCCTTCATCCAAAGTACCAACATTAAAGCAATTCTTCTCTGGGAGTGCTCCCAAAGGCCTGGAGCTCCATCCCTCCGGAGATCAGGACTTAATCTGCTTATAACTTATTTAAATGATGAATTAATAATGATTTTCTTCGGTGCCACCTCTCACTCTTTGGTATCTGTTCCTGTGTGATGTTCTCTGCACTCTGAAATATCTGCATGCTGTATTCAGTATTCATACTCAGATTATGTTTCAGTGTTTTCTTTTTCTTATTAACCCCTTGCATGCGGGGGTAATTCCCCCTCTGTGCTGGGGGTAGGAGGGGGGGTGCGCACAGCGCCCCCATGCTCATGACGAGCTCAGCTCGCCATGGGGCACAGTGCTCAGGTGTCCATGACGAGCTGAGCTTGTCCCGGCCCGCCCGTTTCAATAGAAGGTTCAGCACAGCAGGGGAATTATCCCGCGTGTGAGCTTTCCACGGGCCATGACGAGCTCAGCTCGTCATGAGCACCTGAGCACTGTGCCTCATGACCAGCTCAGCTTGTCATGAGCACCGAACGGGTTAAGATTTGGCTACCTAACGGGCAGAGCTGCCGACTTCGGTGCTGGTGAACCAGGTTTGTGTTTCGGCGTTGGCCCAACAGCATGTGATTCTGGACAAATCACTTACTCTCCCAGTGCCTACAAAAATGTGTCCTGGTGTAATGCAAGTAAAGCGCTCTGATACCATCGGGTAAAGTTTGTGTTATATAAAACACCAACAAAAAGAAAACATAATATGTACGGACTCCATTGATTTAACTGGTAACTTGCAATTTTTGTGGTGTATTGTATTATCTATTCTTTTTTTTTCATGTAGATTTGGATTATAAATTGTCTAGCTCCTGTAACCAGTAAGTGGTAACTTAGCCTTGAACGAAACTTTCAGTCACCCACTGAGCCTAGTCCGCACTATAAATAATCGCGAAGGAATAAATAAAATGGAGAATGATCGAGGTGCCTTACGCGTAGAGGCAGAATGTGTAATATCTGATTTGATGACTTTGCAAATGGTTGTTTGCAAATATTACATCGGCCAAGGACAGTAAAGCCCCTTGAGGGGCCTGCACATGATAGGCAAAGTATCTGATCAGAATGGAGTGAAAGAACATGTCTACTTTCAAGTCTATGAAAGAGCAGAACCTTGGTAGGGCACTTCCATATGTGCTGGTGGAAGGACTGAGTCAGTCTGTCTTTGAGGGTGGTAGTCAACCTACTGGGAGTCAAAGAAGCTAGACTGGTCCGAATGGGTGCATGATTAGAACTGTCTATTATGTTGATTTTGGGAGGTGCAGGAAGCATGGAAATGTGTATTTTACTGAATGAGTTATCAGCTGAAAGACGAATTTTCTTTGAAATGGGACACTTGCCAACCACTTCATTGCTTGAGGTGCTAAGCCAGTTTGAAAACTTGACATTTAGACTAAAGGAATGGATGGCTTGATGGAAAGGTACAGAGGATGTTGAGCAGCCAAGAGTCATTGGGAGACCCGAACTAAACAGAAAAGAGGTGTGCACGAATATCAATCAGTCAATCAATCAGTCATTTGTAAAGCGTTCTACATACCTTCAAGGGTCTCAAGGCGCTGGGGGGCGGGGTGCTACTGATCGAACAGCCAGGTCTTGAGCATCCTCCTGAAGGTCAGCAGGTCTTGGGTCAGTTGTAGGCTCAGTGGGAGGGTGTTCCATGTCTTGGCGGCGAGGTGGGAGGAGGATCTCCCGCCGGTGGTTGTTCTTCGGATGCGCGGGACGGTGGCGAGTGAGAGTGAGCGAATATCAGGTTCAGTGACACTGGGAAGAGCTGCGATCAGTGGTTCTGGTCCTTCAGCAGGCGGATTAACCTCAAAATCTCAAAGACTGGATTTGTGTGGCATTATTTGAGTCATAGATATCAGAGTCTGAACGGTGCCTCCTGAATAAGCAATCAACAATATTGATGGGTCAGAATATCGAGGACAGAATATCGAAAATAAAATATCAACCGATAAATAAGTCTATATTTTCTATACCAAACTCCACATTTATATACCTACACAGTACATAAGTCTTCAAGGTACTTAGATGTGGATTTAGTAATAGGACATCTAAACTTTCCTACATGTACCTGCCTTTTGTTCTTTTTTTCCCTCGATATTCTATCCTCATTATTGATATGCCACGATATTGTTGGTGTTGATATTCAGTAGTACGTAGAGTACGGTCCAGAATAAGCGTGGTGCACAGTCCTGGGATGTCGTCAAACCTCAGTAAAAGAGGAAGGTAGATAGATGTTCTACATCTGTACTATGACTAACACTTCTGTGGTGGAGTTACTTGTTTTAGTGATTTGGCCACCTAAATTGTCTTTTTCAGTACTGGTAATGACGGTATTGTAAAATCACCTTGCATGCCCTGCAATGCTTGGTAAAATTTGGGTAACACAAGGTAATACAAGTCGCTGCCTTACACCATCTGCCGTGGGAAAGCATTCCATGAGTTGAGCTTGGATGTTCCTACGCATCTACCCATAAATTTTGGTGCATTCGCAGAAATGTGTCAAAATGTTCCCAGGGGAGGCGTAACCAGGAGAAATATTTTTATTTCTCCTCATTGTTCCTCTTTCTAAGTGTTCCTGCACAAAAACAATCCTGCCTTCAACGCAGACATCCTTGCACCATGGCGTAAGAGTATCTCTGTTAGCACAAAAAAGGAGATTGTGCGTCAATGCAGGCAAGAGAGCAGGAATGCTCCAAATATTACAAAATATTGCGCATTCCTGGCCTCTCCCTTTCATGCAGCACAGCAAGTTGTCATGCCGTGCTGCGTGAATGATTGATAAATCTGGTCCTAGGTTTGGTTTTAGCCGTGGTCAGGGGCAGGAGTTGTAGAATTAATTTTTGAGTGTTTCCATATATCCAAAGAACATTGTGATTGTTAATGTCAAGGGTCTTGTTAGAATCCGTGAGCATGCAAATGTCCTTCTTGGCGGATGTACGTTGTTACCATGCGATGTATTACATCGCGGTACTTTACAACGCGTCTTTTACAAAGCAAGTCGTTACCACGACTTGCGCTGTAGGGGTGCTGGATTTAGGAATAGTTAAATTTACTATTCCAACACCAGCCTACGTACAGTAGGGAAGGTGTTGGAATAGTAAATCTACTATTCCTTAGCCAAGAGCGCCCTCCAGCGCAAGTCTTGGTTACGACTTGGTTACGACTTGCGTTGTAAAAGACGCGTCGTAACTGCACTGCGGGGCAACATCCGCGTTGTAAAGGATGTTCCCCCTTCTTGGCACTAGCCGTGTTCAACTTTCTCCAAACGCATTTGGTGGGACTATGGAGAAAAGAAGGGTTATTGGGTTAAAAAAGGAAAGGAATTGTAACACGGTCAGATCAGATTAGGAGGATAGTTTACTCAGTTTGAAGAGTGGTTAGCTGGACAAACAGAATATCTACAATATTGTCAGCATAGTGCGCAGGGGTATGAACCAACTGGTCAAGATGAAAATAGTTGAGATAATGAAAAAAGTTGGGCATACTGGTGAGTTAATGTTAATGTTCAGCCACAAATGAAGGTAACACAAATGACTACATCATTGCTAGAGGCTGTTGCCTTATTAGTGCAGTTAGGAAGTAGGACAAATGTGGGCTGGGAGTTGAAGACCAATCAAAAAGGTATGGGCGTTCTGACGAAGAAGGTACGGCAGCAAGAAGGGGTTTGACTGGTGAGGTGTTTGTGGTGGTAAGCAACAACATATGAATTGTTTCTTTAAATAAAACTACCATAAAAATCTCTCTGTCACAATGTAATATCCTGTACCGTTCAGGCGTCTCAGGGGTGTGTAGAGGACAGATGCCACATGGATACAAATCTCCCGAAAAAGAAACAAAACTGCCCCTGGCATTCCAGGAATGAGGGCGTCATGATGGGACCATTCCTAAAGATGGTTTCAGGGGAGCTGATCAGCTTGAGACTCACCAAGATGGAGTGGTGACTCTTTGTGCTTGATACAGGCTGAGCTGAGGAAGGCATGTCTGAGGTCGGCAGGTATGAAATTAGGGATGGCATTCAAGGCTGAGAAGCTTACCAGTGCAGACACAGGAAACGGAAACCCAGCTACACACACTGTGGTCATGAAAGTGACAAGTGGAGACGGGCTTGCCTCTGGTGCACCTTTGGACGCAGGCACCACAGTGGTGATGACGAAGAACATCTCATACTAGACCACAGGCTGAACACTTCCTATGCAGGAGGAGCTCATTGACTGCACAAGTACAAATAAATATGAATACAGAATCATCCTCGGTGTGGCGTAACGGGCAGAGCTGTCGACTTTGGAGCTAGGAAACCAGGTTTGTGTCTCGGCGTTGGCTCAACACCACTTACTCTCCCAGTGCCTATCAAAAATGAATGAGTCCTTGTGTAATGTCACTGGTGCTCATGTAAAGCGCTGCAATACCTTTAGGCCGAGTTTGCGCTATATAAAACTGCAAAAAAGAACGGAGCTGGAGCTGATGACGTGCACATCGGGACATATAATAGAGAACAAAAAAAAAATACAGGGAGCAAGAGCTGGACATTATTTGCCCAAAAGGGAAAAGAGACAGCAAACAAGTCCCAAAGGTACAAGGCTGATTAAAGACCAGCAAGGGTAAATTGTTAAAAGAAGGAGAAAGAAACTAAAAGAAGAGCTGCCATATGCAG
Source organism: Lissotriton vulgaris (assembly GCF_964263255.1). Classification (NCBI taxonomy): domain Eukaryota; kingdom Metazoa; phylum Chordata; class Amphibia; order Caudata; family Salamandridae; genus Lissotriton; species Lissotriton vulgaris. Next base: position 188,848,050 of record NC_141695.1, read on the forward strand.
CAGTGTGTTGGCAGTCCCCCGGGGGCACAGGGTCCGCTCCACTTCTGACCGGAAGCTCTTTTGTATCGACGAGACATTAAGTACACGGCGCGCAGTGTCATCCATTGAATCATTGGGTCACTGCTGCTGTCTGCTCCATGTTCTGAAATCTATGCTAGGAAGCGCAGTTATTATTGAGAGACGGTTTTCTTTGTCTTGTGTTGCTGCAAAATTAAAACATTTCAAATTCAGGACTGTGTGGATTCAGACAAAACATTACATGTGTATTTTTTTCCATAGCAATGTTTTTATTTATTGCAGAAAAGTTCGATTAAGACTGTATTGCAATGTTTTTATGTGATGTGTCAAGTCAGATTGCGATAGTGGCATCTCACTAGAAGTATAAAGCCAAAGCCTTATTCAATAAATATCATCTTTCTTTCGTTTTTAGGTCTCGCCTGTCGATGCGCATGCGCATCGAGCAAGCGAGACTATGGGGGCTTATCCACTCTTTATCCACTGCAAGGAATAGTGGCGATTCCTTGCAGTGCCCGTGACTTTTAAGCTCAATGCGCATGCGCATTGAGCTTAAAAGCGCGTGCACGTCCGTCTTGTTTTACCCGCTCCGCCCGCTCCCCTTCCCGCCGTGTCGCATTTCTCCTCCCCCTCCCCTCTCCTCCATCCGTCTTGTTTGTTTAATTTAACCCGCTCCGCCCCCTCCCCTTCCCGCCGTGTCGCATTTCTCCTCGCCCCTCCCCTCTCTTTCCCCCGTCTCGTTTGTTTAATTTAACCCGCTCCGCCCCCTCCCCTTCCTGCCGTGTCGCATTTCTCCTCCCCCCTCCCCTCTCTTCCCTCCGTCTCGTTTGTTTATTTTACCCGCTCCGCCCCCTCCCCTGCCCGCCGTGTCGCATTTTTTTTTATTCGAAGCCTAGTTCAGACTATCGAGGTTCCTGCCATTGTGCCGAGGACCGGAGCCGCACACCGTTGCAACCTCCACGAGACTCCTAAGAGGTAAGCCCTTATCATCATGCTGAGCGCACCCTTGTGCTCCCCATGCCTTCTACCTTTCAATGGTAAAGGATGGCACCGCTGACACAACCTACACCCTTTCCCACTCCCCAGCTCCAACAGCAAGAAACCGCTAATCAGCGAGGTTAAGCTGCCCTACCAGCCACTCCGAGCAAATACGAACCATGGAACCACTTCCAAGGACCGCACTGAGCGAAGAAAAGGTAATGCTCAACCCTTGGCTATTCACATTCTTTTCTGACGCCATATGCCCGGCAACCAGCCCTGACATTCATCACTTTCTTTCAAAAGGAATGACGCAGCGCTCTATACACCTTAATCATTCGGATTCAAGCAATATTTCGCTTGAACTAGGGTAAGGCAGTCCATTTACGAAGTTCCGCCCATTCGTTCACTTTACCCTGCCGCCTTGCAAACTTCTCTTCCCACGTCTCGCCACTAAATTAATTGACCCTCCGCACACACTCGATCACCCCCATAAATCCATTAGAACATAAGTATCACCTTCTTGAACACTTGTGAAAACACTTGCACAGTATACCTCGCCACGAATAACACAAAGCTAGCAGTTTTCCTGACATGCACAAGTGCTATCTAGGAGCACACATCCCACAGGTGGCACGAGTACCCGACTCCAACATTGTTCTAACTTATGTTGTCTACAAATATGGTGGCACTTGATCCCTACACCAGTTGTTGACATATTGAAATGCAACTATTACAGTAATTCTGACAGGTCGCTGTTGTCTGTTTTTCCTCCCCCCTTTTTCCTGTTCCTTATCCCAACAGGCTCCAACGATAGACACCAGGCAATTGTATTTAAATTAGTCCTGATGATGATCCCCCTTATCTAGGAGCTAGGGATCGAAACGTCGACTGTTCTAAAACAATGCCACAAACTGACCATTGAGTGACATTATTGTGGACATTGTTTGGCAAAGCTTGCTTTACTAGATTTCAAGTGCAAGCCACCGTGGCTCCAAAGTTATTGCCTGATATTTTGTATGTTTTGCACTACTTAGTAGTTCAGCTGTTTTGTAAATGAACAATTCTTGCCCCCTTTTGTTTTGAAAAAAAAAGTTTAGAATACAGTTATCTCGCACCGTCTTTAACTGAGTTCTTGCATTGCCTTACTTCTGGGGCACTTTAAAATAGAATTAATGGATGACTCCCAGGGTAGAAACTATATTCATTTTGCCTTCTGGTTTGATGAGCATTCTTTGCAGAGATGGCGTACTTACTCCTGCCTAGCGCCAATGTGACATGTCTGGGAGCACTATTTCGAATTACTGATTCGATTCCCTCTGTTCCAACCCAGCCTCACCTCCTTCGGAGGGCCCAACAAGTAGGGTTGAGTTTGACATAGTAAGGGGCCTTGTAAAGCTCCAGTACGCTTTATAGAAATATAATCTTCGCAGGGCCTGATACACTTTCTCTGACTGTCGCAACTATTCACCCATTTATCTATGCCCGCTGCATACTTCCTGTAAGACAACTGGAGTTCAGTTTTCGAGTGAATGCTGGGCTCACATTGGCAGGTGATCTTCCTCACTCTCACTCATCCTCACTCACCCTCAACCCCTCACCCTCACTCACCCTCACTCACCCTCACCCTCACCCTCACTCACCCTCAACCCCTCACCCTCACTCACTCACCCTCAACCCCTCACCCTCAACCCCTCACTCACTCTCACTCTCACTCATCCTCACTCAACCACCCTCAACCTCACTCGCCCTCAACCCCTCACACTCACTCACCCTCAACCCCTCACCCTCACTCACTCACCCTCAACCCCTCACCCTCAAACCCTCACCCTCACTCACCCACCCTCAAACCCTCACTCACCCTCAACCCCTCACCCTCACTCACTCACCCTCACTCACCCTCAACCCCTCCCCCTTGACCCCTCCCCCTCAACCTCACCCTCACTCACCCTCCCTCACCCTCAACCCCTCACCCTCAAACCCTCACTCACCCTCAACCCCTCACCCTCAACCCCTCACTCACCCTCAACCCCTCACCCTCACTCACCCTCACCCTCACTCACCCTCAACCCCTCACCCTCACTCACTCACCCTCAACCCCTCACCCTCAACCCCTCACTCACCCTCACTCTCACTCACCCTCACTCAGCCTCAACTACTCCCCCTCACCCTCACTCACCCAAAACCCCTCACCCTCACTCACCCTCACCCTCACTCACCCTCAACACCTCACTCACCCTCACCCACCTTCACTCACCCTCAACACCTCACCCTCAACCTCAACCCCTCACCCTCACTCACCCTCACTCACCCTCACTCACCCTCAACCCCTCACCCTCACTCACCCTCACTCACCCTCACCCTCACTCACCCTCACTCACCCTCACTCACCCTCACCCTCACTCACCCTCACCCTCACACAGTGCAATAGTTCTCAGACCATTTCAGTTAGAGCTTTTAGAAATGTTTATGGCTTTTTTTATTTGTAATACTTTAGCATTGGCTACAGGAAACAAAAATGCTAAACATTTACAAAAAAAACCCATAAACAATTCTAAAAACACTAACTCTAATGGTGCGAGACCTATTGCATTTCCAATGCTTGTTATGTCATTGCTGCTCTTTCCTATTTATGCACCTTTCTCTTTACTCCCTGACTTCTTCTATTGCTTCATGTCTCTCTCATTACTAACTGTACAACAGTTCTCTCTTTCTCTTGCTATCTCTTTTCTCCTCTTCTCATTTCCTCACTCTCTCTAATGCTTTCTCTCTCTCTGCCTCTGTTTCTTTCTCTTTCCATCTCTCTCTCTATTTACTCCCTCGCGTCTCCTCTCTCTTTTCTATCTTTTCATCTACTCCAGTTTCCCTCGCCCTCTCTCTATCTCTCTTATCTGCTCTGTATCCTCTCACCTTCTCCTCACCTACTCTTCCTTTCTGCTTTGTTGCTATCTCTCTTTCTTACTGTTGCTGTCTCTCTCTTTTAGTCTCTCTTGTCTCTATTCTCTGTTTTCTCTTCTTCACTCTCCTCTGGTCCCTCTCCTCTATATCCTTCTGTCATCCATTTTACATTTTACTACCTTTCTTTTCTCTAACCTCTACCCACTCTCCATCTACTTCTCTTAAAGTCTCTGTCTTCCTCTCTCTTGCTGTCTTTCTCTGTTTTGTTTCTTGACCCTCTGTTGGTTTGCAGTCTTTTTTCTCACTTTTTCAAGTGTCTCTGTTCACCCAATCGCTCCTTTTCACCCCCTTGCTCTATCAAAATATATTTCTCTGGGTGTTTGCTCTCTCTCTCTCTCTGGTTCTTCTACTCGCTATCCTCTTCCCTCTCTGTCTGATTCTAACTGTGTCCTTTTGGCTGTGCGTCTGTGTCTCTCTCTCTCTCTCTCACCTGCTTTATTTATGTCTCTCTCTTTTCATCATTACCCCCAGGTCCCTTATGTCCTCGGCCCATTCAGAACTTATGGAGATAACCATCTCCTGACAGAAAATAAAAACAAGAGGAATGCTGGGATATCCCTACTGCCCCTCCCCCCGGGAGTACAAAGGTAGGATCTACCCAGCAGCCCTCCTGTTCTTTTTTTCTGTCTTCGACAGAATGGCTGATGGATGCTGTTGATGATGGGGGCTGCACCGGCTCCTGCTGGGCTTGAGTGGCGTGCAGTACTCTTCTGGCTCCTCCTGCCCGGCTGCCTGGCTTCACGGGCAGGGGTGAGGTTCCTGATGTGTCTCCCCCCCGGCCTGCCGGGCTTGCTGGGGGGGTTTTGACTTCTTTGCAGCCGTTGTTCCGGTTTTCCGGCCCTTTGCGGCTGGTGCGCCGCCTCCCGGTTACTTCCGGGTCGCTGAGCGCGTCTCCCCGAGCCTGGCCGGGTGGGAGACGCGCTGCGCTGGATGGTCGATCCCGGATCCGGCTGTTGGTGTGTGGGGGCCTTGCTGATGCTGCTCAGGCCCCCGCTCCGGGTGAGTCCCGCTTTTGCAGTGTTTTTCCTCCCTCTGTCAGTGTTGTGCTGTTTGTTACGGAGCGTTGCTTGCCTGGAACGCTTGTGTTTGCACTCCTGCCTCGGATGTCTCGAGGCTGCCGCTGCTGCTGAGGCCTGCCTGGGAGCGTGGTGCTCGGTCTCCGGCTGCAGTTCCCTGGCTTCCCCCGGAGGGTGCTCGGATGCGGCATTTCTTGTTCCGGTGTGTTCCTTGTGGTGCCTGTGCATGTGGCGTTACAGCGAATGCTGCCGGCTTGGAGCTGGTGTCCCAAGTTCGGTCCTCGGCATTGGTTCAACATCCTGTGATTGCATGTTTTTTTCCTTTCTGGTTCTGCCCTCTTAGCTGCAGGCCCTGTTCCCGGAGCTGTCTGTGTGTGTGGGCGCTACTCTGCATGCTGCCCTATGCCCCCTCTGCTCGCCTCCTCTTGGTAGGTCTTGGATGGGGGTGTGCGACTGAGGTTTGTTTGGCCTCTGCTGTTTGCTGGTTGCATGTCAGCTGGGCCGCTGCTCTGTCCCTTACTCTCAGGGGCCCGGGTCTGGGGGTGGGGGGTGTGCTACCTGCCTGTGTGGTGGGGCTGCTTTGTCCCTGACACTCTGCCTGTCATGCATTTCGACTTGGACGGACGACTTAGCGGTGGGTGGTCCAGGTTCTTGTTTCGGCGGGGGCGCTCTTCCTCCGGTGTTTCTCGGCGGATCACATTTTCTCGCAGTTCCTTCCGACTTGGCAGGGTTCCTCGGAGTCAGGGAGTGGTTGTGTTCTGTCGGCTGCCTCTGCCGTCTTTGGTGCTGCCACCCTTGGTTCGTGCCTCCTATCGACTCGCCACGCTTCTGAGTGCGGCGCTGGGCTTTGGGTCTCGGTTTCTGGGGTGCTTTCCTGGGCCCAGGTCTGGATGGGTGTGTGCGCTGCTGCCTGCCGTGGTGGCTGGTTTGGCTGTTCTTTGGCCTATGTTTTGTTCTGGGTCTGGTGGCTCAGTGGACCTCTTCCCTTCTGGGTGTGCGGTTTCCTTTGGCCTTCCTGTGCGCTTGTTGTGCGGGGGTCTGTGTGAGGAGCTGTGCGGGGTGCTTTCCTTGTTCTCGTTGCCTGCCAGTTTCGCAGCGGCTGTGTGTGGGTGCCTTTCTCCTTGTTGTGGGCTCCTCGCTGCCGTGCTGCTGCTCGTCCGCCTCCTGGGTTGCCTTGGCTGGCACTTCCTTTTGCTGTGTTGGTTGGCGCTTTGCCCTCTGGCGGTCCTCCGCTCCTCTGTGCGGCGTTTGGTTGGCCTCCGCTCTGGCGGTTTTGCGCCTCTGTTTGGTGTCGGGGCTTGCTTGTGGGCTCTGTGCTGCCTTCCCTTTTGGGGTTTCCTGCTGCGACTGTTTCTGGGGTCCGCGCTACCTTCGGCTGGCCCCGGATCTCCGGTGGTTGACGTTCCGTGGGTCTGTTCCCTTGGTTCTCTTCTTCGGGGGTGTAGGAGAGTAGGGTCTGCAATCCTATGATCACCCAGATTTTTTGCTTTTGTTTCACTGGTTTACGACTTTCTCTGGCTGTGGGCCTGCCAATCAGACCCACAGCCTGGCTGTTCTCTTTCTAAATTACGATATGTACCCTAGGTGCATTTACCAATTGGTACTGGGCCACCTTATCAGACCCTGTAACTCAGGGCATAGGTGTACCCAGGGCCGCCAGGGGCTGCAGCATGTATTATGCCACCCCTGGCTGGCCTCCTAAATTTGACAAAACTGGCTGCATGACAGCTGGGGCAAAGTCGTGTAATCACCCTTTGCTTTAGGTATAGTAGCCCTATATCTAACCATACAATGGACACCCGAGTTCCTATCAGTCACTCCTATGGCAGGCCTTGACAATCCTGAAGGCAGAGTGCGTGGGCTCGTGTGAACTAGGTTTTGGCCCGAGCCGAACCCGGTTGCAGCTTGCGGAATCAAGACCCAATGGCTGTTCCATGATAACGCGTACCACATCGGTAACTTCGGTGTCGCGTTATCAAGGCATGTCGAGTAAGGTGTCATACGAATCGGGATGCTGCCCTCTCACCAATTCTGGCGACGAGGTTAGCATTCCGCCCTTCTAGAGGGACACGACATGTACGTAACTGTGAACCCCGGTTAAAGTTAACTAAAGCCTCAGCTCCACAAAATGGATGCTGACACCACAGACACGAGTCTGACCTCCTGCTGCTGGGAGTCCTTCCAGCGAGGAGCGCCTGGACAAAGGGTTTCCTGTCGAGGGCGGTGTTCGCACCGTCCCAGACAGGGTTTGTGTATTCTGGGTAGGTAGGGCTTTGCGAGAAGGTGACTGCGGAGTGGCACCCCGGTGCTCACTACGCATCTGCCGGTCAGAACCAGTTCCAGGGGCGCCAGCCCTGGCCTGGGGAAAGTCCGGCAGGGGAGAGGGGTATAACTACCCCCCTTCCTGGTCCCACCCTTAGGGCAGGACCTAGTCATGTACCCACCCCTTTCTTTAGAATAAAGGCCGGAGCGGGGACCCTTCCAAATTAGATCATCTTTGAATCAAGAACTACTTTCTACGAAAGGACATTCGAGACTCTTCTCAAGATTTCTCCCTTGTGACTAAGGAGTAGTCACCCTGCATCAGCGGGCACCATCTAAGAACTCTGCGGTTTGCTGCAAGTCCTTCCTCAAGGATCCGACGGCCCAGCTCGACGAGAACCGGCTTCCCTGGCACCTCTGACCTCTACCCACGTCATCAGCTCAGCTGTGATCTGTGGGTGCGACGAGACCTCGAGGGACCGGCCATCATCAGAACCTGCACGCTCTTAACCAGCACGACCATCGAAGCAATTCTCTGGTGAGTGCTCTGGGGTCCGAGAAGCCCCGACCCTGAGCCGCTCCAGCACCGAAGTGCAGTCTCCCAGCATCTCCACGATCTGCGTGGGGCCCTTCTGCTCACTGCTCAGCACGTTGTCTGGTCACTAGCCGCTGGCTTGTGCCCTTCTTTGACGACATCCGACAAACACCATAAGGGTCGTTGGAACGATACATAGCGGTCGCTAGAATAGCGAACGTTGCATATCGGGCCAACTTCTCACATTGGTGAGCAGCGGTTGGGATTTGAGCTTGCTGTTGTTTTACCACACGCATCCTAAGAATATCTTGTTGAAAGATCACATAAGTACTGTTAGTACATATAACTAAAGCTTAGAATACTCTGAGTTCTACTGAACCATCTGTTGTAGCTCCTCAAGGCTTAGCACACCTTGGCTGCAACTCTTAGCAAGGGATCAGTAGGCAAACACCTAGTGTAGGTAGGTGCATCACTTACACCACACTAGAAACAGTATGTCGGACAAAGGAGGAAACTCTGAGTCTCCCCTTGTGCCAGTTGACCCTCCACAGGTCATCCCTTCAAGATGTACTGTGCTGAGCTTCAAGGAGTTAAGACAAGTGTGTCACTCCAGGAAGATCAAGCAGGGGTCTAACCCCACAACGTCCTTTCTGATTGGTCTCTTGGAGACTTATGATGCCAGAAAAGTTGAGACTCTTCCCAGCTCTTCTAATCCAGAAGGAGACATGCCTCCCCTCGAGGGAACCAGAGACGATCCTGACCTCATCCACCTCGCAACTGAGAACGAAGATGTGGAGGATGATGAGGATGAGGATCCCTCTGGGGATGAGGCAGATAAGGGACAGGTAGAAGTCGTTAGACTAAGCAGGTCGACCTTAAGCAAACATGACAGTGGTACTGGGGGACCCCTGGGGCCACTATCAGGTCAGCTTAACATTGGAAATGGACGAGCCAGATCTCTGTCAAGAGACTCTGGCAGATCCCTTCAAACCAATGGCTCTCACAACTCTTCTCAAAGAGGGATGACGTCCCCTCAGAGGAGAGTATACGAAGCTAAAGAAAGGGCAGCTAATCTGAGGATTGAAAGGGAAGAACTTGCCCTGGCCAAAGAGAGGCTTGCCTTTGCTAGAGAGCAACAGTTAAGTGGGGCAGTCCCCACTGGTGGCAGCATTATACCTAGCAATAGGGAAAGGAGTTTTGATACGAAACACCTTGGTAAGATAGTGCCCCCCTTTAAACAAGGGGACGACATCCACAAATGGATTACTGCTTTGGAGAGGGCCTGCACGGTGCAAGGTGTTCCCCAGAGTCAGTGGGCAGCTATCTTGTGGCTCTCCTTTGAAGGTAAAGGAAGAGACAAGCTCCTCACCACAAGGGTAGAGGATGCTAATAATTACCACGTCTTGAAGAATACACTCGTTGAAGGGTTTGGCCTAACCACTGAGCAGTACAGAGTGCTGTTCAGGGATACCCAGAAAACGCAGTCTCAAGATTGGTCTGACTTTGTCGATTGTGCCACTAAGGCTTTTGAGGGCTGGTTGCTGGGCAGTAAGGTTACTGATTACCAAGGATTGTATAATTTGATGATGAGAGAACAAATTTTAAACAATTGTCAGAACCAGTTGTTGCATCAGCATCTTGTCGACTCGGATCTGACCTCTCCCCAAGAATTGGGAAAGAAGGCAGACAGATGGGTTCGTACAAGAGTTAAACAGAACCAGGGCCAGAATCAAGGTGGTCAGAAGAAAGCAGACCAGAAGGTTAAAGATTCTAAGGGGGAACAAAACGACCAGAAGTCTTCGACAGGTCCCCAACAACCCAAAGAGGGTGGGGGTCAGGCTCCCCAAAAGAAGAAAGAAGGCCAATCTAAAAGATGGTGCCAGTACTGCAAAAGTAAATCTCACTGGTTTAGTGAGTGCACCAAGAAAGGAGGGCAGACTCCTGCCACTGCAGCCCCTAAGGCACCTGTGCCCCCTAGTACAGCCAGCAGTGGTAGTGCACCTCCCAAGGGTTTAGTAGGGTTAACCCTGGGTTCTGAGGGGCGTGACAGCTTAGTTGGTACACTCACTCAGGCTGTCCTTGTCAGTACAGGGGATGTGGATATGTCCCCTGACGTAAGTCCCAATACTTTGGGCAAATACCGACAGACACCTTTCATAAATGGAAAAATGGCTCAGGCCTATAGGGACACTTGTGCCAGTGTCACAATGGTGACACCTAACTTTGTGGACCCTGGACAGATCATGCCAGGTACAGAATTCCTGGTGACCAATGCAAGCAATGTCACTACCAATCACAGTATGGCAATTGTAGCTTTCTCCTGGGGAGGGGTAACTGGCCAAAAGAAGGTTGTAGTTAGTTCAGACCTCTCAGTGGATTGTTTGTTGGGCAATGATTTGGAGTCATCACAATGGTCAGAAGTGGAGCACCGGACTCACATGGAAATGTTAGGTTTGCCAGCACATGTGTTCGCTGTGACCAGGTCACAGGTCAGGAAATGCCCCACTGAACAGGTGCTGGATCCTGGAACAACGGACCAGACACCTCCCAAGAAAAAGAGCGGTAGGGTTAAGGCTGCGCCTTCCCCCTTGCCCCAGGTCGTGGATCAAGTCTCAGAGGAGGCTGACCTACAGGAGTTGAGGGAAACTGAGCCGAGAGAGTTCGAACTTGATCAAGTTGAATTCTTGGGTTCAGGGGGACCCTCAAGGGAAGACCTGGGGAAGGACCAGTTAGACTGCCCTTCTCTTGAACCCCTCAGACAGCAGGCTGCTGCTGAGGCTGCTGGGAACGCCACAGGTACCCACAAGGTATACTGGGAAGATGGACTCCTGTACACTGAGTCAAGAGACCCCAAGCCTGGCATGACCAGGAGGCTGGTTGTACCCTTGTCTCAGCGAGGTTTCCTACTTACCTTGGCCCACGAGATTCCCTTAGCAGGTCACTTAGGCCAGACGAAGACGTGGGACAGGCTTGTCTCGCACTTTCACTGGCCTCATATGAACGAAGATACAAAGGAGTTTTGCCGCTCCTGTGTCACTTGCCAAGCCAGTGGTAAGTCAGGTGGCACGACAAAGGCCCCCCTTATACCAATGCCTGTGGTGGGGGTGCCCTTTGAACGGGTGGGGATTGACATCGTCGGTCCCATGGAACCACCAACAGCATCAGGGCACAAGTTTATACTGGTGGTAGTGGATCATGCCACCAGGTATCCTGAAGCTATTCCCCTTAGGACCACTACAGCACCTGTTGTGGCAAGAGCCCTAGTTGGAGTATTCTCCAGAGTGGGCTTCCCTAAGGAGGTCATCTCCGACAGAGGTGCAAACTTTATGTCGAGCTACTTAACTGCTATGTGGAAGGAATGTGGTGTCAACTACAAGTTCACTACACCCTATCATCCACAATGCAATGGGCTTGTTGAGAGATTCAACAGGACCCTGAAAGGGATGATTCATGGACTACCTGAAAAGCTTCGGCGTAGATGGGACGTCCTGATTCCCTGCCTTTTGTTCGCCTACAGAGAAGTCCCACAGAAGGGGGTTGGCTACAGCCCTTTTGAACTTTTGTACGGACATCCTGTAAGAGGACCCCTGTGTTTGGTGAAGGAAGGATGGGAGAGACCTCTCAAAAAGCCTGCAACCAACATAGTGGACTACGTGCTTGGCCTCCGCTCGCGGATGGCTGAATACATGGAGAAGGCATCTGAAAACCTTAAGGCCAGCCAAGAACTCCAAAAAGCTTGGCATGACCAAAAGGCTGTCTTGACTGTTTACCAGCCCGGACAGAAGGTGTGGGTGTTGGAGCCAGTGGCCCCAGCAGCACTCAAGGACAAATGGTCCGGGCCCTACACCATCCTGGAGAAAAAGGGAGAGGTCACCTACCTGGTCGACCTGGGAACTCCCCGGAGCCCCCACAGGGTGCTTCATGTCAACAGGCTCAAGGCATATGTCGACAGGAAGGACATGAGTTTGCTCATGGCCCTAGATGAGGGACAGGAAGAGGAGAGTGACCCTCTCCCCGACCTGCTCACTCAGAATCCTGACGATGGATCGGTCGATGGCGTTGTCTTTTGTGGCAGCCTCTCCGAACATCAACAGAAAGACTGTAAACAGGTTCTTCAGTCTTCCAGACATATGTTCTCTCTAACACCCAGTCAGACCGATTGGTGCACCCATGAGGTTGACACTGGTGACAGCTTGCCCGTCAAGAGTAAAATCTACCGGCAGCCTGATCACGTTAGAGACTGCATCAAGAGTGAAGTGCAGAAAATGTTGGAGCTGGGAGTCATTGAACCCTCGGATAGCCCTTGGGCTAGTCCCGTAGTTCTAGTGCCGAAACCTCACACCCAGGGCGGTAAGAAGGAGATGAGGTTCTGCGTAGACTACCGGGGTCTCAATGCAGTCACTAAGACTGACGCCCACCCAATACCAAGGGCAGACGAGCTTATCGATAGATTGGCTTCGGCCAACTACCTAAGTACGTTTGACCTGACAGCTGGGTATTGGCAAATCAGGTTAGCTGAGGACGCCAAGCCTAAAACCGCATTTTCTACCCCTGGTGGGCATTATCAGTTCGTGGTGATGCCCTTTGGTCTGAAAAATGCACCTGCCACCTTCCAAAGGTTGGTGAATCAAGTCCTTACTGGGCTGGATGACTTCTGTGCGGCGTATCTAGACGATATTGCTGTCTTTAGCTCCACCTGGGAGGATCACCTGGTCCACCTGCGGAAAGCGTTAGAGGCTCTGCAAGCAGCAGGCCTCACTATCAAGGCCACCAAGTGCCAGATAGGGCAGACACAGGTTGTATACCTGGGCCACCTTGTAGGTGGAGGCCAGGTTCAGCCACTGGAGAGCAAAATACAGTCAATCAGGGACTGGGCTCCTCCAACCACCCAGACTCAGGTTCGAGCTTTCTTGGGCCTGACTGGATACTACCGGAAGTTTGTCAGGAACTATGGTTCCATCGTGACACCATTAAACGAACTGACAAGCAAGAAAATGCCAAAGAAGGTTCAGTGGACAGCGAGCTGTCAAAAAGCATTCGATGACCTAAAGCAGGCCATGTGCACGGCGCCTATCCTTAAGAGTCCGGACTACTCCAAACCATTCATTGTCCAAACAGATGCTTCTGAGTTGGGTGTGGGAGCTGTTATTTCTCAACTGAATTTTGATGGTCAAGACCAGCCCATTGCTTTTATAAGCAGAAGGCTGACCCCTAGAGAGAAGAATTGGTCAGCTATTGAGAGGGAGGCCTTTGCTGTGGTTTGGGCCCTGAAGAAGCTGAGGCCATACTTGTTTGGCACTCACTTCAAGATTCAGACCGACCATAAGCCCCTCTTATGGCTAAATCAGATGAAGGGTGAAAACCCCAAACTGCTTAGGTGGTCCATTTCCCTACAGGGGATGGACTTTACAGTGGAACATAGACCTGGTACTGATCATGGCAATGCCGATGGGCTCTCCAGATATTTCCACTTAGAACAAGAAGACTCACCTGGTCAAGGTTAGCTTATTGTTCCGACGTTTGGGGGGGGGTCATGTAGGAGAGTAGGGTCTGCAATCCTATGATCACCCAGATTTTTTGCTTTTGTTTCACTGGTTTACGACTTTCTCTGGCTGTGGGCCTGCCAATCAGACCCACAGCCTGGCTGTTCTCTTTCTAAATTACGATATGTACCCTAGGTGCATTTACCAATTGGTACTGGGCCACCTTATCAGACCCTGTAACTCAGGGCATAGGTGTACCCAGGGCCGCCAGGGGCTGCAGCATGTATTATGCCACCCCTGGCTGGCCTCCTAAATTTGACACAACTGGCTGCATGACAGCTGGGGCAAAGTCGTGTAATCACCCTTTGCTTTAGGTATAGTAGCCCTATATCTAACCATACAATGGACACCCGAGTTCCTATCAGTCACTCCTATGACAGGCCTTGACAATCCTGAAGGCAGAGTGCGTGGGCTCGTGTGAACTAGGTTTTGGCCCGAGCCGAGCCCGGTTGCAGCTTGCGGAATCAAGACCCAATGGCTGTTCCATGATAACGCGTACCACATCGGTAACTTCGGTGTCGCGTTATCAAGGCATGTCGAGTAAGGTGTCATACGAATCGGGATGCTGCCCTCTCACCAATTCTGGCGACGAGGTTAGCATTCCGCCCTTCTAGAGGGACACGACATGTACGTAACTGTGAACCCCGGTTAAAGTTAACTAAAGCCTCAGCTCCACAAAATGGATGCTGCCACCACAGACACGAGTCTGACCTCCTGCTGCTGGGAGTCCTTCCAGCGAGGAGCGCTTGGACAAAGGGTTTCCTGTCGAGGGCGGTGTTCGCACCGTCCCAGACAGGGTTTGTGTATTCTGGGTAGGTAGGGCTTTGCGAGAAGGTGACTGCGGAGTGGCACCCCGGTGCTCACTACGCATCTGCCGGTCAGAACCAGTTCCAGGGGCGCCAGCCCTGGCCTGGGGAAAGTCCGGCAGGGGAGAGGGGTGTAACTACCCCCCTTCCTGGTCCCACCCTTAGGGCAGGACCTAGTCATGTACCCACCCCTTTCTTTAGAATAAAGGCCGGAGCGGGGACCCTTCCAAATTAGATCATCTTTGAATCAAGAACTACTTTCTACGAAAGGACATTCGAGACTCTTCTCAAGATTTCTCCCTTGTGACTAAGGAGTAGTCACCCTGCATCAGCGGGCACCATCTAAGAACTCTGCGGTTTGCTGCAAGTCCTTCCTCAAGGATCCGACGGCCCAGCTCGACGAGAACCGGCTTCCCTGGCACCTCTGACCTCTACCCACGTCATCAGCTCAGCTGTGATCTGTGGGTGCGACGAGACCTCGAGGGACCGGCCATCATCAGAACCTGCACGCTCTTAACCAGCACGACCATCGAAGCAATTCTGTGGTGAGTGCTCTGGGGTCCGAGAAGCCCCGACCCTGAGCCGCTCCAGCACCGAAGTGCAGTCTCCCAGCATCTCCACGATCTGCGTGGGGCCCTTCTGCTCACTGCTCAGCACGTTGTCTGGTCACTAGCCGCTGGCTTGTGCCCTTCTTTGACGACATCCGACAAACACCATAAGGGTCGTTGGAACGATACATAGCGGTCGCTAGAATAGCGAACGTTGCATATCGGGCCAACTTCTCACAGGGGGTTCCCCTGCTCTTGGCGCCTCTGGGGGTGTTTGCCCTTTCTGTTTCTGGCTTGGGTTCCGGTCGCCTCTGTGGTGGCTGGTTCTTTTGCTGCTCCGGCCTTTGCCTGCTCGTGGGTTCCCTGTGTGGTTGGGGTTTCCCTGCCTGCTGGTTTGCGCCTTGCCCTCTGGTGCTCTGGTGTCGGTGTCACTTCTTTTTCTGCTTCGGCGGCCTGTTTGGGTTGCCTTCTGCTTCCGCCTCTCTGCCCCGTCTGGTGGTGGGTCGTTGTTCCTGCTTCTTGGGCCACTGCGCGGTGGGTCCTGTGGGCTCCCCTCGTTCAGTTTGGCCTGCCGTCCTGTTCTTCCTCGGTGGTCTTGCCTCCTCTACGGGCTGGCTGTTGTGGCCTGTGCCCTGCTTGGGGATCCTGGTTCTTCCCTTCCGGGTTCCTGGTCCTATCCCTCCTTTGCCTTGGCTGCACCTGGTTTCTCTCGTAGGTGCCGTTGGTTCTTTGGGGTGCTCTCTCCCCTCTGCCTCTGCTTGGGTGGCTTCTGCTGCCTTGGGTCCGGCTGTTCTGTTCCTCCCGGCCTGCGCCTGTTGTCGGGCGTGGTGCGTGGTGGGGGCCTGCTTGAGTCCTTCTGGTGCTGTGGCCTTCCCTTTGCTGGGTTCTGCTGTTTCCTGGCATCCCCTCCTGTGTCTGCTGTGTTGACTGCCTGGGGCCTCCTGGCGGCTGCCGGGTCCTGTCATGCCTCCTATTCTCGGGGTTGGTGTGTTGTTCCCACGCTCAGCTGTCTGCTCGGTAGCTTGGTCTGGCCTGGTTGGTGTCTGCCTGGCCGCCTGGAGCTGCGGGGTGCGATTGGCTTCTTCCTTTGGTTTTCTTCCCTGCTTCTTCTGGTTTTGGTGGTGGTGCGGGGTGGCCGTTGTTGTTGCCTCTCCTGGGCCTGTGGGTTTTTATCTCGCCGGATGTCTGCTGGGTCTGCCTCCCGGCCTGCCGGGCTTGCTGGGCGGCATGGCTTCCTCCTGGCCGGTGTTCCGGTTTCTCTGCCCTTTGGGGCGGGGGCGCCGCCTCCCCGTTTCTTCCGGGTCGCTCTGCGCGTCTCCCCGTTACTTGGCCGTGTGGGAGGCGCGCTGCGCTGGTTGCTGTGGCCTGCGTTTGCTTCTGCTTGGCTTTCGGCCGTGGCTTTCTGTGGTGGCCTGTTGCCTTGGGCTTCCTCCCTGTTGGCTCCTGTTCTGGGCTGGTCTGCCTTCTGTTTGTGCGTCCTGCTCTGGGTTGCCTGGTTGTGCTCTTTCTGCGGTCCTGGGCTGCCTGGTTGAGTCTCTTCTGGGTGTTTCATGGGTGGCTTGGCACTTCTTTGCGGGTGCCCTGTCTGCCTGTGGGGTGGCTGGTCCCTGTGTCGTGGGGTTCCGGTTACTTGTGGGTGTGGTGTGTTCCGGTCTGATTCTTGTTTCTGGCCGTCATGCTGTTGCCTTCTTGTATTCCTTTCTTGCCTCTTCTAGGGTTCGTTGGGGCATCGGTGGGGCTGTTGGCTCTCGGGCCTGTGCTCTGTTGGGGTCTTGCCCTCTTTGTCCTTCCCTTGTTTCGGGTTGGTTCTGCGGGTTGCTTTGGCTTCGGCTTTGGCTTCCTGTCTGTATCCTTGGTTGCGGCTTTTCGACGTGCGGGGTTCGTCCCCTGTGCGTGCCCTGCCTTGGGTCTTGCCGGGCTGTGGGATGTGGTTTGCTTGTGCTTTCCTCCCTGGCTGCGGTTGCTTCTGTGAGGTCCTCTGGGGTGGTTTTGCCTCTGTCTCTCTGGCCTCTGGGTTTCTGCCCCGGTCCTTTGCTTGGGCTGTTTGGGGTCTTTGTGCCTGGCCTGTCTCTGGTTTGGCTTGGCTTGGCTGTGGTTGTTGTGTCCTTCGTGGTTCCCTTGCTGTTGTCTTGGGTCCTCCGGGTCCTTGGCCCGTCCGGTTGCACTCCTGCTTTGGTGTTTGGGTTTGCCTTCTTCGGGCTGTTGATTCCTGCTCCCGTTTCCTCCGCTTTGGCTGGAGTTCTGTTTTAGGGTTCCTGGGGTTCCTTCGGTTCCCTTTCCTCTTTTTCCGGGTCTCTTTGTCCTGGTTGGTTGCCCTTGTTGGTTATTCCTGCTCTGGTTTCCTGGAGGTGCTGGTTCCCTTTGCCTTGTGTCCTCGTCTTGCGGGACCTGGTGGCTTGGCTTCCTGGGGTTTGCTCTTCGTTCCCTGGTGTCTGGGTTTTCTCTCTTTCCCTGGCCTTGGGCTCGGTCTTGCCTTCCGGGTTGGGTTCTGGTGGGCTTCCGTTGTTCTTCTTTGTTGGGCCTTTGGTTCCTCTGGTCCGCTTGTCTCCTGCCTGTTCTTGCGTGGGTTGTCTTCTTCTGCCCGTTCTGGCTTGTTGGCCTGGTGGCTCTTGGCCTTTCTCTTTGTTTGGCCTCTCTTCTGCTGTTGTCCACTTGCCTGTGGTGGCTTTTAGTGTCTGTGCTCTCCCTGTCGCTGGTTGGCTGTCGGGTGTTCCTGCGGTGGGCTGGTTGGCCTCTGTGGTGGCCGGTCTGGTCGTCTGGCTGTGCGCCCTTGCTCTTGTTGGGTGTCTGCTGGTCTGGTGGGGGTCCCTCTTGTCGGGGGCTTTCCCCGGTTCTTCCTTTTTCCTTCTGCGGTTGCTGCCTTGGTGTGGTTTCCTGGGTTGGCTTCTGTTGGGTTGGGTATGCCGGCTTTTTCTGCTTTGGTATTTCTTCATAAGTTCTGAATGGGCCGAGGACATAAAGGACCTGGGGGTAATGCTCTATTACTTACCGGTAATCTTCATTACTCCTGGTCCCGTTGTCCTCGGCCCATTCATATGCCCCTCCCTCCCTCCCGGGCGGCCGGCCTTCCTGTCTGGGCTTGTTTGTACAGGAGGGCTGCTGGGTAGATCCTACCTTTGTACTCCCGGGGGGAGGGGCAGTAGGGATATCCCAGCATTCCTCTTGTTTTTATTTTCTGTCAGGAGATGGTTATCTCCATAAGTTCTGAATGGGCCGAGGACAACGGGACCAGGAGTAATGAAGATTACCTGTAAGTAAAAGAGCATTAAGTGAATCTCTCTTTCTGACAATTTTTCTCAGCTCCTCTTTCCTTTGATTCACTTTCCTTGTTTCTTTCTCTTCTTTTGTTCTCCTCTCTCTGCGCGATCCTCTGTCTATCATGACCCGGGTACCCCTCGCTCTCTCTCACTCTACCTCTTTATGTGCCCTTTTGTTCTCAAACACTCAGTATTGCAGATCTCTCTTCTCTCTTTCCATATATTTCTGAGCTCTGTCTCCCACTCTCCTGTGCACCGCACTCTGATTTCCTGCATATTTTTCACTCTGTCCCTCTCTTTATCTCACTTTCTAACTCTCTCCTCCTCATCCTCCCTCCCACCCCCTTTGTCACTGATTCCCTCTTCCCAAACCACATAAAAAGAGAGGAAGAGGGTAGGCCACCGTCTGTACCTCTGGAAACTAAAACCTATCACATGAACAGGTTCAGTGGCAACAGTGCAAACATAGGAGAAACAGAAATTCTCTATCTTATTACCCAGCTATTCTAGGAGCAGATGGGAAAACAAAGAGTTTCTGGGCTTCTGCTGCATTTGTGAAGAAAGTCACCCTTTATGGAAGATGACACCTCACACACATAATAGTGTTATGCTTCATCAGCGTTCTCTCCTCATCCTGGTACGTGAATACCAACAGGGCAAACTCAATCCACTCGAAGACTTATAGGGAAGGAGAGCGTTCTTAAACAAGACAGGCTGGACAAACACAGAATCCAGATTCTATTAAAAATGCCTCAGTGATACCAGACCATTACCTTCATTCAAAGGGACACCAGGTATCTCTAAAAACAATCTTGAATGGCTATAATGAATCCTTTCTGGTTCGAAGTCAAATCTTCAATAGACTCCCTAGATCGGTGGTGTACCTCTGATCCGGAGCCGACTACGCATAGGTAACCAAACCTGGTGTATTTTTTGATGAATGTGTGACTACAAAGGACACCACCCCCTTCGCAACCAGAATGCCAGTATCTCCTGAAGTCTAGGGAGTCTATTGAATATTAGATCCTAAACCAGGTGGAATTCACCTGGGTTTAAAGGTAGTTTACACCTGCTTTATTATTTCATTCTTGTGACTGTCAGAAGCCACAGCTACTTTGGAAGGGGTCCGTAAGCCCTGAAGAATGACCATGACTGTTTTGGCCTTCTTCATTGGGCAGAAACATGTTTACAGATGAGGAACAGGTTTGAGCAATTGCCCTCATTATACCCGTTCAAGATTGTTTTTAGAGATACCCGGTGTCCCTTTGAATAAAGGTAATAACCCAATAACACAGTGGCATTTTTAATAGAATAAGTCAAGTCAAGTCAAGTCAAAGATTTATATAGCGCACTACATACCCGTAGGGTCTCAAGGCGCTTGAAGAGGGTGGGGAATTACTTGTCGAATATCCAAGTTTTAAGTTGCTTTCTGAATGCTAGGTGGTTCTGAGTGAGGCGAAGGTGAGTGGGGAGTGAGTTCCAGGTTTTAGCTGCGAGGTAGGAGAAGGATCTACCTCCCATGGTGGTTTTGTTGATGCGAGGTACGGTAGCAAGGGCTTGGTTGGAGGATCGAAGCTGGCGGGAGGGGGTGTAGAAGGAAAGTCGTGTGTTGAGGCATTCGGGTCCAAGTTCGTAAAGTGCTTTGTGTGCGTGGGTTAGGAGGCGGAAAGTGATCCTCTTATTGACGGGAAGCCAGTGGAGGTTTTTCAGGTGACTAGAGATGTGGTCTTTGCGCGGAATGTCTAGTATGAGTCTGGCTGATGCGTTCTGGATGCGTTGGAGTTTTTTCTGGAGTTTTGCTGTGATACCGGCGTAAAGGGTGTTTCCGTAGTCTAGGCGGCTTGTAACCAGTGCATGGGTGACCGTTTTTCTGGTTTCGGTGGGGATCCAGCGAAATGTTTTTTTGAGCATGCGGAGAACGTTGAAGCAAGATGATGAAACGGCGTTGACTTGTCTGTTCATAGAGAGTGAGGAGTCGAGGATGACGCCCAGGTTCCGTGCGTGGTCCGTCGGGATGGGTGCTTTTCCAAGGGCCTCTGGCCACCAAGAGTCATCCCAGGAGGAGGGGGAGGTACCTAAGATAAGGACTTCTGTTTTGTCTGAGTTTAGTTTCAGACGGCTGTGCTTCATCCACTCGGCCACTTCTTTCATTCCTTCATGTAGGTTGGTTTTGGCGGTGTTAGGGTCTTTGGTGAGAGAGAGGATCAGTTGAGTGTCGTCAGCGTAGGAGATGATGTTGAGGTTGTGTTGGCGTGCGATGGCCGCGAGGGGGCTCATGTATACGTTGAAGAGGGTGGGGCTGATTGAGGAACCTTGTGGTACGCCGCAGATGACTTCTGTGGCCTCTGACTTGAATGGTGGGAGGCGGACTCTCTAGGTTCTTCCGGTGAGGAACGAGGTGATCCATTCCAGTGCTTTTACTTGGATTCCGATGTTTCTGAGGCGCTGTAGAAGGGTGCTATGGCATACTGTGTCGAAGGCTGCGGAGAGGTCGTGGAGGATGAGGGCGACTGTGTCTCCATTGTCCAGTAGAGTTCGAATGTCGTCTGTTGCTGCGATGAGGGCGGTCTCCGTGCTGTGTTTTGCTCGGAAGCCGGACTGTGAGGAGTTGAGGGATTTGTTGGTTTCGAGGAAGGCGGCGAGCTGGTTGTTGACAGCTTTCTCGATGACTTTGGCCGGGAATGGAAGGAGCGAGATGGGGCGGTAGTTTTTGAGTTCGGTGGGGTCTGCTGTGGGTTTTTTCAGAAGGGCGCTGAGTTCAGCGTGTTTCCAGCTTTCCGGGAAGGTGGCGGAGTTGAGGGAGCGGTTGATGACGTCTCGGAGGTGCGGTGCTATGATGGAGTCTGCTTTGTTGAAGATGTGGTGAGGGCAGGGGTCTGTGGGGGATCCTGAGTGGATGGAGTTCATCAGGCGGATGGTGTCCTCAGTGGAGATTGGGTTCCAGTCATTAAGGATGTTCAAGGGGGGTGAAGGTCCTGCAGATGGTTTGGTGGGTTGGTCTCCGGGTCGGTTGTCGAAGCTGTTGTGGATGTCTGCGATTTTGTTATGGAAGAATGATTCCGTCTTTGTCCAGCCATTCTTATTCAAGAACTCTCTCCTTTCGTTCAAGTGTTCGAAGAGTTTGAGTCTGCACTGATAGTATTTTCCTACCGAAGTGAGGAGAGGATGCCGATGACGAAGCATGACACTATGTGTGTGAGGTTTCCTCTTCCATAAAGGATGCCATTCTTCACAAACACAGCAGAAGCCCAAAAAAGTCTTTGTTTTCCCATCTGCTCCTAGAATAGCTGGGTAACAAGATAGAGAATTTCTGTTTCTCTTATGTTCCCACGGTTGCTTCCGCATCTGTTCATGTAATTCTCTCTTGCCTTTTTACCCATCTTCCTACTCTTCGCACATTGTCATTCTCTCCTTATCACTCTCTCGCTCTATCTCGATCTTTTTCTTTTCCCCTCTCTCCATGCTCGCTGTCTCCCCTTTCTCTGATGCTTTCCTCTCTTATCTTTATCCAGGTGCTCCTTCTCCCTCGCAACCAATCTATCGCTCTCTGTCACTAGAGGTGTACGAGCCACTGAGAGCTCAAGCCAGGCCTGAGACTGAAGCCTAGCTCTGATTGAGGTCCTGTTGGAACATGTAGCCTATAACTATCCCAGCTTTCATGTGACATCTGCCTGCCGCCCACCCTCTTCCCAGGAAGTGACATCATGGTTAGAGCTGTTGACTTTGGAACTGGGGAACCGTGTTTGAGTCTCGTCATCATCTGAACATCCTGTGATTCTGGGAAATTCACTTAACCTCTCTATTCCTATAAACAATAGATAAGACCTTGTGTAATGCAACTGGTCCTCATGTAAAGCGCTCCAATAACCTTCAGGTCAAGTATGTCCATGTTTTAAAATGGAAAATGCACTGAGGTAAAAAGAAAGCTGTGACATAAGGAAAGACAAACAGAAACTCATTTATTGGCTGATTTGTACAAACCAGAAAGCTTGGACAAATCGTGGCTTTCCCGCTTAAATTGTGTTATCTTAGGCACATGTTTTATTTCATCAAACCTTCTTTTTTGTTCATTATCACACAGGAAAGCACTTTCAATATATGAGTTCATACTTCCAATTGTACAAAAATAATTTTAATAGGTACTTCTCAGTGCATTGCTATATATAATGTGCCCTATTAGTGTTAAAGCCTCCATATATTTAAGAAATACACTTTTTTGGATTTTAAAGAGACTTTATCACATTTCAGATTTATACTTTTATAATGTGTGCGAATTCTTTTGCAAAGATTTTAACTATGCAATAAAAATGTGCACTTGGAAAATGACTTTATCATATTTTACGTCATGTGTGTTGCTTGATTTACATTACAAATATTATCAGAGCTCGGCTTGTGCGCGGGTTTTAAGATTCGAGCCGGACACTTGGCTCGGCTCTGGCTCGGCTATCCATGTCAATTTGTTGGCTCGCCTACCTCTATCTGTCACGCTGCCAAGTGCCAACTCTCTCCTTTATCCATCACCCTCCTCTTGTTCTCAAATCTTTCCTTTTATCAGGCCAGCTTCCTCAGAAACTCATTCACGCAATCGAGATATATCTCTTAATAAGCGCCCTTACCTAGAAGGACCCCGTGCCCAGTGCGCGGGCAGATGATGCAGAACAACTTTGTTTGGTGTTCTGCGGAATACGCAAGTATTATAATGACTGACCCAGTCCCAGCTCACCAGGCCTCGACGCGGGAGCTCTTGAAACACTGCCGAGCTCACAACAACGCCTCCCCTAACCCCCTCCCCCTCCCCCGAAGTTAATGCGGCCCCCATCTCCCACCGCTCCCCCTTGGCCACGCGGAGCCGCCAGAGCGCCGGCTGCGACAGGAGACCGGGCGCATCTGAATTGCAAATGCCAGGGTAACCTCCGCCCGCCCCTGGCACACACCGCGCCGTTTGCCTCCCTTTCATCCGGCGTTCAGGGACTCTTCCTCCCGCCGAATCTGAAGATCAGAGCGGGGGCGGCGTGTGAAGTGCGCGCTTCCGCCTCTTCGCCAGCGCCTCGGCGCTGCAGCTCTAGGCGCTTCACAGTGGGGCACCGTCTGTGCTGCAGATGAAGCGGGCTCTGCCCGGGTGCTCGGCTCGAGTCAGGAAAGGCTTCTGTGCGGGCTGGGGCGTGCGCCACACCCGTACCTCTTCACTGCACTGAGACTACATCAGGAACCCCAGTTATGACACCACCTCCGATCAGTGCCCCTACAAACCTGACACAGATACAGTGCTCACGTGCACGCTCCTGAATGCCAGATCTGCCAACGCCCGCCATGTGTGGATGCCCCGGCCTTACAAGCTGCATCGGTTTCATCTCATTGGCGGGCCGCGGACCACCTCGGGTCACCCAGGGTTACATCAAACCGAATGTATTCATATATGTGTCAGCAATCGAGCATTTCACCAGAAATGCTGAACATAACAACAGTACCGCGGTGCATGGGAGACCAGCGGGCACTGGGGCAGGAAGGGCTGCCTTGTACTGGTGGCTAGCATCCCAGGTCGAGCACAGGCCCAGCTGTGAGGGCGAGAGAGACATGAGGCTGATTCCTGACAGGTCTGCCAGATGCAAACCGCTGGATCCATGGCTGGTATGTCATAAGAATTTGTAGAGCTCGGCTGATCACTCGTGTGAGTATCCAGGCGCTGAGTAAGGAAGGCCCGACAGGGGAGGAGGAGACCAGGTCTGTTTCATCTGGAAGATCCATTCTGTATACCGGAAGTCTAGACCCCGCAGAAAGGACAACCCCTTGCAGTAGGCTCAATTTCTTGTGATGGTAGTCAACACCACCCGGAAATGTGCCCCAAAAAGAAAGCGCCATTGAGGATCAGAAAAAAAATCCTAGCTGGAATCCAGCAGGGCACAAGTCCTAAACAAGCATTTACAATGCAATGGTTTTGCCTTTGTTAAAGTTAGAGCTATTGGCATTGCTCTTGACATTATTATTATTATTTTTTTTTAACATAAATAAATGGCATTGTCATTTACAATGCCACTAGCTTTATCTCTCGCAAATGACACACACAAACACGCACACAGAGCCCCCCCACACACACCCACACAGAGCCCCCCACACACACAGCCACACAGAGCCCCCCACACACACAGCCACACAAAGCCCCCCACACACCCACACAGAGCCTTCCACACACCCACACAGCACAAGCAGGCAACAGGGGCACACGGAGGCACAAGCAGGCAACAGGGGCACACGGAAGCACAAGCAGGCAACAGGGGCACGAAAACGGAGGCACAAGCAGGCAACAGGGGCACACGGAGGCACAAGCAGGCAACAGGGGCACACGGAGGTACAAGCAGGCAACAGGAGCACACGGAGGCACAAGCAGGCAACAGGGGCACGAAAACTGAGACACAAGCAGGCAACAGGGGCACGAAAAACTGAGGCACAAGCAGGCAACAGGGGCACGAGAATTGAGGCACAAGCAGGCGACAGGGGCACGAAAACGAAGCCACAAGCAGGCAACAGGGGCACAAGCAGGCAACAGGGGCACACGGAGGCACAAGCAGGCAACAGGGGCACGGAAACTGAGGCACAAGCAGGCAACAGGGGCACGAAAATGGAGGCACAAGCAGGCAACAGGGGCACACGGAGGCACAAGCAGGCAACAGGGGCACGAAAACTGAGGCCCAAGCAGGCGACAGGGGCACGAAAATGGAGGCACAAGCAGGCAACAGGGGCACACGGAGGCACAAGCAGGCAACAGGGTCACGAAAACAAGCACAAGCAGGCAAAAGGGTCACAAGCAGGAATTGTAATTTAGACGGGGCTGAAGTGGAGAACGGTCAGTAGGGAAATAGTGCGGCTGGTGCAGTGGTACCAGGCCAAAAGGTGAGAGGGGCTGTCGGCACCCCAGTTTGGATTGTTTCCACTACCTAACAGGGATTGGTGGGAGGGGGGCGTACT
The DNA here is from genome assembly GCF_964263255.1 of Lissotriton vulgaris. Taxonomy (NCBI): domain Eukaryota; kingdom Metazoa; phylum Chordata; class Amphibia; order Caudata; family Salamandridae; genus Lissotriton; species Lissotriton vulgaris. Next base: position 188,872,931 of record NC_141695.1, read on the forward strand.
TTTTGCTTGCTTTAGGGCTGTTACTTCGGGGACGCAGTGCACGCTCTTGCCTGCTGCCTGCTGCCACCGGGACACGACAACAGGCAGGGAGAGGACAGGCTGGGAGAGGGCAGGGAGGGGACAGGCTGGGAGAGGGCAGGCTGGGAGAGGGCAGGGAGGGGACAGGCTGGGAGAGGGCAGGTTGGGAGAGGGCAGGCTGGAAGTGGACAAGCTGGGAGAGGACAGGCAGGGAAAGGTCATGGAGGGGACAGGCTGGGAGAGGGCAGGCTGGAAGTGGACAGGCTGGAAGAGGACAGGCTGGGAAAGGGCAGGGAGGGGACAGGCTGGGAGAGGGCAGGCTGGGAAAGGGCAGGGAGGGGACAGGCTGGGAGAGGGCAGGCTGGGAGTGGGCAGGCTGGGAGAGGGCAGGCTGGGAGAGGACAGGCTGCGAGAGGACAGGCTGCGAGAGGACAGGCTGCGAGAGGACAGGCTGGGAGAGGGCAGGCTGGGAGTGGGCAGGCTGCGAGAGGACAGGCTGCGAGAGGACAGGCTGCGAGAGGGCAGGCTGCGAGAGGGCAGGCTGCAAGAGGGCAGGCTGGGAGAGGGCAGGCTGGGAGAGGACAGGCTGGGTGACGACAGGCTGGGAGAGGACAGGCTGGGAAACAGAGAGGGTCTTACCTGAGAAGTCTGCCAGCGCGGGGACAGGCTGGGAGAGGGCAGGCTGGGAGTGGGCAGGCCGGGAGTGGGCAGGCCGGGAGAGGACAGGCTGGGAGAGGGCAGGCTGGGAGTGGGCAGGCTGGGAGAGGGCAGGCTGGGAGTGGGCAGGCTGCGAGAGGACAGGCTGGGAGAGGGCAGGCTAGGAGAGGACAGGCTGCGAGAGGACAGGCTGCGAGAGGACAGGCTGCGAGAGGACAGGCTGGGAGAGGGCAGGCTGGGAGAGGGCAGGCTGGGAGTGGGCAGGCTGGGAGAGGACAGGCTGCGAGAGGACAGGCTGCGAGAGGACAGGCTGCGAGAGGGCAGGCTGGGAGAGGGAAGGCTGGGAGAGGGCAGGCTGGGAGAGGGCAGGCTGGGAGAGGGCAGGCTGGGAGAGGGCAGGCTGGGTGACGACAGGCTGGTAGAGGACAGGCTGGGAAGCAGAGAGGGTCTTACCTGAGAAGTCTGCCAGCGCGGAGCTCTCCGGGGCGCAGAGCAGCAGCAGGGCCCAGCAGAGCAGGGCGGGGGGCGGGAAATAATGGTGTGGAACCTTTGTTTCCAGCAGGCATCCTGCACAGAATTCCCAGTTTCATGGGGTTTAAGGCAGACATTTACCACCTGCCCTGAGCTGGCTGAGAGGGCTCAAGTGCGAGGCCGGGGTGGAGGAAGAGTCAGGGAGGGGGGAGGAACGAAAGGGAAGATGCCAGCATTACACGCACTTCGTGCTGTGACTGAGGGTCTAGCAGGGTCAGGGAAATGGAGCCCTCTCCATAAGCGATTACAGTGGCAGGTTTTAGGTCCGCTGTTCCTGCATCTGGAAAATACTACTGTGGGACAACGCAAAGGTGTGATTGAGACTGGAGGAATTCCATACAGGAATTCTGCTGCTCTTTAATAATAATCCTTAGGCCTAGGTCATCGCTTGTTAGTTTGTCTCTCTGCATCAGTAGCGGTAGTTGGAGTGACGTCATCGCCTAGGTAGAATGGAAGCAGACATTCTGGTTTAGCGAAAGTACCAGGTTATGAGAGGCATTTCAGTATTTACCCCCTCCTAATCCAGTGGTGTAACAATAGACTATGCATCCCCAATGGAGTGGGGCCCCTAAGCTGGGGGCGGGGGCGCTTCCGGTACTGCCCATGGGTGGTGGGCCCCTGGCTTAAGAGCTCCTGATTGGGTCCGGAGCAGGGTGGCCCCTTCCCTGTACTTTGCAAAGGGGGGGCTCCATGTACCTTGCAGAGGGACCCCCTCACATTTTGTTGAGCCACAGCCCCCATCCCGAGGAGGGATTGACTGCAAAGTTAATATCTACAACTAACATGTCACACACACATGTGCCCTCGGCAGCATGGCCAATGGGTGTCGAGAGTCCCTGGTGATCGCTTCTCACCAGGGTCTCAGTAGCGCCCATGCCACTTGTGAAGAGGCCTCAGTGCGCAGCACCGTCCACCCCCACCCCCGTGCTGCACCAGGCTTGATTCCACAGAGGGACAGTGGATAGAAGGCAAGGTCGGTGCACAACCTAGAGGGGGCAAGGGAAGAGTATACCTCACTAGTGCTCCTGTGCTTCAAGGAGCGCATGCGCATTCACAGAATGTGCCCGTCTGTCGTCATCAGCTGCACAGTCCATTCAACATGGACAAATGTCAGAACAGATGTCAATTGTACCTAGGACATGAAGGAGAAGAAGAAAGATCCTTCCCCAATATTCCTGGGAACCTGGCAATATATGTATTGATAACTGATGGTTGCTTTTAAGTTATTCATATCAGAACTCTATGAAGTAATCACAATCAATACCAAATATTGCAATGTCGTATTATGGCACAGCATGAAATGAAGTAACTACATTAGCAGAATTCTTCATGCTTATGACTCAAAATGTTTATCGGCTTCCTTGTAAATCAAATTGCAAGCCGCATGAGGTGACAAGCAGTTTACTTAAGTTTGTCCATAGTACATCAGAGTAAATCTTGAATGCATAAATGCGACAAAATATCCAGGATGTGTAGTCAATAGTGGTGAAAGGTAATATGTTCTGTCTCGCTCACGTCCTGGGATAGTGTGTAAATGTACCTGCCTGTCTACTGTCTCAGCACATCTCTCCGGGCCCTTCCCTAGCTGCGACGGTGTCCTACGCACCACTTATTCATCTGTGCAGTTTTCCATGCAGAGTTGCTTTCGGTGCCTAATGAACACGATGCTGTGCGTGGAGACACATGCACTAACCCCATACATAGTTTTGGAAGGAGTGGGGGAGAAGGATACAATTCAGCACACAGCGGGCCGCGGCTACACTCGGAGACCCCCAACACTGGTCCTTGCAGCTGAACCCACCACAAGACTCCGCGGAGCCGAGCCGAGAGTGACGCCATCCGTCCTCCAGAGGCAGAGCGCTCAATGGTCGAGACAGCTTCATCCCCCGGAGCGGCGGATCTTTCAAAGATCCACTTACACGTGCCCAGCTGAAGACACTTCATCTGTTACCACAATCCCCCAGGCGTCCAGAGGCAAAGAAGGGTCAGTCACAACCTGCCCCAGCCCTCCTCTCTTCGAGAAAGGCCGCAGAGTAGCACGCGGCGGATGGAGTGGGAATACCAATGCTGCTAACATGAGACTCCCTACAGCACTTACCGCTTAGCATCTTCTGCTGATGTCGGCCAAATAGAGTCACAATTCACTCTACTCCAACAGGACCCATTGGACAAACCTCCCAGCACTCACATGCACCCACCTCGCAACCATCGCAGCGCGGCTCCAGCGATGACGCGGCGGCTCAAGAACCACTCCTAGCGCGGCGGCACTGAGGGGGCTCGACCGCCTCAGCCAATGGGAGGGCAGCTCCTTCGTTTTTGCATTCCGCGGCCCCAGCGAGGTCCTCAAGTTATTCTCGGCCCCGGGCAGCGGTGGCAATCAGGGAGGCAGCTTTTGCACCGTAGTAGGAGGCGGCAGAGCGCTCGGGGTGCCACTAGTGCCTTACCAGATTCGGGGGCGTTCCAGAGAATCGGCTTTCGGCTGATGTAGCGTGACGTAGCCAAAAGCCAAAAATTCTCGGGAACGCCCCCGAATCTGGTCCGAGATTGACGGACAGAGCCTTCTCCCAATGGCTAGCCTCCATTTATGGAGCTAGCCAATGAGAGAGTGGGGACGGTCCAGTCCCCACACACAGATATCATTAAGTTTTTCCTAGCGCATGCATACTTCGTACGCATTGGCTAGACAAAACCTAAAAAAGAAGTGGGGGGACGCCGTCCACCCGCGTGGTACCCCGACTCGAGCCCTGGAATCCAGGCAAGCAAGTAGGCGCAGCTCCTCTATTTGAGCAGAGAAGCCTCACCCACAGGCCAGAGCTGAAATATAAAATGGCAATAAAGTTTATTTATTACCACTTAATATTTGAGCAACTGATCCGTCCTGAACTGAGTGTCAGGATAGGGCGGGGCAAGTGCTGACAAGTGGCAGCAGCAGTGAGCTGTGACAGTGCGCTTTAAAGTGAGCATGTGTCTGTGGCCGGCTGTCTTGGGACAGCCAGCCCGACATGAACATTTTAAAGTTCTAAATCCCAGCTCTCTGGGTTAGAGGAAGCTGAGGCCTCCAGTCCTCTTAGAAGCACAGCGAGAGGGCGCTCCCTCTAATCCTGATGCATCTCTCATGCTGAAAGACATGCCAAGATTGGTGAGTGCAGTTTCCTGGTCCCATTTTGGGAGCTTGCCTGGAAGGCAGTAGACCAGTGGAGGAGGATAGTCGACACAGAAGATGGTAAACATGGTTGAAATGGTGCAATCCAAAGTGTCACACGAGGCAAGGACTAATGGGCAGGCATCACCTGTGACCTAAAGACTGGAGCAGGCGGACCCAGAGGAGGCCATTACACAGAAAGGAAATCCCATAAAAAGTTGCTACTCCCAGAACAGCTAGGAATGTGGGAATAAGAGAAAAGTAAGGAGGGAAGAACCTGCCGAAAAAGTAAACACCCAGACGCATTTGAAAGCACACCTATCGAAGTGACTTGCAGGCGTTTGTGAAGAGTTGAACAGGAAGTAGGACTGTGACCTGAAGTAAAACCAAACACACAAAATGTGATGGGAGGATGCTTGCAATAAGTCTAACCACTGGCAATCGCTTGGGGTAACATTCCAACTCATTGTTCTTTTGCCCACCGTGACACCTCAGATTAGAACCAGCTATAAGCAAATCCGTCTTAACCCTGCTCCATTCGGAACAGTCCAGGTGAACTGCCAAGCCAGAGTCCTGGCCCGTTAGGCAAAAAACTATGGTTTAGGAAGCAGCCCAAGTGATTGGCAGCCGCTAAGATTAATTCAAGCATTCCATCCATCTCCTTGTTTTTGTTGCCCTAAGTGTGATGGGTATTGGAGTACCGGGTATTTTAGAACCTGGCGGTGCCAGGGAACACACCTGAAAACTCAGAGTCCTTCCTGTTTCAGACTACAGAAACACAGAGTCTTCTAGGTGAAGTCAAAGATCGTATTTATTAGCTGCAGCCAGTAACAGGTATCCTAGAAGTACAACAGCGTGTATGTTCTCAGGAGACTGCTGTCTGTTACAAAGCCAGTCTTCTCCTTATGTGCAAAATAATATGCTTTGGGCAAACATTCCTTATTTTACAGTTGACCATTCACATATTTTCACTACAAAGAGAAAGCAGAGTCATGATGACAAGTCCACATTTCAGTTCATCCAGCCCATAATTGATTACCCGGCAAGGCCCAGTCTTTTCATCAAGTCAAGTCAAGTCATAAAATTTGTATAGCGCACTACATACCCAGAGGGTTTCAAGGCGCTTAGGATGGGGAGGAGGATTATTTGTCAAATATCCACGTTTTAAGCTGCTTTCTGAACGCTAGGTGGTTCTGGGTGAGGCGAAGGTAAGCGGGGAGTGAGTTCCATGTTTTAGCAGCTAGGTATGAAAAGGATCTGCCTCCCATGGTGGTCTTGTTGATGCGAGGTACAGTGGCGAGGGCTTGGCTGGAAGAACGTAGTTGGCGGGAGGGGGTGTAGAAGGACAGTCGAGAGTTGAGGCAATCTGGTCCGATGTCGTAGAGTGATTTGTGTGCGTGGGTAAGCAGTCGGAAAGTGATCCTCTTATTGACGGGTAGCCAGTGGAGGTCTTTAAGGTGACCAGAGATGTGTTCGTTGCTTGGGATGTCTAATATGAGCCTGGCTGAGGCGTTTTGGATTCGTTGGAGTTTCTTCTGGAGTTTTGCGGTAGTACCCGCGTAGAGGGTGTTTCCGTAGTCTAGTCGGCTCGTGACCAGAGCGTGGGTGACTGTTTTTCTTGTTTCGGAGGGGATCCAGCGAAATGTTTTTCTGAGCATGCGAAGAATGTTGAAGCAGGAAGAGGATACGGCGCTGACTTGTCTGTTCATTGAGAGTGAAGAATCCAGGATGACTCCAAGGTTCCGAGCGTGGTCTGTCGGGATGGGTGCTTTTCCGAGGGCTTCCGGCCACCAGGAGTTGTCCCATGCAGAGGGGGATGTACCTAAGATGAGGACTTCTGTTTTGTCTGAGTTCAGTTTCAGACGGCTTTGTTTCATCCATTCGGCAACTTCTTTCATTCCTTCGTGTAGGTTAGTTTTGGCGGTGCTGGGGTCATTGGTGAGAGAAAGGATCAGTTGAGTGTCGTCCGCGTAAGAGATGATGTTGAGGGTGTGTTGGCGTGCGATTGCCGCGAGGGGGCTCATGTATACGTTGAAGAGGGTGGGACTGAGTGAGGATCCTTGAGGTACGCCGCAGATGACTTCAGAGGCCTCGGACTTGAATGGAGGAAGGCGGACTCTCTGGGTTCTTCCGGTGAGGAACGAGGTGATCCATTCAAGTGCTTTTCCTTGGATTCTGATGTTATTGAGGCGTTGTAGAAGGGTGCTGTGGCCGACTGTATCGAATGCTGCAGAGAGGTCGAGGAGGATGAGGGCGACTGTGTCACCATTGTCCAGTAGAGTTCGAATGTCGTCTGTTGCTGCGATGAGGGCGGTCTCAGTGCTGTGTTTTGCTCGGAAGCCAGATTGTGAGGAGTCGAGGGATTTGTTGGCTTCGAGGAAAGCGGCGAGCTGGTTGTTGACGGCTTTCTCGATGACTTTGGCCGGGAATGGAAGAAGCAAGATGGGGCGGTAATTTTTGAGTTCGGTGGGGTCCGCTGTTGGTTTTTTCAGAAGGGCGGTGAGTTCAGCGTGTTTCCAGTCTTCTGGGAAGGTAGCGGAGTTGAAGGAGCAGTTGATGACGTCTCGGAGGTGCGGTGCTATGACGGAGTCTGCTTTGTTGAAGATGTGGTGAGGGCATGGGTCTGTGGGGGATCCTGAGTGGATGGAATTCATCAGGCGGATGGTGTCCTCAGTGGAGATTGGGTTCCAGGCGTTAAGGGTGTTCACGGGGGGAAGATGGTCAGCAGATGGTGGGGTGGGTTGGTTTCCGGGTTGGTTGTCAAAGCTGTTGTGGATGTCTGCAATCTTGTTGTGGAAAAAAGAGGCTAGGGAGTCGCAGAGGGTTTGAGAGGGGGTGATGTCGTTGGAGTTGGCCGATGGATTGGAGAATTCCTTGACGATGTTGAAAAGTTCCTTGCTGTTGTGGGCGTTGTTGTCGAGTTGATCCTTGAATGCTGTTTTCTTGGCTTTCCGGATCAGTTGGTGGTGAGTGCGGGTGGCGCTTTTGAAGGCGTCCTTGGTGCTGGAGGTATTGGGATCCACGGACCCCCAATAAAATCGGGCACCTCCTCCTCGTAAAGCAAGTCATAAAGCAAGAAACAGGGGCAGGTGTGTAAGATTAGGCATGGTTTGTGTGCGATGAAAGGTTTATGATATGTTGTGCCTTGATACTAATCTCGCTCGGCCACTGGGAAAAGACCTGGCCGAACAGGTTTGGCTTCGGGAAGTGGAGTCAGCTTGCCCAGGTCACAGAGGAGTCAGCAAAGGTGTCCGTGTCCTTCGGACTCGGTTTTGGTTTTTAGTCATTTGGCTATGTGAGGGCAATCACAAAATGGATGCTGTTAGACCTGGCACCTGGGCGTGAGTCTCCCTTCCACTTTTTGCTGATGTGCCTCCGATGTTTTGCTGGTTTTCCGATACTCAGGGCACTGCGCCACGGCTGATCCGTGCCGCAGTGCAAGTGCTCCCTACTGTAAATTGTACATACGATTGGTATCCCTGATTGGTGCATTGGACTTACTGTTAGTCCCTAGTAAAGCGCACAAGAGAGTGCCGGGGCTTGTAGATGCCAATACTGCTGGTGGGCCTGCAGCGCTGGTTGCGCCACCCACCGAAGCAGCCGTAAAGATGTGTCTGGGAACTGCGACCGCAGAACCCGCGTGCGGTCTCGTACTGTCACGCTAGCTGGGCAAGTGTCCCCACTTGCCAGCACCGACTCTTCCCTTGACTACATATTAGTCACCCCTATGGTAGGCCTGCGGGCAGGGTGCGTTGTAGGTGCAAGGTAGGACAAGCCCTGATGTGCGTGGCATGTCCTAGTAGTGACTTACAACGAAGACCGTATTTCACTATTGAAGGCTACCTGCTCCATTAGGCCAGACTGAGCTGCGAGGATTATTACACCCTATAACCCCCGCAGGCTCAAGGAGCATGGTAGTGAGTCATGTTTAGTATGCCTGAACTCAGGGTGATAAGATAATTCTTGTAGTCAAGTTTATTTTAATATCCTGGGTTTGCAAATGCTACTTTTAGAAAGTTAGCCTTTGCTTGCTTAACCATTTTCAGCCGCCTCTGCTGGTATGTGTATCTGACTGTCTGGGATGTGTGAGTGACAGGGCTGGAGGGATGACAGGTGGTGAATGCGCAGATTACACCTTAGTGGGAGGTAGGAGTGCCTCTTGACTCGAACTGTCACTGTGCTCGGCCACCACAATGCTGGCTCCACCCTCCTGGGGAGCAGCGGATGACTCTGCCGGCACCTGGCCCAGGAAGGGCGAAGCCCCCATCAACAAGGTACTCTGGCCACCCCTGTCCGGACAATGCTGGCTCCACCTCCTGTGGGGCGTCTGATGCGCCTGCCCCTCACACTGAAAGCAGAAGCCGGAGTACACCCGCCGGGGTACTCCAGAACTGAGAGTGGCTATGCAAAGGCCCCCCTGGCCTGCGAGAACAAAAGAATTGGCCTATAAAAGAAGGAGCCCTGCTCCTTGAAAATTAGATCCAGTTTGGGCCACAGAAGGACTCTGCCCTACGAGAAGGACCGTGAGAGACAAGGAAGGGTACTGACTCTTGCCTTGCTGCTGAAGGAGAGGAAGACAAAAAGACTACGAAAAGACTTTTGCTCTACTTGTGCCAAACTCTGCTAAAGAGATCTCCAAGGGCTTGCAACTGAACTTGCCCCCTGACCAGCGTCCCAGGACCAGTGGACGCTACCCCCTTGGAAGAAAGCGACTGCGGGTGCTGACCATCGCCGCTGCACCGACGGAGGAATCTCCTCCAAGGCAATGACCTCCCGACCACCGTGACCGGGGCCCAAAGCAACAGCGGAAGCAAAGTAAGGACCAGCCGCCGCTGGCCCGAACACCGTGACCGCAACTGCACCGGGAGCCCGAGAGCAAAGCAAAGGAGGACCCGTCCGGTCCGAGCTCTCGAGGTGGCTGCATAACGAGCAGCCACTCACCTGCAAAGACGGACAGTTGCCCTACGAGAATCCGCAAGGTCGGTAGCCTGCCCGACAGCCCAGCTGTGAGCCCACAGCTGCACCGACATTTGGCTGGGTACGTCCTGCACTTGGGGACCGTACTGCCACTTGTCTCCACCGCACAGCCGCCGCCTCCAGGGTCGGAGCGGACGACGAGGAGTGGACCCTGCCGCCACAGAACACCGCTGCCCCGGATGACCAGTGACCTGCTCGGCTGAAGAGCCGCAACGATCAGCGACCCCGGGAAGGCAACGCGACGTGGGACAGATCCCCTGGAAGCCGCCGGCTCCACAAGAACTTTGAGTAACACCGGCCTACGGGCCTCAAGAGAACTGCATAAGAACTGTGGTAACCCGAATTGAGTAACCTGCAACCGTTTTCATAAAGTTATTGACTGTATTCCCAAGCCTGCTTAAAATCTAAGATCTTAAGATATATATTTTTACAAGAATACAGTCTGGTCTCGTTGTGTGGTGGGTTGGTTGTAAAGGTGTACTGTTGCAAGTGTTTAACCCTATGTGCCCCAAAGATTAGCCTACGACTGCTTAAGCCACACTACCTAGAGGGTAAGCAGAGGTTGTCTGGAAGGTAACCCTCAGCCCTGACGAGGAAGAGAGAGTCCCTGCTTGTCGCTAGTGTTGCACTGCGCCAACTAGAGCCTCCCCCTTCCTACATTGGACGCAGTGGTGAGGATTTCGAATTTACACTTGCGATAGTTATACCTGAGCTTCTGACCACTACACAAGGATTACGGTCCAGTTACTTAGCCACAGACTTTGATTTTTTGAATTTTGCCGAAAGAAGATTCCGAGTGCGGAAACCATGCCGGGCACAAAGAGCCTGGATGGAGCGGAGTCCACGACCTCCGAGGTGTTGGAGATAGAGTGGGATGCCGCAGAGCTGGACAAGTACTCAAAGATGGAGCTGAAGTTTTTCTGTAGGAAACTAAAGGTTCCGCACGCTGGTTGCAAAAACAAGCCGGAGCTCTACAAGGCCCTGAAAGCCTGGGTGGAGTCCAGAAAGACCCCGGAAGAGCAAGACGTCCTCGCCGAGCAGAATACGACGGAGGAGCAGAATGCGCTTGGGGATCTGATCGATCTAGAAAGGCAAGACAGCGAGCACAGCTTGGGTAAAGGCCTGTCGCCAGAGGAGCTGGCGGACAGGAAGGAAACCCGGAATCACGAGAGAAAGTTGGCAGAAATGAAAATCCAGCTGGAGCTGGAAACCAAAAGAATGGCGCTGGAAGAGCGAAAGCACCAGATGGATTACGAAATAAAGATGAGGGAGATAAGTCTCAAGGAGAGAGACTTGGATCGGCCTCCCTCTGGTGGCAGCACATCGCCAGTGCAGGTAGAGTCAAGAGTGCACATCCCGAAGGACGTAGTTAAGGAGTTCTTTAAGGGGGATGACATAGGACAGTGGTTTAGGGCATACGAGGTAGCCATGTCCTCCCACCGGGTCCCGGACAAGGATTGGGGAGCGGGGTTGTGGGGAAGGTTCCTTAGCGAAGGGAGAGATACCTTGCTAGATTTGCCCGTTGAGAATCAGAGATCCTATGCCCACATGAAAGAAGCTTTATTAAACAGGTACGGGCTTACCCCTGAAATGTATAGACAGAAGTTTAGGGGATGTACTAAGCGACCTGGGAATACGTATGTGGAGTATGTGACTTACTTTTGCAGAGCACTGGATGGTTGGGTGAAAGGTAACAAAGTTAATGATTTTCAAGGTCTCTTTGATTTAATTGCACTTGTCTGATCACTGTTTTCCTGAGTTACGCCAACACCTGATCGATAGCAAGCTGTCCAACCCGAGGAAGCTTGCTGAGGAGGCGGACCGCTGGCTCAGCACCAGGGTCCACAAGGGTCCCGTGGGAGATTCCGCCAAGAGTGGGCAGGGTCCCCAGCAGAAGAGTGGGGGGGACAAGGGGGGAAAACAGAAAGGGTTCCAAAAAGGCCCCCAAAGTAGTTCCCAAGGGATTCCGCAGCAGGGTTCTCAGCCTCCCCCACCCCCGAAGCAGAATGGGGCCCCGACAGGTAAACCTGTTCCAAAGGGGCCCTTCAATTGTTTCAAATGTGGCGAGCCTGGGCACATATCCAGTGACCCCAAGTGTCGCCTATTTGGAAAACCTGCACCCACTGGTGCTCCGCCCCGACAAGTGACTAGCGTTCACCTGGGAGAAGAAATGATGGTCCCGGGGGGTGGAGATCCCGTTCACATGACCCTAGTCTCGTTAGGAGACAGCGAGATGATCCCTACAAACTACCTGCCCTCTAACACTAAGAAATATGGGCAGGTGGTGATCATCAATGGTAAGGAGGCCGAGGCTCTTAGAGACACAGGAGCCAGTGTGACTGCAGTGAGGCAGCACCTGGTGTCTCAAGAGCAGGTTGTACCCCATGCCTACTGTAGGGTTATCAACGCTGATAATTCTGAGAGTCAGTGTCCGATGGCTCAAGTTCCCTTCGAGTGGGGGGGGGTCTCTGGTACTCTGCAGGTCTGTGTGAGAAAAACCATGCCTGTTGACTGTTTGCTAGGGAACGACTTGGAGCACTCCCCTTGGGAAAAGGTAGAGAAAACGACTCACCTGCGGATGGTGGGTCTGCCTGACTGGGCGTGCGTGACCACCCGGTCGATGGCAGCCAGTAGGGGTGATCGAGAGGTCCTGGGGCCTGATGGAGAGGCCCAGGAACCGGCCTTAGGGAGAAGGCGCAGGGGGCGCGGGAAACCGGCTCCTGAAGTTCCTACGGTCCAGGAGGAGGCAGACCTTGAGGGGGATGCCCTGGAGCCTACGGGGGAACAGATCGCCGAACTGGGGGACCTGCCTGAGCTGACCCATTGGCAGCAAGAAGGAGGACCCTCCAGGGAGGAATTCTGCAGGGAGCAGAAAGAATGCCCTTCTCTCATGGGTATGCGGCAGCAGGCTGTAGACCAGGCCAATGGTGTTCAGGCCAAAACACATTACGTGTACTGGGAGAACGACCTCCTGTATTCGGAGCCTAAGGCTGCTGAACCTGGGTCAGCCCGTGTGCTGGTGGTACCCCAGAAATTCAGAGCCTTCCTACTGGGTCTGGCTCATGATGTGCCTTTAGCAGGACATTTGGGGATGGACAAGACCTATGACAGGCTTGTCACCCATTTTTACTGGCCCCAAATGCATAAAAGCTCAGACGCTTATTGCAGAACCTGTCCGACTTGCCAGGCAAGTGGGAAGACGGGAGGGAAGAACAAGGCTCCCCTCCAACCCTTCCCTGTGGTCGGTACGCCATTCCAGCGAGTGGGTATTGACATCGTTGGGCCTCTGGACCCCAAGACAGCCATGGGCAACAGGTTCATCCTGGTCTTGGTGGACCATGCCACCCGGTACCCTGAAGCCATCCCTCTGAGGACAGTGACGGCTCCCGTGGTGGGGCGTGCACTGATGGGAATTTTCTCACGAGTAGGATTCCCTCTAGAGGTGGTGAGCGACAGGGGGACCAACTTCATATCGAAATATATGAAGTCCCTTTGGCAGGAGTGTGGCGTAACGTACAAGTTCACCACACCCTACCATCCCCAAGGTAACGGGTTGGTTGAAAGATTCAACCGAACCCTCAAAGGCATGATCATGGGCCTAGAAGGTCCGATGAGGCGTAAGTGGGACGTCCTCTTGCCATGCCTGCTTTTTGCATATCGCGAGGTACCACAGAAGTCCCTAGGGTTCAGCCCCTTTGAACTGCTGTACGGCCACCCCGTGAGAGGACCACTGAGTTTGGTAAAGGAAGGCTGGGAGCAATCTCCCAGGAAACCTCCCCAGAATGTATATAGCTACATGCTGGCCTTCAGAAACCAAACCAGGCGCTTCAGACAACTTGCCGAGGCAAATCTGGAAGCGAGCCAGGAGGAGATGAAGCGGTGGTACGATCAGAATGCCACTCTGGTCGAGCTTCAACCTGGACAGGAGGTGTATGTCTTGGCCCCAGTGGAGCCCTGTGCCCTTCAGGATAAGTGGACAGGACCATTTGAGGTTGTGGAGCGCAAGAGCCCCGTGACATACTTGGTGGACATGAAGACGCCCAGGAACCCTTTGCGGGTCCTACATGTCAACCGCCTCAAGCCCCACTTGCGAAGGTCCGAAGTGGGCATGTTGTTGGCAACCGATGACGGAATGGAGGAGGAGTCGGAGCCTCTTCCTGACCTCTTGGTGGCCTGTGAGAAGGATGGGTCAGTGGATGGAGTTAACCTCTCACCCTCCCTGACCGCCAAACAACAGGAGGACTGCCGCCAGTTGCTGGGGCAGTTTCCAGACCTGTTCTCCCTGGTTCCGAGTGTCACAGATTGGTGCGTCCATGATGTGGACACTGGAGACAGCTTACCGGTGAAGCATAAGGCTTACAGGGTAACTGACAGGGTACGGGCCTGCATCAAGGAGGAGGTCTCCAAGATGCTTGCCCTCGGAGTGGTTGAGTCTTCCAGCAGTCCTTGGTCCAGCCCCGTGGTCTTGGTGCCGAAGGCTGCTGCGCCGGGAGCCACACCCGAACTACGGTTCTGTGTGGACTACAGAGGACTCAATTCAGTCACGAAGACTGACGCGCACCCCATCCCCAGAGCTGACGAGCTCATTGATCGGCTAGGGGCTGCCCGGTTTCTCAGCACGTTTGATTTAACGTCTGGGTACTGGCAGATCGCCTTGACCGATGGGGCAAAGGAGAGGTCGGCATTCTCTACACCAGATGGGCATTTTCAGTTCCGGGTTATGCCATTTGGAATGAAGAATGCCCCTGCCACCTTTCAGAGATTGGTCAACCAGGTGTTGGCTGGACTGGACGAGTTCAGTGCCGCCTACCTGGATGACATCGCGGTGTTCAGCGGCACCTGGCCCGAACACCTGCGACACCTCTGGGAAGTGTTGATGGCCCTGCGCAGAGCAGGCCTCACAATCAAGGCAAGCAAGTGCCAGATTGGGCAGGGTTCGGTGGTGTACTTGGGACACCAGGTTGGGAGTGGCAAGGTAGCCCCCTTGCAGCCCAAAATCGAAACCATCCTGGCTTGGGAACCCCCCAAGACCCAGACTGCAGTGAGAGCCTTCCTGGGGCTCACTGGGTATTACAGGAGGTTTGTCAAGGGCTATGGCACGATCGTGACCCCCTTGACAGAGCTGACTTCGAAAAAGCAGCCCAGGAATGTGATTTGGACTGACACCTGTCAGAAGGCTTTCGACACCCTGAAGACTGCCATGTGCACGGCGCCCGTGCTCCTGGCCCCCGATTTCTCCAAGGAGTTCATTGTGCAAACAGACGATTCAGAGCATGGTGTAGGGGCTGTTCTTTCACAGATGACTGAGGAGGGCTTTGACCAACCCGTAGCCTTCATAAGTCGGAGGTTACTTCCACGGGAAAGTAGGTGGAGTGCAATAGAGCGTGAAGCATTTGCTGTGGTCTGGGCGCTGAAGAAGCTAAGACCCTACTTGTTTGGGTCTCACTTCCGAGTTCAGACGGACCACAGGCCCCTCAGATGGTTAATGCAAATGAGGGGTGAGAACCCGAAACTGTTGAGGTGGTCCATTTCTCTACAGAGTATGGACTTTACGGTGGAACACCGCCCTGGCACCGATCACGCCAACGCTGACGGTCTGTCCAGATTTTTCCTCCTTAGTGATGTGGAACTCCCTGGGGAAGGGTAGTTCCCCCCACATTTCAGCTGGAGGGGACACATGTTAGACCTGGCACCTTGGCGTGAGTCTCCCTTCCACTTTTTGCTGATGTGCCTCCGATGTTTTGCTGGTTTTCCGATACTCAGGGCACTGCGCCACGGCTGATCCGTGCCGCAGTGCAAGTGCTCCCTACTGTAAATTGTACATACGATTGGTATCCCTGATTGGTGCATTGGATTTACTGTTAGTCCCTAGTAAAGCGCACAAGAGAGTGCCGGGGCTTGTAGATGCCAATACTGCTGGTGGGCCTGCAGCGCTGGTTGCGCCACCCACCGAAGCAGCCGTAAAGATGTGTCTGGGAACTGCGACCGCAGAACCCGCGTGCGGTCTCGTACTGTCACGCTAGCTGGGCAAGTGTCCCCACTTGCCAGCACCGACCCTTCCCTTGACTACATATTAGTCACCCCTATGGTAGGCCTGCGGGCAGGGTGCGTTGTAGGTGCAAGGTAGGACAAGCCCTGATGTGCGTGGCATGTCCTAGTAGTGACTTACAACGAAGACCGTATTTCACTATTGAAGGCTACCTGCTCCATTAGGCCAGACTGAGCTGCGAGGATTATTACACCCTATAACCCCCGCAGGCTCAAGGAGCATGGTAGTGAGTCATGTTTAGTATGCCTGAACTCAGGGTGATAAGATAATTCTTGTAGTCAAGTTTATTTTAATATCCTGGGTTTGCAAATGCTACTTTTAGAAAGTTAGCCTTTGCTTGCTTAACCATTTTCAGCCGCCTCTGCTGGTATGTGTATCTGACTGTCTGGGATGTGTGAGTGACAGGGCTGGAGGGATGACAGGTGGTGAATGCGCAGATTACACCTTAGTGGGAGGTAGGAGTGCCTCTTGACTCGAACTGTCACTGTGCTCGGCCACCACAATGCTGGCTCCACCCTCCTGGGGAGCGGCGGATGACTCTGCCGGCACCTGGCCCAGGAAGGGCGAAGCCCCCATCAACAAGGTACTCTGGCCACCCCTGTCCGGACAATGCTGGCTCCACCTCCTGTGGGGCGTCTGATGCGCCTGCCCCTCACACTGAAAGCAGAAGCCGGAGTACACCCGCCGGGGTACTCCAGAACTGAGAGTGGCTATGCAAAGGCCCCCCTGGCCTGCGAGAACAAAAGAATTGGCCTATAAAAGAAGGAGCCCTGCTCCTTGAAAATTAGATCCGGTTTGGGCCACAGAAGGACTCTGCCCTACGAGAAGGACCGTGAGAGACAAGGAAGGGTACTGACTCTTGCCTGTGTCTGGTGCCTTGCTGCTGAAGGAGAGGAAGACAAATAGACTACGAAAAGACTTTTGCTCTACTTGTGCCAAACTCTGCTAAAGAGATCTCCAAGGGCTTGCAACTGAACTTGCCCCCTGACCAGCGTCCCAGGACCAGTGGACGCTACCCCCTTGGAAGAAAGCGACTGCGGGTGCTGACCATCGCCGCAGCACCGACGGAGGAATCTCCTCCAAGGCAACGACCTCCCGACCACCGTGACCGGGGCCCAAAGCAACAGCGGAAGCAAAGTAAGGACCAGCCGCCGCTGGCCCGAACACCGTGACCGCAACTGCACCGGGAGCCCGAGAGCAAAGCAAAGGAGGACCCGTCCGGTCCGAGCTCTCGAGGTGGCTGCATAACGAGCAGCCACTCACCTGCAAAGACGGACAGTTGCCCTACGAGAATCCGCAAGGTCGGTAGCCTGCCCGACAGCCCAGCTGTGAGCCCACAGCTGCACTGACATTTGGCTGGGTACGTCCTGCACTTGGGGACCGTACTGCCACTTGTCTCCACCGCACAGCCGCCGCCTCCAGGGTCGGAGCGGACGACGAGGAGAGGACCCTGCCGCCACAGAACACCGCTGCCCCGGATGACCAGTGACCTGCTCGGCTGAAGAGCCGCAACGATCAGCGACCCCGGGAAGGCAACGCGACGTGGGACAGATCCCCTGGAAGCCGCCGGCTCCACAAGAACTTTGAGTAACACCGGCCTACGGGCCTCAAGAGAACTGCATAAGAACTGTGGTAACCCGAATTGAGTAACCTGCAACCGTTTTCATAAAGTTATTGACTGTATTCCCAAGCCTGCTTAAAATCTATATAAAGATATATATTTTTACAAGAATACAGTCTGGTCTCGTTGTGTGGTGGGTTGGTTGTAAAGGTGTACTGTTGCAAGTGTTTAACCCTATGTGCCCCAAAGATTAGCCTACGACTGCTTAAGCCACACTACCTAGAGGGTAAGCAGAGGTTGTCTGGAAGGTAACCCTCAGCCCTGACGAGGAAGAGAGAGTCCCTGCTTGTCGCTAGTGTTGCACTGCGCCAACTAGAGCCTCCCCCTTCCTACAGATGCCGTTCACCAAATGGAACCCGAGGGTTCGGAACGGAAATGCTGATTCCTGGGTGATTTTGTCACTCGATCATGACGAAAATGCCTGTGCATAATATTCAAACCATTACCGGTCTGTTGATACCAAAATCGTCATGATGCGATGATGTTTATAACACGGGTCCAGAATTTTCAGTACTACAGACCCTCCTTTTGCCCTTACATAGGCAAAACAACCAATACTCATGCTAATCTGAGTCCAGGTCTATATTCATAGAATCATTGAGCTGTTGCTGTAATATCATCCTATTACTTAGTTTGTTTCTTGATACAGGTTTCCTTACACACGATGTAGCACAGAGGCCACATATTGCAGGAGCACACTGTACACACAGACAGAACAGGAAAAGAATGGCTAAGATCATCCCAATGACTATCAGAATCTTCCATCCCCAGGCAGATACCAGTTCCCAGAACCACCCCATCAGTGACCAGTCTCCTTTATCCACGTGAATAGAGTCAGAGATTTTATGCAGTTTGGAGATGGCCTGGTATACTGTTGGAGCGTTATCCGGGATGAAAATGCAGCAACTTGATTGGATTACTTTACATACCCCACCTCGGTCTGCAAGTATGACGTCTAAGGCGACCCTGTTCTGAAGAGTCATAAGGCGGTCCGACTGGAGCTCAGCAGTCAAGTTACTAAGGGCACCGGCAGTTTCAACAATGGTGGATTCAACCACCCTCGTCAATTGGCGAATGTTCCTGCTGTTCACCATTGGCCCCCAAAACGGCAGAAAACCTTTTACGAAGTCTCCAAATTCTTGTCTTTACTCACAACACCTCTAACTGTCCTTGCCTTATGGTAATCTGGCGCGGCCGTGTAGGTGGGAGGCAACAGGAATGAAATGAAACATGTGCCCGAGAAGTCAGGGGGCAACCATGAATACGCTCTATTGTGGCAGATAAAGTAGGTACCCTTAGCTGCTAGGAATGAAGGGGAGGTCTGAGACGAAAAAACATACATTTCAGTACAGACACTCTTCCCTAACTGGGCTCTGGAGTTCTTGCCATTTCCCTCTAGACATAGGTGACCCTGATGGGGTACAATCCAGATTGGGGAGGATCTCTTTGCTCGCTTGTTTTCACTCAAGGTAACTCCATACTCTGTTACGTTCCATCTACTGTAAGCCTGCAACTCATCTCGGGGAATCGTTCTATACGAGTCAATATCTCTGCTCATATTTGTGAATCCCACTACTAATGCCTTGTTGCTCGAGTTACTTCTCGTGGAACGTGGGGGGTATGGTTCGATGGCAAACATGAACATCATCTGAAACGCCCACAAAGAACCATAGTAGCTGAATGGCAAGACAAAATATGGGATACCTTTATCTGTCGTATGTGGCATAAGACCGCACACCCAACAATTAGTTGTGTTCATTACTAATTGGTGTTGGTGTAAAAGCTGAACGAATGAATTATTGACAAACTCCAATCTTCTAGCAGACTTGTGTTCAGGCAGGGGGTGAAAAACATGCGAGGAAACAGGAGAAGGAGGTGTGGGCTGTGTAGAGGGTGCGAATGTCACTTGAAAAGTGAAAAAAACATATCCTATTAAAACCGTCATTACACTAAGCAACATGGAAATGCATATTATCAAAAATCGTGTTCTTGTCATCAATGTACACATTCTGGTTTTAAAGTTCATTGATTTGGCAGATCTCTCCATCTTGAAAAACTCCATCCTCTCTAATTGCTGCCCCCGGCGGTAGGGTGTTCTATGCTAAAGAGTGCTTCTGTCAGTCCAGGGCAACTCCCTTAGACCGACCAGAACCGTCGACCTAACGTCTTCGGCTGCACTCCAAAGACTTGGGCAACCACGACCCTAGCAGCAGAACCGGATGGCAGTTCTAAAAACAAAAAATGAGCACGTTTCTCAGATGAGAGAGCTGCGCTGTTACGTTCCATCTACTGTAAGCCTGCAACTCATCTCGGGGAATCGTTCTATACGAGTCAATATCTCTGCTCATATTTGTGAATCCCACTACTAATGCCTTGTTGCTCGAGTTACTTCTCGTGGAACGTGGGGGGTATGGTTCGATGGCAAACATGAACATCATCTGAAACGCCCACAAAGAACCATAGTAGCTGAATGGCAAGACAAAATATGGGATACCTTTATCTGTCGTATGTGGCATAAGACCGCACACCCAACAATTAGTTGTGTTCATTACTAATTGGTGTTGGTGTAAAAGCTGAACGAATGAATTATTGACAAACTCCAATCTTCTAGCAGACTTGTGTTCAGGCAGGGGGTGAAAAACATGCGAGGAAACAGGAGAAGGAGGTGTGGGCTGTGTAGAGGGTGCGAATGTCACTTGAAAAGTGAAAAAAACATATCCTATTAAAACCGTCATTACACTAAGCAACATGGAAATGCATATTATCAAAAATCGTGTTCTTGTCATCAATGTACACATTCTGGTTTTAAAGTTCATTGATTTGGCAGATCTCTCCATCTTGAAAAACTCCATCCTCTCTAATTGCTGCCCCCGGCGGTAGGGTGTTCTATGCTAAAGAGTGCTTCTGTCAGTCCAGGGCAACTCCCTTAGACCGACCAGAACCGTCGACCTAACGTCTTCGGCTGCACTCCAAAGACTTGGGCAACCACGACCCTAGCAGCAGAACCGGATGGCAGTTCTAAAAACAAAAAATGAGCACGTTTCTCAGATGAGAGAGCTGCGCTGTCAAAAATGGCAAAAAGAAAGAAATATTTTTATTTGTCCATCGTCATAGTTCTCGGCCTCAAATTGTAACGGTTTCTTCCAGGTGCTGTCTGGTCTTGAAATAAGAGTTCAGGCTCTGTAGTGTTCAATCGAATTGACGGTGACACAGCTGCTTGCAAGATATTTTCGTTTTCTTTGTCAGAAATTGTTCCTTTTAGAAGTGCATTGCTAAAAGGCAGAAAGTGAGGCACAGTCTCAGTTTCAGAGTCAGCGATCCCCTCCTGGACCCATCGGTTGTGCGGCAGAGGTAAAGGGACTCTCTTGCAATGGATCCCGTGGACCCAGTGTTTTTTCCCTTCCACTCGAACAGCTGATCTTGTTGAGAGAAGCACTAGATGGGAACCGGTCCAGCGGGGCTCATCATTCTTTGTCCACTGAAAGTTCTTTATTAACACGTAGGATCCAGGATCGATAGGATGTCCTGGAGCTTCAGTAGCTTGAGGTAGAGTGTCATGAACCTGTTGGTGTAAAACATGCAATTTAGCCATCAATTCGTACAAATAATCAAGCAGTACAGGGTGTTCGATCTCGCTACACCTGGTTGGCCTTGGCACTCCCCATATGTTGGCCGGGCGGCCGAACACAATTTCATAGGGACTAAGTCCCACCCTTGAATGAACAGTCATTCTCGTTGATAGGAGTGCCAAGGGCGGAGCATCAGGCCATTTAAGACCAGTGCTAGCTTGGATTTTGGCCAATTTAAGCTTCAGGGTACCATTATAGCATTCTACTAGTCCAGCTGATTGGGGGTGATTTGCAACGTGGAACTTTTGCTGTATGCCTAGCCCTTCACATACTTTCTTCATCACTCGACCCACAAATTCACTCCCATTATCACTCCAGACCATTCTCGGCATTCCAAATCTGGGGAAGAATTCTTTGACAAGGGCTTTAGCTGTCGATACGGCCGTATTGTCTTTCAGGGGATATGCTTCTATCCATCTTGAAAAAGCGCAAACAACAACGAGTACGTATTTCAGATTGTTGCACCTTTCCATGTGGATGAAATCTAGCTGCAAAACCTCGAACGGATACGTAGGAGGAGCAAAATGACCAGCTGGAGTTGGGGTTCCCCTACCAGGATTGTATTTCAGACACACCATACAGTTCTTGAATACATTCTCTGCACACTTAGGAATTCTAGTGTCCTGCCATACTGGAGCCAACAACTTGCAAATCCCTTTCACACTGATGTATGCCATTCCATGCGCCATTGTAACCACTGCAGGCACATACGCATCGGGTAACAACCAACGCTGATGCTCTGACAATTCAACCCAACAACCCTTCGCATACAATTTCCCTGCACTCTCTCTCCACACACTCAACTCTTTCTCTGTAGTTTCAGCTTAGATGGACTTCACACTCTCAATCGTATCTTCACACATTCCAACGTCACCAACCCATCTTGCAGGGCCTGCAACATACATTCGACTCATCACATTCCTTGCAGTTTCTTTCGCAACTTCATCCGCAAACGCATTTCCGCGACCAACATCATCCGTAATCTTTTT
Source organism: Lissotriton vulgaris (assembly GCF_964263255.1). Taxonomy (NCBI): domain Eukaryota; kingdom Metazoa; phylum Chordata; class Amphibia; order Caudata; family Salamandridae; genus Lissotriton; species Lissotriton vulgaris. Next base: position 188,894,544 of record NC_141695.1, read on the forward strand.
GTGTGCACTGCATTTCACAATCGCAACTTGTAACGGCAAGGTCAGTGACTCAAGAAGCTCATTCACCAACTGACCATGCTGGATTTTAGCACCATGCGAAGTCAGGAAACCACATTAACGCCACAAACGTCCAAAACTATGAGCAACACCAAAGGCATACTGACTGTCAGTGTACACATTCACTTGTTTTCCTTTTGCCAACACACACGCTCTTGTCAATGCAATCAGTTCTGCTGCTTGTGCTGAGTTGTGTGGGATACGTGCAGTTTCAACGATCGTATGCAAAGTCGTAACAGCATATGCCGCAGTCGTATCACCATTCGGTAACTTGAAACACGAACCATCAACCCACAAAGTACCATCACATTCTGGAAGAGGAGTGTCCTTGAGTTCTATCCTTCCTTTCGTTTCTTCTTCTGTCCTAAAAAAACAGTTGTGCTGCTTTTCAGCATTCTCTGTCTCAACTGGAATCGGCAACAACGTAGCTGGGTTTAATGCGTTGCATCTTTTAATGTGGACATGACTTGCTAACAAGGTTAACTCATAACCTGATAATCAAGCACTGGTTAAGTGCTGTGTCTTGGTTCTATTTAACAAAGTGTCCACCGCATGTGGAACCATTACGATCAACATGTTATTCATCACTAACCCAACAGACTGTCGGATAGAAACAGCTGCTGCGGCTGTGGCTCTCAAACAACTTGGCAATGCCTTAGCTACCGGATCCAAAGTCGACGAGAAATACGCGCATGGACGTTGCTTTTCCCCAAAAGACTATGTGTCAACACTGACAACGCACATCCTTCTTTCTCATGGACATATAGTGTAAAAGGCTTACTGGGATACCCAACACAGGAGCCGAACACAATGCATCATGCAATTCATAACAACTTTTCTGACATTCTTCAGACCATGGGATGGGATTTGGTGTATCTTTACAGGTTAATGCCACCAAAGGTTTGGCCAACAATGAGAAATTCGGTATCCATTGCCTACAGTATGATGTAATGTCCAATAACGCACGCACTTCTCTCTGTGTCCATGGCACACTTAATTTTGCAATTGCCTGAATTCTTTCTGGGGTCAGTTTCCTTCCCTCCTTTGATCAGAGGTGACCTAGGTAGGTCACTTCTTGTCGACAATATTGCAACTTCGAGAGAGACACTTTGTGATGCAAATCAGACAAATGACGCAACAACGACAAGGTGGCTTCTATACAACTCTCCTCAGTATCTGCGGCAACTAATAAATCATCGACGTACTGAATAAGGGTAGCGCCATCAGGTAGAACAATCGTATCAAGCTGTGTTTTCAAAGCCTGGCTATATATTGATGGACTTTCGCAGTAGCCTTGAGGAGCGCATTTGAATCGGAAGCTTCAGCCTCCTAAACTGAAGCCAAAAATATCCCTGCTCTCCTCGGCAAACGGGATGCTGAAGAAATCATTCTTCAAGCCGTTCACTGAGAACCAAGTCGCTGAAGCCGGAATCATTGTCAATAGGGTAGTGATATCAGGGACAACTGGAAACTGTGGCACAACGATCTTATTCGCCTCTCTAAGATCAATCACACACCTATAAACAGGTGGCTGGGAAGGATCAGTGCGCTTCAAAACAGGCAGAACAGGACTATTACAAGCATTGCCTTTTGTCTCTTCAATCACATCTTTTTCAATCAGGTCATAGATGATCGCTAATAATGCCTTTTCACCTTCGCTAGAGATTTTGCACTGGGGAATGCGCGGCATTCTAACATTGGCTTTCAATGTCACAACATATGGCGTAAGCATGGGCGGAAAATCCGTTTCGCTCGCGGATTTTGCGGATTTTCGGTAAATTCGCAATCCGCGAGATTCGCGAATCTCCCGCAAAATCCGCAAATCCGCGAGCAGCGGATTTCATGGCTTGCTCGCACTGTTCGCGTGAGTTCGCGGCCTCCCAGTACAACTTTGCGCCCCGCGAATAAGCGCAAAATTGCAGAAATACGATCTTAGCAAAACTGAAACTACTTACCAGGTTCAAAAGTTCAGGCTCATCATTAGTAGCCATTTCCTGTAGTGCTTCCTGAGGGGCCCCTCCAGAGTTCAGTTGCCAGTTGCAACTATTATGTGACCCTGCTCTGAACCTCAGAATAGTTACACATATGCCACAAAGGTCCTGAATTACAGCTAAGGGAGACAAGCAGGAGCCAGGCTGGAGGTTCAAATCCATTAATCAGCCCCTAATTCATTATTGTCAGTTGGGGCAGGGCAGGTGTTGTAACTAATTTTGCAACAATGAAAGCACTTAGCAAGTGCAAAAGATCACTAATGAGGAAGCACTAAGGAAGCAGGTGCCAGCTAAAAAAATATTCTGTGACACATTAATCAGCCCCAAATTAATTCAGGTCACTTGAGGCAGGGAAGGTGTGCTTGCGTTGCCACAATAATGTACACTGACTGGACAACCAGAGGGTGCTGTGATGAAACAGAGGGTGGCATGGGTGGGCCAGAGGGTGGCATGAGTAGTCAGAGAGTGGCAGTGGTGACAGAGAGTGGCAGTGATGAAGAAGAGTGTCCCAAACAGGCTGGACATGTAGAAGTTCGCAAAACTTGCGACCCGACAGGTAAGTTCGCGTTTTGCGAAATTGTACAAAACCCTCGCGAACTGGCAGAAACCCGCGCGAACACAACAAAAAAAAATCTGCAAATTTGCGAGAATTCGCGGATTTTGCGGATTGCGAGTTCGCAAATCCGCAAAATTCGCGAACGCGAGATTCGCAAAATTCGCCCATGCTTAATATGGCGATATTTCCAAAAGACCCACATCATTAGGACTAGTAGCCCAAAGAATATCTGGAAGAGAAGACAATTCTGTCGGGAATTTATCCTTCGATAAATACATTGGAGAAACCACTCTCTTACCTAGTGTAAGTTGTACTCCCGAAGGAGAACAGTACAAAGTCGCATATAGTCTTTTCAACAGATCCAATCCCAACAAATTTTCACCACAACCTGTTGTAAGAATACGGGGTGCTTCCAATTCACAAGGTCCAACAGAAAGAGACATAGGACTAGAAATCGGGTTCCTAACCGGGGCAGCAGAAAAACCTACTGAAACATTCATTTCGCCAGACAAAGGTGCGCCAGGGAGTTTTGAGTGCATAATAGAACTCTTTGTAGCACCAGTATCCAACAGAAAAGGCTCTGACACACCTGATGTAATCACCTCAACATAAGGTCCATTCTGATCTACTGGAACTGAAACAACTCCCTCTCTTTGTCCATGGCTGTCCTAGCAATCATTACCTTCCATATTCTCATCCTCTGCATAGTAGTCATCAGCATAGTACTGAGTCGTCCTACCACACGCGTTATTCTGCTGGTCAAAACTATTCATTGAATTCTGTCGCGTAAACGAACGTGCATTTTGCAGGAACGCACCGCGTCCCCTCCCTCTAGGTGTTTGTTGAACACCGCGACCTCGCACACCAGCAGCACCATTCGTACGCTGCAACAAAACCGGACAACTATTCTTAAAATGGCCCTCCTCTTTACAATACGCACACTGATTGGGTCCATACTGTAAACGCTGTTGAGAACACTCGTTTCTTTGCGAGTTTCTCGAATATTGCTGAGGCTGCTGATAATCGCGCTGATTATTACTACGGAGTGGATAAGCTTGTTGCAGCAGAACTTTAGTTTTTAACTCCTTAGTCTTTTTATCCGCTCTCTCTAACTCATCTTTGCACCTATTTTCATAGTACTGGGCTGTAGCTGAAATCTGTGCTGACGTTGAAACAACCCAAGCACTCTCAGAATCCTTCAACTTAGCACACAACTCGGGAAGTAAATTATGCACAAATTTGTAGACGAACAATTTCTGGCCACCTTCAGTAGCCATATCCTGACCTCTATGATCTGCAAAAGTCTCTTCAAACCGCGTGAAAAAGTCGGACACCGCTTCGTCTTTCTTCTGCTTACATGCAGACAACTTGTCCCAATTGACACGTAATTCAGGCATTAGAGTCTTCATGTAAGTGAAGATTCTACCAGGGAGTTCCGCGATTAAAGGCTCGGGTTTAGCACCACCAACTTGTCTGTTATCTACAGCAGCAATATTGACCCATGTATCACCTAACTCCTGATCATGATCGGCGTGGCGAATCTTCCCCCATAAAGGCTGTGGAACCACATTCCCGAACAACATGTCTATATCGGCTAAGTTCATAATGCATGAGCTTACAGTCTGTGATAATTCCTTATAATACCCTGCAGGATTTTTACGGGGGTCAGGTAACGTCTGTTTGAGAGCCAAAACCTCTGTTTGTTTCCATGGAACGTGTACCCAAACACGCTGAAAGTGAGCCGGTACAACTGGTGGATTATTACCCGGACCAGTGGCCACTTCTTCCTTCCATACCGGCGGAACCTCTCTCATGGGATACAGTCGCGCCTTTTTCCTACCATCACGCCCAAGTAGTGACCGAGAAGTGCCCTCCTCACTCCGATACGACAACAATGTCACAACCGCCCTCTCAACATCGGGACCTACGATCATTCCCTCTGAAAACTCGAACCGCACACGGCACAACTTAGGCAGATCGTATTCCAGATCATTTTCCTTCAGATCCTCAAAGAGAAAAGCACATATTTGCTCAAAAACATATCTCTGCTTCGATGCTTCCCATTGACGGAAGGCTTCTACGATAGACTGTGCATCATGTCTTATAATAATAATATGGAATTTTATAGAGGCGAACAGCTACCTCACGAGGAGGTGTCCCGGCGCTATATAAACAAGATATTTTTGACCATGAGGGCTAGGGATGGTGACGTCTAGCGCGGTTTGGCAAACCGCCAGGTTTTCAGCAAACGCTTGAAGCATAATTCGGAGGGGGCCTGATGAAGAGCAGGGGGCAGGGAGTTCCAAAGTGTCGCCACATTGGCAGAGAAAGTTCGTCCTCCCAACCGAACTCTTTTTGCTCTAGGAACTGCAATCTGAACATGGTTGTTGGATCTGAGGGAGCGAGCTTGGGTGTATCTTGGCAGTCGTGCTTTCAGATAGTTAGGACAGTTGCCGTACAGAGATCTAAAGGCCAGTGTAAGTGCCCTAAAATTATAGGATCGACAACCCATTTATGCGCGAAACAATTCAGTAATTCTCTCTCTTGATAGTCAGGCAGTTGGCTCCGCAACTGTCTTCGTTCTGCGTTAGGAGTCGTACTAGGCGACCCAAAGAAAGGTGAGAAAAGACCAGTAACAGTGTTGGCCATTCTCTGTCGAACAGAAGGAGAAACTGACGGAAGGACAGGAGGAAAGGCAGGGTGAGGTAAGGCAGAGGCAGAGGCAGTAACAGAGGGAGTATTAGGAGAAGTAGTCGGGACAATAGGCAAAGTCGTAGAGAGCACAGGTGGAGCAGGTGTGCTCGGTAGCCCTTGAGGAGGCTGCACCAGAAGATTAGGAGCCACCGCAAGGGGAGCTGGTGGCTGTGGCAGAACTAGGGGCTGTACGGCTGGTTGTTGTATAACAAAAGGTTGCGGAGGTGCTGTAGCACTCCGTGCATAGGGGGGTGGTGAATTTAATACATGTGACATTAAAGGATCCCTCTCAGATTCTCATGAATCTGGGTGGAGAGTTGGCAAGACTGGAGAACATTTATCGATCGCCATTCTACGTTGCCTGTGCAACTGCTCATTTGCCTGTTCTTCTTCGTTATCTCTAAACTGCGTAGCGGCTTGTATTATCGAGATACCCCTTTCTCTCTTATTTCTCTTGGCTAATTTAATTTCTTTCTGTTTGGCTTCCTTTCGCCATAAGCGGAAAGAGTCAAACATTGCCGGCCGGGCTTTCTTCTTAAAAAGTTTTACCTCTAGATTATCTAAAATCTCTGTGTCAAAACTACCATATTGGGCCCATTTTAAAACACCATCGTTTCTGGTGTATCGGATCCATACTTTATTATATGTGATGGGGCTTACGCCGTGTTTCACATAGAGCTCATATGTTGGGGTTCCAATCGGAGGAACCGGACACGAGTCCTCCAACCGGGAGTCCTTATTACAACCAAGACAAAACAAATTTCCAAGTCTGCTAAGACCAGGCATCTTCGCTCGCTAGTCTAGCTTCAAACTTCAAAGGATTATCGAATACGATATTCTCGTGAATACACGAGTCCTTTGGTTTTGGCACTTGCAAGTTCCAAACAAAGTGATCCCGAAGGATACCAAAAACTAAGAACCAAACTAAGGACTGGGAGACGCTCCACTTATACTTAACTGAGGTATCGATGACGTCACCAGAAGACTCGTCTATCGTTTCGCTCTACCAATCATCAAGGGTCCAAAACAGGGCGATAGTCAGGGCAGCAGTCCTACGTAGCCGTCGGGACACGGGGAACCTCGCAGCAAAGACTTTCGGACCACGTCGACATACAGGGGTCGATGAAGTGGTTCGCCGTCCTCCGGAATTTTCACACGAAGCTCTTCACGAACCTCTGGCTTGGACCGGTACCGCTGATACCGCCCTACGTTGGGCGCCAACTGGAGTACTGGGTATTTTAGAACCCGGCGGTGCCAGGGAACACACCTGAAAACTCTGAGTCCTTCCTGTTTCAGACTACAGAAACACAGAGTCTTCTAGGTGAAGTCAAAGATCGTATTTATTAGCTGCAGCCAGTAACAGGTATCCTAGAAGTACAACAGCGTGTATGTTCTCAGGAGACTGCTCTCTGTTACAAAGCCAGTCTTCTCCTTATATACAAAATAATATGCTTTGGGCAAACATTCCTTATTTTACAGTCGACCATTCACATATTTTCACTACAAAGAGAAAGCAGAGTCATGATGAGAAGTCCACATTTCAGTTCAACCAGCCCATAATTGATTACCCGGCAAGGCCCAGTCTTTTCATCAGATATCGACGGACCCCCAATAAAATCGGGCACCTCCTCATCGTAAAGCAAGTCATAAAGCAAGAAACAGGGACAGGTGTGTGTAAGATTAGGCATGGTTTGTGTGCAATGAAAGGTTTATGATATGTTGTGCCTTGATACTAATCTCGCTCGGCCACTGGGAAAAGACCTGGCCGAACAGGTTTGGCTTCGGGCAATGGAGTCAGCTTGCCCAGGTCACAGAGGAGTCAGCAAAGGTGTACGTGTCCTTCGGACTCCGTTTTGGCTTTTAGTCATTTGGCTATGCGAGGGCAATCACAAAATGGATGCCGTTCACAAAATGGAACCCGAGGGTTCGGAACGGAAATGCTGATTCCTGGGTGATTTTGTCACTCGATCATGACGAAAATGCCTGTGCATAATATTCAAACCATTACCGGTCTGCTGATACCAAAATCGTCATGATGCAACGATGTTTATAACAAGGGTCCAGAATTTTCAGTACTACAGTATGCCCAGACTAATCTGTATATGGCTGGGTCTAAACTGAGGTGTCACAGTGGGCGACAAACGATGGATTGGGGTGCAGCCCGAATGATTGGCAGTGGCTAAAATTATTTCAAGCATCCCGTCCATCATCTTATTTGTGTTGCTCTTGAAGTAAAATGACCATGTTGAACTACTTCATGTCCTATAAAAGAATATGACTACCCTATCAGGTTACTGATTTTCCACTATGGAAATAGCTCCAACAAAGTCATCAGGAAGGTAGGTTCAATGACCGTTCCCTGCAGTTTTCACACTAAGAACGAACAAGAGCACTCATTTGACCACCGTGCATATGAATATGAAATCCTTGTACTGGCGGACTGCCCTCATCACGCCTCCAAAGCAAACAGAGCAAAGTCACGTGCACGTGACCCCATACCATATGCAGTAGCAAGGATGATGCTTCTGTGTCAGTTTCACAGGTGGGAGCAATATACTTGACGACTCCTGGACCTGGAACGTTGCACTTTTTTAACATCTCCACTGTGGTGTAGCTCCTCAAAATATTAGCCCATGAGTTTTCATAGAAGCTGGCAGGGGTTCTACTCAAATTAACACAAAAGATTGGTTCAAAGTCTTGCCATGCAGACACGAAGAGGAATGGGCTAGTTTACATTTTTGTTTTCTGTGGCATAACTGGTGGACTGGTCTATGTGGCAGCTAGGTGTGTATTCCATTCCTCAAGCCATGCTTGTTGTCACACCTCTATCACACAACCCCGTATTTGGGACTCCAAAGGCGCAAGGGATGTGAGTCTGGCCCTCAGCAAACATAGACTCATGAAATAAGTCTCAACACAGGAATGGTAGACATCTTTCAAAGGGGTGCAGTCGAAGGATGCGCCTCAATGAGCTAAAGTACAGTACATTGGGAAGTCACCCCATGGGAAAAACAGGAAGATTACTCTCTGGTGTAGAATTCTGCCTGATAGCAATTTAGAGCTTTTATAGCAGCGTTCACTTGAAGTAGAGAAAAAATACTTTGGAGCTCTTCAATCAGTGCCCTCTTTGTGTAGGGACCAAATACTTTAGAGCTCCACGAGGAGTGGTCTCAGCAACTGGAGACCAAGCACTTTAGATTTCTTTGCTCAGTATTCTCAGCGACTAGAGATCAATCACTTTAGAGTTCTTCGATCAGTGTTCTCAGCGACTAGAGACTAAGCACTGTAGAGTTCTTCGGTCACTGGTCTCAGCAACTAGAGACAAATCACGATAGAGTTCTTCGATCAGTGGTCTCAGCGACTAGAGAACAAGCACTTTAGAGCTCTTAGATCAGTGTTCTCTTGTTCTAGAGGCCAAGAAATTTAGAGCTCTAAGATTAATTGACTCTAGGACTACAGATCTAGTACCTTAGACATCTTAGATCAGTTGTGTCTGAGACTAGAAATCACATACTTTAGAGTTCTTAGATCAGTGGTCTCTGGGTTTAGACGTTAAGGCCTTTAGAGCTCTATGATTAATTGACTCTAGGACTGCAGATCTAGTACCTTAGACATCTAAGATCAGTTGTGTCTGGGACTAGAAATCACGCACTCTAGAGTTTTTCAGTCAGTGGTCTCTGGGTTTAGAGGCCAAGCCCTTTAGAGCTCTAAGATTACTTAACTCTTGGACTACAGGTAAAGCACCTTAGAGGTCTTAGATCAGTGGTGTCTAGGACTAGAGGCTAAGAACTTTAGAGTTCTTAGATGTTTGGTCTCTGGGTCTAGTGGCCACGCACTTTAAAACAATTACATCTGTGGTCTCTGGTTCTAGAGACCAATTGCTTTAGCGCTCTAGGATAAGTGGTTTCTGGGTCCAAAGGCAAAGCACTTCAGAGCGCTAAGTATAATTGAATCTAGGACAAGGGGCCAATCACATTAGAGATCTTAGATCAGTGGTCTCTGGGTCTAGAGGCCAATGACTTTAGAAGTGGTCTTTTGGGCTGGAGAGCAAGCACTTTAGAACTCTTGGGTAAGGGGTCTTTTGGTCTGGAGACCAAAGACTTTAGAAATTTTGGGTAAGGGATCTTTTGGTCTGGAGACCAAGAACTTTAGAACTCTTGGGTAAGTGGTCTCTGAGTCTAGAGACCAAGAACTTTCGAACCGTTGGATCAGTGGTCTCTGGGTCTAGAGGTCAAGCCCTCTAGAGATCTAAATTAATTGACCCTAGGACTACAGACCAAGCACCTTAGAGATCTTAGATCAGTGTTGTCTGGGTCTAGACACCAAGTACATTAGAGCTCTTTGATCAGTGGTTTCTGAGTCTAATGTCCAAGCACTTGAAAGCTTTAAGATTAATTGACTCTAGGACACGAGACCAAGCACCTTTGAGATCTTAGATTGGTGATCTCAGGGACCAGACACCAAACACTTTAAAGCTCATAGATCAGTGGTCTCTGGAGGTAGTGAGAAAGCTCTGAGATAAGTGATATCTGCGAATTAGAGACCAAGAAACCTAGAGCTTTTAGACAGTGATTTCTGGATCTAGAGACTATAAACCGTAGAGCTCTTAGATCAGGGGTCTCAGGGTATAGTGACCAAGCTCTGAGAGAAGTGGTTTCTGAAACAAGATACCACGAATTCTAGAACTCTTAGATCAATGGTCTCTTGATCTAGTTCCCAAACACATTAGAGCTATTAAATCAGTGGTTGCTGGGACAAGAGCCCAAGCACTCTGCATCTCTTTGAGCAGTGATTTCTGGGGCCAGAGACCAAGCACCTTAGAGTTTTTAGATCAGCGGTCTCAGGTACAAGAGACCAATCACCTTCGAGCTCTTAGATCAGTGGTCTCTGGGTATAGTGACCCAGCACTTTAGACTCTAGAGTTCTTAGATCAGTGACTGCTGGGACAAGAGACCAATCACCTCCGAGCTCTTAGATCAGTGGTCTCTGGGTATTGTGACCCAGTGATGGAGCAAGGATTCGCACGTAAAGCGACTTGCTGACATTCATGAACCTCGTCTAACCTTGAATAAGTATTAACCAATCCTGTCCGTCTTAATTTTCACTTTTTCCAGTACACGCGGGTGCCCGAGAGAAGCTCGCATCTATGTTTATTAATTGTAATGATGCTTGCACTACTGAATGGCCGCTTCGCAGAAATCCAGTCTGCGCATGCGTCGGTCATACCCACGTGATGTGACGCACTCGCAATTTGGAGGGATAGTGTTGCTCATGCGCATTGTCGCTAAATATGGCCGCTTGACTTTAACCATGCTCTCTGCTAGCTCATGCCGCTTTTGCATATCTGTCTTTTCCGCATTAACCCTAAATGCTATAGATATTATACAGTAAGGGGTGCAGTGAAGCTTATTCATGGTAGACAGTGTATTCATTTTTTCTGTGTTTCTAATTTGTTTTCGCTTACTTTTCATGTACCGCGTATTTGGGGCCTGGGAGCGGGGAGCGACACCATCTTTGAATCCTCCCACAACCCTGTCACGTGATGAGGGAAAAGCCGAACCGCGCAGAAGCAAACCCAAGCCAGCTGGCTCCTGAAGCTGAGATGCGCCTGAGAACATCTTCCATGCACTGGGAAGAGAATTCGGCTGTACCTAAAGTGATACAAATGTATAAGTCTTATGTGTGTTCTATTGTTTTACATCTTTCTCATACCCTGGGAACTGGAATATAAGGGGTGGGTACCGAAAAATGAATATTAATTATGGGAACATAGAATTTAGGAGGTGACTATGACCTAACCACCTCTCCTGACCAATCATAAGTTGGGACCTTGTCACTTGCAACAATTGTGGGTGGTCTAGGGGTCCCAAAACAGTATAACTAGTCTAGTTTAGCTTAGAGAAATTGTCCGACTTGTCCGAGTAGCTGACCTGTCACTGACCCTACGAACTCCATAGGTGATTGAAACAGAGCACTGCGGAACACTCTGTCCGTATTTTCCACAAACTCCAAGGGGTGGAAATAGTCCTAAGTGCTGGCGAAGCACTTTGCTGGGAGATTCGAGAACCCAATCGGGGTTACTGGCGGATTCCGTGCAGAGAAGGGGTAACGCAGGCATTGCATCCGAAGCTGCAGGTGTTGGTCGTGCCCTTTGATGAGCCCAGTCCTGACCCAAAACCTGAGGGGTATCCTGTCCTGACTGTCCTGAGCTGTACCTGCTCGCCTACTGGCAATCCGAATCCTTGAGGGTCCTTGTCCCCGCCTATTCCCAAACTGACCCGTGGCCAGGGTTAGTCCTCATTCTGTCCTAGGTAAATATATCTATGGGTGTCCGTCTAACTATACTCTTACCTTTCCTTTTCCTAATAAAGCACTCTTGCCTGTGATATTCTCCTATCACCTTTCGAAAGTAATTTTATGCAAATTGCTTATTAGTAATGTTCCATTTTTTCCCTACCTATAGGATTATTAAAACTGATTGCATATTTTAGCTTGTTCCATTTTTCCCTTCCCTTTAGTATTGGTTGCTGTGATCTTAGTAAGAATAGCATAAGGTTTAGGAATTAGTCTAAAGGAATATTAGTACACATATTAGGTCCGTCTCACGACCCCTGCCTTAGCTTAAATTCATACTGAATAGCTCGTTCCCAAATGCTCATAACCCTGTAATGTTCCTTAGTACTCTATGGTGCTTGCCCTAAATCCATAGCTACATGTTGGCTTTGATTTTGATTATTGATGTTCTGATTTGTATTTGCCTTATAATTATGGCATATTCATTCTAAACTTACTCTAAATAAAACTCTAAAAAAAACATCAGGTGTCTGTGGTCATTACTTATCACCTAGTGTTATTAAATGTACTGTATATATAAGGTATTTTACTCTTTTTAGGAATCTTGCTACCTGTCTACCTGTCCACTGCTAGCTCCCTATCCATCAGGAGTAATGTGCCTGTGGTAAGTCAGGTACATGAATAGTAAGTGGTGAGAGAGTCACCCCCCGAATTACTCATAGTAGCGTGTGGAAAAATCACCCGGTTCACGCAAACACAGTCATTCGTATGCACGCCAGGGCCCAGTGCGTGGAAATTGGAAAAATAGTGACCCGGGTGAACTGCGCGCTCTATCAGTAATTTTCTGGTAGCAGAATTATGGTTAAGACTAGTTAAGATAGGTAGACAAGATAGTTAAATAAATAAACCGTAAAAATAAAAATGTGCTGCTAAGAATTTTTATATTGATTGCATTGCTTCAAATATTGCGCAAATGTTTTAAAGGATTTTTTATACATGTAAATGATTTTTCATTGCTGCTATAAGTATTATATGTAATATTAACAACATTGTCCGTGAGCGTTTAGTGTAGTCCGAATCCCCGGGGAAGTCTATAGCTAACGGTGAGCAGAATCCAGTTAGCTGTTGAGGTCGCTTGTAGTGAGTTATTAGTGCATGGTTAGAAAGGACCGGAAGCACTAATTAGGATCTTTTAATATTTGAATAATTGATAGCCACCAGTCCTTTGTATGAAACTTCCATTGTGATATCACCTAGTAAGGGTCACATACGGAAGGATTAATAGGGTCTTTGGAGCTTGGAAGGTAAGCAAGGTAGTCCGCTGGTGAAAGCCTGACTTAGTATATATCCCGGAAAGAAGTGGATAAGTCAGAGAAGTAGCAGGTTCTATATTGCGCGTGTGGGAGGTTAGACAGAGAAGTCTATCCGGAGTGAATGAAAAGTAGACAGAAGTGGTTTACTTGTAGCGAAAGAAAAACTTTCTCTCTTTTTAGAACACTCAGACACAGCGGCGAACGTTACGTGTTGTTAACTAAGTTTAGCACTTGCACTTTGAGAAAAATTCAAAGTTACCGTTACCTTGTGAAGGAGGGAGTCAGTCGGAAGGCTGCTCTGACGTCACTCCGTGTCGCGCTGGTATTGGTCAAGACGGCGGGCGTGTAGTGAAGCCGAAATTGTAAGGGAGGGGTGAGTGCCGGAACGTGAGACCGCGTCTCGCGAAAGGCCGCGCACCCATTGGACAAGGGTTTTGCAATCACTGTGTTGATTGGTTGTCCGAAATAAAAGTCGTGCTTGCATTGGAAGCACAAAGGTAAACAAAATTAATCAAGCCGAGTTAGAAGCTAGTCTGGAAAGGTGTATGTGGTATCCTGAATTCTTGCCTAATCCTCAGAACCTAGGATTTTATAAGGAGCAGATGCTAAGAGGTAGACCTTACAATATGTACGGAGGAAAGAGAAAATTGTCATTTGCCGAAAAGATTAAAAATTATTTCAAGAAAGACAAGCCCATACGAACCAGGGAGGGTGTGATCATTCCGCCTCTAAATACTCCTGCCTCCTTCATGATGTTTGATAAAGGGTATCATACCTGTGTAAGGTTGGAGAACTGGGTAAAGTACACGGAAGACGATGGAGTCTTAGCATTTCCCATGGATGGTACCTTGAATGGTAGAATCCTGTTTAACTTAAGAACCCGAATGAATGAATTACATCCCCGACCTAGATTAACTCAATATGAAGCGTTAGAGGAGTGGGAAATTGAAGCTCTAGAACGAGACCGTCCCGGAATGGATAAGGGAGTGAGTAAGTGGTATCCAAAGGTCCAAAAAGAAACTAAAGAGAAAAAGATGCAACGATGGAGACAGAACATGATGGTTGAGGGACTGTTTCCAATGTTTGGGGTACTCGAAGAGGAGAAAGGGAAGTGTACGGAGAAAAACCGACACTTGATGACCGTGGGGGACTCAGAAGATGAACATTTAGAAGATTTGTTGATGAAAAATCCACCACCTTATGTTGCAGAGTCAGAGCCTATGAGTCCACCAAACCCGTTCTCTAAATATCCCAGGTATCGAAGGGCCAGTGAAACGGACATAATTGGTACTGAAAGTAAAGCCAGTGAAGGTAATGGGTTTTGCAGACCTAGTACTGCGATTCCAAATTACCGCCCTTTTGGGGAAGACCGACCAAGTTTGGTCATTCCAACTGCCCCAAATATTTACCCCACGTTGGTACCCCAAGTGATGCATGACAATTCTTCAGAAAGGGTTTTGCGTGAGCGAGAAAAGGAAGCCCTGAACAAGCAGAGAATTGATTTAATTCAGACCATAGCCCAGATACATCCTAGTCCGGATTCACTGACTATCCCAGTAACTATTGGTCCTGCTATACCTCTTTATGGGGATAGAATGGCTAGTCCAAGAACTCCTATTATAACTCCAATTGTACCAACCCCTATCATTCCTCCCTCAAGAAAAGAGCCGCTCATAGTCGATGACCAAGAAAGTGAATGTGAATCTGTGATCTCCTTAATGGATCTGCCCATAAGGGAACCTGGAACCAGTGTACCAAGGGCAAGACATCAGGCTAGGACAAAAGAGGTCCTGATTGAGACTACTTCAGGGGTCAGGAGTGCCACTGTAGTTTCTCCAGAAGAATTAGATAGATGGACCAAAGAGTTGGAAAAGGACACTCCCCAACCGAAACCCTTAGAAATCTATAAGCTAAGGATAGAAATAGAGGAATTAGTGGCCGGTAATGTAGGATTGGACAGGTTAAACTCCTTTAGTGAAGACGAGTTATTGTTTATCAGCAAAAACCTTACCAGGAACACTAGATTGCTCCATGAGAGGTTAATGGACACTGCCACCGACATGGGAATAGATGTTAGTCGTTCCAAAGTCCTTCTGAAACCCTACAGGGCAGACTTTTCCGACAAAGACTTAGAAAATATGAATGTGTCAGGAAAACAAACCTAGATAAAGGAATTATTGAAAATCCTGCAGAAATGGGGAGACGTGGAGAAATGGAAAACCCGGTGGGCAAAGAAAGAGGAAGATAGTAGGGCTAAACCCCAGACTTCAGAATACGTACTAAAAGAAGTAGGTACCACAGAAAAATTGTGTCCCATGAGAGAGGTACCTGGGGGGAAATATGTCCACGTCCCTTGGTCCCGACAAGACATTGTGTCATTCACAAATGACTTCCCAAAATTGCGGGAGAAACCAGTCGACTGGTACAGACAGGTTGAACGTTTCATAAAAGTTCAGAAATGTCTTCTGAAAGACCTGGATGGGTTTTTCGACATTGTGGTACCTATAGATTTGTGGACCGAATGCAAAATTGAAATTAATTGGCCCAATGATGAATATGAGAGAGACTCCAAAACCGGAGCTCCCTCACCTGAAGTAATGAGGAAGTATGATCAAGTCATACAATACCTAAAGAAAAAGGTGCCCGCAAAGGAAACTGATTGGACCCGAATAGGCAGAACTACCCAAGAGCGCGATGAAACTGTCCACTCCTTTTATGAAAGGTTACTGCAGGTGTTCAAAACTTACAGTGGAATCGATAATGTGGACATGAAGGATATGACTCATTTCAGTTATCGATTCATGTTAGGATTAAGGCCTGAAATATCCCAGTGGATTCGAGATAATAAAATCAGTTGGCAAGGTAAGCCCATAGATGATGTCCTGAAATATGCCAAGTATTGCGAAGATGAGATTGAGAATAAAAAGAAAGCCCTCAAAGAAAAGGTTATGTGGGCACAAGTGAAATTGGCGGAACAGCAAGAAAAACAGTTAAGTAAATTGAATAGTAATAATGCGTAAAGTCCCACTGCTGGGGGAGGAGGGAAACCCCGGGTAAAAATGAGTCGGGAAGAGGCTATGAAAAGGTTCCCATGTCACTGGTGCAGTCAGATAGGGCATTGGAGAGACGAGTGTCCACATTTGCTGGCTGGTAATGCCCCCGTAAATGGTTTAAATCCACAGGTGCAGAAAGAGGGGACACGGAAGAACCAACCACAGGTAAAACAACCTCCGTTGCCCCACGCTCCTAGACAAAATTATAAGAATCAGGCTCAGCAGAATGAAAGGGCCGAGGTGTGGGAAGGAGAGAATGAAAGGAGTGCAGCAGCTTCACAGTTTTTGTTAAACGATTCCTTCCATTGTGATGATCAATACTGACGGGGCCTGAGGGGGGAGGACGAGGAGTGCGTACTTGGCGCCTCCTTACCGGTAGACCAGACAGGACCATACAATGAAGGAAAGGTTGAAGGTAAAGACGTCACCTTTCTGTTGGACACTGGTGCTACCCGTTCCACTGTGAGAACAGTGGATGTTCCTAACCTACCCCTCTCGGGAGAAGCCATCCAAGTAGTGGGTGTTTCAAATCAAATAATCAGTACTCCAGTAACCGAACCCATGGAGATTTCCATTGGAAATTTCAAGGAAATGCACAGATTTGTGGTCTGTGACTCTAGTCCCGTAAACCTGCTAGGACGAGATTTGTTGTGCAAAAGGAATTGTACCATCTTTTGCACACCAAATGGCGTCGAAATTCAGACCCCAGATGAAGATAGCCTGTACAAATTGATGTTATTAAAATCAGACACCGAAATTAAACTCCTGTCCATTAAAGACTTACCTCAAGAACTACAGCTAAAAGTGGTTCCTGAAGTGTGGGATTTCACTGGAAAAGATGTAGGCTTAATGGCAAATGTAGACCCAGTAAAAATAGCAATAAAAACAAATGCTGTTTACCCCAGAACCAGACAGTACAAAATGAGTGCAGAAGTAAAGGCTGGAGTTGTGATTGAAATAAACAGGTTGCTTGAAGCAAACATCATACAGGAAGTAATGAGCAGTCCCTGTAATTCGCCCATAATTGGAATTAAAAAGCCTAGCGGAAAGTACCGGGTAGTGCAGGACCTGCGCAAGGTAAACCAAATTGTTGTACCTTGCTGTCCCATTGTGCCCAACCCCGCAGTGATACTGTACCAGATTCCTTGGAATGCGGAATGGTTCACTGTCATTGACTTGTGTCATGCATTCTTTTCCATCCCATTGCATCCCGAAAGCAAGTTCCTTTTTAGTTTTGAATTCGACAGCCATGTCTATGTCTGGAATCGTGTCCCCCAGGGGTACACTGAAAGTCCTTCGATTTTCAACCAGATCCTAAAGAAATGCCTTGAATCTCTAGTGCTGCCAAAGGAGTCTGTTTTGGTACAGTACATAGATGACCTTCTGGTGGCGTTCAAAAGCCAAACCGACTGTGTCATTGATACCATTGCCCTATTGAATCACCTAGGCAAGGGAGGACATAAAGTGTCGCCAGACAAATTACAGTTCTGTAAAAATTCCGTGAAATATCTGGGGCACCAGATAGAGAAAGGGATCAGGAAAGTTACCACAGAAAGGATCAAAATAATTCGAGCAATGGAACTACCCAGAACCCAGAAAGAAGTAAGAATGTTCCTAGGAGTTGTAGGGTACTGCAGGCAATGGATTGTAGGATTCGCAGCCCTAGCCAAACCTTTGATAAAAATGACCAAGAAGGGGGTGGAAGATCCAGTTAGATGGGATGATGAAAGCATGAACGCCTGGGTAAAATTGCGAAATTGCCTGTGCTCCGCCCCTGCCTTGGGAATGCCTGACTATTCCAAGAACTTTGAACTGTTCTGTGATACGAGAGACAATTGTGCACTCTCAGTCCTAACACAGGAACATGGACTGAATAGGCGTCCAGTGGCCTACTTTTCGGCCACTCTGGATCCAGTGGCTGCTGGATTGCCCGGATGCCTGAAGGCAGTAGCTGCTACGTGTGTAAGTCTAGAACAGAGCGAGAACATTGTTATGGGGCATCCTGTCACTGTATATGTTCCTCATTCTGTTGTGATCTTACTGACCCGAACCAAGACCCAGTACCTCACCCCTAGTCGGCTGACTAAGTATGAAAGAATTCTTATAGGTGCTGAGAATGTAATAATCTCCAGGTGTAATATATTGAACCCCGCAACACTGTTGCCCATTCCCCTAGATATTGAAGAAGATGAGGTTGAGCATAACTACATGGACTTAACTGAATTTAGCACCAAGCCACGTCCTGATATTAAAGAAATAGCCTTACTGGATGAAGACCTTATGACATTTGTAGATGGCTCATGTTTAAGACATGAGGATGGAGGTCTGAGTGCTGCCTATGCTGTAGTTACGTTGGAGACAATTTTGGAGGCATCTTACCTGTGCGATGTAAAATCTGCCCAAGTAGCAGAATTAATCGCATTGACAAGAGCTTGTAAACTGGGGAAAGACAAAAGGATAACTGTTTATACTGACAGTCAGTACTGTTATGGGGTTGTTCATGACTTCGGCCAACTATGATTACAAAGAGAATTCATGACTTCCTCAGGTACCCCTATCAGAAATGGAAAGTTGGTACAGAACCTACTGGAAGCGATCCAATTACCCCAAGAATTGGCTGTGGTCAAGTGTGCCGCTCACAAGTCTGGAAATGATGATGTGACAGCCGGAAACCGATACGCTGACCAAATTGCCCAATACTGCTCCCGATACAAAATGTCCCTAAAAATAAAATTGTGGGGAGGTGGAAACAGCTGCCAACTTATGATGTTTGAAGGTGTGTCTACCTGGGAGGAATTGAGAGACATACAACAGGCAACAGACCAAAAGGAGAAAGACAGGTGGGAGAAGGATGAATGTACACCGAGAGATGAGGATGGTGTCATGATTTACAAAACTGGTGTGCCTGTATTACCAGACAGTTTGGTAGCCCCAATGGCTAGAATACTACATGAGGACACACACATTGGGAGAGATGCAATGTGCCGTATGTTTGACAAGGTATTCCGTAACACAAAGTTCAGGGGCACTGCGGACAAGCTTTGCCAGAGGTGCTTGGTGTGTCAGCAATTCAACGCAGGAAAGAGGACAGTAGTGGAACAAAGTACGATTGGAAAAGCAGAAGGCCCCTTTATCAGGATGCAGGCGGACTTTATCCAATTGCCCATGTGCAAAGGGTACAGATACGTCCTGGTCATAGTTTGCCTATTTTCTAGATGGGTGGAGGCCTACCCAGCAAAGAAAAATGATGCCATAACTGTAGCCAAACTATTACTTAGAGAATTGATACCTAGATTTGGAATTCCAGAAACGATCGAAACAGACCAAGGTGGGCATTTTTCTAACGACATCCTCAAAGAACTCTGTACAGCAATTAAAATGAAGCAAAGGTTGCACTGTGCATATCATACAGAGGCTTCTGGAATAGTTGAA
Organism: Lissotriton vulgaris; assembly: GCF_964263255.1. NCBI lineage: Eukaryota > Metazoa > Chordata > Amphibia > Caudata > Salamandridae > Lissotriton > Lissotriton vulgaris. Next base: position 188,913,934 of record NC_141695.1, read on the forward strand.
CAAGTAAATGGCACCATCAAGTCCAGACTGGCAAAAGTGTGTGATTCCACCAAAATGAACTGGATAGAAGCTTTGCCCCTTGTGCTGATGAGTTTGAGAAGTATTCCAAACCGGAAAACAGGCCTAAGTCCCCATGAGGTGCTAATGGGAAGAGTAATGCGACAGGCATGGGTACCTGGACACAAACTGCTAAGTATTTCTGATGATTTGGTGCTAGAATACTGCAGGCAGCTGGGTGACCAAGTGTGTTCTATCTCTCACCAGATTGGAGAGACTGCTGTCGAATGGCCTACATCTCCAGCACATAACTTGAGGCCTGGTGATTGGGTGGTGTTAAAGAAACACACCCGGAAGAGTTGCCTTGGACCAAAGTGGGGAAAGCCAAGACAAGTGATCCTTGTCACCACAACTGCTGTGAAGTGTGCGGGTGTGCCGAAGTGGATCCATGCCAGCCATACGAAGCCAGTGACAGGAGAAAACGCGACTGAAGCTGAAGGTAGCTCGGCTGAGGAGACTCCAGAAGAGGGTCCAGATCTCGCTGACATCGAACTACCGAGCTCAAGTCAAGACGTTGAGTGGTTCTCTGCCGACGACCAAGTTCTTGACCCAATAAGAACACAAAAAAATTCTTACCTAGATAGTGAGTGGGATAGTGAAGGTGAGACAGAATTAGAGGACGAAGGTCAGGTCATCGAAACTCACAACAAACCTGATCAGGAAATAGGCCAAGTAGGGACAGACCAAGTTATCGACACTCCTCCTGAAACTTCTGAAACTGAAAAGGGACAGATAGTGGTTAAAGCTGAAGTTCATGCGGAAGAAAATCAAGGGATCGAAGTGCATGAACAGGAACAGATAGAAATAGACGAACGTGTTCAGGAAGCAGAATCCAGATCACCTGAAAATAAAGATCAAGTACAAAGTAAACCTGAACAAGGCCTGCTTAGAGACCAGGCAGAAGAAACTTATGAAAGACCTGGGACTAGTCAGACAGGAAGGGAAATAGACACTGCCGAAACAAGAGTGCCACAACGAAGCGAAAACAAGAGAGTTCACGAGGAAGGACAAGTTTTCTCAACCACTAAAAGGCTCAAGAAAAAGAATGAACCCCGATACATAAAAAGACTGAGACTGAGAATCAAAACAGTTGAAGAAAAACTAGAAGACCGAAAAAGAGCTGCCAGTGAAAGAAAAGAAGCCCGAGTCCAGTCTAGCCGACGAAGCTCACGAGTAAAGAAACAAAACAAACTGTATCGGAGCCCTTAATGGACTTACTTGGTATTGGAAGAAATTGATGAGCCGAACCACAGCGGCAATAGTGACGAAGAGTCCATTACTGATCGGAGTTCAGACGAAGACCCTCCTTGAGAAAATCTAAGAGAACCTTTGGTTAAAGGAAACAAAGAGGGGTTGGAAAACCACCTGTAAGCAAATATGTCTGATTCGAGTGTAAATGAAAGATCCAAATTTAGCTGTTGTAAAACCTGCTGTAAAATCTGTTTTTGTAGTATAGCCGTACTGATAATAATATGGATAGGACTAACAGTTTTTATACCTTTTATGATAAGTAAAGACCCTAACTTGTATCCCACTAACCCGGAGACTCTAGACACGGAAACTGTACAAACTGAAGAAACACCACGAAGTGTAGAAAGACGTGACAACACTGCTGTACTGACACAAAAACGAACCGACTTAGATGCATCAGATGAGGGTGGACTACATTTTCACAAAATGAAAAACAGAACTCAGTTAAATGTCTTCGCTAATCTATTAGTGCACTATGTAGAAGCTATGGAAATAGAAGATTGTTACGTATGTATGAAGCTACCTACTTCTGTAGCCGAAAGCGTGACATATCACCATTTACCCCTGACCTACGGAATTTCCTGTAGTATATTAGCAAGCTTATTCTATAGAAGCACTCTACAGTACTACTACTCAAACAATGACGTAATCTTTTCAGAACTTCCTGTTCGAGGAAATCTAAACATTGTACATATTAGAAGCGAGGTAACCCGTTATATGGGAGAATATTTCCTGACCATAGGTGACATAGACTTAAACGAAGCTAGAGAAAATAATCTGACCTGTTCCCTACAGGAGCAGGAAAAGATGTTTTTGAAAATGGCAGAAAGGAGGAGAGAAAAGTTTCAGAAAAAGGCCACTGACGAGAAGGATAGAATCCCTAGATGGGCAGAGAATATGGGAAGCACCTCAGAAGGCGAAGCTGGTCCTGCATTGTTGCTGGATTTTGAACGGAAAGGGAAACTCTGTCTCCATAGAGAAAAGACTAGTTATTATAACAATGTATTCATCGGTTCCAGCGAGTGTGAACATAATTACAAGGTAATTGGAGGTTGGGGTTTCAAAAATGGGTCAGAACCTGTGTTTCCCGGAATTTATCATATATGTGGAAACAAGGCTTATTTCAAATTGCCGGATCACTGGTATGGAAGCTGCTACTTTGGCATTGTTTTTCCGAAAATATACCATGTAAACGACGCTGCTGGAAGCTATGAAGATACTAATGGCTTAGTACGTAGTAAACGTGAAAGTGTAGGAGAAATCATAGGTGATATATTTAGTGCACTGATACCTGGAATGGGGGTAGTTCTGAATACTCACCGTATCTGCAAATTGTCTACAGTAGTGGATCGGTTATCAACTGACACTGCTGCTGGATTCCTGCTGGTCAATACTGAAATGGTTGCGATCAGATCAATGGTTTTACAGAATCGCCTTGCTCTTGACACCTTATTGGCAAAAGAGGGCGGAGTCTGCCGAATGTTGAAGGCGCAACATTGTTGCACTTACATTCCTGATAAAAGCATTGAAATAAAGAAATATGTAAGAAACATAACTAGTTTGGAAAAAGAACTCAAACCATTGGAGGTTGATATTGCCTGGACGAGACTGACTGTTGGTCTCTCCTTTGTAGGTAGTTGGTTTTCTAACTTGGGTAAAAATCTTTTATGGAAGATACTGATGCCAATAGCTGGAGTAGGTGTGGCCGTACTGATTATATTTATCTGCTGCATATGTCAAAAATGCAGAAAGCGATATACAGTGAACAAAAGAGGAGTGAAGAGAAATGTTGATGAGCTAGAGTTAGAAGAATTGAAGAACGAAATTTATAAAAAGCTAAAAGCTTTCACCCCAATAAGGATGCAGGAAGAAAGCTCAACAACAAGTTTGTAGAGATAGAAATGAATGATATGCAAGAATGAGGTTGGCATCTGTTTCCATTTATAGTGATGATAGTAAATATCATCAAAGAGGGGATTGATGGAGCAAGGATTCACACGTAAAGCGACTTGCTCACATTCATGAACCTCGTCTAACCTTTAATAAGCATTAACCAATCCTGTCCGTCTTAATTTGCACCTTTTCCAGTACACGCGGTGCCCGAGAGAAGCTCGCATCTATGTTTATTAATTGTAATGATGCTTGCACTACTAAATGGGCGCTTCGCAGAAATCCAGTCTGCGCATGCGTCGGTCATACCCACGTGATGTGACGCACTCGCAATTTGGAGGGATAGTGTTGCTCATGCGCATTGTCGCTAAATATGGCCGCTTGACTTTAACCATGCTCTCTGCTAGTTCATGCCGCTTTTGCATATCTGTCTTTTCCGCATTAACCCTAAATGCTATAGATATTATACAGTAAGGGGTGCAGTGAAGCTTATTCATGGTAGACAGTGTATTCATTTTTTCTGTGTTTCTAATTTGTTTTCGCTTACTTTTCATGTACCGCGTATTTGGGGCCTGGGAGCGGGGAGCGACACCATCTTTGAATCCTCCCACAACCCTGTCACGTGATGAGGGAAAAGCCGAACCGCGCAGAAGCAAACCCAAGCCAGCTGGCTCCTGAAGCTGAGATGCGCCTGAGAACATCTTCCATGCACTGGGAAGAGAATTCGGCTGTACCTAAAGTGATACAAATGTATAAGTCTTATGTGTGTTCTATTGTTTTACACCTTTTTCATACCCTGGGAACTGGAATGTAAGGGGTGGGTACGGAAAAATGAATATTAATTATGGGAACATAGAATTTAGGAGGTGACTATGACCTAACCACCTCTCCTGACCAATCATAAGTTGGGACCTTGTCACTTGCAACAATTGTGGGTGGTCTGGGGGTCCCAAAACAGTATAACTAGTTTAGTTTAGCTTAGAGAAATTGTCCGACTTGTCCGAGTAGCTGACCTGTCACTGACCCTACGAACTCTATAGGTGATTGAAACAGAGCGCTGCGGAGCACTCTGTCCGTATTTTCCACAAACTCCAAGGGGTGGAAATAGTCCTAAGTGCTGGCGAAGCACTTTGCTGGGAGATTCGAGAACCCAATCGGGGTTACTGGCGGATTCCGTGCAGAGAAGGGGTAACGCAGGCGTTGCATCCAAAGCTGCAGGTGTTGGTCGTGCCCTTCGATGAGCCCAGTCCTGACCCAAAACCTGAGGGGTATCCTGTCCTGACTGTCCTGAGCTGTACCTGCTCGCCTACTGGCAATCCGAATCCTTGAGGGTCCTTGTCCCCTCCTATTCCCAAACTGACCCGTGGCCAGGGTTATCCTCATTCTGTCCTAGGTAAATATATCTATGGGTGTCCGTCTAACTATACTCTTACCTTTCCTTTTCCTAATAAAGCACTCTTGCCTGTGGTATTCTCCTATCACCTTTCGAAAGTAATTTTATGCAAATTGCTTATTACTAATGTTCCATTTTTTCCCTACCTATAGGATTATTAAAACTGATTGCATATTTTAGCTTGTTCCATTTTTCCCTTCCCTTTAGTATTGGTTGCTGTGATCTTAGTAAGAATAGCATAAGGTTTAGGAATTAGTCCAAAGGAATATTAGTGCACATATTAGGTCCGTCTCACGCCCCCTGCCTTAGCTTAAATTCGTACTGAATAGCTCGTTCCCAAATGCTCATAACCCTGTAATGTTCCTTAGTACTCTATGGTGCTTGCCCTAAATCCATAGCTACATGTTGGCTTTGATTTTGATTATTGATGTTCTGATTTGTATTTGCCTTATAATTATGGCATATTCATTCTAAACTTACTCTATATAAAACTCTAAAAAAACCATCAGGTGTCTGTGGTCATTACGTATCACCTAGTGTTATTAAATGTACTGTATATATAAGGTATTTTACTCTTTTTAGGAATCTTGCTACCTGTCCACTGCTAGCTCCTGATCCATCAGGAGTAATGTGCCTGTGGTAAGTCAGGTACATGAATAGTAAGTGGTGAGAGAGTCACCCCCCGAATTACTCATAGTAGCGTGTGGAAAAATCACCCGGTTCACGCAAACACAGTCATTCGTATGCACGCCAGGGCCCAGTGCATGGAAATTGGAAAAATAGTGACCCGGGTGAACTGCGCGCTCTGGTCTCTGGGTATTGTGACCCAGTACGTTAGACTCTAGAGTTCTTAGATCAGCGGTCTCAGGTACAAGAGACCAATCACCTCCGAGCTCTTAGATCAGTGGTCTCTGGGCATAGTGACCCAGCACTTTAGAGTTCTTAGATCAGTAGCTGCTGGGACAAGAGACCAAGCGCTTTAGAGCTCTTAGATCAGTGATGTCTGGGGCTAGAGACCAAGCACCTTAGAGTTCTTAGATCAGTGGCCTCTGGGTCCAGAGACCAAGAATCTGAGAGCTCTTAGATGAGGGGTCTCTGGGTGTATCAACCAAGGGGCAGATTTATGTTGGTAATGCGCCACGTTTGCGTCACGCAACTGCGGCGTAAACGTGGCGCATCCCTACGACCCATTTACAACGTGACACATCTAGGCAGATGCGTCACGTCGTAAAGCCCTGCGCCACTTGTGGGCGTTCCGGCGCAGGGTGGGTGTTCCGGGGCAGGTGCGCCTCGCAAAAGTGGCTGAGGGAAATCTATAAGATTTCACTCAGTCACTTTCAGGCCAATGCTGCGTCAAAACCCTGCGCCTGCTTGTAGCAGGCGTAAGGCTTGATGCAGCATTGGATAGATAGGGCACCCCCGAGCCTTGCTGGAGCTGCGTCGCAACTCCAGCAATGCGCCACCATTACGACACAGATGCGTCACGCATCTGTGCCGTTTTTGCCCCATGGTGCGCCGCATTGTAAATGCGGCGCACCATGGGTGGCGGAGCAGCGGCGCAAAATAACTGGCGCACAATCTGGGGATGCGCCAGTTATCATAAATCTGCCCCCAAGTACTTTAGAGCTCTTAGATCAGTGGTTTCTGGGACAAGATACCAAGAACCTTAGAGCTCTTAGATCGGTGGTTGCTGGGACAAGAGCTCAAGCCCTTTAGAGCTCTTGGATCAGTGGTTGCTGTGACTAGTAGAACAAGCACTTGAGAGCTCCTAGATCAGTGATTTCTGGGGCTAGAGACCAAGCACTTTCGAGCTCTTATATCAGTGATTTCTGGGGCTAGGGACCAGGCACTTTAGAGCTCCTAGATCAGTGTTTCTGGGGCTAGAGGCCAATAAACCTGGAGCTCTTAGATCAGTAGTCTCTGAGTGTAGTGACCAAGCACTTTAGAGCTCTTGGATCAGTGCTCTCTGGCTGTAGTGACCGAGCACTTTAGAGCTCTCTGGGGCTACAGACCACGCAATCTCAGCACTTCCTCTCTCTGTCAACTCTTTGTATGGTGCAAACATGGCAGTGCCATTGCTTCTGACCTTTCTGTCACATATAAGGTAGTTCCTGACACTGCCAGCTGTTTCTGTGTCACAATCATAGCAATGATTCTCACAGCAAGATTTTCCTATGGCTTATCTGTGACATAGTTCTCTCAATGTCAACTGTTTCCGGGCATATTTCTAGTAGTCCTCTGACTGTCAGCTGTATTCATGGCACAGATATGTCAATGCCGTTACAACCACTCTTTCTATGACACACATTTGGTAGGTCCTGTCACTGCCATCTGTTTCTTTGGCACCATTATAGCAGGGATTTTACCTGCGAGAAGATCTTTTTGCTCACATGCCACATTGCCCTCCTAGTGTCAGCTGCTGCAGTGGTATAATTCTAGTAGTGCCTATAGCTGATTCCTCACATCCAGTTGTTTCTATGGCACATTTATAGCAGAAGGCCCCACTGCCAACTGTTACTTTGATACAAATAAAGCAGTGCCCCTCACTACCATCTGCTCCAGAGAGCATTTATAGCAGTGTCCCTTTCTGTCAGTGGTTTCTGTGGCTCATTTATAGCAGTGCCCCCCCCCCACTTCTTGCTGTTTCTATGGCACATCTATAGCAGTGCCCCTCACTGTCAGCTGTTTCTATAGCACATATATAGCTGTGCCCCTCACTGCCAGCTGTTTCTAAAGCACATTTATAGCAGTACCCCCCACTTCTTGCTGTTTCTATGGCACATCCACATCGGTGTGCCTCACTGCCAGTTGTTTCCATGGAATATTTATAGCAGTGCCCTTCAGTGCCAGCGGTTTCTATGGCACATTTATAGCACTACCCCCCACCCCTGGCTGTTTCTGTGACACAATTACATCAGAGTCCCTCACTGCCTGCTGTTTATATGGCACATTTATATCAGTGCGCTTAACAGTGAGCTGTTGCAAGTGCACATTTATAGCAGTGCCCCTCACTGCCAACTGTTTCTATGGCACATATACATCAGTGTCCCTGACTGCTAGCTCCTTATATGGCACATTTACATCAATGTCCCTCACGGCCAACTTCCTCACTGCCAGCTGTTTATATTGCACATTTATAGCAGTGCGTCAAACTGTGAGCTGTTTCGATTGCATATTTATAGCAGTGCCCTTTACTGTCAACTGTTTCTTTGGCACATTTATAGCAGTACCCCCCACTGACAGTTGTTTCTATGCCACATTTATAGCATTACCCCCCACTGACAGCTGTTTCTATGCCACATTTATAGCAGTAACCCCCACTGCCAACTGTTTCTTTGGCACATTTATAGCAGTACCCCCCACTGCCAGCTGTTTCTATGCCACATTTATAGCAGTACCCCCCACTGACAGCTGTTTCTATGCCACGTTTATAGCAGTAACCCCCACTGCCAACTGTTTCTGTGGCACATTTATAGCAGTAACCCCCACTGCCAGCTGTTTCTTTGGCACATTTATAGCAGTACCCCCCACTGCCAGCTGTTTCTATGCCACATTTATAGCAGTACCCCCCACTGCCAGCTGTTTCTATGGCACATTTATAGCAGTGCCCCCCACTGCCAGCTTTACTATAGTCTGTGCAGAGTCAGAAGCCCTCCTCATTCCCTAAACTCCTTCCCATGTGCCCACACCTCCCATTATAAGCCCGCCCTCCTGTCAGTCAAATATCCAGGTCTTTGAAACCAGATCCGGTAGACACCGGAGGGGCGGGGCCAGCGCTGAAGCCGTCTCCGCCCTCCTTCCTCGAGTGTAATTATACATCTTGTTCTCTGGTGCTGAGCAGAGGGGTCAGAACACGTACAGCAGGAGCAGGGCCCACATGAAAGGGAACAGGGAGCAGGAATTATCTCTCAGCCGACTGCACCTTCATGCCTGGAGAACTTCAAAGTGCAGGACCGAGGAGAGGGTGGAGAGCAGAGGAAGAGGAGTTCGAACAAGCCTTTCAATAAATGTGTTTCAATGTTTGAACCATTGTATCCTCTTCTGACTCAAAAGAAAAGCTCTCCTTTGGCACTGAGGTGCACACTTCATTGAACCAGCGAGCTCTGGCTTTAATGTATTGCTTCGTTTTTTCATCTGTGATGTTAATTGTACTGCTGGCTTCGGTGTTGAAAGGATATTGTTCTTTTTAGTTGAATGGATGTATTGAGTTCGTGGTGGCTACACGGTTCTCATTGCTGCTGACCGAATGGTTTACTGTAGTATTGATGCACAGGTTCTCTTTTTCAGAGAACAAATGTGTTCGGGCTGGTGGATTGAATGGGTCTCCTTGGTATTGATTGGATGAATTCTTTTGGTGTAAAATAAATGCTTCGCTTTGGTGATGATTTACAGGCTCTCTCCGGATAAAACAAAAGTTGCTGGATGTTGTTTGAATAGTTCTCAAAAACGTTGACTTATAGACTTTGTTTTATTATTGAATGATTGGATTTTGCTGGGTGTGGTTTGAGGAGTTCTTTTGTTGGTGATTGATGGTTGACTTTGTTGTTGGCAGAACTATCATTTTCTACCAAATCAATGCCTTCTCTTTGGTGTCGATGCAAATCGTTTTCATTAATTGAATGATGTTGATAAAACAATCTACTTTGATGCTGAGCGAATTGTTTATTTAGTTGAATGAGTATTTTTGTTTAGTTTTGATTGAATACTACTCTAAGATGTTGATTGAAGAATCTGCCTTTGTTTTTGTTGAATGGCTCCAATTGTTGTATATTGAAGATTGGACAAGTGCACCCACTTCCCAGTCTCTAAACCATCCCTTTTCTTGATAGCAGTCACCCCTATGGTAGGCACAAGGGCAGGGTGCATTACAAGTATAAGGTAGGACAAGCCCTGGTGTGTGTTGCATGTCCTAATAGTGATTTACATACAGCCATTTTCGTTTTTCACTATTGCAAGGCTACCTGTTCTCCGTAGGCCGGAATGGGCTGTTAGAGTTATTACATTTTATAATCCTGTCTCAGAGAACATGGTAGAAATTCGAGTTTAGTATGCCTGATCTCAGAATAATAAAAGACATCTTTTAGTGGTTTATTTTAATATTCTGTGTTTGCAAATACCACTTCTAGAAAGTAGGTATTTGCTTGTCTAACCATTTAAACCTGCCTCTGCTAGTTGGTGTATTTCTATGTCTGGTTTTGAGAGTGACAGGGCTGGGGAATTCCAGGAGAAAGGCTGAGTCACCCAGTGGTGAATAGAGGGATCTGCATCTTGATGGGAGGGAGGAGTGCACCTGAACTCTGAATAGGGCTGTGCCTGCCTTCCACAATGCTGGCTCCACCCCCTGGGGAGCGGCTGATGTCTTTGCCCTGCACACTGAAAGAAGAAGAAGGAGCCCTGTCAACAAAGTGCTCCATGACTGTACTTTCCTTCCACAATGCTGGCTCCACCTCCTGTGGAGCATCGGATGCCTCTGCCCTGCACTGTGAAAGGAAAGGAGAGGTCTGGTAAACAGAGTGCTTCAGAACTGGTTTGGACTGGGCAAAGGCCCCTCTCCCCTCAGAGAACAAAGGATTTCTCGGTATAAATATTGGGACCCTGATCCCATGAAACTAGATCACTTTGTACTACAAGAAAAAACCTTTACTGAGGAGAGGAACCTGAAGAAACTGAGGAGAGACTATTCCCAAGCTGAAGTGCTACTTGAGGAATTGGCCTGCAGTGGTTGCCTTACTGCCAAAGGAAGAAGAAAGGAACTTTGTGTACTTTGCTTTCAACTTGTTAAAGGATCTCCAAGGGCTAGGAAAAGACCTTGCCTCCTGCTGAAGTCTCAGGGACAACAGACTTTACCCCCCAGCTCCCCAGAGTTCTTTTGGAAGTGCCTGCTGCTGCTTTTGGGCCTTCTGAGGAACTGCGTGTCGCAAGGAGCTGGAAGCGCGACTCAACGAGAAGAAGCGAGTCGCTGTGCCTGCTGTGGCGACTCCGGAGAAAGGAGGGTGTCGCCGCTGGAACTGTCGCACTGCACCGCATCAGAGAGAAGCGTGCCACAACGAAGAGGAAGCGTGTCGCCGTCGCTGCTGCTGCCGTCCCAACTCCGAAGAAGTAGGGTGTCGCCACTGTGGTTGTCGCACTGCACTGCATCGGGAGAAGAATCTCACAACGAGGTCGGAGCGTGTCGCTGTTGCTGTGCCTGCCGTCGCAACTCCGGAGAAGGAGGGTGTCGCCACTGGAACTGTCGCATTGCACCGTATCGACCAAGAGCACCTCAAACTCACGAGAAGCGCGCCACCGTCGGAGCTGCTGCTGTTGCATTTTGGATGTCGCCGCTGTAGTTGTCCCATCGAGCGGAAGCTCCACTCATCGTGGGAGAAGAGCGCCGCTGCTGGAGCTGCTGCCGTCGCATCTTGGATGTCGCCGCTGTAGTCCACGCATCAGACCGAGAACTTCTCGCATCCCCATGAAGCGTGCCACATCTGGAAGATCTTCACATCTTTATTTCTTTGTTTCTAAACTTTGCCGCATTTCCCATCCCTGCGATATTGCTTGTCGTGGAAGCGCAACGCAACTTAAGATACTTTGTCGCAGAGTGTTGCATCTAAGAACTGAACTGAACTAGGCTTAATCTACCATCTTAAAGTAATCATAGTGTGCATTTTTGTCGTGTATGGTCTTGTGGTAACTCTATATAACGTCTACTTATTTTTGATAGAAAACCTGTGTGGTGTCCATTTGTAGTGTTGTCACTTGGTTACTGTATGTGGTCACAACTGCTTAACTTACAACGCCTCTGAAATAAGCCTTGACTGCTCGCGCCATGCAACCTAGAGGGTGAGCAGGGGTTATTTTAGGTGTGTAATTCCCTTTCTCTGACTAGAGGAGAGGGTCCCTATTTGTCACAAGTACCTACCTGTGCCAACCAGAGACCCCAAATCTAACAGTATCTAAATGTATACACACATTTCTTTGAAATATATCATGAAGTAAACTATGAGTCCTTCTTAATGAAACCATGATCGGGATTCCAACATGGCGGCTACAATTTGCCTGTCAAGATGGACAGGTAGCGCACTAGATTGTATGGATGCCGCTACCCTGCTCAGCGAATCAAGAATCAGTAGGAGGAGTGACATGCTTCAAAGTGAGGTGGAACAGCTGTATCAGGGCAGACGATGATCAGGAGGTAAGGAAGGGGATGCCAGGAAACCGTAAGAGGAGAGAGCGGACGAAAACATTGGAGTCACCTGAGACAGAAAACCCCTGAAGAGGGAGAACAAGGAAGTGGAGGTAGTGAACGCTGACAGCCAGACAAAAGAGGAAGAGGCAACTCCAGTAGAAACCCGGGTCTGTGACCAGCAGAGAGGCTATGAGGACCTGAACGGTGCGACTCGACCCCCGGGTCGTGGCCTAAAGCAAGTGTAGAGATCACCTTTTTTTGCTTGGATGTGTGGGTGGTAGGGTGAAGTGATTAAGGGGGCTGGATCTTCCATCCTATATATCAGGTGTCCCTTTATGTTAGTGGAAGGGAGGGAAAGCACAAGAGAGAAGACAAACATTCAAACATGAACACTGGGTGCTGGTGGTGGTTTAGAGTAGATATAAGAAACTGTAGGGCATAATACCAACAACTAGCGATAATTATCGCTATGTTGGTTTAGCGGGGATATTTTTATCGCTGAGCTGCAGCGATTTTTATTGCTTAGGAACCTTGCTATTATCAAGGTTTATCTCCTAAGCGATAAAAATCGGCTGAAATGCATGAATATGGCTGAAAAGTCAGCGATATTCATGTATTACCGAGCTAATGCTCTTAGCCATGTTATCCACCTACCATTGGATATCATGGCTAAGAACTGCTCAGGGGCAGGTGTTAGCTTTTGGAGATATTCGCGCTTAGCGCAAATATCTCCAAAAGTTGGTAATAGGAGATAGCGATGTTAGCAACCGTTTCCGGTCGCTAACATCTTGCACACCCACTTTGCATGTCATTAGTGATAAATATCACTGACATGCAAAGTGGGGCCCAAGATGGTCGCTATCTCCTACTAGCTGTTGCTAACTGGTGTTAGCGACAGCTAGGTAATAGGGAGATAATTTTATCTCCGCTTTCTTGGCTTTTAAAGCCAAAAAAGCGGAGATAAACCCCCTTGATAATATGCCCCTGGATCTCTATGGATCCTTTATCATTCTCCCGAGGGTCACCACCACGAGAAGCAGTAAAGAAGATGATCTCCAAACCTTGGATGTGTCACCGAAGAAAGAAAAAGATGTTCCTTTTGGCTTGGACATTGAACATTAAGGAAAAGAAAGACTTTACTTACCTGTTGTTGGAAAAATAGAAAATAAAATCATAGTCTTCCCTATACCAGTATTGCATCATAAAGTGTAGCTGGTTGTTATAGAAACTCAAAAGTCTTTAATGATAGGTAGTTCAGCAAGGTGGTGTTCCTAAACCAGTCAACTGACTCTTCCTTGATTCTCTCCATCAGAATTCCAAATGGCATCAAATGAAATGCAGGAAATATCCCTCAGTTGTAGTTTACAACATATCCCTTCCCGTACCCCTTACAATAAATACAACAGGAAAGCACAATATATGCATAAACGTGGAAAGCAAACCATCAGAAAGTTAAAATGAAATCCAATATACTAAAATTAGATAAGTAGAAACAGGTGACCCAATAACTAGCAATAGTTTGCAATAAGACAGGTGGCCTCTCAATCATCACACATTCTTTAAATTTCATAGTTAGCCTACTCAGTCTGTTAATCTGACCAAAGTTTATTCAAGGTGGTGAATTGGAAAGGCCCTCCTTCTTTACCACGCCTACACCCACTTGTTAATCTTGCCAAACCCATTCTCACACTTTATCTGCACTTGTTATCAGTCATCAACATCACACCACAATACCCTCTCTTCATGCTGTCCTCTCCTCACCTCACATTCCCTCATGCTGATAAAACAAACACCCTTTTTTTTGTTCCATTTCTTACCATCTTCCAATTCCACATATTTCCTACCAGCTGCAACTACTCTATTTGGACCCTGAACTTGGAAAGCAACTGTCCCACTTTTCCAGGCTTGACTTTCAGCCAATTTACCTGCTCTAGCCAAGGTCCTCAACCAAATTTCTGCATGCACCCATCCACCTGTGAGTCCTTTTTTTCATACACTTTCAAACAAAGTGGAACAAACATCATTCTTGGCACCATACATCTTATTGAAATAAATGATTATGGTTACTTTGATAACACAAGTATGATAAGAACACAATTATTCCTTAGCAGCTCTTCCCACAACAGTCCTACTCTCAACAACCACTTTTATGGTTCCCTTAACCAAAGTATTTTCTCTCTCTAACATTGCCTTTGATTGGGGATGATATGCCAAGGTTCTGTGGCACTTTATGTCATGTCTCCAAAAATGTTTTCATTTCTCATAAACACAGTTGCACACTGTAGAAAATGGCTTCTGTCCATTTAGTCCACTGGAGTTGTTTGCTGTGTCTTCCTATTATTTTTTTTAGCTTTTATTGTGTGGGAGTCTCACTACTCACAGTAAAATCATGGTATTTGGATTGAGCGTATTACCTGCTAGTGCAAGAGGTGGCGTTGAGTCCGTCTGTTAGAACTGGGATTTCTGGTTGGCTAAGGCGTGTGCCAAAGCCAGGCAGAAACCACCACTCTAGTCAGGGCAAGGGAGTTACATGCCAAGATAACCCCTGCTCACCCCCTTGGTAGCTTGGCACGAGCAGTCAGGCTTATCCTGGAGGCAATGTGTAAAGCATTTGCACATGCACACAGCAACAACATCCCAGGCACACTACAAAAGGAACTCTCCACAAGGTTATATAAAAATAACAGGAATTACACAATATACATTGTGCCAACTGGCACGGGCAATATTCACAAGGGATTATTTACACAGGACAGGGCCACGTGGGCCACTGTCAGGATCAGCACATAGTAGAAATAGCACCTAGAGTAACTGTAGCACCAAATAACAATTGTAGAACACAACCAGTAACCACTGGTAAAAGGTAGGTACACACTAAGCAATACTAATCAGCATAGGCATAGATCACGCAGGCACACATGAACTCACTAGTATAAACTATACTAGGCAAAACAACCTCCTAAGCATGAAACACAGTTAGAGGTATAACAGGTATGAAGGCATTGCACTTTACGCATAAATCACATTAGGTCTAACCAGTATAAATACAGTAGGCAATCACCTTGCGGCAGATTTAGAGCACATAAATCACATTTAGGGCCTTGCGTCCTATCCATAAACCAGCCCCCATGGTCAACCGACCATCCCAAGAAGGGGCTCAAATGCCCTGTGTCCAGAATGTCAGGGCGTGCTGCCAACGCAGCGCCAGTCAGGGGTTCGCCACCGGCGCAAACCTAAACATTGCAGCTGCCCACTACTTGCTGGGCAGCTGAGAACCAGAACAAGGCCTAAACGCTGCAGCTGGCACTAAGTGCTGAGCAGCTGTGGAAGGCCAAGGTAGGGGCAAAGGAGTGCGACTCACTTCTGAGTCCAAAAGAACATGTTCCCTAGAAAGAAAGACCTAAACGGTGCAGCTGCCCACCACTTGCTGGGCAGCTGATAAATCAAAACTGTGACATGGGTCCTCACTGGCCCTTGGACCAAAGACTGCGCCAAAACGTTGGAGCCATCTAAGCTCTGGAAATACATACTGCACACATGGGTGAGCATTTGGCTCTGAAGGATAACCATGTTCCATGGAGCACTCTGGCTCCTAAAATAACAAGGCGCCTCTAGCGAAAATAAACTTGCCCCCAAAGCGTTGGAGCCACGCGTAGGCTCTTAAAATGCACATGCCCCCCACCCCCAGAACTGGGGCTTTAAACGACATATGCCCTCGAGTCCCTCATGGGGACTCTAAGATAACTGGGGGCCTCATTGGAGCCATCTGGGCTCAAGAACTTCTGCAGGCACATGGTGGAGCTTCCCACTGATAGATGAGGTCGCTCGGACTGCCACAGGGCCCTCATTGGCCCTCCGTCCTGGTGTAACGTTCTGGTGCCAACACATGCCCAGAGCCCCCAGCCCCCTTCTACTTACAGGGCTGCTCTCCTCCGGTGGGGCTTCTTCGGGCAGGAGGCAGCACGTCTCTGGCGGGGCTCCCCTCGACTCCAGGGAGCCCGCACCTCTGATGGCGGCCTCAGCCGCCAGCTTGGCTTCACCCGGGCCCCCCACCTGGGACCCGGGACTTTCTTCTCTTCTCGCCGCCACCGCGGGGCTCATCCCTCTCCTGGGAGCCCCGTGTCGACACGCGGCGTCACTCCCTACCATCCGGCGGCTCTGCCCAAAACCAGGCGGGCCGCGGATGGCTACTCGACCTCGGGGGACAATGCGGGGTAGGCTCCCTCTGAACCAGTGATACATCGCGGGGTAGGCACCCGCGCATAAAGGGAATTCAGAATGGCGGTCATGACGCGAGGTGGGCACTCACCAGACCCGCTAAATTAAATTAAAGGCGCACATCATGCAGGGTGGGCACCTGCACTATTAAACATTAAAAATAAGCAGGGTGGGCACCTGCACTGGCAAAAAAAGGGCAGGAGCGCTTCCCCCTGAGGGAAAACCACAGCGCTCCGCCCCTAACTGAAAAATAAAGCGCTCACGAGGTGCTGGGGGCAAAGCAACCACCAAAGGCCCGAGAAAATACCCCTACAGCAAGAAGTGTCCCAGCAACACAGTCCTCACAGGTGAAGAGGGTAGAAGGGTCCCAGCAACACAGTCCTCACAGGTGAAGTAAGCAGAAGGGTCCCAGCAACAAAGACCATCAGGCATCCAGGGGCTGGGCAAGGCCCAGGTAGGCAAGCCTTCCCCTGGGCCCCAGCAGCAGCACGCCCCTGGTAGTTTCAAGTTGGAAAACAAGAACATTTACTTCAGGTCACAGCCCCTCTTTTATACACTAAAATCCTTTGTTGTAAAAGGTGCAGGCAAGGGGCGTACCAGATGCAACTAGTTCCTGAGCACTTTGTTTTGCTCAGCCCCTCTGCCTATTGACAGGATGGGTCAGGGACATTAGACACATCACAGGGGGTGGAGCCAGCATTGTGGAGCGAAGGCCCAGCCCTATTCAGGTCCCATGTGCACTCCTCCCTCCCAACAACATGCAGATCTCTCCATTCACCACCGGGGCAGACCCATCCTGACTCCTGGAGCAAGGCACACCAGCCAGCTCCAGCCAATCACAAGCCAGACAGTCAATTCACATTCACTGCACAGACATGCCAACTTCTAGAAGTGGCACTTCCACACTAGACACAATAAATCTGCGCACTTCATCGCACAGCATTTAATCTCTTGAGTTCGCACATACCAAACTCGCCCCTGCACTCCCCACACATCAGGAACTACCATGGACACACACATTCCCCATGCATTCCTATGGGAGGGCAGGCCAATCTCACCACACATACACAGAGAGCGCACGCACTTTACACTGAACCACAGTGAAAAAGTGCTCAGAGGCCTAAAATCACCAACACCAGTTTACAGAAACAGGCTAGGCAAATGCAAAAAAAGTTTCGGGGTGTACCTGCCAAAGGGGTTAAGTCCAACACCCTCAAAGGAGCTTTTACCAGAGAACACTTTTTGGATTGATCAGAATGCTGGGCAGGAGTTTTGGGACAGAGGTGGTGGGATATGTGGCACCACAAGTTTGGCCAGGGACGCCTGGCCCCTATAATTTTACAACCACTTAAAATCCCCTCCACAAGGAAGATACATTCGATAAGACCTAAAGGCAATGACAGCAGAAAGGATTCGCAATTGGAAAGAGAAGCCCCCTAATGCATAAGGCATAAGGGGGCCAGTGCCACCTAATGGCATGCAACGATGGACTAAGGACCGTGGATCCTGCTGACTCCATCGACTAGGTTCTCTCCAAGGCTAGCAGCACTACCCCTCACAGAAGCCCACTAAGAACTAGTTAGGAGAAAAGACCTGGACTTCAATGCCCCACTCCCACAGGTGCCCTCCCAGACATCCAAGATGCTCTGGGCCTGGGGAGTGCAGTCAGGAGAGTGTTATGTAGGCTGGTAGTAGGGAACTGCGTAAGATGCCTCCAGCAGCAGGACAGCAGTACTAGGAGCCAGGCAGATGTGAAGGCTGGCTGAGGGAGCCAGAGAATACAGCTGCCCACAAAATGCAACCCTTTATAGGCTAGGTGGCCTTATAAAAATGCTCCTTGTAGCTATCCCTGGCAACAGAAGCAACATTTTCTATTCCTGGCAACAGAAGAAAAATTTGCTCAAGGTGGAGTAACTCACTCCAACAGGGCCAGTGATATGGAGTTGTAAATATTGGCTCACTTTAAAAGAAAACAGAAAAAGGAGCACATGGCGGCCTGCCTGATTTCCATCAACTACCCTTGAAATTCGCCAGGACCCAGGGTTCAGTGCAACATGGATATGTTTTTGAATATTATCCTCACCTTTCATGAGGCGTCATGCATGGGGTCCTCTCCCATTCATTAGGGCCCAGCTCGATCTATGCCACCATGAGGCATTCCCTTCCTGTGGGACAAAGAAAGGCAGAGAGGAGAGCAGGTGCAACAGGAGTGGTCCTGGGAACCCTATCCCCTTGGACCTTGAAAAGAAAGAAGGCTGCTTTGTTCCCGGATCCAAGAAAGGTATTGTGGCTATGAAGTGCCTGAGCCCTGAACAGTGCAGCCTGCTCCTGTGTGCCGGACTTGCTGTGCAATGTGATGGAGTAGGTGGTATGGACAGCAAGTGCCGTGACCCTTGCCCGCAGCCCCAAAGCAAAGGCCTGGATCAGGGGCCCAATATGGCATAGGCACCCAGCACCATAAAAAAAGAAGAGATACGCAGCCTGAGGTGGCTATAGAACAAAGACAGGAGCACATTTCTGTTGTAATCTTCTCAATAAGTCGTTTTCCAGTTCATAAAATATTCAAGCGCTCGGCGAGGAGTCCATCTTAATGCCATGCGACGGCTATTTTGCCTATTTGTCTGCTTTTGGTAGACCCATGGAAAGGCAGAGGCACCACAACCATTTTCAGAGGGTGTTGTGGTGGGTTGCAGGGAAAGTATCGTCCCTCTCCTCCACCAAGAAGGCCCATAAAAGTGTATTGAACTCAAGACCCCAAGGGAGTCTTACTTTTTATTCAAGCACTTCCAGAGCTCGGGCTGTTGCTCTTGGGCTCATGAGTGTGGGGATCCATTGCATTGGCCCTACTTAATGTGGCCTGTACAAAGCAAGGGAAGGCTCAGACACATATGTTTTTTAATTGCTAAGCTTTATTGACAACAGTGGTGATTGGACAATAAATGCTTTTTCATTATAATGAATGCCTATTGAATATAATGAATGCCTTTGGGTATATGCATTGTCCCCGTTGATTCTAATTGTACTATATTGCTATAGTATGACATGTGTCTGTTTTATTTAATGTGGTGAAATCTTGATAAAGCCAATGGGTTTGTCTTATATATAATGGCACCCATATTATGGGGGTATTGTGATTACGGGATTCATCACCCACTAGGCCTGATATGTGATATGAGGGTGCTTACATATACCTGCTGTACATATTTGTAAATTAAAGCCTAGTATTTAGTACTGCGTGTGTAATAAAAGTTGTTTTCCTCTTTGTTTTGAAAAAGCAGAGACTGGACTACAATTTACTGAGATTTGTTGTGTGTCAGTGAATGTGGATTTAGATTGCTAGCCCACACCACCTCTCCTGAGTAGGTCCTAGACTTCTCTGCTTTGCTATCCCAAGGAAGTCTAATGCTACAATGGGGTACTTGGTTCCGAGTAATAAAAGCATATGGACCTATTACTTGCGAAGGACTCACATCTCTCACAACTAACAACCCAATTTCTTACATGTAACATTGTTTCCGATCAAATTAATGAGGAAGGTATTGCTCAACACCATGACTTTACCTCAAATCACCTACTGTAGACATTAATAAGTACAAGCACAAATTATTTGGAATCAGAAAGACCCCACTAGATGAAATTTAATGCCACAGTAATCCAGGGAGCTCCTAGCTCTATTCAGTGCTGCACACAGACTTCACTCACTTTCAATCTCTTCTCACTTTCTCTCCACACACTGCAGAACTTAACTCATCTCACAACCTCCTCATACATTTTTGGTCACCAAAAGCTGTCTTTACCCTCCTCAAGGTCAGACTGATCCAAGGGCACCTCATGTGTCTAATCAATTATTCTTTGTCCCACGTGTTGGAATGTGTTTCTCCCCTTCATCAGCACATCCTCATATCCAGCCATGAGCTCCTCTCTGAATGAAAGGTCTCATCCTGACTTTCGCACTTTCCACTTTCTCTCAATTTCTAGGCTGGCCCCAGGGCCTCGAGGGCCTTATCAGCTGAAGCCCATTCCACCTTAGGGATAGCTCCTTGACACTCACTAACTCTGTCCAGAATGTCAGCAACTACTTCTTTGTCCTTCAGTGGGTCCAGGGGTTCCTCTCCTTCCACAGACAGCTGAGACAGGCAATCCATTGCCTGTTTGTTCTTCTAGCCTGGTAAATATTCAATAGTATATTTATAAACCCATAGTTTTACCACCAGCGTGGGAAGCCTTTCTGACAATCTGATCATTCCCTCTGCTTGGAACACTTTAACAATGGCTTGTTATTATTATTATTATTATTATTAAATTGGTTTTGTACAGCGCACGGTTACCCTAGAGCATCCCAGCGCTTTGCCAACAGAGTATAAAAGAAGTAGCAGAGGCAGAAAAGATCAGCAGAAGAGGAGAGTTTTCAGTTGTTTCCGAAAGCGCAGAAGACAAGGTTCTGCGCGTAGACATAGAGAGAGGGCATTCCAAAGGGTGGCGACATTAACGGAGAATCTCCTTCCTCCTGATCGGGCCTTTTTTACCCTAGGGACAACAGTCAGATGTTGCTGGTCTGAGCGTAAAGTTCTGCTGGCTTTATATGGGATCACCATCTTTTGAAGGACGGGAGGGCCTTTGCCTTGCAAGATTTTGTGCGCGAGGCAAAGGGATTTAAATTTCACCCTTTCCCGTATTGGCAGCCAGTGTAATGCCCTCAGTGCTGGTTTAGCTGAACGAGACATGGGGATGTTGTATAGCATTTGTGCTGCCGCATTCTGAACTTGTTGAAGTCTGTTCAGAGTGAACTCAGGGGCACCGAGGTAGATCGCATTGCTGAAGTCTAACCTAGACATGATCAGACCCTGGATTAAGAGCTTCCGAGATAGAAAAGGGATCAGAGGTAGTACCTTGCGTACCGATCGGAGGAGACCAAAACAGACACCCGCTAGTTTAGAGGCCTGGGTTCTGAAGGAAAGATCTCGTTCCAGCCACATGCCCAGGCTCTTGATCTCAGCCTTTGGTTCAGGGGGGGGTCCTAGGCAGCTGGGCCAGGCCAAGCAGGGGAGAGAGGGAGTTTTTAGTCCCATCAGCATTATCTCCGTTTTGGACCCATTCAGTTTTAATGCTGAGTCCCCCATCCAAGAATAGACTTTTAAAAGGCAGGCGTGAAGTATCTGGGAGTTGTCCATGGATTGGGAGAGGGCGAACACCAGTTGGGTGTCATCGGCGTAGCTCACGATCTTGATGTTAAATGGAGCCACCACATCCTCCAAGGGAGCCATGTACACGTTAAATAGTGTAGGACTCAGGGAGGAGCCCTGGGGCATGCCACAATGGAGGTGGGTGGATGCCGATCGTGCGCCCCCTTCCCAAACCTGGAAAGATCTTTCGCTGAGGAATGACCTGAGCCAGTTCAGCGCTGTCCACCTCACTCCGGCGTCTGACAGTCGCTGGAGTAACACTCGATGGTTAACAGTGTCGAACGCTGCACTAAGGTCCAGGAGGATCACTGCCACTGATCCCCCCGAATCCAAAATGCAGCGTGCCTCCTCCGTGACTGCCAGCAGGGCGGTGTCAGTGCCTTGGGCCGGGCGAAAGCCTGTTTGGGAGCTTCTTAACGCACCATTGGACTCAAGGAAATTAGATAACTGAGAATTAACCAATTTTTCCGTGACTTCGGTACTGGGCTCCACAATGGAAGGGGCAACCTGTTTAAGAATCCTCATGGGGGCAACATCCCGAGGGGAGACACTCTTAATGGAGCATAGGACTTTAAGGGCTTCATCCTTAGTGACTGGCCCAAAGGATTCCAAGATCATTTGAGGAAGACCCTCATCCTCCAACGGCTCAGGTCCTATCTTGGACTGGGGTAGGGAGATAAGAATGTTTTCAATTTTTGTGTGGAAGTACTCAGCCAGATTATTGCATTTGACTTCCAAATTCTCCATGGGAGCAGAAGGTGTAGGAACCCTCAAAAGTTCTTTGACCACCAAGAAAGTTTCTCTTGAGGAGTTGGAGGCATTGCTAATTTTCTCCTCAAAAAACTGAGTTTTAGCTAGCCGGATGGAGAGCTTATAGCTCCTCAATGCCGTTCAGTATTCCATCTTACTAGCTACTTTCCAGTTTTTTCTCCAGGCACGCTCTAGTTTTTTGCATGCCCTCTGCATAACCCTCAGCTCAGGTGTGTACCAAGGGGCGGTGTGTAGTCTTTTCTCCTTTATTCCTGTCGATCTCATTGGGAGGACGGCGTCTAGAGTGTTCGACATCCACCTACAGAGGTCTGCTTCGGCTAAGACAGGGTCCTGTGAAAGTAGTGGGCGAGAGACTTCCAGGCTATGAGAGAAATTTTCTACTGATAGCCTGGCCCAAGGTCTATCTGGTGCACCAACACTAGAGGGGGGATGCTCTCAGATTTAGTTTCCCAGGTAAAAAGGGGACGGGGGGCTGCTTTCATGATGGAAATATTTGCAAAGATGGGATCTAACAAATGGCCTTTGATATGGGTAGGCTCCAAATTTATGAGGTCAACCCCATAGGTTTTACGGTCATATAAGAGGGCAGTCGCCAACCGGTCTTCCTGGTCATCAAAGTGGAGATTGAGGTCTCCCAGGGTAATGAAATTTGCGGCAGAAGCAGCACAAACCAATACCGTTTCCATAAGAGAACTGGTGAAATTTCCAATATTTCCTGGGGGGCGATAAACTAACAGCCCTGACATTGCAACAGTAGGTGAGATTTGGAAGGAGAACTTGCAGCCCTCACAGTCTTCCACCTCGCCTTTCTGGGTTCTGCAGGTCAGTGAGTTCTTATTCAGAATGGCGACGCCTCCTCCTCGACCCAACGGTCGATCCTGGGAAAGGATAAGAAAGCCAGGGGGAAGGGCGTTAACCATATCTGCTTCTGAGCCCTGCGTAAGCCAAATTTCTGTTAGAAACAGGGGGCCTCATTTATGAAAAGTGACGCATCGCTGCGTGAAAACAGCGATGCGTCACTTTTAACTGCGCACTCCTTGCGACACTAATGATGCGTCATATTTAATGTATGACGCATCATGTCGCAAGGACTTACAAATACGTCAGTATTTCTGACGCATCTGTAAGCGCAAAAGTGACGCATTGCTGGAGTGTGTCACAAAAGTGACGCATCTCCAGCAATGCGTCCTTTCACATGGGGAAAGCCCCATGTGAAAGGGCTTGCGTCAGTCTTACGCCTGCTGTGAGGCAGGCGCAAGATTTTGACGCAACCGCATCCTAAAAGTGACGCAGTGAAATCTCATAGATTTCACTGCGTCACTATTACGAGGCTTTTTGCGGGGGAACGCCCCCTCTGCATACATTATACCTGACGCAGGTATAATGTGGCGCAGGGGTTTAAAAAGTGACGCATCTACCTAGATGCGTCACTTTTTAAATATGGCGCAACAAGGCGCATGTTTTACGCCGCAGATGCGTCACAAAAAGTGACGCATCCGCAGCGCAAAACTGACGCAAGGCCTCATAAATGAGGCCCAGGATGTCTAACTCCTGTTCCAAAATGAGGAGATTAACCTCAAGAGAATGCCTGGGGAGGGATCTACAATTCAAGAGACCTAGCCGTAGTGTGTGTTTTACCGCTACTTGGTTAGGGGGGTGGCATAAAGCACAGTAAGTAAAAGGTAAAGGGTCCGTCTTAAACAGGGTACAATGCGAAAGTGGCAAGGAGCGCAAGCGAAGTAATGCATCTCTAGAATAAGTGCGTGGGGTACCTGCTAAAATCGGCAAAGTGGCTGGCCCTAGGCTCGTCTTGGCTCGGACGGGCGCAGACGGGCATGACTCTGGGACGACTCCGGCGCAGGTCCGGCGCGTCCGCTGAACGCGTCCGCTGCGCGGAGTCATGGCCGTTCCTTACGACCGCTGCTAGAGCACGTCACTCACCAGCCCCCACCCAATTTGGCCACCAAAGTTGGAAACAACCAGCCCTCGGCGTCTACACTCGGCCGAGAGCTGACCGGGGGCAGGGGGAGGGGGGAGAGGTACAGAAAGCGGATTAAAGTACAAGGGAAGTCTCTACACGCCTTTTAAATCAAGCGTGATAGATGCAGACAATGCGAGCAAATGAAATAAAATATGAGCAGTTTTAAAAACAATGATACGCTAAAAGCGCACTGTGCAAAGAATAGGAGAGAGACCTCCCGGCTTCCGCCTCAGGAGGGAAATAAGCAGCTGTTTGGCAATACGAACGATAGCTCCCAGGGCCCTTTATGACCGCTGCTAGAGCACGTCACTCACCAGCCCCCACCCAATATGGCCGCCAAAGTTGGAAACAACCAGCCCTCGGCGTCTACACTCGGCCAAGAGCTGACCGGGGGCAGGGGGAGGGGGGAGAGGTACAGAAAGCGGATTAAAGTACAAGGGAAGTCTCTACACGCCTTTTAAATCAAGCGTGATAGATGCAGACAATGCGAGCAAATGAAATAAAATACAAGCAGTGATCTGTTCTTAGTAAAAGTCACAGTCTCCAAATAAATGTCCAAACGTATTCCAATGCCCAGACTGTGGGCAGTGCCTCCCTCTCTTTGACTACATAATGTCTCTCAGAAACAGTAAGAGATCTCGAAGAAAATGCCAGTTTTCCGACACCCCTGATGAACTGTGACAAGACTGCTCCAATGCCATTTTCAATGTGATACATTTTTAACAGTGACGCGTGCTCTCCGCTTTAGTTCAAAAGGAGTAAGGCCATTATAATGCTTCTGATATTTCACCCTTAACCATATCAAAGGCATTCTGTTGCACATATGTCCACTCAAAGATCTTTCCCTCCCATAAAGGTACTTGACAGGGCAGTTTTAATACAAATCATGTATGAACTTAGCATAAAACTCCTTTAAGCCCATGAATAGCAGCACCTGATCTTTCTTTAGCAGAGAGCATACCTCTCCCATTGTCCTCAGCAACTCCTGCAGATGCACCCGCTGTGCTGAAATGGTACAATCCAGATACCCAATCTCATCCTTTAAGAGGTTGCATTTATGTTTCATAGGTGTTACTACAGCTTGCCCGATTTTGTCCAAAATTATTTTTTAATACAAACGTGTGGTCCTCTGCTGTTTTCCCAAAAACAAGCCAGCCATCCTGAAAAAAACGGAACATGACTTTGATCTTCGAATAAACAGTACCTTATTCTTTCGAAAATGCCTGCAATGAAAGCAAATCTGAAAGGTATGAACTGAAGAATGCCATAAGGGGCGGTGAAGTCAGTCAGAGGTTTTGTGTCATTATCTAAACTTATCTGGTGGTAGAAATTCCTCAAGTTTAGCTTGATGAGGTACCCTCCTCAACTGAGCATTAGCACATTTTCTGTGATATTAGGCAACTGAAGGCTGCTCGCAACGATGCTGTGATTGAGACTCCACAGATCCATTTAAAAAATCTTAATTTTCCGTCAACCTTCTTGGTGATAACGACTTCTAACAACCATTCCACCGCTTTCATTGGCTCAATCATTCCTTCCTTAACTATTGCATCCTAAACTGCTTTGGCTTCCTCCCTTGAAGTTACTAGTACCCTCTTTGCTCCATGCCTTATTGGTACAGCCCTCATAGAATATAACCATTCAGATTTGTCATTTTCTCACAGAAAACATGATTGGCTGCATTCAAAATGTCATCCACATTGGAGCCTTCAACCACCCTGAACTGATCCACTGCTTTTGGATTTGTTATTGTGTATTGGTCTTATTGATGGACCCACCCAATTTTGGTGAACCAGTTTTAGCCACATACACCTTCACCCAGAAGTTTATCCATAAAATTACTATCCACGCACATGTAAACTAAGACATCTATGGTGCTACCCTGGTAGCCAGTGGGATTGATATCGACATCTCCCCATATATAAACTAACATCTGCTATAGATTGATACCATACATTGTTCCTGAATAGATCATCAACTCTACCGCCTGGTCACATTAATAACAGCTATGCTTTATGGTGGCATTTACTACCTGAATTATCCTAATCTCTTCCTGTGCTCACAATGCAGTCAGGAAATTACTTCACTCACACACTGAAGCTATACCTCCCCTCTCTTGACATACCTTTGTGAAATGCCTGCATTTGCTACACATTCTACACTCTTTTCCTGAGGAAAAACAATTCTTACTATCAGAAGAACAATAAGCACTACTGCATCTACTACAATTCTGACTTGCAACTCTGCCTGTGCTAACGATGCTCTGACCTGTAACTCTACTTGTGCTGCGGCTGCTCATCCTCAGTCCCCCCCTTTTGCTTGGAAATGGCTCTTTTTTACCACTGCGCTGATCTCATTGGCTGTTCCATTGGCTGTGGATATTTCAGCACCTGTCTTATATTTTAAATTCTCTATCTTCTTCATGTATGTGCTTGATTCTTATACTATTCTGAATAATTCGAAAGCTTCTTTTGGGTTTCTTGCTGCCAATAACCTTTCTTGTATTTTTTTCACTCCTACACTGTACTATGAATTGACCCTTTTTTAAATTCATCTATCATAGTACCAATAGCTAGTAGCTGTTGGGTTTTTGTGTCCAGAGTGCAGAGTCAGTCAGTAACCTTTATTCGATTCCAGATGAATCATAAAAGCTCACAAGGAAAACATACAATCATAAAAAAAGACAATATATACAAAAAAGCATAAAAAATATCTTTCGCAGACAATTAGACACCTAACTACATACTTTTACAGTGCATATCGTTTCCTTATTAAAAAAAACAATTTTTATAAAATTAAGCACAGAACTGCAAATGGAGGCATTAGCTAAAGAATGTAAATAATTAAAACCCTCTTTATGGGAGTGGAAACGTTTTCGTTTAGAATTGGTTTAAGAAAGCGCACCCTGGGGACTTTATACAATGTACAAAATAGCATAAGGTGCATAGTATTTTGTTGGGCTGTGTTTTTACAAGAACGGTGGGGTAGCTTCTCACACCACCCCACCTGTTTTGGAAAAGCCACAAGGAAGTGCAGTGTTCCTAAGCGAAATCTTGTCATTAAAAAACGTGCATTGCCCTGCAAGCTAAAAGACAAATACAATTGTTGCTGTTTTAAGATAGGGGGGTCCGGTTTATCTGTAGGCCTAGATGTTATACTCAGCTCAGATCCAAAAGCTTCTTTTATGGACATTTTTCAGAGTCTTTAGGGACCCATACTTTAAAACAGCACAGTTGTGATAGTTAAAAAATGTTTTGTTCTGTAGGAGTCCTATCTCCAGTTAGATAGGTTTTTGACAGCAGGTTTATCGGAGCTTGTCACCTGTGACACTATCTGCAACAGAAAAAGTTTCAGTAGTGACACCTGGAGTCTGAGGTTCATTTGGAGGTTAAGGAGAGCTGTACGAGCAAAATATCTACAAATGACCAATGACCCCTGTGAAGTGGCAAGTGGGATTAACATACTGGAGCTAATGTACTGCACACATGCCCCTTCTATACAGCTTCAACCGAAATAAGTAACAACAAATACTGCAATAAAGATAAAAATAGGACACATGTGAAACTAGATGTCACAGTAGTGAGATACATGCCCAGCATTATAGAGGATTACTGTTGGCACCTGACCATCTGTTAATTGGCGTGGTCGCCATTGCATCAACCGTGTGCTAATCTGCATTCAGATGACATCATCATAATGCATCAGGATCCCAGTTTATCCCAATTATACATCTGCTGTGTCTGCAGTGCAGAGCTCAGATGGAAGGAAGATAAAATGGCACTCCTAGTTGGTATTGAAGTGCATTTATATCTTCCATGCGGACTCAAAAGTAGAACTGAGAGTGAAAGACAGTTCCTGGGCAGGTGTGACTAGAAGCCACCAACAACTGTCAGCCATGACAAGAGTCATTGATGAGCTACAGGCTGTCCTGTAGAAGAAACACTTTAGAACACACTACACCTGCCTGCACTCTTCACTCAAGCAGCCATATGCGAAAATCAGGTGTGGCACGTTACGCACACGTCTAATAAGGGTATCTGAAGAACGTGACAAAAGGCTGATGTGCACGCACATCTCCATACCAGTTGAATACATCTCAATACTAACCAGGCTAGACAACCCTAAAAGCCGCACCATGCGTGCCTGGCACAGGTCCAGGTGGGTGGATCGACTTCAGATTGTCAAGCAACTGTCAAGATTTGTGTAAGTTAACGAAGGTACTGTGGGGAGGGTGGTGGGTGGGGGAAATGGATGTGCGTACTGCTGATTACATGATTGTACTGTTAAGTTATGATAAAATGCAAATAAAAACATTAAAAAAAAAAGATTTGTGTAAGTGACCAAGCTCTGGTTCCATGTAGAAGTAGCTTCTCCAGTGCATGTTTAGTATTTTACTCTGGGACTTTTAGTACGGAATTTGTAATTGTATAAACATGACAAACCCCAGAATGGAAAGAAAACTGGAGTGGACGAGCTACCAGGGACTGAATGATTAGATGCTTCCACCAAATACCTTCTGGAGGGAGATGTATTTGCCCTAACCTAGACATTTGTTATTAAACGCATTCAGTTCAGTTTTCTGACTTCCAGGCCCTAAGGACTCAGTCCATGAGGCAACTAAAATCAGAAATCCATTTGGACTGCAACCAATACACAACCCACTGAGTAATGTTCACGTAAGAAGTGTTTCTGGTAATCCTCTGTCCCTTAAGATCATTCAGGACAATTAGTGGACATTAACCTCTTTCCTAAAGGAGTAACACATTCAAAAAGAACTAGGAAACAAATATGCATTTAAAAAATTTAAATTTTTAAATCCTATCCTCCTGCATATATTATGAATTGTAACAACACAGAAAACAAATGTAAGGCAATAAAACAATGTATCAAAAATGAAACATTAGGAGTATTGCTAACATGGGCAGTGCATTTTTCTAATATAAAACCCTCTTTCTGCTATTTCTAGGTGCTATGCTAGTTCTTGCAGAGTAGTGAATAAAATGCCGATTTTGGGTTTCTTTGGTAAGTCTCTCTCATATACCTGTTTTCAGAAGAATATTGCTCTGTCTTGATAGCAAGCCTGCTATCTGGGTCAAAAGCTAGACGTTGTCGCAGGCCTCCCACTCACAGCAACCTGGCTTCGACTCAAGTTGGTGCTGAAGCTACGACACGCTTGTCCCATATCCCTGACACAAAGATCCCCTCCAACCAATGGCCTGATATTATGAGGTTTATATAAGGTCTTGGTCAGATAACTTGCTGAGAATGTTAACCTAAACATTAAACAACTTTTAGCCCTTCAGAGTGTGGAATATTGTTAACATAAATAATAATCCAAGCTGAGCCTGAGAGCTTGTTCAACATTGTTAGAGAAAACACTGAACAAGGCTGAGCTATGGAGCTTGTTGGATACTGTTCATATAAACAATGAACATTGGGTGGAAAAGCATCTTTGAAGTCATCAATGCTCCAGAAACTCAGTATATTAGTAACAAAAATGATATGCGTAAGCAGAAATGTGTAACTATCATGAATGGATGTGCATAAGCGTAAAAAGGTCATATTTCATATTAAAATGAAAGATCTTATCACTGGAATAGCATAATATTGACAAGAGAAGCAGTCGTGATGAGGCTCTATCTTGTCTTTTCTGCCCATTTCACAACCTGTAGTAACAGTACTGTTCTTAATTCTGGCTCCGAATCACAAAGTTTGGAAATCTTTTTAGCATTTCAAAGACATTACCAATCATCAAAGGAGAATTTCCATTGAAGGTTTGGTACCTGACATGGTGGCCCAGAGAGAGTTGTGGTCAGGTATCTTCTGATGCCTAATGAGGAGCACGGCTCAGACAGCCTCTATCAAAAACTTCTAAGTACCATGGTTGTGCCCAAAACTTGTTCCAGCATTGCTATCAAATCGGTGTTTTTTATCAATTTTTGTAGTTTCCGCTAGTGCTCGCATGATTTAGAAGTTTGCTTACTGTCAGTTGAGTAGCCATTGGGATCAGAGTTTATTGTTGCAGGAGGGTCCACTCCTTCACATCCTGAAGAGGGACATCTCCTTGCCCCAGGACCTTTCGATCATTTGTCCGGCACCTTCAGAGACAGAGCTGCAGAATCCTGAGATGCTTGGGTATTGCAACAGGAAAACAGCAGGCTCCTCATGGGGAATTGGAATTTTTGATAATGGTTAATAAATCCCAAAACAATAGTCAAGTTACTTTATAGGGTTGTATGACCGAGGCATGCATGGCTAAACCACATGTGCCTCTACAATGCAGCCCAAAGAACGAATGTGTCAGAACAACGCATACCTTTACCAGGCATTTTTGTGGTAAATGCATGCCTGGTATGGGGATCACACCCCAGCCCCCCCCCGCCCTGTGCCATACAACTACCCTGACACCTCCTTAACCCTAAACACTACCTGACCCCCCTAAGACCTTAAAACTATCCCAAGCCCTAAACACTACTTCAACTCATAAGCCCTAAACACTACCCAACCCCACATGAGCCCTAAAAAACAACCCTACCCTCGAGCCCTGCAAACTACCCCTTTAACCATAAAAACGACCCCCACCCCACAAAACCCGGCCCCAGCCCAGCTTACCAGATCACGTCCTCTCTCGATCATTCCTCTTCCTGTGCCCACCCACCCCAGCATCTAGACCTTGCACTGCCTTAGCAAATGTGTGGTTAAGGCAATTGTGATTCCGCTTGCAGGAAAATGGCACACATGCCTGAGCCTGCCTTATAAAGGCCATTTCCCCCCTTACAGTTATGTCTGAGCACAACCATAAGGTGGAACTATCCAGGTAAAAAACACAAATATTTTCATTAAATCTCAAAGGAATTGAGATAACAGAACTGTGACCCTATTTTCATACAATTTGAATTCATTTGAGTTAGGCTTTGTGTCTCTAAAAACAGCTGGGAGGAATTGGGTTTTCTTGGTGAGCCTCAGTTTTGAATTGTTTTTAACTTCCTCACACTTATCTTTTATCCACTGTACCTTTGGGTACTTTTCATATCCTTCAAGGTTAAATACTTTTCCTACTCTGGATAACTTTGGTGCCATTCAAGGATGTCACTGGCGTTTTCTGGAACTGGTGTTCCACAAACAGGAACATAGTACAGTAATTGATACTAGTATAGAGAGCAAGGAGCAGGTTACTAAACCAAAAAGCTTAATTCCTCTCTTTACTAAAGACGTCCAAGAATGACTTAGCTCACACAGCCACACTCAATAATGCACATTTGTAAAGCGCACAATCACCCGTAAGGGTCTCTAGGCCGTCGGGAAGATTAAGCACGCTATTGCCCAGAGTCACATGGTGCTGGGCTGATCTGCCGCCGGCCCTGGGGATCGAACCGTGATCCCCAGATTCTGGAGTCAGTCACCCTGGCCGCGGCGCCAAACCTCTTCCACACTCATGGTCACTCCAGTCCAGTATGCTCCTCTAGAAGTGACAGCACGCTCTAAAAGTACAATACTCAATTCAATTCATAAGTATACCATTAACATCTAAGGCTTGAGATCTGAGGCTACTGCAGTTCTTCATTGCTTATGTATTATGATTGTGTTTGATTATTATGGTGTGATTTCTATTTAAGAATTTACCTTGTCTGGTCCCACTTAATTATGGCCTTTGTTACAGCTGTGTAAAGCTAGAGTTCTTATTGGGTTATTCAGAAGAAACAAGAAGGCTTTGGAAAACAACAAGTTTTTAAAGCAGACCAGGAAACCTGCATCTTGGTCAGTAGGCAACACATAGCGTTTCACCGTTGACACCGTGCGGTGATTCATATGACTTTAAAATGTGGGAGATACACTTGGCGACTTTTGCTGCTGGACCTCATATATAGATTCATATCTATGTCTATGTGTCTATGAACTGGTTCTTGTTGAGCGCATATATCACCCTCAGGTCTCATAGCGCTTTGCCGAGACTCAGGAACAGACAAGAAAGATAACTAGAAAAAGAAGTAGATTTAAAATAGACAAGTCTTGAGGGACCTACGCAACTTCTTGTGGTCAATCTCTGTACGAAGGTGAAGTGGCAGGGAGTTCCCGAGAGTGGGAGTTAGTTTAATAGCTAGACTGATTTTTGATAGAACCTGAGAGGATACTATGTCAGTGGGAGAGCCAGATTTCACCCATTTGTGTGCCAGGGTGACTTCTTCCAGAGAGAATTCAGAAAATTCATTGAGGGTAGAAGTGGTCGAAGGCCAGTTGTCAGCTAATATCTGAATTGGCAGTTGAGCAGTAGTGTGAGAGAACTGGCTGTAGATACTGTCAATTTTATCTACAAAAAAAAGTAGAACGAGAGTCAACCTACTCTTGTGAAGCTAATTGTGGGGGCTGTATAGAAGCCGGATTTGTAAATTCTTTCAGAATCTTAAACAATTTTTTATGGGAATTCTAGGATTCCTGAATCTTTTGCAGACATTTTCTTGTGTCTGGATGCCCAGTCCACTGACATTTGCATTTGTGATGATGTCAGATCAGACGGCAGGCAGGCCTATCGATCAGCATGTATCATTAATCAGTGCCCGACACCATTCATCGTGTGTTTCTTACAATGCAACCCAAAACAGGTGTTTGAGAGCAAATGTATTTTGCTGATTCAAAATGAGTGTGTGCACCTCTAGTGGTCCACTTTACTGGTCAGTTTTGTACTGGATATACAAACAATTATCTAGCCTGGGAGCACTCCCCCCGCCACTCCCCCACCTTCCCCCGATCTGAGGTTCTCAAGTCCTAGGGCTTACTTGTCATAATTCTTGCACCTTTGCTGAATCCAGAGCATACATGCACTAGTGTTTTTTTTAACCTCAAGCCTGATTTTCACTGTTGCCCACTATGCTAGCGGCATTTTCCCACTTCTGATTCTTTTTACATTGGTCATACACTACCAAAAGGGGGTTGTTGGGTAATATTTGGAGTACACCTGGAGATGTTTCACAATACCAATCCAGTGACCAATTTTCAGCAGTAGAGCAGACTAAATTATATTGAAGTTCAGCTACATCATAAAAAGCCCTAACACTCAGTAGCGGTCCGTCCCCTGCCAAAATGGATGGAGGTCGGGGGTTTCGGGAGACAAAAATTATAATGAATAAAACTTACCTGAACAATGCCACTACCACCCCCTGCTGCATTGCGCTCTCCTGCTCTTTCTATGGGCACAGGCTCTCAGACTGCACTGTGACCAATCCTGACGCTGCATGAAGGCCGTGTCAGGATTGGCCTGTGTGCTGGCAACTAGGGCTTCCAGGCAGACAGGGAACCTGTGCCTTCTCTCTCCAGCCTCAGTAAAGCAGCTGGGGCTGAAGAGAGCTTCACTGCGCATGAGGATTTGGCCGGCCTGAGATGTTTCATTTTTATTTTATTTGCTGGTGGTGGCAGGGGGAACAGCCATCACTGCATAATCACACTCCATGCCTACTACGTCCATGCAACTGTTTGCTGACTTTCAATAACTCAATGAGGTATGTTCATTCCTGATATTATTGTGCAAGATGATTAGCATTTTTTTGAATTTTGTGAGAAATTACCTCTATAAAATTCAGCTTTTCAGTGGTTCCTGGGTACACTACCAAATTATGAAGCTCGTCATATCATGCTACAAAGGTATAGTAGCTCCCAACACATATATATCTATTGAAACAGACACACTCTCACACACACATATATATCTATTCGAACACACACAGACACACACACTTTCACGCATATATATTTATTCAAACTCACACACACATATTTTTTCAAATTCACACATACACACATATATCTAGTCGAACACACACGCACACACACACATACACACCCACAATCACTATCACAAAGACATATATATCCAGCCAAACACACACACACAGACAAACACATATATATTTATTTGAACACACACACTCTCACACACACAAACATATATATTTATTCGAACTCACACACACACAAACACAAAAATATTTATTCAAACACACACTCTAACACATATATATTTATTCGAATACACACACTCTCACACACACAAACATATATATTTATTCGAACACACACACTCACAAACACATAAATATTTATTCAAACACACACTCTAACACACATATATATTTATTCGAATACACACACATATATATTCATTTGAGATGCATAGAATGTGGGCTTAATAATAGTAATATCTATTCGAACACACACAGACACACACACTTTCACGCATATATATTTATTCAAACTCACACACACATATTTATTCAAATTCACACATACACACATATATCTAGTCGAACACACACGCACACACACACATACACACCCACACTCACTATCACAAAGACATATATATCCAGCCAAACACACACACACAGACAAACACATATATATTTATTTGAACACACACACTCTCACACACACAAACATATATATTTATTCGAACTCACACACACACAAACACAAAAATATTTATTCAAACACACACTCTAACACACATATATATTTATTCGAATACACACACTCTCACACACACAAACATATATATTTATTCGAACACACACACTCACAAACACATAAATATTTATTCAAACACACACTATAACACACATATATATTTATTCGAATACACACACATATATATTCATTTGAGATGCATAGAATGTGGGCTTAATAATAGTAATCTATTAGTTTCCTCTACAGTGCCCCTTTTGATTAAGCTAGCACTTTGTTTTAATATGTCTGCTGCACAAAACAGGGAGCAGGCTACATGCACACGGGTTTGAATCCCAACAAGACCAGCTCTGCATTTCATGAGACAAGTAACACTGAGGATCTTGCTTACCCAATCACATCACATTTCAAATTCACTTCAGGACATGAAGCAGACGCCATCTCTTTGCACATGGTACACGCGGTATCGTGCTGGAGTTACTTCTGAACGGTGAATGTCTTCCCCAAGCATTAATTCTCTGAGACTGCCACATTTGTATGTGCAGAGTTATCACCAGCACATTACTGGTGCTAATGGACACAATTTGCCTTTTCTTCAATGGGATATTTAGGCATTACAGAGGCAGTACTACTTCATTCATAATTCAGTAACAACACATTTCTTTATTCAGAAACAGTTGTAAGGCAATTTACTGTACATTCAATACAGACTTCGGACCAGGTGCTTAAGAATTATTTAAATAATGTATCATAGGTTGTGCCAGCACAAAATGTGTGCCAATGCACCCTGATGTTTGTGTCATCTGCGGCGTACCGCAAAAATCCTCACTCAGCCCCACCATCTTCTACGTCTACATGAGCCCTCTCGCAGCCATCACTCACCAACACAACCTCAACATCATCTCTTACGCCGACGACACCCAGCTGATCCTCTCCCTCACCAACGACCTCACCAACACCAAAGCCAACCTCCAGGAAGGAATGAAAGACGTCACAGAATGGATGAAGATCAGCCGCCTGAAACTGAACACAGACAAGATTGAAGTCCTCATCCTAGGACCATCTCCCTCTGCCTGGGACAACTCCTGTTGGCCCCCTGCCCTGGGCATCGCACCCAAACCAATGGACCACGCACCCAACCTGGGCTTCATCCTGGACTCCTCCCTCATGATGACCAAGCAAGTGAATGCCGTCTCGTCATCCTGCTTCAACACCCTGTGCATGCTCCGAAAGATCTTCCGGTGGATCGCCACTGAAACCAGGAAGACGGTCACCCAGGCCCTCCTCCCCAGCCGTCTGGACTACGGGAACACCTTTTACGCTGGAACCACAGCCAAACTCCAAAAAAGACTCCAGCACATTCAGAATGCCTCAGCACGACTCATCCTGGACATCCCTCACCACAGCCACATCTCTGCCCACCTGATCAACCTGCACTGGCTCCCCGTCAACAAGAGGATCACGTTCAGACTCCTCACCCACACACACAAGGCTCTCCACGACACGGGCCCGAAGTACCTCAACAGCCGCCTCACTTTCTAAACACCCACCCACCAGCTCCGATCCGCCAGCCTCTCCCTCGCCTCCGTCCCACGTTTTCGGAAATATACCGTCGGAGGTATATCCTTCTCCTACCTTTCAGCCAAGACATGGAACTCCCTCCCCACTCACCTACGGCTGACCCTGGACCATCTCTCCTTCAGGAAACAACTCAAGACCTCGCTGTTCGAGCAGTAGTGACCCCCTCCCCCCTTGAGACCCTTACGGGTGATTAGCGCGCTTTACAAATTTCATGTGCCTTTGGTCATGGAGTCATGTACTGATTTAATCATGGGTGGATGCTCATAATTTGGGGAGTAGTACTCACTCATTTGCATTTCCATTTTTCAAGATCCTAAAATCCCAGCATGTAGGAGCCAGCACAAAAATAGTCACTCATCCATGGTGTGAAACTGGGTAGTAAAAGTATTGACAACTTGTGCCATCACCACACCCACAGAGTTGAGGTGTGAATTATTATGGTAATTGTTAGAACTGGGGGTCTCTGGTTGGCTGAGGTAGGTTCCTTAGTCTAAATAGGGACCCTTGTTTCTAGTCAGGGAAAGGAGGCACACACTCTTAGATAACCCCTGCTCACCCCCCTGGCTAGGCACAAGCAAACCAGCTTATCTCCAAGGCAATGTGTAAAGTATTTGCAACCACACTCCCAGTAACACATTGATAACACCACAAATGGACACCACACTGACTTAGGAAAATAGCGGAATCTTTATCAAGAAGAAATGCGAGGAGACCAAACGATAAAAATATCCAGCATATGCATGTTCGTAATATTTCTCTGGGCTGGTTATTGGGCCAACAATCAGTTATAGGTTCTTCTGATAATATTGTGCAGTTCCTGATGATGTAATGCAGTCCTAATACACTGTTATGCAGTCTGTAATGCAGTTCGTAATGTAGGAATAAGACAGTTCTTAATGTAAGTACAAATGCGGATCGTAAAGCAAGTAATAATGCAGTTCGTAATGCAAGTTCTAATGCAGTTCTTAAAAGCAATTCGTCACTGATCGCGGTGCTAGTGAAGATCTCTATGCCACTCTTGGATGACCTGAAGTCAGCGACTGCCAAAATAACCCCCCCGATAATGTGCAGCTCAACAATCCGGCCCTGGAACTGCCAATCCTCGGCGAGTACGGGCCACGATACTGACTTGAGCGGAGGCTCGAGCTGCAAAGATGGGAAAGGAGAGTTGTCTCTCGTAGCACACACTCCGCCCCAGGCGCCAACACATGCACGCTCGCTGATCGAGCATTACCTGGGGGGCGTGCAGTCTCTCTCACCTCTCCTCGAGGCTTGGGCATCATGCTGTGCAGCTTTGGGTTGACGGTGCTGCTCCTGGCAGTGGGAGTCGGGCTACCATGCGACAGCCTCGCAGCTGATCGGCTCCCGGCGCGACTCTGTTAATCCTGGGCAAAGGACCTCGGTCCCACGATGGTGAAGGTTCACAGGCTCTCCTTGGCAAAGGCAGGCTCCGGGCAGCGGTGGTGATTTCTCATGGCTTCCCCTTGAGACGACGGTCCGGGCCAATGGTGATAAAGATCACAGCATGTCTGGTCACACTGTCGATCGTAGCAAAGCGCAAGACTGCTCCG
Organism: Lissotriton vulgaris; assembly: GCF_964263255.1. Classification (NCBI taxonomy): domain Eukaryota; kingdom Metazoa; phylum Chordata; class Amphibia; order Caudata; family Salamandridae; genus Lissotriton; species Lissotriton vulgaris. Next base: position 188,951,456 of record NC_141695.1, read on the forward strand.
GGGCACAAGGTCATGGGGCAATTCTCACAAAGGTCTCAGGCTGCAATAAACACACACAGCATCGCTGAGACACACTTGGAAACTTTGATGTTCCTGAGTTTCCACAACAGGGAGCCAGCTCCTCTTGTGCTCTTGGAGAAAAGTTACTTCAGGACATAGCAGCGAGCAAAGTCCTTTCAAGCAGGGGAACACAGCACACAGTAAAGTTTCTTGTTCTCTCCTTAGTCAAATCAGTAAACTGCAGGCCAGCCCTAGAACATACAGCAAGGGCAGTCCTTCTCTTCAGTCTCTTCAGCTGGTCTTATTTGGCAGAGGTTCCTCTTGATCGCAAAGTAGTTTCAATCCTTTTGCAGGCTTGAGTTCAGGGGTTTCAGCTCTCACATTTATACCCCTAAATGCCTTTGAAGTCTTTGTGTTCAGGGGGCTCTGAGCCTGGTCCAAACCAGACCTGGGTGTCTTCCTGCCAGTGCACACCTTCTTTCTTTGATAGTGAGGGTCTGGGCACGAGACGCTCCGCAGGAGGTGGAGCCATTCTTTTGTGGCAGCAGCACAGCCCTCTTCGCATTAAAAAGGGGCTACTCCTCCCACCACACCAAATGCAAGCCAGCCTGTTGCTGTACCCCCTACTCCTCCCTGGTGTCAGGACACTCCCCAGACCCTGTCACATCCAAACCCAGACAGTCAAAACACAACCAGGCAGAGCCACACAGGATGGTTAGGACAAGAAACCAGCCACTTCTATAAGTGTGGTTTTTAAACACACAATTTAAAAACCATCTTCACAAAAGATGTGTTATTACCTTCTGAGTTCAGGCACACTAAACTTCATCTCTTCATCTTATGCCTATGTGAAGATATGCTGGAAACATGTGACACAGCATTCTCCATTCTGTTCTATGGGCTAGATGGCCTTGCACCTTGCAACAGTGAAAAACGAATTTGGCAGTATTTCACTGTCAGAACATGGTATACACCTCAGTACATGTCCTACCTTTCACACACACTGCACCCTGCCCAGGGGGGTACCTTGGACCTACTATAGAGGTGTCTGATGTGCATAAAATGGGAAGGCTAAGGCCTGGCAAGTGCGGGCACTTGTCAGGACAACAAGGTAGTTAACAAACTGCGCTCAGGCACTGCAGTGGCAGGCCTGAGATCTCTTTTTGGTGCTACTTGTGCGGGTGGCACAGTTAGTGCTGCATGCCCACTAGTTGCATTTTCAGTACCAGCCCTGGAACACATAGTGCACTTTAATAGGGAATTTACTAGTAAGACAAACATACCAATTATGGACAACCAATTACCATAACACCTTATACAGGGAGCACTTGCACTTTGACACTGATCAGCAGTGGCAAAGTGCCTAAAACATCTAACTGGGCAACACAATGTCAGAAAAAGGTCTAGAGGAAGGCAAAAAGTTTAAGGCACTTTAGCCAAAAAGGGAAATGTCCAACAGTAATCATGCCTCAAACCCTTTAGCCGCCCGAGGAAACAGTTTTTGCTGGTCACCATTAGGATATCCGAGCCTAGTATATACTCACTGTATATCCCTGATGGCTTTGGATTTTCATGAAGTGCAGGAGGCACTTACCTGACTTTCCCCACCTTCGATTAGGCTAGGGTTCACTAGTAGAAGGTTATATGACATTACAACGCATGCCATTACCCCGCATGCCGTTGCAATGCAAATCTTTACCCCGACTTGCTGTCGGGGTTGCGCTGGAAGTTGGAATCCAACTCCAGTGTGTGCAATAGTAGCGAAGGTATTTTAGTTAAATCCAACACCTTCTACCCCCTGTTACACACCTTTCATGTTGCAATGGCATGTGGGGTACTGGCATGCATTGCAACACTTGCGGTGTAACAGCTGTGTCCCCTGGCAGAACACTAAGACCCTGAATGAGAATTTGGCGGACAGGTTACTCCATCACAACCATCCTCTGTAATGAAAGTGACATAGGATATAATGGACTTGTAATGTAGCAGACAGGACCATCATGTTTATGATGGAGTTACCCTTCTGCCAAACTCTAAATCAGGCCCTTAGTCTGGAGGATCCCTGTTAGTCCTGGCCCTTTGATACATCTCCATAAAAAAATTGTAGTCTATAGATTTTTATTTTTGGTTTGTGTTTTTGTATCATTAGAGAAGTAATTTAGCTTGGGTAGACAATGTTCACCCAGGCCCAATATGCAGATGTGTTGCAGTGATGATATAATATTTCAGTGACCATGAGATTTATATACTTCATTTTGGTGTCAAAACATAGGTTTTGGGGGTCAAGTGGTCTTATGGAGACAGAAAATAATTCCTCAGAGCAACCCCTCTGCCATTTTCCAAAATGGCGGCTATGATAGAGGAAGAAGAGACATACATAGAAACAAAACAAATAATATTTTTTAAAAATCCTTTTATGTATACAACCAAACAATGTTTATGATCTGAGTATGAAAAAAAATTATGACTCAAGTGCCTTGTGACAACTTCGACTAGAGTTATGAGTCAGGCAGTGGTTGATAATGGCACTGTGCTGTGTAACCCTTTCTTCAAATGAGCTTTGCAGGTATGCCAGATGTTGAGAGCTTGTACCATTTTTTTTGCATTGGCTGCAGTCTAGCATTAGACAAGGAATATATATCTGCTAATTTCCATACCATGGACAGATTCTTTCATTGTTGTAGCTCAATGGAAGATCTGCTTCAATAGGGTTTAATCCAACAACTTCTTATTCACCCCTCAAATGGGTTATGATTAATTTATGAAATGGTTCGAGTGGAACAGAGATGTGTAGTAATTTATTAAAGTGAAATGGCTGGGCTAAAAAGAAGGTCAAAGCAGCACTTTGCACTTGTGTCATACTTTGGGTTCTGCAGTCTTTTGCATGCACTGGCATGCGTTTGCCAAAGTGTCAGCTGCTAATCTAAAAGAGACCTAGGGCCCGATGTAGGTGGCCCAATACCGATCGGTAACGGCCGAAAATACCGATTTTCGGCCCTTACAGATCGGTATCCAGCCATCGTGATGTAGGACGCTGAAAACCGTCCGAATCGGTATCTATACCAAATCGGTATAGTTACATATCGGAAATAAACCGATTCGGAAATACACCGAATCGGTAAAATAACGAATCGGTAACATACCGAATCGGTAAATATACCGAATCGGACCATGTACCGATTCGGTAAATATTCTGATTCGGTAAATATTCCGATTCGGACTATCTACCGAATCGGTAGAGTTACCGATTCGGTAAATTACCAAATCGGACAGGCCAAAACTCTGATTGAGATGTAGGGAAGCACAGAAATACCGATTTTGCCTCAAAATCGGTATTTCAAATTCGGTATTTACCATGGATTCCAATCAGGTGGTAACCAACTGCAACCTATAAAAAGAGACCCAAAATGCAATGCAACTTGCAGGATGGCGGCATTTTATGTCATTGCAAGGCGGCTACGGCTACAGCAGGAAGGAGAGAGGGAATGGCAAAGAGAGGAACAGGTCTACAGACAGAGGATCACCCTGTTCACGCTCACAGAGGCAGAGATCCTACAGAGGTACAGGCTGGACTCAGACACCATTCTGGAGCTCATCAGGGACCTCAAACCACTGTTGGACCACCCCCCCCCAAGGGCACACGCCATCCCAACACACATGCAGGTGCTATGCAGCCTACACCTGCTTGCGTCTGGCAGCTATCAAAGTGGAGTCGCTGCGGTAGGAGGGGTGACCCAGAGCAGCCTGTCAAGGATTTTCAACAAATTCCTTGACGCCATGATACAGAGGATGGACCAATACATATCTTTCCCTGCAACCCATGCGGAACTGTTACAAGCAAAAGCAGACTTTTACCAGATGGCACGATTCCCCCAAATCATCGGCTGCATTGATGGCACGCACATTCCGATTTGCCCCCCTGCTGACACAGAATACATATACCGCAATGGGAAGTCTACGCACACCATCAATGTGCAGGTGATCTGCAATTCTAAGTGCACCATCACAGACCTGGTAGCAAAATTCCCAGGGAGTACCCACGACTCATACATTTTTCAAAATAAGCGGCATCTATGCACGGCTGAGGGCTGGGGAATTTGGTGAAGTATACCTCCTATGTGAGACACATCATCAGACCCCCATAACAAAAAGTAGCACAGTAAAGTACATGTATGCATGTGAGTAATGTTACCCCTTTTCCTTCTAGGCGACAGTGCATATGCCCTCCACTCATTCATACTCACCCCCTACCTCAACCCCTCTACACCCAGCCAAAGGAGGTATAACCGGGCCCACAAAAGCACAAGGAATGTAGTAGAACGGACCTTTGGCATCTGGAAAAGCAGGTTCAGATGCTTGCACAAGAGTGGAGGTGCAAGGCAGTATACCCCCATCACCTGCTGCAAGATCATAGCTGTCTGTGCAATGTTGCACAACCTTGCGGTGAAGAAGGGCACTGAGGTGGAGTTGTCAGACTACGAGGAACATGACGACGACATTGCTGTGCCACAAACACAACCTGCTGGGGTGTCTACGCCAAGTGATGGCAGATACAGACGTGAGGAGATAACAGAAAACTATTTCTGAGTGAGTACAGATGCACAGACAGGTCAATGGATGTGGAATTTTTTTTTTTAATAATGTTGGCACAACGTTACTGCACGTGTTTGAGATCATTAGTGCCTCCATGGCAGTGGTGATGCGGGCCATGCCCCTGGTCACCTCTGCAGTGTTCTGGGTGAGGCAGTCCTCCAAGTTAGCCCCTCGGCGGCATAGCTGGGCGGTTGCTGCGGCAAGGCGATGATTGCCCGGTTTTGCACGCGGGCATCCCTGCGCCTACTGTGCTCATGCTCCTCCATCTTACCACACAGCTGGGTTATGGCAGTAGTCATGCGCCCCAGTCCAGTTACTATGTCCCTGTTACTGTCAACAAAACTCTTGAATCCCTTTGTCATCTCCCCCATCTGCAGGTTATGCTCCCGCAATTGGAGCTGGCAAGCCAGGATTGACTTGGCCTGCATCTGTTGGATCCGGACCATGCTCCCCTCCAGCCCCTGGAATATGCTGCCCTCCTGTGCTGGTACAGCACTGATGGATGTGCGTGGCCGGCGCCGATTGCTGCTGCCCTGCTGTGTGGGCTGGTGTGCCACAGGTGTTGCAGGGGTGGGTGCTGGAGCCTGACCCGCTGCTCCCACCATGATGTTCAATGGTGCAAAGATGCTCCTCCTGGCAGGAGATGTGGCAGGTGCTGGGTGGGTCTGTGTGGGTGAGTTCTCCGGTGAGAACTGCAACGGGGGCGTTAGTGACAGTAGGGGGAGTGGGGAAATGAGAGGGTATGTCCTGTGTCATCCTCATTGCCCACGGCACTGCTGTCCTCCTCCTGTGATGGTACAATGCTGCTTGGCCCTGCCACCGCACTGTCTGATGGTGCTGGAGCTTGTGGTGCTGCTGCTCCACTGCCTGATGGTGCCCCTAGGTATAAAGAAGCATTTGTGAACTGAGTGCAAATGTCTTACAGTCACTACAATAAAAGCATTGCACATCTCATTTTCAATACTTTGATTCAGTTATTAGGTGCATTTCAGTTGAATGTGCACTGGCATTTGTTACTACAATAGCTGACTACATTTACCATGATGCATTGCTCATGTATGTTGCTAGCAGTACTGGGCTGGGGTTTGGCTGTGCATTGGGGCTAAAGGGGAGGTGTCTGGTAGGGTGTGTCATGCTGCGCATGCTTCTTACCTTTTGATGTAGCTCTGGATGAGCTGTCGAGGTCCCCAACTCCCACCACACTCTCGGTCTCAATTGTCGTGGACACAAGTTCCTCCAGGTCAGTGAGGGGTGGCGCCGGGTTCCTGCCTCCACTTGTTAGTCCTGCCTGCTTGTACAGCTCGGCCAATTTTCTCTTGGTGAGGCTGCGTATGTCATAAAACCTCTTCTTGAGGTCCTCCAGGCTCCTGGGGGTGACACCAACTGCGTTCACCCTCTCACCAATTGCACTCCACAGCTTCCTCTTGGTGCTCTCTGGGACTGTGAGGCCAGCCTCCCAAACAGCTGCCTGTGGACCCTCACCACCTCCTCCACCAATACTTGCAGCTCCATGCTGCTGAACTTGGCCTTGCGCTTGCGCTCAGCCTTCTGGCTCTCAGAGCTGCTTGCCATTTCCACACTGACCAGGATTGTGCTACCACTCTCTCTGCTGCTCACTCTAAATGCTCAGCTCAGGCTGCCTCTCCAGAAAGTTCTAATGAGTTGCACCTGCCTGGGTAGCCACTCCCTGCTAGGGTGGGGGAGGGTGGTTCCACCTCATTGGCTGTTGTCATTAGTTTCACTTTTACTTGCTCGCCGATTCCGTATTTACCGAATCCGTATTCTCCGATTCCGTATTTACCGATTCGGCTAATACCGATTCGGTAAATTCCGATTCAGTATTTACAATGCATTCCTATGGCCCTTTTGGCCCATAGGGTTGTATTGCCATTACCGATTCGTTATTTGCTAAATCGGTATTCGCCGAATCGGTATTTACCGAATCGGTGAATACCTATTCGGTAAATATCGAAACACAATACCCATTGTTTCCGAATCGGTATTTTACGATTTTTTTTTCCTACATATCATTTTCCGATTTCAAAATACCGATTCGGTAAAAATTGGTATTTTGAATTCGGTAAATTAGCTTTACCTACATCGGGCCCCTAGAGGTTTATTTACAAGCCCCTTGCGCCACCCATACATCACTTCGTCCATGTTAAAAATGACGCAAAAGTGGTGCAAGGTTCTTGTTAATAAGCCCCCTAACAGAAAACTATTTCTGAGTGAGTACAGATGCACAGACAGGTCAATGGATGTGGAATTTTTTTTTTTAATAATGTTGGCACAACGTTACTGCACTGATGTGCAACAAATTAAATAAATACAGTATAGGTGGGGAATGTAAATGGGCCGGGTTGCCTCACCCACCCTGGCAGTCTCACTTCTTGCTGCGCTTAGCTGACCCACTTGGATGTGGCTCACCCCCTTCTGCGTGTCCGGCTGCCTCAGCGGAGCGCCTGGTGCTCCGGCGTGGCTCAGATACAGCGCTGGCCGGGCTGCTGCGGCTGCTGCTGTCCCCAGCCTCGCCCACGTCCAGGGCAGGATTCACCACGTGTTTGAGATCATTAGTGCCTCCATGGCAGTGGTGATGCGGGCCATGCCCCTGGTCACCTCTGCAGTGTTCTGGGTGAGGCAGTCCTCCAAGTTAGTCCCTCGGCGGCATAGCTGGGCGGTTGCTGCGGCAAGGCGGTTGATTGCCCGGTTTTGCACGCGGGCATCCCTGCGCCTACTGTTCTCATGCTCCTCCATCTTACCACACAGCTGGGTTATGGCAGTAGTCATGCGCCCCAGTCCAGTTACTATGTCCCTGTTACTGTCAACGAAACTCTTGAATCCCTTTGTCATCTCCCCCATCTGCAGGTTATGCTCCCGCAATTGGCGCTGGCAAGCCAGGATTGACTTGGCCTGCATCTGTTGGATCCGGACCATGCTCCCCTCCAGCCCCTGGAATACGCTGCCCTCCCGTGCTGGTACAGCACTGATGGATGTGCGTGGCCGGCGCCGATTGCTGCTGCCCTGCTGTGTGGGCTGGTGTGCCACAGGTGTTGCAGGGGTGGGTGCTGGAGCCTGACCCGCTGCTCCCTCCATGATGTTCAATGGTGCAACGATGCTCCTCCTGGCAAGAGATGTGGCAGGTGCTGGGTGGGTCTGTGTGGGTGAGTTCTCCGGTGAGAACTGCAACAGGGGCGTTAGTGACAGTAGGGGGGAGTGGGGAAATGAGAGGGTATGTCCTGTGTCATCCTCATTGCCCACGGCACTGCTGTCCTCCTCCTGTGATGGTACAATGCTGCTTGGCCCTGCCACCGCACTGTCTGATGGTGCTGGAGCTTGTGTAGCTGCTGCTCCACTGCCTGATGGTGCCCCTAGGTATAAAGAAGCATTTGTGAACTGAGTGCAAATGTCTTACAGTCACTACAATAAAAGCATTGCACATCTCATTTTCAATACTTTGATTCAGTTATTAGGTGCATTTCAGTTGAATGTGCACTGGCATTTGTTACTACAATAGCTGACTACATTTACCATGATGCATTGCTCATGTATGTTGCTAGCAGTACTGGGCTGGGGTTTGGCTGTGCATTGGGGCTAAAGGGGAGGTGTCTGGTAGGGTGTGTCATGCTGCGCATGCTTCTTACCTTTTGATGTAGCTCTGGATGAGCTGTCCAGGTCCCCAACTCCCACCACACTCTCGGTCTCAATTGTCGTGGACACAAGTTCCTCCAGATCAGTGAGGGGTGGCGCCGGGTTCCTGCCTCCACTTGTTAGTCCTGCCTGCTTGTGCAGCTCGGCCAATTTTCTCTTGGTGAGTCTGCGTATGTCATAAAACCTCTTCTTGAGGTCGTCCAGGCTCCTGGGGGTGACACCAACTGCGTTCACCCTCTCACCAATTGCACTCCACAGCTTCCCCTTGGTGCTCTCTGGGACTGTGAGGCCAGCCTCCCAAACAGCTGCCTGTGGACCCTCACCACCTCCTCCACCAATACTTGCAGCTCCATGCTGCTGAACTTGGCCTTGCGCTTGCGCTCAGCCTTCTGGCTCTCAGAGCTGCTTGCCATTTCCACACTGACCAGGATTGTGCTACCACTCTCTCTGCTGCTCACTCTAAATGCTCAGCTCAGGCTGCCTCTCCAGAAAGTTCTAATGAGTTGCACCTGCCTGGGTAGCCACTCCCTGCTAGGGTGGGGGAGTGTGGTTCCACCTCATTGGCTGTTGTCATTAGTTTCACTTTTACTTGCTCGCCGATTCCGTATTTACCGAATCCGTATTCGCCGATTCCGTATTTACCGATTCGGCTAATACCGATTCGGTAAATTCCGATTCAGTATTTACAATGCATTCCTATGGCCCTTTTGGCCCATAGGGTTGTATTGCCATTACCGATTCGTTATTTGCCGAATCGGTATTCGCCGAATCGGTATTTACCGAATCGGTGAATACCTATTCGGTAAATATCGAAACACAATACCCATTGTTTCCGAATCAGTATTTTACGATTTTTTTTTCCTACATATCATTTTCCGATTTCAAAATACCGATTCGGTAAAAATTGGTATTTTGAATTTGGTAAATGAGTTTTACCTACATCGGGCCCCTAGAGGTTTATTTACAAGCCCCTTGCGCCACCCATACATCACTTCGTCCATGTTAAAAATGACGCAAAAGTGGTGCAAGGTTCTTGTTAATAAGCCCCCTAGTGCCTACGGTTCGTTTTGTTCTGTACCGTCATTATATAACTCACTCAAAATACACCCTAAATTATACACATCTTCAACCTCATCTTTATTTGGGATCAAAATACGATTTTCACACAGTGCAAAATAGAAGTGGCAAGCCACTGAAGGCTCGAGGCAGATTCCTGGCTCTGGCTCATCTCCATGTCCTTTTGGCCCCTCGAGTCACAAGCGAGCTCAACTACCATGTTGTTTGCACCTACACCCATCTAGATGGTGAATTGTACAATGTGAAATTAGAAAACCTGCCCTGATTCCTGGCTTACTTGATTGACAAAGGTTTGTGATCCTAGCCAAATATTTAATTTCACCAAGCCTCTGTCTTCAATATGGCTCAAAAGAAACTTGAAGTTTGTAAGTTTAGGTGTTCACTGTACAAAAGCCTTTCATAACAATAATTTCTAGAAATGCCTCTCCATGCTTTGATAAAATCTGACCTATAAGGGTTAAAAGACTCCACACGTTAAAGACATGCAGTTTTTATCATTTTTTGGGCTAAAGACTTTCTGGGGACATTCAGAAAGCTGGCCTAGGAATTTATTCCGCCAGCAGCTTACCATTGGCTTTGCGGTTTGTAACTCACATTTTCTGGCTTTCTATTTGCTGGCTTCATTTTCTTTAGGCTTTCCAACTTGAGTGTGCCCCTCCCATTGCCCAAACCTTGTTTACTGTATTTTTCCTCAAACTCGCTTTCAGTAAAAAGGTTTTCAAATGTTTACATTTATAAATGGAAAGGTGCACACGGAAATATTGTTGTCCACAGAGATCACAAGTGTATTTTAAAAGAGTTTTATTCTTTCTTTATTCTGTATCCATAAAAGAATTTTATTGTACAAAAGAATATCCAGCCCACGCGTTTAGTTCAAATAGGTTTTGAACTTCGTCAGGGCTCAGGTGTATCAAATTAATTGATGCTCCTAGTGCGAATTAACTCAATACTTGTTTGATGATACATATCAATTTATCGTCATGGAGGGATTCCCCTTGGAATATTTCTTGAAAATACAAATATGTCTGCCTGCAGGTAACTTGACTTTGAGATTGTTCTAATATTAACACATATCCATCAAACTCTGTGGATTATTTGGATTGAGCACAAAGAGGAAAGCACCAGAAGCATAAAGTAATTTAAATACACATGTGATCTCTTTGGACAACAGTATTTCCGGGTGTACCTTTCCATTAATAACTTTACTCATTTTCTGCTAGACAGTGGTACTGAATGACTGCGGGTACTGTTAAAAAAGTGCAGAGGGCTACAATTTGGTGGAACTTTGAGTGAGGTGCGGGCTCTTTTGTCCACCATTGGTGTGTGTTTCTTGGATATTTAGATCTTCACATCTTGTTCTTATCTTGTCACATTTGCTGTGCTTTCAAAGACAGAGCTGAAATATCTCGCTCCCTCTTTCAAGGGAGCTTGGTGTTTACTTTTCTTTCTCAGACTTCAGGGTGAATTTATGTGACAATCCTGCTGAATATGCATGTAAGAGGAGAAGGTGTAAGATGTTTTTTCTTCTTCTGCACACAACAATAAACATTACCTGTGCTGATGTTTCAGAATATATCTCTCCTTCCACTCCAAACCGCTTATCCCACTACCAGTAGCGGCTTCTACCGAATGGGGGTGGTGGTCAGGGGAAGAAGGGGGGTTAATTAACAAAAAATATACTAACCTCGGAACAGCAACCCAGTTGGCCCGTCGCCTCCTCCTCTTCCTTTTTGCAGTCCGGCAGCAGAAGGAAGCACCGGGCACATAGGCTCCCCAGGGCAAATTACAACGCTGCAGCATTGTGATTGGTCTCAGCACCATGGATCGGTGCTCAGACTGGAACAGGGAGCCTGTGATTGGTCCTGATCAGGCTGCATAATGCAGCCTGGTAGGAACATGAAAAGTGTGCATGAACTGTTTTGTTGGCCCAAGAGGACCGGCCAAACAGTTCATGCAGACTTTGGAAGTGCAAATCACTGTTCCCCTGCTCTGGCCAGTCCTGCCCCACACAGGCTGTTGACTGCATGCTATCAGCAAAATAAAATTATATGTTATTGTCAATATATTTTTCCTTTTTGCATGTTGTGGCAATGCTCCTCCGCCTTAGTTGAGGAGCCCCCACTGCCCACTATACTCTACCCCATTTCTGTTATCTACTCCACTCAGGCCAATCTATCACACTTAGCTCCAATGTGCCCTAACCTACCCCACTCCACTCTAATCTACCCCACTACACTCCACTCAATTTACCCACTTCACTCCAATTTACCCCACTCTAATCTAACCCCAATCCATTACAAGTTATCCCACTCCACTCCAAGCTCCTCTGCAATCTATCCAACTCCTCCTCACTATAATCTATCCCACTCCCCTACAATCTACCCCACTCCACCACAATCTACTTCACTCCAAATTACCACAATCTACCCCACTCCAAACTACCACAATTCTGTCCCACCACAATCTACTCCTCTCCAATCTACCACACTCTAATCCACCCAGTCTGCCCCACTCCACTCTACCACACTGTATACCACTCTGCCAAAATCTGCCCCACTGCATTTCACTCCAATCTACCCCACTCCACTAAAATCTACCTCATTCCACTTCAATCTAACCCTCTCCACCTCAATCTGACCCACTCCAACCCAATTGATTCCACTCTACATACACTACAATCTACCCTACTCCAATCTACCCACCTGAATCTACTCTACTCCATTCTGCCCTACTCCAAACTATCTGAATCTAATCCACTCCACTCAAATCTACCCCACTATAGCCCACGCCACCCCACCCCACTGCAATCTACCCCAACCCCTTCTAATCAACTCCAATCTAATCAACCCCACTCCACTTTGGTCTACCCCACTCTTCTCCCATCGACCCCCTTCAAATTACCGCTCTCCAATCATCCCTTTTCAATCTACTCCACTCCACTCCAACCTACCCCACTGTATTCCAACAAGCTACCCCACTCCACTCTAACCTACCCCACTACACCCCACTCCAATCTACCCCACCACACACCACTCTCCCCAATCAATCTCACTCCACTCCAATCTTGACTCCACTCCAATTTATCCAACTCCACTCCACACCACTCTACCCTTATCTACCCCACTCCACTTCACTCCAATATACCACATGCGACCCAAATCTACCACACTCCAGTCCAATAAAGCCACTCCACCACTATCCTACTCCAATCTACCCAATCCAATCTCCCCCTCACCATTCAACTCCACTTCACTCTAACCCACCCTAACCCATTCTACCCCACCTTAACCCAATCCACCCTACTCCAATCTACCCCCCCATCCAATCTGCCCCACACCACTTTATCCAACTCCCCTCCAATTTACTCGCATTCAATCTACCCCACTCCAGTCTATGCCACTCCAACCTACCCCACTACTATCTCAATCCAATCTACCTCTCTCAAATCTATCCCACTTCACTCCAATATACCCTACCATAATCCATCCAATATATCTGACTCCAGTTTACCCAAATAGACTGCACTCCACTCCAATATACCCCACTCCACTCTAAACCACATCACTTCAATCTACCCCACTCCATTCTAATCTCCCCACTCCACTCCAATCTATCCCACTCCAATCTACTCCACTCAACTCAAATCCACCTCAATCCACTGCACTCCACTCCACCCCGATCTACCCGACTCCACTCCAATCTACACAGACATATCCCACTTAACTCTACTTTGACCTAACCCACTCCAATGTACCCCACTCCAACGTATCCCACTTCACTTTAATTTATCCAATCTACCCACTTCAATCTAGCCTAATCTACTTTACTCCAATCTACTCCACTCCACATCACTGCACTCCACCCCACTCTATCCCACTGCACCCCACTCCAATCTACCCCACCCCGTCCCAATCTACCCCACACAACTCCAATCTATCCTCACCACTCCAATCAATCCCACTGCCCAAATCTACAGCACTCCACTCTAACCCAATCTGCCCGACTCGAAACTATCCCAATCTACCCAGTACACTCCATTCTACTTTACTATAATCCACACATTCTACCCCACTTCAACCTCTCTAATCCACCCCACTCCACTCTTTCACAATCTACCCATCCCACTCCACTCTAACACAATCTACCCTACTTCTATCTACCCCACTCCAATCTACCCCACTCTAATCTACCCCATCCACTCCAATCCAATCTAACCCAATCCACCCAATCTACGCCAGAGGACACGATACCTCACACAGCCTACAGAGTTCAAGGAGAGGAGAATTGAAAACTGAATTTTATATCTTAGGAAGATTTATTAGTTGAGATAAGGGCAGTGAGCTGTCCAGAGTGATAATTGCTCATTGAAAAGGCCAGGCGTAGTCAGCTGGATAAAAACTCCTTAAATTAAATGCAGCATCGAATTAAACAAGGAACATTTTTAAACACACTCTGGCTGGCCCTGCATGATTCGCGGAAATGAGAATATATTGGGGGTTATTTACAAGCCCCTTGTGCTACTGGCACGTCACTTTTTATCACATAAAGGAGCTTATTTATATGCCCCGTGCACCACTGGTGCGTCACTTTTAATCAAATAAAAAGTGACACACCGGTGGCGCACTGGACTTGTAAAGAAGACGTACAGTTGTTTTGAACTCTACAATCAATGGTGATTTTCTTAACAAATACAAGCAAGCATTGACTACACCAACAGCTCAGATGTTGAATTACCTTTGGGGTTTGTTATTATAGTTGTTGTTTTGTCGTGTGTTTTTTCAAAGCGTTATTGCTGCACAGTGCTTAGTTTGTGAAAAAAAATAAAGTATGTGCCAGGGCCCTTCTCAGGAGGACACTGCTGCCTTTGCCCCTCATTGCCCCTGCCAGTGTTGCCAATGACAGTACCAACACAAGTACTAACCATCGCACTGCTGCAAGTGTGATAATTCAAACTATCCCAGGTAACCCAAAGCTATAATAATGGTGTGAGCGACAGATGTTATTAATTTTTAAAGTATATTAACTTATTATACTTTGTTGTGGTGCTTATCTCAAAATTTGACAGAGAGTGCCACTATGTGGTGCACTGTCACTAGAGCAGCTGCTGGCAGTTAAGTGCTTGTGCCCAGCACAGAAAACCACTGGCTCAAGTTAAGCACTGTTGCTGCATGACCTAGTAACCGCACCTTTGTCTATCTGAAAAAAAAACATTGGTCTAAAGCATAATCATTTTTTTGGCTTCAAAAAGCTCAAATTGCCACAGAAGACCCTGAAACTGAAGGGAACTACTTTGGGTGTGGATGTGCTCCTTGTGAAAGGGCAGATTGCCCTCACTCACAGTGATGTTAGCTAATAGCTACAGTAAGCTGAGCCATTACCCAATTTGGTGGAAGAAAAAATTGAAGGGCTGGCTGAATTCCCCCTTAATACATATGTAGGCCCCAATAATGCATATATAAGCCCATTTGATACATATAAAGTTAGTAACATCAGAAGGTCTTGGCTAACATTAGACCAAAAAACAACTTTATCTGGTGCAGGTAAACAACATTCATGAAATTCTTGGTTGTTTATTATGCAAGGGATTTGGAACACTCTATCTGAGATGACTGGTCCATAGCTATATTACATTATATTTTAGGCATCAAGCTACCAAGAAGAGCTGTAACTTAACAGAAAATGAGGACCCCAAAGTGTAGCATCACAGGGGTAAGGTCACATGATCAACTGACATCACATCGCAAGAGGCCCGGGTCAAGGGTAATGCCCAGTAAAAAGGCCAGTTATCACTGATAATGTCAAGGAACTAAACCACAGGACAGGTGTGGCATTAGAGAGGACACAGTCAAAGATCAATTGAGACATCCAGAGAGGCCTTTGGCCAAGTGACCTCATAGAGATTAGGCCAAAGAACAAGTGTGACATCAGAGTACCAGGACACCGATCAGGTCGCATCACTCAAGAAAAGGCTGCAGGATAAATATGATATCAGGGAAGGTGTGGAGGCCAAGTGTGATATCAAAACAAATCAAAGATTATTGTGCAATTATGAAATCACAGGCTAAGTGTGACATCAGCAGTCACTCATTAAGTGTAAGAGCACATGACCGCATGTCAACTGTGACTTTGCAGATGACGAAGCCTTGGGTCAAGTTACCTCAGGTAGATAGAGATAAAAGGCATCAGAGTACCAAGTCACAGGTTAGGTGGCTTCATGAACAAAAGCCTGCATGTCATCACAAAACTAGAAAAGCATTTGATGATCTGTGTTCTTTGCGTTGTGGCAACAAGGCTCTCTCGCGAGAAGTCATGCCATCTGGTGAAGCCTTCTGCAAATCTGGAACATGTCTTCTCAGTGTATATTTGTCCCTTTCATTAGGAGATCAACGGAGCAGTGACTGCGTCAGAGCAGTGTATGCTGCCTCCTGTATTTTTAATATTACATTACATGTCCTGCAAAACTTTGGAATCCAGTGGACCTATGACCAGGCCACACCAATATGTGCTGATTTTTAGCATATTTACATTAAGCTCATCTGAAGAAAGTGCTGCCCCAAAGCTGTTATTCACACCCTACATACAACCCATTTCCTAATAACTAGACCTAACTTAAGACAAAATCCTAAAGGTACTACTTTTGGTATTCACAGAAGTTAGGATTTTGTCTTCAGTTTGTCTTAAGAAAGACTTAAGACAGACTTAAGACAGACTTAAGTTAGGATTTTGTCTTAAGTCTGTCTTAAGTCTGTCTTAAGACAAACTTAAGACAAAATCCTACCTTCTGTGAATACCAAAAGTAGTAAGTTTAGGATTTTGTCTTAAGTTAGTTCTGTGAATCGGGCCCTATATAGTCACAGAGTCAGTGGCGGCCACCGCAACATGAAAGTGGGGATGCAGTGGAAGAAGGAACGGACAATGGGCAGGCGTGCAGGAGAGAATTATAGTTTTTTTTTAAACATACCTTTTCCCCGTAGACTCCAACGCTGATGGCAGCTGCAGCCTCATAGCTCTCCCAGCAGTCGCTGGGAAGGCAGAGGCTGCTCAGTCAATCCCTGTGCTGCTCTACGAGAGCAGCTCCAGGATTGGTCTGAGCGGCTTCCTCTGCCACTCAGACACTATCTGTGAGCCTGCGGCATTTCTCCAACACAACTATAAACACAGCTGAACAAAAGAGGTCAAAGAGAGCACAATCCTAAAGTACATGTACATATGAGACTAATAGTTTATATAGTCATAACAGTATTAGAACTGAATATAATTTGTAGCTTGTAGTGTCAGGACAGAACAGATCAGTAGATAGGATTCATGTTTGTATCATCATTTTCTTTATTAGAAGATCCATAAAAACAATTTCAGTTGTCTTTTTATCAACTGAAATTTTTTTTATGGATCTTCTAATAAAGATAATGATGATACAAACATGAATCCTATCTACTGATCGGATCTATGACAGAATTTCGACAGACAGAATTTCGACCTACACAAATATCGGCGTAATTATATCGATTGCAAGAATATCGACGCCCTATGTACAACATGGTAAGTACCAAAATATCGAGAAAATAATATCGATGTTAAAAATATCGTTGTCAAATATATCGTTTTTTTTGGGGTTTAAAATAACATGAAAAATACTGTAAATAATACTTATAAATTACTTAAACATATTTAAATATATTTAATAATGGTAAAAAAAATAATAATACATATTTAATAAAAAAAAAATATTAACAAATCATATATAATATATACTTACTTAACAATAATTACTATTCCCACTCCAGAGGGTGCAACAGTAGAGAAAGTGTTGGATAGCGTAGGGGTAAAAATTACTATTCCCACTCCAGAGGGTGCAACAGTAGGGAAAGTGTTGGATAGCGTAGGGGTAAAAATTACTATTCCCACTCCAGAGGGTGCAACAGTAGGGAAAGTGTTGGATAGCGTAGGGGTTAAAATTACTATTCCCACTCCAGTGGGTGCAACAGTAGGGAAAACTGATCCTGAACCCAAAAAATATCCCTTTACCCAAGAACTGAAAACTGACCCTGAACCCTAAAAATACCCCTTTACCCAAAAACCCAAAACTGACCCTGAACCCTAAAAATACCCCTTTACCCAAAAACTGAAAACTGACCCTGAACCCTAAAAATACCCCTTTACCCAAGAACTGAAAACTGACCCTGAACCCTAAAAATACCCCTTTACCCAAAAACTGAAAACTGACCCTGAACCCTAAAAATACACCTTTACCCAAAAACTGAAAACTGACCCTGAACCCTAAAAATACCCCTTTACCCAAAAACTGAAAACTGACCCTGAACCCTAAAAATACCCCTTTACCCAAAAACTGAAAACTGACCCTGAACCCTAAAAATACTCCTTTACCCAAAATTAATTAATATTACAATTAAATTACATCCCACCCTATTCCCCTATAAACCCACAACCCGCTCCAGTAGTAAAACATATAATGTAGTTAAAAATATACATAAATTATCAATTAATTATTCAATTATTCAATTAAAATAAATCATTGCCAATTAATATTTAATTGCAAAATAAATTAATCATTAAAAAATAATTATTTAATTACAAATAAATTACTTCCCACCCTATTCCCCTATAAACCCACAACCCGCTCCAGTAGTAAAACATATAATTTTCTTAAAAAGTGTACAAAAATTATCAATTAATTAATCAAGTAATCTATTAAAATAATTCATTGCCAATTAATATTTAATTGCAAAATAAATTAATCATAAAAAATAATTATTTAATTACAAATAAATTACTTCCCACCCTATTCCCCTATAAACCCACAACCCGCTCCAGTAGTAAAACATATAATTTTCTTAAAAATATACATAAATTATCAATTTATTAATCAATTAATCAATTAAAATAATTCATTGCCAATTAATATTTAATTGCAAAATAAATTAATCATTAAAAAATAATTATTTAATTACAAATAAATGACTTCCCCCCCTATTCCCCTATAAACCCACAACCCGCTCCAGTAGTAAAACATATAATTTTCTTAAAAATATACATACATTATCAATTAATTAATCAATTAATCAATTAAAATAATTCATTGCCAATTAATATTAAATTGCAAAATAAATTAATCATTAAAAAATAATTATTTAATTACAAATAAATTACTTCCCACCCTATTCCCCTAAAAACCCACAACCCGCTCTGGTAGTAAAACATATAATTTACTTTTATATATTTTTTATTTATAAAAACATATTAAACACATATTATAACAATTAATTTAAATACTTAACTAACATTTCTAACACATATTAGTAAATCGAAATTACTTACATCGATATATATGCTATCGATATAAGTAATTTCGATATTACTTACCTTAGGGTCGATATTCTGGCCATCGATATTCTGGACATCGATATTCTGTCCCTTCGATATTAGCAACTCGATATAAGTGTAAGTCGAAATTAAAGATTCAATATTTTGACTGTGTACCCTACTGATCTGTTCTGTTCTGACACTACAAGCTACAAATTATATTCAGTTCTAATACTGTTATGACTATATAACCTATTAGTGTCATATGTACATGTACTTTAGGATTGTGCTCTCTTTGACCTCTTTTGTTTAGTTGTATACTTGTCAATCTTTTGTTTGACATTTTGATCCCTCTTGGTAGTGGGGGATAGTGGTCTATGTAGCACTCGGTCTTTAACATCTAAAAGATTGTGTGGATTTTTCCAGCATTGTTGTCCAATATACTATCATTAGTGCATGTGCAGTTTTTTCCAATTTTGGATACACCACTACCGATCCCTTTATGCAATAAACACAGCTGAGTTGTAGAAATAGAAGAGCGTATAGTATGTTTGGCCAACCTAGGATGGCGGGCGAAACAAACATGCTCACATCTAAGTGCCACCACCTGCCTGTCATGGTCCTGCCCAGCCCTGCACCCATGTCAGAATCAGACAAGGAAACATAAAAGGATACTGTTTCATTATAATTTTATTTTTGTGTG
Organism: Lissotriton vulgaris; assembly: GCF_964263255.1. Taxonomy (NCBI): domain Eukaryota; kingdom Metazoa; phylum Chordata; class Amphibia; order Caudata; family Salamandridae; genus Lissotriton; species Lissotriton vulgaris. The sequence goes on from NC_141695.1 coordinate 188,970,798, forward strand.
ACTGGCTGACGAGTGAGACGACATTCCTCTGCCATTATGGAGAAGCCGCCCCTGCACAGAGAGGAGCTAAGGGCAGACAGCTCAGACTGGCACTAAAGTGTCCCACGCAATCGTGCACCTCCGGAATGTAAGCAGATTTCTCATTTGTTTGTGTGAGAGACGTGGGCCAGTTTTGTTCCATCCTGCATTAACTCAGAGGGCCTGATTCACAAAAGTAAACTTACATAGCAACTGTTTTCTCCTCGCAGATGCACTTCATGAATAGCATGTTCATGACTGCGGAGTCTCCGCACATAAAAGGAGAGGACTGTCCTATATTTTATGTGTTGAGTCTCTGTAGTCATAAAAGTACTACTAGTAAAATACCTTTGTGAATAGCAAACAATTGTAAACTTACACAACAGTGTAAGTTTACCATTGTGAATGAGTCCCTAAATATTCATAATTTAAGCCTGTCTACAAAATTGAACCCTGGCATCAGCAACCTTGTCACTGACAGAGGCTGTGATGCGCATGCACATAAGAGAAACACAAATATATTTGAAGTGAACGCTTTCAGTAATATTTTCTGCGAGGCGTGAGCACTTCCTTTCAGGATAATCTTAGAAGCGCTCGTCTCCTGTCATGTTCTGTGCGGGTGCACTCAACTTAGAGAGAACCCATCAAACTGTGTCTTCTGCAAAGAGCACGCACAAGCTTTACTAAGAGGCAAAAAAGATGATGGGTAGGTTTTTACAAGATAGTGGAGAGAAAAAAGACAGGGCACACAAGTATTAGGAGCCAAATGTATGGAGCCTTTTACTGCTCACAAACCCTACAATTTGCTAAATCACATGGTCTGCAAACACTAAATACTGTTTACAAATGTAATAAACCAATTTGTTAATGTTAATGTTAATGTTATTTGTATTTGTAAAGCGCAGACTGATACCCAAAGGTGTCCTGGCTCTATGAGAAGACCTACTGTGAGCTGGACATGGGGATAGCCAGTTAGATTGCAAACTGTGACTGTGATCCAGTAACTGATTGAAGAATCGCAAAATGGGTTTAGAAATGCATTACAAATTTCAATTTGGAAGGGATATGTTTAGATGTCCACCCCTAATATTGTTTCTCAATGCTATGCATAAGTACTTTGCAAACACAAGTTCAGCTGCAAGCCATTCATAGCTTACTGACTACAACATTTAGTGCCCAATTTCTGCACCCTGTGGCAAGTAAAATGTTTAGTACATCTGGCCCTTTGGGGCAAAAAGAAGAGAAGAAGTTGAGTACAGATGGGGTGAGAGACAAATATGGGTGGAGGTGACCATGTACACAGACAGCTATCATAAGACAAAAAAGGGAGGTGAAGCAAATCAAATACTCAAAGAGAGCAGTAGAAACAAAAAAGGAATAAGAGGCACACAACGTAAGGCAAGACACAACAACGCAGAAAGTATTGTTTACAGAGTAAGCAAGATGAGGTATACAGAAGGTGCAAGAGACAAAACAAATGGCAGAAGGTAGACAAGATAAGAGGCAACAAGCAACCAGGAAGCTGAACATAGAAGGTATACGAAACCAAGAGGAAGGAGAAACTAGACAAAATGGAGGGTGTTGATGGACAGGAGGAGAGAAAGAAAAGGGATGTATACAAAGTACACATAGATTAGTGAAGACTCAGAAAGGACCTGGAAGGTTGTGAAATAAATCAAAAACACATACAAGAAGGAAGGTAATAGAAACTGAAAGGGGAGAAACAAACTATTTACAACTTACATATTTGTTTTTGTCCTCATTCACCTTTAACCATGATAGGCAAACCAACTGTTCATAACCCTACTCAACGACCTGGGATGGCGCAGGCTCTTTTGATGGATTCTCTTGGTACCTACAGTCTGTATGGGTATGCTTCCAGACCGAATTGCTACTTCCCCTCTGAAAAAGAGTATAAGTTTCACTCCCACTTGATCTATACGACCAGATGGACTCTTTCGATGTCCCGAGGGAAGACCCAGCATAGTCCAGGGAGTTTCCATTAGGCATAATCATCGGATCCACTCTTTGTTATACCATATTCAAAATAGAGGTAACATGACAGATATAAAAAAAAATCTTAACTATTTACATTGAATCAGCAGGTCCCAGTATGCAATCTTCTTTCAACTCCCAGATCTAGCCAAGTCCATCTTGGATGTTTCATATAAAGAAGTCCGCCAACCGAATGTTTGGGAGGAACAGAGTCTACCCAATGTATGCAAATTTGCCTCCTTGCCAATAAAATTGTATAAAACAAAAGCGATCTGGCTAGTCCAATATGGCTGTTAAGACCAAAAATTATCAGAGTCAGGTCCATTTGGATTGGTACTCTCAAATGCTCTCTATTGTTATCCTTACCTCCTCCCAAAATGCCCCCATTGAGGCACAGTCTTTCAACACAGAATCTGATGCTTCTGCCAGCCCACATTTTTTACAATTGACTTGAAAGCCTTTTACGATTTTAGAAAGCTTGAGGGGGATAAGTATGCTCGATGTACCGTAAAAATGTGATTCCTCTTCAACCATGCAGGTTTAACTATGCTGAAGAGATTTTTACAAGAGTCAAGTCAAGTCAAGTGATTTATAAAGCGCGCTACATACCCAGAGGGTCTCCAGGCGCTTGAGGAAGGGTGGGGAAATACTTGTCGAATATCCAGGTTTAAGTTGCTTTCTGAATGTAAGGTGGTTCTGAGTGAGGCGAAGGTGAGTGGGAAGGGAGTTCCAGGTTTTAGCTGCCAGGTAGGAGAAGGATCTGCCTCCCATGGTGGTTTTGTTGATGCGAGGTACAGTTGCAAGGGCTTGGTTGGAGGATCGTAGGTGGCGGGAGGGGGTGTAGAAGGAAAGTCGTGAGTTGAGGCATTCGGGTCCAAGTTCGTAGAGTGCTTTGTGTGCGTGGGTTAGGAGGCGGAAAGTAATCCTCTTGTTGACGGGGAGCCAGTGGAGGTTTTTCAGGTGTCCAGAGATGTAGTCTTTACGCGGGATGTCTAGTAAGAGTCTGGCTGAGGCGTTCTGGATGCGTTGGAGTTTTTTCTGGAGTTTTGCGGTGGTACCGGCGTATAGGGTGTTTCCGTAGTCCAGGCGGCTTGTGACCAGTGCGTGGGTGACCGTTTTTCTAGTTTCGGTGGGGATCCAGCAAAATGTTTTTTTGAGCATGCGAAGAATATTGAAGCAAGAAGATGAGACGGCGTTGACTTGTCTGTTCATAGAGAGTGAGGAGTCCAGGATGACACCTAAGTTCCGTGCGTGGTCCGTCTGGATCATAATAGGTCACATTGTACATTTGGCATCTATCCATTGTACATTTGGCTTCTATCCAGAGCTGGTTGGCCCGCTTAAAATCCCCACCCACTGCCTCTTTTATGGCCCACTACCAATATGAGACCCCCTTCTTCCCTAATGGCCTCTCTACCAACTGCTGCTCTAGGCTGTTTCCCTCACCGACAGGTCTATTCTGTCTGAACCCGACTTTATAGCTGGGACTGAACCCAACTTTATAGCTCTATATACTTGAATCTTGAGAGACCGCTACCTACTCTCCTCTTAATGAAATGAAATGAAATACATGTTTTATTACTAACAAGACCTCCCTATACTCTTAATCCAGCATCTTTAAATGGCATTTCCAGCTTGTCCCGAAGGCACTCTGGCGAGCCCGGAGAGACCCAGAGTGGCGCTAGATTAGAAAAGTTGATGTTTTTTAACCTTGCCCATATTCTGCAAAACCCTGTAGGACCTTCAGTTTGACTTTTAAAAATAAATTTGGGTCACCAAATTTGAACATAAAACCCTCCTCCGGCAGACCCGCTCCTTTTAACATAGCCAGTAACATGTCTCCTCCCACTGTATCAGCCGGGATTTTTAGTAACATCCAGGAATATGTGAGTTGAAAGGCCAATGCGTAGTATTGAAGATCAGGTAATGCAAGACCTCCTTTCTCTCTTCTACACATATGTTTTTTCCAGGCTATCTTAATGGATCTGTATGCCCACACAAAAGAGTTTATTTCTCATTGACATTTTTTTATGGTACCTTTGTCGAAGTGTAGAGGGATTGTATTAAAAAGGAAGGTGACCTTGGGTAGTATTGACATTTTAGCAAAATTTACCCTCCCCAAGATAGATAAAGGAAGATGAGCCTTTGTTTTCATCTGCTTATGACATTCTCGAAGGACTCTTGTTAAGTTGACCTCTTCTAGTTTATCTATATCCTGATCAACTCTGACCCCAAGGTAACACATATTATGACTGGTGTGATGTATTGTACCCAAGATGTTCCAGGTCATAATTTCTGTTTTCCCAGTGTTTTCCTCGTATCTTGAGACCTACCCAGATTCTTCTGCCAATTTAATAACTGCCGAGAAAGTTATGTCCAAGTCAACTAATAATATCAGAATGTCGTCCACATAGAGTGCCACCTTCCTCTCCCAATCCCCAATCCCCGTGTCTGAAAGGCACAATGTCAAGATCTTCTCTGAGCCTCTGTGCGAACGGCTCAATATACATATCAAACAAGAGGGGGGAGAAGGGGCAGCCCTGTCGAGTCCCTCTGGTAATACTAAATGCATTGGTAAGACTGCCATTAACCAAAAGCCTGGCCGATGGCGCCTGGTATAGCAGCTGTAGGGTGCAACAAAACTTAACTTCCAAATCAAATTTTAAATAACTTCCGACAGGTTGATCCAGTTTACCCTGTTAAAAGCGACAAAAATAAGCTCTCGCAACTACATGTGTGTTCATCAAAACAAGGTACAATGACCAAAAGTAAAAAAGAAACGCAGAAGCAGGTTCTTTGGTGTAATTCTTCTTGTCACAGCAAGATGTTTAATTCTCTCCAGACTTGAGAATAATATCAATCGCCGACACGTGTTTCGTCGTGTACGGTTGAGTCAACACGACTCTTCAGGGCTTCCACTCCAATTCCACTGTGTGGTTGGAGTAAGTCTGGGTCTTTAAAAGCTCAGTTTCAAGCAATGGGTATTCTGTATGTTTATGAAACAGTCGATGCTGATTGAGAAAGTGATCAGTAGCAGTATATGGATAGAATTATCGTATCCCACTGGTAATTTCGAATTGAAAGTGTAGCGCTGTGTCTCGCTATGCTGTAAGGCGGGGAGCCGGGAGGGGATTCTTTCGTAGCGCCAAAATGAGGAAACGAGTACGTGACCTCTGCGGTGGTGTGCCGCTGCAGGCAATCCCTCCTCTGTTAGTTCCCGGCGGTCGTCTCTCGTGCACAGCGCTACACTTTCAATTCGAAATTACCAGTGGGATACGATAATTCTATCCATATACTGCTACTGATCACTTTCTCAATCAGCATCGACTGTTTCATAAACATACAGAATACCCATTGCTTGAAACTGAGATTTTAAAGACCCAGACTTACTCCAACCACACAGTGGAATTGGAGTGGAAGCCCTGAAGAGTCGTGTTGACTCAACCGTACACGACGAAACACGTGTCGGCGATTGATATTATTCTCAAGTCTGGAGAGAATTAAACATCTTGCTGTGACAAGAAGAATTACACCAAAGAACCTGCTTCTGCGTTTCTTTTTTACTTTTGGTCATTGTACCTTGTTTTGATGAACACACATGTAGTTGCGAGAGCTTATTTTTGTCAAATTGCCTTGTCTCTTGACTTGTTTGGACGGTTAAGGGTGTTTTGCCGTCTGCTCTTTACGCACTACACAACGACACTCTTGCTCCTCACACACCTTGTAACGTTTTAACCCAGGCAGCGCGCCCCCTCAGTCCTAATTTTCTAAAAACCCCTTTGCACAGTATACCCTGTTAAAAGCCTTAGTGGCATACAGGGTTAAAGCTGCCAGGGGAAGTGAGTATGTGGAAGCGATGTCTATTGTACCAATCTGATCGCGGGTGAGGTCTGCCAGTTGTCTCCCTTTCACAAACCCCCTTTGGTCGGGATGAAGGATATCCTTTGCCAACCCCCCCAGCCTGTTAGCTAAAATGCGGGTAAAGATTTTGTAATCAGCGTTTAAGAGCAATATGGGGCGGTATGAACTGCAGCTAGAAGTATTTTTACCCGGTTCTAAAATCAGGACTACTGTAGCATCATTCTATGATTCAGGTGGACTAGAACCTTCCAAAAATATTTTATTAAATAGTCGAGTTAGTATTGGGATTATACTCTCCCCGAGTGATCTGTAAAGTTCAACTGGGACCAGCAGCTTTCCTCCTTTTACCGCCTACCAGTACCTTCCCCACTTCCTCTTGCATTATGCTCTGTTCTAGGTCTGGCTGTTGCTCTGCACTGATGGATGTTAAGGTGATTTTCCCCAACCATGTTCTAACCCCGGTTTTATCCTCTAAGGAGGTCTCTTTATATATCTCCTGAAAGTATTCCAGGAAGGCCTCCCTAATACCTTCGTCCGAGGATGTGGCGGCTGCACCAATACCCCCAGAGATTTCCTTTATGTGGTTCCGGAGCTGGTCTGCTTTGGTTTTCCACCAGTAATTTCCCCGCTCCTTCCCCGTACTCAAAGTGGGCAATCTTCCTAGCATCCCATCTGCGCATGAGCCTCCCCCGAAGAATGGCCTCCAACTTTTCCTCCAGAATTGTACACTGATCAAGATCTTCCTTTTGTCCTACACCCACCTGACTATTCATTCTTACTTCCACTATCCTCATTTTTTGGAACAGAGCTTATACCTCTTCTCTATATTTTTTACGCCTATAGCTTAACCTATTAGTTATAGTGCCCCTCAAAAAAGCTTTAAGAGTGTCCCATATTATATTAATGTCAGCTGTAGCATATTGATCTCTAAAAATAAACTTGTTTCTCTAGAGAGAAAACTTGTTTCCTCCTCTTCGAGTAATAATGTACGATCGAAGGAGCATGTTCTAGCCTGTTGTGTCTGTATGCAGTCTAAGGTCAACAAAATACCAGAGTGATCCGACAAATGTGATGGCAGATATTTTATATCTATTACACTGTACCTAAGACTATAGCTGATTAGGATATAGTCAATTTTTGACTTATGTTTATATATTTAAAATCCCTATAGGATACCCCCAATGATGTCCTGACCTCTCTCTCCAGATGTCACTGAGCTCCAATAGGGACATTATTGTCAAAAGGGACACACTCTTGGGGGAACCATTGCTCTGCTGTTGGAAGATTTATCTAATTTAACCAATAAGTGTGAGGAAATATTATGGAGATTGGAAGGGTTGTCCTGATTCGGACCATAGTTTCCAACCAGGGTAAAAGGGATACACCTTGGAATGATCTTCAAAATCCTCCTTTTATTGTAGGACCTGTACTTTAGCTGGGTTTTTTAAGAGAATCAGCACTCCCCTGATGTTAGCCGTCTGGGTGGTGTAAACAAAAGAATCCACCCATTTCTGAGACCTTAGTATATCTTTTGTTTCTGCCTCAAGAAGATGTGTCTTCTGTATGACCATGACCTGCGCTGGGGAATCTTTTAAATATAGTAAAATCTTTTCTCTGCTTGACCTCACACGCAGACCATTCACATTCCAGGACAACATCTGAAGTGTAGTCATATTATTACCGTATTACCGGTATTGGCCAATTCCCACCTACCCAAAACTGGCAGAACTAAGCAACTTAACAGAGATCAAGGCAAATGAGGTATTTTTATTTTTTATTCCCCCGTGCTCCCCAACCCCCGCTCCCCCCACCCCTTGGAGAACCCTACCCCCATTTAACTGGACTAGTTGTTGTCTAGATGTGGTGTCCGTGAACTAACCCATCTATCCCCTATGCAAATGTGTGTTACCCTACCACAGTGTAGCTTCCAACCCAAAAAACAAAAACAAAATAGTGATATAAATAAATCAGAAAGAAATGTTACAAATGTGCCTTCATATTCAGTGTTTTCTTTTTCTTTACTTTTAATTTCTTTTTCTTTCCTTTGGGTTTTTTGTCTTATTTTATATTTTTTGTCCTTAGCATCTTAAGCTTTTCCTTATTAAACATGGTTACCCAAAGCTTAGATTAAACTATACAGAACTCATGCTTGATTTACCCGACCTAGCAGGTTTCCCTTTATTGTGCACCACTCTCTTTATTCTGTACTTCGCAAGGTATAAGCCTAGGGGACCCTTTCTCCAATAGTGGCCAGCAGTTCATCTTCCTCCTGAACCCACCTAATATTATGCATTTTGTTGTTGTGCTTGATTGTTAGGAAGGCTGAGAACTTCAGTTGTACTACAGCTCCGGCTTTCCTGAAGTTATCCATCCTTCTGATGAGCTCCCACTGCCTCTTTAGAGTGTCCCTTGATAGATGCAAGTGGATTTCAATAGTAAAATCCTTACTTCTTAAAGATTTTGATTTCAGAGCCAGATTCAAGATTTTTTCCTTTACTGGGTAAGTAAGGAAGTTGATAAGGATCTTTCTAGGTTTTGTCCTGCTTGGATTCAGCCAAAAGGGGTCCCTGTGCAGTCTTTGCATGTCCTTCTCCAGGAACTTGGTATCCTCTTCCAGTTGCAGAACTTCCCTAAACAGTTTAACCATGAAGGTTTTGAGCTCTGACCCTTCTTTCCCATCTGGTACATTCAAAACACGAAGAATATTCCTGTGCGAGTTATTTTCCAGCATCTCCATTCTTTCACGCAGGACAGCCTCCCCTCTTCGTAAGTCATGAATTTTTTACTTTTGCTGACCCTAAATTGACCTTTAACTCATCCACAGAATGTTCTAGGGATTTGGTTCTGGCATTTAGGAGGTCCACCATTTTTTCCATGGTCTCACATGAGTTCCTTAGTTCTGCCTGATTAGCTGCTGAGACCTCAAATCCTTGTTTGATCTCTTCTTTTAATGAGGTGAACATTGTTTGCATAGATACTAGTTGGGGGGAGACTCGCCTCCCTTTCCTGCTCCTGTAGCCTTAAGCTTGTCCCTCTTCCATCTGTACCTGCTGCTGCAGCTGAACTCTGAAGGTCTGGTTCTATCTCCCCCATACCCCGTTTCTGCTCTTTCTTCTGTTCGGTCCCTAAATTCCTCATTTTCGATAGACACTGCTTCTGTGGAGTCCATCATATTGCGAGACTCTCCTACTGCATAGTCCGTGAGGCCACTTAAGCTAGTTAAGCCAAATAAGCCAGGTATCCTGATACCAGTGACTCCCTGCTTTGTATTGGTCAGAACCTCCGGTTGCACCCTAAAGAAAGATCTCAGCTAGGGGGTAATTTTTACCTTGCTGTGCACAGAAATGGTCTTTTTTCTCCCCTCCTTTATGCTTCTAGCCTTAGTCTGGCAACTTTGGAAAGCCAAATAATCACCGGGCAGACTAGAGGAGCTATGAGTACTGCAACTATTTTTGCTGTTTCAGCTTCCAGGACCTCTCCCTCCTCTGACTGGTTTCCTTGCCCTCCACTTATTTATTTTATTTTAGATTTTTGTAAAGCGCGTAGTCACCCTTGAGTATCCCAGCGCTGAACCTTGTGCCCTCCAGGGGAGGGGCGGAGGAGACTTCAATAGATCAGGGAAAGAGGAGTGTTTTTAGGGACTTCCTAAATTTTAGGAGGTTAGGTTCCGCTCTAAGGTTCGGGGGAAGAGCGTTCCATTTTTTGGCCGTGTTTACAGAGAATCTGCGACCGCCAAAGCGGGCTTTCTTCACCCTGGGAACCGCGATGAGGTTACCCTGTTCAGACCGGAGCGCTCTGGATGGTCTGTAAGGGGTGATCCATGAGCACAGAATGGGGGGGCCAGCGTTGTGTAAGGTTTTGTGGGCTAGGCAGAGGGCCTTGAACGCAACTCTTTCCCTCACTGGGAGCCAATGAAGTTTTCTCAATGCTGGTTTGGCCGATGTTCTTGAAGGGGTGTTTGTGAGCAAGCGGGCTGCGGCATTTTGGGTTTTTTGTAGGATCTGGTAGGTGGTTTCCGGCGCGCCGAGGTAGATAGCGTTGCTATAGTCTAGTCTTGCTATCACTAGACCTTGGATTAGCAAGAGACGGGACTGGAATGGAAGTAGGGGGAGTACCTTCCTACAAGATCTCAACAGCCCATAGCAGATGCCTGCAGTTTTTCTCGCCTGAGTCCGGAAGGTGAGGTCTGTCTCTAGCCACACTCCTAGACTCTTGACCTCTGTTTTGGGGGACGGGGGGTCGCCCATACAGGCGGGCCAGATGTCAGGAGGGAGACTCAAGGTTTTGTGGCCGAGGAGCAGGATCTCAGTTTTAGATCCATTAAGCTTTAAGTCCGAGTCGCTCATCCACTGATGGACGGTGGAAAGACAGTCACGCAGGTTGGAGGGTTTTAACTTGGGGTGTGAGAGAGTCACCACCAGCTGGGTGTCGTCAGCATAGCTGACGATTGTAACTCCGAATGGAGCGACCAGCTCCTCCAGTGGGGCCATATACACGTTAAAAAGCGTGGGGCTCAGTGAAGAGCCCTGAGGCACTCCACACTGGAGGGGGATTGAGGGGGAGCGGCATTCTCCTTCCCAAACTTGGAAGGAGCGTTGGGAAAGGAAGGATGTGAGCCATCTCAGCGCACTGCCATGTATGCCTATGTTATCCAGGCGCTGGGCTAGGACCTGATGGTTGACAGTGTCGAATGCCGCACTGAGATCCAGGAGGACCACTGCCACTGATCCTCCTGTGTCAATGATTTCCCTCGCTTTTTCTACCGCAACCAGGAGGGCGGTGTCTGTCCCCTGCCCTGGTCTGAAGCCGGTTTGAGAGTTTTTTAAGAGAAGGTTTGCCTCCAGGAAGTGGGACAGCTGTTTGTTTGCCAGTTTCTCTGCAACCTTCCCTATCCAGGGGAGGAGCGAGATGGGTCTGTAGTTGGACCAGTCCATGGGGTCTAAAGATGGCTTCTTCAATAAACCTTTGACTACGGCCTCCTTCCAGCTTTGAGGGACTTCGCCTTGTGTAAACGAGGTGTTAATAAGGGCCGTGAGTCTGGTTACAATAGTCCGGGCGATGTTTTTTGTAAACCGGACGGGCACTAAGTCGCTGGGGGCGCCACTTTTTGTGGCTGCTAGGGTGGATGCCACTTCTTCCTCCGTGAACGGTCCGAACGAGGCTAGGTTGGGAGGTTCGGAGGAGTCAGTGAGATTGTTTGACATAAGGATAGGATTCTTTGCAGATCCGGGGGTGGCTTGCTTAGTAGCGGGTAGGGAGGAAAGGATTTTCTTTATTTTGTTATCAAAGAAATTAGCCAGGCTGGTACATTTCTCCTCGGCTGCTTTGGGGTCCAGGGATTTCTGCGTGGGAGCTCTCTTCTCCTTTTACTTTGATTTTGCTTTGTTTGCCTCCAGGCACCCCCCGCGTTTCCTACCTACTCCCCCTGCTTTACCACCTAAATTGCCTCGGTACCCACATCCCCCAGCGACTTCTCTAGCGCCTAACTGCAAGCTACTTTCTGTGCTTGTGCTTTGAGGTCCCAGGGAATAGGCAATGGTTACATTCTCCGCTCTACCTGGATGTACCTGTTTATTCTTTAGTGCTGCCTCTGGATCTTTTGCCTCTTTTGGCGCTTCTACTTCCGGTGAGAAGACCGGAGCCCCCTGCTCCGTAGAAGAAATGCTGCTGAGACTCCCCGCTCCACCAGCAGCTGCAGCCTTGAAAAAAACGTCCAGTGAAAATTACTTTTAACCATAAGTATAATACCAATTTGGAAGGAGTTAAAACAAGTAAGTATGAAAAGCAATGAACAGGATTCAGTGAAGGTAGAGGAGGAAGCAGTATAGTGGAGCTTCAGAGTGAAACGTATCAGCAACACTGATGATGGGAAAATAATTAATGAGTAAGGTGATGGTATAGCAGAAACTGTTTCAAACATTTGTAGACGTGGGCATAAACACAACAGCTAACACTTGGTAAGAATTCAGAGAAGGTGTACTCTCTTATTTTGAACACAAAAGAAAGTCTTGATCCAAAGACAGGGCCAGTCTGACATTGTCTTGCTCCTCACTACCTGCCCCTTTTGCCACTCTGTACACAATTGGGTTTCCCTGGTGGTCTAGTGGCTCGGACTCAGCACTTTCACCGCCACAGCCCAAGTTCAATTCCCAGTCAGGCACAGGAGGTCTCGCTATGGGGGAAGGGACTACATTACTCCACTCCAAATCTCCTCCATAGACTCTCCTGGAGATCTGCCATCCTTCTGAGACAGGGTCAAGATTCACAAATGCCTCATGTTTCATTGCAAGATTTGGTTCTTCAGTTATGTTGTAGTTCTAATTGGCATCCTGTAGTCCCAATCTCGCTCCTCCTCCCTGTCAAAAACCTATATGTCTTTTCTCCCTTTTCAGATACTGGTAGTTTGTCTTCTTTCTCTTTGCTTGTCGTCTCCCTTTTTGTCCCTCTCCAGTTTTCTTCCCTTTTTATATCCTGTTAGTGTGTCTGATCTCTCTTTATTATTTTATATTTTCTGTCGTTCTGTCATTCTCTAATCATGATTCCTTTTTTGCTTTTCACTGTGCTTGGTTTGCCTGTTTCACTGCAGGATATTCCAGAACACTAGCGGTGGCTCCCCCTCTAAGGCAGAGGAGTGTCGCTCCACTGCTTTGAAGCAGTGCAACAAAAAAATAAAAATGATAAAAATAACAGAAGTTATTATCATTTTATTTTTTGCATTCCCATTGCCTCCAGGTTCGGGTGGCGCGGGGCTGGACACCTTGACCTAGAGGGGGGAGGAGTGGCTATTGCTGCACCTACAGTGCACATGACTGGCCGGCCGTCTCCGACCTGCCGAATAGTCTTGCACACTTTGCATGTGCTCCACCCAGGCTGCATTACAAAGTGGGTGGAGAACATGCCCAGGCCCATAGCCCCTGTCTGAGCGCCAAACCACGTAGTTCAGACGAATCACAATGCTGATATCAGCAGGATTGTGATTGGCTGGGGGTGTCTGGGAGTCTTGTCGGAGAGGTGGCGGCTGGCGATGGCGGTGGTGACAATCCGGTAAGTTTTATTTTTTATTTCCTAACCCCGCCTCTGTCCCCTTCCAGCCACCTCTACAGAACCAATCCTGGCAAAATTAAGTCTCAACAGGAGCTGAGAACAGGTAAGTCCACCCTGCAACAATACCTTTTCAAAGCTAGGTGTTAGGAAATCAGCTGGACGACTATGACAAGCAAGTTTCAGACTCCACCGTGCCTGAGAAAGTTTGTTTTGAAAAAGCATCTCAAGACACAGTGATTCTCGAAGTTGGATGCTGGCCAGATTGTACAAGCATATCTTACAGATGGTTTGGTGTGCCACAGGTGGAGTATTTTATGAACCAAACAGCTAGTTTTATAAACGCCCCTTGCATCCTATGGGAGACAATTTTTCAGAGAGGTGGGCTAAACTGATGTAGTTAAAGCAAATGATTGTAGGAGCATTGCAAGAAGTAGCATGGCTACATCTCTGAGAGGAGCAAGATATATCTAAGGTTATAGTGCCAGAGGGCATTGTAAAAAGACATAAGACGCAGCGTTCGACACTGTAGCACATTCCACCTTGCTACAGTGTCTGAATGAAGGCGGGGTGACAGGAGCGGCGCTTGGTTGGATCAAGTCCTTCCTGTCTGATAGGTGTTTTCAAGTCAGATTGGGTGATTGCTACTCAAGGGAGATTGAGTTGGGCCAGGGCTCGTCTCTGAGCCCAACCCTATTTAATATCTACGTCTCCCCTCTGGCAGCCATTGTGGAGGGATATGGTCTTCGTTTGGTGTCCTACGCCAATGACACGCAGTTGGTCATCTCCCTGTCGCGTGCACCCGGCCTTGCAGCGGACATCTTCAGGAACTGCATGCAAGATCTTGCTGCCTGGATATCCGCAAACTGTTTAAAACTGAACGGTAGCAAGACCGAGGTGCTCGTGGTAGGGGGTGGGCCGTCTGCTTGGTCGTCAGCGTGGTGGCCACCCTGTCTGGGTGAAGTCCCTGTTCCCTGCCATGAGGCCAGGAACCTTGGCGTGTGGCTGGACAAGGACCTTGCCGTTGATCCGCAGGTCGGTCGGGTGGCGGGGGTGTGCTTCGGTGTCCTGAGAGCCCTTAGGAAAGTGTTAGATCTGCTCCCTATTTCCGCTCGAAAGACGCTGGTGCACGCCCTCGTCACCTCCCGACTTGACTATGGGAACCTGCTCTATCTGGGGGCCACAGGCAGGGTCATGGGCCGCCTGCAGGTCCTTCAAAATGCGGCAGCGCGGCTTGTACTCAGGTTCCCCAGGAGGTCTTCCGCCAAACCAGCTCTGCGGGTCCTCCATTGGCTTCCCATTGAGAGAAGAGTGGAGTTCAAGGCCCTTGCTACATGTCACCGCATCTTGAGCGGCAGAGCACCAGTACCGCTCCAGAGCCTGGTAACCCACTACGAGCCCACACGCAATCTAAGGTCCTCCCAGACTGGGTTGTTAAAAGTCCCCAGAGTATCTAAGGCACGCATGGGAGGCAGATCTTTTAAATACCTTGCACCCAAGCGCTGGAATGCTCTTCCGTTGGAACTACGACTGGAACCCTCCGAAGTCCTGTTCAGGAAGAAACTTAAAACATACCTTTTCAGCAGATAGCCTTTTGTGGGAGGAGGGGGGGCAGCCACTTCACTTATCATAGCGCGGGGACACGCCAGTGGCGTAACCAGGTGCTTAATAAATGTCCAAATAAATAAATAAATAAATGAAGAATAGAAGGTCAGATAGGTGGTATATGTTTAAGAAGAATTAAAGACCAGAGAGAATCATAACCGACGAGGGAGGAAGCACAATATTCAAAGGTAGACCTTTAGTCCAGGTCCTGAGATTGACTGTGTGAGCTTTTGATGCTTCCTTTTCACCCAGCTGCAGTGCCCTGCATGCTGTCTCTTGCAAAACTTTAACCAAGACTCCCTTACCTTCCTTGACTCTCCAGCGGTGGCTGTGACTCTATGAAGTAATTAGTTGCAATATACATCTCTAATGAGTCAGTAGAAATAAAAAGCTGCTAAAGCTGAGTACAGTAGTGAAATCCTGAAATTTTAGCACCTACCGCTGTGTTTAGAACCTACTCAAATGTATCCCAGAACTATGCTAAAAAAAAGAAAATTAAGTCTAATAGGCAGATGTTTGGAGACCACTTCACAATGTATTCAGGTATTTTAATTACTACTGTGCTAACATTTTCAGATGGAGGTTAGCGCTCCATCTTCTTCAGGGGGATTGTGAATATAATGACATCCGGTGTGCGGACGCGCCGTTAGTGTCCCGCACTACTGAATTGAGGGGAATTCTACTCCCCAGCTGTTAATTGGGAGGAAAAGCTGGGAAATATTGTTTGCTGTCTTTAAAACTTTTATTGCATTGTTGCACTTTCTAGCTTGGAGACTTGATGGAGGCTAGTGCTCCAGCTTTTTCAGAGGGATCATGTATATAATGATATCCGGTGTGCGTACTCACAGCAGATGTGCACCGGGGCGTGCCGCTGGTGTTGCAAAGGCTTGACAAGGGCATGCCCGTCTGCACCCGTACACATAAAAAAAAGGTCCAGGGGCCAGGAATTCTGGGAAGTATAATAACTTACGCAACCCCACAACTTTTAGCCCTACATGACCCATTCGTCTTCAAAGATAAATGTCGAAAGGTTCAAAACCCTTAACCAATATTTTTGTCAGATCTTTTTATGATTATACTTACCCTTGACATCTCTTGCCTGTACTCAAAATGTAAAGCAGCTTCCTGGAAAGACCGCCCTGATCCAACTGCCTATTAAAGCCTGGAAAAAACCTCTCATTGACTTTAGACCTACTCTAGGCCCAGACCCTATTTTAGCAAACAATAACATTTCACATAGGATTACATCTACTCTTGATCAAGTTATCCCCAAAAAAATGTATACCAGAAGAGTGATAGATAAATTAGCTCCCTGGTATACCCTTAACCTCCAGAATCTCAATCAAGAAAGCCAAAAGGTTTGGGGGAAAAGATTAAGGGGAGACAAGCAAACAAAAATACAAAAAAACCATCAGAGTCTTCCTTGCTGAAATAAAAAAAGCCCAAGTTTCACACTTTGAGGAGAAAATCAATTGTGCCGCAAATTCCTGTGTTTCACATAGCTAAAACTCCATCAGAACCCTCCTCCACCAGCCCTCCCCATAACCCATCCCATCACAGAGTTATGACCTTGCAAGGTTTCTCCAGAATAAAATCCACAAAATATACAGCAATTTTCCCCAGCCGCATGAGCTATAAGGAAGCTACGCTAGGCACAAACCAGCTGACCTACTCTCAGTGCTTTTCTACCTCTAAAGTTAGATATTCTCACAGATATATTAAGTAAAATCAAATCTAATTCCCCCATAGATCCAGTTCCATCACGGATTTTAGCCAAAGTAACTGAGATACACCCTAACCTGCTGTAAGTGGCTAACTTATCCTTGCCTGTGGGACTACTTCCCGCTTCTTGGAAACATGCCATGGTCAAAGCATCATTAAAGAAACCTAATTTGGATCCCCTCGACCTGGGAAATTACCGACCGAGCTCCCTGCTTCCTGGGATAAGTAAAACTCCAGAAAAACATGTCAATCTTACTCTGAATTTGTAGAAAACCATGATATTTTGCACCCAACACATACTGGATTGTGTACCCTACCATGGCACTGAGGCAGACCTTCTAGCAGTGGTAAAAGAAATAAAACAAAATGGTAGATCATGGAGACTCAGCAACCATAATCGTCCTCGATCTCAGCTTAGTATTGGATACAGTGAACCACGATATCCTTGCCGAAAGACTACAGAATGCAGGAATCTCGGGAGTAGCTCTTTCTTGGCTGAAGTCCTTCTGGAAAGCAAGTCCTTCAAGTTTTTGATGGAGTCTGTAGGTCAGATATTTTCCTGTAGAATGTGGAGTACCACAGGGCACATCTCTGAACCCTATTTTATTTAATGTTTATATGAGACCACTTGAAGATATCATCCATCCCTTGTATAGTAAAGAGCTCTTCAGCATTGTGAAGGAACTCTCCAACCCCAGTGCCAACGCAAACAACATCCCACCCTCTCAAGAACTGTGTGACTCACTGACCACCTTACTCTACCGGAAAATTGCTGACTTGCACGCCAGCTTCCACAACGCAACTGCCCCTACCACACTGGTCTCCAACGCCCCAGCCAACATCACCCACAGCAACCGCCTGACCTCCTGGACCACCATCAACTAAACACGCAAGACCATGAACTCCATCCACTCAGGATCACCAGCAGACCCCTGCCCACACCACATCTTCAACAAAGCTGATACTGCTATCACCCCCCAACTACGGAACGTTATCAACATCTCCCTGGAGACTGCCACCTTCCCGGAGAGCTGGAAGCACGCCGAAATCAACGCGCTCCTGAAGAAACCCAAGGCGGATCCCAAGGACCTCAAGAACTTCCGGTCCATCTCCCTGCTCCCGTTCCCGGCAAAGTTCATCGAGAAAGTCATCAACGCGCAGCTGACCCACTACCTCGAGGAGAACAACATCCTTGACCCATCCCAGTCCGGCTTCCGAAGAAACCACAGCACCGAGACAGCCCTCATCGCAGCCACAGACAACATCAGGACTCAACTAGACAATGGAGAAACTTCGGCCCTCATCCTCCTGGACACAGTCTGCCACCGCACAATAAAAGCACACCTCCATGAAGCAGGTATCCAAGAAAAGGCCCTGGACTGGATTACATCATTCCTCGCCGGCAGAACACAGAGCGTGCGCCTCCCCCCCTTCCGTTCCAAAGCTACCGCCATCATCTGCAGCGTACCCCAGGGATCTTCCCTCAGCCTGACGCAGTTCAACATCTACATGGAGCCCCTCACACAAGTCGTCCACCAACACGACCTCAACATTATCTCATACGCAGATGACACCCAACTGATCCTTTCCCTCACTAAGGACTCGACCACCGCCAAAACCAACCTCCACGAGGGATTGAAAGCAGTCGCCGAATGGTTGAGGAACAACCGGCTGAAGCAGAACTTGGACAAGATGGAGGTCCTCATCCTTGGCCCCCCACCCTCAGCCTGGGACGACACCTGGTGGCCAACCACGCTAGGAACAGCACCGATTCCCACCGACCACACACGCAACCTGGGAATCATCCTCGACTCCTCCCTCACCATGTCAAAGCCGGTCAATGCCGTCTCCTCCTCCTGCTTCAACGCACTCCGCATGCTCCACAGAATCTACAAGTGCATCCTCACTGGAACAAGAAGGACTGTGACCCAGGCCCTCCTCAGCAGCAAGCTATACTACGGCAACGCACTCTACGCAGGCATCCCGGCCAAACACCTGCGACGACTGGAACGTATCCAGAACGCCTCCGTCCGACTGATCCTCAACATCCCTCGATGCACCCACATCACTCCCCACCTGAGAGATCTTCACTGGCTCCCCGTCAAAAAGAGGATCACTTTCAAACTACTCACCCACGCACACAAAGCCCTCCAAAACACCGGATCAGCCTACCTCAACGAACGACTCGGCTTCTAAACCCCTACCTGCCAGCTCTGCTCAGCCAACCTTGCCCTCGCTGCATTCCCCCGCATCTAGCAGGCGAACTCCTGTGGCAGATCATTCTCCTTCCTCGCCGCCAAGACCTGGAACACCCTCCCCACCCACCTACGGCAGACCCAGGACCTCCTCACCTTCAGAAGACTCCTCAAGACCTGGCTCTTCGAGCAGTAGCAGCCCCTCCCCCGCCCCCCTCTCAGCGCCTTGAGACCCTCACTGGTATATAGCGCGCTTTACAAATATAGTGATTGATTGATTGATCCCCTTGGGATATCGATAGTATCTTACACAGGTGACATTCAACTGGTCTTTTCGCTCACACAAAAAATAGGAGCGGGGTAAAGACTAATTTACAAATGGCTTGGTCCAAAATGAGGTGGCGTGGTGGGCAAAAAACAATGGATTGGGATATAGTCAGAGCAATTGCCAGTCGCAGAGATTAATTCAAGCATTCCATCTATCTCCCTGTTGTTTTTGCATTTGCCACCCTAAGGACGCCATGTATGCCCAGACCTGTGTCCTGGGCTCACTGTGCTACTGGAACCAAACTATTCCTGCCTGTAGAGCCGTACCTTGGTCAAAACTGGTTCTAGGTTGCAATCATTCTGGTTCAGGAAGGACCTGGCCGGGTGGTTCAGGGTTGATTGTTCCGATTAAGAGCATGGTCAGGACTGATTTGCATATGGCTTCGTCCAAACTGAGGTGGCATGGTGGGCAAATAAAATGGATTGGGATGCGGCTAAAGCAGTTACAAGTGGCAGAGATTGATTCAGGCATTCCATCCTTCCCCCGGTTGTTTTTGCATTTTGCCCTAAGTGCACCGGGTATGCCCAGACATGGGTCCCGTGCTCACTGTGCCACTGGAATCAAACAATACCTGGCTGAAGAGCACTAACTAAGGCAAAACCAGTCCTAGGTTGCTTGTGTTCTGGTTTGTGCAGGACATGGCCTGGCAGTTCAGACTGGACTGTTCCCATGAGGAGCATAGTCAAGACTCATTTGCATATAGCTCGGTTCAAACTGAGATGGCATGGCGGGCAAAAAGGATGGATTGGAATACTATCCAAGCAACTGCCAGTAGCTGAGATCAATTCAAGCATTTCCTCCATCACCTTGTTGTGGTTGCACTTGATTTACCTTAATAAAGGACATCAGGGGGCAATGTGGCAGTGCTTGAGAATTATAGGCACAACATAACATGATTGTATATTTCCTACACTTTTTCAGTGATGTCGGATTACAGCACCTATGGAATAGCTACTTGTCAAAGAAAAGTAGTAGGGGCACTATAGAATTCCAAAATACAGGATTCACTCTGAAGGCAAACCTCACCCTCACAGAATCCACTGCCAAGGAAATCAAGACGGTCACAAGATCAATCTACTCCATTCCCCCCAGAAAGCAAGTCCAGAACTGCCGATCCAGCCCTCATATTCTTGAATCTGGATAATGGCAGGTACCCTGCTCCACAGACTCCACACTGGCCCTTATAAGGACATCCTAAACGTCACAGTAGGTCTCATCCAGGGCATGAAGAAATATGACACATCACCCGCATCCTGATGAAACTCCACTGGTCTCTATGCCTCTTGTATTATCTCCAACAGAAGCTGCATCATTTACACAGGCATCACAAGCTGCACCATCAACTATCTGGCTGAAAAACTCTCCATCTCTGGTGGCTCTCAGCACATCCACAGCCAGGACACTCTTAATGTGGAAGTAAAGAAGTATAAAATATGACTTTAGCTGCCAAGCGAAAAGAATTGTGGAGTCCAGTCACACTATCTTTTGATTTAAGTGCTTAGAGTTCTCTGCCTTAGTCCCCGTTACAATAAGAAGTTCCTAAACCTCCATGAATTCCTGTATGTTGTTAAACATATTAATATTATTTTTGCTTTTCTTGTAATTACAATGTATATTTAGTATATCTTTTATTACCTTATATCATACCAGTTGCCAATTTTGCTTATATTTATTCTCAATTTTTGATGTTTCTTTTTGTAGCTTATATTAATACCTTTATTTATCTTGATGTATACTTTTGCTTGTTATTTTCTTTGTCTTACTTTGTAAGCTTATGTTATATTCTTTCAATAAATGTTTTCTGTACTTAAAAAAAAGAAGTATAAAATAAATAAAACAAGTTAACAAGCTTTCTCCATATGTGCGCTCAGGACCTGGAACGACTCCCCTGCATCCATCAAGACCATGTCAGCTACTTTACTGGATACAGAAAGCCTGCGTAAATGGATCGGGTCTTCCAAAGATGCCATTAGTGCGGAGACCTCGATTTACATCAACTAAGTGCTTTGAGCCTCGCCGATGTGGTCTATTAAAAGTCCTGCTCTACTGGACATATCCACAGTCGGAGCCAGCCTTGGGACATGCAGAAGCAGGGTACTGCAAGAGAAAATTCTGTGAGGTTTGTTCAGGAGCTTTTGCAATATGTTAATGTTATTCTTCCTGGCCACGAAGAAGACAGCATTGATTATATCACAAGTACTTAAAACCAAAATCCACCTTTTTATTTCACACTGTAGTCGATATTTGGGTGATCACACATTTCACGTCATCAAGGAGGCTTGGTTCTAACATGCCTTTATTTTATGAAGCAAAAGACACTCAAAAGATGGGCGGAATACAGAACCAATCAAACATTCACCCGCAGTCAAGAGATCTGGGTGAATCCATTATTGTTTTGCTCTCCATGGGCCCGATGTAGGTAGTCAAATACCGTTCGGTAACAGCCGAAATTCGGTCATTTCGGCCGTTACCGACCCGTATTTGGAAAATGAGATGTAGGTGGGCATTTTACTGAATCAGTAATTTACCAAATCGGTATTTTAAGGAATCGGTAAATTAATGATTTTGCTATGTAGGGAGCACTCAAATGAGTGCTTTTCTCCTTTTGGGATTTCTTATTTACCACCAACTACAAGTTGGTGGTAAATAATGAAAACCTTGGAAAAAGCATTTTTTTTGCTTTTCCAACAGTGCCATGTTGCAGACATACATGCACCCATACACAATTGAGGGGTGCAACAGGGTGTCAAAGTGACACCCTGCCACCCTTCAATGATTCCCCCTTTTACAGAATCGGTAAATACCGATTCAGTAATTGGCATTCATTCCTATGGGCCTCCAGGTCCATAGGAATGAATGGCAATAACCGAATCGGTAATTACCGAAACTTACTGATTCAGTAATTTTTTCGGTAAAAATACCTACATCCCATTTGCCTGTTCTTAAATACCGAATCGGTATGATTCGGTATTTAAGAATCGGTAATCTGGGATTACCTACATCGGGCCCCATGCCACCCCAGTTTAGACCCAGCCATGTCCAAATCAGTCTTGACCCTGTGCCTCATGGGAACAGTACAGCCTGAACTGCCAGGTCCTCCCTGGACCAGAAACAAGAATCATGGGACCGGTCTCGGGGCATCACCCCCTCATCGGCCAGATTAGCTTGAATCTTGTGGCGCCGCAAGCAAGGGAGCTACATCCCTGTATACCCTCACTTGGGGCTATACATTTTAAGAAGATCACTCGCTTGTTTTGCTGTATGACACTATACCAAGGTCAACAACCTCGACCTACTATAATATTGCATCTTCTACATCGATCTACCACTGTCTTGCAGTAGGTAGATATTTGCTGCTCTCAATTCCACCTGACCTTAGCTGAGATGCAAATATAAGTAAATTGAAGACTAGTGTTTACTTACTTTACAATGTGGTGGATGCAATATTACTCTGTTACAATATATTGCACGTAGTATCGTGACCCTCCACCGTCCAGGAATCTGCCCCAGTCCCACAGAAAGGAAACCCAAATGCAAACAAATGTATTCTGCATAATGTGCGTCCCGCAGAGTGACTCATTGCCACGCACCCGTGTTTAACAATCAGGAAGCGCTCAGCCTTCTCAGCTCTCCCTTTATACAGAAAACATCCCTATTCCATCATGGCGGCGCCCACTCCTCGACAGCTCCCTGCATTACATGAGTCTTTCCTGACAGCGTCTCCGACGCAGAGGAGCACAGAGCTCTCGGCTGCACTGAACGGCAGCAGCTTCTTGTCCCTGCCTACTTTAAGTTTTTGAGAAAATGTATCTCTAAGAGAGAAAAAACTCTTAGCAAACCCAAACAATGTTGCAGACCTGATAGAAAACTACAAAGTGATCGGCTAGTGATCTCCGATTGCTACTGGCAACTTCAGATATCTAATTCAAGTAAGGTAATAAAATAAACCATAAAAAGAAAGGGGCATATTACCAACGGGGGCGATAGGCAATTATCGCCGGTTTAGCGACCGTTTTCGGACGTAAGCGGCGATAATTCTATCGCTCAATTAGCAACATGTCGCTAACTGATGTTAGCAACAGCTTTTAGGCGATAGCGAGCGGTTTGGGGCCCGCTTTGCATGTTAAGGATATTTATCGCTAATGACATGCAAAGTGGACGTACCCAACCTGTTAGCGACTGACAGCAGTCGCTAACGTCGCTATCGTCTATTAGCAAGGCGGGCGTATCGATGGAAATATTCCCGCTAGCGCCAAAAACGAACGCCTTATCAGACCAGTTCTTAGCCATGTTATCCAATAAGAGGTGGATAACATGGCTAAGAGCATTTTGTCGCTAATGCGTGAATATCGCTGTTTTCTCAGCGATATTCATGCATTTCGCCGCTATCGCTGGATATTTAAGCACAATGGAGAAAAACTTTGCTAATAGCATGTTTTCTCCACTAACATATCCAGCGATAGGCAGCGATAAAAAGATCGCCGCTAAGCCTATTTAGCGATAAATATCGCTACTTGTTGGTAATATGCCCCAAAATTCTTACATATGTTTATACAAGGAGGGGCATTGAGACATCTGTCATCTCAGCATAGCACATGGCATAGTGACTCAGGCAACTTCCTGAGTCACAATTGGCTGTGAGTACAAATTTAGCTTGATCACATGTGCACATCCACCTAAAAAGAACGCCCGTTCCTTTACCGTTTGCTTGCCTCCACTGCCTGCTCCTCTGTGGGACAACAAGCTCCAGCCTACTAAGCGGCTTGTTGCCACCAACATCACAGCCAAAAATCATTACGGGCTCCCGCAGTGCGGGACACGTGCGCGTGTGCCTGGGCCAAGGGCGGGCCCATCTGCTCCTCTCTGCGCCTGTCCAAGACCGGCTATGGATGGGTGGGCCTATTCTCTTGGCCTGTAAATCTCTTCACCCCTCTATCAGAGCACCGCTGCCTGGTTATATTGTTGCACTCTGTTCCAGCTCTGACCTTTTGCGGTATTTTCAGCGGATGACGAGAAGGTAGGAAGATGTCTGGCCATACTTTGTAATAAATCTGCACATGCACTAACTACGTGGACTGTAGGGGAGTCTGTTTGCAGAGTGTTTTTGTGCTTTGAATGTCCTGGAGTCGTACTCGGACACACCAGTTTACTATACTTATTAAATCCTCAGAGCAACACTTAACACTGAATCGATTATGGGTAGGCGTAAGGTGACACTAGTTCCCGGAAGGGCTGCAGCAGGTACTAGCAGTGGCTACCATGGACTCGTTCCTCCAGCGAGCTGCAGCTGTGCTGGAGAAGGAGCTCGAGCTGGTTAATCGACATCTCTCTAGATCTCCTGTTTTCGCTCCATCCCCTTTGCATGCAGGCATAAACGTGTCAATGGCCAATGTTGACGATGATCTACCACACCTGCAAAATAACACGGGGTTGCAAGAGGTTGTGCAGGATTTTATTGGGACAGCCTGTCATTCTACAGCCCAACTCATACCCCTTTCTCCCGCCATTATTATCAGCAACAAGGGGGGTACTGAAGCATCTTCAAATCAAGAACATGCGGTGATTACCCCAAGCAAGCCCCCAGAAATAACAAAAGCAACCACGCAAGGGAGCTTATCTTTGACTGAGACTGGTGGGTCAGGGTCAAGGACAGGGACACCTACCAAAAGGAAATCTCAAACAATGGGGAGAAAAGCTAAAAGATCAAAACCTAACCTGTTCCCTAAAGTCCCTATGACCATGCAATCACTGTCCTAGCTACACTTGATGGGCGCACTGGAATCTTTCCAGGTAACGATGAAGAATTTGTTGGATGTCAAGCTGGGTCTGATAATCCATCGCCTGACATCGATCAGAAAGAGCTTATCGGACATTAAATGCTGTGTTTCACCTGCATTATCGTGGGGGTTAGCTGCCCAACTAGGACAAAGTACTCCACTGGACCCCCCCTAATTTGGACAGTTTGCCTAAAAATACCAGGGACAGCCACAGCCACAGCCACAGCCATTGGGGGTGGGACAAGTCATTGTAAGTCACCCAGTGCCTATTCAGCATGAAAACCATAATCACAGGGGCAGTTTGCCAACGCAAGCCCAGCCCCGGAAGAGAACCATCCCTCAGGGGGAAGTGAAAGACACTTGCAGCGCCTACCAGTGATTCATCTGCCAGCGGAATCTACCCCCTGTGTAGTGGTATTGGGGAATGTGCCAAATCTTCCACAGGGTACGAAGGAGGATTTTTTCCAGTTAAAGAATAAAGTTTTATACTGGTTATCGCAGAATACAACCCTGGGAATAAGGGTGGAGAAAAATATTAATATGGTGAGAAGAGTTAGCTGAATGAATAGTTCTCGCAAATCATGTATGGGGGATTGTGTTATTGTAAATGTTAACAGGCCTCACATAGCAGAAAGGATTTTGTTCTCAGATCCACATCTTATTCCTTTTTGTTCAAAGTCGACCATTGTGGACTTACCACTTGGTTTTTTTTATCATCTAGATTTAGCAGGGGGTAACTATATGAACACCGCCAATATGGCTCAATTTGATGGTCCGTTGCTGAGAATTTCATCTATCAGGAATGTTCATTCGAACTTGCCTCTATCTTCAGTTTATCCAAATCAGATGCCAGTACGCCAACAGGATTTTGGTCCACCACCTTTGGAGTTATTTAATCGATATACTTCTCTGTCCCTGATGGATGCCTGTGATTGACTTGGTAGTACCCCACTCCCTGACTCAGAGAATCCTATAGCTCAGCAGTTCTCACCAGGGCAAAGCCATGGGTGTTTGCAAATATATGATAATAATGTTTATCCTGGAACATTGCAGGTTTGGCTTACAAGTTTTCTGACCATTGTGGACTGCATTTGTGAAACAATTTTGTGTGATTTGTTTGCAGGAAACATGGTTGGCGAATTGCAGTATATTTTTGGAGGGTTACAAGTCCTTTTTTGTTCTGGTAACCCCTTCTACGACTGGCAGACCAAAGGGTGGTCTCCTTATCTATATTTATGTAGAGGTAGAGTTACAGACGGGTTTTGTCTCCAACAAACCTGTGCATACAGTCCAGGTTTTAAGAAAGGGGTCTAACAAACTGGGCCTTATTAATTTTTATAACTCTGTATCATGTCTTAATGGTGGATGTAATATTACCCTGTTGGGGTCTTTTATAAGGCAACACTGTACAGCAAACCTCAAAACCTTATGATTACAGGGGACTTTAACATACACCCATGTGGAGACCCCAGCGCTACGAGATTGGCGGAATTAGGTTGCCCACGTGAGAGGGATTGATTTTGAACACTCTGCTCAGGGGGATGTTCTGAACAATCTCCTTCACGAATTTGACCTACTGTCCCTTATGACACTAATAGATCCTCATGGTAAGGCAGCCATCCCTTCTTTCAAAGGAAGAGCTGATGGCACATTTATTGATTTTATATTAATCTCATTGCTCCTACAATCCTCATTTCGGGGTTTTACCATAGAAGAAAGTGTCTATAGTGACCACAACCCTCTTTGTGTCAAACTATGTGGATCTTTATTGACATGTAAGAGTGGAGTCGAGCAAAAGGGGTCAATGAGACCAACAGAAGGTAGAAGACGGCTAAAGTGGACACAGATTTCCCCAGATGCTTTAACAGAATTATGTGCCAGTGAACTAGTGTTGTGTACCTCGCCGCACACATCCCCGGGGGAGGTTATCAGTGCTTTCAATACTATTTCTGTTAGAGTAGGTGACCTTTTAAGTGTCCCAGCCAGTAGAACAGTCATCCCAACTCTTAGATGGTTTGACTCTTCCTGCTCGCTGGCGGCAAGAAAGCTGTGGGAAGCTTTTAACAGGAATCCAATAAACCAGACCCTGGTCAGAGCATGCTGTAAAGATTACAAACTGCAACTGGCCAAACGTAAGTCTGTCTGTCCTGCAGGAGGAAGCGTGAAGGGAGCTGACTGAGGCTAGTACCCTGAGGATAGCTCTAGATTTTAGAGCATTATTAACAGCCCTTTCGTAGAACATGACAAAGGCAGTCCAATAGGTGCACATATCACTGAGGATGAATCGGTGCTCCATTTTAAAACCATGTTTGAGAGCCCGCCCAAGCTGATCTGTCAGTCAGGTCGAGAGGTAATCACCCCCGAACTGACTTTTGGGTTAGGGAGCCCAAGGGGGTATCGCCAGGCTGACAAGTAACAAAGCTCCGGGACCCCATGGCATCCCTTCGGACTTCTTTAAATCTGATCCTACCTTTTGGGCCCCGGTCCTTGTTGCGTAATTAATGCGGCGGCAAGGATTGGATGCCCTGAGTCATGGGCTACTTCAACTATGGTGCCTGTTTTTATTAGGGTCGACCGTGATAGCACACATTGTTACAGACCAATCTCGTTGTTTGACTCAGTGGTTAAGGTGGTGGGCTGTGTACTTCTAGATAGGTTGACCAGCTGGGCAGAGGAACATGACATACTATCAAATGTACAGTACCGGTTCCGCCTAGGCTGGTCCACGGTGGCCCAGTGCCTCAACCTTACCATGATTCTTTACAAATACACAGTTGCACTCTCTGGCACCATTTATTTAGCTTTTATGGACTTATCTTCGCGTTCAACTGCATGAATAGGGCTAAACTGTGGCAGTCCATGAAAGATATTGGGGTTGACAGCGACATTGTCCATATATTAGAAGACCTTCACTGTGGAACCAAGGCCAATGTCAGATTCTTGCAGGACCTAGGTGTGTCATGGAATTTCGATATAAAAAGAGGTGTACGCCAAGGGTGTATTTTGGCCCCCTTTTTGTTCAACCTTTATATCAACGACTTAAATAAAGCCCTTTTATTAACAGGGTTAGATTATCTGCATGTAGGCTAAACTGTGTAACAGACCTATTGCAGCGCTGCTGAAGATCTACCAAGCCAAGAGCCTAGCAATAGCTTCTTATAGACGCGAAATATGGGGGCATGTTACCACTGAGGATCTTCAGGTAGCCGAGGACACTTTCTTGAAGCGTTTACTGGGTGTTCCTCATGACTTGTATAACATGGTGGTAAACGAAGAACTAGGGATGCCTTATTTAAGTGACATCTTGGCACTCCGTCCTCTAACATTCTGGTTAAAAATGTGGTTGAGTGAGGGATTAACATTGACCCAGTTGATTTTAAAAGTGTGTGTGTGACCCTTGACCATGCGCTCAGTATACCATGGCTCAGACAAATTAAGAGCAATATTGAAAGGTTAGGTCAAGTTGAACTCTATATCAACCCTGAACTAATATCCAAAAAGGATGTGGGGATAATAAGGGAGTCCTTGAGCAGTCTAAAGAAACTGGAGAGGGAAGAGCTGGAATTGCATAAACCTAGTGTTCGTAAATTTCTAATGTTAAAGACAACACCATTAGCTGGGCCTTATCTTCTGGGGTTTTTAACTATTTATGAACGTTTTTTACTAACCAGGTTTTGCCTGGATGTCTTTCACCTCATGCTTGCCGTCCCTAGGGGCAGCTGTAGAGGTCAGTTGTTTGCACCCTGTGGCTGCAAATGGAGTCTCCACAGGATTTACTACACTTTGTATTATTTTGTAAATTTTATGAGGTCGCCCGGAAGTTTTTTATTGTTCTGATTTTAAAGAGGATGAACTTTAAGCAGGCTCGTCCAGCTCTCCTGTATCTACAATTACTGGAGGATTCATGTATTTTCTTTGTCCTTTATTTTCTGCAATCAGTGGTGAAGTTGAGAGCCTGTCTTGATTAAACACTAACAAGGGTCAGGGTTTTAAGATTACTTTTAAGACACAAATACCTCAGTAAAAGCCTTGCGACAGGTTAACCTCGCTGGCGGGCTTTTAAATTAAGTGTGAAGATTACTTGTATTTGAACTTTGCATCTTAAGTTACATATTATCATAGACTGCTGTGGAATGTATTTTAACTGATGAATTGTATCGATATTTTATGAAATGTTGATGTATTATTTGATAACTTTTATGGTTTTGTCTTTGAAACCGAATAAAGTTGAATTGATTGATTGATTGAACTAAAAAGAAGTGCACTTCAGTGCTATGGTTGGTGGGCTCATGCTTAACTTTGCCAGCATTGGTTTCCTTTCCATTCTATTTTATTATATTTAGTCATTGCTGTGTGTTTTAACTATATCTTCATGTTATGGTAAACCTGGTCTAAGTATAAATGCCTACTAGGAAACACTAATGCTGCTCTTGAAAGTAATATCTTAATATAAAAGTTTTATTTCAACAACATAGCTGACATGTTATTCTTTTCTCTTTTGGTATCCTACATGTCTTTTTGACATGGGGTTTGTCCTCGTGAGAAACAACATTTCTAATTTTACAGGCAATTGTATGTAATTTTTGCAAAAATATCAGGACATTTCAAATAAATCCAGAATGATGCACATCCTTCGCTTGGCGAAAAATCAATAACCTTTTTTACTTCCGATTTATGTAAATTTGCCTCTTCAAATAAATTGCTGTTTAAACCAGTTCAATGCATGAAACTTTCGCAATCGAATATTATTACTGCAATGCATTAAAGGTGCCGGACAATTCGATGGTTTAACCTGGATGCCTGTGCTGTTCACTTGTACTGTCTTTTCCAATAAATCCTGTTGTACTCATTGTAACCCTCTCTATTAGACTAACTCCTACTACTGTTCTGAATATCCTTGGGTTTCATTATGGCCATTCCATCCTTGCTGCTTCTGCCGTGGGGCTTAGGAATTTCTTTTTCCTTTTCAGACCCTCTAGCAGATTTGTTTGCAACTGTTTTTTGTTTGAAAAAGGAAAATCAGCACTGTATTTTAGAAGATCGCGATCTTTCTGTGCACGTGTCTCCTTACCTTTACTGCCCAGAGGTTCATTTAGTGTGGTCACCTAATGTGGATGCCCTAAGTTTCCTTAGCAGGTTACAATATTCTAAGGGGGATATTCACAAGGAAGCGGCGGAGAGGGGCGTTAACCTTCTTGGCTTAAATCCTCTCTTCTCCACTTTGGAAAAGCATGGCTGCACCATATTCACAAGGAAATGGTGCAGCCTTGCTTTTCCCTCATCGCTCACAACTTAGCGCCAACGCAGGCATCCTTGCACCAGAGTGCAAGGGTGTCTTCAAGCAGGGAGTTTTGTTTATATGTCCCTTCCTGCACATAAACAAACCTAAAATGCCAGTTTGTAACTTACATGTGTGCTGCTTCATGCAGCACACATGTAAGTTACAAAACGACATTTAAAAAAAATGGTTTGTTTATTTATGGTGCAGGCGTGCCTCTGCAATTTAGCAGTGACACACTGTGTCATTTAAAAAAAGCAGGATGGGTCATATTCACAAGAAACTGCACCCCTGCATTTACCCTTGCACCAGCACTAAAAAAAGCTGGGTCTTGCTGTGGGCCTTTCCTGCAAAGCAAGCATCCTTGCACCATGATGCAAGGGTGTCTGTGTTGGCGCTAGGCAGCTTTTTTAAGTACTGGTGCAAGGGTAAATGCTTTGCAGGAAAGGCCCACAGCAAGATCCTTTGTCTGCCCCTTTTTCGCAGGTCCCTGCGTGAAATGGTACGATATTTATATAGTGTCATTAAGCCACGCAAACTGGTTTAGCGCCGCTCTGTAAATATGGTGCAGGGCATTGCACCACCAGAGCGTTGGAAAAAGTGATTCTCCGGTGGTGCAACCCCCTTGTAAATATGCCCATAAATGCACAGAATCTAGGAAATTACCAGCAGGACTCCTTTATATTTTCAACTGCAACGTCTACACTTACACTGATCTGCATATTTTTAATCCGCATGCTTTTGTTAATTTATTTTGCATGCTGGAGTAGCTCTAAAAATATTTCTGTACTACTACAACATTGTGCCATTCTTCAGGGGAGTTACTAGTTCTACTGTGTAAAGCCTCCACAGCTATAAGCATGCTTTTGTTCAGTGAGTTGCGCTCCAAGGGCAATGTCACAAACAAGTAGATCTAAACAACAAGAAATGTTTATGTATCTACAGGTGTGGGTCGCCTTCATGCTGTCCTACACAAAAGTTGTCCTGGAAAGGAATGCTGCAATTTGATCAAACTATTTATTTTTGGAAAGTGTGTAGAGATGGGAGACACATGAATTTTAGAATTATGAGCAACCAAGGTCAAATTGATGAAGCAGAAGACAGTTTAATATACCAGTTCTTTTGCTTCATTGTGAGGTTTAGCGAGAACAACACCCTGTGCTAAGAACTATGTGGATCCTGACATATTTATTAGCACTGATGGTTTTAGCATTCAATTATTGGTAAACTCTGGAATCAGAATAATCAACATCTCAGTTGACAAACACAAATGGGCACATTTGTAAACAGAAAATCACGCAGCACAGCTCTGCGTAGCAAGCCACCTTGCTGTGCTGCGCTGCATGACAGGAAAAGGGCAGGAATGTGCTGTATTTAACACCTGCTGACCCTGAGTGGCACTTGTAACATGCTGAAACATGTCGACCT
Organism: Lissotriton vulgaris; assembly: GCF_964263255.1. Classification (NCBI taxonomy): domain Eukaryota; kingdom Metazoa; phylum Chordata; class Amphibia; order Caudata; family Salamandridae; genus Lissotriton; species Lissotriton vulgaris. The sequence goes on from NC_141695.1 coordinate 189,002,046, forward strand.
TACTGAGCTATAGATGTTAGGGGGAGTTGCACTCATAGAACATCCCAGCTGAAGGACCTTATTAATAAACAAGAATTTGGATCCGTGAGGCTTTATTAACTTGCACTTCGGTTTTAGTAAGAGCTCCGCTTATATATCACATTGAGCCCACCCACTCATACTAGGTGCAGTGGGTGAGGATCCGACAATGAAGCATGCCACTGGTGGTACTAGTGGGTGAAATCCTACTAATATATGCATGTGAAGCAAGGGTTGCACCGATTCACCTGGGTTCAGATCCCTTTCCACTTTGATATATATTGAGACCAGTTAATTTGACCTCTTAAAATGTTAGAAGTTCATCAGTTGTGAAGGTTTCCCTCTTTTGTCCGCTGGATGCTTCCTACACCTATTCGGTGATTTTGCATTGCAGCACCTACGGAATACCGTCCTGTCCCAGAAAGGTAGTAGAGACATAAAAAAAGACAGGATTCAACCTGGAAGCACACCTCACCCGCAAGGGACACATTGCCAAAGAACAAATACATCCTGGTTCCAGCTCTCTCTACTAAAGAAAGTGAAACTATTTGTTTCAGAAAGCAACTTCTGCATCTGGATGGTGCCCTATTGCATCTGGATGGTGATAATGCCCTGCTGCATGGTCTCCCAGTCTCCACACTGGCACCTATGAGAGGCATCCTACATGCAAAAGTATGTCACATACTGGGCCTAAAAAACATATGATCACATCACCCCCATTCTGATAGAACTCTGCTGGAAACTTTGCCGACCTGCACCAACTTCAAAATGAGCTGCTTCATTTACACAGGCTTCACGAACTGCACCCTTGTCTATCTAGCTATCTTCAGTGGTTCTCAGTACACCGGCAGCCGGAACACAATTATGGCGGCATTGATTGCAAAATACAAAAAACAAGCTTTTTCGATACATACAGTCGGGATCTGGAGCAACACCCCTGCCTCCATCAGGTCTATCAATTACATATCTGGATATAAAACCTTTATAAACGGATCCCACCCTCCAACTATGCTATCAGTACTGAGAGCTCGGTCTACATCTACTAAGCTGCTTTGAACCTGGCTGATGCCATCCACAAGAAGTCCTGCTGCCCTGGACATGTCATATTAGGAGCCAACTTTAGGGCATGTTTCAGCATGGTACAGTCCTTCAATTCTGTGGAGTTTGTTGGGGTTCATACTGAGTGTTTGTAATGCTTTAATGTTCTTCTTTCTGGACATGAAGAAGAGATCATTGGGAAAGTCTCAAACTCTTGAAAGACAAATCCACCCTTTTTATTGCATACTATAATAGATATTTGTGTTTTTTTGAACTTGACACATCATCAAGGGGTGTTGGTCCTAAAACGCCTCAAAGTGTGGTTGCTTATGACACTAGCCTTCTGGCTAGCTTTACTCAAAAGAAATACCAGTGCTTAATTTGAGCCGATGGTTACAGGTGAGAGCCACCCGTACTCATGTTTGGTGTGCTGGCACTTATTTTTTTCCTCAGCAGACTTTGACCCACAGCGAGAGAGAGAAATATATAAGATGGAAAGAATGAGGAAGAGAAAAACAGAAAAAAACATGACAAAAGGAGAAAGCCAGGGTGAAAAAGAACTTGCAAGGATGAGGTAAAGGGAGTGTCTGTGGGTGGATTACAAAGGCATGAGGTAGAATCAAGATTATGCAGCCTTAGTATTCAGCAACACAACATGCAATACAGCTGACTGAAGGCCTCAGAACACAACTTTGTCACTTAATATATACATGTGTGTGTGTATCTATATGTGTTTGTGTGTATATACATATATACACATACACACACACACACATTCCAAGATAGGCAGTATCGACCTACAATAATATTATTGTATCCACTACACTAGCCCACCATCACCTTGATATGGTAAGCAGATATTTATTTATTTATTTTATTTTATTTATTTATAAAGTTTTATATAGCGCAAACTTGACCCAAGAGGGTATCAGAGCGCTTTACATTTTGTATCGTTGCGTTACAAGTTACATAAGATACAAGAGAATCGTGAGGTACAGTACACATAAACAATGTTTTAATAATGCATAGGAGGAAGAGGAGGAAGGAGTAATAGCGGGGAGACGAGGAGGAACAATGCCCAATGTCCGGCTGGGTAGGTGACGGTCAAGGGGGAAACCAGGGCCAATCTCCTCATTAACTGTCAAGCAGCTCCACCAGTCCTCAGCCATGTTGCTCAGGTCTCCGCGTTCAGGAAAAGAAAGTTTTTAGTTTATTTAATTTGCGACGGTTATATAGCGCTATCTAGACCCGGAGGTATCAGAGACCATAACCAGGGGAACGTTGCATTAGAAGGTACATCAAAAGGATTATAATGCACTGGCTAGACCCGTAGGTATCAGAACGCTATAACAGAGGAACATTGCATTACAAATTAAATAAGTTACAATAGCGTAGTAAGGTACAGTAAACAAACAACGAGGTTGAGAGAATTTATAGGAAACGAGGGGAGGAAGGAGCCATAGCAGGGAGATGAGGATGAACTGTGTCCAATGTCCGGAGAGACAAATAGAGAGGGAAAGGGGAGAGGTGGAGTGAGAAGGGAGAGGACGAGGGAGAAGACGGAAAAGAAATAAAGGGAAAATCAGCCCAAAGACCGAGTGGGTAGGAGACGGCCAGGGAGATAATCCAAAGCCAGACTCCTCTATAGCTCTCTAAGAGGCTCCAACTGGCATTAGTCCGAAAGCTGGAAAGAAAGACGATGAGGAGAAAGCAGAGGGCCAGAAATACGATGAGGGGGGTGGGGGAGACAGGGAGAAGGGGAGAAATTGTACCCAAGGTCCGGCTGGGCAGGTCACGGTCAGGGGATGAACCAAGGCTGATTCTCTTTTCCATCCGTAGTTACAGAAATATATGTAGAATGAAGAACATTAATTAACAAGCATTTACAATGCAACGGTTTCGCCTTCGCAAAAGTTAGAGCTATTGGCATTGTAAATGACAACATTTTTATTTATGTGTTGGTTTTGAAAACAGATAAATAAATGGCATGGTCATTTACAATGTCAATAGCTTAATCTCTAGCAAATGCCACACACACACACCCACAGAGAGCCCCCCCACACACACACAGAGCCCCCCACACACACACCCACACAGAGACCCCCCACACACCCACAGAGCCCCCCACACACCCACACAGAGCCCCCCCACACACCCACACAGAGCCCCCCCACACACCCACACAGAGCCCCCCCACACAGAGCCCCCCCACACACTGCGAGCCCCCCACACACTGCGAGCCCCCCTCACACACTGCAAACCCCCCCACACACTGCGAGTACCCTACCACTTTTAGTCTCCTGTTTATTTTTTGAACCGTTCTATTGAGTAACACGTTTCTCATGTAAAGTAACTGGTCCGATAGTACAGCGCTCTGACACCTTTGGGTAATGTCCGCGCTATATAAAAATGCACTAAATAAAAAAGCTCTGTGCTTAGTTTCTTCCGGAGTATTGAGTTTTAATGGGGAGGGCCTTGAAAACTCGTGGACCTGGGTCACTAAGTAAGTACAGCAAAGAGTGGTCCGAGTTTTTCACAATTATTCCTCAAATGTTCTGTATTTACTCCATACAGTCATTCACCACAAATAAGCTTCAGTAATTATAACTAAACAAAATGAAAAATAAAGTTTAAATGTTCAAAATCTAATTGCATTTATTTTTGCAATCATGTATTATAGTAAGTTCATCATCACAGAAATAATTTTAAATCATCAAAATTTGTTAATGTAATTATAAAGTCATTACATCAATAGTGCTCTCAGTGAGGAAGGTAAGGGTTGTGAGGAGGTTTGTGAGGGACTGGGTAAAGGTGGCATGACATTAATAACATCACATTAAAATCTATACGCCTTTACAGTCAAGGTAATATAAATGTTCCCAGATCACATCACACATAGGTTAGGTAAGTCCATTTAATTCAGTCCTATGGTGTGCTAGGTTGGCTTAGTCTACGTTTCGACGCCCATGTACGCTGAAGGGTTGTTATTGCCTCATGTTGGGGTCTTCGTCAGGACAAAAAGAGAGAGCCTAAAATATAATACAAAGGCTCATGGGTATCTATGTGGCTTGTAGCAAAGTAAGAACACGCACGCTGTTAGTGCTGCAAGCCCATACTGATGCAGAAAGTAAGGCACAATGAATGTTATTGGTAACACAACGCGTGACGTTTCCAGAGACTCCATTCAGCCTGACGGTTTGAAAATACATGCATCCCAAATTAATATTACAGGAGACGTGAGATTAAGAAAGAGACATCAAGAGGATTCGCCATCTTATAAAACTCAATTTCTACTTTTTTTAAAATGTATCATACATCAATGGATTGCTGCTGTTGCGCAGTGTCACACAGCCTTCAATTCATTTCTCTATGAGATTCACTTCAACAGTACTTATATAATTATATAAGGCCATGTACTCCCCAAGTTAGAAACACAACCAATAACAGGTAAATTATTACTCACCTTAATAAATCTGTCAAAATACTTGTTTTGATTATTTTCTTTGATCATTCAATAAAACAGGGCTGTAGGTAGCAGATAATGAAGAATTACATAGAGAATCGGATCCAAAATGAACATTTCCGTCCTAATTCCAAATATTTTAATAGACCTTGAAAATTGGCCAGCGGGGAAGGTAATTGAAAAAATGTTGATGCTGTGTGTTTTTGTGCGCACACGTCTGTTTGTGTGAGTTCATACACGCATGTATTAGTGTGTGCATGCATTGCTTTGAGTGCATGCAGGAGAAGCGGGCCCACTGTCGGTCTTAGTAAAATGTTGGCCCAGGCACAAAGATGGCATTTGTTGGCAACAAGTATTGAGCCTCGCAGGACGGTTGTAATTATCGCCAACCTATGGCCTTCCATGGGAGGAGGCCCATTGCTCATCCCTGGTAACATTCTGGTATGACGCAAGGGTGGTAGCTCCTATTTCTGACTAACACCTGCCCTTACAGAATGGTGATTATTTGTGACGTGTCGTGTACATCCCATGCTCCCACCCAGGGCATAATGGTGATTGTGGCAGTATGGAGATAATTACTGGCATCTATTACACCATGGCGTCATACTGTGGCCTATGACTCGCCCTGTCATAAATGTGGCCATTCATAGATATTGTAGGCAGCCTTTGCACCACTGTGTTACTTCTTGACGTATTAGGGACATCCTTGTCTCCTACATAATCACCCACGGTGGTTGTGCATAATGCAGGTGCCGGCCTAAAGGTGGTAATTCCTGGCCTATTGTAGGCAGCGTTGTATGCTGGCATTGAAGGTATGTGACTTCACGTGCATGCGAATGCACGTGCGCAGCCACCTTTCTCTAAAATCTAGTACAGATAACATGTTTTCAATACCCAGGAGTTAGTCAGCGTGTTGGGAAAGGCAAAACATAACTCATTTATAAACACCTTACTATTTGATATTGTACTTAACGTTTTGCTCTAGCAGAGCCATCCAGAAAAACGGTGTCACCTTTTATCTCAAAGTTAATGCATTTTAGACACGTATCAATCAAATACACCAGTCAAAGTAAATTAGGTTCTGATCCTGAATAGGAGATGGGCCAACATTTATCAATATTTTGCTCTTTAGCATCATTTGCCATAAAACTGAAGCTTTACTCGCCCGTCCTCCACGATTCTCATAAAAAAATAACGCAGTAAACACGAGGCGGCGGGCGAGCGAGCAGCGTACATTCTGTGGGGAAAAAACAAAAGGCCATCTCCCGGTCATGGGGCAGAGCCATCTCGTGGCCACTTGGCAGAGGGAGACTGGATACATTTGCTATGGAGATAACACATAATATCTAGAAAGAATCTTGGTTTTTGGGTGTGTATTTCTGTTTTATAGCGCCGACATGGCACCACGGAGACAATGGCACAATGTGTCATGTAAAACAGTGGTATTCAACTTACTCTCAAAGTCGAAGAAGAGAGAGTTAGCAATGCGATGTTTGTTTATCGAGGATATATGCATGGTGGAGAGCTGGTGTGTTCTTTAATTTTAGTTACCTTTTCTTCGAGGTCTGAACTGCGAGACTGCGTCACAGCTTGAGGCTCCAATCGGCACCCAGAATTTATACTTCTCCCCTATACAAGCTGCCTGTGGGACATTGATCATGTTTACATTCTGCCTACATCTGTTTTGTGCGGGTAGGCCGTTATAAACTGGACAGGGAGAATGGGTATGGAGCTCCAGTTGCTGAATGGGGCGGTTACAACAGCAGGCACAAGGTCGGGAAGGGTGGCTACCAAAACAAAAATAATAACGAGTCAGGTCCCGGGCCGGCAGCCAATCACAGCGCGGCCCGGGGAATGACGTCACGGGGGTGTCCCGGGCCGGCAGCCAATCACAGCGCGGCCCGGGACACACGGCAACAAGGGGCGGGACCTAAAAAAAGAGTCAGAAACGCCCACGATTTGCGTTCTGACCTGGAAAAAGTGATTGACAACGATGTCTTCCAATGGCTAGCCTCCATTTATGGAGCTAGCCAATGGAAGAAGGGGCGGGTTCAAGTCCCCCATACTGTTCTAACATTAGATTTCGCCTGCGCGAAATGCTGCTTGCACAGCTTTCGACAGGCGAAACCTAAAAATTGACCTAATCATGCAGTGGTTAATTTGTAAAAAAAAAAAAAAAAACATAAGTATTAGGGCTCTCATTAGGAGGCAGCTTTCACCAGCCCATTTTTCCTGTTACTGCCGCCTAAAACAGAACCAACTGCTAACCAAGAAAGTGGGGAGAAGATGTAGCGTAATGGCCAGAGCTGCTGACTTTGGGGCTAGGGAACCAGGTTCGAGTCTCAGAGTCGGCTCAACATCCTGTGACTCTGGGCAAATCACTTAATCTCCCTGTGCATAATGTGTACCTAACTGGTGCTTAGGACAAGTGCTGGTGTTGATGATTAAATGCTGGCGCTGAGCACCAGAGACCACCAGCTCAAATTAAGCACCTAATGGATGTAATATTACTGTCATGCATTACAGTGACCCTTTAGTGTTCGGGAAATCTCCCCTCTTGTTTTCTAGAAGCCACTTCGCCTGAATCTGCCCCAGTCTCACAGAAAGGAATCCTAAAAAAAAGGACAAATGTATTCTGCACAATGTGCCAGCAGTAGAGTGACTCATTGCCACACACCCGTATTGAACAATCAGGAATTGCTCCACTTCCTCAGCTCTCTCTTTATACAGAAAACATCCCTATTGCATCACGTCTGCGCCCACTGCTCGACAGTCTCAATTATTTTTCACAACATCGTCTCCAAGGAACAAGAGCTGCATCCTTTCAGCTGTTCGGGTGAACTGAGCGGCAACCAGTTCTTGTTCTTGCATAGAATGGTATGTATACAACGCAGTGTGCCCCGGAAGAGGTTAAACAGAGACCACGCCCTTTTTACACCTACCAGGTATTGAGCTGAATATTTGTGATAGCAATAAACCCTCCTCGCGCCTTCCTCTGCCTCCGAGGGATTGATTGTCAGTGAACTCTACTTCTGATGTTCAACACGGAGAACCCAGCAAACTCGGAAAAACTTGTTTTTGAGAAAAATTATACTCAAGAGTAAAAACCAAGAGAAAAAAACACCAGAAAAGGCTGACCGGACCCGACAGGAGGCCCGGGCCGGACTGGGAACTAAAAGCAACCGTGGCAAACTTGTTCAAACATGCCCTGCTCTCTTCTTTCATGTTCTCTCGTCTCTCTCTTTTCTCTCTATCTCTCGTCTATCTCTTACCCCCTTTTACACAAAAAGAGGTAAAATATGTCTTTATCCATGTCCCAAAAACATTAAAACACCAAAGGGTAGAGATATTGACAGAGTGAAAGGAAAATATATAATGAGAGAGAGAGAGAGTTGGAAGCAGAACTTTCTGGTTGGCTGAGGCAGTACCCCAGCCAAACAGACCCTACCACATCCGTCAGGAGGGGGTGATTACACACACTGTATAACCTGTACTCACCTTTGGGTAGCTTGGCACTGAGCAGTCAGGCTTATCACAGAAGCAAAGTGTAAAGCACTGGCACAGCACTCACGATAAATACACTGAGCATCACAAAACAGGCTTCACACGTGATGTATGTAAATAACGTTTGTATTCCGCACACATATAATAATCAACACAATATGAACATCGTGTATTTCTGGGTACAAATCACATTTGAAATTAATTCTAGTAGTAATAGGCCCAGCCATATTCGAATGTCATCAGCAATATTCACAATTGGGAACAATCCTATTCTTCACCCACCAGCACCCTTATGCATTGCAACACGTTGTCTACCCCAGGACCACCCTAGCAATTATTGTAAATCCATACAACACAGTAAAAGGTGCCCCCCCCGGGCCACAACGATAGCAGAAATATGTAAATACTCAGAATTATACCACTCTGTAGCAGCCTCGCGGGCCGAGGCCACACGGGTAAAACCAATGTCAGATTCACTGCTTTTCTAGCGAGAAATCCACATATACGGCAAGTGTAGTGAATCATAAGCTGTTTACCTACGGTCACTTACACACACACACACACACACACTCACTATGCACTGCTATGCGGTGCCACGGATGTCAGGCAGATCCATACGGAACATGCTCGCAAACATACTCACCCAGTACCCTAATGCGATCTAACTGATACCCAGCAGGTAATTTGATAACACACTACAGACCCTCTGTTGCCCCAAGCCTCCCTTCACCCTCCAACTCACTCTGACCATCATTTAGCCCCGATTGGAGACACCCCGTCCTTCCCCAGGGCACTCTTAGTCAGAGCACTAGGGAAGCAGGTGGGGGTAAGCAGCAAGGTAAATTAGGAGGCAGTCGGCAAAAGGGGTTTGGCAGCCACTCGAGAAGTTGAGATTTAGAAACGCACTCAGGCAATCCGGGCACAACGTCTGGTGTGTGATAATATGGGTCTCACCAGACTGTCTCGGCCACCCACAATGCAGAGTTGCAAAATCAGTACCTCCCTGGAAATGAGGCACAACATCCAGTGCACGGTGATATTGGTAGCACCAGACAATCCGGGCACAATGATTGGTGTGCGCTGATGTGAGTCACACCAGACCATTCCGGACACACACAGCAAAGAGTTGCAATTCCGTACCTCCATGGAAATGAGGCACAGCATCTGGTGAACATTGATTTTGGTCACACACACAGGCGCAAGTTCAGCAATGCTTCACGGGGTATAATGAGGCACTACTACGGCTACACCCCCTCCTTCGAGGGTTGCAACCTGTGAATCAGACACTGCACACAATGAGCATGCAACCGGCATGTCGCCCAGGAGAGATGTGGCATGATCAACGAATCGGGCTATGTTCGACTCTGCAACCGGTGAATCTGCTCACCATCAACAATATGCTTACACGTGCCAAGGTCCCCACGATGTAGGGGTCACACTTCTTCTATTCCGGCAAGACTTCTGGGCTCCGCACATGGCAATCCATTCTCCAAGTGCTATTAGCTCCGCGCAGTGCTACTACTTGTATTCCAGCTGGCTAATGTCGGTGGGCACCAGAGAGGGCACCGCTCTCCAGGTGTCACAGGCAGATGGTGTGGGTCCCTCGTAGAAGATCTTTGATGTCCCTGGGACCTCTGAAAGAACACAGGGAAAGCGCAACAAAAATTTGGAGAGCGCACTTAAGGGTACCACACAGCAGCAGGTTGTTGGCCCAGCCTAGCCACTATTCAGGAGGGGCACATAGACCCTTTCATTGGCAGTAATCCTCCTTGTGCACAACAGATTCCTCTGGCAGTGTGCACCACGTAGTTGCAAGCTCTCGAGTCCCACGCCCCAACAAGTGTACATCTCCCCTTGCTGAAGTGTGGCAACAGTAGTTATACTACAGAGTGTCTTTGAAGTTGGGTCTGGTTTAAAAGATCTCCCTTGGAACCACAGCTGTCTCCCCTTAATTTCATTCCTAATCTTTAGTGGGGCCATTATTTGGCTCCAGAGGCCAAGTGTCAAAGCCTCTCCCTTCAATCTCTCCATCTAGGCCTGCAAATGGCAGAGGTATATCATTCTAGTTGCATGCCCAGTGTTTCATAGCTGTTGTTGGGGAATGTCCAGAAGTGCTCTCTCAACCTCCATCCAGTGTGGACTGGAGCCCTGCACAATGGCACACAAACAATTTTTAGAGTGGAGAAATACCCATGTTCTAGTAGTGCCATTTCTTCGCGAATCACATTAAAGCCACCTTTACCACTGGGAAAGGTTTGTCACAGCAAATCTAATGATAGAAAACATGATGAGGCTGCTCCACCGCAATCCACTATGGCAGCCTGCAGTACTAGCCCACAATGGCAGGCTCAACACGTATTTAGAGACACCATCGATGCAACACGCACACCAGTTTGCATAGTCAAACTGGCCACATATGTAGAGACACCATTGGTGCAATGTGCACACCATCCTGCAATGGCAGGCTGGACTTGTATTTAGAAATACCAGCGGTGCAAGATGCACATTAGTCTGCAATGGCAGGCTGGTCACGTATGCAGAGGTACTATTTGTGCACAGCGCACTCCAGCCGGCAATGGCCGGCTGGACATGTGTTCAGAAACACTAACAGAGCAACACGCACACCAGTGTACAATGGCAAGCTTGTCACTTATGTAGATACACCATTGGTGCAGAGCACCCACTAGATAAGCACCACTTCCTAACGTGTGTAGAAAGGGCACACACACTTTTACACTGCATCTGCAGTGGGGAATTGCCCCAAGCCCTTCCACTACCACAAGATAATCAGCAAAACCAGAGAGGAGAAAGCAAAAGGTTTGGGAAATGCTATCTGATGGGTTCAGGTCTAACAGAGAGGCTCTGATAGAAAATTGTATAAAAGTGAGAAAATCTTAGAAAGGGGGCAATTGCCCATTTTGACCAGGCATAAAATGTCTCTTCTCTGTCTCTCTCTTGAAACCTGCCATGCTTGCTGTAATTGCCTTAGGAAACCCTGCGAGAGTGACTGAGGCACCAGCAGCAGCCCTCTGCCCTACAAAACGGTCTCCAAAGTCTGCAGCCACCGGGGAAATGTCAGGTGGAAAATAATACAGGCAGTCTGGGCCTGACTAGATGCTACACAGTGTTCGTCTAGAGTTGTCCCGATTGATTTTTAGGTCTTAGCTACTGGAAACGTCCAAGCCCCCCATCTTCATCTGCCTTGAAGTAACAACCTGTTCCTAATCACCTCACTTCCCGGACGGCACATTAGTTCAGTTATCTTCACCCGACGTCTGGAATATGTGCCCCTTTTATGTGCTTATACTTCGTCTCACCACCGCTTTCCTAGTGACACCCTTCTCATTTCCCCCCCACCCTCCTCCTCCTCTTTCTCCCAACATGGTCACCACTCGAGTTAAGGCTGGAATTAATTGCTACAAAATCGTTTATCCTCTCGGCCAGACTAAAGCCTCAGTAAAACGATTGAAGCATAACACTATTGGATGTTTCCCTGATTCCTTTTTTGTTGATCAATTTTACAATGGTCGGCTCAAAAATGATTTCATTTTCTTCACTCACGACACTCCCTCTTAGTCCACCAGCTTATATAACTCCCTTAACGTCACCTCCTCCTCCTCTATCCCTCATGGGAAACAACTAAAAATGTCCCCCTCCGCGTGTTTCAACGGCTCCCTCACTATCTCACTCTATAACAACGGTACTGTCATGATCCATGGCAAAGACACCTGTCTCTCTCTCTCTTTGACCACCGCTTCCCCTCCCTACTCCCCTCTTCTGCGACCAGGTTATCCCCTCTCTTACCACCTCCATCTCCCAGCTTGTAGCTTCCATTTCACTTTTAAGCTCCAAGATTTCCTCTCTTCCATTCACCTCAACTCCTTTGGAAAACTCTCACCTTCCCACGAGATGCACCTCGCCCCTCACCCCATATTAGCCAAACATAACCTGTCATCTGCAAATATCGTTAACCCACACAAGCCCTTGAACGCCACCCTTCTCCAACCTGCATCTCCAAGTAACCCTCTACACTATTCTGACTATCCCCTCTGTCAGAACCAAGCATCCACCTAAACAGCTCCCCCATATAAGCACAATATCCCTATCACCCTTCATAGCCCAAGTGCCCCCGTCACCAAAATTCTTGACAGAGCTGCGATGTCTGCTCCACAACTGCAGATCTGCAATTAAACACAAACTTGAAATCTCCAATACCATCACCCTACACAACATAGACATGTTCTTCCTCACAGAGACCTGGTTCAACAATACCTCTCACTCTATGTTAGAACTTCCAAATTTAATTCACACCCTCTCTATCATCTGAAGGAAGACCTTCCATTATAGAAAATTCTATTCTCCATGACTATGGAAATGCCTTCCCAGTGTGTTCTTGTGGTTTGAATGTCTGCCATTTATTGCAGTATTATCCTTATACCTGTGTTTGGTACTCTTTTGTAACATGCACACATCACTTTTCTCTTGTAACACACTGTTTGCTACCTCTTACATTTTGTTTGCTTTAGATACTTGCACTAGTGACACCATTGCCTACGTAAAGTTTGTTCCTGTGCTTGACTGTCTGCCATTTATTGCAGTATTATACCTCTACTTGTACTTTGTACGTCTTTGTAACTTGCACACATGTCACGTTTTCCTCCTGTAATGTACCGTTTGCTACCTCTTGTATTTTGTTTGCTCACAATTGTCACTTTTGCCTCATGTAACTTAATGGTTGCTTTTGTAATTTGTTCACTTGTAATTTTCTCCTCATGTATCATTACTGTTTCTATTGTGAAGCTGTTAGAACTGGCATCTTTGGTGTGGTTTCCCCCTACCTTTTTACCTCTACCTTCTGTATTTTTGATGCTGTGCTGGATTTCGTTTTTGCTGGTTTAGATGCTTTGGACACTCTGCCACTGCTGATCAGAGCCAGAGTGTAAGTGCTCCCTATGTAAATTGTTATCATGATTGGATATACATGATTGGCATATTTGTATCACCACGAAGTCCCTAGTAAAGTGCACTGGGTGTGCCAGGGCTGGTGACAACAAATGCTACTAGTAGGCCTGCAGCACTGATTGTGCCACCCACATGAGTAGCCCTAAAATGGTGTCTCAGGCCTGCCACTGCAGTGCCTGTGTGCAGTCTAGGATCTGCCATGTCCTCCTGGTCAGTGTCCCCACTGGCCAGGCCTAACCCTTCCCTTTTTGTGCACATTAGTCACCCCTGTGGAAGGCCCAAGGTACCCCCCTGGCAAGGGTGCAGTGTATGTGAAAGATAGAGCATGTACTAGTGCAGGTGACATGCTCTGGTAGTGAATTACAGCCATTTTTGTTTTTCACTATTGTAAGGCTATCTTGCTTCATAGATTAACATGGGGGATGCTGGCTACAGTGGCTTCCAGCATTTCTTCCCATAGGAACAAGATAGGACATAAGTATCTAGTATCCCTGAACTCAGAATTTAATAACACATCTTTTAGGAAAGGTTGTTTTTAAATCCTGTGGTTTAGAACAGCACTTTTAGAAAGTTGCTGTTCTCTTGTCTGACCCTTTTGTGTGCCTTGGCCTGTTTGTGTATTGACTGCCTGGTTTGAGAGTGACAGGGGCTGGGGATTCCCCAGTAGGCTGGCTGAGCCAGCCCTAGGCAGAATGACTGCATTTGCAACCTGAGTGGTGAAAGGAGGTAACACCTGGGCCTGAATAGGGCTGTGCCTGCCTGCCACAATGCTGGATCCACCTCCTGCTGGGCGGCTGATGACCCTGCCCCTCACTCTGAAAGGAAAGGAGAAGCCAGGAAAACAAAGTACTCAAGAAACACACAGAATTGGTTCAGACCGGGCTCAGGGCCCACATGCACAAAGAGAACAAAGATTTTTAGGGGTATAAGTACAGGACCCCTGACAACAGAAAATTAGATCATCCTGGAATCAAGAAGGAACCTCTGCCAAGGAGAAAGCTGAATCGGAAGAAGGGAGACTGTCCTGCTATTGCTCTGCTGGACTGACCTGTTGCTTTGCTGCCAAGGAGAGGGGAAGGACTTTGCTGTTGTGCTGTGTCCCCTGTCTTGAAAGAATCTCCAAGGGCCTGAGAAGAGCTGGCTCCCTGTTCTGAAGTCCCAGGACCAAAAGGACTTCACCCCCAGCTTCCCTGAACTCTGCTGAGAGAGTTCTGTCTTTCCTAGAGTGCTTGATCCAGTTGTGGGGCCTCTGGAAGTTGTACCTGTGCTGGGAAGCTTGAAAGTAAGCTTGAGAGACTTTTGCAATTGAAAAGTGTTGCATCGCTCGCTTGCGGAGCGCATCTCCGAAAGTGCAAGAAGTTTCCCGCCGCTACGAAGGTCGAGATCGTCGCAGCGCCTCACACCGAGCCATCGCATCCTTTGTTTGCGGGACGCACCAGACCGGTGCGGGAAAGTCGAACATCGCTGTGAGTGTCGTCGCAGAGCCTGTCGTCGCTTTGTGAGTTCGCCGCACTGCTTGCTTGCGGACCGCATCACGTCGCTGCGAGTGTCGTCGCAGAAGCCATCGCATTGAGGAGCTGCGAGAGAGAAGATCAACGCTGGTTCGCGCATCGTCGCCCCAGAGATCGTCGCAACTCCAGAGATCGTCGCATCGTGCCTTTGTGAGAACAAACTTCCTACGGAACCTATGCACCGGAATCCATACAAGTGACCTTCCTCCCCATACAGACCGGATTTGTCGCGACACGCCCGCTGCTGCAGCAGGGCTGTTGCATCGCCTCCCCAGGGTCTCAGGAGCAACGCATCGCTTGTTTTCCACCGCACCAGTTTCTGCTGTTGGAACTTTGTCGCAACTAAAGGTACTGTGTCTGAAACGTGACGCAACTGTGAACTTTTCACGCATCTGTGGATTATTTTAACGCAATCTGAAGAATTTCTATCGCAACCTTAAGAACTCTTTTCAAACCATATTCTTTAACTGTGTATGTTGGATTTTTGGCGTTTTGGTTTTGTGTAGTTTAGATTAAATACCTTTATTTTTCAAAACTGTTGTGGAGTCAGTTTGTGGTGTTTTCACTGTGTTACTGTGAGTGTTGGTACAAATACTTCACACATTGCCTCTGGTTAGCCTAGACTGCTCGTGCCAAGCTACCTAGAGGGTGAGCAGGGGTTATCTCAGAGGGCTTCCTCCTTACCCTGACTAGAATCAAGGGTCCCTATTTGGACAGTGGTACCTACCTCTGCCAACTAGAGACCCCCAGTTCTAACAGAAGCGCTCTGACACCTTCAGGTAAAGTCATCGCTATATAAAAGTGCATAAAATAAATAAATAAATAAAAAAGGTGTCTGGACAGACTCATGTAACTAAAAAAAAAAGAATAAGAAATATTTACACAAATACATAAAAGAAGGGGTATTAAGTCATCCCTCTCAATCCACTGGTCTGTTGAGCTGCCATTTATATTCTGCTTCTGCCTACCGCAGCATACAGCATGAGTCAATGGGCCAGTAAATGTAAGTTTTTGGCTGTCTTGCACTGTGAGTCAACATTTTACTTAATAACGTGCACAACCACTTTAAAAAGGAGTGCATTTACACATCAGGGTTAGTAGCCAATACTTAACTTTGCCAGTATTGTTTTCCTTTTATCCTGTGTTATTATATTTAGTCATTGTTGTGTGTTTAACCTATGTCTTCAGGTTATGGTCATTCAAAGTCAAAGGTAGCATTCCTTTGCACCAATAAGAAGCAGGTTTCCCTGTGATGTGCTCTGACATGGAAATGCTTTTCTATTTGGTCTAAGTTCAACTGCCTGCTAAAATAAAATTGTAACATTAATATTTTATTTAAACTACATAGCTGGCATGTTTAGGCAGTAGTATGCTTTCTTTGTTCTTTTTTTGATGGCATGTAGTTGCACGAAAAACAAAAACGATTATCTTTCCGAGGCCAGACATGTTGGCTTTGCAAATGCTTGTTAAATGCTGCTTATGCAGGGACAAAGAAGCCATATTTGGGATATATTACCCGCTCAGAAAACGGAATGCCATACCAGTATTGATGCCATATTGAGAAATTAAACCAAAGTCTAAGGGGCAGATTTAGAAGCCCCTTGCGCCACTTTTGCGTCACTTTTTACATGGGAAAAGTGACGCAAAAGTGGCGCAAGGGGCTTGTAAATCTGCCCCTAAGTTTCTTTGTAGATTACAGGTAGGACCAGGTAAAACTTGAATTCCCCTTGTGAAACTGTGGCACTTCAGGTTATACAAAACTTCTAAAATGTAGTCAGGCCTTTTGCATTATAAGTCTTTGTGTAATGATGTTACCCCCAGGAGATTAGTTGTAGTCCAAAGTGCATTGCTGAGAAACATTTACTGCTCATCCATTGACCATCCGGTATCCTATGTCACACATCCCTAACTTGGCCACAAAGCAATAACCTTTTTACTACTGGTATAGGTGATTTTCTTCATAATACAAATTGTTGTTTAAAATAGATCATAATATGTTGAAGTCAGCTAAGGCTGTAGATGTAGGTTCCAGTTTGAATTTGAACTGTGCAAGTACAAAGGAAAAGCAAATATGATCACTTAGATGCCCATGTAAAATGCTAATTATGTCAGCGAAATGCATACATTTCATGTTCTGTGAAATTCACAACATTGCTCAAAATGTTTCATTATGTGATTTTGGGAAACATTTATTTAGCAAGTCTTCACCTCACATAAAACAGTGTTTCAAGATACCAGCGGGAGACTGATATGTACAGAAAAAGTCTCTCAAAGGGACATTTTCTGCTCAAACCACCCCCTGCCAGTATTTTCTGAGTTATTTTTATGCGAGGTGGGATGGCACATTTTTGGAGCACACCGTCACTAATATATGACTAAAGCATGGTGTCGGAGTGTGCTGCCATTTATAGACTACATGTTCTACTGAAATTGTAAATTAGCAAAGATATTTCGTTTTACTAATAACACTATATAAGTCACAAACAATATTGTGTGGAAATGTTGTTTCTGTGAATAATTATCATTTGTGCATCACCAAGTAGTGTCTTGATTTGTTTTGCACCTTTGGCAATCTTTATTGCAATCACACTTCAGAATTACAAAAGCTGTCATTCTTTTGTGCTGTCCCTAATGCTAATCTATTTTTACATATCTGTATAGTTCATTTACATGTATTTAAATGTTGTTGTGTGTTAATAAATAATGACATCCTGCAACTTTTCATTTCACATTTTCCCTTATATCAGCAAAATTCTCAGATAGTTTACTTGACAAAATATTCTCAATTTGCATTCAAAGCAAATAACTAAAAAGCAATCTTTACAGTAAAAGAAAAAGCAACAGTTTGTCAGAGGCAAAGGCTGACATCTGTTCTCTATATTTGAAGGAACAGCAAATGTGACAAAATAAAAATAAAATTCAAAGGCATATTTATTGTTCATTCATTTTCTAAATTCCAGCCTGGTTATTTTGGGGGTGCTAGAGCGCCTCCCCCCAACCTTACTTTCAACACCTATGGTCAAAATAAAAACATGATGCTGCGAGCCAGACCCAAAACCAAAATCTGCCTTTGTAAAAATGACCAAACCTGGCCGCACTGCAGAAGGCTGCAGTCAGCATGCGGCTGTTTAGGAATAGATGGGTGTGGTATTGCCTGACACTGTTCTACTTGCTTTATGAGTAGTGAGAGAAAGTTCGTCAATGGCAGGGAAAATGCTTCATGATATAGATTTTGTTAAAACAATTACAATGGACACAAAATTAAGACAAAGTTTATGTATCATTACTAATTAGTAGCTTAGATAATGGTCAAACTTTTGATTGTTTTGATGTACTATAAGAAAATTAATTTATTTAAGTAAAACGCTTGACGTGTTAAAAACTGTAGTTTTGTACTGTTAAACGTTTGTCAATGACAGATGATTGGCCACGTTAAGAATATGAATTAAACAACCAATACATTTGTTAGACAGTCCTTAGAAACAGTTAGAGTGTGGCCTTTTTTTGATAATCAAATTTAGGACATAAACATACAATGTGTTCAAATGATTCATCTTTCTCTTTAAATTGGCAGCAAAGTCTTTGATCTGTAAGTAAATTCTAGCAAGCACTTTCAAATTGTAAAATCTAAATTTAAAGAAAGTCTTAGGCCTTGATTTAGAGTGCGTTATATCATTTGGCATTTTGTTTTTAAGTTTGAAGTTTATTATGTAATAAAATGATATGGAAAATAACATGAACAAGAAATACAATATAATTCCATCAGATTATAAATACAAGAGAAGAAAAGGAACCAATAACATTATCGTTATCAAAGAACATATTGTATGCAGCAAAATGAAAAAAGTGGGGGGTAGGAGAAGGAAAGGAGAAAAGGAATGCATCTAAAACTTTATATCTCTAGAAACAACAAGAAAGAACAATTACATAGAATTCACTGAATGTAAGAAAAAAGCAATTTAATTATAAAAGGCTCCTATTGCAATATGAAATACAACATAAAGGGCAATAGGATTAGATAGAAAAGAAGAAAATAAAAATGCAATACATTTTATCAAGGAGGTTTACAGACTTCATCTGCCTTGTTAACCTGTGTAGTAGCAGAAGTAGAAGCAACCGAGGTTAGGTAAGTATTGAAAGAAAGGCACAAAAGGTCTCTTTTTGTAGATTAAGAGATAAGAGTAACGTAATTAGTATCTGGTCTGTGATTAAAACAGACGGCATTCCACCAAGCTCTAAAAGTGACCTTGTCTGCCTGTTTCCAATTAGACGTTATTAAATGGAGGGCCACTGCTAGTAACAAAATCTATTAATTTGAAATGCGATGGAGATTGGGGCCATTGAGGAGATAGGAATCCTAAGAAAATGGTAGAAAGTGAGAAAGGTTTGAAGGTAGCACCTACGCCAATGTGTAGGTGTCTTTCCGGGCACAGATTTTGTGGTGCTGTATAAAACAGCTATATTCCAACAAAAATTCTTCAACGCTAATTCAGGAAATGTGGATAAGCTTTAATTTCCATTTCATAAATCCAAGAGAATATCAATGCTTCCTGACTCTCTGATTCATATATGATGTAGATATTAATCATCCATAATCAATAACATTAATTCATTCCCAATGCATTTCAGCAATCCTGCCTTCATCAGGGAAATATCTATAAATAAAATGAAATAGGAATTTCATGACTTAAACAGACTAACCACGGTAATATGACCACCACCGCAGTTTTTACAAAAAGTGAAAAAAAAGTGAAGAAAATTTAAGTGTCTGAGCTGTGGCAAAAAAATAACGTTGGTGCATGAATCAAAATAGCCGAGCAGTGAATATGGCAAACCGCGCAATGATACGCGAACTATAGTGAGTGAATAGAAGTATGGAGCAGATCGGGCATGCAACGTGTTAAGTAATCTAACACTCGGATAAGTGCAATACCGGATGAAAAGGCAAGCTAGTGAAAAAGTAATGACTATTATGTGAATAGGAGTGCACCAGTGGTTCTCAACATCGTAAGCGCTCAACCGAGCAGATGCCGTGCTTAGGACAAAAGAACTATTGACAGGCGTATTTACCGCTATTACCGGCATGCTAGACTTTTAGAGAGATAAAAGCGATCTTAAAACCAAGAAATGGAAGTAGTGCTTTTTAGTGATTTTCTGGAGCACAATATACCAACAACTGTGAGACTTACCTTTGAAGCTGTGCACGGTCATTGGAAAGCCAACAAAACCATTGTTTTAAAGAGAATGCGTAGTGGTATGATTTGAAATCAGGAAATTTAAGACCACCAGAGGACTTATCTGTTTTCAAAGAAGATAGGGCGATGCGTGGTGATTTACCTTTCCAGAGAAACTTTGTTAACATGGAATCAATTTTCTTAAAATATAAGCCGGGTATATGTGCAGGAATCATTGACTGAATGTTCAAAATCAAAGGGAAAAGCATACTTTGATGGAATCCAATCTGCACCACCAAGAGAGAAAAAGTGTGTGCCAACGTTTAATAGTATTAGATAAGGTTTTAATAATGGAGTCAAAATTTAACTTCACGGGGGGCGTGGCTTGGCGGGCGAAGATGGCGGTCGCAGCCTTGTAGAGCTCCCGCCGGCCCGGACTTAATTCGATCATTTATCCTGACCCCCGAGCCCACTGTTGGTACCCAGTGATTGCTTTCGATCTAGTGAAGTCTCCTGTCTACTTTGGTGTGTCGATCCTGCATTTCTTCCCTTCCTGCGATCGGAGGGAGGCGGCGGCGGAGTGCGGCCTGGTGGCCGGCCGGAGACCGGGGTCCTCGAGTTTCGCGACGCCTGGTGGCAGTTGCGATCTGGCGGGTGCGGGTGGCATCCGCTACGCCGCCCTTGGCTCATTTCTTTGGCCGCGATCGTCTGGAGATCGGGACGGTGCCAACAGCTCCTACCCATCGGCTCACCCCGGTGTGACCAACGAGCGGTGGCGGTGAGGCGTGGCCCCGCGACAGTCTGGGGACGGGGTTCCTTGAGCCCCGAGGCGGCCGGTGACGGACTGGCGGACGGTAGTGGCATCCGATCTGCCTCTCCTGGCCCGGCCCGCTGGATACGGCTGCCCACAGACCACGGACCCACAGATTCTTCCTTTTGTACCTTGGACGGCTGCTTGTGGGGACGAGTGCGGGTGCGGCCTGTCCCGCCTGGGTGACGCCGGGACCTCGATTTTCGCGACACCCGATCACGGCGGCCGGCCCGCATTCCTCTCTGGGACCTCATCTGGGCCGTCTCGCTCAGGACTTGTGACAGTGCCCGAAGGTTCGGGGGTGGTGTCCGCCCTGCCCAGCGTTTGCCATGACCAGGGACAGAGGAGGTGGCCCGCCTAAACATGGCCCCATCGATAAATTCACCGGGCCGAGTGGTGGCGCCGGGGCGGCCGGTGGCAGCGGTGGCCCCGGGCCGGACAATGCAGCCATACTGGCGGCCATCACCCAATCCCGAGACATGCTCGATGCCAAGATTGGAGCGGTTGGGGCGGATGTCACGCTCCTGCGCCAGGACCTCAGCAACGCGGTGGAGCGGATCGCTGGGGCTGAGACCCGTATCACGGAGACTGAGGCGGACATTGGTGGCCTAAAGAAGCGACTGGCGGAGGTGGAGAGCATCCAAAGGACACTGGCGGCCCGCGTGGAAGATGCAGAAGGGCGCGCGCGGCGCAACAACCTCCGCTTCATTGGCTTTCCAGAGCCGTGCGAGAAGGACAACATGGAGCGGTTCCTAACCGGGTGGCTGGAAAGCTGGCTCCCCAAAGGGGCACTGTCTACGTGCTTCGTGATTGAGAGGGCCCACAGGGCTCTGACCCAGCGGCCGCCGGAGGGTGAGCGCCCACGGCCAGTTATTGCTCGCCTGCTGAACTATCATGACCGGGATGTTATCCTGCGGGAGGCGAGGAACAAGGGCTCACTCGCCTTCGAGAATCATACTATCATGATTTTCCCGGACTACACGAAGATGGTGCAGCAACAGAGGCAATCCTTCATGGACGCTAAGGCTAAGCTTAGGGGCCTCAAGCTCCAATACTCGCTCCTGTATCCGGCTCGCCTGCGAGTAATATATCAGTCTCGGACCCATTTCTTCGATTCGCCGGAGGAGGTGTTCCGCTGGACCGATGAGGCGGTGCGACTCAGGCCCCATGCCCAGCCGGGGCTGGACGCGGGCAGGTCCCAGGGATCGTCGCCGGAGCGGACGGATCGCCCGAACAGGAAGGGCCGCCATCGGAGGTCTCGCTCCAAGAAAAGATCGGCTTCCGCCAGTGCATCGCAATCGGGTGGTGCCAGGGACTCGGAACACTCCGATGCGGGCAGCTGAACATTGCTGGGCCTGCACGCACTTTGTATGCTGCATACTGAACTGCTCTGCTTTGGCTGGTGAGACTGTTTCATTCTGTCCTTGATGTGCCAGTCGGTTCCCATGTGAAGACTTCAGTTATTGCCATGGGGACGCAGTGGGGCTCGGGGGGTACCGTTTGTGGGCCTCAGACCCTCACGGATGTGAGTGTTGTTGGGGGGGTGGTGTGTGTGTGTCATTGTGGGGTTGTTGGGATCCATTGGTGTGGTGGGCCCTGGGTCCTCTGTTTTTGACCCAGGTCTCCCCATGCCGCGACAGATACTTCAATGTTTTCTGAGGTATTGGGGTGGTGGGTGTGGGGCGTGGGGGGGAGTTCTGGTGTTGCGCTTGTTGAGGGGGTTCTGGGTTGGGAAGGGGGCGCTGAGTTTGCGGGCTGGGGGGGGTGGGTCCACACATGTCTGAGGCTTTGATTCTTGTCGATTTGCGGGTTGCACCAGGGTGGGAGGGAGGGCCGGATTCTGGACTGTGTATTGACAATGGCTGATACTGCGCTTATGTCTCCTTCGAAGACCCTGCGGGTGGTGACATGGAATGTGCGGGGTATCCTGGATAAGATCAAGCGTGGGGCTGTGCTGCGGTGGGGGAAGAGGGAGATGGTGGATGTACTCCTGCTCCAGGAAACTCACATGCTGGGCTCCAAGGCCCTTAGCCTTCAGAGGTTCGGTTATCAACAGGTCTATCATGCTGGCTTTACGAGGGGATCACAGGGGGTGGCCATATTGATACATCGTAGGGTGGCCTATGTTCATGAGAAGCAATGGATTGATCCTCAGGGCAGGTTTATCTTTATTAAAGGCCTACTGGGTTCCGAGCCGGTGGTCTTTGGAAGTGTTTACGCCCCTCCCCCCCTGCAATGGGCATTGTCTGAGCGGCTGTTTGCGCTGTGGGACGAAATCCCCGAGGTCCTGACCGTGGTGGGGGGTGATTGGAATGAGGTCATGGATGTGGGCCTGGACCGCCTGAGGCGAGCACATGTAGTGTCTGACCCCCCCCCCGCGGCTGCTCCCACCCGATTGTGTGCGACTGTGCGTAGTCTGGGCTGGATTGATGTGTGGCGGCATTTTCATCCCGCAGTGCAGGCCTTCACGTATGTATCGGCGGTGCATGGGTCCTTCTCGAGACTCGACTATCTGTTTGTACCGGGTGCCTGTCTGAGCCGTGTCAGGGATGCCGCGATACTCCCCAGGGGCCTCTCGGATCATTCCCCTGTCCTGGCCACCGTGACCCTCCCCTCTAAACGGCAACCCTTTCGCTGGCGTATGTCCGCCTGGCAGCTGCAGCGGCCGGAGTACGTGACGCATTTACGCGAAGAGATCGATCACTTCTGGCGCGAGAACTGAGTGGGGGGTGTCGATGCCATTGTTGTGTGGGAGGCGCTGAAGCCTACGATCCGGGGCATTGATATAACTTGGTGTGCGGCCGCTCGGCGGGAGCGTCGGGAGGCCATTGTGACTGACGCGGCCCGCGTGGAGGAGCTGGAGCAGCGTGGTCGACTCGGGGGTGACGAGGGCGTTGTGCGACAGCTCCTGCAGGCCCAGCAGACGTATGCCTCGGTCCTGTACGAGGAGGCCCGACAGGCGTGGCTCGCCACGCGCAGCAGGGTGTACCAGTGGGGTGATAAGTCCTGCACCATGTTGCATAGGCTTTGCCAGGCGACTTTCCAGCCCCTTGAGCTGCCCGGCCTTACGGCGGAGGACGGCTCGGTCATGACCGACCCGGGTCTGCTGCCGGCTAGCTTTGCCCGCTACTACGAGGCACAATACGCTCCTCGTGACCCCTTGGTGGAGGGCGAGATTGCCTCATACTTGGACGACCTACTCCCACAGGCAGTCCCGGATGAGACTAGAACGGCCTTGGAGGCCCCGCTTACGTCCGAGGAACTTGGGGAGGCCCTTGGCCAGTTGAATACTGGGAAGGCGCCCGGCCCGAGCGGTTATCCTGCCGAATTTTATAAAAAGTTCCATGTCCAGCTGGGACCCCACTTTCGCAACGCCCTGGAGGCAGCGCGGACTAGAGGCGAGCTGCCACCTGACTGGCGTCATGCCGAGATTGTGGTCTTTTTGAAACCAGGCAGGGTGCCGGACCGGCACGACTCTTTCAGGCCGATCTCCCTTCTCAACATCGAGGCCAAGATTTTGGCGAAAGCCCTGGCGAACCGCCTTCTGCCCCACATCGCCGACCTGGTCCACCCTGACCAGGCCGGGTTCATGCCGCGCAGGGCCACCCGGCATAATATCCGGCGGGCGCAGGCAGCGATCGACGCCATGGGTGCTAGGGATGAACAGGCCGCACTCCTCCTTGCGGACATGGACCGAGCCTTTGATTCGGTGAGTTGGGCGTATTTGTTCACCTTGTTGGCCCGCCTCAATCTAGGGCCTGTCTTCCTGTCCTATATCCGTCTCCTATACACCAATGTTACGGCGTCGGTCCGTGTAGCCGGTGCGGTCTCTGGGCGCTTCCAAATCGGACGCGGTACTCGGCAGGGTTGCCCGCTGTCCCCCTACCTGTTCGCCCTGGCCATGGAGCCCCTGGCGTCGCGGATACGAATGGATGCCCATCTACGTGGCTTTGTCTGGAACGATACCCTAACAGATAGGATTGCACTCTATGCGGACGACGTCCTCCTGTTCCTTACCAATCTGCGGCGCTCGGTCCCTCGAGTTTTGGAGATCATGCGGGGGTTTGGCGAAGTCTCGGGGCTTCACCTTAATCTGTCTAAATCGACCCTGTGGATTTTACATGGCGGAGTGGTTGCCGACCCTTGGGCCGCCGACCTGCGCGTGGCGACGGACGGCCTGAAGTATCTGGGTGTCTTCCTCTCGACCTCGCGAGCCGTGGCCTGGACACGCAGTGTCTTGCCGGTGTGGGAACGGGCCCAGACAGATGTCAAAACATGGTCCAGGATGCCCCTTACAATCTTTGGGAGGTCGGCCATCTTTAAGATGGTGGCGCTGCCGAGGCTGTTGTACCAACTCCAACACTTCCCGCACCCTATTGGCATGGAGTGGTTCCGCCAGATGAACTCTGTGCTGAGCCGCTTCCTGTGGGATGGCGGTGCAGCCAGGGTGGCCCTGAGGACGTGCTTTCTGTCCACATACTGTGGTGGTTTGGCCACATCCGACCTCCTCTCCTACTACCAGGCGTCACACCTACTTGTCCTCAATGACTGGTGGTACGGGGATAGGAGTGACCCGGCCTATGCCCTGGAGAGACATCTCATGGGAGATCGTACGCTCCACACCATTCTTTATTCGGCCCGTATACGCCGTGGGCTGCCGTCGGTAACTAAAGTGGTCTTTGCAGTGTGGCGGCAGTCTCTGCGCCGCATGGGTTGGTGGGGCAAATTAACGGCTGAAACGCCGCTGTGGCACAATGGCATGCTCCCGGAACTGGCGGCCCTGGCCGGGTTCGAGGGTTGGGAGGTTATTGGAATTACACAACTGGGCCAGGTCGTATCAGGCGCCACCCTCAAGTCCTTTGAGGAACTCCGTGTGGAGTTCCAGATGCCTCAGTCCCAGTTCTTCCGTTACCTTCAGCTGAGGCATGCCCTTGCCCCGAGCATTGCCGGCCTCGACTCCCTGCCGGAGTTCAGCCCGATTGAGGCGAAAGTGTTTATGGGAGACTTGGGAGACAAGAAGGTCTCTAGGATCTATCAGTCACTTGTTACTCACTGCTCATCCACTCTCAGCTCCCTTCGGGAGGCGTGGGAGGTAGACGTGGGCGCCCTGGATGAGGACGATTGGAGGGAGGCGCTGGAGTCCCCGCGCGGCACCGCTATTGCGGTTCGGCTCCGCCTGATACAATTCAAATACCTGCATCGTGCCTATTATACACGTGAACGTCTGTGGAAGGCTGGTTTGATTGCGTCATCGGAGTGCCTGCGCTGTGGGGAAGTGCCTGGCTCCCTGCTACATACGGTGTGGTTGTGTGGTCGCCTGGCTGGATTCTGGAGGGGCGTATGGAGTTGCCTGGCCGAGGTCCTGGGCTGGGATCTTCCTCGAACCCACCGGCTAGGCTTGCTGCATATTATGGAAGGGGTTGGGGGCAACATGTATAAGCGCCATCTGTTGCTCCTGGGCCTGGTGGTTGCTAAGCGTGACCTGGCTCGGGCCTGGAAATCTGTGAGGGCCCCCCCCTGTCTGCATGGAAGGCTGGGCTGGACTACTTTATGGGTCTTGAAAAACCGGTCTTTGAGGCGCGGGGCTGCCCACGCAAACATTTCAAGATCTGGAAGCGGTGGGCCGACTACCGTGGCCTGCCCTTGGAACCCCCGGCGGAGCAGGAGGAGGACATTTGATCGCAGTGACTCTTCTGGCCCGAATGGCGAAACCCTGGTTGCATTGTACCTGCTTCTTCTATGTATATCGTCTTTGTGTTGCTTCTGTACATGTGTGGCGGGGGGGGGTGTTGGGTACGGGTGGGGGTGTAGTTGGGGTTGGGGTGGGCTGTTTGGGCATTTTTAAGGCTGAGCTTCATTGACACTTGCTTCATGGATTACTATGTATGTCACCATTACATTGATACTGTTGTGGGGATCTTGGTGTGTGAAGATACCACATTCTTGATACTCTTCTGCTCAATAAAATTGGTTGTGAAAAAAAAATTTAACTTCACAGTTTCAGACATGCTTGAGGAGAACCATAGACCTAAGTATTTTATTTTAGAAGATTGATAAAGAAAAGCCGGTAGGTTTCAAAATCATTCTTAAGGCACGTCATATTTAGGGGTAGGATTTTGCATTTGTCTGAATTAAGACAATACCCAGATAGTTGGGAAAAAGAGTTTACCTGATTGAGAAAGAGGGAATAGATGAGACCGGATTGGAACAATATAAAAGAATGTCATCTGCATATGCCGACAATTTGAGCTGTACCAAGTTGGAAACCCGCGATCTGAGGATCCTGTCTGATCTTAGTTAAAAAGGGTTCCAATGCAATTATAAATAAAAGAGGAGATAGTGGACAACCCTGCCTTACTCCTCTGAAAAGTGGGAAATAAACTGAAGTCTTGCCGTTAATGAAAATAGATGCTTTAGGGCCAGAATATAATAAGGAAATAAGAGAGATTAAATTGGGGGTAAACCTATCCAATCTAAGGCTTCAAACATAAAATCCCATCAAATCCTGTCAAAAGCTTTTTCAGCATCTAAAGCTATAGCTGCAATGGGATAATCTAGAGAGGAGGCTTTACTAAGGATGTTAAAGAAGTCTCTGGAGTTATCAGATGATAATCTACCTTTTATGAAACCTGATTGTTCAGAACCAATAAGATAGGGTAAAATAGGGTCAATGCAAAGGGCGAGTATTTTTGCAAAAATCTTATAATCAAGATTAACTAAAGACATTGGACGGTAATTCTTGCAAAGAGACGGATCTTTATTATCTTTGGGGATTAAACAGATCATGGCTTCTTAAAAAGTTTCACAGGAGGAGCCAGCTGCAATAAAGGAGTTAAAAAGATGTAATATTTTTGGAAGAAGTAGAGAGGCAAAGAAAGCATAGAATTCTATAGTAAATCCGTCAGGACAAGGAGCTTTCCCTCTTTTTAATACCGAGACTGCATGTATAACTTCTGATAGAGTAATATCCTTATCCAGAGAAGCAAAATCAATATGAAGGGAGGAGAGGGGTGCAATAGATTGAAAATAAGTAAACAAATCATAGAGAGAAGGTGGTGTTCAGGAGTATATAAAGTTTTATAGATGGAGACAAATTGATTTAAAATATCACTGTCTTTAAAAAATGAATTACCGATGTTCTCCCGTATGGACTCTACCCTAGTTCGATCTCGTCTTATTTTCAAGTAATTTGCTAATAATTTTCCCATTTTGTTTTGGCCCCTATATTAACGGGTACCACTTTTTAAGAGAAAGGATGATGCGGCTTCTGTAGATATCTTATTGAAAGTGATTTTGGCATCAATAAGATTTTTTAAGGATGATTCAGTATTTGAGTTATAATAGGTGAGTTCAAGTTGCTTGATCTTGGCAAGTAGCTGGTTAGATTGTACCTCAAAAGCCTTCTTTTTCTTAGAAACAAAGTTCTTTATAAAACCCCTAGATGCAGCTTTGAAAGAGTCTCAGATCATTACAGGAGATGTAGTTGCAGTAGAGTTCAAGGAAAAGAACTCGGACATAAACACGTTGAATTGGCTTGAAAAATTAGGGTCAGAAAGCCATGTATTATTGAAATGCCATCTACTGGGGCTTCTCCGTTATCCTGGTGCTTTTAGATCTGTCAGCGGCGTTTGACACTGTGTCACATTACATCATGACCTCCAGATTAATTGACATCGGTCTGGGAGGCAAGGCGCTGGCCTGGCTAAGGAGTTTTTTCACAAAGCGTACCCAAAGGGTCATCCTGGGTCCATATCGGTCGGAGGAGGTGGAGATCTCAAAGGGGGTGCCACAGGGCTCCTGCTTGAGCCCCACGTTATTCAACATCTATGTAGCCCCCCTGGCTAACATCATGAGATCCCACGGGTTCATCCCGGTATCGTATGCGGACGATACTCAACTCCTCTTTCCGTTTAAAACGATGACACCTGAAGTACGTAACTCCTTTGCCCGGGGAATGAAAGAAGTGGCCCACTGGATGGCAGCAAACTTCCTGCAGTGCAACGTCTCCAAGACGGAGGTGATGCTCTTCGGGGAAGCTAAACGCCTGTGGACTCCTGACTGGTGGCCTCAAGATCTAGGTCCAGTCCCTGAGCCCATATTGGTTGTGAAAGATCTGGGAGTAAAACTGGATCAGGAGCTCGCCCTGAAACAACACGCTAATCAAGTGGTCGGCTCCTGCTTCCATGTTATTGGGCTTCTTCGGAAGGAATTCCCCCTGCTACCTGATACCACCAGAAGAACCTTGGTACAGTCGCTCGTGCTGAGTAGACTGGATTATTGTAATGGATTACTGCTAGCCGCTAATGAGGGGATTATCGCAAGACTACAGGTTGTGCAAAACACTGCTGCATGCCTTGTTCTTAACGTCCCGGCTCGTACTCCATCGAAACCCCTGTTAATCAAACTTCATTGGCTTTCAGTGAAACAGAGGGTGATGTTTAAAACATGCTGTATCATCCACAAGTGCCTCACAGGGAAAGGTCCAGATTACTTGACTAAAAAATTCAATTTATATGTTCCCTCCAGATCTCTTAGATCAGGAGATCAAGAATTGTTATGTGTCCCCAGGTTTAAGAAGACAAGACAAGGGGGAAGGGCCTAGTCAGTAGCCGGCCCGCAGTTGTGGAATGATCTCCCTATGGAAATCAGACTATGCAGAGAACATCTTCCTTTTAGGAAAAAATTAAAAACTTTCCTCTTTCGCTACTAGGCTAACCATCTAGGAAGGAAGGATGTATGACTGGGCCGTTTTGCTCTCAGATGATGCCAAAGGCGCGGAGATACTCCTCAGGGAGTCCATTCCTAGCGCGGTACAAGTTTGCAAATAAAATAAATAAATAAATGTTGAGTGAAAGGAAGTAAATCAAAATTAACAGAGACTGGGGCATGATCTGAAATTAAAATAGATCCAATTTTGGAGTGTAAGACTTGTTGAGATAAGGATTTACTAAGAAAAAGATAGTCAATTCAAGATTGTGAGTGGTGAGGAGGGGAATAGAAACTATATTCATAGAAACTATATTCTCGAAGATCAGGATTACTAAGTCTCCATATGTCAATTAATGATTTACATTGTGTTAGAAATGGGATCTCTGGTTGGCTAAGGCTTGCACTGAAGCCAGGCAGAAACCCCACTCTAGTCAGGGCAAGGGAGTTACACACTGAAGATAACCCCTGCTCAACCCCTCGGTAGCTTGGCATGAGCAGTCAGGCTTATCCCGGAGGCAATGTGTAAAGAGTTTGCCCAACACTCACACACAGCATCAACACCCTAGGCACACCACAAAAGGAACTCCACACAAGTATATAAAAATAGCGTTTGTATTGTCAAAAATACATTAGAAACATATTCACATGATATACACTGCGCCAACATGCACTAGGCAATATTCACAGGAGAATTATATACAGGACAAGGCCAATTGGGCCCTAGTCAGAACCATCAGAACGGGTAAGTAGATACAAATATAAAACACAACCTGTAACTATTGGTACAATAATGATCTCTGCATTATCACATTAGGCATAAAACATATTATGCCCAAACCTCATTAGCATACCACATTATGCAATAGGCATCACAGTAGACATTACAAGCATAAATACATTATGCACTAACTGTAAGTATGAGCGCCATCACATTAGGGCCTTGCGCACTACCACCTTAAACTGACCCTAGGCCGACTGGCCTTTTCTCTGGTCTCAAATGCCCTATGTCCCGCATAGTCAGGGCTGGCAGCAAAAGCAGCAAAAGCAAAAGTGCGCAGAGCGCTGGGCCGGGGCAGGAGTGTTTCTCACCCCTATCTCATCTCTTTGGGAATAAAGATGCCCCCAAGACGTTGTAGCTGCCTGCGCTCTCAAAGGGCAGCTGGGGAATTTAGGCAAAAAACCAAGCACTGGCACTCAATGTGTATGGGGAGCACTAAACATGCTACCAAACTCAGCCCCATGTTGCAGCAGCCTGCAACTGCGGTTCCACTGTGAAGATTAGCAGACTCTGGGCAGTTGGAGCCCCCTCGGGGACTCTAAAAATAAACTGTGCCCCAGAGCATTGGAGCCCACGGGCTCTAGGAACAAGTATGGCACAGTTGGAGTGGCCGGCTGGCCAGATGCAGGACTGCTCAGACAGCCAGAAGAGAAGCCCCCCAGTCCCCACGGGGTCTTTGCATAGCACATGCGGCTTCCCACCAGAGATCATCCCTACTCACAGTGCTCTCTCTCGGGACTCCTGACTCTCCGGTGCTCCTCTCTCATCCTGGCCAACACAACGCGGGCTCTCCCCTCAACCATGGGAGCCCTGTGCTTCTATCGGTGGCCTCAGCCACCTCCGCTCTCTTCAGCCGGGCCCCCTCCTGGGACCCGGGACTCAGATGTGGAGCCTGCCAAGCTCCAGACCTTCGCTGCAGCACGTCCCAGTGCTGGGTGGGCTCCCGCCTTGGTCTTTGAACGTGGCGCTTCCTGCCGCACGCCCGTCCCTCTTCCGTCCGCGAGGTCCCATCCACAACCAGGCAGGCCGCGAATCGTGGGTTCTTCTCCGTTTGGGCTACAATGAGGGGTTGGCTTCCTCTTAATTAAAAAGGATCTAAAGCGAGGTGGACATCTGTTCACAACCTGCAGAAATGCGAGGTGGGCATCCGCTGTTTAAATATGCCAAAAAGCGGCAAAGATGTGGTGTGGGCTCCCACTTTTCCCACGCCAAGTAGGGGGAATCCCACACGAGGCAGCTTCACGCTGCAGGCCACCAGCAGTCCTCCTGGGCGGAAATACAGCGTTCACAAGGACCAAAGTCAATCGCTCTGTAAAAATAAGTAAAGCGCTCTTTCAAATGCAAAATAAAGTGTTCACAGGAGCTGGAATCCAAAGTCCAGGTAAAGCACTTCAGGAGGAAGGGGGCAAGGGCTGGGCCCAGGCAGGCCAGCTCACAGCGCCGTCCAGCAGGGAGGCAGTCCCTAGTGGTGGTTCCTCCTGGAGCCCAGTAGCAGCAGCAGCAGCCCCCCTCCATCAAGTCAGGAAAAGCACAACATTTTCATGGGGTCACAGCCACTTCCTTTTATAGGACATTTTCCTTTGTGACACAGCACAGGGTTTGGGAAACCAGATGCAACTGGTTTTGGAGCACTCTGTTTACCAGGCTCCTCTTCCCTATTGTTAGGTGGGGCTCAGTGATCAGACACACCACAAGGGACGGAATTAGCCTTGTGGAGGGAATGTATAGCCCTATTCAGGTCCCAGGTGCAATTCCTCCCTCCAATCTAGATGCAGATCTCTATATCCACCACTGGGCTGACTCACCCTGTCTCCTGGAGCCACCCACACCATCCAGCTCCTGTCACTCACAAGCCAGACATGCAATTCAGATCAGGCAGATAGACACATAGCACACAGAAAGACCCACATGTAAAAGTGGCATTTCTCCACCAGTCACCATAAATCTGCGCGCACCATTGCGCAGCATTTATTCTCATGAGTTCCTACATACTAAACTCGCCCCTGCACGCCTCTCATACCAGGAATTACCAGGGACACACATATCCCCCATGAATTCCTATTGGAGGGCAGGCCAAGCTCACCATGCGCACTCAGAGCGCACATGCATTTTACACTGGGCCACAGTGCTAAAGTACTCAGATGCCAAAAACTACCAATATCAGGTCACAGAAAAGGCAAAAAGTTTAGGGGTGAACCTACCAAAAGGACCAAGTCCAACACATTGTATGGCAGAAGTAAAGTGTGTGTGCATTTTAGTGTTAACAAATCTCACCGGTAAATGCCTGTCTAATAAGGGGTCTAGAACTTGATTTCAATCTCCACCAAAAACAATGTATTCATCATCAAATAAACAAAGTTTTTCATAACTATGAGTCCAGAACACATTGTCAACATTAACTGGTGCATATACATTAAAAAGAACTATAGGTATTTGATTATTAAGAAGTTTAACTCTTGCGTGCTGATGATGAGCTCAGCTCGTTATGCAGCACGGTGGCGCTGTGCTGATGACGAGCTGAGCTCCTCATGACCTCCGCGGAACGCCCACGCGGGGATTATTACCCCGCTGTGCTGGGCGTTCCATTGAGCGGGCGTGGCCATGAAGAGCTCAGCTCGTCATCAGCACAGCGCCACCGTGCTGCATGGCGAGCCAAGCTCGTCATCAGCACCGCACGCGTCCCCCCTCCCCCTCGTGCTGCGGGGGAATTAGCCCTGCGGCGATGGGGTTAAGAATTACCCAACGACCATCTAAGTCTGATTCTTGATGAATTATTGAAAACTGAAATTTCTTGTGACACAGAATAGATACTCCATTTTTCTTACTAAGAGCCGGGGAGGAAAAAACATTGCCTACCCAACATCTTTTCAATTTAGACGCTTCAGTGGCAGATAAATGGGTTTCTTGAATCAATGCAATGCCTGTTTTTAATTTGGCTAAGTGGTTTAACACCTGTTGTCTTTTAATAGGATTATTTATCCCCTTAACATTCCATGGAATAACTCTGAAAGTAACCAATAAATTTTACATGAACAATCGTTAAGCAAACAGTGAAAATCTTAAAACTATTAATAAGAGAGAGACAAAAGATAGAGAAAGAAAGATAGAAGTGTATATTCAAGGCAGGAACAGGAGAAAAGGGAATAAGAAAATAGATATCATGAAGTAAGTAGAAGAAGAAGAATAGGCAAAGGAAAGAGTAAGGAGAGAAGGAGGGCAAGGAAAAGAACAGAGGAACAAAACAAATCAAATAAAACAAAGGACATACCATATGTAGACAATTAGAGCGGAGAGGGTGAGGCCACATAGGTAGGGCAGCACACCGAACAAAAGATTCCGGGAGGGAAGACGGACTGGAATACCCTCCAGGAACAACGAAGGAACAGAAATGTTAACATAGTACAATATAACAAAACAAAATAAATCAGAAATATAGATAAAAAACAATGAATCACAAACAGTTTGAAATAGTCAAAAAAAGATTTATGGCCGAGGAATGTCCATGGATTCATCTCTACAAGTGTTTAAAAAGTGCTGGAGGAGAGCTGGGCCTTCATAGTTTTTCGTTTTTTTTGTTATAAGTCACCTTGAACAAACAGGGATGAAATAAAGTTGGCAGAAAGGTTAAAAAAATGATAGAGGATCTGAACCTTCAAGTCCTTCAGCAAGCCCATAAATGCGTAAATTATTACGCCTATTGCGATTCTCCAAATTTTCAATTTGCTGTTTAAGTTGTTGTACTTCTCTGTGTATGCAAGGGACTTGATCAGTAACTGCCCAAACAGAATGCATTTGTGGTTCAAGTTCCTCAACTTTTTGTTCAGTATGCAGTAAATTATCCTCAAGACTCTGGAGTCGAGAATGTATTTCTGCCATGTAAGGCTTAAGGGAACGAATCTCTTCTAGTAAATGTTCCATGGATACTGAGGAAGAAGAGTTTGTGGGCAGGGGAGAATTTGTCTTTAATCGTTTTCCAGAAGAAAAGGGTGCAGATGGCATCTTAGTGCTTGACTTAGAAGTTGAGCGAAGCATGTTAGGAGAAGCACTACTTGGCACAACATGATCATTAACAGCCTCTTCCATATTCTCTTGCAGCACACTGAAAGGGTTATGGTCTTCTATTGGTGTACCATCAGTCTGTTGAGTGGTATTATAGTTGAAACAGAGCATTGCCATTCAGAAATGTGTAGGAAAAAAAATATTAAACTGTTGATGGCATAAGCACAAAATATGAGTAATTATACCCACAATGTAAACAAAATGAGAAAAATTAGAGGTCAAGCATTCTATTGAGTCATTGTAGGGATGCACACTCTTCAAATGCCCATCAGGGTCATGAAAGACAGGCAGAGGAGAAGAAAGAGGCCAAAAATGAATAAAACGTCCAATTGAAGTTGAAAGATCCAACTGAAGTTGAAAGCAGGCGTGTTCCTGTGAGGAAATACCACCTCAGAAGTGCAGGCGGGAAACGGAAGGCACAAAATAAAAAACAAACTGGTGGCCGCTGCTGGTCATCGAACCAGGAGCGGAAAACAAACGAAGAAAAAAGACATCCAGTGCTCACCCCATCCAACCGCAAATATCACCGGAGATGCAGGGGATATTCCGATGCATATTTCCGCTCTCGGATGGTCCGGATACTGAGAAATTGAGCCAGGAGGGATTCTAACACCCCATGCCGTCACTGAGCTCTTGCACTCGGCAGCCATCTCCCTCGGGGCTCAAACCACGCCCCCCGTCCTTTGACATTTGGAATAAAGAAGACAGGATATCCGGCACATTTGTAAAGGAGTAATCCGTGGCCACCTCTAAATCAGGACCTTAGACTCAAGTAAGCCTTCTTCATATTTGTATACATATTAGAGTCAAGGTATTGCTGCCTCCTTGTAATCTGTGCATCGTAGGTTACTGTTAAATGTGTATACATCAAGTATGTGGGTAGATTGTTCAGATATGTAGCTTATATTTTGATCTTTATTGTCTGTTTGCAAATGTTGTCTGTTCCTAAAGCAAAGCATGTCTACTGAGGGTAGCTGATGTTCTTATGTAATTGTGTTGAACCTCCTTAAGATTGAAAACTGAGTCATAGAAAACTGTGATTTTGAATTTGTTGAAATACCTTCTTTGTATATTAGTCTGTTCAAGCATTCTTCCTGCGCATGATTGCAGTCACCGATGTAATTGATAAAAGTAATATTGTTATGTGAATTTAAGGATGTGAGGCCCAACTCAAGCAATGTATATTATGTGAAATTGAATAATTGTCAAATTGTCTTGATAAATATGTTTTCAAGTGTATGAACAGGTTTATGATGCTACACCGGTTATCGACAGAGCAAGATGAGCGCTAATTTTGGATTTGCAGCCCTAACATTTGGGCTCATAGCTCTGCCCACACATTTTCTGGAAAAGCACCAGTACTGCCTAAAAAACATTTGTCAAAACATTCACATCCACATCTAGTAGAGCAATAGAACAATAGTTTTTGGGATCTGATGTTGGCCCTTTTATGAATGAGCGGTAATAATACCAAGCCTTTCCTCGAAGGAGGAATTTGAACTGTTTGTAACACGTTTGAGTAAAAATATTCCAACAGTTTACTCCATGAGGATGACTTTTGCTTGAAATCAGCAAATGGTTTTCTGTTGGTACCTGGTAAGCGAGAAACATTAAATCTATTATTAGTAATATGATTTCAGTTTTAGTGATGGTATTGATCTTTTATGATTTAACAATAACAAGTGTAGCAGTGATAGAACTTGCTGTAGTCAATGTTTTTTTATAAGACAAGGTGCCAAAACCAGTTATCATCCAATATGTTCTCAAGTTTTTGCCTTCTATGGATTCATGCAAGCAAGTTCCGCGGACAAACCTCGTTGTTGTAATGCAGTAAGGGTTCCAGACAATTAGACGGTTTAACCTGGACACCTGTGGGTGTCACTTGTTCTTTGCGGCCTCTTCAAATAAATCCTGCTCTACTGTATCATCACGTCTCTCATTGTTTCCAAAGTTTTGACGATGTTTGAACTTCCTCCTGCTGTTCATCATGCACCTTGGTTTAATGTTGGCCATTCAAGTCTTGCTGCTTAAGTGCTGGGGCTCAGGGCTTTATATTTCTGAGCCTCTGAGAGATGGGTTAGTGTACTGCTTGCAAGTTTTTGTTTGAAAAAGGAAAAACAACACTGTATTTTAGAGAACAGTATTCAGTCTGCGCAAGCTTCTTACCATTGCCATCATCTGGCCATTCTATGTGGGTGTCACAAGGACCCTTCACACTTTCCAACGTTCCAGGACCTGCACATGTTTAATTAGTGATGATCAGCACAGGATGTATTTCTTGTCAGTGAAATCTGAGTCCGCTTCTTTTACATACATATGCTGTTGTGCACCACCTCTACATGCAAGAAGCCTGTAGTTGGTAATCGTGGAGCTTCTACGAGGATGTGGGAAAGGTTCACTATAAGCCTAAGTGCACCCCTTGACTAGATACCCTTGTCTTGTTCCCAGCTCCTCCTGTTTTCTGAGGCCTCCTGCCTGTAACATCACTTCCAGCTTTCAGCACCTAGTGGACATTGAGTGCACAGCATCTAGGAGCAAAGGCACAGGAGCTCATTTATGCATTCTATAGCAATCTCTACACTTACTCAGATCTGTGGGTTTTCAAGGTAATATTCTAGCCTCCTCTGCAATGCATACTCTTTAGTTCAATTTTTTGCACACTTCTGAAACTCTGGAAATGTTTCTGTGTATTAATTTGTATGATTTCCATGCTTCTGGAGAGTAACTAGTTCTTATGTTAAAAGCCTCCATAGCTATCCGCATGCTCTCAGTGACTTGCCCGTTATGTATTGCTTGGGAACTATGCAACATTCTGCATTCTTCTGTGAATGTGTTACTCAGAAGTTGGCAATAGCAGCCAACACATTGCTATTCTGTTTCTATTCCTTTCTTTTTCTCTAGTTATTTCAATTAATATGCAATCATTATCTCCTCCTGCCCCATTTTTGAAAGACCCTGTTGATCCGCCAATAAATTGACATTGGATACCATCCATCAATGTATACTTAGGTGCTATTCATGGTCAAAGGTGTTGACCCAGCAGCAAAAGAAAAATCTTTGGTGTTATAAATAATTTAGGAGTTCAGGATCAACATGTTTTGGGCATATGATTACACTCATACTCAGGGTGAAGTTTAGATGAATATCAGATCACAGTCAAGCAACTAGAATTATATTTTGAAAGAAAAAACCCTGCTAATCCACCAGCACAAATTCTTCAAAAGTCGTCAGGGGTTCCAATAAGTCGGTTGGTACTTATGTTACTATGCTCATATGCTCAAAGTGTTAGCAATTCAATTGATAATATTATTTCGGTCAAAGACCATAAAAGTGCACATAAAATACACACAAGCATAAAATATTAAAACAATAAACAATCATCAAATGTTAAGAAGAAAATTAAAAAATGAGTTATCACTAGCTGGAAAATATACGGTGTCATATTTTCTGTAGTTAAGTTAAAAAAGTTTGTCTTCTACGCCACATACTAAATAAATAATGGGATACAGCAAACACAATAGGGGGATGGGTATCATAGGTTAGTATCCTGCAAGCCTGATTGAAGTTCAGTAGTTTGAGGTTCTTGCAAATTGGAGTCAGCCAACAGATTCTAATTATAGAATAGGCAGGACAAAAAAACAGTACATGTGGTACATTTTCGATTTTAGAATCACATGCAGGGCAAGCTTCATTGTTAGATTTTCACCATTTACATGTAAATGACCTAATGGGTAAAGTGCCATGCCTTAGCTGAAGATACAACTTTCTAGCAAGCGGAGGTTCAATTACATCCAAGAATTCCTCAATTTTAGATTCCAATTTAACTAAGAGGAACTCTGTTGTTAGCCTGCCCATGGTTGCAGAGCTCTGGAGTGTTAGAAAATTCTGCCTCCGAATCTGAGTATGGAGTTCCCTTTTTGATATCCCAGGGCAATAGGTCTCGGGTGTTTCCCAAAGTTCTGGAAGGCCTATCCGGGTACTAACAGCCCTTATGTGCTGCAGCCATGGGATCTTTTTACATTTAAGGGAAGTCCAAACCTCTGATAATTCTGCTCTGTAATCTGACAGTTCTGGGACTGACCAGAACCTCTTCCAATACATAATTGGCCTTGCGCTTGTAATCTCCTCTATAGGCTCCATCCCAAGGTCCAGTCTAAGTGAGATCAATGGAGTACTTGCCGATAGTCCAACTAGATTCCGCATGAAGCTTTGTTCCACCCTTTTGAGGTTCAATATCTGTTTATGCCCTCAAAGTTCGGCACCATGAACTGCAGCAGTTCTGGCCTGATGACAATATATTTCCAAAGCCAGAGACACCGGCTTAAAGACTGACCCCCTAAATACTTTACTTATACCCCCCGCTACCTGCGATAACTTGAGTGCCGACTTGGCAACCTGAGTGTTCCATTCAATGCTCTCTGTCAGGGTAACACCCAAATATAAAAAAGTCTTGACCCTCTCGAGGGAAATACCGTTTAAGACCGGGTTTGGGCGCGTCCACTTCGGGGGGTTGAGAATCATGAACTTTGTTTTTTCCAAGTTGATTTCCAATCCCCGCAGCGCGCAAAACGCTACAAATCCGTCGAGTGTTTTTCGAATGCCCGTTGATGTTCTAGACAACAGAAGAGTGTTGTCTGCGAACATCAGATCGGCCACTCTCCCTGTGGCCAATTTTGGGGCATCGTTATCCACCAGACCATTCAGATAATCCACAAGTCCATTAATATAGAGACTGAATAGTGTGGGCGCCAAGACGCACCCTTGGCGCACACCTTTCTGGACAGAAAATTGATCCGTGAGGTCACCGTACCTTCCACACCTGACCTGCGCATAATTATTTGTGTGGAGCCTGGATAGAATGGACAATAGATAGGGCGGGAGTCCCAAGTCTGCCAACACCTTCCACAATTTCGCTCGATGGACTAGGTCAAATGCTGCCCGCAGGTCCACAAACACAAGGTAGAGGCTGCCACCCTCTACACTTGCTATTTTCCAGTACAGGACCTGCAAGCGAAATATTTGATCTAGGGTAGAGGTGCCAGACCTAAAGCCTGCCTGGAGTGTGGTTAAAATCTCGTTCTCATCAAGGATCCTATCAAGAACGATCCTCCCCATTAGCTTTTGTGATGTGTCTATTAAGCTAGTGGGTCTGTAATTTGAGGGGGTAAGTGGGCAGACCTTTTTAAAAATTGGCACAATCTCAGCTCAAAGTGTTAGCATCTCCCTGTGAGTTTGAAGGGTTTACTTCATTCACAACTCCTAATAACTGGTAGCTAGGCACTGCTCCAAAAAATGGAAGAGCATTTACTAGTTTCTATAAACCCATGTTGGAAAAGACCTAGACAGGTACTGGAAACGTGCAAGAAGATACCTGAACATCGCTGTCATGCTTATGCGTCGCAAACCCTAAGGACAACATCACACACAAGCAGACCTAGACAACCCGGGAGGGTTATGTGTTACAGGTATGAGTCACATTCATATATATCCAACACAAAAATTGTCCCCGCTATTGCGGGGAGTGATGGAAGTATAACAAACTAGTCATTTTTGGAAAGTGTAGAGGTGGGAGACACATGAACATTAGAAGTGTGAGCAAATAGGGTCCTATTGTTGAAGTAACAAACAGGTTAATAAAATAGTTCTTTCACTTCATTGGGAGGTTTAGAGTGCACAACAACTTGAACTGAGAACTATGTGGATCTTCAACTATTTGTTAGCATTGCGTGGCATCTCAGCTGGAATCACATTGTATAATGTACACTAAGATTTATTAAAGTCAGTTGGCCCAGGTGTTTCTTCTAGGAGGATGTCATTTCAGCCCTGGAAACAATAAATCTTCCTCCCCTGCACCCAGACAACGTGTGTCATTATATAGAGGTGTGGACACCATACATGTGACAAGGATACCGCATGGGGAGCAGCCTGGAGCGAGCTGTGATTGCATAACTTCATTTCTGTGGGCTGGCAAAGGTGGTGCAGAGAATCATTGCTAACGCTGTGGAACCAACTTTGCCTAATCATGAGGCGGCCATAGAAAAAATCGGACCTGAGAAGCCCGGTGTGGCAGCAGCACCTACCTCACCGAGTGGGACCCTGCCAGCTGTCTCCCCCCGCCGCCGCAGCTCCTGACATCGCGCTGTGGCAGCCGAGCGGGAAAGACTACAATCCCCAGCCTGCCTTGCGGCAGGAAGCCGCGGGATCCAAATTCCGCGCCAGGAGGCGCTACAAAGTCCCCAACAGTTCCGGGGAGCGGGCGGCCATAGAAAAAATCGGACCTGAGGAGCCCAGTGTGGCAGCAGCACCTACCTCACCGAGTGGGACCCTGCCAGCTGTCTCCCCCCGCTGCCGCAGCTCCTGACATCGCGCTGCGGCAGCCGAGCGGGGGAGACTACAATCCCCAGCCTGCCTTGCGGCAGGAAGCCGCGGGATCCAAATTCCGCGCCAGGAGGCGCTACAAAGTCCCCAACAGTTCAGGGGAGCGGGCGGCCATAGAAAAATTCGGACCTGAGGAGCCCGGTGTGGCAGCAGCACCTACCTCACCGAGTGGGACCCTGCCAGCTGTCTCCCCCCGCCGCCGCAGCTCCTGACATCGCGCTGCGGCAGCCGAGCGGGGGAGACTACAATCCCTAGCCTGCCTTGCGGCAGGAAGCCGTGGGATCCAAATTCCGCACCAGGAGGCGCTACAAAGTCCCCAACAGTCCCGCGTCGCGGGAGCGCCGGGCAAAGCCCGGGCAAAGGGCGGGCCCTCTACGGCCCTCATCGGACATAGGAGGAGGGGGACGGGCCACTCCTTTTGGCTGTTTGCTGAGGTAATTTACTGACTTGTATTTCATAAACACATGCCCGAGCCCAAAGCAGGGGAAATGCCCAATACAATCCCAGATGATATATTCGCTCATTCTCCATCTAACTTCCCATGGCTGGATGACCTAAATAGTCTGTGCAAGGTTAAATATGTTCCAGCAGCACTTTCTCCCACGTGGAAACGCTGCAGCCCACTACCACCTACAAGGGAGCTGAAATCGCCTCCGGATACAAAATCCATACCTTTCAGGGTCATGCCTGCCGAAAGGAAGATCGAGGGGGACAAAGATAATGAGAGTCTTACTAAATCTCAAACATCTGATAAACTTTCTGAAAGTCCAATTCCACCTTTAATTAATTTTCCTTCTACTGTGCCACCTGTTGTTCATCTGGACGATTTGTCACCATCTCCCCATCAGGCCCTTCTGACCATTATCGAGCAATTGCTGAAATCTTTAATACACCCCTTGATGGATAAAATTATTACGCTGGAGAATAAGCTCACGGGGCTGGAGAACTCCATTGAATCTTTCCTGAAACCAACAGCCCACGTCGTAACAACTGATTGCTCGCCGACAACCGCCCTTACAAATCCATCTAACCCGATTACTCCTTATGATGCGGCGCCTATTCAATTCTCAACCACCACTTCCTTGTTGCCCACCAATCCCACAGGTCCCCAGAAAGTGACAACACCACGCCACATCCCACCTAAACATGTGCGAACCACCCATATACATTTACCGCCAGAAGCAGCGCCTTTTGTATTAGTTCTATCGGGAGTCCCTGAACTAACAGAAGGCAAAACTGAGAGACACAATGAACTTATGAATAAGGTCAAGTACTGGTTATCAAAAAACAGACCTCTGCCTTACCATCTTGATGGCCGTATAATAAGTGTCCGGAGGGTGGGATTGCTTGGACCCCTTAAAAAAGACATCTTGGGGGATTTGATCCTGATACGATTTAGGAGCAGACACATTGTGCCATACTTGCAAACATGGCTACCTCAAAATGGAGATGGTGTTATCTCTATTTGGGATCTATATGATTTTTACCCTTATACGCCCTATAAGCTTTCACCTAGCACCCGGGGCTTTGATAACATCCCAGTGGGCAGAGGAACCCATTTAAGTAATGGCAGTAGTTTTTCACTGGCTCCTAACTGTCCCAAACCGTCGTTTTACAGTTCTTTGTGTCGTAATTACTAAATCTTTTAGAATACTGTGACCTATAACGTTGCCTAAAGGTTGTGTAAAGTATGTTTAATGCGTTAACTGCGCAAATCTAAAGCTAATATGAGATTGATTTTAAAATATTTTTAGAATGTATTGTGGTATTTGTCTGTATGCTTTTATGATTTTAATTTTTAAAATCGAATAAAGCTTTGTGATATATATATGAAGTGGACAAAGCAGGATTTCAGCAACCGCCCCTACAGTGCCTTAGCCTTATAAAAGGTATTGTAGGGTGAGGTCAGCGCGAGGCGGAGCTTCTATTAAGGCTCGTAAATATTGCAGCTTGAGGGGTAGCTGCTGAAAGTTCTTGAAGTCAGACTAAGGGTGAGGCAGGGTTCTGTTACAACCTCAAAGTGACTCCTCCCTAAGTTTACCAGTATATTTTACTTGTCTTTTGCAATCCATTATTTTGATAATGTACAAATCTTTCGTATCATCATTTGGTTCCATAAGTATAGTTGTGGTTACACCACCATCTGCATTACCTTTTCGTTCGCCCTATAGTGTTATGTTTATTGTTAATTTGTGTATATCGTTCCTTAGAAATGTATCAAATTTCAGTTGTGTAACATCTCATCTGGGATTTCAGAGTAGAATGTGCCTGTATAATGTAGCCAGTTGGCCCAGGTTTTTTTTCCTAGGAGGAAGTAATTCCAGCCTTGGAGAGAATAAATCCTCCTCACCTGAACCCAGACGTCTTGCATAATTATTCGGAGGTATGGACACCATACATGGATGGTTTCAGTATTGAACAATTGGAGCCACAATTATCATCATCTCAGTTGGCAAACACAAGGCCGGTCGGTATGATATGTTGCTATTGCCTCCGGAAGTTATGACGACAGCCTTTCGGGGATAATAAGGATGCGCTTCTGGGTCATTTTTGGTCTTAACATATGAGGTAAGTTCTTGGTTGTTAAAAGGACAAATAGGTGTTAGGTTGGTGGCCTCAAGTGGATTTTATCATGATTATAAGACCTGGAGAGAAAACCCCTATTTCATTAGTGGATGTGAAATCTAGCAATGTTTGTTTCAGAGATTCATACAAATATTGAACAAACATTTGGGAAAGATTGAGGATTTTGTACAGACTA
The DNA here is from genome assembly GCF_964263255.1 of Lissotriton vulgaris. Classification (NCBI taxonomy): domain Eukaryota; kingdom Metazoa; phylum Chordata; class Amphibia; order Caudata; family Salamandridae; genus Lissotriton; species Lissotriton vulgaris. The sequence continues at coordinate 189,045,212 of NC_141695.1, forward strand.
TCAAATTGAATAAGTATTTTACCCCCTTTTAAGCACAAGCTAAGGAATATTCCACACAGTGTGAGGGGGAAATGGTCATGGATTCTGTTGTAACTTGTCCTTCCCATAGTCTCTATGTTCCCCGCTGCTCAGTCAGCACATGAGGTCATTGGAATGTTGATGAGTGTGTGTTTTGGATGAGTGGGCAGCTGCAGTGAGTGGAATGAGCAGCAAGGATGCGGCTCCTGGTGGGGCATCTACATAGCAAACACAAGGAGATCATGGACGGAGCACTGAAACTTTTCAGACACTCTCCCCCAGTCACAGATCTGGGCTGAATCCATCACCGTTCTTAAGCTCACTTCGCCACCCCAGTTCAGACCCAGCCATATGCAAATCAGTCTTGACCCTGTTCCTTATGGGAACAGTCCAGCCCGAACTGCCAAGACAAACCTTCCATGGACCAGAAACAAATATTCTGGGACAGGTTTTGGGGTAACACCCCTTATCAGCCAGGCTAGCTTGAATTCAGTGGCAAAGTAAGCAAGGGGCCTTCATCTGGGCATACCCTTCCAACTTAGTGTGAACAAAGCAAACACAAGAAGGTGAGGGACGGGGCACTGACATTTTTCATCCACTCACCCCTAGTCACAGATCTGGGTTGAATCCACCACTGTTCTTTAGCTCACTTCACCACCCCAGTTGAGACCCAGCCATATGCAAATCAGTCTTGACCATGTTCCTTATGGGAACAGCCCAGCCCAAACTGCCAAAACAAGCCGTCCCTGGATCAGAAACAAGCATTCTGGGACCGGTTTTGCGGTAACACCCCTCATCCGCCAGGCTAGCCTGAATCCAGTGGCAAAGTAAGAAAGGGACCTTCATCTGGGCATACCTTTCCAATTTAGGGTGAACAAAGCAAACACAAGAAGATGATGGACGGAGCACTGAAACTTTTCAGACACTCACCCCCAGTCACAGATCTTGGTTGAATCCATCACTGTTCTTAAGCTCACTTTGCCACCCCAGTTCAGATTCAGCCATATGCAAATCAGTCTTGACCCTGTTCCTTATGGGAACAGTCCAGCCTGAACTGCCAAGACAAGTCTGTAGTATTCTTGCATGATGTTTTATTCCCTATGTTTCTCTGTCCTAACAGCTCAGCCTGTGTGTCTTGTCTTATATATGGAATGTTGGTGAATGGACCTTGAGTAGACTGCCTGGGTGACTGGATGAGGACGGACAGTTGGTGGATGGGGCTGAGCAGTTAGCAAGCTGCTCCTGGTGGGGCTGCCCTCCAGTACTAATGCACCTGCTGATGGAGATGTATACTACTTGTGTACTTACCTGAATAAATCTACTTAGACTTCATCTTACAAGCGTCGTCTTGATTACTACACTAATTTTGGTGATGAGTTGGAGACCTCCCCACACTCTACAGTTGGTACAAGTCGCCTTTAGAGACTTCCAGATGCCTTCTACAACATGTTGAGAAGAAGCTACAACAGGGAGAAAACGATATGCGCAGACAACAGGACAAAGACGCAGCAACCATGAGCCACAAGATTCAAAACAGAAACTTAAGGAGCCACAAAGTAAGGAGCCAAAAAGAGAACATAAACAGCATGCAAAGCAGCCCCACCAGTGTCCATTTACATCGGACAGCCCAGTCCAAGCGTGTTGTATTGTGTTCACCTGGCAGATATCCACAGAATGTGCGCAAACAACAGAAGTAAGCATCATTTTTTACTTGTATGTGTTTCACTTGGCTCAAATGAATGTTGCGCAAGGACATTTGTTTGGTGTGTTATGCTTTGCCAACGCAAGTATGCCTGGTACATTCGTACAAGAACTGTGACTTCAAGGAAAGTAAGCCATTTCATTTTTGTCATTCTACATGTTAACTTGCTCTGGAAGAATTACATCCTTAGGGACATCTGATACTGAGCTAAGTGAGAAAATGCAGGGAAGAAGAAAGCCACTTCAGGTGAATTGAAAGGAGCTTGTAGGTGTAAAAATCGGAGTACCAGTTTGGTGTCCATGAAACTGAGGTTCTAGCACAATAACAGATCATCTGCTTTTTCAAATGAAGAAGTAGCAGAGACATTCCTGAATTTAATCAAATCAGGAATTTAGCCTACATAAAATTACCGAAAGCCTTCTCGAACTGAGAAGGTTGAACCACAAACCCTTATGTCATGGAACAGTGTAACTTAGTTTTAGGAGGGGCCCTATGACTATCTTCCTTGTTTGTACTTTTCTGATGGGAACTCAATCTCAATCTCTTTTCTTTCTTTTCCTTTCATCACCACTCAAACTTTCTTTATTCTCTTTTATTCAACTAATATTCCTTTCACATTCAATCCCCTGTATGTGTGGTAATTATATTTTGAATTTAAAGGTGCTTTTTGAAAATTAAAATAACTATTAGATAGTTCCTTGTTGAGAACTCTAGGCCAGATTGCTATTGGAAAGTATTTCATTAATGTAAATGTGATTATAAAGCCTGTGTCTTGGAGATTAAATCCCCAATGTCCTGATGTACAAGGACAAGGCAGACACGAGGAGGTCATAGGAAGTGGTCAATATAAAGTGATGTGTTTTCTAATAGAATTTCTGTAGATGAGATATTAGGACTTAGGACACTGAGGAAAATCTCATTTTAGGAACTTCGGCCCTGATGTACAAAGATTCCAAAAGCGTCAATTGCAGGAGATAGTGATTTTTGTATTTGGTAGTTCTTATTAGGAATCTACTGATATGAATTCGGTAAAAGTGGGTGCAATTTGCACAGCAACTTCAACTGAATACGTTGGTATTAGTAGATTGGTTCATACAATACTGATTCCTAGTGGGTTGCAATTCAACATACCTCATTAACATGCAGACCACCATGTCTATGATGGCTTTTAAATAAAAAATCTTTCTTTTTTTAAATGCAGCTCACTATCCTAAAAGGAAAAAAGGGATGCTTCTAAAAAAGTTAATTCAAATTTAACAACATTTTTTTAGGAGCCGGCAGTGGTCCCATGGACTATGGCCTGCTCCTAAAAATTTACTTATCGACATACATTCACAGATCAGAAGAAGTCTATTAGGGGTGTCTTCTCATTGGTGAATGGTCACCACCAGTTTGGATTTTCTGATAAAATAGGAATGTTCTATGACTGGATTTCCACTATAAAACATCCAGGAATCTTTATTTGGAAAGAACACCCTTTACACACCTCTTCAAAATACTCATTCTGTATTTTGTCGGAAACCCAAATTGGGATTCAGTAACATGTTACTGAATTGCAATTTTTTTTTGTACTTTAAAAAAAACATTTTGCTGTCACAAAGGCTCAGATTTGTCCTTTGAGACTGTAAAATCACTTTGTAAATCAAACCATAATGTTCTTCTAAACTATTAATTCCTATCTTTCTACTCAGTTATCATTTCAAAGTATGTATTAACTGTTCTCAAGTATTCTTGCTTGGAAATCTATTGGTAGCAGCTTGTCTCTTCTAGCTGCCTCACAGCTTCTTTAACGTACAGATCTGTCAACATTACCACCACATTGTCAACCTTAACATCAGGCTTAATCTGTAAATTTAGACCCTCCATCAAACTTGAGTGCTCAACATTGCTATCTTATGTGCTTGCCTCTTCTAATAAAAATAGTCTAATGCTGAAGTTTTTTACAATAACGTCCTGAAAAGTATCTAAGATATAGTATGTACAGGGGTAGTGTATGTTCAGTTTATATAAAAGCCTCTTAAACTGTTACTTGTACACTTTACTGCCATCTGTTCCACAATTAAATAATATCCAACTTCTTTTTGTCTAATCCCCTATATCATATTTCGAATGATGTAGTGCAAACAACATCCCAATATCATCATTTAGCTAGTTACTTGCTATTCCCGCATCTAGGCTGTACATTCTGTGGTGCTGGGACAATATTTAGACTAGGCGTGCTGTCATCAATGTTTTATCACTCAAGTCTTAGGGATTTTGCAAAATCCAACCATCACCATAGGACAAGTGTAGCAAAAGGCTCCCATCAATTCAATCGGACAGTAATAAGGATGTGGTATGTAGCTGGTGGTGCATTTTGGAGCATGCTGTCACACATTACTAAAGCTTGTGGTAGTTCATTGTCAAATACGGACAGCACATTGTTCACTGAAAAATGCACAGACATGCAGTTTCGCTGATAAAACTATATAGTGCACAAACAACAGGTGGTAATTGGTTTCAGTGTTTAATTGTCATTTGCACATCACTAAGCAAAGTAGCTTGATTTGTTTTGAACTTACTAAATATTTTGTTTCCATCACACTTCAGAGTAACAGAAATAGTGATTCTTTTGTGCATATGTACATGCTGATATACTTTTTTAAATATTTGTACAGTTCATTTATAGCTATTCAAATTTTGTCGTGTAACATATAACATACTACAGCCTTTCCTTTCACACTCTCTGTTCCTCAACAATATTGTCTTGTAGTACACTATGCAAGTCCTCTTGCATTATAGTCAGAGAAAGAAAAGTAAACAACACTCAAGTGTTAAATGACTAAGCAACAGTTTGTCAGAAGGCATAGCCTTACATTTAATCTCTGTCTTTGAATGCACAGAAACATGAAAAGTTTAAGACAAAATGTAAAGGCATCTTCCGTGCTCATTCTCGTATTGAGTTCCAGCACTGTTTTTATGGGGTACTGCAACATCCCACTCCTACTTCCAAGGCCTGTGCGTAAGCTGTGAGCACTTATTTCAGGTGTACATTTTATGAGACCTCATCACCTTTAATTTGTGATTGAACTGAAAGAGGTCATCTGAATTTGATAATCAAATAAAGCCTTATAGCCCGTTGTAGTGGGCAATATCAGCCATTAAAGGCCCCTCTCCAGTGTTTAAGGCCGGACCCAAAGCTGAGGCCCTTATTATTATTCTTACAGGATATTTGTAGAGCGCACAACTACCTATGTATGGGCTTCCTGGCACCGTTGACATTGGTTCAGGCCTTTAATGGCTGGTATAGTCCGCTACAGAGTGCTATAAGGCTATTAGAACATTCAGCCCCTAGAGGGCAGGATGGTCTAAATAGTTAAAAAAAAAAAAGGCCTCACGTAGCCCGAGGGGATTGAAATCCTTTTGGACTCCCTGAGGCCTTTGTTCTGTGAACAAAGGCAAACACTGGAATGTTGATGCTCTGGGATTAGAAGCCTGGAGCGCTCCGCTGTTTTCAATGAAGCTCCCAACATTCCAATGCTCTAATATTCAGTTAAAGCAAAAAGATTAGACATGTTCAAATTCCCTCTCAATTGAGTCCTTCCCAGAAGCATTCAGTACTATTTCGTCACTCGTTTGGAGCATTTATTTGCATTCTCTGGCTTCATCTTTTCTTCATATCGGTGTTTCACTGGTTTTGCCTTATGCTCCTTCTGCTGCATCTTGTTATGTTAGGAAGTTTTATAAAGTGCTTGCTTGCCCAAAGGGCATCAAAGCCCTAGCTGAGTAGGGAAACAGAATGAGATTGCGTTTCTTTCTTTGTTTCTTTTGCTAGACATTTTTGGAAGTCGTTGCCTGAGTTGTTGGAACCTGTAATGCTGTCTTATTGGGTGAAATTCATCAAAACAAGTGTCTCTTGTCTATCCAGCTTCAGGCATGGTTGTTTCACTTTCTTCTAAGGTAATTATATCATAATTTGTGTCATGTTTAGTTTCAGACATAATCTGCCTTTGATTGAACTTGTTCTTTTCTTGCTGATCCTGCTTGCACATGCCATCATATTTTCTCACAAAAGGAAAAATAATATCATTCTATCAGTCTCTTTTGTCTCAGAGGAACTTTATCCTTTTTGTTTTTATTATTCCATCAACCGAGTTCCAAACTGTGATAGTGAGATTAGATAAGATAAGGACAGTGTCCTTGCACCTTGCTAGCCCCAGCCAAACTCGAAACTCCACCATCATCACCCAGAGGTATCTTTGTCTCAAACTGAGGCAAAAATAACTTGGGGCCATATTATCAAGCAAAGGCCTGGGCTTCTATGGGAATTCACAAGAGCATATTATCAAGCTCATTATCGCAGCATTAGTGGCAGTTTCCTGCCGATAAAAGAGGCGATAATGTATTGCCTTTGCTTGATAATATGGCCCAAAGTTCTGTAGAATTTCATTAACAGTGCAGCATACTTTGCCCCACAGTAAAGAAAGACAGAGAGGAGTAGATTGCAAATCATGAAGAGTCATTGATTAGATTTGTAAAATTACATCTCAACTCAGTTCAATCATATAAAAGTGATGTTTTTCTTGGATGCAGCATGTATGAATATAATCCAAGCAGTACAATCAATAAATCAGGGGTTTAGAATATGAAAAGCATTGTGCACAAGGCGAAGCAAAGACTTGTTTCCATAATAGAAACATCCAAATCCTATATTATGTGTGTGGGTAGGTTGTGGAATTTCAAAAGCAGTTGGTATCAACAAATATAAACTTGAAAGAGGAACCGGATAAAAGTTACAATTAGAATCAGAAGAAAGGCACTTGCTGCTGAGAATATGTCAGCAAGCAGCAAAATATGGAGCATTGGTCTCAGGAGATGAGAGGCGACATCCGCCTGCGATGGTGGATGGGACAAATGATCCAACTAACAAACTTCTCACAATTAAACATTCTCATCTAAAAGTTACAATAGTTTTCCCAGCAAACGATGACCAATCACAACCCAGTGTTCTCTCCGTGGTTGGCGTCTGCCTCCTTCTTACGTAATAATACACCTTCATGACGTCACACAAAGGAGTATCGACCCCCCAGCTTTCCTGCCCATAGCAGGCGCTGGTGTCGTGGTCCAAATCAAATAATCATTATGTTATGACATTCAAAATGTAAGCTAACAAGAATAACATTTTAATGAGCATGCAGTGACTTGGTATCTGAAACAGAATATATAATGCACAGCAAATAGAAATACAACATTTACTTCAAAACGGCATGGAGCTCCTAGGCCCCACTCAACCTAACTTTAAATGCACATTGGCTAACTAAAGTTAATCAAATATATCTACCTTTGGCTAAATCTAAATATAAATACATTGAGACTAAAAAGTGACATAGGTCGAGTACATAATGAATAAAGTATGTGTAAATCATGTAAGCTAAAGGTAATGCAGGTCTTAGGTTAACATGTTATTTAAAGAAATAAACAAACTATAGTGTAGCTCTGTTTAAGTATCTAGTAGTCATAAGGTCGTCCAGTATCATCTTTGGTGATCTGGCATGGCTCAGGTAGGATGAGGAATGTTGGTCCAGGGGAAGCATGAATCCAGCTTTGCTTCAACTGTGTTCAAGGCACTTTTGAAATCAGTAACTTGAACTTCTCATGTTCCTCCTATGTCACAAGTTTTTCTAATTGCTCTTCGATCTCCTCTAGTAATATATCTGTGGCATTCTAAGCATACTTCATCAAAATTTGTAGCTTCGCCTTGGAGCAAGAAGCAACGCTCTCAGCCCGTTCCTCTTGCATTCTGGGATTGGGATTTTCGTAAAATGTAATTAAAAATATTCTTAATCCCATCAGTATCTGACCAGGATCCAGAAACTTGTGCAGGGAGGTATCTGGCCATCACTTGCTCTTTTCGTGTTTAAATAGTTACTCAGGTTTTGCCACTTTCTGATTTAGAATCAAGTTACCAAAGCATCCGAGAGGATATGGCCCAATGGCTAGAGCAGTAGACCTCGGAGCTGGGGAACGGGGTTCGAGCATTGGCAGGGACGCTCAACATCCTGTGATTCTGGGCAAATTGCTTAATCTCTCCGTGCCTACCTCCTGGTGTATTTGAATCGAACTTGTGCAGAGCTCTGCGCCCTTCAGAAGCTCTCCCTAGCGAGGGAAACTGGGGCTGCGAGCGACTGTTGTCTACAAAAACGTGCAATCAGGAATTATAATTTTAATAGCTTCATGATTACCGCATTTTGAGCGCTTTTAACTCGTTTTTAAAATTGTTTGGAATTTATTCTGGGGGCTCTAAAATTAAGGGGAATTGATACCTTAGGCACTCTGACACCCTAAACACCTATCTTCCTCTTTTAAATCCGCCCTACCGCTCCTCAGCCGACACTCGGCGGCGGTGGGCGCCATCTTGAGTGAGGCAGTCGGGGAGAGCGCTCTAGTCGCGCCCTACTCCCACCCTCCTATCTCCCTACATAATGTGCATAGCAACCAGACGGCGCAGCGGGCTGGCGCAGCGGGCGCGCCGGATACGCGCCGAAGCCGCGCCTAAGCCAAGCCCGTCTGCGCCCGTCCGCGCCAAGACCGCGCCAGGCGCAGGACACGCTGCTTCCACTTCCCCTGTACTCAGGTACAACTCTTCTGAGCTGCTGTCTATGCGCCCCTCCTTACCTAGTCCTTCCTGTTGCGTGCATTCCTTTTCTGACCACCTTGGTGGCCCTTACACCTGCCGACCGTGTGGTTGGTCATCCTCCAGCCCCGCCAGCCCCATTACCCCCCCTCCCCCTCGTCCTCGGCATAAGACAACCTCCTTTAATGGTGGCCTTATCAATGCCAGATCCTTAGCGCGACATGGACAAGACATTCATGACCTTATCATAACAGCCAATCTTGATGCCTTGTTCATTACCGAATCTTGGTTGCATGATGCTTCAAATCCCGATCTTGCCACCGCTCTCCCCCCTGATTACACCATCTTCAGGCGAGACAGACCCATTGGTCGGGGAGGCGGATTGGCCATCATTGTAAAAAAAGCACTCAAGTGCCACACATTTGATCTGGCTTCCTTCAAGGACTGTGAATCCCTGGGATTTGTAATCCAAACCAGTTCTTCCTCCGCCTTTTCTGGAGCACTCGTCTATCGCCCCCCCGGAAATGCCACTACTTTCCTGGACTCCCTTGATGAAACTCTGGCAGCTTTTCTCACCCATTACCCTACCTTCACCCTTTTTGGAGACTTTAATCTTCATTTGGAATCCGATACTGACCCCCACACTCTCAATTTCCGCCACTCTCTTGAGATTTTTGGTCTTTCCCAATTAGTCTCCCTTCCTACCCATTGTGCCGGGCACACCTTGGACGGCATTTGCACAAACTTGACCTCCCTAGATGCTTCCACCCCCGTGCCACAAATATGGACAGACCACTGTCTCATTCCCTTCTCCATCAATAACAAAACCTCGCCCCCCCCCTCCAATTAAACTCTCTCACACCCCCTTCCCTATTAATTGGAAAAAGGTAGCTGAGTACATCAAACTCAACCCACAACCGGCTGTACCCCCCCTTCCATCACGGGTGACGCTTCACTAGACTCCACAAATTTCCACCTGTGGATTGAGAGAGTAATCTCTGCCAATGCAAAATCCGTCATCCAAAAACCTGTCCGAGGAAAAAAGAAACCCAATGCCCCCTGGTATACTTTGGCCCTCGCTGACTGCCACCTTAAGTGTAGGCTTTTGGAGAGAGAATGGAGAAAAACATACGATCCAACGTCCAGATCCATATACATTCTCCAGAGAAAGCAATATCTCTCCAATATAAAAAAAGCAAAAAAGGCATTCTTCACTCAAGCAATAGACTCTGCTAAACAGAAACAACAAACGATTTTCAATATCGTAAAATCTTTTACTCATCCCAAAGCACTGGCACTTGAAATCCCCCCCTCGCAAGCCCTCTGTGATCAAATTGCTGATTTCTTTGAGGAGAAAATTAATAATATCCACAAGGACTTCCCCCCTGCACCTATTCCTACCCAAGAGCCTGACACAACTATTCCCTCACTAAACCAATTCAAAGCAGTCTCCCTATTGCAAACGCATAAAGCCATACTAGCCTGCAAATCAGGTGCACCCACGGACTCCTGCCCCCCAGTCATCTTGCACCATCTTATTGAGGCTGTTAACCCTCTAATCAATGCGATTGTGAACAAATCCCTCGACTCCGGCATTGTTCCTTCTGAGTGGAAGAAGGCCACAGTCAAGCCCCTCATGAAAAAGCAAAATAAATCCCCTACTGATTTGTCTAATATGCGCCCAATCTCACTCCTCCCTGCGCTAGGCAAAATCACTGAACAACTAGTTCATGAGGAATTAAAGAATTTTGTGGAAAATCATTGTATCCTGCACCCACAGCAATCTGGCTTCCGCTCCGGCCACTCCACAGAGACCGCTTTGATTGAGCTGTCAGACACCATCAAGTTCTTGCAGGATGAGGGCAGGCAAGCCGTCCTCATCCTGCTCGACTTAACCGCGGCCTTCGACACCATCTCACATGCTATTCTAATTAATAGGATGCGTGAGATTGGTGTCTCGGGCTCCGCGCTTGCTTGGATAACCTCATTCCTGTCCAATCGCTCTCAAACGGTCTCCTTGGGCCCCTTTCTTTCCGGTGAACGATCCATCATCTCAGGGGTACCTCAGGGTTCCATCCTGAGCCCCCTCTTTTTCAATGTATATATGGCCCCCCTTCTCACGTTGATCGAGTCACATGGGATTCTCGTGACATCCTACGCTGACGACACCCAGCTTGTCGTCACTATCGATAAAAGACTTCCGGATGCTGCCATCAGATTCCAAAACTGTCTGTCAGAAGTCTTTTCTTGGCTTAACCTGCATCATTTAAAAAGCAACAGCGCCAAAACAGAAATAATTCCCCTAGGTAAAGGCACATTCTTTTCCCCCAAAGACTGGTGGCCTCATAACTCCGAAGCACCACCAAGCGCGGTCACTTCAGCCCGCAACTTGGGCGTTCAATTTGACGCTTCCCTTAGCTTCGATGAACATGTGCGTATTACCGCAGGGCGCTGTTTCAGTCTGATCAGGCAATTAAAGAAATTTTTTAATTTCCTGCCTATCACAGCCAGGAAATCAGTCGCGGTGGCGCTTATCCTCTCCCGGCTGGATTATTGTAACGGCCTCCTAGTAGGCATCAAGAAGTCCTCTCTGAAAAAGCTGCAGAGTGTCCAACATGCAGCAGCCAGGCTTGTTTTGAAACTCCCCCGTAGGTCCTCAGCCTCTGCAGCCCTCAACACCCTCCATTGGCTGCCCCTCCATAAGAGAATCTTATTCAAGCTCTTAGTCACTGTATTTAAAGCTAACAGGGGCTTGGGTCCATCCTACCTGACCAAGCGCTTCCAGCGTTACATTCCAACCAGCTGTTTGAGGTCATCTGGCGCCAATTTCATTTCTGAACCCCGTATAAAACTAAAATCCAAGGGTGGAAAGACCTTCTCTTTTCTGGCGGCTAAGGCATGGAACCGTCTCCCCCCCAACCTTAGGCACGCTCCCTCAGAAAGCCTATTTAGGAAATCTCTGAAAACCTGGATTTATTCTCAGTCCGACTCCTCAGTTCTCGCAGCTATTTGATCCATGCCCCCCTAGACGACCTTCTGTGTGCTCAGCGCCAAGATGCTCCTTCCGGAGCGAAAGTTAGCGCTTTACAAATGCCAATAAATATCAAATATCAAATGAATGTGTTCGTCTGTAATGCAACTGGTGCTCATGTAAAGCACTCTGATACTACCTAGGCCCGGACTGACCGTTGCGGGCACCGGGCAATCCCCCGGTGAGCCGCAAGGGTGAGGCCGGTTTTGGTCCCTGGGGGCCGTTTTTGCAGCATAGCTGCAAAATCGGCCCTGCAACAAAATCGGCCGAAAACCGGCCCCGGCAAAGAGCTCGGTCGCACCACCAGGGGGCCGGCAAGCACTTAGCCAGGGCAAGTTTTGGTTCTGAGTCCAGCCCTACCTTCCAGTCGAGTTTGCTCTATATAAAACTCCCCTCCACCCCCCCAATCAATGTCTCCCTGAGTATCCCGCTACTGGTTTCAGCCTTTGTTCCTTCGGCAATTAACAATACCGCTAACTCTTTAATTTGTGGTCTGTATCAGCTGCCATTTCGAACATGCCAATTTGGAAGAGACCGGCTGCCAATCAAAATGTGGGACCCAGGCAGAGCGGAGGCGGCAACCCTCTCTGCCCAGTGGGGTAGGAAAGGAGCAGGTTGAGTCACAGGTTGGTAATGTGGTGGGTGGTCGGCTGCCCTGTGACATCATTGCACAATTTGCATGCAACAAGGCTATGACCTTCTCTGCTGCATGGAATGAAGAAGGATCCTGGCCCTCATTGTTCCTGACATGGCTGATGTTGAGGTCCCCATCACTGCCCACCACTGCTGCACGGATACCCCATGGCATAGGGGTAGCAGGTAGGCCCAGGAGGACAGTGTTGGGAGGGGATCCACTGGCAGTCTGTGCTTGCGCCTTCCCACGCATCAGGGTAGGGGAGGGTGTGAAATGGGCCACTGCATCAGGGACAGACATAAGGGCTGGATTAGGCTCTCAGTGACGGACAATGGCAAGTGGAGACCTTGGAATTTGAGAGGTTTCAGATGGGATTGTGGAACTTGTGCAATAATTTCATGAGATGAAGGCAGGGAGAAAAAGAGGTCAACAGTGGCAGAAAACCAAAGCAGGGAGCGGGTGGACAGAGGGACAAATGTGATAGAGCCAGAAGAGGGCGTGGAGGTAGGAAATGGGCCAGTGACCCTGATGTGTCGACAAGGAAGCAGTAGGGGAAGTAGGGGTGGACAAAGAAGATGACAATGAAAAGGAAATGGTGATGAAGTAAAGGGAGCAGAGATTTAAATGGAGAATGAATGAAAATGGCATTTGTATAGTGCACAAATTCTCCAAACGGAGTGTCTTGGCGCTGACCATGCTCTGCAAAAAGTGATTATATTATTCCTTTTGCTGAAACAACCATGTTTTCAGTTTTTCTAAACACAGGGAGTTCAATAATGGACCGGAGCTCCTTGGGGAGTTTAGTCCAGGTCCTTGGGCCAAGGAAGGAGAATGATTATCCGCCTGTTCATGCCCTGCAGATTTTTGAAATATGTAAAGCTGGTTTCCGGAAGGTTCATAGGCAGAGGGAGAAAATTGCCCCACAGTTCCAAACAATATTGAAACTTTGAAGGCAGCGTAATTTGCAAAATGTCACTGAGGTATAGTATAGCTCTGTTTAAGTATCTAGTTATCATCTTTGGTGGTCTGGAATGGCTCAGGTATGATGAGGAATGTTGGTCCAGGAGAAGCATGAATCCAGCAAAGTCATGGGGAGAATTGGACAATAGGCTTTGGTTACAGTGCCTCAACCCCCAAAAGATCCAAGGTTGCCATACTCACAGCAAGTGGGGTTCCCACACTCTCCTTTTTAAGTGTGCCTCTCTCAATTCTCACCTATGTTTCTGCAGGAGAGATAAGAAAAAAGCACAGCAATGGTCCCAACTTTCTCTTACCACCAAGACTGCCCAACAATGTCAAAGCTAGGTGTGGGAGATGGGGAAAAGAAAAGACACGTGTCCCACTGAGTCAACGCAGGGACATAAGTAGTATCTTGAAGTACCTCTGCATGTTTCCCGCATACAAGGAAGAGAATAAGGTATATCAGTGTATGTTAGAGCCTTTCTGGTAATGCAACAAGGTATACAGAAGTATATAAGCGGTCACACTTTATTTAGATATTACATATATAATTCCCCTCTTCTTAACTTAAAGAAATGACTGCATACACAGGGGTGGTATGCAATCGATGGAAACAGTAAAAAGAAAGAGCATATAGTTACAGAGGTTATGTTATGTTATGTTATGTTATGTTATTTATTTTCTTTTATAGCGTACGGCTACTCCCAAGAGCATCCCGGCGCTTTGGCGAAGAGAACTAAGTGCAGAGTGACAACACAACAACTAAAAAACTGAGGGGAACCTAAAGCTACTATTGAGCAAAGAGCCAAGTCTTCAGTTCTTTCCTGAAAGCGAGAAGGCTGTTAGCCTTTCTTAGAGACAGAGGTAGCTCGTTCCAGCCCCGCGGAGCCAGATAACGGAATGACCGGCCTCCTATTCTGGAACGCTTGATGACAGGCACAGCCGCTTTGGCCAAAGAGGCTGACCGCAAAGCCCTGCTAGGCACGTAGAAAGATAGGCGTTTCCCAATATACTTGGGACCTACACAGTGAAGGGCTTTAAAGGCCAAGGTCAGGCTTTTGAATAAGATTCTCTTGGGTATGGGCAGCCAATGCAATGCTTTGAGCAACTCAGCGGCGCTGGCCTGTCTCGGGAGCCCAAAGATGGCTCGAGCCGCCGAATTCTGCACCACTTGCAGGCGGGTCAAAAGATATTTAGGAAGACCCAAGTAGTGGGTGTTTGCATAATCCAAACGTGACCCTATCAAGGCCTGCACGATGGTTTTTTTGTGGTGGAGTGACAACAAAGGAAGAAACTTCCTAAGCATCCTCAGAATGCCAAAGCATTTCCCTGAAATCCCAATGATATGGGGTCTGAAAGATAGGTCACAATCAATCAAAATTCCAAGGTTTTTCGCCTTGAGGTAATAGTATTGTGTTTGTTTCATATGAAAGGAAATGGAACATTCAAACACACCTAAAAGCATTCTGTTCCCTGCTTCAAATGAAAGCCAAAAAGAACTGCGGAACTGGAAGAGTGAATACAATAACTTCTTGTAATGACACTCTACGATCAAAAACAAAAAAATAACACAAAAATATGTGCAGGGCTCTACTATCATCAAAACTGCATGTTCCGCACTGCAGCATCTAACATGTTCTCTTCCTTTCTCTCTTAGATCCATAAATTCAGTGCTGGGAAAGAAAGGGATCACCAAATGACAAGAGCACCAATCAGATTAGTATATATTCAACACGATTACAATGTAAGCGCAAAGCGTGTTACCCCCTTAATAGTTGCAGCTGATTCTTTAAATGTTCTTTGATTGTATGATTTTTGCAGGAATCCCAGGAATGATGTCCAGCAAAATTCAGCCAAAGACGGAAACATGAAAAAAAAGAACAACAGTAGCTGCCAAACAGCAGCCCACCAGATTGACGAGGCAATGCTCAGTGAACCCGGAAACAAAAGGTAAGTGCCACGAGAGCAGAAGAACACACCAGTCAACTAGAACGTGAAGCGATCTTCTGCCTAGGGAAGGCTGGCTTTCTATTCCACCACAGACCCATTCGGAAGTGGAGCAAGCCTGACAGTACACCCCCCCAACCCAACAACACCTCCAACAGGCTTGGGTTTCTGAGGGTATCGCCTGTGAAACAGGTGCAGCAGACACGGGCGTGTAGATGACCAGCAGGCTCCCAAGTACAATCCTCAGGGCCATATCCATTCCAATGTGCCAGATATTGCAATCTACGGCAAACTTTCCTGGAGTCCACAAATGCCTCCACTTCATATTTATTGTCGTCATCCACCAACACCGCTAGTGGTTTGGCCGGACATTGGGTACCTGTTATCACTGGCTCTTCCAAATACAAGGCTCCTAAAATGCGCTCATTGGCTATAATGGAAGGATGGTCACTAGGTGTCTCCATAGCCTCATAACCGAACAGTGACAAGGCATCAGCTTTTCCATGTTTCCTTCCCACCTCAAATTCACTGAAATACTGGGTCCACCACAGTTGTGTCATAGTCAATGCACGTTCTGACTTAATACACAGGACATTCCTGGGATCTGTAAGAACTATGACCCAACAAATACTGAAAAAAAATTCAAAAGCCCTTTTTATGGAAAGAAACTCTATTTCAGCCACTGAATCATTTTGTTCTGTGGGGCTGGGTTTATGGGAATAGAAAGCAACATGTAGAGAACCTGATGATCTATCTTTTTGGAATAGGACTCTCCGAATAGCTACCTGAGATGCATCAGCGTCTCGAATAAATGGCTGAGAAGGGTCAGGGTGTTTCAGTATGGGTGCACTGGTACACCTTCCTTTTGTATCCTGAAAAGCCTCTCCTGCCACAGGAGCCCATTGGAACATGACTCACTTGCGCAGAAGCTTAGAAATTTAAGAAGCTAAGGCTGAAAAATCATCAATGAAGCACTTATAACATTTAGCAAAACCTAGAAAGCTTTGCAATTCTTTTACAGACTGAAGCAACTTCCAACGTGTTATGGCTGATATTGTCTGAGGGTCCCTGCTCACCCCATCTGGGGACAACACAAATCCCACAAAGGTGACTTCTGAACTGTTAAATTTGTATTTGTCTAGTTTTATGTAGTTTATTGTCTCTGAGATGCTTAGTATGCTCTCCCACAGACAACGAGTACATTCAAATATAATCAATGTAGGCAACAGTGCATACATCTAGCTATTCTCTCAGAACTTCATTAATAAAACATTGAAAAACAGCAGGTCCATTAAAAAGCCCGAAGGGCATAACTAGATATTCGTATATCCCAAACTTAGTGAGAAATGCTGTTTTCCATTCATCGCCATACTGATCTCTCACAATATGGTACGCCCTTCTCAGATCTAGTTTAGTGAAAATGCTTGTGTCCTTGGCTTGGTCAGGCAATGATTGGATTATTGGCAAAGGCTATCTGTTCTTTTATAGTGATGTCATTAAAATATCTGTTGTCGATGCAACATCTACGACTGCCCTCCTGTTTTGGAATTAAAAAAATATAGGAGAGGAAGCGGGGTTGTAAGAGGGTCTGAGTACCCAAATTTGCAGCATCTCATCCAAGTAGTCTTGGAGATAAATGTTTTCCTTTTCAGTCAAAGAATACATTCTGCTGCAAGGAATATGCACTCCAGTAATCAAGTCAATACGACAATCATAAGGACAATGGAGAGGAAGACTAGAAGCCTTTTTTTTTATCAAACACTTCAGCCAGATCCTGATAACAAAAAAGCAATTCAGGTAGGACTATTTCACTTATACCAGCTATTTCTTTCGGACTATCAAATCCCTGAGTACAATGCAAGTTACAGAAAGCAGAACAGAACAACAGAGAATGACCACTCTAGACAATATCAGGATTGTGTTTTACCACCCATGGGATACCAATATGGCTTGAAACTGTAGCGATTGAATTAGATCAAAACATACACGTTTTCTGTGGGACTCCTGCATAACAAGGCTAAATTCTCCAATGGCATGAGCTATAGGACCAGGTTTTTTGACTCTACCATCAATGGTTTTAATCTCATCAGCAACATCATTGGTCATAAAAGCCATTTTCGTTTGTTTAGCCCACAATATATGTCCATAAATGTTCCTGTTGCTCCTGAATCGATCATGAACTGAACGTCATTTGAATGTTCACTCCATGTGAGCTGGGTACTAACAAAGAAATGATGACGATAAAGCAAAAGTTTATCTGGTGCAGCAGTGTGTGAGACGAGTAAACCATAAGTACCCAAAGCGCTTGTCCCAACAGGCTTCAGGCTTTTTAATTGTCCAAGTCACCTTGTCTCTTGGGTTTAGCAGGAGAGTCCTACTAAAAATGTCCCTGTTTCCCGCAGTAAAAACACAACTTCTTGTCTCTATGTGTCTGACTCTCTTCCTCATTTAAAGGTCTGCAAATGCTACCTATCTGCATTGTTTCAGGTTCTTCAGGTATTTTTTAGGATCTGTTCTTTTCTCTTCATAGAGAAGAACTCTAGTATCAGGATGCCCTTTCACTCTACATCTTTTACTTAACATGTGATCTAGCTTAACTACTAAATCAATGAGAGCACTGCAAGAATTGGGAGTGTCTACTTCTTGGGCTAATATGTCTTTTAGGTAATCTTTGAGTCCTCTATAAAATACAGCACTGTGTTTGGCCTCAGGCCAACCTGCTTCTGTAGCCAGTCTATTAAAGCTGGATATATATGTCATAAGGTCATTGGTGCCTTGTTTCAAATTTAACAACTCTTTGTCAACAGATTGCATGAATAAATGATGGTCAAAAAGTCTTCTTAGCTCGTCCTTTTAATCATATAGCATCGGTTATTAGGTTCTACTAAGGGAGTAGACCATGTAGCTGCAGTTCCACTCAAATAAGATAAAACAAATGCAACCTTAGCCTGTTCTGTAGGGAAACACGAGTCCTAGAACATAAAGTGCGACTGGTATTTATTGATGAATTTAGCGAATTTTGTGGGATCTCCCGTAAAGCGTTCAAGAGGTGCAAATTGTATTGCAGGAGGTGTAGTGATGTGAATAGCTGGATTGTCTGTTCTAGATGAGGAGGCTTGAGAAAAAAGGTTTCCAGCAGCCCATTGATTTGTCCCTGTAGCAGTATTATTCATACTACTCTGCTGCATAGAGTCCAACATAAGTGTAAGGGCTTGAGTTCCCGTCTGTAAATTCAGCTCTGGATGCAATTATGAGCTTCAAGTAACTTTTAAAGAACTCAAATACCCTAATTTGTTTGGACAATTTCTCAGCTGTCTCCTACCTAAATTGCATTGTAGGAGCGAGATCCAAAAATCTCTCAGATCTTGCCAAGCGAATATGGTATTTTTGTTGGTACCAAAAGATTACCCTCAGAGCAGAATTCATCCCGTGTTCACAGAATGTGAGAGCAGACTGGAATTCACATTTCCTCCATGACTCAAGAGACTGGAAACAGAATCCCAATTTTTTTCTCAGATCCAAGATCTTTGGGGCCCAATACAACTAGACCTTTTTGCCAGCAGGTTGACCTACCAAGTGGAGAGTTACTTCAGTTGGAGGCCGGACCCCTTTGCCTTAGGAGTAGATGCCTTTCTCCAGTCTTGGTAAGGGATCAAGGCTTATGCCTTTGCCCCCTTCTCAATGATTCCGAGAATATTGGGGAAGGTCAGACTCCCTGGGTGATGGAGTTAGCAGTGGACTTTCCTCTACTGATTCGATCCTCCGTAGACCTACTCCAGGGTCCAGACGGAGAAGAACACCCTTTATTCTTAGAAGGGAAGTTGAACCTTCTTGCTTGGAGGATATCAGGAATTCAGGAAGATATTCTGACCTTTTGGGAGAAGCTAAAAGCTTATTGGAAGATTCATGGGCTTCAGGTACAAGAAAAAGATACAAGGGCATTTGCAGAAAATGGTCTTGTTGGTGCCTGGAAAGGGATTTGGATCTCGTACAGGGTCCTCTTCAACAGGTAGCTAACTATCTTGCTCATCTCTTTGATTTAGTTCTTTCATTTAGAAATATCAATTGCTACAGATCAACAATTTCTTCAGGACACACTCTCATTAATAATCTTGCAATTGGTAGCAATTCCCTTATCAAAAGAGTTATGATGGGTATTAGACTAAGAAGACCTCCCAAGGCAGGTTACCAATCCCTTTGTGATGTTTACCTTATTTTTAATCTCTTCCTTTCTTGGCCTGACAATGAATCACTCCACCTTAAAAGAATCTCAATGAAATTGGCTACTCTCCTGTGTCTGATCTCCTTTAGAAGGGTATCTGACATTAGAGCACTAGATTTTCTAATAGATTTTACTCATGTGAAGGCGTCCATTTTGACATCTGGAAAAGAACTAAAACAATGTCTGAGTCCATATTTTATCCTATCTTCCATGAATGTGAAAAACTATGTGTCGTAAAATTTATGAGAACAAGATTTCAAGTTTTAGAGCTGTTGGTTGTGATCAACTTCTTCATCTTCTGTGAGACCCTTTAGACCTGTGTCCTAGGCGACCCTAGTCAGATGGATCCGCTTGATTATGCCTGAGGCTGGACTAGACCTCTAGATTTGGAGCTCACTCTTCTAGAAGTGCAATGGCTAGGAAAGTTTCTGGGCAGGAGGTTCTCTTCCCGAAATACTTAAAGCAGCAGATTGGTCTATCGCAAGTACTTTCTCTAAGTTTTACTTGAGACCAATAGAGCATGTTAGCAGTGTAGCACTACATGACTTTAAACATGCATAATGGTAGCCTCCGGTCTTGTAATGAAATCAAGATTTTCCAATTTTTTTGCAGAGAGAATCTTGATTTCATTAAAGACTAACGAAGGCTAACATTATCCCGCCCTCCTCTCCCTGAGAGGTTTGGGTTTGGTTATGTTTATGTTTTATTGTTACTATTATACTTCTATTATATTACTTTTGCACTACATAACTGTACATTACTTTTAATAGTCTTTATGCATTTCACTATACAGTGTCCTTTTCTTCTCAGATAAAAATACTAAAGACTTAGTGGATTTTCTGGAGTTTCCAAGTTGTTCAGCTGTGTCATTGCAGCCCACGAGGAAGATGAGAGCCTACACAGTCTACTTGTCATGTTGTTAAAGTTCTACTTATTATGATGTAGTTACATTCTTTAAAGGGCTGAATGTATGGGCAGCAAATAAAAGTATTTGCATAATGTTTGCCTCCGTTAGTCTTTAATGATATCAATATTCTCTCTGCATAAAAACTGAAGAATCGTCATTCTTTAACATATGAGCTAGATCCGCTAGGGTAATTTGGTATTTTTCCATATCGCTCTGGTGGAAGGTAAACTTTGACTTCGTATTCTGTTAGTTCTCACCTGTGTTTCCACAGGAGCATTAGGAAAAAGCCAAGCAATGGTCCCAACTTCCTCTTACGACCAAGACTGCCAGACAATGTCAAATCTAGTCGTGGGAGATGGGGGAAGAGAGGAAGAGAAGAGAAAAGGCACGTGTCCCACGGAGGCAACATAAGGACATAAGTAGTGTCCTGTAGTTCCGTGGTTTGAAGGTTCATGGTTCGGTGGTTCCGAACCCGTTCAATAAAGGTCGTTGGAAATAGACGATTTTGGTGTCAGCAGACTGCAAATCACGAGTGCGTCATGTACGAGTGTTTTCGCATTAATCGATCATTGAGAACACTACGTATTTAGAGATTTCGTTTAAACCTTCGGGTTCCATTTTTTGTGTGGCAGCCATTTTGTGTGGTTGCCCTCACGTAGGCCGATGACTGCGGCCGACCGAGTCTTTGGGACACGTACACCTTAGCTGACTTTTGAATGACCTGGCCGAACTGACTCCCTTGCCCGAGGCTGACCTCGTTGAGCCAGTTCCTTGTTAAGCAGCTGGTCAGATAAAGATCAAAGAGCAGGACATGCTGAAGTTTATAGTACACTGCACCTACCTTTCTATCTTGCCACTAATCTGTTTCTGCCCCTTCCTTTACGACATAATCACTGATTTGGGTTGAGGGTTTTATGATGGGTTTGTCCGGCCTGACTGAATAGGATATTGAAATGTGCTTGGTCATTTCTGGTGGGCTGGACAACGGAAAGTAGGATTGTCCTCATACGCTATCTTTAAAATGTCGTGTTTCTATTGGTCAGTTTGTATGAACCCAATGCTAATTTGGAATGTTGCCTGAGGCTTGATTTTTGGCATAAAAGACCATGCTCCGCTCAATGAATTTGTGCAGTCTCTAACGAACCACCCGTGTTGTGCTTCGTAGATCTCTGTTCCTGGTTGCAGCCAATAAACTTTGGTCTTTGACGTCATCAAGAAGTGTCCTGTGTCTCTGTTTGCCAAGGCAGGGGAACTCAAAGGCATCGGGTGTTTTCCCTGACCCCGCTGGGTTCTAAAACCCGGTCCTTCAATCCTGAAGTATCTCTATATGTTTTCTCCACACAAGGAAGAGAATAAGGTATATCAGTGTATGTTAGAGCCTTTCTGGTAACGCAACAAGGTATACAGTATTATGGGCCGATTCACAGAACTAATTTAAGACAAAATCCTAAACTTACTATTATTTTGGTATTCACAGAAGGCACTCACTCATTTTGGTATTCACAGAAGGCTTTTACTCATTTCGGTATTCACAGAAGTTAGGAGTCCTAACTTTAGGACTCCTAAATGCGTTCTGTGAATATCAAAAATCTTAAAGATAGGATTTTTCTCAGTTTAGGAGTCCTAACTTTACTACTCTTAAACTGAGAAAAATCCTAACTGTAAGACTTTGGAAGAGGACAAGAGTCAAGGAGTGGGGTATCAGACAAGGAGTGCTGGATAGGATAAAATGATGGCTCACGAAGTACCAAGATTTGGGATTGGCCGCCTTATTAAGTAAAGGATTTCCAAACAAATTTAGAATAACTAATCCTGGCCATGAACTTCTAAAATCTTGTAGAGGGGGGACAGCTATAGTAGAGTAAAAATTATTGACGAAGCAGCTGAAGGGGATCATGGTAGGACCTTTAGACACGGCACCCATTGAAGCCCTGATGATATCCCACATAAGAATAGTACTGAAGAAGGAGACATGTGATTTCTGCCTCATACACCACCTATTGTGGCCAGAACAGGCTTTGCTGAATTATTTTATTGAAATACTCTACTACTGGCATGTCAATAACACTAGTACAGAAGTGTGGTACAAGAGCAGAAATTAGAAAGACAGATATTAAGTCTGCGTTCCAACTGCTGCTAGTGCATCCAGACAACTTTCAGATATCTAGGATTGAGTTTCAAACCAGTTCTTCATGGACAGGAACATGCCAGTGTGCTGCTCAGTTGAATGTGC
Organism: Lissotriton vulgaris; assembly: GCF_964263255.1. Lineage (NCBI taxonomy): Eukaryota > Metazoa > Chordata > Amphibia > Caudata > Salamandridae > Lissotriton > Lissotriton vulgaris. The sequence continues at coordinate 189,067,479 of NC_141695.1, forward strand.
TCTGTTTTGAGAAGTTTAGCACCTTTCCAGAGTGTATCATAAGAAAGGTCTTAGCAGGTGCTGCTGCACCCACGTAATGATATTTCATGTAGAGTCAGCGAGAGAGACAGTAGGTTGCATAAGGCTGATGGACACATTCAAGTCAATAGCGGATCTAATGGGAATACCACTGGCCCCTGAAAAGACAGAGGGCTGAATTAGACTTGGTGGCCCTCGGGTCTCGGTTATCTAGAGAAAAACTGGACAGACCCTTGGTCATGATCAAAACTGACGGGGAGACAAAAGCGTGAAGCAAAAGCAGTCATTCAGCAAGTTCTAGGAATATGAATTATTCCTGTGCTGTAATTGCTACAGGCAGGGCACTGTGCCAGCAAGTGGTTTTTGCTATGACGGGGGCAACACTGATACATCACATAATAAGTATTACAGGAAGAATGCTGAGTGACTTGCAGATGTGGCAGCTTTTTATGGAGCAATATAAGGGAGGGAGGCTATAGCATCAGAATAATCCATTGAAATGAACAATAGGATCTTTCCGACCCATCAGGCAGGGGAGACTGTGATCTGTATTGGATGGTCGACGATGTACTGAGTGATGGCCAGAGAGGTGGAGGCGGAGGAGACATAGCATTGCCTTCTAGGAATTCTTCCCAGGGGTGTTGGCCAGAAGGTTTTGGGGTGAGGAGTATAAAGGCAAAAAAGTGTCTTTTGTGGTGGACCGTGAAGCAGAGGTGCAAGTGATACACCAAAAGTCAACCAAGGATAGGTAGAAACTCTGACTGCAGAGAGAACTGGTATTGATGTGTCTGAATTGGAGTGTTGTTCAAAGCAAAGCATATACCAGGCCTGGACAGTAAGGTAGCTGACAGTATATCCCCCTCACAATTGTTATGGTATGTCAAGTTATGTTATGTTATTTTTTTATTTCGTGCATGTGCACTGTAAGTGTCTTGGTGCTATTTAGTACCTGATAAAACGTACTACTAGCAAGCGGATTAGTGGAAATGCTTGTTCGAAACGTCAGGTTTTATAAGATCATAAAATCTAGTTCATGGCTGAGGAAATGCAGAAGCAAATTATGGGGCTGCTGAGCATTCACCATAAAGCTGCTTCCTCCTGCTCTGCTCTTTCTGTATATAAGCATGATGAAGAGATTAGAATGAGCTGATCTCAAATTGACTCTCCCATGTTATGCAATCCCGAATATGGTCGCCCTTTGATCCTAATCCCTTAAATAACCAGTTTTTGTGTGAGGATGCAAGGGTGGTGGCTGATCACCAATTGTTGAGAGAACTAGGGTTATGCTTGAGATGGGTGTGCATGGAGGAGGGTAAATATGGGACACATTTATTTCAGGCAGGAGCGATGACAGAGGAACTCAGAATAGGTTTTAGCGAATAACGTTGAACAGAATGGCGAGATGGAAAAGTGATTGCATGTTGGGCGACGTGGCACGAGAAATTATTCAGCAAGCTTTGAATGCTAACTTTAGGAAGATAAAGATTTGGAACTGTGGCCACTATATCATTTAGTGATCAGGGGATCATGCAGGTAGGTGTGCTGTGTCCAGCAACTGGGATTACTATTTTAGGAAGCGGTGGTGAGGAGTCTGGCATTAGAGGTATGAGTAGGGGACAACTGATACTCATGTTACAGTAAGTGATGGAACAAATGTCAGAGGCCAGAAGACTTGGTGTTGATACTCTTGGAAGAATGACTTGAACAATCCATGGGTCTAATGAAACGATGAAAAGAGTGGTATAAGTGAGGAGCAAATGGGCACAGACAGAAGTGCCAAGGACACAACTGTTGCCCAGGAGAGACTGGCGCGGGACAAGAAAGCCTTCAGCAATTAATAGGGCAAGGAAGGAGGTGAACTGGGAGGTTTCATGGTCCTGCAAGACAAAAGAGATGGGAGGTGTCAGGCATATGACTATAGTGTTTGAATGCACAGCATGAGGAATTTCATTCACCTCTCCCTTCTGGGAAACAGGATTTACTATGAAAAATTGATGGGGGGCTTGGTGACTGGAAGCGGATTGAAAAAAGAAGGGGATACAGCTCTGGTCAGTCGAAGAGCCAGGATTTGAGGGTCTTTCTGAAGATGTGAAGGTTGGGCGCGCATCTACTGTTGATCAGCAACTCGCTCCAGGACTTGGCAGCGATGTAGGAGAAGGTTCTTCAGCCAGTTCTAGCTCTGTGGATGCTCTGGGTTTTGGCAAGGTTGAGGTGGGTGCGTGCTAGGAAATTCTGTAGTTGAGGTATTGGGGTCCAGTTATTGTTATTGTTATTGTTATTGTGGATATATATAGCACCGGGTCACCTACAGGTCTCAGGGCGCTTTGACCACCGAACATAACATCCGGGAAATGAAAAAGGGTGGAGTGCTCAAGCTAAGCTGAGTGCTGTTCTGAACAAGTTAGTTTTCAAGGCTTTCCTGAAACGGAGTAGATTCCCCTCCTTTCGGAGTGTCTCAGGCAGGGTGTTCCAAAGGTTCGGTAATAAAACCGAAAAGGATCTCCCTCCCATTGTGGCCAGCTTAAAACGAGGACATACAAGGAGTTTGGCATCAGAGGACCTGAGATTTCTTTCCGGTCTATATATCTCAATCCGTTCCTTTATGTAGGTCGGGGCCTTCCCATAGATGGCTTTATGGGCTATACAGAGGCTTTTAAAAACAGACCTCTGTCCAATTGGCAACCAGTGTAGACTTTTTAATAGTGGAGAGGCATGCGTTCTCCGCGGAAGGTTGAAAATAAGTCTAGCGGCGTCGTTTAGGACTACCTGAAGTCTGTTTTTATTAGTAATTTTCGGCAGGCCTAAGTAGAGCGCATTGCCATAGTCGAGTCTTGACACTATGGTGGCCGAGACCACTGTGCGTAGCATCGACTGGGAGAGGAGAGGGACTAGTTTGCGCAACTGTCTTAGAAGACCTGTACAAGTGCCGACCACGGTGGAAACCTGGTTGGTCATTGAGAGGGCACTGTCCAATTTAATGCCCAGACTTTTAACCGTGGCTGCTGGCTGTGGGGTTGGGCCCAGCTCCTGGGGCCAGTACATGTCACTCAAGGAGGAGCACTTGGATGGTACTATCAGCACCTCTGTCTTTTCCGGGTTAATTTTAAGCTGGTTTGTGGACATCCAGTGGACCGTATATCTAAGTATGTCCTGCGCGTGTGACTGGGCTTGTGCTGTGTCATCTATGCCCAGCAGCAGCTGTGTGTCATCAGCATAGTTAAACACACGACAGCCCATCCCCGCTAGTGTGTTATTAAGGGGCTGTAGATATATGTTAAACAGGAGTGGGGACAGTGCTGAGCCCTGGGGGACGCTTCAAGTCAGCCTTCCCACTCCTGATACACTATCTCCCATCTGGATTCTCTGGGTTCTCCCAGATAGAAATGATTCCAGCCACCGGAGGGCTAAACCCTGGATCCCAATACCTGCCAGTCTATTCAGCAGAATGGAGTGGCTGACAGTATCGAACGCCGCTGACAGGTCTAACAAAATCAGGGCGCTCGGTCTTTTACTGTCAGCCATCCTTCTGAGCTCGTCCAGCACCGAGAGCATGACCAACTCGGTGCTGTGGTGTGCACGGAAGCCTGCCTGCCTCTCATGGAGTAGATGGTTAAACTCCAGATAGCTTGACATAGATTTTAGTACATGTTGCTCGAGTACTTTGGACAGGAAGGGCAGCTGGGATATCGGTCGATAATTTTTTAAGGCATTGGGATCTGCCCCCACTTTTTTTAGCAGCGGTCTTACACGAGCTTCTTTGAAGCTAGTGGGCAGCCTGCCAGTACTCAGGGATTTGTTCAGTGTAGCTAGAATATGGTCCTCTAGAATTGGACCTGCCAAGCAAAAAATACTTGGGGGGCATGGATCTGCTGGGGAGCCAGATTTTGTCTTTCTCATCAGTGATTCAAGGGTTAGTGAGTCCATAGGGGGAAAAGATGATAAGCAGCTGGCAGTAGGGTTTAGAGCAATATGTTGCTCAATTAGGCTGCACCCCATGCTTTTTATTTCGCACATGATAGTGTCAACTTTATCCAGAAAATATTTCTGGAAAGTGTCACAGTCTATGCTACTTTCTGCATCCTGGGCTCTTTTTGTTAGTTCCTTCAGGATATTAAATGTTTCCTTTTGGACATTGTTCGCCCTGTTTATACGGACCTCGTAGTATGCAGATTTAGTTGTCCGGATAGATTTTTTGTAGCTACGAAACGCCATCTTGTATTGTTCACAAGTGGCTGTATCCTTATTCCTTCTCCAGTTTCTCTCTATATTGCGCAGGGCCTTCCTTTGGTCCCTCAAGGCGGGTGTGAACCAAGGGGCTCCCTTTTTCCCACTGTTTTTTGTCTGAAGTTTCTAAGGGGCTATCTGATCAATGGCCTTGACCAAATAGCCCATCATATCTTTACAATCCTGATCTACATCTTTATTAAGCATTATCGGCTGGACAATTCCTCTGAGTGATGTAGTCAGTGTGTTTTGGTCTACGTTTTTCCACTGGCGGGTCAGTCTGGTTTTTGGTGCTGGGCGTGAGAGTATGATATCCAGGGGGATGTCACAGTAGATCAGGTGGTGGTCTGACCACATACAAGGGAGGATTTCAGCTAGTACCACCCTGAGATCTGTGGTCCATATCAGATCTAGGGTGTGGCCTTTTATATGGGTGGGAACGTTTACAAGCTGCCTGAATCCCAGAGAGGACATGGTTGTCTCTAGGGTGCTGGCCGCTGGCTGTTTCTTATCTTTGTCCCAGTGAAAGTTGAAGTCTCCTGTAACTATGACGTTTCTATATCTGCAGCACATGTCGGAGGCATAGGTCATAAAGGAGTCATTAAAACCTGGGGTTGCGTTTGGAGGGCGATAGACTGTGAGAACTGTAACACACATGTTATCAAACATAATTTTTATCGCCAGCAAGTCGGCCAAATCCGCCGACTCCGCCAGTATTTTAGTCACTGCTAGATGTTTCTTGAAAATTATTGCCACCCCTCCCCCTCGGGTCTTCCCTATGCGATTCTGCCAGTGGATGTCGTAATTTTTAGAGACAGCAGCTATGATGTCTGGTAGGGAGTTATCCCCCATCCAGGTCTCGGACAAGGTCAGGATGTCAATGTCTTCATCCTGTAGGAGAGTGTAAATCTCGAGACTATGGCAGCATAGCGACCTTGTGTTTAGGCTGACGAGCTTTAGAGTATGCGGGGGGGCTCAGGATCTGCCTATCTGCGGTGCCTGGATGGACAGTTCCTCAATACGAGTGAGTGTAGCCAGGTCTAGAGATGTCATGGCCCCATTCAGATAACGGATTTCCTCACCAGAGTTTGTAATCCGTTTGGTGGGGGGCCCTGCCCCTGCGCCCTTCCGTGCGCGGACGGGCGCAGACGGGCAGGACTCTGGCACGACTCCGGCGCAGATCCGGCGCGCCCGCTGACCGCGTCCGCTGCGCGGAGACATGGCCGACCGTTTTTATACTGGCAACTACAGCCCAACCAAAGATGGCCGCCACGTAATCCGGGACCCGGGGCTTCACCAGTCCTGCCGAGCACCTTGGGATCGTGGGAAGAGGGAAATAGAAGTCCTCACGCTATAGTGCCAATTCCCCAATTAAAATTAAGTCTTTCAACAAAGCGAGTGGTCCAAAGTGCAATAGTGCAAAGCAGCGAGGGGTAATTTTAAAAAAGGGGTCGGACACAAGGGAGAATACAATATTTAAAAGAGCACTGGTAAAATAGGCGATCCGCCCGATTCGATCTCGGGGGTGTAATGAAATGATGATCTCTCGCGTTTTAGCTCCCGCCTCCCCTTTTATACTGGCAACTACAGCCCAACCAAAGATGGCCGCCACGTAATCCGGGACCCGGGGCTTCACCAGCCCTGCCGAGCACCTTTTGATCGTGGGTAGAGGGAAATAGAAGTCCTCACGCTATAGTGCCAATTCCCCAATTAAAATTAAGTCTTTCAACAAAGCGAGTGGTCCAAAGTGCAATAGTGCAAAGCAGCGAGGGGTAATTTTAAAAAAGGGGTCGGACACAAGGGAGAATACAATATTTAAAAGAGCACTGGTAAAATAGGCGATCCGCCCGATTCGATCTCGGGGGTGTAATGAAATGATGATCTCTCGCGTTTTAGCTCCCGCCTCCCCTTTTATACTGGCAACTACAGCCCAACCAAAGATGGCCGCCACGTAATCCGGGACCCGGGGCTTCACCAGCCCTGCCGAGCACCTTTTGATCGTGGGTAGAGGGAAATAGAAGTCCGCACGCTATAGTGCCAATTCCCCAATTAAAATTAAGTCTTTCAACAAAGCGAGTGGTCCAAAGTGCAATAGTGCAATAGTGCAAAGCAGCGAGGGGTAATTTTAAAAAAGGGGTCGGACACAAGGGAGAATACAATATTTAAAAAAGCACTGGTAAAATAGGCGATCCGCCCAATTCGATCTCGGGGGTGTAATGAAATGATGATCAGTGTTGTGGGGTCATTTGTAGGCTTGGGTGAGTATCTTGAAGATTGCTCTTTTCTCGATGGGGAGCCTGTGGGGGTTACACAGGGGCTGGGTGATGTGTTCATGTTGAGGGATGCCAAGGATGCGGTGTTCTGTATGGTCTGGAGTTTGTGGAGCATTGACTTGTTGATCCCGGTGTAGAGGGTGTTTTCGTACTCTAGTTTGCTGGTTATGAGTGAATGGATGACTGTCTTCCTAGATTTGGGGAGGATCCATTTGAAGGTCTTCCAGAGGATGTGGAGGGTGTTGAAGCAGGTGGAGGCGACAGCGTTGACCTGCCAGGTCAAAGAGAGGGAGGAGTTGAGTATGATGCCCAGAATTTGGGTGTGGTCTGTGGGGGGCTTCGGAGGGATGTGGGCCACCAGAAGTTGTCCATGCAGAGGGGGATGTCTGAGGATGAGGACCTCAGTCTTCTCTGAGTTAAGCTTCAGGCAGCTGCTGCTCATCCAAGATGCAACTTCTTTCATTCCTTCCTGGAAGCTGAGTCTGGTGGTGATGGGGTCCTTGGTGAGGGAGAAGATGAGCTGGTGTGGCATCAGCGTAGGATACTATGCTGAGTCCGTGCTGTCTGACGATGGGGTTGAGGGGGACCATGTAGATATTAAAGAGTATGGGGCTGAGCGACAATCCTTGGTGTTCTCCGCAGTTGATTTCTGTGGGTTTAGAGAGGAATGGTGGAAGTCTGATTCTTTGGATTCTGCCGGTGAGAATGGATCAGAGCCAGTCGAGGGCGGTTATTGGCTTCTTGGAGTCTGGCATTGAGTGTGCAGTGGGAGACATTGTCGAAGGCTGCAGAGAGGTTGATTAGGTACAGGGCTGCGGTCATCCTTGGTTGAGGAGGGTGCGGATGTCGTCTGTGGTGGCGAGTAGAATGGTCTTAGTGCTCTGGTTGCTTCGGAATCTGGATTGGGAGGGGTCGAGGATGGAGTTTTTTTCGATTAATTTTGTCAGTTGGATGTTGATGGTCTTTTCGGTGACTTTGGCTGCAAAAGGGAGGAGGGTGATAGGTCGGTAGTTTTTTAGGTCTGTGGGATATGCTGTGGGCTTCTTGAGTAGGGGTCTGACTTCTGCTTGTTTCCAGTCCTCGGGGAAGAAGCCGTTTTTGAAGGTGGTGTTGATGGTGAGACGTAGTTCGGGAGCAACGGTGGCTCTGTGGAAAATATGTGTAGGGCAGGGGTCCATTGAGACTCCTGAGTGGATGCCTTTCATGGTTGATGTGGTATCTTCAGTCGTAACTGTGGTCCAGGAGGGGATGGTGGGCTGGCTGGCATTGCTGGAGAGTGGAGTGGTTTCGGAGTCTGGTGTCTGGTTGTTAAAGTTGTCGTGGAGGCCCTTGATCTTCAGATGGAAATAGGATTTGAGCTTGTCCAGTGAGGGGGAGATGTCCGTGGTTTCGCTGGGGGGAATAGTTAATTCATGGATTAAGCTGACAAGTTTCTTGGAGTTGTTGGCATTAGAGAGGATCTTGTTCTGAATGAAGGCCCTTTTGTTGGATGTGAAGCGCTGGTGGTAGTCTGTCTTGGCGCTTTTGTAGGTGGTGCAGTCTTCCGAGGATATGCTGTTTCTCCAGTTCTTCTCGAGACGTCTGCAGGTGCATCTGGATTCTTGGAGGTCGGCAGAGAACTAGGTGGTCTTCCTGTGGCGCTGTCTGTCGGTTGTCCGTAGGGGTGCATGCTCGTCTGCGCAGTTGGGGATCCATCTGTGGAGTTCTTTGGCTGTGAGGTTGGTGTGGGCTGAGATGGTGGGGGGATCACAGTTGAGGGTGGAGTTGAGCTGCTCTTATGTGATTTTGCTCCAGCGGGGTGCAGGTTTGGGCGCCATGGGTTGGGCAACATGGAAGTGTACGCAGTGGTGGTCCATCCATGGGGGTTGTGTGGTGTGGCTGAAGTAAGTGGATATTGTTGCTTCCTGCGAAGATGAGGTCGAGGGTGTGTCCTGCCTTGTCGGTGGGGTAGGTGATGAGTTTTTTCAGTCCGAGGTTGGCAAGGTTGTCCCGGAGAGTGGCAGAGTTTTAGACGTTGAGGTTGGCGAGGCGGAAGTTGAGGTTTTCAATGAGTATGTAATCCATGGTGTGGGGTGCGATGAGGTCAGCGATGGTGGTGGTAAATGCAGTTCACGGTCTGGGAGGTCTGTAGTCAAGGGTGCCTCTTAGGGTTGTTCTGGGGCTGGTCTGGATCTAGAAATGGAGGTGTTCGGTGGTGGGCGGGTTGAGGTTCAAGCTGGAGGTCGAAGAGAGCTCTTGTGTGCGATGGCAAGTCCTCCTCCTGGTCGTTGGGGAGGTCCTTCCTCTGGATCTTGTATCCGTCAGGGATGGCGGTGGCGATGTCGGGCGGAGGTGAAGTTGGTCTAGGTTTCTGTGAAGAAGTCGACGTCCGGCAAGAGGGTGTCGAGGAGGTCCCAGATCTCCACGGTGTGTCTGTGCAGGGAGCGCACGTGGATGGTACAGCAAATCAGGGGGGTCTGTCTTCAGGTTGGACAGTGTTTGCAAAGTGAGGAATCAAGCTTCCAAGCCAAACACGTGGAAAAACAAACGTCCTTAATATGGAAATGTTTCCTGTAGGGTGACAATTCTTAAGGTTTCTTTACCCGCTTTCAGTACAAATTGGGCAATATTGACAGTTGTTGTTTACAGTGCGTAGAAACGTTAAAAGTGAATATGCAACTCTAATATTTTTATTTTCTTTACTTTCGGCGCGAGGCGTAGCTGCACAGGGAGGCTTGTGTATTCTTGCAGGTCAAGATAATGTAAGACAATATAGAGAGAATGTACTGGGTGAGGGGGATAGGGAGACGGTCGAAAAATCCAAACTCAAGCAGCTATCACAAGTACAGCACAAAAACACACACATGTGTATGCACACACATGGAGGTCTCTAAAAGAGCCTCTGATGAACATCTAAAACCTCCAACTATTATTAGCACTGATACCAGGTAAGTAACAATTTGTCATTGGTGGGGCATTGGCCCCGAACACAAGACCACTTTTGGGGTTGCCCTTTACTCAGCAGGCAGGGCTCTGGTAGGCTCTCTGGGGCAGATTCACAAGCCCCTTGCATCACTTTTGCCTCACTTTTAACATGGGAAAAGTGACGCAAAAGTGGTGCAAGGGCTTATAAATCTGCCCCTCTGTACTTTTGTATTTAACGAAGAATAAGCATGGAATGTGTGGAGCATAAGGCTAACTTAAGTGGCATTGGTGGTGTCTTATGTCAGGTAATCAGTGAGTTTTTCTGTGAAGGTTTGTGAGAATTGAGGGAGAGTAGCTGGGCACCTCTGCTGAGCTGCTGGATATCTTTGAAATTTTGTTGGGCAACCTCAACCATGCATGGTTTATAAACTGCCAAGTTTTAGGGCTCTGTGTTGCACCATAAAAGTATATTTGAGTAAAGCTATTCATATCAGTTCATAGTCTTCAGATCTGATGTTGCAAGGCCATCCCCATGGGCCAGAAAGTTCCTGCAAAATATTTACCGTGGTCATGTCCCAACTGGAATCGCGCAGCCGTCTCCAGCCAGCAACGAAAATAAACAAGACAGATTGTGCAATGGTTCATGGCAACGTTGAAGACAAAAATGGAAACACAACATAACATCGCCATGAAGGGAGGGACCAGGGCCGGTGTCAATCAAGCAAAGATGGTAAAATAATAGCAGAACATTATCGGCAATATAATTTAACATGTCTTTCTCCTTTAATAAACACAAGCAGTGAACTACATAATGCTTATATTTATATTTTTTGGGAAGGTAATGATGCATTCAGACCTCCTGACGCGCTCTGGTGAAAATGTCATCCAAAGTGGGCGCCTCCTTAGAGATGGAAACTCCTAACTCAACAGACACAGAAGAACCACCATTGTCTGAACACACAATGGAACCCATCTCTACTCAAACTTTAGCTTGGTTAGCGTCATGATTCGTGACCTCACTGGAAACACAATAAAACTCAGAATGGACTGATGCCTGTGAGACTTGAACCTGCTCTGGGAGGACACAAGATGGGGTTTTACACAAATCTCTGTGTGCACCGCTTAAAACTCCTGAAAAACCCATCTGTGAACCCAAAGTGATGTCTTACAATTATGAAGCCTCAAGCAAACTGCACACCATCACGAGCCGTGGTTGAGCTTAGATCATTTTTTCACAATCTTGACTATTCTGTAACTCCTGGAAAACCTAGGCATGCATTACTTGACTTGGACTCATAACCTGAATTTAACAACATCTCCCTCCTATGGATAAATACATCCTGGAGCATTGGCGAAACGTTTGGGACTTTTGGACATTCTATAGCTGTGGTTCACTTTACCTCCTGATATGTGGTTTCAAAGTCTAGCACAGGTAACATGTTTTTGACATACATGGGGAGTACTCTGGGGCATATTATCAAGCAGGCCATTAAAATTATCACTGTTTTAGCGGTAGAAAGCTAGAGCTAAAGCCGGGATAATGGGCTTGATAACATGCCTTGGAGAATTCCAAAAGAAGCCCGTGTTCACACCAGAACATGGGTTTCTATTGGAATTCACAAGGCCATATTATCAAGCTCATTATCTGCGTTTTAGCAGCAGTTTTCTGACGCTAAAACAGCAATAATTTTTTAACTCCCTGCTTGATAATATGCCCCAATGTTAGGGGAATCCTTTCTCTCAACAACTGGTATATGCTGTACATTGGGACACTGCACCGGATGCAATGATAATCCCAGATCAATTATCACAAGGATGTACACCTAGTAAGTCTAAAGCAAGATTTGCCTAGGGACTCTCCGGTAATTGCAACTTCACCTTCTCAAAATGAATATTCTTTCAAGATTTTCAGAATTGATGCAAACAGAACATTTCTTTGTAACTTTTAAAACTTGATAATCAATAAATGGCGGCTTAAAATTTTCCCTAACTCTTTTTCTCGCCAGGGCATCACCCAAAATTCCCTCATGAGCCAATGAGACTATACAACGAGATATATTTTTGGGACGTATAATGTACCCAAATGTAAACAGTATCTTTCCTTTAACAGAAAGAGTATCCCTAACTTTCTGGGAAATTTGCAACTCAGAAGACAGGAGTCTTCCCCAAGGCAAACACTTAGGGGCATATTTACGTCTTCTGGCGCATCTCTGCAAATCAGCAGGGATGCGCCAGAACACATGCGTCATGTAATCCCCCCTTGCGCCACCACAGATGCGTCACATTTACAATGCGGCACACCATGGTGTAAGGAAGGGAAGATGCCTGACGCATCTTGAGGCGCACGGGCGGCGTGTTGCTGGAGTCGCGTCGCAAGCACGACACAACTCCTGCAATGCACAGGGGCCGCCCATACTCAACATGGAGCCTCACTCCTTACACCTGCTTCAAGCAGGCATACGGATTTTGACACAGCAGCGTCGTAAAACTGACTCAGTGAAATCGTGTAGATTTCACTGCGTCAGTTTTACGTGGCTCTCCTGCGAGGGAACGCTCACATGAAACCTGACGCAGGTTTCATGTGGCGCAGGGCTTTACAACGTGACGCATCTGCCTAAATGCGTCACGTTGTAAATAAGTCGCAACGTGGTGCATGGTTTATGCCGCCGCTGCGTCATAAAAGTGACGCAACGGCGACGTAAAAGTGTTGCAAGGGGCTTGTAAATCTGCCCCTTAGTGCAACATTGGGGGAGGGGGGAGGGGCATTTAGATGTAGGAAGATCCGAACTGCAATTTTCGCAATGGCCGTAATCCGTGGGGCATTTCAAGCATTGACAGGAACCGCTATCACAGTGACTCCTGCCTGTGCATTGCAACTTTGACAAGCATAACAGAGTCGTATAGCAAAGTTACAATTTTTGTTTTTTGTCAAAAAGAAAGTCCTAAAGTGGGATTTTCTTTTTGAAAATAAAAAAGCAAAAGCCGTCTCCCCATGGGAGTTTCCTTCTATCGCAAGGGGGATGGCAAGGGGGCATCGAGCACTTTTCATTGCCAGGTTTTATGTCACTGTGACGGTCATTGAAACAAAGCTATATGTTCGCCCATAGAAATGAGGTGAATGGACATATATGTAATTGTCTGACGGCCCTTACTCCGCTATTATCAATGGTCTTCCCGCATTGAAATCAGGCGGCTACAGTCTTGTCAGGGAGAGACCTCCGTCACCGCTGCAATGGAGTCTTTTCTTGGCTCGGATATACATCAGGCCCTTAAAGACTTTCTGACCGAGGTTCTTCTCAGCAAAAGCCTCACACAGTTCTACTATGTCATTGACTGGAGGTGCTGCTCATTCTTCTATGGGCTCCATCAACCTAGGTTAGTCCAGAAAAACAATTTGCAATGACTTTGTACAGTTAAGTACATTCTTATATGTACTTAACTGTACAAATGCATTCACAAAGCTTGCATAAAGTCCTGACTAGCCTGGAAGAAGCTTTTCTTGCACCAACTGTGATTGGTTTCAATGTTCCAAATGTTCAATGTCCCATGTCCACCTCTTTCAAGGGCAGAATAATACCTCTCTGCAGTGATGACCTTGAAGGAAAGTATGTTTTTTACAGTGTCCCTGCCCAGCGCCCTCTTGCTGTTTGTTCCTGTGCATCAGATCCTTTCTTTTTGCCTTCACTGCCTCGATTTCTTCCTCTTGCCCTTGTGACCTTTTGGTTCATTTGCCTTTCTTTTCTTTGCCCTTGTGACCTCTCTGCCTCATTTTTTCCTTCTTTTTTCTGCACTTTTTAACTTCTCTGCCTCGTTTTTCCATCCTTTTTTCGCTCGTTTTTTATGACATTTTCCTCTTTCTTCCCGCCAGTCCTGCCCACTGCCACCCAGCGCCCTTCCCAAGACCTACATAATGAAAGCCGCAGTGCGGCTGGGCTGTGGCAATCCCATCTGCGTCTGTCCACACCTTGACCATGCCCAGTGCCAGAACCCTGGCTCATCTACCCCCCCCACAGCTACACCGCAATCTGAGCCCTGGACCTCCCACACCACAACAACAACTGCTGCCTCATCTCCCATGATCCACGGTAGGGTCTTTCTCCAACCTGCATTGTCCATTCTCCTGCAACCCAAGTGCATAACCGACACCACAACCACCAACATGCTCACAGACCAGCAAAGAGCATCTGCCGCCGAACCACTTTCCTGAAGCCTCCTCAACACATACTCAATCTGCACATAGACCATCAAAACTTGGGACCTCATCACCACCCCCACCCCTGACGTCGTCTTCCTCACTGAGACCTGGCTCGCCCGAGTGTGCTCCTGACATTGCCTCAGCAACATCTGATGGTTTTGAAGATTGTAAACCAGGACCGCATCAACAAACACAGAGGAGGGATGGCCATCATTCACAAAGAACAGAGTCACTGCACCACCACTGCAGACAACACCATTCCATCCATGAGCACCTCAATTTCAAACTCCAAACGGCCAGAAAATCCCACCATCAGTGGCACTTTCACCTACATACCACTGGGACAACACCCCAGCTTCGCAACGCTATTCCTGAAATTATCGTCAGCCTCACCATAAACTCCAGAGACGACATCTTCCTTAGAGATCTAAACTTTCACCTTGACAGCGACATCACTGCCAACCTCCACAAGAGAATGTACAACTTCGTACTCATCCAATATGTCACCAGTCCCACGCACATCAGGGATCACCTGCTATCTTCACATCCAGAAACAGAGTCAATTGCGGCCAACATCACCAAACTCACCTGGATGGACCCCCCCTTCGTCCTCTTCTACATCACCAACCACCCGGCCATCTCACTAAGCCTCACAGTACCCACCACCACTGCTGGGGCAAAGTGTCAGAAAGCCAATGGGCAGATGCGCTCAACACTGCATTCAATCTGAACTAGGATGTCATAAATTTCATCTTCTGGATCACCAACTGAACTGACAACATCACCCCATAAAGCCTAGCAGACCTATGAGATCCACCAAACAGGCCAAATGTACACCAAAGAACAGAGAGCAAAAAAACGTGACAGCAAGCGGCTTGAAAGGAAATGGTGCACAAGCAAGGACGCCGCAGACAGGACCACCAACAGAACAGTCCTCAATCACTAATACTGTATACTTAGTGAAATAAAAAGGAAGGTTTCGGCCGTTACCGAACGGTATTTGAAGATGGAGATGTAGGGGCATGATAAAATACAGATTCGGTAATTTTACAGAATCGGTTTTTACCGATTCTGTAAAATACTGAATCGGTAAAATTACCGATTCTGTATTTTGACATGTAGGTAGCACTGCAATCAGTGCTAGAGGGGTTTAAGAATTCGTTATTTACCACGAACTAGAAGTTGGTGGTAAATAATGAAAACCCTTTAACCCCTCTGATGCGGCGCAAATATCCCTCCCCAGTGCTGCGCTGTCCATTGGAACTAGTGCTGAATGGACGTCCAATGGTCGTGCGCAGCACTGGGGAGGTAGTGCACGCGACGACCGTTGGACGTTCGCAGCACTGAAGGGGTTAAAAAGCATTTTTTTTTGCTTTTTAAACAGTGCCATGTTGCAGACATACAGGGCATGTATGTCTGCAACATGTGCAACCATGCACAATTGAGGGGGTGCAACAGGGTGTCAAAGTGACACCCTGCCACCCTTCAATGTTTCCCCCAATTACCGAATTGGTATTTACCGATTCGGTAATTGACATTCATTCCTATGGGCCTCCAGGCCCATAGGAATGAATGGCAATTACCGAACGGGTAAATACCGATTCGGTAATTACCCAATCATACTGATTCGGTAATGAAATCGGTAAAATTACCTAAATCCCGATTTCCAGTTCTTAAATACCGAATCGGTATGATTCGGTATTTAAGAATCGGTAATCTGGGATTACCTACATCGGGCCCTAAAGGAGGACTGAACTCTGACCAATTGGTTTGGGTAAAAATATTATTTAGTTATATTTATTTTCTAGAACCAAGCCAGACCTGGTACAGGTCAGTATATAAATACTTTGCAGGTATATACAGAATACAGATTGAATGCTATTAATTAGTTACAGTATAATTACTTTATATATTCAGACAGTCAGAGTTACTTTGTAATTACTTTTCTTACGCAGCCAGGCATCTCTAGATGCTGGGCAGCTGCATTTCCTGAGTGAGAGATAAATGAGTCAATGTGTTTTGCAAACTTAGTACAGGTTACAGTACTACTCATGAGTCACACTTAGTCCTGAGAAGGCAGAGCTAAGCTTACAGATCTTTGGGTAATATTCGGTAAAATGGGCATTTGAGTCGCACGGCCAGGGGCACAGAGGCGGACGGGTACGGAGTGCAGGGACCACACACTAGACAATGCGCTAAGCACAGTTGTGTACTTGGGGACTGCGTCAAGCATGCCACCAGATTGTGGAACAAAAAGCTCCTGGGGTTGAAGTCAGCACTGGAGGTCCCAAAGCCCAACACAAGAATTACACGACCAGCGCCACAGGGTGGCCGGGTGTAGGATGCTGTCTTGGCTGATGCTGCAGATTCGGTCGCGGTCCCCCCGAAGAAGGTCAGCTGCTGTTGCGGCAAATGGGGGCTTTGTGAGTTGTCGTCCTGTGACCGCAAGCGTTTGGTGATGGAGTCGGTTGGATGGTCGCGGTTGCTCTTTCTGGACCGCTTTGGTTCTGTAACTCACAGTTATGGGGACATTCCAGTTGTTGGCTGCAGGTTTGATTTAGGAACTTATGGAGGTTCAGGGGTCACTGGTAACCAGGCTAGGATCCAGGCGGGGACCTCCTTAGAGTGTTGGGTCACTCAGGCTTGGGGCGGCAGGAGCCTCATGCAGTCGACCAAAGTCGGTTACCTTTGAGCAAGTCCGGTGCTCATGGGAGACAAAGTCCTTTATAGTTACAAAGGCAGGTTCGCCTGGTTTTTCGAGGACTGTTGATTGCTGGACACATCAAGGTTCTGTTGGAGGAGCCTGAGGTTGGGACAGGCCTGTAGGACTGGGGCCAAGTCAGTTGGTGTCCTCCTCTTCTCTCTGCACAGCTGTTCGGTCCTTCTTCTTCTTTTCGGCTCTGGTCTGAGGAGGCAAGGTTCAGGGTTGCCCCGTTATACTAAATTTAGGGGTGTTACAAGTAGGTACAGGTCGGGACCAATGGGGCTTTCCCCAGGGGTGGGTACACCCCCTATTATGCTACCCTCCAGTGGGAGGGGGGCATGAGCCTCACTCAGGTTGACTGGGTACCCTCATCTGCAAGATGGTGGGGACTGAGAGTTGTGCTTCACCTTGTCTCCCTCCTCTGAGGGGTTCGGTTGGCAAAGATGTGCACACCTCTCTTCCTATCTTGGTTTTCTCGCTGATTCTCACACCCAAAGTGGGGATCAGAACCTGTTGGGGCGAGTTGCTGGGAGCAGCAAATGGCTGGGGTAGCTCACAAAGGCGGCAGGCTTTTGAAGCTTCCCTTTCGTGGACCCTGCCCATCCTGGGCAAGGAGGCTTGGCACCTCGTCCCAGGATGTCCTTTGTTTTAGGACTCCAAGAGTGGCTGGCTCCCAACCCAGGGGTCCAGAAACATGCCTGGTGGTGGCAGCTGGTGAGCAGCCATTCAGCCAAGACACTACAGTTAAGTCATTTTTCAGGGGGCATCTCTAAGACGCCCTGTGAGTGTATTTTTCATAAAATCCCACACTGGCATCAGTGTGGGTTTAATGTGCTGAAATCTTTGACACCAAACTTCCCAGTTTTCAGGAAAGCCATCATGGTGCTGTGGAGTTTGTAATGACAAACTCCCATACCATATACTCTTCATGGCATTACTGCACCTAGGGCCAGATGTAGGTAGCCCAATACCGGTCGGAAAC
Source organism: Lissotriton vulgaris (assembly GCF_964263255.1). Lineage (NCBI taxonomy): Eukaryota > Metazoa > Chordata > Amphibia > Caudata > Salamandridae > Lissotriton > Lissotriton vulgaris. Next base: position 189,084,779 of record NC_141695.1, read on the forward strand.
AGCCGAAAATACCGATTTTCGGCCGTTTCCGACCGGTATTGGGCTAAGGAGATGTAGGGCCCTTGAAAACATACAGAATCAGTAATTTTACCGATTCTGTAAATATACCGATCTGTAAAATTACCGATTCTGTATGTTTCCAATGTAGGTAGCACTTTTAACACTGCTACAGGGCTTTCAGGATTCGGTATTTACCATGCAATACAATTGCATGGTAAATAACAAATTCTTGTGTACATGCACATCTGTGCATGTACACCTGTGCCATGTGGCACACAAGCCAGAAACAGGGGTGCAACAGGGTGTCAAAGTGACACCCTGTCCCCCTTGGCAATTCGGTATTTTTACAGATTCGGTAAATACCGAATCGGTATTTGCTATTGAACCCTATGGGCTTCAAGGCCCATAGGATTCAATAGCAAATACCGATTCAGTATTTACCGAATCGGTAAATACAGAATCTTACCGAATCAGTATTTTTTACCGATTTTTTACCTACATAGGTTTTACCGATTCTTAAATACCGAATCAGTAAAATTCAGTATTTAAGAACCGGTAAAACCTATTTACCTACATCTAGCCCTGACAATGTCTAAGAATTGACCTAGACATTGTAGGGGTACACAGCTCATGCACCTGTATCCTCACCGCTGGTATAGTGCACCCGCTGATATAGTGCACCTGGCTTACCTATGCCAGGGCTGTGGGTTGAAGGCATGGCACACAGGGATGTGTGTCATGTCAACTCTTTACTTTGTTTTGCACCAAAACATGCAGCCTGCAATGGCAGTGTGTGTGGATATAAAGGTACAGGGCCTCTAAGGGTGACACAATAAGTGCAGCAGCCCTTAGAGGTCTTCCCCGATCACAGGGACCTTGGTATCTATGGAACTTTTACAAGGGGCTTACGTGTTGCCAGAGAGTTGGCAATTGGGTGTTGCAATAGTACAGTTTAGGGAAAGAACATATGCCCTCAGTATCTGTTTGGCAGGAGCCCAGGGCACACTCAGTCAAAGTACATCAACATATAGGCAAACAGTGGGGTCAACCATGCAAAAAGGAACACTTTCCTACAAAGAGTCTTATATCTTTCTTGACGAATACTGAGGGCATCACCCAACCTTACGTTGCATGTTTCATCAATATCATTAAACACAAAAATATCATCCCAAAAGGCTATTATGATAGCCTGAATGGCATACGGCTATATAAAAAGTCATGACAGTGGTTAAGTGCTAACAAGGCTCCTCTAGTTCTACTTGGTAGTATGCGGACTTGTTTTGGAGAGGTATAGCCTTTACCCCCTCTAACAAAACAAGTAATTTCTGTATTTTGAGTAAAAAGTGACAATGTATTTTAATATGCATGATTAGAGATTTCAAATCAGCTCAGAGACTCAGGAAGGCTGTTTTTGTTTTTTTATGAACTGTGTTGTAATGTACTTGTTACTCAATGCATCCTCCCTATTGAGGTTCTCTGCCTTGCTGCTCAGCCTATGGTGAGGTCATTTAGAATGTTCAGTGGGTTTGTGTTGAAAGGAGAATAAGTTTGTGTGGAAGGGCTGAGCAGCGAGAAGGCTGCTCCTGGTGGGGCACTTTTATGGATTTGACAACCATCCTATAACCTGTAACCTAAGAAGTAATCTCAAGAATAAACCTACTACCCTTTCTACAAGACTTGCCTGCGCATCATTCTTCGTTTTAACGCTGGTGACGATCTGAAAGAACCTACGCGAGCTACCTTGAATGGACTGGTACCTAAGAAACAGAAGAAGCGCAATTGGAAGAAACTAGCTGGCAGTTCTGAGCTCCACCAGTAACCAGAAGATCAGTTGGGACCATCGTGGACGTGCCAGTTAATGCTGGCCTTGGGTGAGTGTTTCCATTATGTGAAGTTTATCAAACAAGCAATACATCTATCCGATAACAGCCTTGAGGAATACTGCCTTTGCGTGGTAGAGCATTTGTGTGAAGGTGCAAAGTGACATTCCTACAACCTCTTTATGGCAGTACATGTTGGACTTTCCTTTTTCCTGCCTACCAACAGACTATTAAGCTTAGCGTGTTTAACCTGGCAACTATCTGAAGTCATCTGGAAATATTGATGGGAATCACGTTATGGATGGTGTTGTGGTCTGCATATCACATGGAATAAACCAGCAGTGTTCGTTTGTCAGCCGCTGGCAACAAGTATATATCAAAGCAGTGAATCGGTAGCGTGTGTTTTTGAAGCTAGTTATGCATGCACGTTGTGAACATTAACTGCAGTGTTAGTTGACAGTTATCTAATGGCATTCTGCTGTCGGGGCATTAGTCGAGCCCCGAGGAGTGTTTGGCAGAACTACATGCTCACATGGAGTATTGGTGAGCGGTAACGGTCTGAGTGCACTAGTGACTTAAGGCGGTGGAGACTATGGTGAGCAGTTGTATCTCGGTGCCAGCCTCAGCGTGTGTTATGATTCAAACACCTACCGGCATTCTTTAATGGACGTGATGCTCCCTTGAGAGCATAGGGTATCACAAGCTGAGTCTCTCTGCCGGTTCCTGTCTGATGTGCGTCATAGTAAGAGTCGCGTGCTATCAATGTAACGCCGGATGTTTCTTTTGTAACCCATAGCGCTGATGTGTTATTGTCAGTGCTGCTACGTAACTTGATTCAACTTGCAAGGACGCCGGACGTCACCTTGGCAACCCCATAGCACCGCGTTATCGAAGATCGCGGATCTGCGTGCAGGAAGGCAGGACAAGGATGTTCTTAAGAAAAGTAGTTCAGAGGCAACATATCGACACAGCGCAATCCAGAACTACACGAGGAAGAAGAAACCTCTTAATATTGAACAATGGTGACTACTTTGATGTTTTAATTTTTTTGTAATGACAAGATCTTTGGTCAAACGTGACTGACTGTTGGCTGGATGGAGAAACCTACCCAACGTGTGTGACTGCTTCTGCTTAAAGGTGATAGCACATGAGAAACAAATTGTGAATCTGACATAGCATTTGCTTCCAACACTAGCACTGTGTTATATTGACTCTAACATACTATTTGGTCTGTGGGCCTATTTATATTTTAACTGGTGTGTTGCTGCCGCAATCTTGCTTTCTGGACTTCCACTTTCAAGTTGTGGAGATAAACTCATGCTGATGCTATTTGTGCTGTAGGTTCAGGTGAGAGGTCGCTTACCTAATGTTTTAATTGATTTGACTTAGTTTGAGTGCATTTCCCATGCACCGGTGTTGTGGTGCATGCTGTTGTGGGGTTTCTTGTTCCTTGGCAATGCGGAGAGGTGGTGTGAATTACCCTGGATTTGTTTCAAGCGTGTTTTGGGTTAAAGATACCCTGGATTTGTATTGGGTTCAAAGATACCCATATTATGTTGCGAGAGTGTTTTGTGTTTAAAGATTACCCTGAATTTGTTTAGGGTCAAAGATACCCATACTATGTTCGAGAGTGTTTTGGTTTTAAAGTTAACTTGTTTTGGTATGGGTGGAGTTTTTTCCTTTTCGTTGAGGTTAGACCTGTCCTGCCATTAGTATGTGCAGTAGAGGGCTATAATCCCTGGTCCTGTGGCAGTCTTGTGCCGTATTATTAGGCACAATGGGTACCCTGTGTGGTGTGGTGTTGTGGTACCCGTAGTTTGTAGTGCGAGTTATGGTAGATTAGCATCCACTGTTTTGAAGAATGTATATCCTTATCTTGCAATCTTTATTTGTTTATGATCATTATAATGGGGGGATGTGTTATGATGTTTTTGTGTTTTTATTCAACCTCCTTTGCTGTCATATGTGTGTTTTACTATCTCCATTCATTTGATTGTTTTTGATCACTATGGGGGGGAGTGACATATAACGATTTTGTTGTTTATGCATACTCATTTGCTGACATCTGTGTGTTTTATCATCATCATACATTTTAATCGTTTTTGATCATTATAAGGGGGGAGATGTGTTATAATGTACTTGTTACTCAATACATCCTCCCTAATGATGTTCTCTGCCTTGCTGCTCAGCCTATGCTGAGGTCATTTAGAATGTTCAGTGTGTTTGTATTGAAAGGGGAATCAGTCGGTGTGGAAGTGCTGAGCGTCAAGGAAGCTGCTCCTGGCGGGGCGCTTTTATGAATCAAACTAACATCCTGTAACCTGTAACCTATGAAGTAATCTCAAGAATAAAACTACTTCCTTTTCTACAAGACTTGTCTGCGCATCATTCTTCATTTTAACAAACTAGAACTACGGGAGTGGTCCATTCACTTGCATCCACAGGCTAAATTTCACCTCATACTTTGAGAGTCATATTTATCAAGAATTGTGCCGCTTTTGCGCCACACAATGAGGTGCAAAAGCGATGCAACCCTTATGTTTGATTTATCAAGCCACATAAACTCACTTTACCTGGCCCTTGGAGGCTTGGTAAGTCCAGAGTAACACAACACAGAGCAAATCACTGTGTAGTATTACTCTGCACTAGGAAAGCGTTCCATGAGTGGAGCGTGGGTGTTCCCACACATCCACCCATGAATTTTGGCACCACCAGTGGTAAAACTGGGAATGCGTCAAACTGCTATGCTTCCCCAGGTATAGTGTTACAAAGAGAAATATCTTTATTTCTCCTCGTTACATCCTCTTTCTATGTGAGAAAAGATGAACATGCCTCACAATATTGGTATTGTGCAGGAAGGTGTTTTCATGGTCCAGTCGTGGGTAGAGTTTTGGAGTGGTGAAGGGTTTATTGTTTGGGAATGGGTGAAGTAAAGGGTGGTGTGGGGTTTTAATGGTTCCAGCATATGTGTAGTTTAAATGTAGGAAGGCTTTTTAGGGTTCAGGGATGGGCAAGTTTAGGGGTGATGAGAGATTTTAGGGATCAGGGATAATTGGCTTTTTTGGGTGTTGAGGGTGTTTTAGGGTTCAGGGATGAGTGGAGTTCAGGGTGGTGTGGAGTTTTAAGGGGTCAGCGATGGGTGTGGTTTAGGCAGAGAAAGGGGTCTTTAGGATTCAGGGATGGGCGGCGTTTACTGTTCAAAGGTGGATGGGTGAGTTTAGGGTTATAAAAGGCCTGTAGGGTTCAGGGATCAGTGGACTTTAGAGGACAGGGATAGGTGTAGTTTATGTATGTGGAGGCATATGTAGGTAACAGCGATGGATGGTGTTTAGGGTTGGTGAGGGCTCAGCATATTGAAAGCATCCAAAGTAATTAACAATGTAAAATATATACATCTGAAATAATGTCCCCTGACATAAAGGCTTGTAATACCTTCGGCAAAAATGTTTCTGAAAGTAAGACTGAGAACCATTTCATTTACACTTTATACAAATAGTATGCTTTAGCCAATGTTTATTTAAAAAAATACAATCTACTTATTGGTTTCTTAGAACGCCATTCATCCTGAAAATGTCCATTACACGCTTTAGAGGGAATGGTTTCTCAGTAATGGTATTCCATTAAATCGTGTTTCCATGAAACCACATACAGCCGCTCGAACTTATTCCTCAACCTAGCAACTCCACGTCAGATGCCAACATTTCTTTTTAGAAAAATAAGTGAACATCTAAGCATCAATTACTGTGCAAGACAAAGCCTTCAGCACTCTGGTATTCTTAAGAACTTCTTGACAATATATGAGCGATCTGCAGACAGGAAAGAAAATAGCGTGGAAACAGAACAACTATAGATACTTAAGACTCTTAGCGCAACACACAAATAGCTCATCACATCAGCCCTAGCAAAGTATTCTACCAACACAATTAATGAAGCCCCCAACAATTAAGCACTGCAGGCCCACCTATTCCTCACTCCACAGAAAATTGCAATGCCATTAACTACTTCAGTGAAAAAATACAGAAGATCCAACAGCACATCGGCAACACCAAGCCTGCTTCATCCCTTACATCCACACCTTCCGGTAGAATACTTCAATGGTCACCCTCCAAAGCCCTATCTCTCCCAGATCTCTCTGACAAACACAACTCCCTCAAAGGCACTTCTTAACAAGATGATGTTTTAACCTTGTTGTTGGACTTGGTCCTTTTTGCAGGGTCATCCCTGAACTTTTTGCCTTCCTCCTGTATTTTTTCTGACCTGTTTTCGTTGGCTTTATGACGCTGAATACTTTACCACTGCTGATCAGTGCTAAAGTGCATATGCTCTCCCAATTGTAAATTGATGAATGGAATATTAACTCCATGATTGGCTGGTATGGTTAACTTGTCAGACCCTACTACAGTGCTGCTTTTTTTTTTTCTTTTCGTGATCTGTGAAAGAACAAGATGGGTCACCAGCAGCGAGGAGGTAGATCAAATGCTGCTGGTGGGCTTGCGGTACAGAAGGGGGTGGTGATGGACGGAGCATCTGAATCAATCAAACACTCACACTCAGTCAAAAGATCTGGGTTTAATCCATCACCGTTCTTTAGCCCACTCTGCCACCCCAGTTCAGACATGGCTATATGCAAATCAGTCTGACCCTGTGCCTCATGGGAACAGTCCAGCCCGAACTGCCAAGCCATGTCTTCCCTGGACCGGAAACAGCTTCCGAGGACCGGTTTCAGGCATTCCAGCCGTCTTCAGCCACTGGTTGTGCCACCCACAGAAGAAGCCTGTAAAAGTGTGTCTCAGGTCTGCCTTTGCATAGCCTGTGTGCAGAATGGTACTGCCATGTTGACTGGGCAAGTGCACCCTCTTGCCCGTCCCAAAACCTTCCATTTTCTGCATATTAGTCACCCCTATGGTAGGCCCAAGGGCAGGGTGCATTGTAGGTAAAAGGTAGGACATGCCCTGGTATGTGTGGCATGTCCTAATAGTGAATTACAGCCATTTTCATTTTTCACTATTGCAAGGCTACCTGTTCCCCATAGGCCAAAATGGGCAGTTTGATTATTACATCTTATAATCCTAACTGACTCAGGGAACCAAGTAGAAATTCGAGTTTAGTATGCCTGAATGCAGAATGATAAAATACATCTTTTATGGAAGGTGATTTTAACATTCTGTGTTTGAAAATACCACTTTTAGAAAGTAGGTATTTCCTTGCCTAACTGTCCAAGCCTGCCTCTGCTAGGTTGTGTATTCCTTGTCTGGAGTTTGAGTGACATGGGCTGGGGTATTCCAGGAGACAGGGTGAGTCAGCTCAGGGCTAAATAGAGCTATCTGCATGTAGATGGGTTGGATGAGTTACACCTGGGGCCTGAATAGGGATGTGCCTGCCTTCCACAATGCTGGCTCCACCTCCTGTGGTGCATCTGATGTCCCTGGCCCACCCTGGCAAAGGAAAGAAGGAGTCTTGTCAACAAAGTGCTCCAGGACTGCACAGAGCTGGTTTGGATTGAGTACAGGACCCTCTGCCTTCAGAGAACAAAGGGTTTGCTACTAATCATATTGGGACCTAGACCCAAGAACTTTAGATCACTTTTGGGAAACTAGAAGAATCTTGGCTGAGGCGAGGAACCAAAGAAACGGAGGAGGAGACTATCCCTAAGCTGAGTGCTGGTTGGGGGATTGGCCTGCAGTGGTTGCCTGACTGCCAAAGAAAGGAGAATAGACGTTGGAATGAAATGAAATGAAATGAAATGAAAAAAATATTTCTAAAGCGCACTGCGGCCAAGCGGCTTCCTGGCGCTAGGGGCAAATCAGTATAAACAGAGGGACCCAGAGAAATTAACCAGGGAAGGCCTGAAGGAAAAGAAAAGTTTTGAGGGCTTTACGAAAGTGGGAGAAGATAGGGATAGAACGGATAGAAAGAGGGAGATTGTTCCAGATCTGGGGGGCCCGCACGGAGAATCGGGTGCCCCCGGTGCGGAATTTGCGAAAACGTGGGACGTGAAGAAGGGAAAGGGAAGAAGAGCGAAGGGAGCGGCTGGGAGCATGGGAAGAGATTAAGGAGTTAATGAAAAGCGGGGCAGAGCGAGAGTGCGCCCGAAAGGCCAAACAGGCAAGTTTGAACTGGGACCTAAGATGGACCGGAAGCCAATGGAGGGTCTTGAGGGCCGGGGAGATGTGGGCAGGTTTGGGAAGATGAAGGATGAGGCGGGCCGCCTGGTTTTGGATAGCTTGGAGACGGCGAGTCTCGTAGGCAGGAATGCCTACGTACAAGCCGTTTCCATAATCCAGGCGGGATGTGATCAAGGCCGTGATGATGGTTTTGAGGGCGTCGGCAGAAAAAAACCGGGAGATCTTACGGATAAGGCGAAGGGAAGAAAAACAAGAGGACACAACGGAACTAATTTGGGCATGCATGGATAGGTCATTGCTGATCTTGATGCCCAAAGTCCGGACAGAGAGAACAGGGGAGGGAGGGGGGCCAAAAGAAAGGGGCCAGTGAATGGAGGACCAAGGATTAGACGAGCCACCTGTAAGGACGAGCTCTGTCTTATCGGGATTGAGCTTCAAATGATTGAAGCTCATCCACTGAGAAATGAAGACAAGAGTGGAGCAGAATTTAGGAAGAGAGTCAGCAGGGGATGAAAGATCAAAGACGAGCGGGAGGTCATCTGCGTAGTTGTACACCGAGACCCCCAGCTCAAGAAGGGAGGAAACAAGAGGGCGGATGTAGAGGTTGAAAAGAAGGGGGGAAAGAGAGGAACCCTGTGGGAATACTTTCAAATCAACATGTAAAGGATCTCCAATGGCTTGAGATAGAGCTTGTCTCCTGCTGAAGTCCCAGGGACAATAGACTGCACCAACCAGCTCCCCTGCCTTCCCTTGCTGGGAATTGAAATGCTTGCTATTGAGCTGGGCCTTCTGAGAGACTGTGTGTCACTGGGAGCTGGAAGTACAACTCAAGACAAAGAAGGGTGTTGCCGAGGCAGCCGTTGTTGTTGCATCACGGAGAAGAGTGTCACCGTCGCAGCAGACGCCATTGCATCACCGAAGAAGCGCGCCTCCATTCCCGCTGTCGCCATTGCATCACCCGAAGTGCCTCGCATCACTGGAGAAGAGTGTCGCCGACGCAGTTGATACCATTGCATCACCAGAGAAGCGTTTCGCAGGCATGTCGCGGTTCAGAAGATTCGTTGAGTCACCCCACGACCGTCTGGCGTGCACACATCGTGTTGCATCAAGAAGAAGATGCCATTTTGTTCCATTGCACCGGATTTTCATCGCATCACAGACCTGCTGGTCGCATCGCCACGGAAGTGCAGTGAGAAACTGACGCATCACCTCCCCACGCGGAGAAGAACTGACGCATCCCCAACGCAGCAGTAGGGACACGATGCATCACCGTTCTTCTGTGTAAGGAGCCGACGCATCACTTTCCCTGCAACACTTTTGTTGTATAGAGTTACACATCCAAAGGTACATTGAACTTAAAGTGTCGCATTTTATGTCTAAAGAGACCTAAGCTAATTCTACCATTCTAAAAGTACAGTATTGTGGATTTTTGTTGTTTGTGGTCTTGTGTTAAGTCTATATAATATACTTATTTTTATTCTACAACTTGTGCGGTATCCATCTGTACTGTTGTCACTGTGTTACTGTATGTGTTCACAAATGCTTTACACACTGCCATGAGATAAGCCTGTCTGCTCGTGCCAAGCTACCAAGAGGGTGAGCAGGGGTTATTTTAGGAGTGTACCTCCTTACCCTGACTAGAAGCAAGGGTCCCTATTTGGTCAGAGGTACCTACCTCCGCCAAATAGAGACCCCCTGCTCATCACATCAGCCCTAGCAAAGTATTCCACAACACAATTAATGAGGCCACCAACAATTAAGCACTGCAGGCCCACCTATACTTCACTCCAAACACATTTGCAATGGCATTAACTTCTACAGTGAAAAAAATACAGAAGATCCAACAGCACATCGACAGCACCAAGCCTGCTTCATCCCTTACATCCACCCCTTCCTGTAGAATACTGCAATTGTCATCCTACAACGGGGTCTTCTGGCTACACTTACCTGGAGAAAAGCACGCCACACGCAGCCTCTGCCCCTGGGTCTGGAACGCTGTAGGTCTCGCCGCCATCACCATTCTACGGCGGCTGGAGACTACAGCTCCCAGCGGGCTTTGCGTGGACTTCCGGTTTCCCGCTGTCTTCGTGCCCGCAGGCGCTACAAAGGCGGGCCAACCCCTAGGTGGAGCGGGGGTCTTCTGGCTTCACTTACCTGGAGAACAGCACGCCACACGCAGCCTCTGCCCCTGGGTCTGGAACGCTGTAGGTCTCGCCGCCATCACCATTCTACGGCGGCTGGAGACTACAGCTCCCAGCGGGCTTTGCGTGGACTTCCGGTTTCCCGCTGTCTTCGCGCCCGGAGGCGCTACAAAGGCGGGCCAACCCCTAGGTGGAGCGGGGGTCTTCTGGCTACACTTACCTGGAGAACAGCACGCCACACGCAGCCTCTGCCCCTGGGTCTGGAACGCTGTAGGTCTCGCCGCCATCACCATTCTACGGCGGCTGGAGACTACAGCTCCCAGCGGGCTTTGCGTGGACTTCCGGTTTCCCGCTGTCTTCGCGCCCGGAGGTGCTACAAAGGCAGGCCAACCCCTAGGTGGAGCGGGGGTCTTCTGGCTATACTTACCTGGAGAACAGCACGCCACACGCAGCCTCTGCCCCTGGGTCTGGAACGCTGTAGGTCTCGCCGCCATCACCATTCTACGGCGGCCGGAGACTACAGCTCCCAGCGGGCTTTGCGTGGACTTCCGGTTTCCCGCTGTCTTCGCGCCCGGAGGCGCTACAAAGGCGGGCCAACCCCTCCGCGTCGCGGGATGCGCGCGGGCGACGCCGGGGTCAGGGGCTGACAGAGGCTGGGCTGGGCCACCCCCCTTACATCTTCTGCCTCGGGTTCAAGTCCCTGGAGTCCACTTGCGGGTCCCGCATCCATCATGTCAACTCGCTCCGGCAAAGCCTTGAGGGGGGGTGGAGAAAGTGCTTTGGGGGCTCCACTATGATTGGCACCATGGACAAATTTATCACCAGGGTGGCCAACGTCATTGAAAAGGAGATTGCAATGACGGAACGCCGCCTCTCACTCGACCTACTTCCATCCAAGCGTTCTTCCTTGGGAGCTGCGGCACATGCCTTGTCTCCACATACCTCCATCCCCACCACACCTCCCCCTGGGCCCCTATCTGATGAGCAACACATTGTAGCGCTAGAGGCAGGAATAGATAGGATAGAAAGCCTGATATCAGCTCCTCCCCCAAGCAGTCTCTGTATTGAGGCTGTAGATTCTGGCCCATCTCACTCTATAGTTAGCGCGCCTGGTAGTAGGTCCCAATCTGATTTTATTGTACCCACACCTGACCCAAAACCATTGCCCCAGATTAGACCTTCCCGGGTGCATAGGAAAAGGAAAAGGGGGACCAATATTCGGAAGGGAAGCCACTCTATGCTCTACAAGCGCTCTAGGACACAGCTCTACAGGGGTACCTCATACTTAGACGCCGGAGAGCTCGAATCCCCCAGGAATCCAAGCCCCCCCCAGCTCGCAGCCGACTCCCCGATATCTCCCCCCTTGGTCCCGGCAGCACTTGTTCCATCAAAACAGGGTACCTCCCTCGAGCCCTTCGAGAAACTGGTAAAGTCCTTGCTCACTCCACTATTCGACCAAGTTAAGAGCCTGGGGGATAGGTTGGACAGGCTACCAGGGACAATTTTTTCTCCCTGAAAACTTTGTTAAAACTACAGCCTAAGCCTAGTGAGATCAACTCAGATAGGAATGTGGTTAAAGGGGTCCTAGTGAGTCAACTATCCAGAGACCAGTCGACACTGCCGGCCAAAACACTGGCCACTGGGAAAGCACCAACCTCAGCCTCCCAGGCCAGTGCGAAGCAGGTAAGGCCGAGTGATTCCATTCATTTAACTCAGGTGCACGGTACTCCCCCCCCCAGCAGCGAAAGTATCTGTGCCTAATCCTGCCCATAAGAATCTACAGAAGGGAGGGGTTGGTCCAAACGTGCACCCGGCGCCCGCTGCGTTGGCTAAAACCAACGGAGTAGCAACAACCCCTAAGGTTATCCCTTCCACCTCCTTGCCCAAAAATCCCCCCCCAGTGGCAACCCAGCAGAATCCGCCACGTAAGTGTCCCCCGGTAAATCTCCCACCCGAATGCCACCCGTATGTTGTTGTTCTCACCAAAGTTCCCCCCCTAAAAGAAACGCAGCAGGAAACTCACCAGGCGCTAAAAAATAAGGTCATCCACTGGATGAAAACGAATAGACCCCTTCCACTGGGTGTAGATGGCCTGATTCTTGGGGTACGCAGGGTGGGCTGGATTGGACATGGGAAAAAACTTTTTGAGGGAGACTGCGTGGTGGTCAACTTCCAAGACATAAGAGCCGCCCACTCAATATGCTCCCAAGGGCGAACAGCGGCCGGTCCGGGAGTTGATGCTGTTGATTTATCCTTCTTCTACCCGCGGCCGGCCCCGTCTACCCCTCTTTTCCACTCGGGGCCCCCGTTTCAAAACAGCGTCCATGGTCAATTTTCCCCGGGAATCTTCCCACAGCAGACACATCCAGGTCCACTAATGCGGAATTGGGGTCCCTGGGGCTGTTGACTCTGTGACGCTTCCGGGGAGGCTTCCATGGCTTGGAGTCCCGTCGTCGAGTCCACCCCTTTTCCCAATATCCATAGCCCTTCGACCACACCACAATGCCAGGTCACTGCCGAGATTGCAAAGGCCCAAGGGGAGGCGAGGGCATCTCCCGACCCACTAGTTAGCCTTCCTGTTGTGGGTTTGCGGACACGCTGGCTCCTGCCGAGGCCTGTAGCACTGCGGCTGTGACGGACCCACCCCTTAGGGTTTTCAGCTGGAATGTAGCAGGCCTTGAGAGGAAGTTAGCATTGCCGGACTGGAATTCGCTTGTGGAGCAATACTCCATATGCCTGTTCCAGGAAACTTGGAGTAAAGAGCCCCTACATAAGGCAGGATACTCCACCCATTTTATACCGGCTGTCCATGCGGGATCTGGTAGGGGTCGCCCTTCTGGTGGCCTCCTCATCTGGATGGCCTCTAAACTAAATTGCAGGGTGGTGGAGCAGGATACTAAATGCCCGGACCTCCTTAACATATTGCTGAAAAACCCCCAGGGCCGAGTCATCTTAAACATTTTTAATATTTATGCCCGAGGCACGAAGGGAGGTAGAGAATCCCCAGTCTATCTCGCCTAGAAGCTCAGCTCCGCTCGTCACCTCACAAGTATTGTACTCTGGTGGCGGGCGATTTCAATTGCACCTTTGAGCCCCTGGACCTCAAAATCCTAAAAGATCAAGAGGAATATGATACCAGGTGGGGGATACCGTCCCTAGAACTTAGTCCTATTAAAAAATGGACAGAAGTGGCCCTTCAGATCAACTCCATATCTATGGAGTTTGGTCTGAGAGCTGCCAATGGCAGGACTGGTTCTGATAAAGCAGGGGTCCATACTTACAACAGGCCACGGCATACGTCACAAATTGATTACTTTCTTCTTGACGTACACTTGTGGAGTATGGTAAAGGACATGGTGATTATACCATCTGTAGAAAGTGACCACAACCTCCTTTCACTCACTAGTGGCTAACTAGCACTGCGACCAGAACTACTCGTAATCCCGCCCCGGACTTATCAGCAGTTTATAACTGTGGACGGCGGTTAAAGTGGGCGAAGCTGTCACTCTCAGAGCAGAAAACCTCTGCCATTAGGCAGCTTCTTGCCTCAGCCCTAGATAATCTTGATCCTCAAGAGGATGGGTTGTTGGAGGTGACCTCTAGGTTCTGTATCATAACCCAGGCTATCAGTGACCTCTTCGTAGTTCCAGCTAATTCTAACAGAAGGAAACCGTGTTCACGGGCTAGACAGGGCTGGTTCAACCAGAAGTGCAGGGAGGCGAAGTCGCTTCTTATTGAAGCGGTTAAGTCTAAAATACCATCTAGGACTAGGGTGGCCAGGAGGCATTACTCTCTCTGTCAAAAAAACGCTAAAAGAGAGTGGGAGGATAACTACTGGCAGGACCTCCTGGCTGCCAGTCGTGGGAAAGACGCCAAAGGCTTTTGGGATCTGGTGGGTAACAGGAACCGTCCCCATGACACCCTGAGGACTTGTAGTATTAATGCTCAGACATGGTTCTCCCACTTCCAAAAACTTTACTCCGCCACTGAAGGCCCACTAAACGATCCCTTCATTCTCCCTCCTTATACCTTAGTTCGAGACCTGGAAATGTTTTCTGTTTTGGATGTTACAAAGCAGATTAAAACTTTGGTACCATTAAAAGCAGCTGGTCCGGATGGCCTCCCAGGTGACATTCTCCGAGCCTATCCCGAAGACTGGGGGGTATTGATCTCTGCACTCCTTAATGCAATCATGGAGGGAGGAACTGTGCCAGACTCCTGGAGAGGTGCTGAGGTAGTCCCCATTTACAAAAAGGGCAGCCGGGACCTACCTGGGAACTATAGGCCTATAAGCCTAATAGACTCGAGCCAGAAACTGGCGGGGAAAGCCATTTTGGGGAGGATTTCACAATGGGTGGATGAAAACCACATTCTGTCCGACATGCAAGCCGGGTTCCGTTCAGGCACCGGAACTATCGAACAGGTCTTTAGGCTCCTGTTAGTGTACTGGAAGGTGGTGGAGCTAGGCAAAGGCAGTCTTTACTTGGCTTTTATCGACCTAAAGACTGCCTTTGACCTGGTCCCTAGGGAGGAACTTTGGAGGGTGCTACATGGACTGGGGATGCCTCCGCACATATTAAACCTCCTCATCAAACTGCATAACAACACCTATGCCCAGGTTAGATGGGGGTTGAACGGGGAAAAGACCGATAAGATCAGGGTCGAGAGGGGAGTGAGGCAGGGTTGTGTCATGGCTCCTACCCTATTCTCCCTCTACAATAATGGGGTGGTAGAACACCTGCTCGGTGAACCAGCAGACGCTTCCACTCTGGGAGGCGTAAAAATTCCAGCTTTGCTGTTCGCCGATGACACCCTCCTCATTTCTAAAACCCCCCAAGGACTCCAGACACTACTGAACCACTTTCAGGACTTCTGCACCACCAGAGGACTAGCCATCAATGTGGAAAAAAACAAGTATTTAGTTATGCACCCACCTCGTAAACTTGGTCGTCCTCCCACTTTGAACTCCACACCCCTTGAAAGAGTGGCAGAATTTGATTACTTGGGAATTCGTTTAAGTGATGCGATGAGTTGGTCCGCCCACATCATCAAAATGGTAATGGGCCACAAAAGGGTGGGGGGGCCCTCCTCAAGGAGTTTAACAACTCAACCAAACAATGTGTTGCTCCTTTAATAGATATATATAAAGCACGTGCGGTTTCTGCGTCACTTTACGGAGCTGAACTGTGGGTCCTTGGCAAAGTGGACTTACTGAGCAAGGCTGAGAACAAATTCATTAAAGACCTCCTTGCCATTCCGTTGAGCAGCCCGACAATCCCAGTCCTCATGGATGCTGGCTGTAAAGCAATAGGGGACCAGGCCCGTCTCCGACCTCTCTTGCTCTGGGCTCGCCTGTGGAGGGTTCCGGAGCTAAAACCCTACGCTGATGGTCTAGCAGAGGTGATGCACTCCGACGGCTGGCACAGGATTAAATGGCTCAAGGAAATTAAACAACTTTTAGGGGACCTTGGTCTGGACTCCTGTTGGCTTAGCCACTCAGCTCCTTCAAAGGAGTCCCTAAAAAAACTTTATTGGGAGTGGGTTCGTATGAAGCGCATCAGCAACCAGCAGCACTGCAAAACCACCGCAGCCTTTCTGCTGATTAAAGATGTCGTTGCCTTCGAGCCTTACATGGACTTAATTACAATCGCCATGGACCGGTCCTTGTATATCAAATTCCGGCTAGGAACCCTACCCCTGGCCGACCTCTGCTCTAGGTGGAACAAATCCCAGCCCTCAGCACACCATTGTGCCCTTTGTCCTGATAAACCAGAGACGGTGCCACACTTTCTCTTCGAATGCCCGGACTATGGACGCCCCAGATCACGTTGGCTTGGACCTATTTGCAGAGAATTGGGCACTCGCCAGTATTCTGTTGCCCTTCGGATTCTTTTAAACCAATACAGCCCCTCCCATTGTATGTGCCGTTTCTAAGTTTTTAAAATGGGCTTGGTTGATTAGACTTAAAAGACTGTCCATATCAATTTAATTCTTTTTTAATTAATTTATGCTCATCAAATGTGTTTTACTCTCCCTTTTAATGTACAGTCATGCTGTTTTTATCTTTTGTACGGCTTTTATTATATATGCATATCGAAATAAAGCAATCAACCAATCAACCAACCTACAACGCCCTCTCTCTCCCAGATCTCTCTGACAAACACAACTACCTCAAAGGCACTTCTTAAAAATATGATATTTTAACCTTGTCATTCATAAATTCTCTTTCTGGGGACACTCTCTTAACCCAAATTACTGCTGTCAATGCCATCCTTAGTAAAGGCACCTTGCCAGAAGTTCTCGGAGAGTAGGGTGGTTGACTCTTTCAAAAACATTGGAATCTTGAATGTAATTCGCCAGAAATGTCCTTCATTTGCAACCCCCCCATCTTTCCAACCGACACCAGTTTGTTCACTTGACACCTCCAGGCTACAGAATATCCATATCACCTGTGGAATCCGCTAGGGTTCCATACTGTGTCCTCTCATCTTCAAACATCTTGTGGAGCCAATTGATACTCTACTCACAGCATCAGGGTTCACCAATATTCCAATGATACACAACTATACTTGAAAGTGTTCCCTCCTTCAGACATGCAACACCTCAATCACTGCTTGCACACCATCCAGACCTGGATGTCCAGCACCTACCTGAAGCTCACCCAACTAAGACAGAATTCTTGTTATCTGCTAAGAGCAACAGACAACAAACTGTTTGACATGAACCTGGACTGCTTCGAACCACAACTTTCACTGATCCCTTCATTCTAGGATTGAGTTGGAGACTCATCTCTTTAAAGACCATTAGATCACATTGCAGTAGCTTCCACAATCCAGCTTCCTCTCCTGTTTGGCTAGGTTCAAGCTATAGAAATACCATGTACATGCATACATATATACATACATACATATATGCATAGATACATACATAAATACATACATCCATCCATACATGAGGTTGGTGATCCAGAATCAGCAAGTAGCATGGTAAGTATTCCATCATTCTCAATTTTACAATTTGGCGAAGTGAATTACTTGGAATCCTTGTTAATAATTTCAACATTATTAACAGCATCAGCTGGTTTATGTGGCTTGAAATTAATGTTATCCATATCACATCGATAACAGTGTCCTCCTTCTGAACCACCAAGGGAAAATTATCCTTTTCCACTTCCACATGCATACTTACGGCTCATAGCTGACCCTTTGTTGAAATATACAGAGGAAATATGTCTACATTTTCCACTTTAAAAAATACTTACTATTCACTAGGTAACTGAGTTTATTTGTGTGGTACTTTCATTTGCACTCCACTTTTAAAGCACTTCGGTGTCCATTTCACACCACCCGCTTACCATTTCCCCCCGTAATATTATGATGGCGGGGAGACCCCCGCAGACATAAAGACTGTCTGCTGCGTTCCCACCTGTGGACGAGTAGACCGGGAAAAAGGGGTAAAATATGGTGGGGGTGTTTGCAAGACAATGCCATCCATAATATTATGCAGGTGAAGATGTGCCTTTACATGGCGGAGTTGCTCTCATGGAAACGCATGCAGGTTCTGCATGTGGGGGCCTGTTGCGGGCCCCCAGGGTGTTGGGGAGTGGGAGGTGCACATGGGGGGTACCTATGGTACTCCCCTGCATTTCCATGCACAACGTGGCAGGCACCGTGCGGTGCCTGCCACGTTGTACATGCAAATGCACAACATGCCTTTTTTACATTGCGGCGGGTGCTGCTGAAAGCAACGCCTGCTGCAATGTGAAAAATACTGGGGCGCATCTTGATCTGAACCACGGGACCACCACAGATATGGTGGGCAGTCCTTTTTGCCGTTCTGCCCGCCATCTTAATAGACCCCTTGTTAAAACATAACCTTTCTCTGCCCCTCACAATGGTTACGTCTATTATTTTGAATTTGGTTGAACGCTCAATTCCTTTGGCAGCCTGTACAATTTCAAAGAGAGTTTGGTATCTGTACCTTAAAAATTGTTCCTGAATTTAACTGGACCAAAACATGATAAACTGGCCTCCAATATATTGAAGAGTAATTGCATCAAATTCACTGTTAGCTGTGAAAATTCTTAATGCTGCACCATAGCTTTTTATAGGTTAGTTCCAAAGAATATGCCTGATATACACATTATCAATTAATATTATCAATATTATGGATTTATAGAGCGCATGGCTACCCTTAGGCTTCCCAGCGCTAAGAGACAAATAGCTGGTAGAAGTCGGACAGGCCTTAAAGGTATTGCTTGAACAGCCATGTTTTAATTGCTTTGTGGAACTGTGGTTCTTTATGCATCATTCGATGTTCCTGTGGTAAAGATTTCAAAAGTTTTGGGGCAAGGTGGGTTGAAGGATCTTCCTCCCCATCTCTCCCTCCTGGCCTTTGTTGATTTCAGAAGTTCTTCCGTACCTGAGCGTAAGTGCCTAGTTGGAATGTATGGGGATACTAGACTCTATATTTTTCTGGGACCTCTTTTCATGTCCGGCTCTGTGGGTGATGAACAGAATCTTTCATTTTATTCTGGCCTCTACTGGGAGCCAATGTAGCCCTTTTAGGTGCTTTTTGACCTACTCCCACGCCAGAACATTGCACAGCAGCCTTGCAGCTGCGTTATGGACCACCTGCATCTGTGGATCACATATTAATGGTGCCCCCTGGAATAATGAGTTCCCATAATCCAAACACGAAGTGACTAACAAATGGCCTACTGTCTCCCTGAGCTATGTAGGGCCCTGTCTAGGATTTTTCAGAGACTTCTAAGTAGTCCAAAACAGGCAGCTGTGACATTCTTTGCCTGTGTCACCATGGAAAGATATTTTTCTAGCTATAAGCCTAGATTCTTTATTATTTCTTTGGGAAAAGGTGGACTGCCTAGGCAAGTGGGACAGCCTATGGAGGTCCTAGATTTTTCCTTACTCCCGAGTAACTCTGTCTTGTCCCCCTTTAATTGTAGACAGCTTTTGTCATCCATTCCTTGACTTTTTCCATACAAGAAGATTTGCGATTTCTCAGTACCGATTAGTACGGAATTGGTATTAGGAGATCGCAAAATGGTGAGAACAGTTTTTCCTTTGCCCTAAATAGAGATCCTAATGATTCATGATTTAAGATCTGAGATTCGCAAATAAGGATTCCTTATCATTTTCAAATTGAGAATGTCACTATGTCTCTCACTAATGACATCACTGAATCTATATTGCAGACTGGACGAGGGCACCAGGTCACATGGCTGTTTGTTTGTTGGAGTTTAGAGACAGAATTCATTTCCATCCACCCTCATCCTGCATCATGGCTAACCCAAATTCACAGGAGAAAGCAGCAGGAAGCAGAAAAGGAAATGTAGTGACCAGGAATTGAAAATAATCACAGAAGAATGCGTTCAAGAAAATTATAAATTGTTTGGGAAATCCTCTGCTACTGATCCAGAATCAACCACAAGACAAATATGGTTACACATCCAGCAGAGGACACATGCATTTGGTGTGACCTTAGAAATAAGAAAATGATGGTACTAAGTATGAGCACTCACTAAGGTTAAGAGTTGCGGCAAGAACACAAGATGCAGCAAGTACTGGAGGTGGACCAAGTGCAAAACCCTTAACAACACCATTAGAACAGCACTGGAAATGCATTCTGGTCCATAATAGTTTTTATAAATCAATTTGCATATTAAGGCCAGCTTTTTCAAACTATATATTTCAAACACTTAGGGTCAAATTAGATAGTGGTGACATCTGACGTATCCAAGATCTGTTCTAGTTATGAGTCAACATTAAAATTGACTATAGCTGTTTCACGTCATGCAATAATCTTGAATTTTGAACAATGACATGTTCCTCATAGTTAATGTGGACTTTACGTGTTGTCCTAACACATTTCCATGACATGTCTTTCCAATTAATCATTACAGATCACACTTCTGTATGGAATCTTCCCCGGTAATTTCATAGATCTTCTATGGCCACATGACATTCCCTGTCCAAAATCGTTGGGCGGCCCAGCCAAGCACCTGGGTGTGTGGTTTAGAGATAATTTAAAGTTTGACAACCATATCAAAAAGCTCACAGGTGTCTGTTTTGGAACCCTCAAAGCCCTGTGCAGATTTTTTCCCCTACTCCCAAGAGATGCCAAAGAGACAGTGTTGCGTGCCCTTATTCTATCCAGGTTGGATTATGCGAATGCCCTATTTATCGGCATACCATCCTATTTGATCAAACGGCTCCAGGTAGTCCAAAATGCGGTAGCCAGACTCCTGTTTAATATTCCTAGGAGGTCTAGCGTCCGCTCTCACCTGCGTAGTCTCCACTGGCTGCCGGTGGCACAGCGAATTCTCTTCAAAGCGCTGGTTCTTTCCTGCAGAGCGACGCATGAGGCCAGTGTACCTGAGAAAACGCTTTGCTCTGTATGTTCCCAATCGCTGTCTTAGATCTGCCAACCAGTGTAGGATGATCCTTCCAAGATACAAGTACGCTAGGCTTGGTGGCCAATCTATATCTGTTATGGTAGCTAGAGCTTGGAATGCCCTTCCTCTCCACCTACGCATAATGCAGAACACTGTCCATTTCAAGAAAGGCCTAAAGACCCATCTGTTTAATCTGTCCATTTAATGCTTCTACTGTTCTCCTTTCTGCTTTCCTCACACACCCACCTCGCGCCAGGATACTCGAGAGTAATAGAGCGCACTATAAAATATTTTATAATAAAACATAACATAATATAACATAACATAACCTAACAAAACATATTACTGATGCACCTCTGGAAAGCAGCCAACCACCAACAGGGGAAGGAAATATTTCTGCTCCCAAGACAAGACGCTTCCATGAAACAAAGCGTGAAAGTGGAGTTGTATTTAAAGATGAGCCAGGCGAAACACAACATTTAACTTTGGAATTCCTGCCACTAGTTCACTTAATATATTGACACCAGCCAATGTTACATCAGCTGTAGCACCTATTTCAACATCGGTCACAACAGTTGGAAGTACTAGATTCCAAAAACGTCTGTGTAGCAAAAGAACCACTCAAGTAGTAGTTGGTACACCTCCTCCAGCTGATTTCCAAAGAGTGGAAAACAAGATGCTTCAGGTTCACCAGAAACAACATCAGGCCCTATGTCAAATAAATTGCAAACTTTGTGGATTAAAAAACACAATGTATGGTGGATGTATTGCAATGTCAGAAAGCATTAGTAGTGTTTCAAATGCCAAAAGCAGTATGCTGAATACAATTAAACAGGGTTTGGCTCATATGACAGAAGAGCTGAGCTATTCAAGACAGCAACAACAATCTATGAGCCGCTCTGTGGATAAGCTTGCTAATGCAACACAAAACTGCATGATCATTCTAAAATGAAAGCATTGTTTTGAAAGGTATTTTAACACATATTCACAATGTTGCCATGGATTTAAAAAACATTAATGTCAGCATTGAAAGTCCAAGTACAGCAGGCGAAAAGGAGGGGTTGTCTAATATGAATAACTTGTAAATAACCGGGCCTACTGTTAAAAATCCTCGAAGAGGTAGAAGTGATGATTATTTTTAGGAAAAACACTTGTTGCAGGCAAAGTTCTTGTTTTTAGAGAGAGTAAGGTTAAATCAAGCCAGAATGGAATTTTGCCACTGTATTTTTTTTACAGGCATTTGGCCCTAGACACACCCAGGTATAGCGAGTTCCAAGACTCCAACACATTTTCTAACAGGCCGCGCCAGCATTCATCACTCCTCCTCCAAAAGAGAACTCAGATCCAGCAATGAGTCTCGGCTGACACCCCTGAGAATACAAACTTCCAGAAATGGCGGTCGTGCTTTTTCTTTTCTCGCCCCCGCCTCCTGGAACAAAATGCCCCTCTATCTCCGCATCACCTCTGAACACAGCCTCTTTTGAAAAAAGTTAAAGACCTGGCTTTTTGCTAATTAAGCCTTTCTATCATCTACTTCCTATGTCAGCGCTGTCTGCGAGCGCCATGAGACTCCTCGGGTGTGATTTGTTCGCTACAAATGTCCCTGAATTGAATTGAATTGAATTTGCGGTCCTCACATGCATGGAAGATAACAACTGACATCCTGGCAGTGTGAGTGTTTGTATCGCTGATGCTCTGGCTCCTGGAGCTTTTGGAGTGAATACTGACATGACTCACAGGATCAGTCTCCTGATGCCAGTAACACCTGGTTCAATCTATATATATAGATCCTGAGGTAGAACCACTTATGCTGACATGTGAAGGCCCAAAGGTGGATGTGTCTGGTGACTCTGTGGTTGAGAGTAACTCTACTATAAACTCCCTTAGCTGGAATGTTGCTGGCTTGACTTCAAAAATTCAGATTGTGGGTTGGTAATCTATAATTAAAGATTATGATACTGTATTTATGCAGGAAACCTGGGATGTGAATGACGTCATATTTGATGGGTAAATGCGTTTTAATCCTCCTGCTTTAGGTATGCTGAAGGTGTTTGGCGGCCTGGCTCAAAGTCAATATTGTTTCTACAATCTCACCCATCGCGTCAGCAATGGATGTGGTCCAGGTTTTTAACCTTTGCTATGGAAGCAAATTTCGGTTCTATATGGTGAATATCTATGATAACGATTTTTCAACCAAGGGTAATTCAAAATTCAAGGTTTTCTTGGAGACACAGGTTGGTAGACCATTTAATCTCCTCTTGGCCACGATTTTAATGCTAAATTGGGCATTCTGCCTTCTTTACCACCAGCATTTATTGATCCTCTTACAATGGAAGCTGACTTTAATGTTATGTTGCTTATCTTCTTTTATGGTGACCTTTGAGATAGAAAATGTGCTCTCTAATTCCACCTCATCAGTGATACCCACTTTTACTGGGAGGGGAAACAGGACTACGATTGACTATATCTTCACCTTTTGGAGTCTGTCCACTCTAAAAAGGGGGGAGAGATCCTTGCATTTATTTATAGTGCTCATAACCCCTTAGCAGCACAGATCGCGGCTCCCTTGAAGAATCAGCAATTGTAGGTAGTCAGTGAGTTAACCACTAAGGAAGCTGGGCGCAGTCTAGTTTGGAGCTCTGCTGACCTGGAATTAGCTATGAATCAGGTTGCCAGCAGTAGCGTGGCCCTGGTGAACCCTTGTGGTCTAGATGTTCAAAGCTCCATTACTGTTGCTTTGCGTAATGTTTACTACGTATGAAATGCATGCTGACTAGACCCGAGGATAGGGTTTCCGCCCCATGACATCCTAGTTTGACAAAGATTGCAGAGCGGCAAATCATAGCCATTGCAGGGCCCTAAAACAAATTCCTAGAGACCAGAGTGTAATTTTAGCCAGAAGAAGGGTTTATGTCTTGGCACAGAAAACAAGCAAGACCTAAAAGACGTACAGCAACTTCATCACAGTCTGGCTTACTTCACTCAATCGAAAATCTCACGAATGTCAGACTTTACAATAATTAGTAGCATGAATGAAAAGAGCTGGGGGGAAAAGCTGTCACACTAAGCCAATGTAGCCCCCCCCATAAGGTCTAAAATCAAATATCACCTGCACATTGGTAATCTTACTATTGGTTACTTTCATACAAAACCACTCTCCCACAAACTGTTTCTCGGGCACACTGTAGACGCTGACGGCATTGTAACAGTGAGTCCAGCAAATAATTGTGTACCCAGCAAATGGTTATATATTATTAACCCCATGAAGAAATCTGTCTCATATTATAACTGCCAAACAAGATAAAGCAATCGTTCCAGGCACACGTTCAATTGACGTCCATTTGCTCGCTCCTACGACAGCAAAATTACATTTTAAAGCGAGAGCAGGATTATGCACGACTCTGACAAGATCCAGAGCCTATCACACTGCGTTTAGGCAACTTTGCCAATAAAAAAACGCCGCTTAAAATAATAAGCACTTGTCTCGGTCCAAGGTTTAGACACTGAACGGTCTCAAAGGTGCACGATCATTCATTTCACACCGCGGTCAAGATGTTTAATACCAGTTTCCGACGCTTATAACACGAGTGTGGACACTATCAGTGAGATCTTGATTTACTTTAACCAAATTTGTAACGTATGGTTTCTATTCATTTAATGCTATCATATGTGTCTACGTCACCTATGAGGACTTGGATAATCTAAATATTTCATATGAACTTTTTCGGCCGCATGTCGATAGTCCTCGTATAGGGTGGGGACTTAAAGATCAGCAGAGAGAGGCAAACGTGTGCTAAAAGCATTAGGATGTAATCATCCCCGAACGCAGTAGGGAGGAACAGACAGGCTGCCACTGCCTGCGAAGCTTGGGTGATTGGGAAGGCTACGGTCAAGATGAGGGAGGCTAAAGTCAGAGGAGATCTACTTGGACAGTGGTTACCTGTCCTCGTTCTTTCCTTTCTGTTTCTTCCCCATGGCGGCGGCGCTGTTGGCTTCTCGTGCTCTCTACCCGGCTTGCGCTATTATGGTTTGTGGTCTCTCTGCCCTCAACCCACGGCCGGGCACAGCCACACTGCACATATGGTAAGGAGGAAGCCGAAAACTGCGCATGAGCCTCAGCGTCTCCGGTGCGTGCTGATGACGGAACCGGGAATCCAGCGCTAGCTGAGACAGATAGAGCGTCCTCCGCTCAAATGCTGACCGCGGTGTATGCTCTACGCTGGAGCCCCGTTTCTTATGACTTTAGAAGATAAACCAGGCAGGGAAAGAACAGAAGGAACGAGCCGTGTGCACGTGCGCACCTAGCTCAGGTTTCGTCAAAATCCTGCGACAATGCGTGCGTGGTGCAAGTGCTGTGACAGTGTTTGAATTGAAACAGTAAAGGATCGAGGTCTCGAGATGACTAGATTGTGTCGCCATGTTTGGTGAGGCAAGTGCGCATACCATTTCCAACTAAATTGGGTTTTCTGTTAAGCCGTGGCAGGGCCGTTGTCTACAATTTGAACAGGTTAAAGTTGTGCAATACCAGTGCTGGCATAGTATACTGGGCAGCAGGTAACTGTTACACCTCCGAAAGCTTTTCACAGAGGTTGACGGCTGTGCCTGGCTTTTAAGAGCCTGCTTCTCTCCGTCACATGACACTGACCAACTCGAGATGAAGCTATAACAAGCATTATCATAACTCGTACCATGATGCGGGTATCTGCTCTGAAATGCACACACGAGCGGGAGGGGGGCGGGAAACACACACACGGACAGCAAAAATACACGGAGAGCGGGAGGGGGGGCGGGAAACAAACAGGGGGCGGGAAACACACACGGACAGCGAAAATACACGGCGAGCGGGAGGGGGGCGGGAAACAGACGCTCTGAAATGCACACACGAGCGGGAGGGGGCGGGAAACACACACACGGACAGCAAAAATACACGGAGAGCGGGAGGGGGCGGGAAACACACACACGGACAGCAAAAATACACGGAGAGCGGGAGGGGGCGGGAAACAAACAGGGGGCGGGAAACACACACACGGACAGCGAAAATACACGGCGAGCGGGAGGGGGGCGGGAAACAGACGCTCTGAAATGCACACACGAGCGGGAGGGGGCGGGAAACACACACACGGACAGCAAAAATACACGGAGAGCGGGAGGGGGCGGGAAACAAACAGGGGGCGGGAAACACACACACGGACAGCGAAAAATACACGGAGAGCGGGAGGGGGGCGGGAAACAGACAGGGGGAAGAAGGCACGGAGGGAAACAGCCACGATCTTACCTTCACTGCGAAGGATCGAAAATGGCGGACACAATCTCCGAGATTTTTTCAGATTTGGGGGCGTGGTTTTGATGTTCTGAGTGACGGACAACGTCACTGTCTAAAGAACATCAAAAATTACGCCCCCAAATCCGAAAAGGACGGAGCTTGTTTGGAGTGACGCATCTCTCCTCCAATGGCTGGCCTCCGTTTAGGAAGCCAGCCAATGAAGGAGAGATGGGGCACGGAGGCGGGACCTTCGCCGCTACTCAGACTCATTAAATCTCCGGCCTAAGACTGCGCAAGCGCAGCCTTTTAGGCCTTCGACCTAAAAAGGAAGTCAGCTAAAAAGGAGGAGAAATGGGAGGCTATTGTTATTGCTTGCCAGAAAAAAATTCACTAGGGATTCTGGAAGGCAGTTCGGGCTGGTTTATCCCCTGTTTTGTCTCCAGATAAAGTTACTGTACATATTAATTCTGAGGCCTGGATAGAATATTTTTCCGCTGTTTACTCCTATAATGTTGTGATCCCAGAAGAGGGTCAGATTTACTGGTCATTATGTGAAACGCTCACAAATTGGTGCGGACTTTGTGACAGCAGCAGAGGGGGCCACGAACCGGAGGAAAACCACGCTCCCCACCTTTGAAAACTTGCATACCTTGCATACTTGCATACTCCCCATCTTTCAAAACTTGCATACCTCTCGCATTTCCCGCTCTGCGGGAAACGCTCGCAGACTGTGTGGTTTATTTGGCAGCAGCTGAGAGGGCCACTAATAGGTGAAGAACTGCGCTCCCAGAAGTCACCAGGGTAGAGAGACGCCCTCCCGCCACACCCTGCCCAGGTGCAGCATTAAAACCTCTAGCGTTTCCCGGGAAACGCTCACAAATTGGTGCAGACTTTGTGACAGCAGCAGAGGGGGCCACCAACAGGAGAACCACGCTCCCCACCTTTGAAAACTTGCATACCTCTCGCGTTTCCCGCTCCACGGGAAACGCTCGCAGACTGGTGTGATTTATTTGGCAGCAGCTGAGGGGACCACGAATAAGTGAGGAACTACACTCCCCAGAAGTCACCGGGGCAGAGAGACGCCCTCCCGCCACACCCTGCCCAGGTGTCCTTAACCAGCCCTATAGTCCCGCCCTGCGGGACGCGAGCGGGACGAGCCGGGCAAAGCCCGGGCCAAGGGCGGGCCCGTTTGAGGCCGTTGCAGCCCGGAAGAGACCGGACTGGGCCACCCCTCTTTCATGTGGCGATTTTTACATCTTTAACACCGTGTTCAACCGTAAGTACTTGCTTGGTTGACCACTCGCATAGTAACATGTCAGCGCGTGAAAGTAGAAGCAAGGCAGCGAACTCAAGTGGATATTTAACAGGGACATTGGACAATTTTATCATTGGGCAAATTCAGTCATTGATCAGGGGATAATTTTAATGGAGCGCTGGGTTTCTCAAGATCTTGCCCTAGCAAAAAGATCCTCCAAGGGACATTTCGCAAATGCTCGCACACCAGAATCCACACTGCGAGCAAATATCATTGTCGCTCCTGTGACCGTCCATAGTCCACCTACCCTTCAGGATCAGGGCCATACTTCACCAACTGATCAGCTCCAATCATCTCTAGCAATAGAGACCACCATAGGGTCTGCCACCAGTTCCCCTGAAAGACCAAATACCCGGCAGATGCGGGGGAGACGTGAGGGGGCGATATCTAAGAGGAAGCGGGGGCCGCGGCCGCCGTTGGAGGCAGGAAGCCAAAGCTTGCTAAATGCGCTAGTAATAGCAATTCAACATTCAAGTGTCAGGGCACAGGAACGTGAATTCCATGGAGAAAAATGGGTCACCAATACTGTCTGTAACTACTCCAGGAGCGCCTAATTCTGACGGTGCATTATTGTTATCGGAGGATCTAGTCCTTGCCAATCTGGGAGCCTTGCTAAAGTCATCTTTTAAATCACTTGAAGATAGACTTATGCAGATTGAGCAGCGGCTGACTAGGATCGAGAAAGCAACACTGGAAACTGCGGACAATATAAAGTCAAATGTGTTGTCTTTGGGTAATGCACAATTGAACATTGTACAGGGGGGGCTGCAATACATAAATCTACTCCTCCTCTAGTACAATCTATTCTAAATGCATCTACTGCAAAACCACGTACACCTGTGGTATTACTTGCCAATACTCCAACAGGGGCCAATGTTGTAAAGTCAAAAGAAACCCGTCGGAACTTACCCGATGCAGGCTCTTCTGGGGTCTCAGAATTGATCTGCCTCCAGAATCGAGCCCGTATCTGGTAGTCCTAACTGGGGTCCCAAAATAAGTAATCCCAGCAAGGAATCGTTCATGTCCTTAAGAAATAAAGCCTCTGACTGGCTCAATAAAAATAGACCATTCCCTCGTAACACCTCTAGTGAAATTCTGATGGTGCGTAGGCTGTCTTGGGTGGGGCACAGGCCAAAAACCATAAAAGGTGACTGTTTCCTGGTAAATTTTAGGGACCCATGGATGAGCATATCTGTAATTAGAGGCACTATAGCCATGGGTCCTCCATCCAACCCCTCCCACTGTCATATTTCTACCCCCCACCCCATCCTTTAGACACGGAATGTGATTGGACCTTAGTAGAGCATCGGGGTGTGAGGAGGGCGGTTAGGGTCCGGCACGTGCAATCACATGTATCCAGCCAAATATCCACACAAAATAGGTACAGCGGTTTGGAAATGGTCGACTGACTTCAGCATATCCGGGACGAAACTCACGGGGCCTCCGAAGGTGGGAGTATTGTACACTTTGAGGGAGTTACGGAGCCAACCAGTAGCCATTTACCTAGCGATTCCCCATATCCCTACTCGTTCTCCAGGGATACCATTATAGCCAATAATGATGGCCCATCTGGGAGAACAACTGCAGCCCGAATTCCACACATAGCTGTATGTAAAGAACTGGTCTATAATGTTATCTCTTGGAACATCGCTGGGCTGGCGGGAAAGGTTAAAGATCCAAAATGGGCAGAGTTCATAAGGTCATTTCCGGTGATCTGCCTGCAAGAGACTTGGCTGGTGAAATGTGACATATTCTTTGAAGGCTACAAAAGCTTTTTTGTGCCGGCTGAACCATCTCGAAGTGGCAGAGCCAAAGGGGGTTTGGCTCTGTAAATTGACTTAGCCTTGAACTGTGTTGTTAAAACAATAACTACTAACAACACTGATATTCAAGCAGTCACTATAAAAAGAGGGAATGTAATGGTGTCCTTGATTAACTTTTACAATGCTGTAAACGGAAGAGGGGGATGTAGGATTGCTGAATTGGGTGATTTTATTAGGCAGCACTGTGACAGCTTCTCCCATCGGATTCTTATTATGGGGGACTTCAACGTGCACCCTTGTGGGAATCCTATGAATACTGTGGTGGGAGGGTTGGGTTGCAATAGGATGGAGGGCCTTCATTCCGAACACTCAGGTCGGGGAGATATGCTGAATCAATTACTAAATGAATTTGATCTAATTTCAGCTATGTCCTTGGTGGATGTTTGTAGTTACCAGTCCGTCCCTACATTCAAAGGCTACTTTGGGGGGGGGGGAGGGGAGGGGGTTATTGATCACATTCTGCTCTCTAATGGCCTACAATCAATTATATCGGGCTTCAAAATCCTGGAAAATATGTATAGTGACCATAATCCTGTCTGTATTTTACTGGATGGTAATCTAATAAACTTACGGGAAAAGACGACAAACCAGGGTGTCTTGAAATGCACGGATGGAAGGCGTCGCCTAAAATGGTCTGAGGTGAATTCGGACCTACTTTATGATAAGATTCACAAAACTTGTGCCCCCGAGCAATTATCATGTGTGTCCTCTGCATCCCTTTCGCCAGACATTCTCTTAGCCTTTGATGGGATTGTTTCAAAAGTAGGCGACATGCTAACTGTTCCGTCTCAAGAGTAATAAGGCGGCATTGAAGACTAGCCCTAGAGACCCCATATTGATCCGGTCGCTACGCTTGTCTTACAAAAAGGCCCTGGTAAAGCGCAAAGCAGAAATAAAGGATAAAACCTGGCAAGAACTGTTAGACCCCAACACTCTTTGCAATAGAGAAAGATTTTGGGGTATTATTAACAAACCATTGTTCGATAGGGCAGGGGACAACTCAGTTGGTACTAAAATCACTGAAGATGAGTGGGTATCTCATTTTAGTTTCATTTTTAAAAGTAATACCCCACAGACAGAAGGGGTAAGAGGTGAACAAAGTGTATCTTTACCACTCTTTACAATGAGTGAGGTTGAGAAAGGCATTTTGGGGCTATCGAGTAACAAAGCACCGGGACCAGATGGTATGCCCCCGGATTTATTTACATCAAAAGTATCTCTCTGGGCGCGGGTTCTTACTGCTGTGATTAATGCAGCTGCAGAACATGGCTGCCCAAGGTCATGGGGGACTTCTACAATAGTGCCAGTATTTAAGAAAGGAAACCGTAATAGTACCACCTGTTACAGGCCGATCTCACTCATCGACTCTGTGGTCAAGGGAGTGGGAGGAGTAATCCTGAACAGATTGACAGCCTGGGCCGATGAACACAGGGTAATTTTCAAAATCCAATATGGGTTTCGGCCTGGCCACTCCACAATGGCGCAATGCCTCAATCTGTATATGGAATATTAATAGGGGGGTTGACCCAGTTAAAGTTATGGGGACCTGGGTAAGTAAGCGGATAAATGGAGGGGGTCCCAGTAATAAGGAGACATTAACCAAGGAAATAAAAATAATCAAACCAACAAAAATTCAGTCCACATTGTTTTATTCACAATGGGATGATGTACTGAATATACATAATTTACACAATCATCAATCAATGGTTAATTACAGTGCCCCAAAGATAGAAGCGGGGAGGGTAATGTGATAGTGATGGGAGTTGGTGAAGAGAAGAGAAAAGATTCTAAAGTGACGGTAAAATCAGCAATTGAGACTTGTTTCACAAAGTTACAAACTCTGTACCAAAAACAGGACCGATAGGTTCATGTATATTCTTTTTAAACAAAGATCATACTCCAAATGTTCAGTGAATGAAACCAATAGGGTGTGGAGTTGACAATGAAAAGCAATCAGATGTCGACGTTTCGACCCTCATACGCGCAGATATTAGTATAATCTTGCTGTGGGGTCTTCATCTGGACTGGAGTGTGGGGGACACGTAACCACAAACGTGGTATAAATAGGACCCGGTAGCACGTGGGTTCGAAGTCAATTACAAGAAAAGATCATGATGTAACCCAGGTGGTGTTCGAATGATTACACGTATTCAGGGGGGGTCCCTTGTACCATCAATAATATAT
Organism: Lissotriton vulgaris; assembly: GCF_964263255.1. Lineage (NCBI taxonomy): Eukaryota > Metazoa > Chordata > Amphibia > Caudata > Salamandridae > Lissotriton > Lissotriton vulgaris. The sequence goes on from NC_141695.1 coordinate 189,115,864, forward strand.
AATCTATGATTTGCACGCCGTTGCCTGGACACGTCCGGCGGAGATCGTGTTCAACGGCGATCTGGCGTAGGTGGAGATGTGTCGGTCATGGAATAAATCCTGCTCTCGGTCTCATCTCGCTGTTGCAATTTTATTTCCTTGGTTAATGTCTCCTTATTACTGGGACCCCCTCCATCAATCTGTATATGGTCCTCGGGAAGTATACCATGGCCCGGCATGGCACCATCCACATGGCGTTCATGGATCTTTCCTCCGCGTTTGACTGTGTCAACCGGGGTAAACTTTGGGAATCCATGGGCGCCAGGTGGGTGGAACCTAATTTGGTTAACTTACTGAGGGACCTGCATCGGGATACAAAGGCCAACGTGAGGTACTCGCAGGACCTGAGGGTTTCCAGGTATTTTAGTGTTCATAGGGGCGTTAGGCAGGGCTGTATTTTGGCCCCCTTTCTTTTTAATTTATATATCAATGATCTGGAGGAGTTACTACTAAATACTGGTGCTGATTACCCTTATGTTGGCCGTAAGGGTCTGCCTGTTTTACTATATGCGGACGACGCCGTCCTCTTGGCTAGGACTGCAAGAGGTCTCCAAACCCTATTAAGTGCTTTTTACAGTTTTATGGATGCCCGTGATTTATCTATCAACAACACCAAATCTTACACAATGCAGGTGGGGCAGCGTAACAAGAAACCGTCCTCATTTAGGGTTAACAAGGAGAAGGTCCCCATGACTAGAACATTCTCTTATTTGGGAGTTCTGTTCGACGATCAGTTAAAATGGGGTCCATTACTCCAAAGGAAAAGGGGTGATATAACTCGGGCAAACGCCGCTATATTCAATTTTGCTAGGAAAATGGACAAACGACCTACTGCTGCACTACTAAAGATCTACCAAGCAAAAAGTGTGGCAATAGGTAGCTACGGTAGTGAACTTTGGGGGTACGTGGCAGCTGACGATATCGTGGTGGTAGAGAATACCTTCTTGAAACAATTGTTGGGGGTTCTATGGAACTTCCAACCTAATAATGCATGAAGAAACTGGCTCACCTTTTATTAGTGATACTCTGGCAGTACGGCCACTAACCTTCTGGCTGAAATGCTGGCTTACCAAAGATCTGGTCTTAAACCACCTGCTTTTAAAGGAAGTATTGTCCATGGACTATATGCTCAAAATTCCTTGACTAAAATACTAAAAAGACTGTTTTCTTGCATTGGGGCGCTTAGAACTCTTTTTAAATCCTGACTCGATTACACTTGCTGATGTAGAGTTTGTGAGTAATACTTTCTCTTTTTCACAACAAATGAACTGCTTAGAGGTGGAACTAAATAAACCCAGTGTCTGCAAATACGCCATGCTGAAAACTACACCTTTAATGGAGCCTTATCTATCATGGCCCATGTCGGGCTTTGAGCGGCAAGTGTTAATCAGGTTCCGATTGGATTACTATCATTTTTTGTTAACTGTTCCAAAGGGCTCTCATAGAGGTCAAGTGCTACCATCCTGCGGCTGCGACAATGAGTCTCCGCAGGATTTGGTGCACTTTTTATTTATTTGTGCCCTCTATGATGCACCCCAGAGGTTCTACCTAAAGCCACTTTTAAAAAAACTGAATTTTACTCAGGTCAGACCGGCTCTTTGCTACCTGCAATTGTTAAAACCTGAAAGCACTTTATTTTTGATTTGAATGGTTTCCTAAAATCAGCCCTAAAACTCAGAAACAGTAGGGAAAGTTAATTGTTCATAAATGCTGCTATTATTATACCTGCTCAACAGTGATTGTTGTTATTAATATACATTTTAACACTTGGGTATTTTATGATTGTATATCAAGTTTTTACTGTGTACTATTTATTAATTGTGTTATGGTGCTTTTATGGGTTTTTTTCTGCTTAAAAAACCGAATAAAGATTTTCTGATCTGATCTGGTCATTATGTGGTAGTCTTTCTTCCAGGAAAGAAGTTGTTAAAGCCATTCACAATAGACCTTGCAAGAAGGCTCTGGGCACAGATGGACTTGTTTAAAGAGGACCCTGGGTTATGTATTATTTGTCTATATCACCATTTATGACTGTCTCCTTTTTATAAAAAATATATGTATGTGTATCAAACTATTCAGATAGGATTACAACATACAATTCAATTATTATTCAATAAAACCATTTGAAAACCATGAAGATATACCTGTTTTCTTAATACACACCAAACATAATTTATACGTCATCTCCAATACTTAATATTTCTTGGCCAAACCCTTCGTTTTTTGTAATAATTGGCAATATAGCCAAAATAATACACATGTAGTATTTTATTCAGTACATTCTAATTGGACTACCAATTGATACATAGAAGATTTATGAACATTTAGTGGAGCACAAATGGGAAATTGTTTTTTTTTGTTTTCATCACTGGTGCTACGGCCCAATACCCCTGCTTGATTCCTCAGATAAAATAATTGGCAGAGTTATCCTGGAATGACTCCTTTCCTGCTTAAATGAGAATAGTATCCTCTCCCAGGTACAATATGGATTCAGGAAAGGGTCTTGGGACAATAGAACAGTGCCTTAATTTACAGCTTATTGTGACTAAATATTAATATGCAAAGGCCACTCCCATTCACCTTGCATTTACAGACTTTGATTGTGTTAAGAGGGACAAATTATGGATTACCCTTGTGTCAAATGCTCTGAGGTAGGTTTGGTCTCATTTTTAAGGCTCCTTCACCAGGATATCTCTGCCAGTCTTAGATTTGGGAATGCAGGTGAGTGTAGTCCACCTTTTAAAGTTAATCGAGTATGACAAGGTTGTGTACTTGCCCCCATTCTATTTTTACTTTATATTAATGATCTAGAAAGGACTTTGGTGTCCGCCGGGGCGGATGTACCACGTGCTGGGGAAGAGGCTGTACCCGCCTTATTATACGTGGATGACGTAGTACTTCTCACCAGGACAGCTAATGGCATAAAGATTTTAATTTCAATGTTCGAAAGTGGGTTATTAGTAGTGGTAAATATGCATCTACCACTGGCAATAATACCACTAACACAATATAGGGCTCGAAATTGGTCTCAGGAAATTATTCCCATGTTCAACCCTTGGTAGCTTGCCTGAGAACAGGCAGGCTCAACTTCAAAGACAGGTATCCCAAACATATGAAAAAACCAATTCAGTAAATAATTAAGACACAACACACAATACAAATCCAACACCAATTTATATAAAATAGGAAATCTATTTATCTTTATAATTACACCAAAACAAAAAAATCCAATACAGGCAACATGAGACATGATTTTTTTATGATTTAGCACTATATAGCTCCTAGAAGCATATAGTGCCTATTGGGACATCTGGTTGCCCTAGACTGTGACAAAGTCAAAGTTTGAGGCCAACCGCGATGGGTCCCTGTGCGGCTACTCCTCGCGTTAGGTCTCGGTCAAAGTTTTTACCCTCTGACTGAAAAATGTTTCTGAAGCCTTTCTTCCAGGGATCCCTCAAAGTTCTCAACCAGTCCGGATTTGGTGAGGGTTTGCCAGCTTGCCTTCCGACGAGCTCCTGGTCAAACTTATGGACGCAGACATCTGGAACTTTCTTGCTGGGCGAACCAAAGATCCAGGCTCAACTTTGGGTCAAACTCTAGAAGTCGGTCCTCCGGAGTTTTTCAGTAGGACAAACCTGGAGGGCAGGCCAGCTCGTGGTTGAGGGTCGCAGGCTTGGCTAGCCTTGTCGAGTCAGTCCACATATGGAGCTTTTTTTCAAAGTTGCTCCAAAGTTCGCCAACATTCTGGTCCTGAAGTTCCTTTAATGGTCCGAAAGTGTCCACAACTTACTCCAATGGTCTGAAAGATCCAAAATGGTCCTTGAAAGTTTGGGTCTTCAATTCCCACAATCCACTTGGACAAAACCCTTACAAATCCACTGCTAGCACTTTAGGCTAGGGATTCTTGGTGTTGATGCTCCAGGTGAGCTCTGTTAACATGCAGATTACAGGGAGACCACTCTTTAGTCCTTTTGAAACAGGTTTGATCCACAGGGCTGTAGTTCCAGATTGTGCAGCAGGTGCAGTCAGAGTGCAGGGCCTGATTGGTCAAATCAAACTTCTCAGCAATGGACCATCTTTCTTCCTTTAGTTTTAAGCAGTAGATCTGAGAGGCACTGCCCCTCTCAGATACTTATTCAGTGTTCTCTGGGGTCACACAGGAGGGCACTCCTGTCCAATGAGGTGCATGGAAAAACCCCAGAGCATGACCATATCCTCCATTTATGACACAATTGTCTCCCAGAAAGCACTCTTTCTTCAAAATTCAATAGACATCTCAGCAATGAAGCAAGAGCTGGCTAATCCATCCTCCAGGATGGCTCATGTCCATAGACTCCCACCCCCTGGTATCTGCACATTCCTTCCTTAAGCCTGCTGTCTGGCTGGGTTCAGAGGGTAGGGGCGTAAATGAAACTGGTTTCTTCTGCCTCTCTCCTCCTTCTTTTTAAGAAAATTGTTTACAACCCCTCCTCCTTGCTCTAGCATTCCTATGCAGCAGAACCCTCTCCTCCTAGAATGTTTCTTTCACCCTCATGGGCTTCTTGTTACTTCAGCAAAGCAACCTGGCCAATCCACTTAACTCAGGGAAGATGACTGGAAGGCTGAATTTTGGTTTACGGAGAAGAAAGTCTTATAAATTCTTGTCTGTATATTTTAGAATAAGCTCAGCCGTTGCACATTGTTATATTCATCAATACCATTCTAGTAATCCTTGAATGATATTTTCTGGGTTTCCTGGGGGGAATTTTAACTAATAACGTCTTGCCATGTTAACCTATGTGGCTGGGGATATGCAATGGGGAAAATGAATTGGGAAATTTCTCCAACGCCAGGGCTTAGACACCATATTTTATAAGTACTCTACATATATCTACAGAACCCCCACCCCTGGAACACTTAGGGTAGAATATAGGGATTCTGAATATGTATACATATTGCAGATCTTCACTCCACAGTACTACTAGCACAAAAGTCGTTTTTGGGAAACACTTTACAACCATGAGCAATTTCAATAAACCCCCGGCATATAAAACCTATTTTATAAGGTGCCTCCTTATAAATACCTGACTCCCACCACTGAAACACCTAAGGGAGACCCTGGGGGTACATAATATGGCAAAATATTGTATTTCATTAATTTGTATGTGCCCTAAACATCAAAGTTGAGTTTGGACACAATGAACATGTTACAACAGTCCTGCAACACAGGGCTGCATTTAAACAGACATCAGGCCTCAGCAGTGCACACATGCAAGTGCAGAAAGGGCTGCTGGCCTCAAAATTGCCATGCTCTATTATATACTCAGGCCCAGATTTACAATAACTGGCGCATCCCTGCATATCAGCAGAGATGCACCAGTTATTTTGTGTGACGTTAAAAAACCCTTGCACACCATGGATATGCTGCATTTACAATGCGGCGCACTGTGGTGCAAAGATAGACAAATGCGTGAAGCATCTGTCAGCGTAAAGGTGACGCAGTACAAGAGTTGTGTCACAAGCACAATGCAACTCAGCACTGCTCATGGGCGGCCTATACTTGCTGTGCTGCGTCACTCCTTATGCCTGCTAAAAGCAGGCGTAAGGTTTTGACGCAGTGGGGTCGTAAAAGTGACTCAGTGAAATCTTGTAGATTTCACTGCGCCACTTTCACGAGGCTTCCTTGCGACAGAACGCCCACCCTGCATACATTATGCCTGACGCAGGTATAATGTAGTGCAGGGCTTTGCAACGTGATGCATCTCCCTAGATGTGTCACGTTGTAAATATGTTGAAAGCCCAAGTGCTTTGTATATAAGAATATATATTGTCAAACGGAGAATCTGTTTTTAAAAATATCTATTAAAAAAATACAGATTCCTGATTATGTCTGTCCTTTGTGCAAATTTAAGAAATTAATCCTTTAACCACTTCTGTACATCTCAAATGGCATTTCAAGCAGTCACAAATCCATTTGCACCCTTTTACAGGCTCTTACTGGCACATGCCTCAAGTTATTTTGCGATCGCAAATGTTGAGAATCTAAAAAAAAGGCAGTGTGCGATCGCAATATAGGCCTTCGCAATGCACTAACTTAAAATTGCAAAATTACAAGGAATTCACAAAAATAAGGAATCGCTAAACTGCAAGACCTGAAATAACGAATCCTTATTTGCGATTCGCAAACAAGGAATCGCAAAGCTATGCACAGAAAAACGCAAATAGCGATTTCTATCAAACTCGCTATTTAGCACTTGCAATTTACTATATTTTACAGGCAGGTGGTAAACAGGTGAAAACAATCTCATCAGGTGCAGCACATCAGCAAAGTATTTAAACAGGCCCAGGAGGACTCAGAATGTTTCACTATGGCATCGCTCTACGTCATGGCGAGGAGGATGAGGCTACGATCTTACAGGAGCGCATTTCTAGAGCGCACATTACATTGTTGGGGCAGAATGAAGAGGAGATCTATGACAAGTACAGGTTAATGCTGCCATGATCCTTGATCTGATTGCAGAATTGGATCCCCTGCTGAAGCCAGACTCACAGGACACATGCCCTTCCCACACACGTGCAGGTCTTATGTTCCCTGTACCTACTAGCGTCAGGCAGCTCCCAGGGTGTAGTAGCTGTAGCTGGAGGGGTGTAACAAAGTTCCTTGTTACGTTTCTTCAATGCATTCCTGCAAGCCATCTTGACAAGCATACACCACCACATTAGCTTCCCCGCAACCCCACAAGATTTGCTTAACACTAAACTAGACTTCTATCAGGTAGCCCGCTTTCCCCATGTAATAGGTTGCATAGATGGAACTCATGTTGCCATTTGTCCACCATCACTGAATGAGTGCATCTTTAGGAACCACTAATCATATCATTCACTGAATATCCAAGTAGTCTGCAATGCAAAAAATATAATCACTGGCATGGTGGCACAATACCCTGGCAGCACACATGACTCATACATATTTAGACACAGTGGCATACACACTCAGCTCCTTGGGGGTGAATTTGGAGAAGGACATATGCTTGGTAAACATATGTTACATTCGCTCTGACACTATGACCTAATGGAAATGCATATCGGTTACTAACCGTTTGCTTACTACCCTGTAGGTGACAGTGCATAAGCCGTGCGCAACTACACCCTAGTACCATACCTCAACCCAACTAGCCCAAGTGAGCAGCGTTATGATGCAGCGCACATTGCAACAGGAAAAGTCATAAACAGCTGAAGAGTAGGTTTCGCTGCCTCCACAAGACTGGTGTGGGGTTGCAGTACCAACCAGACACCTGCTGCAGAATTATGGCCACATGTGCCATGTTGCACAACATCGCTACTAGGAGAGGCATGCCCCTGGAACTGTCAGACAGCAAGCCTGGGGAGGAAAACCAGCCAGGGCCACAACTACGGGCAGCAGCTGGCATAAGCTTAGCAGAAGGGAGAAGGGGACGTGCAGAAATTACACAACATTATTTTTGAAGTGGGTAATGATGAGACACGACACAGCAAGTTTGAACTGTACTGCATGTATTTGCTTTTAACAATGTGGTTGTGTTAAAGCACACATACCAGGTGCAAAATAGCTCAGTGAGTATAAACAACATAAATAACAAGACCTCATCATCAGACTTGTATGTCAGTCACTAGTATGGCATTTTCAATGGTTACATCACCATCTGTGAGTTAGTCTGCCAAGGCCACACTATTTTTTTCGATCACGCACTCCCAAACGCATTTCGCTGACCTCATTCTCGTCCCTCATGGAGGCTTCTGCAGGTGTTGTGCTCCTAGCGGTGCGCCTCCTGCATGTCACCTACAGACTACTGAGGCTGGACACCTCCTCACTCCCCCTCTCCCCGTTACATTGTTGCCCCCTGCGGTAGCAGTCTGAAATTGCTCTATGGCATTTGTAACCTGGACCAATGCCCTGGCCACATCCCCACATCAATGGCTCATTTTGGCCTGCATGGCCACAGACCGACTGGACAGCAGTGCTGTGTTGTTGCTCAGGCGGTAGTTGGATTTTGACGTAGATTCTAGGCACACTAATAATTGGTGATGCATTCTTCTTTGTGATACCTGGTCCTCTTGCATCACCCTGCCTAGCTCCTGCATGGCTTCATTGTCTGCCTATTGCCTTCCACCACTACTGTAGTCAGCCAACTCCTCTGCATCTGTGATGTTAAACAGTGCAATTTTTAGTAATTCTCATAAGATGTTGTGTCACATTCAGCATCTTTTTAGTCTCAATAAATTACTATCTGACCCACAGTGTTTTCGTGCTTTACTCCTTGTTGTATTTTCCTACCAACCTGCCTTCCCTGCCTGTTACTCCTATAATGCATTTGGGTGTTACAAGTAAAATGAGGACTGGAGTTTGATTCTGAACACTAGAGCTGAACTGACGTGATGTTTCTAAATTAATAATCAGCTTTAAATGGACATTTGCATGCATCTTACCTTGTGAAGTACTGGCCCCTGCTGAGGTGTCCAACTGTGTCACTCCCACTACAGCTTCAGGCTGGAGTGTGTACTCGACTAGGTCCTCCAGGGGTGATTTCCCAGGCAGTGTTGCAGGTCCCCCTCCAGTCTTCTTTGCCTCCTTGAGCCTGTCCACAATCCTCTCCTTGGCACGGCTGCGCAGGTCATACCACCCTTTTTTCAGTTCGTCAATTTTGCGGTGGGTGACCCCCACTGCGTTTATTTTTGATTGTATCCTGAGCCAGATTTTTCTCTTCCCTGTCTGTGCGACCTGGAGCGATAGTTTGCCAAAAACCCTATTGTGGCTCCTCACAACCTCCTCAATGAGGATTTCTATTTCCTTCTCACTAAATTTTAGTTTTCATTTTCTTGTAGCCGCTTTCTTCCCTGGTGCACCTGATTCCATGTTTTTGGCACTAGACAGTATTTGTAAGTTTAAAATTGCTTTCTTCTGCTGTGCTCCTGCACTCAGCCTCCTCCTCTGACTCGCTCAGTGCATTAGAATCAGCATGGGATGCATCACTTCCTGGTTGTGATGTTATCACCCTGCACCAAAAGCGACTTGCAATTTGCGATATTGCTAATAGCGATGCCTCAGATAGCCATTTCTTTATTAGCAATTCAGTAATATAGAATCGCTAGTTGTGATTGTGAATTTTACAGATTCACAAATTATTTTCAACATACTTCCTGCATTTGATTTAGCGATTTCTTAATAGAGATTCGTTAAAAATCGCTATTAAGGACTCGCAAATTCAGACTTTGATGCATGTGCACCTTAATGCTTTTGTGCATCAGGTCGTTGGTCTCTTAAACAAAAGTTGAAGTCCTTCATTACCACATGTGATTCTTCTATATAATATAATGTTAGTCTCTCTAATGCTTCAGCATAAACATCAACATTTTGTGTATGAAGACCTTGAACATGATTAACTGAAGGTAAGCGATCAGCATCCAATAAATTAAGTATCTTACCTTTCTTTCTGGCAGCTGAGATAGAATTCACATCAATGGCAAAAATATAATTAGTGTAAAGGCCAAACCATTTGCTTCATTTCATGATCTGCTCACCAAGGTTTTTAGATAGAGGAGGTGATGGATTGTCACACTGCTGCACAAAAGATCATAAATGAGAGTTGAGCGAATAAAGCACAGAAAAGAGAGATCACTCACAGTAGAAATGCAAGAAAGATTGGTAAAAACACAAAGGCTCAGAGCCAGAGTACTTATGGTTTGTATTTGTATTTGTATTTTTGTATAGTGTGGCTTTTCACCTGTGACGGTATCCAGTCGCTGTGCTGCGGGTATCAGTCGAAGAGCCAGGTCTTGAGTCCCTGCCTGAAGTGGGTCAGCAAGGATGAGGTGCAGAGGTGAAGTGGGAGAGCATTTCAAGATTTGACTTGGAGATGGCAGAAGGAGTAACCTCTGTAGCGGCTGCAAGGTAAATATGGTATCTGTGCAAGGCGAGGTGTGCAGAGCGGAGGTCCCTGTGAGGTATCTGGAAATGCAGGCAGTGGTTCTTGTAGGAGGGACCTTGGTTGTGACGGGCTTTGTAGGTGTGGGTCAGAAGCCTCAATTTACATCTCTTCTGGACAAGAAGCCAGTGGAGGTCCTTCAGGTGTTGGATGATGTGGGTCCTCTTGAGCAGGTTGAGGATCAGTCTAACAGCTGTGCTCTAAATCATCTAGAGTTTATTCATCAGTTTGGTGGTGGTGCCTGTATAGAGTGCATTGTCGTAGTACAGTCGGCTGGGGACGAGGGCCTGCATCACTGTTTTCCTGGTGCTGATGGGGAGCCACTTTAGGAATAGTAAAGTTAGGACTCCTAACTTTACTTTTCCTAAACTGAGAAAAATCCTAACTTTAAGACTTTCGGTATTCACAGAAGGCATTTAGGAGTCTTAAAGTTAGGACTTCTAACTTCTGTGAATACCGAAATGAGTAAGTGCCTTCTGTGAATACCGAAATGAGTAAGTGCCTTCTGTGAATAATAATAATAATAATAATAATAAAGGGGATCTTATCATGCGCAAACTTAGCCCAATGGGCATCAAGGCGCCAAAATGGTAGTAAGTTTAGGATTCTGTCTTAAGTTAGGTCTGTGAATCGGGCCCCTAGAGACTACACTCTTCAAGAATAATCATGCATTTAGCAGAGTAAAATGGAATAAATGTGGAAACATTAATAACTGAGTTCCATACCAAAAATAAGGTAAACATAGATTAATTACAGAAAGTACAGTACAGAGAAAAATGGATGACAAGGCTATAAAGGCTTCATTACAGAATCACAGAATCATAAAAACTTAGCCCTAATTAGTCAATTCTAGGTAGACCCAGAAAGCAGAACTCACAAAGAGTACCGACTGAATCACCATAAAGACAAGCATTTACAATGCAATAGGTCTCGCAGCATTAAAGTTTGAGTTACTGGCTTTGTAAATGACAATGCTTTGCATTCATTTTTATTTTTTTTATTTGCAATTATGCAAGATTAAATATTAGGGCCATGCTCAAAGCGTGGGTTTAAGAGGAGGGTTAGGTTATTCATGTTATTTCTAAGAAACAATGTTGATTGATAAAACTGAAGTATTTTCGTGGGTATGACCGAATACAAGCTTTCAAAGAAATGTTTCAACCCCACCTTTCACGGAATCGTCAGTTTCAATGTAATGTAAAGCAAATCGCTCTTCAGATTGTGTTCAACGCAAACATTTTACTAGCACTGTAGTCGTCATACATGCACCGAGAAGAAACAGATCTAACAATTCACAGTCCTTAAAACACAAAAAATAAATATATGCCACCATAAACTGGAATACCTGGATACATGTAATGCAAGAAGCCCCCCGTATATTTATGATAAACGTTATCCAACAGATATTCGGCTTTCACTAGTGACACAACTGTGATTTAAGCCATAATGAACCCAAAACGATCTCAATGAGAAAGCAGCTGAAGTAGAAAACACAAGTCCTTCGCACACGACCAGCTAAGCCCACAGCCATAAGCAACCAAAAAAAAAACCTATCAACATTATGAAATTAAGAGAAAATATACAGACAGAAGAAGCCAAGCATTTGTCATTTTTATATTGAACAGGTGCACCAAGCCATAGTTGAGCACTTTACCGATTTAAAAGCCAAACAAGGAATATTAGTTTCGTAACCTCGAACAGCACCGTGTAATGGCTTGGGAGATAGGGCAGGCATAAAACGTAATCAGCTGACTACCTTGGGATGCATAGCTAACATTAACCTGCTGTAGATCAGAACTGATAAAACAGATATTAGACTGATTATCATCGGTTTAGTACAAACCACGAAAGAAAAGGTATTAAAAATGTGCAGTGGTGTTGCGTGCAGCAGAAGACACTTTGCAAAAGTTGACTGTTCAACTTTCAGTGGAGTGTTGCTGTTTTTCTGAATCAAACGAGTACTTACAAGGTGAAACTCTTCTCCTGACAGTGTTAATGTGTTAAAAAAAACGACATAATGAACAGATACTATTACGAAATGTGACACATTATGCCACATAAATAGATTTTTCTTGATACATAAATTAGTCAAATTTGCAATGCAATAGTATTGCCGCTCCCCTGGACTGGAGCTCACCCTGTGAAAAAGAAAGAATCGCCGCCGCCGCCCGGGCGGAAGTCAGGCAGGCCGGGGGGCGGGACGACAAGACAAACCGGAAGCACAGGCGGGAGCCTACCCCGCACTGGGACGTGTGGGCAGGAGGAGAAGGGCGGCCGGCGCTAGCGGGGCTCCCGTGAGGTGAGAGAGCCCAGCACCGAAGGAAGAGACCGCCGCCGCCTGCAAAGAGCCCCGCCTGGAGAGCTGGAGACGAGTACCGGTGAGTGGGGGCCTTCTTCCTTTGCTGAGCTGCGAGGGCTCCGGGGGGCATTCTGAAGATATCGAGTCCCCCGTGAGGGACTCCAACGGTAGTGCCACCAGTAGTTTCAGGCCCACGAGGAGGAGGGGGGTAGGGGGGCGTTCTCTATGTATGTATGTGTGTGTGCATGTGTGCGAGCGCGGCAGGGGAGGTTCTCTGTGTGTGTGTGTGCGTGCGTGTGTGTCTGCTTACAAGGAGTCAAGGGAGACAGGAGATTGTGAACGCGCGCGCGACCTGATCCGATTCCACAAGGTTGCGCGTGCACATCACTTGTCTCCTGTCTCCCTTGGCTCGTTGAAAGCAGAAATGCTTGCAATAGTGTCTCGCAGCGACGATTATCGCTAAGCGATCCGTTCGCAGGTGCGAGACCTAAAAAATGTAAGAGAAATGGACAAAGTCAAAAGAAACCCAGCAGCAACAGTAAGAATAATATCATATAACAAATATGAAATATAGCAAGTGAGCCCAAAGAGAAGCAGAATGAACCCTCTAATAGTGAGGCCCACTTTTATACATAGATCACATTTCTATTATTAGATTTTGCAAATTGAGCATGGTATGATAATGGTTAGGGTCACATTGGCAAATCATAAATGACAATGGTAATGTTTTAAAACTACATAATTATTTAACACTAACCCATTTCTAAAGGTAAGAGAAATCTTCCACCTTCTTTCTCAGCAACTGATCTACTGAGATGATCAGCAAAAATGAAACATTTCTCATCAATGGCTCATAAAATTAACACCAACACGTCTTCAGCGGAGCTTCCAGTGGAAGACCTTGAACAAAATACTTTGGATACACGGTGGAAGCTTCAATCACAATGCACACTTCCTAATACAATAGTCCATTTAGCACCTTTGACGTCATTCACTCGATGCTCCACGGAAACGTGAGGGGAGATGGCTTGCAGTGGGAAACTGATGGAGAGGAGGGAATTACCAGGAGCAAGATGAGCAGACACCAAAACTGCACCCATGTTGAAGCAAATAGCATTTCATATGAAAATATGGCAAAACTACTACACAGTGTTAACTGCATTTCTAAATGACTCAGTAAACTCCTTTTAAGGCCAACATCACTAATTCATCACTTACAACTCTGTGCACCATTAACCCCTTCCATGCTGATGATGGCCCCCGGCCATCATGGCACACAGTGCTCGTGTGCTGATGACGGCTGGGGGCCGTCATGACCACGCCCGCAATCGGAATGTGCCGCACAGGAGCGGAATTCCGGCAGCGGGCAAGGGGTTAAAACTTCAACATTTCAGACATAATTTTCCCCTCGACCTTACACATTTGCACATTATAAAAAAAGGCTACTACACCACCATCAATCCAGAGTAAATTATCACTTGCTAATATTTAACAAAGGGACATTTTTGTCTTGAAAAGTACCAGGTCTGGTGTCGACTAAAGGGGTGGTGAGCACATGTCAGCTGGCCCTGTTCGTCATGAACAAAGTATCCATATTGATACAGGAAATGCCTCTGTAATAAATCTCTTGATTACAATAATGCAGTATCTGTCGATATTTTAAGATTTACTTCGAATATTCTGCACATTCCAACATTGACTACTCTATAACTTTCAAAATGTTGCACATGACGTGGCCAGTGGGGATTGGTGCGATCCACGATGAGGTGGAGAGAAGTGTCGAACTCGAAGAAAGTCAGCAGGGTGATTCCGTGGTTCCTTGAGGGTGACGTAGCAGGTAAAATTGGAGATGAGTATACAAGACTGAAGATAATGCATAACCAGTAGCAAGGGTGGCTCCTCCGCTAAGGTGGAAAAGCGTCGCCCCACTGCCTTGCAGCTGTAAAAAAAGGAACATTTAAAATTATAATAACATAATGATATTATCATTTTATTTTGTCCTCCTGCTGCAGCAGCATTGAGTGAGGGGGCGGGGCTGCAGAGCAGGGGAGGAGTGGTAAGTGCACAATGAGTGTTTGGTCGGTACTCTTTGGCAGTCATGCGCTCTTTCCCTGTTCCCCATGCAGGCTGCATTAGAACCTGCACTGAGAACATACCCAAGGCCCCCAGGTTCGGTGCTCAGACACAGCGTTGTGATTGGTCAGGGGAGCCTGGTGCTTACCAATTACAACACTGGATTGCAGCGTTGTGATTGGTCAGGGGAGGCGGGCTGTTTCCGAGATGGAGGGGAGTAGAGATGTTGGACTCGGTGTCAAAGTAAGTGTATTTTTTTTTAACAATGGGCCCCGGGTGACCCACCCCTCTGCTGCCTCTCCCTCTCCCCAGCCGCACCACCCATGAGCCGTGCCAGCTGCCACTGACCAGTAGCACCATTTCTAGTTTTCTGTTTTTGAGTTTAAAATTGCAGAGTGTGGTTCCCCACAATTGGCAGCCACACTGCTGGGGCACAGTTGCTCTTGTTGTTGCCAAAGTGAAGTATCGATACAGAGCAGAAAGTGCCAGCCAAGAATATATTACAAGATTCAACTGACAAGACACAAACATAAACAAGAAGGGAATATCCACCAGGTCACAGACACATGCAAGATACAAGAGAAATCACAGATAGAACATTGAAGTAATGAGAGAATACAATGAACACCATACACCCAGCAAAGAATGTGGACTAATACAATAAAATTCCCAGCAACATAATATTAAAGAAGTTTAACGTCTCATCAAATAAACGATTTGTATAAAATGTCATGTATTTTGTCATTTCAAACTACAGCCTCAAACTCAGACCGTCACCTCCACTTTTGGTTTTAATCAATTTTTGCTAAATGCATGTAGTAAATACAGATGGTATCCTATTGCCGATGTCTGTGTGGGGTGGTCCTGTGTGATAAACAAGGGTTGTTGCCTAAGACTATGACATAAGTGTTGTTGGTCTCTGTGATTGGCAGTCTATGTTTTGTGAACCTGTCTGGTGTGAATGGACCATGGTCTACAACTAGGGTTCATGCTTCCTCGATTATTGTGGTAACGCAGATGACAACCTATGACCGGTGTCTGTATAGGGTGGTCCTGTGTGATAAACAAGGATTGTTGCCTAAGACTATGACATACGTGTTGTTGGTCTCTGTGAGTGGCAGTGAATGTTTTGTGAACCTGTCTGGTGTGAATGGACCATGGACCACAACTAGGGTTCATGCTTCCTCGATTATTGTGGTAACGCAGATGTCAGCCTGTGGCTAAAGTCTGTTTGTAGTTACATCCAGTGGATTGAACAATAGAGATCTATTCTGGCACACCAGACAGAGGAGGTTTTGACTTGCACTGGATGGTCGGTAGTGTGCTGAGAGGTGGAGGCGGGAGAGACACAGCATTGCCTTCTTGGAATTCTTCCCAGAGGTGTTGGTCATGAGATGTGGGGTGAAGAGCTAAAAGGCAAAAAGTGTCCTAAGTGGTAAACTGTGAAGCAGTGGTGCATGTGATGAACAAAATGTCAACCAAGGATGGTTACGAAAAAAGGGGTAACCCTGTGTCCCTCAGAACCTGGGTAAGTAATGTTTAAACAAAAATTGGTTCTGTCGGGTAGAACAAGAATATAATTGGGGAAGCTATTAATGCAATCAAAGGAACATGAGAGGGCTCTCTAACACACATAGAATCACTTCTTCCCACTTAAGACATAGAATTGAAGGATTTCGTGCAATGTAGTTTATATCATAATTACTTCATTAAATGATATATTCATTCCACCAGTAGACTGTCAAAACAAAAACCACAGGAAGCATCAATATACAGTGTAAATGGGTGACATATGTGCATGGTGCTTAAGTGGTGAACATTATATACAGTGAAAACAGTTCTCTATATACAACAAAGGGTGGGCAGATGCTGTGACTGCTGAGAGAACTAGTGTCTGCAGTGGAACTCGTGGGTCGAGGCAAGGCATCTACCACGACTGGACAGTGAGGTGTCCGACAAGCTACCTTCTTCACAGTTTTATTTATTTAACATGTTTTATATAGCGCTAGCTGGGCCCAGGGGTATCAGAGCGCTTTACAGGGGCACATGCTGTAATATATCAAAAGAAAAAAGCAATGAGGTAGTATTCAACAACCAATACAAATGGTAGAATCTTATTAAATATATTGCACAGTATAAACAAAAAGAAAGGAGGGAGTAGGGTGTGGGAGTGGAGGAAGGAAGGGGGATAATTAAGGCAAACATTAATACAGCTATGCATAGATAGGATTAATTGGATATGAACAGGTTAACAATGAGGTAGGATAAAATAAATAAAAACCCGAACAGGAAGGTCAAAAACAGCTCTGGAATTCACATTGTAATGTTACAAAAGTACATAAGTTGAGAGGGGGGCTGCCTGCTGGGCCTCAGATAATAAGCCTATCTTGGTGGGAAAGCATGGGGAGGAAGGGGGAAGGGTAGATGTAAGGGGGTAGGTTGTGTTGAGGAGGGGGGGAGTATTCAATCATATCTGGGGGAGGGGCATGTCCTATAGGGAGGACTAGAGGGAGGTGTTGTCGGGAGAGGGAAAAAGAGAGAGTGGAAGGGGGGCAATAGGAGGTTAGAGGTTTTTTTTTTATCTCACTCACATTGTAGGTTTCTAGGTTCTGGTTAATACCAGATAAAACATATTGTTAGGAAAGCTGATGTGAGTAGAAATGCTTGTTTTAAAAAACAGGTTTTAAAGTTTCTTTTTAACAACTGTCTGCCATCGCACCCTGATACAGCGCCTCAGCAACACCGGAATCCAAGGAGCGGCCCTGGAGTGGATCGTCTCATTCCTCGCCGGAAGAACCCAGAGAGTCCGCCTCCCCCCGTTCCGATCCGCGGCCACCGAAGTCATCTGCGGCGTCCCGCAAGGATCCTCACTCAGCCCCACCCTCTTCAACATCTACATGAAACCTCTCGCAGCCATCGCCCGCCAACACAACCTCAACATCACCTCCTACGCCGACGACACCCAGCTGATACTCTCCCTCACCAACGACCCCGCCATCGCAAAGCCAACCTCCAGGAAGGAATGAAAGACGTCGCAGAATGGATGAAGATCAGCCGTCTTAAACTGAACTCAGACAAGACGGAAGTCCTCATCCTCGGACCATCTCCCTCCACCTAGGACGACTCCTGGTGGCCCCTGCCCTGGGCAGCGCACCCAAACCAACGAACAACGCACGCAACCTGGGCTTCATCCTGTACTCCTCCCTCACGATGACCAAGCAAGTGAACGCCGTCTCATCATCCTGCTTCAACACACTGCGCATGCTCCGAAAGATCTTCCAATGGATCCCCACCGAAACCAGGAAAACGGTCACCCAGGCCCTCGTCACCAGCCGTCTGGACTACGGGAACACCCTCTATGCTGGAACCACAGCCAAACTCCAGAAAAGACTCCAGCGCATTCAGAGCGCATTCAGAACACCTCAGCACGACTCATCCTGGACATCCCTCACCGCAGCCACATCTCCGCCCACCTGAAAGACCTGCACTGGCTCCCCGTCAACAAGAGGATCACGTTCAGACTCCTCACCCACGCACACAAGGCTCTCCACAACATGGGCCCGAAGTACCTCAAGAGCCGCCTCACTTTCTACACACCCACCCGCCAGCTCCGTTCCGCCAGCCTCGCCCTCCCCACCGTCCCACGATTTTGGAAATCCACCATCGGAGGAAGATTCTTCCCCTACCTGGCAGCCAAGACATGGAACTCCCTCCCCACTCACCTACAGCTGACCCTGGATCATCTCTCCTTCAGGAAACAACTCAAGACCTGGCTGTTCGAGCAGTAGCGACCCCACTCCCCCTCCTCAGCGCCTTGAGACCCTTACGGGTGAGTAGCGCGCTATACAAATTCTGTGATTGAATATTTATTTATTTATTATTTCTTTATTATGCTTATAAAGCACACTACCACCTCGAGAGGCATCCTGGCGCTGGAGAACCCAAAGGGAAAGGTGTGATTAGTTGCAGACTACAGATTAAGACCGGGTGGGAAAGAGCAAGGTTTTTAATTGTTTCTGAAAGTGAGAAGGCAGTTGAGCTTCCTCAAATCCATAGGCAGCGAGTTCCAGAGCTTGGCCGCAGCCACGCTAAACGACCTGCCACCTGCTCTGGATCTTCTAAATCTCGGTACAATCACCATCCTAGCCGAAGCGGAGCGTAGACTGCAGACCGGCACATGCCATGAGAATTTCCTTTGAGTGACTTTAACATCACCCGTTGTCTCAGAGTGAGCCAGTGCAACTGAGCCAGGGCCCCCGAAGAGGAGGATCTGGTTGGCCAATCTAAGGCGAGTTTGGCAGCTGCCGACTGGAGTCTCTGGAGTCTGTCCAGGAGATAGCTGGGAGACTCCAGCAGCAGGGCGTTACAGTAGTCTATCCTACTGAGCATGGTGCAACGCACTACCTCTATCCTTGCCAGGGACGGTAGCAGGGGTAAGATTTTTTTCAAGAGGCGAAGGACAGCCATACAACTGGCTACCACCTTAGAGACCTGAGCCTCCAAGGAAAGGTCACTGTTAAACATCACACCCAGATTCCGGACTACCTTCACAGGCTGGATCTGGGGTGAGAAATCCTTCGGCCAGAAAGTACTAGGTAGAGGAGAATGTGTCCTAGGCCTAGGGCAATAAAGCACTTCAGTCTTCCCTGTATTGAATTGCAGGGAATTGGCTTTCAGCCATTTCGCAGTGGCTCTCATACAGTTGTGGAATTCCTCCCAGGAGGTGGAGTCATTCCCCTCCCATGACAGGATCAGCTGCGTATCATCCGCATAGTTAACCATTTTGATCGTAAAATGCTTGATGATCGCTATTAGGGGCTTTATATAAACATTTTTGATTGATTGATTGAACTGTAGGTCTGGATCATTGCAGATGTGATCTGGGAGGGAATTTCTTCCTGCTGCGGTCTTACCACGCAGCTGCTGCCTCCTACTCTGCTCTTTCTGTATCTAGGCACGATTAAGAGATTAGAATGAGCTGATATTCAATTTTGTGTATATCTTGTTAACCAGGGAGTGAGAGGCAGAGATTGCAATGCTCATAAATGCAAGGCAGCAAGTTTTTTAATGAATGCGCTGAGTCGTCGAGAGCGACTGTAACTTTTGTAGTTATGAGGAGGCATGAGTATGTCTTATGAGTTAAAAAATTAACCTCGCAGCTTCTTTCTGTATGCTCCAAGCCTGTAGAGATCATTGTTCGGAAGCCCCTGTAAAGAGCATTAGCATCATGTAGTCTTGAAATGATAGCCACACTTATAATGAGTTTACCTGCTTCTAATGGGAGAATAGGTAGCAGTTCCCAAAGTATTTTCATAGGAAACATACATTTAGATATTGCCATGCCTATTTGTGTTTCCAGGGTAAGGTTGGAGTCCACCAGAAATCCTAGGCTTTCTACTATTATTACTGGTAGAGGTTCTAGTCCCAGTTCTGAGGGCCAGGGTTCCAGAAAGACATGTTGTTGAGAATGACAATCTCAGTTTTATCTGTGTTGAGACCCTAAGGCTAATAGTGTCTTGAAGTTCTGGTTGGGATGCAGACACTCCATCTAGACAAAGTAAGAGCGGTGAATTGTCTGCATGGATAAATAGCCTGGATTGGTGGTGTGGCACATATGTTGAACAAGTGGGGTGATAGGAGTGGTCCCTAGGAAAGCCCATATTCCAAACCAACAGTCTTCCTCAAGTAACTAGCTAGTTGGACCGCATAAACTCCTCCAGATAGAAAAGAGTTGAACAAACTCACCGTGCACCACTTGCATCCAGCCTCCTCCACACGGTCGATTAGAATCTCATTGTTAATAGTCAAGTGTGTTGAAGGCGTGTCTCTTCGGGATATTGTAGTTGTGAATATAAATCCATCAAGATCGCAGATAAAGATAGTAGATTTATATAGCACAGCTTATCACCCGTGAGGGTATCCAGGCCCGGTCCATGGGTCTGGAGAGATTAAGGGCCATATTCGCAGAATTTCGGCCTTTGCGAATGCTAATTTGCTAAATGGTATGTATGAAACATTTTGGCAGCAAAATAAGGAATCACAAAATTTGCCATTCCTTATTTTGCGATTGCACTTAAGGAATCGCAAATTGTCCGATTCCTTAAATGCAATGTATCAAAGAAAAATTAATGCAATAATGGCCATAATGATTCGCAAATTACCACCAACTTCTAGTTGATGGTAAGTTGCGAATTCTTTTCAAAAAGCAATTTATTCAAAATCCAAAGGTGCCATATGACGCTCATACATGCCCTTAGGGCATGTATGTGTGCCATATGCCCACACATGTCATTTACAGGGGTGCAGCAGGGTGTTCTTGTGACACCCCTGCACCCATGAAAATATTCCTAAATTGCGATTAGCAAATTGCTAATCGCAAATTTCCCCTTCATTCCTATGGGCCTCCTGGCCCATAAAAATGAATGGGAAATTTGCGATTAGCAATTTGCTAATTGCAATTTAGGAATGTTAAGGAATCGCTAAAAAGAAGCGATTTCCTACATACATACTATTTTCTATTTTGCAATTTCTAAATAGCGATTCCTTAAAAATCGCTATTTAGAAATCGCAAATGGTCATGATGATACATATGGCCCTAAGTGTTTTGCCCAGAATCACAGGATGTTGCGCTGATGCAGATGCTCAAACCCGGGTCTCCAGCTCCGGTGTCGGCAGCTCTGCCCCCTGTGCCATATCCTACCCTAATTATCATCCCATCTTAAGTCATCAACTACTGATAAGATGACAGTCTCTGTGCTGTACAGGGGAAGGAAGCTTGCCTCTAAAGGATGTAAAAAATATGAGATTTATAGATGTTTGTATAATTCTTGAGCATTTGTCCCTCTATAATTAGTGCAGGGTAAGGGAGCAGCGATAAATGTCGGAGTTTTTTCCAGATATTCGGGTCATCAATTTACTTTTTCAGATGCAGGATTACTGTGGCGTTTTGAAGGGTTCCGGCACCTGATAAAGGGACTTGTTAACTAGGCTGAGTAGAGAATTCCTAATAATTGATGCAAGCTGTGTACTATTTTAGGGGGAATGGAGCAGATGGGACTCCTGATATCACCACAGCCACAAGTTCTAGCAAACCTTTTGCATCACTGTTTTGAAATGGTGTGAGGGCTGTGTGATTGTTTGCAATTTTATATCCCTTCAGATACATTTAAGTAGTATTAATGCTGCTTTTTATAAGTAATATTTTTCCACAAAGAAATTATGTAACCTATTGTATAAAAAACGTGGGTGTTTTTGAGGTTTACAGATAGTCTTTCAGGCGATGTGAGTTCTCAAGGATATTGAATGTTTCTTTTTGTTTGTTTTTGACCTCGACCATTTTCCCAGTTTTTGCATGTTTTAGAAATGTTTTTTTATTCTGCAATACCTTTTAAGCTTAGATTTATTTCCTTTGTCATGTGCGCTGCTGGCACTGGGGACTATTGCAGGATAGTTGGAGGGACTGGCCCTTGTACAAAGTGTTCCTGGGGATATGAGCCTTGAGAGGGTGAGTTAGAGAGAAGGATTCTTGAAGAATGGTCCAGGGAAAGAGGAAGGGGGTGACAGTAGGAGACAGGTCACTCCTCGCCTCCAGAGGAAAGAAAAAAAGCCGGGAAGGGTCTGCAGGTATATCAGTTACGGAATGCACATGATTTGGCGCTATATTTATAGAAGTGCTGTGGACATAGCTGTTGCCCGGTGAGGGGGGTGGGGGGGGAGAGGGGTCTGGAGCGGGTCAAAAAAAGCCTTCAGCAATTAATAGGGCGAGAAAGGAGGTGAACCGGAAGGTCTCAAGGTTCTGCAAGACACAGGAGATATTTATTTAATTATTTATTCGTGCATTTTTATTTGGCGCAAATTTTTCCCGGAGGTGTCAACTTTACAATAGAATCAGTTACATTACATAAGGACTTCAGACTACATCAATTACATCAAAAACATTGAAACCACGGAGAGGGGCTGTTAGAGTCCAAAAGGGACAGAGCACCTGTAACAATATTGTTAAAAAGATTTGACCCTTTGGACTACGAAACATGGGGGCATATTATCAAGCCTGTGCGCTAAAATTATCGCCGCTTTATCGGTCGAAAACGGCCGATAAAGCGGCGATAATGGGCTTGATAATATGCTCTGTGGAATTCCAATCGAAGCCCATGTTAGATGTCTTCACATCTAACATGTGCTTCGATTGGAATTCCACAGAGCATATTATCAAGCCCATTATCGCCGCTTTATCGGCCGTTTTCGACCGATAAAGCGGCGATAATTTTAGCGCACAGGCTTGATAATATGCCCCAAAGTTATCTATCTAATGCATATACACACCACTCATACACTTGGAACAACTCCAAAGGCGATAAACTATTTGTATTACAAAAAGTTTTTTATTTAATACAGAGAAAATAGTTTAAAAAGAGGTTTTCAACCTCAAACCAGAACATTTTAATTTCTAAAAACGAGCATCAGAAATCATCACAACAAAAGATAAAAACAGTAAAAAAAAAAAAGTCATAATCATCAAAAAATAAAACACGAATAGCAGCAATATCACAACAACCAAGCATACATTATACGGAAGGAAAACATAAGTGAGGCAGCAAAAGTTAGCCCTTGTGGTGTTAATCTGTAGAAAACTAAAGACACTGCATGAGACAAAAACTTGGTCACTATGCTGTCTGTCCTGTTTCAGATTTAACAATGGACTTAGCGTCGTCGCGATTCGATGGAGCTATATTGTTCCTTCCACCATCTGCAGGACAAATAATAAAGACATCCTTACACCTTTACTTCCTTTGGGCCCGATTCACAGAACTAACTTAAGACAAAATCCTAAACTTACTACTTTTGGTATTCACAGAAGTTAGGATTTTGTCTTAAGTTTGTCTTAAGACAAACTTAAGACAGACTTAAGACAAAATCCTAACCTAAGTCTGTCTTAAGCCACCAAGTGTGCAGTCTGCGGCACAATGACAAGTGGTGTCAGCTGTGATGTGGCAGGAAGTGCGCGGTACAGTACAAACTGGGAGCGAGGTGTACACTGTCCGTATGTGACCACAACACTGGCCTAGACGAGACTGAAGGAAGTGGAACACCTTAGTTGCTGGCACACCAGAGATCATGTGTAGTGCGGAGGAGGTAAGTGTACCAAGGTGTATCAAATATTGGTACTGGCAGGAGAGGCTAAACGCACCAGCTGAATGCTGCACTGCAAGCCTGCTGGCTAAGCACTGCACAGCAAGAGGTGTAAACCACTGTTCTACCTGTGGCATGGACAGAGAAAAGTCTGTGTTTTAACAAGTGACACAGTATCTCCTGGGGTGAGATTTACAGGGGGAGCACTAAAGATTTAGAGACAATAATATCTTGCCCCATCTAAAACAGCAAGTAACTCCTGTATTTTGGGTAAAGTCTGACAATTGATCTTAATTTGCTTATTGAGAGATTTAAAATTGACACAAGGACCTGGACACCTCATTTTTGTTTTATGAACTAAAACTATAGGAGCAACCCATTCACTTGAATCAACAGGCTCAATTAAACCTTATGCCTTTAAATCCTTGAGCAAACAACATAACTCGCTCCTGCCACATAAAGGAACATCCCTTAATATATGCTTAAAAGCGTCAACATAATCCTTCAATAGCAGTTAAATCACCTGCTGGATCAAGTACCAAGTTCCCTTGATGTTTCCCTCCAAGAAGATGTTGGCCGATCCTTGGCAACAGAAATCTTAACCAAGATGTTGTGATACTCAAAAAAATAGAAGCAACAAAAAATCTAAAATGGTAAAGGACTTTTCTGTAGCCAAAGACATTGGCATCCACTGTCTCAAGTTGTCTATCTCTCTGCTGTCTTTGTAACAACAATGTGAAATGAATGTGATCATCATCCTTGACTTTCTCTTCTCAACATCAACAATAATCCAATGCAAACCCCGCATTGCCCTGGACTAACCACTTTGCCACCCTATCTCCCTCCTCAGAGTCCTATCAATAAATGATGGTCAACATAAAAGAGAAGACCAAACCTTCAAATCCTTCAAATACTTCTCCATAAACAAGCCAATGCTTAAAATCACCCCTAACCCGATTAACTCATTGTCTAATGCCACCTAAACACCTACCTAACATCTTCCCACCTAAACAACTTCCAAAACATTTTAGATACCTTTTTGAACAACCAAGCCCCAATTAGATTCTGCAAGTGTAAAACAAAGAATAAAGAACCCTGTCATTCTGAAGAACTTGCTGAAAGCAAAAAAAATGGAAGAAAAACAGAACTCCATATGACCTATAAATACTTAATTCCCTCTACACACCAGACAGACAGTTCATCACATCAGTGAAAGAAAGTATTGTACTGATAACATCAATGAAGCCAGCAACAAGCACTGCATCAATCCCCTGCCAGACCCGCATCTTCCTCACATCACAGAAAGGTGCCATGACAACAACTTCTTCTTCAGTAAAGAAAACATAGATGATCGGACAGCACATTGATGACACCAAACCTGTTTCATCTCTTATACCAACCCTTTCCCGTAGAACCCAGCAATAGTCAGACTTTAAAGCCCCTTTTTCTCCCACATCTCACCGACATACTCAGCTCCCTCAAAGCCACTTCTTATGGAGATGATGTCTTGCCCTTGTCCTTCATCAAAGCTCTTTCTGGAGACAACCTCTTACACCTCTATACCATTGTCAATGCCCCCCCCCCCCACTCAATACTTTTCCCAGAAGTTCTCAAGACATGCCAGATTCTCATATTCCTAAAGCAACCTATACTAGACCATGATGACCTTGCCAACAATCTGTCCAACTTTCACCTACCATTAAAGGATAGCCAGGAGTTTTGTTACAGTGGCAAATTCTTAAAGGTTAACAAAGCAGCAAAAACTGGTAAGTATGTGTATGAGACTGAAGATAATGCCAAGCCAGAATCATAATTTCTAAGTTTCTGTTTCCGAGTTTATAATTGTACGAAGTGATTCCCCAAAATTGGCAACCACACGTCTGTGGTACAGATGATCTAATAGCCAAAGTGAAATAGTGACACATGGACCAGAAAGTGCCAGCACAGTATTTATTGCGGAAATGGCCCACACTGTGAGGACGTAGTGTTCTCCTGTCAGGTTAAAAGCATAAACCGGCAAGAAACAACCATAGTTAAAAAGAATGGAATATGCAGTGGTAGGTGTAAGATACAAAAGAAAACACAGGGAGGCATTGAAGTGACGATAGGAAATAAACAGCAGCATATGTAATGTAATGTACTGTTTTGTAGCACGCTCAATTACTACCGGAGTATCCTGGCAGGGAAGACCGCTGGGGAACCCGTCCTGGCTTTCCCAGTGAGATGGTCCCTTTCTGGGTATCTCCAAGGTGAAACCAGGCATCCCAGGCTTCTGTGGGGGGCCGTTGTAGAGATGAGGCAAGCTTAATGCCCAGAGTTGCCGAGTGTGATCTCTGGTTAGAGTAGGCACCGAGGCGAGAATTATCAAGTACGTTGACCCTGGTCCACGACCCTGCCGCGTCGGGAATTGAACCCTGGTCCCGGGCCGTCCTCTGCTTCCGGGTCTGCCGCCTCTAACCAGTGAGCAACTCCACTCCACTCCATATACCATGTAAAGAGCGCAAACTCATAAAATAACATTAGCAGCAGTAATATATAACATAAGCCTAGTGTCTCATCAACAATTTGAGTAAAATAAAATAATTCATAAAACATTTTTATCAAATTGAATGGATTTTAAACTACAGCCTCAAACTCAAGACCAGCGCCTTTTCCTTTTCTATCCATCAACTTGAGAATTAGAAAGGTGTCATCTAGACCTACAGAGTTATATATTTGTCTATGATCAATGTACCTGTAGGCCGGCTTTTTTATATATATTTGTATTTCAAATTGATTACCCTTTAACTGAACGATACACTCAATATTTTCCTATACACTTGTTTAGTGTTTGTTCTTCTGTTTGTTTTATGTTGTATAACAGTGTGTACCTTTCATATAATCAGTAGAAAGTTCTATTTGGGATTTAATCCACTAGAGGACCATTGAATTGTCCTTACAAGTTTCTTTGAATTACTTCCAAAAGTTATTTGTGAAAATAAATTCCCTTGGAGGCACTCCTTACCTTTTCAAACTCAAGCCGTCACCTCCAGTTGTGGTTCTAGTACACCTTTGATAATTGTAAATAGTAAAACCGAGGCCAGCTGTGGCTAAAGGCTGGGTGGGATGGCCCTGTGAGATATGTAAGGGTTGTTGTCTGTGAATATGACATACGTGTGGGTGGTATGTGTGGTACATATGAATTGCAGCCTATGTTTGTTGAACCTGTATGGTATCTGTAGACCATGTTCTACAACTGTGGACTATGCATCCTCGAAAGGCGTGATAACGCAGATGGTAGACTGTGGCTACACTCTGTTCGCATTTGGCCTCAAGGTAAAAAAGGTTGCATCTTCAGACTGAGGTATAGGATAGGTGAATCATGTTATTACTGTTGCTCTATTTTTTGTGGTCATGTGTGCTAAACAAGAACCATGACCTGCAGTTACAGTCCCTGCTTCCTAGACTTGTGTGGTAAACATGTCTTGCTGGCTGCACTTTGGCCGACGACTAGACATCCACTCATTTGACTTATTTTAGAAGAACCTGAATGGATCAAGAATGTCTGATAGATCCCTTTGTGTTTCTCCACAAAAATTCATCCTAAACCTGAAAGCATAATGTAGTATATACTCCAGGAAACATATTCCTGGCTAACTCTCCTGCGGGCCAGTATTTATCCCAGTGCATTTTGACATTGAGCATCATGAACGATTAGAATTACCAAAAACTCAACCTATCCAGAAGAAGGTTTCTAATAGTCGAGAAAGCATCAAAACAGCAGGCAAATTGACCTTCTTTACTGGGAGCACCATCCACTCCTGCTAAAATTTTTAATTTTTTTACATCTTGCTCAATTCCTCTTGCTAAATTGCTCACCGACTTCCTGCTGAAGAGATGTGTTTGCACTTTAGACAACTGAAGAAAAGGTTTCCATATTTAGAAGAGGAACAAAGAGTACAATCAACTTTAATGCAGGCAATTTCTGGCGACTGGCCTAAGTGAACCTGAAGAATTCCATGAGCAAGAGAGAGCAGCGCTATGGGTGCTACATTAACTCTCTGAAGAGGAACAAGAACACATTCAGCATAACATTGCAACACAGCTCTTATAGCTCACATCCCTCTTGACATTATGTATTTGTTCATTCTAGCGCCGAGAGATCTACAGGTTTTAAAGTATGCTATAAAAACTCAAATCACTCAGGTAAAAGTTGAATTTGTAGGTGCAAGTCTTTCCTCATTCATGTTAAGCAAGTGATGAAACACATATCATGACCAAGACATTGTGTGTACTCATGTGGTACACAAGACTGGATTTGCATAATTTAGAGGTGTGAATAGTTTGTATTATAAAGTGTTGGTGCACTATCCCTTGATTAATCTGCATTTCAGTGGTGAACCCAGGTTGCAGGGAATGGTGTTGACCTCTAAGTATATTGGGTAATGTGTCCCAGAGAAAAAATTCAAAACAGAATTTCCAAATTCACTTAATATGAGATTACTTACTCACAAAGGCAGTTCAAGATCAGAAATTTTGAAAAAAACATGAAGTGGGGGTGGGGTGACGTCTTGCCACCAGCAAGATGGGCGGGTTCATGTGAATAGCATGCCACAACCCAGTGCTCAGACGCTAATCTCCCTGTCCCTGGGACCCCACAGTGCTCCAAATGCCCTGGTTTGCTTCACTGAGGGTCCAGCGATCATAAGAGAAGTCTCTTGAGGAAGACTGAAGCCCACCTGAAGCACAACCGAACCAACAACAGCTGTGGTAACCAGGCCCCACCGTCATCGCCTCGCGTACAGAGGAGGAGGACTCGCTGGAAACTGAGCTCGGCGGAAGAGGGGAGGAAACCTGAGAAGATGCAGTGGTCTACCTCCAGACTACCTGCCTCCGAATCCTCCTACAAATGGAGATTCATCTCCCTGATTGGGCCACAAAATGCGATGCAGGGTGCGTTACGAAATTCGTTTTATTTAATAAATTGTTTACTTACCTTCAATTATCCATACTCCAGTTTTTAGCACCCTTCACCCTGCCCCTCCCCCACCCCGCCTTTCCGCTCCACCGAAACTCCCTCCACGGGCCGTGGCTGCAAGAGTGTCACAAGCTCCTTGCCCTCCTTTCTGCGCCAAGTTTGCTACATATGGTGGAAAGTCCTCCTCCCCTTGCAGCTATGAGAAGCAAGGTCTTTGAGGGTGGCTACACTAATTGATTTTACTGGCCGGTGAAGGGACGTAAATTGACTTTGGTTGAACCCCAAAAGGCATCGATGCCCGAGTCTACATTCACAGGCCTGACTACTACATTTCAGCCATGGGCTGGCAGATTAGA
Source organism: Lissotriton vulgaris (assembly GCF_964263255.1). Classification (NCBI taxonomy): domain Eukaryota; kingdom Metazoa; phylum Chordata; class Amphibia; order Caudata; family Salamandridae; genus Lissotriton; species Lissotriton vulgaris. Next base: position 189,144,658 of record NC_141695.1, read on the forward strand.
GACCTCTGCAACTCCCTGTTTGGAAAGAACACGTGTCTCCACTGCGCAATCACCGCTGTCGAGGGCGTTGCCTGGTTCACACCAGTCACCTCCAGTGCATACCTGCACCCAGCCTTCTGCATAGTGAAGTGCTGCCTGACTTTAACAACTTGTGAGCCTTTCTTGAGTCCCCTCAATCACCAGGGTTTCCCCGCGGGGACATGCTTTACATCCATTATTTTGATGTCAACCAACCTCTACAGCTAGGTTCTTTGTCCGTGATCTCGGACTTTTTTGTGTCTACTGCTAAAATAGGAGGGTGAACCTAGCCTATCACTCTGCCTCCCCCCCGTTTTTTGAATCTGTACAGATAGGAACATCTGTTATATCTTTAAGAGTGGGATTTTTTTGAGGAATTTGTATGTTTGGAAAAAATGTTGATTGTAACGAGCTGGCTTCTAATTTATGAAAGCATGCGGTAGAATGAGTGTTTGGAAAGGTCTTGGTTCAAATCAAGTGAGAATGCATAGAAAAAAAAAGGTAATGGTATATCAATGCTTGAAGAATTTTGACATAATAGGGAGCATTGCCGGGAAATGAATATTTGTGGAAGTTGAGAGGAATTCAATACGAGTGCTAGGGTACTTGAATTTTTAGAAAAATGTGAGGTTAACAGTTGTTACTTGTGGAAAGGGTTTGTCGGTTGTATAGTACTCGGGGTCAGCTCGTGAAGGCATTTTACCTCGTGAACAATCTTTCTTTTTTCTTTGTGGTGGGTGAGCATCATCGAGGTAAACGCTCCCAGCACATTGTGGTTAGTTTCAGGCGTTCTTTGCCTTGCGGGCACTCCGGAAATAGAAAGGAGTGGCCGTGCGGGGTCGTGGAGACGCGTAGTTTGGTGCCAAGACTTGCGAGTGTGAGACGGACATTTTGAAATGGGATACTTTGGGTTGATTGCAATGGGAGATGAGGAAGCACAATAGATGGTTTAGGTAGGTGATTAATATATGGAGAAGGAGCAGAATAGTGATTTTTAAGTTGCTTGGATTATATTAAATGAAGAGATAGTTAAAAAGTTAATACAGTATGAAATGAAAAAACAGGTTAGAGAGACATTAGAAGATATTCTCAAGAATAGGAAAAGAAAAGAGGTTGAATCAGGTGAGGGGTTGTATTCCCTGTCTGATGGAGAGGGAATGAGTAGTGATGTTGGCAAGAAATGTACTAAGAAGACCAGACATATTGAGAACATTGAATTGTCAAAAACAAGTAAGGTTGACCATACGGCAACTTCGAAGAAAGGTGTCCTTAGCGGCACAGATACAAATAGAACAGGTGTCCTTGGCGGCACGCATTAAAGGGATGCCCTTTGTGGCACACAGGAGGAAGAGGATTTGGAAACGATATACAAAAATCAATGTCTTGAAACAATTTAAATAATTTAGATATATATATTTTGGGCTTGAAGGAAGGTGATGATAACAAGGATTTGGAAAAAATTGAGGTGGATGTTTCTCATGAAAGTATTAGAAATTCTTTTGAAGGAGACAAATTTACTCCACTTAATATTAAACATCCTGGAAGTGGAGAATGGTGGTCAATGGAGCATGTAGAAAAATCTATTAAAGACATGGATTAAGAAACCTTTGGATAGGGAAACTCATATACTAATGAGGGACCCCTGGCAAGAATTTTGGATATGGCAGAGGAAGCATATGTGAATGAAGAACAAGTAGATTTGTATTTATGAAGGGGCTGGAGCCAAAGGGCTGTGGTACTCTTAGGGAATGCAAATGCACGTTTGTTACAAGAGAGAAGAAAGGCTGTCATTTTAAAGTTGGGAGATATGGCACAGAAAGACACAAATGAAGATGCGAAAGAATTACTGTTTGGGGAAAGACTAGTGAAAGGTAAATATGAAAATACATTTACGGCATTATATAAGGCACAAGGAAATATAAAAAAGGTGTTTGGAGTTTTTGGAATGGCCAGTAAGAGGGGACCCTTCACTGGCCATGGATTGCAGAGGTCCCATTATGGAACACAGTACAATTCTCAGTATGGAATGTAGTATAGAGGAAGGACAGGAAGACAAGGCAGGAGATATTCAAGATGACAAAGTCTACTCAATAATGGAGGACAAGGTGAGTATGGGGATTATTTTTGGTTATTTCCAGAAAGGAGTAGGCAGACATTTGATGTATCTCAAGAAGGAATGGGATAAATTGACTCTGGATCATTGGGTACTAGGCACGCTATACAATAGAATTCATAAACTGTCCATTTAAAAAATAAGAACAAAAAGAGATATAAAGATGTCAAAATAACAGGAAGAAGTAATAGTTTCAGAATTAGTTTCTCTAAATCATAGGAATGCAATAGTAGCGATAAAAGAGTCAGTTAATGTTTTTTTGTAAGAAATTTGTTTTTGATGGGTAAAAAGGACACAGGTTGGCTTTTGGTCATAAATCTCAGGGAATTAAACTGATTTTTAGTTGATCGACACTTCAAAATGGAGGGGTTTCATTGTCTGAGGGATTTGTTGACAGTAAAAGATTGCCTAGTAAAGTTGGATTTTAAGGATGCATATTTTATTATTCACATGGAAAGAAGGAGCCAAAAGAATTTACAATTCAGATGGAGGAAAAGATTGTACCAATTTCTATGTTTACCTTTCGGTCTATCCTCGGCATCTTGGTGTTTCACAAAGGTAATGAGAGTGGTTGTGGCCTTTTTTCGACTGAGAGGAATAAGTATGATTATCTATTTAGACGATGTTCTGATATTTTTGCAAAATAAGAGGATTTGAAGAGAGAGATACAAGAAATGGTGCACAAGTTGGAGGATTTAGGATTTATTTTGAACAGGGAAAAATCTGTTATGGAACCTATGCAAAGATTGAAGCACTTGGAATTTCAGGTGGATACGGTAAAATGTCTTTCGTGTCTTCCAGAGAAAAAGATAAAAATGATCAACAGGAAAATTCAGCAGAGTTTGAAGAGAGAATGTGTAAAATTGAGGGAATTGACGAGGCTCTGTGTCCTGTAGATGGTGGTTGGGACCACGGGCACTGCCCCACGCAGAGCTGCGGTTTGGTATATCCAACCTAGTGCTCGCCACTGGTTGCTCCATGTCACGCGGAGGCCTTACAAAGACGGGCACCGGGGGCTCGATGGGCCTTCGCCCGCTGACTCCGGCGCAGTCTGACAGAATGACAGAGGCGGAAACGGCAGATACTATGTCGCATAAGCTGGATGCATTGCTGGCGGCAGTTGAGAAACTCGGTGAGGCAATGAATCAAACTCGCACCTCTCTGGAATGTAAAATTGACAAGTTGGCGCTTGACCTAACACTGCTGCAAGCTGACCATCGGAAACTTGCAGACCGTACTACTGCCATTGAGAGGGACATCGCGGAGGTTTCACCTCGGATGTCCTCGGCAGAAAAGGACATTTGTGACCTACTTAACAGGGCTGAATTTCTGGAGGACAGGGCGGAGGATGCGGAAGGACGGGCCCGCCGCAACAACGTACGTGACGTGGGCCTTCCGGAGGGAGTGGAGGGAAGGAGTACAGTAGGCTATGCAGAGGATTGGATCTGGTCACTATTGCCGGGAGAGGCCTTGTCCCCACAGTTTGTGGTCGAAAGAGCGCATAGGGTGCCTGCTAAACCCCCGTCTCCAGGCTCGAACCCAAGAACATTTTTAATACGCCTGTTAAACTACAAAGACAGGGATGCAATTCTCCAAGAAACTAGAACATTGCAAGACATACAAGTTGATAATCACAAAGTGAAGTCTTCCCTGATTACATGTTCCAAGTTCAGAAGCAACGTCACTCCTATTTAGCAGTGAAACGACGCCTGAGACAATGTGATCTTAAATATTTGTTACTGTTCCCTGCAAAACTGAGGGTCATGGCTAATGGAAAGGACCACTTCTTCACCACGCCAGAGAGTGTGGAGGAATGGCTGGATTCCTTCAACCTTTCAAAATCCGGATGCAGAGATCAACCGGTAGAGACCCCTCTGCAACGTTGCAGACGGCGGAGGTCACGGTCTTCGGCCCCTCAGGCACCAGGCCTCATGCTGGAATTGATACTGAGTGGGCAGCTCGAGGTGGTGCAGGTGGTGGGGAACATCAGAGGATCTCCGGAGGGGGACTCTGACTCCAACTCTGATCACCAGGGGCCGAACAGCGAAGAAGAGCTATCGGACGCTATCCCTGTTTCCCAAGGCTCCTGTGAACTACCACATGTCACTCCACAAACTTCCGATAATATTGCATGAAATATATGTCCACTCGCTGCCTGTTTGTTTCCTCTCCTCCATCCTGTGTGACTCACGGACTCTTTCGGACACGCAAGATACAAAAGCTCACTATGTTGTATTTGCATTGAAATGATCGCACCTATTGTTTATGTATGGGTCATTGTGGGGTGGGTCCTGGATTCCATAGCATTCTTTTTGTGTTAACTCTGACATATATGGGAATTTTATATATGCAACGCAGGCAGCGGTCCCGTCCAGATACGGGTCTGGCCGGAGACAGGATCAGCCACACCTAGCGGACCCCTCTTTTGATCTCTTGGTCTTTTAAGTTGCTGTGTGCAATAGCCCCCCAGGCGTTAACTGTGTGCTATTGTGTTCTACGTTTGGGCGATTGCTTGTTGCAAAATTGCTCTCATGGTATTGTTGATTGTACATTATTGTTATTTTGTGATTTCTGACATCATTCTTCGATGCAGGTATGATTGTAACACAGTCAGACTCCGCAAAGAAACGCACACCACACTGATCCATGTACACACATTCCCATCCCCTCCTATCATGGGGCTGAGTCAACCCACATGCACCTTTGATGTTCCCTAGTCATGGCATCCAATAAAATAGGCACGTAGAATGTGCATGGCATTCACAGCCCAGAATGGCGCTATCTTATATTTTCCTACCTGAAACGCGATAATATACAAATAACGCTTCTCCTGGAGAAGCACTTAGCTCAAGTAGAAGTAGCATGACTTCACCTGCGGTGACGAGGGCAACTGTATGCAACGGGGCATTCTGCATACGCGGGGGAAATCCTAGTGTGGGTGAGGCCGGGTACCCCATTTAAAGTACTGGATGCATTGGTGGATGGGGAGGGCAGATATGTGGTAGTGAAAGGATGCTTAATGGGAAACCAGCAATACTGGCATCGCTCTATGCGTCTAACACGGAGCAAGCTGCTTTCTTAGACCTTTTGTCGCGACAACTATCTATATGGCCTGGTCTCTCTATGATTCTGGGTGGGGACTATAACTCTGTATTGGACGTTTCCCTGGACAGGTCCTTTCCTCCCCTGCCTGGTACTGTCACATGCACAGCTACTAAAGCATTGGGACACTGGGCATCGCAATGGCGTTTCTCCGATGTATGGTGACATAGGCACCCATTGGACAGAGTATATTGCTACTATTCAGGGGCTCGTAGGCTACATGTATACCTGGACCGCTTCATGGTATCCAACAACCTCTTACAGTGTATCCCAGACTCTACTTACATGGGACGTAAAAACTCTGATCATAACCCACATACTATGGAGTTACAGTGGGAGGATGAGCTGCCACCGATCCCGATCTGGTGTCTTCAGCCAGATGCCCTCCTGGATGCGCCCTTCCGGGACTCTTTGGCTACTAGTGTAGCACAATATTTTGAGGATAATGCAGGGACAGCTACATCACTATTGGTGGAGTGGGACACCCTTAAGGTGGTTGTCAGGGGACACTGTCTGGGGACACAAGCAGGTATGCATGTACGGCTGGAAAAGGAGCTCACTAATCTGGAACGCAGACTAGCCGCCGCAGAACAGGCAGTTGTAGTAGATGTTCAGGGGCGGCTGGGTTCCCTCAAGGAGGACCATACACGGTTGCTTGAACAACTGGGATGCCTTAATAATGCTGCACACTCTGCAAGAACACACCATATAGGTGACAAGGCAGGCAAACTGTTCTCGTAGCTCATACGCCAGAATGAGTCGTCGGCGCCCATAGCATCTGTAAAAACAATGACAGGGGCAATAGCAGATAGGCAACGTGCTATCCATGACACGTTTGTGACACACTATCAATATTTATATAAGTTGCACGCGATAGTCACAACTTTAGAGGTACAGACATACCTAGACAGACTTTATCTACCGCATCCAAAGCACACACAAACCGATGATTTGAATCCCCCTATTCAATCAGAAGAGCTTTGTGACTGCATCTTTTCCCTGTCTAATGGGAAGTCGCCCAGACCGGATGATCTGCCGACTGAATTCTATAAGGCATACACGCACATCTTAGTACCACAACTGCTCAAAGTGTATGAAACAGCGCTCGAGGATTCCATCCTCACTGCTACACAGAACGAGGCTCTGCTGGTATCCCTCCTCAAGCCTGATAAGAATCCTGATCTCTTGGGCTCCTATCACCCTCTAGGGATCCTTAATACAGACTATAAAATGTTTGCATCACTGTTAGCTAGGCGTGCTAGGCGTCTTTCCCCACTAGTAAAAGCGCTGGTGCACCCGAATGGTTTTGTCCCTAAACGCTGCACTTCTTTAAACATATGCAGATTCTTCAGAGTGCAACAGTATGACACTAAGGCCTCGTTCAGGCTACCTGGTGCTTGACCTGGAGAAAGCCTTTGACTCACTGGAGTGGCCCTATTTAGCGAGTGTGCTTGGTAAATCTGAACTGGGGGAATACTACTTGAGTATGGTTTGCTTACTATATCAAAAGCCCTCTGTCCGGTTTCGTACGGGTAGGTTAACCTCAGATAATATCAGAGTAAGACGGGGGACATGTCCGGGATGCCTATTATCTCCGCTGTTGTTTTCTCTAGCTATGAAACCCTTAGCGATGTTACTTCTGAGAGACGGGGTGGATTGGGGGATACGGTTGGGAGATAGGCTACATGCTGTTTCCTTGTATGCAGATGATCTATTATTGTATCTTCAAGATGTTACTGCAAACACCAACATCCATAGCTGAAATACTTACCTCCTTTGAGGAGAAGTCAGAACTACGGGTCAATTGGGCCAAATCGGGATCTATTCATTCAGCGCTCACACCACAGAGGTGGACGTTGCTCTAAATGTTGTACCCCTCACATGGTATCCCACCACATTCAGATATGTCTGCATATTCATATATCGCTCGCCTGAAGATCTAATGGAAGGCAACTTAAAGAGAGTGATTACAGCTATACGCCCTCGAATGAAGTTTGGAAGACGCGTCCGCTGGATGTAATGAGCTGCATTACCCTGTTGAAATTTATTATACTCCCCAGACTGCTCTATTATTTTTCTACTCTTCCGCTACATGTTCCTCCTAGGATATTCCCAGAACTGGAGCGACTATCCAGGGAGTTAATTTGGAATAAGGGTAGACCACGAATCGCGTTGTGGAAATTGTATGCCCCCGCTAGCCAGGGAGGACTGTCGGTCCCCAACATGGAATTGTATTATTTAGCTGCCCAGCTACAATGGGCGACAAAGAGGTTGAAAAAAATGTGCCTAGAAGACACTGCGACCATGCATCTGCCTTGGTCCCATTCCCAAATCTGCCATTTGTTCCATCCCATCGCTAAGCACACACGACCACCGCAGATACATTTGGGACTAGCCCTTAAGTACGATAAAAGAAGCTTGTATCTCACCCGCACGACCCTTTCGTATGCCCCAGTCCTACTGTTGCTGGGGACACCACAGGGGAGGCTGGGTACTACAGGCGCAACTCTTGTGGCCTGGCACGCGGCAGGTCATGAGACACTGGGGGATCTGTTTAGGGAAGGCACACTACTAACATTCGAGACGCTAGTTGAGGATAGTGGACTCCCAGTGGGGCAATTATTTTTTGCACACCTCTCTCCTGAAAGCTCTAACAACTGCCTGGGGGGATCTGGCTACTGAGCCATTGACGAACCAGTTGGTGCAATATTTGCATGTGATGGGCACAGGATCACGTAGTACACTGGCTGGTAGAGGCACTTCTCACACACACGCTGAGACCAATGGCACGACTTAAGGACAGATGGAGGCCGGCCTTGGACGGACAAGGAATGGGATGCTATATTGGAAGGTGCTATGAACATACCCAGAAACTCAAGGTTCAAGCTCATCCAAATGTACATTACACAAAGGGCATATCTCTCGCCTGACATAATTAATAGGTACTTCCACATCACCACTTCCACATGCCCACGTTGTCAACAAGTGGATGCAGATCTGCTCTACATGCTGTGGACCTGTACATCCCTTCAGGATTACTGGAGGGAGGTGGTCACAAGTCTGGCTTCATGCACAAACACGGACATGTCACTGTTGTGGGAGGTGTGCCTTCTTGGGCTGTACGCGAGATCAAAACAAAATAAAGTTACTTTGAAATTTCGGGACCTGGGTCTTATCACTGCAAAACGTCTCCTAACTAAGAAATGGAAAAATGCAGTCCGGCCCCGGAGATACTTAGTTGGAGGTGTTCATTCATTGTATGGGCTCAGATAGCTGTGGGTCGTAAGTTCCCCATTGCACAAGTCTAGGACATACTGCTAACCGCCTTCCAGACTGACAATCAGACAGAAGTTGATGCCACCCCATTAGCCAACCAACGACCATCTCACCAGCCCTCCTCCTCACTACTCAGCTAAGGGGAGTGACCCATCTCAGTGTTGGCAGAACTAGTTTCTGTTGCTCTCCATGGTCTGTTATGGATGGCCCCCCATGCACCTCCCCCCTCCGCCCTCGGACACAAGGGTTCTCCTCGTTGATGGCTGCTCTGCCCTGATACGTGTGATGTGACAGTTATTCATTGTGTGTGCGACTAGGTGGTTATGTTCTGAGGGTAACTATCCTGCAACATCGGAGGGTATTCGTCTTCCAAGTCTCCTGGTCACTCCTGAGTGACATAGACTCTGTCCCTACTGCTTGCAGGTACCTCTCAACTAGAATCCACCTTCAGATTCCACCGGACACACACTTTCTCCTCCTCCAGCAGCAGAACTTTCCTGAAGTCCTCCATTGGGTTCGACTGTGGTTTCCGACACCACTTCACACCTATGCACCCGGCTACTCTGGTGTAGGTAACAAGGGTACTAGGGTATCCATGGATGGGGTGGCTCTCCAACCTTCTGTCTTCCATGGGGTTTCCTCAGGGTCCACTAGGAAGGGTCCTTAATCTTTAAAAATCCAACTGTGACTTACCAGTAGAGTTGTACGGAGCACTCTGTTGTGTTCTCACACTGCTCACGCTCTCCTTGGGGCCCCTATACTCACCTTGGGTGGTTCATTAGGTGCCCAACACTTATACGTACTCTCGATATTGTTTCGACATGAGTCGTGGTTCTTATACCACTTTCTTAGTGTATGGCTTGTCACCCCTCCCCCTGGGTCCACTGTGTATTCTTTGCTATTTACTGTGCAAAGTATTGCATTAATTGTGATTATCTCCGGGTAGAAGATATCTAAATTTGTTAGAGAGTATTATATAAAAAATACATATTTTCATAAATACCTTGTGAGGTTCTTTTTCACTTGATCTGTACTATACGATTGCATTGTGGTACAACAAGCAGCTTTACACTCCTTCTGGACTAAGCCTGAAGGCTGCTCTCCACAGCTACCACTTAGCTTTCTAAGGTTGTCTAAGACCTCTTAAATAACCATAACGGTTGTCTGGACTGGTGCAAGGTGCCCACCTACATTTGTGAGCATCATATACCAGGCAAGCTTCTCACATACCAATTAAAGGAATTTTTCAGCTGGAGAGCAGACTCCATAGTGTCAGCAGTAGACACATTCCAGCAGGTGTGGAATGGGAGAAAAGGTTATGCTTTTCCTCTTCTACAGAGAGTACTAATGAAGTTGAGACAGGAGAACAGTCAGATAGTGCTGGTGACACCTTTTTGGTTGTTGAGGTTTGGTTTCCATCTGTCATGGAGTTAGCATGTGCAGAAGCTCTTTTCATACCTCCCAGAGTAGGTCTTCTCAGGAACACAGATGATGAGGAACATCCCTTCGTATTAAGCTAGGTTTTGAACCTTCTTGTTTGGAAAGGGTAAGGAGATCTGTCAGTTTCAAGGGACTTTCAGCAAGGGCTGCTAAATTGTTGGACGTTTCCTGGGCTCCAGGAATTCGGAGTAAGTACAAAGGAATTTGGAGGATATGGTCTAGTTGGTGCCGGAAAGGTGTTTGTATCCTGTGGGGGCTCCTGTGGTGGGAGGTGGTTAAAATTTTGGTCAGAGAAATTTCAAGATGGTTTGGAATATCGAAAACCAAGGGGCAGATTTACAAGAAGGTGCCGCAGTATGGCACTGCAAGCCTTTTGGCTGCGCCACTCAGCGGCACTTTCAGAGCATAGGAATGTGACATATTTACAATGATATGTCGCATTCCTGTGCTCTCCCCTGTGCTGGCACAAAAACAGCTGCATGCGTCGGCGCAGGCACTCTGGCACAATGGTGCAAGGATGTTTGCATCATGGGGAGATAGTTTTTGTACAGGAAGGGGCACCTTCTTGCACAAACACAATCACTACAGGCACTTTCCTCGTTCAATGCATGCTGTAGAATGCAGCATGCATTGAAAGAGGAAACAATGAGGTGAAATGAAAACATTTCTCCTCGTTGAGCCTCCCTACGCATCCCCTGGGGTGGCGTAGCATACTGATGCATTTCAAGGTTTATAAATCCTCGTAAATCTGGAAATGTGTCTGGGTCCATGGGTGTTGCATGGGAACACCCACAGCAACACTCATGGAACTCCCCTTTCATGCAAAGTGCTGCGTGTAAAGGAGCAGTATTTACAAGAACAGGATAAGCCACGCAGGGTGGCTATTCCTGTTTATGTAACTACGGGGCAGAGAAATGCGCTGCCAGTGCGTCATAAAAAGTGACGTACTGGCAGCGCAAGGGACTTCTAAATCTGCCCCACAGTTGTTAAAGGTCCACAATCTCAGCAGGGCATTCTCAGGTGGTGGACAGCAGATCTGTATGAAGAAATGGAATGGTATGTTGAATATTGAAGAGCATGAGGATTAGGAGACCTCCAAGCACATTATAGGGTACTGTGGGATGTAAATTCCATGCTATCATTTGTTTTGCAATGGCCAACAAATAGATATTTGGACTTTAAAATACTTTCTGAGAAATCAGCATGTTTATTATATCTAGTGTCATGTTAAAGGGTATCACATGTAAAGGCGTTGGAGGTGAGTAAGAAACTAATGGGACCAGATGGAGCGTACTTTGAGTTTTGGAAAGGACAAAAAGCATGTGAACCTCTGTCTTTTATCCTATCTTTAGGGAGGAAAATAAATTATGTTCTGTAAATTGTATGCAGGAATATGAGAACAGAGTGTTAGAGCATAGAAGGGAAGGAGATAATCAATTGCTGATTTCATATGTAACACCCTTTTATGCAGTAAGCACAGGTGCAATTGCAAGGTCGGTCAAGAATGTGATGAGAGAGAGTGGGGTTGATGTGGACAGATTCATATCCCACTCCCTGCATGACGCAAAGGCAAGTAAAATGTATTTGTCTGGTGGTCATTTGGAGGAAATTTTAAAAGCGACAGACAGGACGATTGCAGGAACCTTTTTCAAGGCATTATTTTAGATCCAATAGGCATGTTTCCAATGGGTTGTTTAAAGGCTTTGAACATGCATAATGGTAGCCTTCAGTCTGGTAATGAAATGGCGAATCTCTAAGCATAGTGTAATGAGAATCAAGATTTCATTAAAGATGCAGAGGCTAACATTATCCGGCCCCCTGCAGCCCATTGTGGGTAGGAGGATAGGGGAAAATATTTTTGGTGTGGTTACAGTTATTTTTTCCATGGTAGGATTGTTGTTGTGTAGTGAATAGCAAGGTTATGGAATGTATAAAAATTAATTTAAAAAAAAGGGTTCAAGATAAGGTTTATGGTTTCTTTTGTTTTTGTATTCTGCAGATTAATAAGAAGTTTTTGGATTATTTCAAGTGAGGAAGAATATTCAGAAGACGATACATTAAAAGAGGAAGAATGTTCAGTGGAAGGACCATTTATGGACTTGTGTGTTCTGGTTGTAGTGTTTGATGTGTCGTGGATTCTTTAACCCCTTCGATGCATGTGACAAGGTCAACTCGTCATGGGCGTTACCTGCGCTGTGCTAGGGACGAGTTGACCTTGTCACGTAACGCAGGATTTTCAAAATCGCAGCGCTCAGCGGGAAAACCGCTAGCGCGCATGCTTTTAAAGGTGCTGCAGGAGTGGCATTAAAAGTTATTATGCAAGCTAGCCTCCGTGACTTTAATGAAATCTTGATTCTCATTATGCTATGCTTGGAGCATCTCCATTCCTTACCATGCTAGAGAACGGAGACATCAACATTTCCAATCTAGAAGATCTGCCACTACAGATCTTTGTTGGACCACAACTGATTGCCCCTCGGACACCACTGGGGGCTTCATGGACCTAGTATCAAAAAAACGAAGGCTGGAAGAGGTAATGAACAAGTGGGAGGTCCATGACACCCCAGGTACCCCTAAAACTGCTGTCAGTCAAAGAAAGAGGCAGGGACAAATCCCATTCACCACTGAAACCATGTGGGGACTGTGGGCTCTGTTCCTCACTCTTGTTAGAGGTAATGGGTCATATGTCCTGGAATTGTTGCCCTCCATTCCCCTAAGCATATACAGAGTAGGTAAGATCCATCCTTATTTGGGGGACAGTCTTTGCTGCATGGCCAGGGGAAGAAACTTGTCACTTCTATGGTCTTGAGGCATGTAGGCCTCAGAACTGATGGCAACATACCGCTTTCACAGATAACATACCTCACTCCACACTGTCTCAGTCAGTTCTATCAAGACACACACTTTGCATGCCCCAGATGTCAGACCCTCGAAGCAGATTTCAAACACATATTCTGGGACTGCCCCATCATTCACAACTATTGGGACAGAATTCATAGGGCACTCAGAGCAACAACAGGCATACGACCACGTCCACATGGAAAGCATGTGCTCTCGGGATCTTCTGCAGGCTGAAGACCGAAAAAAGTGCAATGCTGCTTCATGTTCCTAGCCATTCTGCTAGTGAAAAGAGGGCTATCCATGCACTCGAGAACCCCAACCGGTCCTCCAGAAGCAGCCTGGATTGGAGCTTTAAAAAAGTGGGGGAAGGCAGAAGAAGAGACACCCAGGGAGGAATAACTAAAGGGAACCTGTAAACATCCGATCTCCCTAGAATGGGCGCAATTGCTACATACGTTCACATATGAGGCAAATCCGCCAGAGAACCCTGTAGATTCACAACCTGTGATATCTCTGCCCCTCCTGCTAGCGGTAATGCAGACGCGCCTCAAGGGAACCAGCCGCCCCAGAGTTAGCCCTAGGTACTAGACACGCAAGGTATTCCCTCCTGAACATTGCTAGATACACTCCAGAACTGCATAACCCCGACCTCCACTCCACACGGGCACAATCACACCTCCACACACCATTAAAGGTATGATATCATAGACACGGCCTTTCCTGTAGATACCAGGAAACAGAGCTCCCCTCCTCTTTCCCATAGTTCAACCCAACAGTTAGAAGTTCGCAAGTTTGTGTTGGTGGGCAGTTACACCAACAGTCGTTGGGGAACACATATCAACAAGAATAAACAGGATAACATCAAGCAGTACACATAACAGCGACAAATTTGTGGTCGTCCTTAAGCGGCACGCTACATTCGCACAGGAGATGGACTCGATGGTGAAGTTAAGACCGACAAGCAGACTCCCTATTGACAGTCCAATACCACGGGCTGTCCAGATCTTCCATAATGAAGCAATGAAATGTACGGGAGCATGTCCAAAACATGTCAGGCAAACTGAAATACCAAAATGTTTGTTGATGACTACGAGTGTGATGCAATTTCCTATGACTATGTTGATTTTATATTATACTGATGTACTGAGTTGCAAAATCATCAACATTGTATAAACCCAATAGAAAAAATTCAAACAAAAAAAATTGCGCCGTGGGGCAGTGATAGGGTAAGGGAGAAAACCATGAAGGTTTACTTACGAATTGAAACGCATTCAGAAAATAGAAAATGCAAATGCAGAAGCAATCTCATTGTTTCAAAATAAGTGCATATAAGTATATTGTCATGAAGGCCCAGAAATAATGCAATAATGAGCAAAGGAAAAATAAAGCAGGTGTCAAATGTCTAGATAATCAAAAGAAAACTGGGTGGCCTCCCTTGTAGAGACCCAAAAGATCTGTCTCACCTCAAATTCAAAGTGTTAAATAGCCATTTTCAGCACTCACAAACCCTATACTAAAATAGCGGTATAAGAACCACGTGAGAATTAGAAAGCAGGTGTGGGGCCTGTGGAATGGCTGGGGTTACTCTAAATAACCAAAGGTTAGGATGTAGGAGGCCCACGGGAGACGCGTGCAGTGACTAAACACAGCCGCGGGTTACCATTTACTTTCTATAGGAAACAAACAAGTTACAAATTTACAATTTCAGAACACTTCTAAATAAACTACGATGGAACCCTTTTGGACTTAGACACTAGCAGGGCCAATACCCTCGAGACTACCAGAGTACTCATGTTATCTCACCCACGGAAGCCGGGTGCCCCAGCAACCAGTTTGAACTGGGAAATGCATGGAGCACCTTATGTGCCCAAGGCAGTGTCTGGGAAGCATTCACTGAATGCAGCCCTCCCTGCCCTAATACACTAAAGCCTGTCTAGGGAGGTGCCAGCACCTCCCTGGACAAGAAACCTATTGTCCAGGCCTCCCCTGCTCGAGTTTCGTCCAGCAGTAGGAGGGCAGACTCATGTCTGTGGCTGCAGCATCCATTTTGTGATGATGAGGCTCTGTTTAACTTTAACCGGGTAAACCAGTAACTACATGTATTCTCCCTCTAGAAGGGTGGAATGCTACCCCTGCCGCCCGGACTGGCAGGGGGGGTAGTATCCCAAAGTGTTTGACACCTTACACAACATGTTTTTATAAAGCCAAACCAAAGTTAGCATTAACCGCGAGGATTATAATGCACTTAGGAGTATATTGTATGACTATATCATAGAACGTGTTAAGTAACAGAAACCAGCAAGGGAATTTATTTCAAATAGAACAGTGATTAACAGAGGTCAGATTAGAACCAATGAATGGTGAGTTCTTCTGACTTAACCGCATCGGGGTCTGTACTTCATTGATCTCAGATAGACAGTGTGTGGTAAATAATATATTACCCTGTCATAATTTCTATACATTAATAAGGATTGCTCATAAAAATGAGAGGCAGAGTCCGTGGTGTCCGGTTCAAAAGGGCTTTAATACAAAAGCTCGAGCTAATGGAGAATCGGGTTCCATCACCACTAAGGTTCAGGAAGGGTCGTCATCTAAATCTTTATTCACATAACACATTATATATAGTTAAACCATACATTGCATTGAATAGAGAAGGCGGAGCGCTCCAGGCGGACCAAGTGAAAGAGAGAGATAAGAACACATGGGCGTGAAAGAAGGCGTGTAAAGAGGCGTACACGTGGGTGTTCACTTGATGAGTCATAGGTGTGTCATAGGTGGGTGGATGCATAGAGGAGGTCTGCATGGTCAGCAGGAACTTTACCCTACTTGTGCGCGCAAACTAGTCATGACGTGGAATTGACGTGTAACTGGGGAGAGCTGGGGGGAGCTGACTTTAGCACTAGTAGAGGAGTCTGGGATGTCAGAACGACCTGCACCTTTGGCATATCTGATATCTTGTGTTTGGAGGATGTATTGTCTGAAGTAAAGGTCTCTCGAGCAAAGGCTGTTCATCACTAAATGCTAGTGTGTGCATATATTTCTTTGTGCATTGCGTGGGGCCATGGGCCTTCTATGGAAACGGGTTAAGTAAATCACTTGAATGGAGACAGAAAGGCTAGGCCCTATCTTCTGCAGGCGGAATATGTTTACCCCTTTCACTAGACTGGAATGTGTTTTCTGTGCAGCTGAGCAGATAACTGTAGGCAAAATACTGTCTTTGGCAGGCCAGGCTGGGCACCTCTCGACTGAGCAGGAAGTAAGGGAGAGGTCAGGGATACATAACTAAACTGCAGCTTTCAGAGTCAGAAGAGGCTCGGAGCCTGCATTCGGGACCTGGCTTGACTGTGCCACAAAAACGTGTGCATCTCGACTTTTAAACGTGTACCATGTAAATACATTGGCAACATAGGCCTCAGTGCAGAATTAACGTTTCATTCATGGAAGGCCTAATAACTGACATGCTAACATTAGATGGAAATGCAGAGGCATTATTATTACAGGCATGAGAAGGGAATTACATGATGACATGGACATACATGGGGCATAGTTACATATATAGGGTGCGAGTGGGGGACACACTAGCCTCATAAAATTTCTATTTCCTCATTCCCTCCTTGTCCCCTACTGTGCCCTTCAGGATACATCTATATTCATGAGACCATCTATTTGTTCATATAGGTTCATTTACTCGTCTTTTTTCATTCGGGCACGGGAACGTGAACGTGGACGTGGACGGGGAATACAGGCAGTGGCACACAAGCCGCAAATCGCTGGGCCACATTGCAGACAGAGACAGCAACTGAATACTATGAGCAGTATTATTCCTAGGAATGACAATACTTTCCATCCCCAGGCTGATATCACACTCCAGAGCCAACCGGACCAAGTCCAGGTGCCTGGATTCTGGTGTATCTCATGAGCTATCTTGTGGAGCCTCGTTATTGCTGCATACACTGATGGCGCGTTATTAGGAATAAACACACAACAACTGGAGCCGATCACTCTACAAGCCCCGCCCCTATCGGCCAGGATGACGTCAAGAACAAGACGGTTCTGGAGAACAACAAGTCTCATAGCAGACTGCTCCTCGGTCAAGTTACCTAAAGCAGAAGTAGTCTCATTCACTACTGCTTCCAAAGTTCTTGTTAACCTGCGTATTAATTTGCTGTTTTGGACGGGACCTATGAAGAAAAATAATCCTTTATTGAAATCTGTATATTGCTCCCACGCTGTCTCAGTCTGATCGACAACCGGGGAATCGGTCTCCCTCTTGTGTCTTACATGTACTA
The DNA here is from genome assembly GCF_964263255.1 of Lissotriton vulgaris. NCBI lineage: Eukaryota > Metazoa > Chordata > Amphibia > Caudata > Salamandridae > Lissotriton > Lissotriton vulgaris. Next base: position 189,161,737 of record NC_141695.1, read on the forward strand.
GTCGTGAGTCTCGATGATAATGGGATGGGGCTAGAAAAACAGGTGGCAGTAGGAACGCTATATAACACGTCCCACCCCAGTCTAAAGGCAGACGTACATAGGCTGTCTGACCGCAAATGAAATAGGAATGGCGGGAAGCTTTGAAAGTAGACTTTCCTTTATCATTGAATTCGACCAAAGTATTACAATCACTGTGTCCCAAGTGCACTGAACCATTTTTTCTAACGCATAATTCACCTTTTACTGGTATAACTGTTATAAACGGTGAACCTGTATTTGTCTCGGACTGGACATTCAGAATCATGAGGCTAAGGGAAACATTTCCTAATTCATACACTTCATTTTCTAGATCTGTTCCTTTACTTTGGGGAAAACCATCTTTGTCGGGAAAACATGCCTTATTCATTACTATATTCAGGTCCCCCCAAACCCATTCACTCTGGGAATCTGTGAACTGTCTGTCTTGTAATGATGATATTAAAGCAAACCATGCTCCGCACGAACCATTGTGCGAAAACGGATAAGGAAAAAGGGGCAGAACTCCTGTCATTTTCTGATAAGGTGGGAGTCGGCCACATACCCAGCAATTCGTTACATTGCTGGCCTGGTGAGAATGGTGTAACATGCGAATACAAGTATTGTTGCGCAGTGCTAGTCGATATGACAATTCATGGGGAGGCAGGTCGCTGAATGTGTGCTCAATAGTGTCATTGAAGGAAGAATGTATATGTGAACCAAGAGGAGGAAAGAAAAGATGTAGCGTCAAGCTTATACATATAATCGATATACTTAGAAAAAACATAATGATCAGAGTTACTATGCATCTGCTGCGTAAGTTTTTGCAGTAGCTATCTTTCATCTCTTTCTGCCTATCTCTCTGTCTACTTGGGTCTACGATCTTATACATGTCAGGAACCTGTCTAACCGCTTCACCCGAGGGGGACTTAAACAATTAAACGCTGTCTGACTTACTAGACCGTAGCTTCAGTTTGTACTCCTGTTGCGGAGTCTTTTCTAGCAAAGGGAGTTTTGAGTCACTGATATCAGGGCAGTCCTTAGAGTCTTTTACCGAGCCAAGTCCATGGAAGCGTTTCACGTGGTGGGCATGGATCCAGCCTTTCCTCCCCTCGACCTTGACGGCGGTCCTCGTCGTTAGTAGAACCAGCTTTGGTGCACGCCAGCGGGGCTCGAGAGGACTTGAACGATCAAAATTTCGGATAAAAACAAGGTCTCCTGGGACAATCGAGTGGTCTTTCACCTGGGTGTTGTCGGGGAAGGCAGCTGCAACCTGTGAACGACAAGAAAGGAGTGCAGACCTCAAGGAAGCCAGGTAATCTGTCAGCATGCTACTATCGACATCAGTGATCTTTTTTGGCATAGGCGTACCCCACATATTCGGCGGTCTACCAAAAACCACCTTGTACGGGGATAGTCCGGTTCTGGAATGAGCTACCATACGCATGTAAAAGAGGGCAACCGGCAAGGCTACCATCCAATCCACTCCTTTTTCTGCACAGACCTTCGCTAGCTTGGTTTTAAGTGTCTGATTGTGTCTCTCTACGAGACCTGCTGCCTCTGGGTGTCGTACGCAATGGAATCTCCACTGGTACCCTAACAGAAGAGATACTTGGTTCATCAGTTCAGAAGAGAATGTCTGACCGATATCTGAGTACACAACACGGGGCAAGCCGTATCGTGGAAAGAATTCACGGACCAACTGCTTAGCAGTGGTCACAGCAGTGTAATCTGGGACTGGGTACGCTTCTGTCCATCTGGATAGGGCACATACAACTACAAGAACGTACTTGTATCCTCGACATCTGTCCATCTGAATATAATCCATCTGGAGGACTTCAAAAGGGTGGTCAGGAGGATGAAATCCACCTTGTTCCACGGGAATGCCTTTACCTGGATTGAACTGACAACAGATCATGCAGGTACGCACTTTCTGTTTGGCTGCTGCACGTAGATGCTTGTTGAACCAGATATTCTGTAGACTGTCTAACATGGCCTTTTCTCCTAAGTGTGCTGGACTATGTGCTGTATTTATGATAGCTTGAACCTTGGAGTCAGGGAGAAACCATGTGGCTTTGCCTTTTGTCATCCAACCTTGGTCTGTTTGGACCCCTCCTTGTTCAGTCCATTTCTTTATTTCATCTGGAGTGGCATGTGTCTGTATGTCAAGTACATCTTGTGAGGGATCCCTGACTGTCATGCAATTTGTCAGTGATGATGCTTCTGTCTTTGTCGTGTCAGTTGGAATGTCCGTTTGAGTCTGGGCTGTAAGTTTAGCTGTTCGATCTGCCAGGTCATTACCCTGAGAAATGGTGTCAGTGACTTTAGTATGTGCTTTGCACTTCATGATGGCTATGGCTGTAGGCAAATGTATAGCATCTAACAGAGCCTGAATGAGGGGACCATGCTGTATTTTGGCCCCATGAGAGGTCAGAAAACCTCTCTCCTGCCAGAGGACTCCGAAGTCGTGAACGACTCCAAAGGCATACTGTGAGTCCGTGTATATGTTTACTTTCAAGTTCTTGGCTCGTATGCAGGCTTGTGTCAGAGCGATGAGCTCTGCTGCTTGGGCTGACAATGTATCAATTCGATGTGTTTCTATAACTTCAGTATCAGTGGTCACTGCATATGCGGCCACTAACTCTCCTGTGCTTGTTCTCATGCATGAACCATCTACATAAAGTGTCAGGTCTGGGTCTGGCAGTGCAATGTCTGTCAAGTCTTGTCTTGGCTTCGTCACTGTGTTAATTACTTCCACACAGTCATGTGGTGCAGGGTCTGCTGTGCTTGAGGGCAAGAGTGTAGCAGGGTTCAGGGTATTGCATCGTTTGATCTCTATGTGTGGCTGGAACAATGTCAGTTCATATCCTGTCAGTCTTGCTATTGTCAGGTGTTGTGTCTGAGTCCTATTCAAGAGAACTTCCACTGAGTGTGGAACCTGTACTGTCAGGGGATGTCCTAACACGATGGAATTGCTTTGTCTGATTGCTAGGGCTGTTGCTGCAACTGATTTTAGGCACACAGGCAGAGCCTGGGCAACTGGATCCAATGTACTAGAAAAGTAAGCACAAGGCTTGTGTTTTCCTGCTTGATCTTGTGTAAGGACAGATAATGCTGTGCCTTCGCGTTCAGTGACAAAAAGTGTAAAAGATTTGCTGTAACATGGTGTCGCTAAAACTGGTGCTTGACATAGAGCTTTTTTCAATTCATCAAATGCAAGTGTATGTTCTTGAGTCCAAGGGAGGACAGTCGAAGTCGCTGCCTCCTGTGTTGTCAATTGTATGAGTGGTTTGGCTAGATATGCATACTGGGGAATCCATTGTCTGCAGTAAGAAGTGAGGCCAATGAAGGCCCGTACTTCCTTTTGTGTCTTGGGCTGTGGAAGATGTGCGATTAACTGAATGCGATCTGGTGTCAGCTGTCTACCCCTCTTGGACAGCAAGTGTCCAAGGTACACCACTTGCTGGGCACAGAATTGTAACTTTGAAGGGGACACTTTGTGCCCCTTTTCTGCCAGGAAGTATAAGACTGTCAGTGATGCACGTTCACAGTCTTGTTCTGTTCGTGCTGTGATCAAAAGATCGTCAACATATTGGAGCAGTGCAGTGTCAGTAGGCATGTGAATACTGTCTAGTTGTCTTTTCAATGCTTGACTGTAAATACTAGGACTTTCTGTGAACCCTTGAGGAGCCCTCGTAAATTTGAAGCTGCGTCCATTTAAACAGAATCCGAAGAGATACTGGCTCTCTGGATGGATTGGGACACTAAAGAAGGCGTTCTTGAGATCGATTACAGTAAAGAACGTCGCTTCAGAATCAATTGCAGTCAGTAATGAAGAAATGTCTGGTACCACTGGGTACTGTGGTATTATGCATTTGTTCAGTTCTCGGAGGTCAATCACTAGTCTGTAGACTGGTGGTGCATTTGGGTCAGTTCGTTTAAGAATCGGAATAATAGGAGAATTACATACATTTTAGTCAGTTTCTACAACCACTCCCTGTGCAATAAGTTCATCAACAATTTTCAGTAATGCTGCTACAGCCTCAGGTGGTAACTTGTATTGTCGGATTCGTGGCAGTACTACTCCTTGCTTGAGAGTAACACGGTGTGGCGTGATGTGCATGTAACCTACATCAGTCGGACCTTGCGCCCATAAATGCTGTGGTACATTCTGGAGTCTGGGATCAAAATCTCTCAACACATAATGTCCTTTAAAATCACGTAAAAACAATCTCACTCCTTCCGGAGAACAACAAATCACTGCTCCTAGTTCTTTCAATGTCTTTATACCAAGTAAGTTTTCTGGACATGATTTAGTAAGTAACAAGTCTGCAGTGCGGGACAAAGGACCGACTCCTAAGGAAACTGGCTTTGACACTTCGTTAATATTAGGCTTTCCTGAAAATCCCAGGGAAATATTCTGTGAGCCTGAGAGGGGTGCCCCTGGAACCTCGTCATGACTGATGGTAGTTCTGCTCGCCCCTGTGTCAACTAGAAACTTTCTGTCTTTTCCCAATACACGACTATGTACATAGGGACCCTCTTGATCTACAGGAACCTCAATAAGGGGCAAGCCAACCTCCCTCTCTAGGCTGTTTCATGAGTACTGTTGATAGTCTGGATAGTCTGACTGAGCGTACTGGTACATTTGTTGCGTGACATGTTGTGTGGCAGCTATAGGTTGGGGTACAGCTACGGTCTGTTGCGTGTTCTGTGGCGTTTGTGTGTTCTGCGGGATGTTATCCTGTCTAGGAGGACGCGGTCTTTCTTTTGTCTTGCCTGTAGCTATATTGTGTTTCAGGACAGCACATTCATTTACATAGTGACCTGGTTGCTTGCAATAATTACAATTTCTCTTAACAGGTGTCGTGCCCTTTTTATGGCCATCAGCTGGTACTGTTTGTGCAACTAGTACTTTCATTTTCGTATCTTTCATGCGTCTCTTTTCGTGTTCCTGTTCCTCTCTAATTCGGTTCTGGTGATATTGTAACATTTGTAACATTTGGGAAGGACTATTTGCTTGCCAGGTACTCTCAACCTTCAGTACTCTATTTTTGATCGGGGGTAAGGAATTCTCTACTAATTTGCTCACAAAAAGATGTGGGTACGATTCACTATTTGTCTTCAGGCCACTATTAATAGTAAAACATTTTTCGAATCTAGAATAAAAATCACTAGTGTCTTCATCTGGTTTCTATTTACAGGCTGAAATAGCATCCCAATCTTCCTTTTTACTAATCAATAATCTCGGCAAAACCTGTATCAATAGTTCGGGTAGTGCTTTAGCTTTTTCCCCAAGACCAACACCAGGGCCTCGTGTTTTATCTTCATCTTCCAATTCTGCCCAACTGATCTTTTTCTCTCCCACCTCCCAGTCTTTTTCTTTAAGCTTTTCATAAATGCCTGCAGGTAATAGTACTTTCAATAATTTAATGATGTCAGCGTATGTGTAATCCCCTATGCGGAGAATGTCTTTTAATTCACGGTGGAATCCCCCCGGGTCTTTATCATGACAAGGCAGTAATTTTTTCATTTCCAGTATTTCTATTTTCGTCAAGGGTGTGTAAACGTATACTCGTTGAAGCTCACCCCCTGTATTTCTAACGGGATGAACCTCTCGTAGGGGGTTCTGTCTGTCTATGTGGAAGGTCTTTCTGTCTTGGTGTGGGGCAGGAATCAAGTGCGTGGTCAGAAAAGTCAAGTACTTATGTCGCTGATCTAGAATGACATTAATTAATTCGGTACCTAGGCCTCTCCATCTCGCTAGGAGTAAATCGTCCAGTAATTTATACAAGGGACCTGGATCAGAATGCTGGCTCTCGTACAATGTGATTAGATGTTGAACCATGTAAATACCAGCTAAACGCTGTTCTTCCAGAGGAAGGCTTAAAAATGTTTGCGCCACCACGTCATCATTATATATGTTAGAATTACAAGCCCATTGAACTGCTGACCGGGCTAGTTCCTGTTCATGCATAGTACAAAGTTCACCGCCCCCTACTCTTTGTTTCAGTGCATTTTCAGTAGCTTGGAGTAGGTGTTCGAGGGAATATCTTTCTGGTATGGGAGGGCCATGTTTACTGTAATCTAGGCCTTTTGGCCTGTCAAACTGTCTTGCCCTGCCTACGTAATTCATTTTATCAATTTCTTCTGTTTCTTGTTCATCCTCATCTGCGGCTAAGTCGTCCTCTTTCTCGGCTTGCTCTTTCTTGTGTATGTTCAGAATTTCTTTACGAATTTTCTTGTACATACATTCTATCTTTGACATTGTATCATGTTTACCGGCAGCTATGTTGTCACTCAGCCCAATCATACCTTTAGTTACTTCTTTATCTGGCTGGTCTTGTTCCCTGATCAGGCAATTAATCAAAAATCGTAAAAGCATGCTTTGAATCTCCACCTTTCTATGTGCCATGGCCTTGTGTATACTTTCGGGTCCCTCCCCCGTTCTAATGAAGTGGTATATTCTGTCTAAATGTTCCTTCATGTCTGGTAATGTCATCAAATAGTCTGCAACGCGTCTTAATCGTACTGAGTACATGAGCATTGAGCCTACACCTGGTACTGGATCATATATACAATTCAAAATCGTTACAGTTTGTCTAAGAGGTGTTGTTGTCGTTTTTGGCGTTCGTTGTAGTGCGAATTCTCGTAGTGATCGTGATGGTGGCGGTGTGTGCAGTAGGTCTGTGGTGGGCCCCCCTCCCATTGCCCCTTGACTCGAGTCGCCTTGGCTTGAGTCGTCTTTCACTGTCAGTGTCACTACTGGTGCGGGTTGATCTAGTGCTACGGGTGGTTGGCGAAAAGGATTGTTAGGGTTGTTAACAGGAGGAGGAGGAAAATCTGTATTAACATAATCCGGAGCGGCGTCTTCCAAATAGGAGGAAAGAAAAATGTCCACTGCTGTCTGTTTATGACTATGGACTTTAGTCGGGATCAATGGTGGCGGCAAATTACTGGGTACTTCCGGGGTCACTTTAGGTAGTCCTTCGGCAAGGACGGGATACATACCTTTAATAAGGGCATTTCTCTGTCTATCTACTTGTTCTGCCTTAACCCGTTCACCTTCTTCCTTTAGCTCTTTTTCTTTGGCTTTTTCTGATGCTTCTCTACTTCTCTCTGCTTTGTTTATTTCTTTCTCTGTTCTTCTATGCGCTTCTTTACGCCACAACTCTATGGCATCTTTCTGGGACTGTCTAGCTTTCTTTTTCCACAGTGCTTCCTCTACTCTCATGATGCAATCAGCATCCCGTGTCCCTGAGACAGGCCATCTATATTTCTCTTCCAGATCCTTTGTGTAATCTACCCATAAGTCTAAAAACAGTATGGCATCTAGCCCGTGTTTCTGGTACATAAAATGGCCAGGAGTGTCCCTAGGCGGAACGGGAACTGCCTCTTCGAGTATCCCTTTCCTGGTCCCTATCTGACGTAATTTCGGAAACAGTGGCATGTTGGAACTAACTTGAACGAAAACACAATAAACACAAGAATAGACTGAAAACAATCACTCATACCACGACATTATAACATTAAAAACAGATACATCCTAACTAGTACATAGAAAAAACACAATCCTGGAAACTCGTTTACTTTATGCACTGCAAGAACAGTACAGCCATACCGGTCTCATAAAGAGACACGTCTTTACCGCATCCACCTAAATGGACACGTCTTTACCGGATCTGTGTACCCAGACCCGTCTTTGCCGGGCTCAAATAAATGAACCCGTCTCTATGCGTTCCCAATAACGGTACTCACCGGGAAGCAAAACTGAAGGCCTCGGAAACTCGATACTGGACTGGACTGCTACGGCTTCTGGTACTGCTGCTCATGCGCCTCGGAACAGGTGGGCCTCGGGATACCTCGGACCTTGTTCTCTCAGCTTGGGCTCTGGTCGGGATGGTCCGCAATCCTCACCGCCTAGTGTGGATGCCTGGTCGCAGTCTCCGTCTCCTCCGTGGGCCTGAGGGAGTTGGCAGGAAGTCCCGCTCTCGTGTACACTTGAAGTCCGTCACGGCTATAGAAGGGGTCAGGGGGCTGCACCTACATCGCCGGCGCGTGGGGAAGGCGACTGGTCCCTATTTGGGCGCCAAATTAATGTGGTAAATAATATATTACCCTGTCATAATTTCTATACATTAATAAGGATTGCTCATAAAAATGAGAGGCAGAGTCCGTGGTGTCCGGTTCAAAAGGGCTTTAATACAAAAGCTCGAGCTAATGGAGAATCGGGTTCCATCACCACTAAGGTTCAGGAAGGGTCGTCATCTAAATCTTTATTCACATAACACATTATATATAGTTAAACCATACATTGCATTGAATAGAGAAGGCGGAGCGCTCCAGGCGGAGCAAGTGAAAGAGAGAGATAAGAACACATGGGCGTGAAAGAAGGCGTCTAAAGAGGCGTACACGTGGGTGTTCACTTGATGAGTCATAGGTGTGTCATAGGTGGGTGGATGCATGGAGGAGGTCTGCATGGTCAGCAGGAACTTTTACCCTACTTGTGCGTGCAAACTAGTCATGACGTGGAATTGACGTGTAACTGGGGAGAGCTGGGGGGGAGCTGACTTTAGCACTAGTAGAGGAGTATGGGATGTCAGAACGACCTGCACCTTTGGCATATCTGATATCTTGTGTTTGGAGGATGTATTGTCTCAAGTAAAGGTCTCTCGAGCAAAGGCTGTTCATCACTAAATGCTAGTGTGTGCATATATTTCTTTGTGCATTGCGTGGGGCCATGGGCCTTCTATGGAAACGGGTTCAGTAAATCACTTGAATGGAGACAGAAAGGCTAGGCCCTATCTTCTGCAGGCGGAATATGTTTACCCCTTTCACTAGACTGGAATGTGTTTTCTGTGCAGCTGAGCAGATAACTGTAGGCAAAATACTGTCTTTGGCAGGCCAGGCTGGGCACCTCTCGGCTGAGCAGGAAGTAAGGGAGAGGTCAGGGATACATAACTAAACTGCAGCTTTCAGAGTCAGAAGAGGCTCGGAGCCTGAATTCGGGACCTGGCTTGACTGTGCCACAAAAACGTGTGCATCTCGACTTTTAAACGTGTACCATGTAAATACATTGGCAACATAGGCCTCAGTGCAGAATTAACGTTTCATTCATGGAGGGCCTAATAACTGACATGTTAACATTAGACGGAAATGCAGTGGCATTATTATTACAGGCATGAGAAGGGAATTACATGATGACATGGACATACATGGGGCATAGTTACATATATAGGGTGCGAGTGGGGGACACACTAGCCTCATAAAATTTCTATTTTCTCAAGTGAACAATCAAATGAAAACATATAGCAACACGGGTAATCTTTTATGAAAAGATTCTTTTATAAATGCAAAATTAAAATTTGAAGGGTACAAAATAGATCACAGATTCAATCAAATGAACTTTACTTGACTATAAAGTCCATTGCATTGCTGGTTATTAACCACACATTTGATACTTACTAAAATCAGTAGTCTTATGTTATGAATTTGTTTTTAATTGGACTTATATTCGGATGTTCAATAGGACAATTAATTTACTCCTTTGACATTTGAAGCTTTGATTGAATCTGTGATCTGTTTTGTACCCTTCAAATTTTAATTTTGCATTTATAAAAGAATCTTTTTCATAAAGGATTACCCGTGTAGCTGTATTTTTTCATGTGATTGTCCACTGTCTATCTCACTAAAAAAGTGTTTTGAGATCAATCAAGTACAGACCCCGATGCGGTTGAGTCAGAAGAACTCACCATTCATTGGTTCTAATCTGACCTCTGTTAATCATTCTTCTATTTGAAATAAATTCCCTTGCTGGTATCTGTTACTTAACATTATCTGCCCGAACTCGCAAGGGTATATTGGGTCACCCACTCTCCTTGAATATGTCATAGAACAGCTATAATGAGATGGTTCCGAAAGCTGCAGATGGGCTCAGCTCATGCTACGGCACCCTCTCACATAAAACCAAGCACTCTACCTCCAGGATTGTCGAGGTCTGCCTTAGGAGTGGTTTATAGGTGCATATGTGTCTATATAGGTATATAGATATAGGCATACTATATCTAAGTAAGGGGTGATTACACCATCTCACCCAGGCTGTGTGAACAGACCTTTGTTGTCAGTTTGGAAGGCTAACCAGGGGTGGCACAAAACATGCTGCAGCCCCTGGTAGGCCTAGGGTGCACCTATGCCCTGGGTACCTAGGGTACACTATACAGGGGCTCACAAGGGTGACCCAGTAACCAATCTGGTATGTACCTAAAGTACATGGCATCAATTTAGAGAGAGAACAGCTAGGTTGTGGGCCTGATTAGTAGGACCACATCAGACTAAAGTCGAAAAACCAGAGAATCACAGCAAAAAGTGGTGGTAACCATAGGAAGCAGACCCTACTCTCCTACACAACCCCTCCCCCCCCAAATGCAGGGACATACACTAACCTTGACCAGTTGAGTGTTCATGTTCTAAGTGGAAATATCTGGAGAGTCCATCTGCATTGGTATGGTTACTCCCAGGTCTATGTCCCACTGTATAGTTCATCTCCTGTAGGGAAATGGACCACCTGAGCAGTTTGAGATTTTCACCCTTCATCTGTTTTATCCACAAGAGGGGCTTATGGTACGTCTGAACTTTGATGTGAGTACCAAACAAGTATGGCCTCAGCTTCTTCAGGGCCCAAACCACAGCAAAGGCCTCCCTCACAATAGCTGACCAACGTTTGTTTCTAAGGGTCACCCTTCTGCTAATAAAAGCTACTGGCTGGTCTTGACCATCTTTATTCAATTGTGATAGCACAGCCCCTACCCCCAACTCAGAAGCATCTGTTTGAACAATGAGGGGCATATTACCAACAACTAGCGATAATTATCGCTATGTTGGTTTAGCGGCGATATTTTTATCGCCTAGCTGCGGCAATTTTTATCGCTTAGGAACCTTGCTATTATCAAGGTTTATCTCCTAAGCGATAAAAATCGGCCGAAATGCATGAATATCGCTGAAAAGTCAGCGATATTCATGCATTACCGAGCTAAAGCTCTTAGCCATGTTATCCACCTACCATTGGATAACATGGCTAAGAACGGCTCAGGGGCAGGTGTTAGCTTTTGGAGATATTCGTGCTTAGCGCGAATATCTCCAAAGGTTGGTAATAGGAGATAGCGATGTTAGCGACTGTTTCCAGTCGCTAACATCTTGGCACACCCACTTTGCATGTCATTAGTGATAAATATCACTGACATGCAAAGCGGGGCCCAAGATGGTCGCTATCTCCTACTAGCTGTCGCTAACTGGTGTTAGCGACAGCTAGGTAATAGGGAGATAATTTTATCTCCACTTTCTTGGCTTTTAAAGCCAAAATAGTGGAGATAAACCCCCTTGATAATATGCCCCTTAATTCTTTGGAGTAGTCCCGACTTTGCAGAATTGGTGCAGTGCACATGGTTTGCTTCAGGTCACCAAATGCCTTTTGACAGCTGACTGTCCACTGAACTTTCTTAGGCATTTTCTTGGAAGTTGAGTCATTAAGGGGTGTCACAATAGAACCATACCGCTTGACAAATTTCCTGTAGTACCTAGTCAGACCCAAGAAAGCTCTGACCTGAGTCTGGGTGGTTGGAGCAGTCCAGTCCATTATGGCCTGGATTTTGCTCTGCAATGGTTGAACCTGGCCTCCACCTACAAGGTGGCTCAGGTATGCAACCTGACTCTGCCCTATCTGGCACTTGGAAGCCTTGATAGTTAGGCCTGCCTTTTGCAGGGCCTCCAAAACAATTTGCAGGTGGATCAGGTGATCATCCCAGGTGGAGCTAAAGACAGCAATATCATCTAGATAAGCTGAACAGTAGTCATCCAGGCCTGAGAGGACTTGGTTCACCAACCTTTGAAATGTGGCAGGTGCATTTTTCAGACCAAAGGGCATTATCACAAATTGATAATGTCCACCAGGGGTTGAAAATGCTGTCTTTGGCTTTGCATCATCAGCTAGTCTGATCTGCCAGTAGACAGCTGTCAGGTCAAATATGCTCCGAAACTTGGCAGATGCCAACCTGTCTATGAGCTCATCTGCCCTGGGTATTGGATGGGCATCTGTCCTAGTGACAGCATTGAGGCCCCTGTAATCCACGAAAAACCTCATCTCTCTCTTACCATCTTGGGTGTGACAGCATTGAGACCTCTGTAGTCCACACAAAACCTCATCTCTCTCTCCTACCACCCTGGGTGTGAGGTTTAGGCACAAGGACTACTGGACTGGCCCAAGGGATCTCTGAGGGTCCAATGACTCCCTATTCCATCATCTTCTGGACTTCTGTCCTGATACAGCCCCTGACATGATCAGGTTGCCTGTAAATCTTACTTTTAACAGGCAGACTGTCCCCAGTGTCCACTTCATGAGTGCACCAGGTAGTCTGACTTGGAATTAGTGAAATCATATGTCTGTATGCCTGCAGAACTTGTCTGCAGTCATTCTGCTGTTGGTCAGTGAGGCTGCCTGCCAAGGCTACACCATCAACCGAACCATCATCATGGTTCTGAGAGAGCCGGTCTGGGAGAGGGTCACTTTCTTCCTCCTGTCCTTCATCAGTAACCATGAACAAGCCCATGTCTGCCCTGTCAAAATTTGGTTTCAGTGTGTTGACATGGAGTACCCTGTGAGGGCTCCTGGAAGTTCCAAGATCAACCAAATAGGTGACTTCTCCGTTCTGTTCAACAATGGTGTGGGGTCCACTCCAATTGTCCCGGAGAGCTACTGGGGCCACAGGCTCCAACACCCACACTTTCTGTCCTGGCTGGTAAACAGCCCGCAGGTAGGGTGAAGTGTTTAACAAGTGTTGGAGCACTTAGTGTTTTGTAAAATACCCCTCACACACCAACAGGCCCCTTGGTGTCATGCTTTATCATCGGGGTCTTCGCACCCCTCTAACGGGATGCAGCGTGCTGCGACCTACGACTACGTGGGAGCATTTATAGTTAATGACTATATGTGGTGCATGTGTGTGGGGTGTATTTACAAGTGAGTGGTGGGACATGGTGAAGGTTTAAAAAGTACCTGGCACATGAGTATATTGGAAAGAAATTTTATTCTAAACTCTGGCTGGTACTGTTAAAAAAGGTGCAGTGTGAGGTCAGATCTGTTGTATTAATGAACAGGACCTCTGGTGTGCGTCGACATGTTTCGGAGGCAAGCTCCTTCTTCAGGACGGGGGCACAGCTTCCCCACCTTACTCACGTATTTCTAGATAATATCAAGTTTTATTTACAAAAAAGTGAAATATTAGGCTAAATGTGCCTACAGCGGTCTGCTACAAGCTCAATGACCTGTAGAAAGACAAAAAGAAATATCAACTAATGGTTACCCATGTACCAGGTAGTTCAAGCAGGTGCAGTCACCTGGAACCTCACCATTTGCTTTTAATAAGCCCTGTAAATGAAAAGGTAATAACATCACATACAACACAGAAACACAAAAACTAGGAGTTACTGGCAATAGTTGTCATACTTATGAAGCTTGCTTGCTTGCTTCATGAGCAATAGGAACATCTGGGGTGTTGCTATTTTTGCAATCTGTAGTGAGAAGTAATGCAGGTGTAAAAGTACATTCTCACTTACTTTGGAAGTTTGTTCATATGGTCGTTTTAGGTTCTATACTCACAGGATCGGGACATAGTAATCTCCGCCTTACCCCCACACGCTGCTCCGCTGAAGCGAGGTGATCACAGGGCTTTCGCTATTTATACCCTGTACTTAATTGAGCGGAAATGGTTACATGGCCAAACATGGGTGTTCCGATGTCTATAGTTAATTGAATGCCCTTGTTTGGAAAGTCCGATCATTAGCCATACATATTGCGGCTTGATGTGTCAGAAGGGACTTGCGATAGGCGAGCGTCGCTACACACGAGCGATTGTTTTGCGCGCATGCACAAGGATCTGGTAGTAATCCTTCGCGCATGCGTGTTGTGGCCTGGCATTCGTTCTCAGGCGGCAGTGGTCCTTCGCGCATGCGTCCTGGCGCCGAATGCATGTTCAGAGGCGATGTGTCTTATCATAGCAATGTTTATCAGGCATATGTGAAAGAAACAGATAAACTACGCAAACAAATCCCATAACAATGATGGAAGTGTTGCCAAGGGTCATAGTTTACGCGGTACAGGAGGGTTACAGTTATTAAAAATCGTTCAGTGAGAATCATTGATTTATATATATAATAATATATATAATATATATAATAGTCAAGTCAAGTCAAGTCATAACATTTATATAGCGCACTACATACCCAGAGGGTTTCAAGGCGCTTAGGAAGGGGAGGAGGATTATTTGTCAAATATCCACGTTTTAAGCTGCTTTCTGAAGGCTAGGTGATTCTGGTTGAGGCGAAGGTAAGCGGGGAGTGTGTTCCATGTTTTGGCAGCCAGGTATGAGAAGGATCTGCCTCCCATGGTGGTCTTGTTGATGCGAGGTACAGTGGCGAAGGCTTGGCTGGAGGAGCGAAGTTGGCGGGAGGGGGTGTAGAAGGACAGTCGGGAGTTGAGGCAATCTGGTCCGATGTCGTAGAGTGATTTGTGTGCGTGGGTAAGTAGTCGGAAAGTAATCCTTTTATTAACGGGTAGCCAGTGGAGGTCTTTAAGGTGGCCAGAGATGTGTTCGTTGCGTGGGATGTCTAATATGAGTCTGGCTGAGGCGTTTTGGATTCGTTGTAGTTTCTTCTGGAGTTTAGCGGTGGTACCTGCGTAGAGGGTGTTTCCGTAGTCCAGTCGGCTCGTGACTAGAGCGTGGGTGACTGTTTTCCTTGTTTCGGTGGGGATCCAGTGAAATGTTTTTCTGAGCATGCGAAGGATGTTAAAGCAGGAGGAGGATACGGCGCTGACTTGTCTGTTCATAGAGAGTGAAGAATCCAGGATGACGCCGAGGTTCCGTGCGTGGTCTGTCGGGATGGGTGCATTTCCGAGGGCTTCCGGCCACCAGGAGTCGTCCCATGCAGAGGGGGATTTACCTAAGATGAGGACTTCTGTTTTGTCTGAGTTCAGTTTCAGACGGCTTTGTTTCATCCATTCGGCGACTTCTTTCATTCCTTCGTGTAGGTTAGTTTTGGCGGTGCTGGGGTCCTTGGTGAGAGATAGGATCAATTGCAGCAGCAGGCTTAAGTTCCTTGAGGCGGTATTTCAGTTGGATAGTTGCCCCCAAGGCACCTCATCATTCAACCCTGTTAGCTGGGTGCCAAGGCGGAATACCCATCTTTGTTCTTTCAAAAAGAGACCGTCCTCCGAAGGTAGTTGCTCAATGATTGTCCATTTTAGGTCATTAACACAATGTTGTGCCGTAAGGTAATGTGTGGCCAATTTTGTGGTGCTTTTCTTACAGCGCACGTTGCTTTTGTGCTCATTCATTCGTGTTTTTATTGCCCTTGTGGTCATGCCTACATATTCAAGATTAGAGGGGCAGGTGATAAGGTAGACCACGTTTTTAGAGTTACAATTTGTCATCCTCCTTTGTTCCCAGGTTGTGCCATTGCGGAACGTTAGTCTTGTGCTTTTCTGAGTGAGATGGCAACTGCTACAGTTCCCGCAGGGGAAATGGCCTTGTACTGCTATGGATGGTTGTATGGCCATGGATGTCGGTTTTGGTCTGGTGTGAACCAACATATCTCAGAGATTGAGTCCTCTACGGTGAGGGAACATTGGTTTTTCCAAATTCAAGTTACCACATGTCAGTATACTCCAATGTTTGTTGACGATCTTAGACACTTCGTTGGACATGGTGTTATAGGTCGTCTCACAGATTGGTCGTTTGCCTTCACTTGGTTCTTTTTGTCGCTCTTCCAGTAGTAGCTCTCTGTTGTTATTTTTTGCTCTCTTCATCGCTTTATCAATGATTTTGATCGGATATTCTCGTAGTTTCAGTTTTTCTTTCAGATCATTAGCCTGTAGTCTGAAGTCCGACACATCAGTGCAGTTGCGCCTTAAGCGTAGAAATTGTCTGTATGGTAAGTTTTCTCGCAGGTGCCGGGCCCGAAAACTATCAAAAAATTAGCAGGCAATTCCTGGATGTCGGTTTGAAATGGGTGGTTGTTTTCAAACGTACTCCTTCTGCATGTATGTTTAGGTCCAGGAAAACCAACGTGTGGCCGGAGACCGAGCTCGTGAAATTCAGAAAGGCGTTCTGGTTGTTAAGCCATACTTCAAAACCTTGTACAGATTGTCGGTCACCCTCCCAGATGACCAGGATGTCATCTATGTACCTTCTCCAACACTTAATATTAGGTCTGTAAGGGTTCTGGTTGTGAAGGATCTTAGTAGTTTCAAGGTGGTGCACATAGAGCCCAGCCAGACTTGGAGCAAATGTACTGCCCATGCTGGTACCATGGCACTGCTGATAGATTGTTGTTTTGTATTCAAAAAAGTTTTTCTGCAGTGCCAGTGAAATGCATTCTAATACCAGACCTCTTGGAGTTTGGTATTTCCATGGCGTGGAGAATAGGATTTCCTCGATGATCTGGAATGTCTCGTCGTGAGGCAAGCTCGAATAGAGACTTTCCACGTCCAAGCTGATTAAGAGTTGGGTCAGAGGGTCGAACGTCGCATCCTGAAGTAGTTGTAAAACAGACTTGGTGTCTTTTAAGTAAGTGTTGGTTGATTGTACCAAGGGTCGTAGGAAGGCGTCTGCGAATTTTGACAGAGGTTCTAATATGGAGCCGATGCCAGAAACTATCGGTCTCCCTGGTGGGTTGGTGATATTCTTGTGGATCTTTGAGATGCAGTAGAAGTAGGGGATTCGAGGTCATTTTTGCTCCAAAAAATCCCCTTCCTTCTTGCTCAACCAATCGTGTGCCAAACCCTCTTCAACCATGGCACCAATTTTTATCCGAAGACTCTCAGTTGGGTCCTGTTGAAGAATCATGTAGTTGCGTCTGTCAGACAGCAGTCTCATGCATTCATTGTCGTATGCCTCTGTAGTCTGTAAAACAATGGCTCCGCCCTTGTCTGCTGGTTTTATTATGATATTCATATCCACTGCCAAGTCCCTGATGGCTTGTTGTTCCTCCTTGGTCGTGTTATGGAACCTTCTTATGGAGGATGAATCCAATTTGTTGACTTCCGTCATGAGAGCTTTTTCAAAAGTTAACAACTCAATTGGGAGCATTGAGTCAGGAGGAGTGAAAGTAGACTTAGGTCTAAGGCCAGTATCAGTGGTCGTTACAGTAGATGGTTTGTCCATGAAATAGGCCTATAATTTCAATTTTCGTATGCGCGAAGGATTACTACCAGATCCTTGCGCATGCGCGCAAAACAATCGCTCGTGTGTAGCGACGCTCGCAAGTCCCTTCCGACACATCAAGCCGCAATATGTATGGCTAATGATCGGACTTTCCAAACAAGGGCATTCAATTAACTATAGACATCGGAACACCCATTTTTGGCCATGTAACCATTTCCGCTAAATTAAGTACAGGGTATAAATAGCGAAAGCCCTGTGATCACCTCACTTCAGCGGAGCAGCGTGTGGGGGCAAGGCGGAGATTACTATGTCCCGATCCTGTGAGTATAGAACCTAAGACAACCATATGAACAAACTTCCAAAGTAAGTGAGAATGTACTTTTACACCTGCATTACTTCTCACTACAGATTGCAAAAATAGCAACAGCCCAGACGTTCCTATTGCTCATGAAGCAAGCAAGCAAGCTTCATAGGTATGACAACTATTGCCAGTAACTCCTAGGTTTTGTGTTTCTGTGTTGTATGTGATGTTAGTACCTGTTAGACCTGGCACCTTGGCGTGAGTCTCCCTTCCACTTTTTGCTGATGTGCCTCCGATGTTTTGCTGGTTTTCCGATACTCAGGGCACTGCGCCACGGCTGATCCGTGCCGCAGTGCAAGTGCTCCCTACTGTAAAGTGTATATACGATTGGTATCCATGATTGGTGCATTGGATTTACTGTTAGTCCCTAGTAAAGCGCACGAGAGAGTGCCGGGGCTTGTAGATGCCAATACTGCTGGTGGGCCTGCAGCGCTGGTTGCGCCACCCACCGAAGCAGCCGTAAAGATGTGTCAGGGAACTGCGACCGCAGAACCCGCGTGCGGTCTCGTACTGCCACGCTAGCTGGGCAAGTGTCCCCACTTGCCCGCACCGACCCTTCCCTTGACTGCATATTAGACACCCCTATGGTAGGCCTGCGGGCAGGGTGCATTGTAGGTGTAAGGTAGGACAAGCCCTGATGTGCGTGGCATGTCCTGGTAGTGACTTACAACGAAGACCGTATTTCACTACTGAAGGCTACCTGCTCCATTAGGCCAGACTGAGCTGCGAGGATTATTACGACCTATAATCCCCGCAGGCTCAAGGAGCATGGTAGTGAGTCATGTTTAGTATGCCTGAACTCAGGATGATGAGATATTTCTTGTAGACAAGTTTATTTCAATATCCTGGGTTTGCAAATGCTACTTTTAGAAAGTTAGCATTTGCTTGCCTAACCATTTCAGTTGCCTCTGCCAGTATGTGTATCCGACTGTCTGGGATGTGTGAGTGACAGGGCTGGAGGGATGACAGGTGGTGAATGCGCAGATTACACCTTAGTGGGAGGTAGGAGTGCCTCTTGACTCGAACTGTCACTGTGCTCGGCCACCACAATGCTGGCTCCACCCTCCTGGGGAGCGGCGGATGACTCTGCCGGCACCTGGCCCAGGAAGGGCGAAGCCCCCATCAACAAGGTACTCTGGCCACCCCTGTCAGGACAATGCTGGCTCCACCTCCTGTGGGGCGTCTGATGCGCCTGCCCCTCACACTGAAAGCAGGAGCCGGAGTACACCCGCCGGGGTACTCCAGAACTGAGAGTGGCTATGCAAAGGCCCCCCTGGCCTGCGAGAACAAAGGAATTGGCCTATAAAAGACGGAGCCCTGCTCCTTGAAAATTAGATCCAGTTTGGGCCACAGAACGACTCTGCCCTACGAGAAGGACCGTGAGAAGACAAGGAAGGGTGCTGACTCTTGCCTGTGTCTGGTACCTTGCTGCTGAAGGAGAGGAAGACAAAACGACTACGAAAAGACTTTTGTGCTACTTTGTGCCAAACTCTGCCAAGAGATCTCCAAGGGCTTGGAATTGAACTTGCCCCCTGACCAGCGTCCCAGGACCAGTGGATGCTAACCCCCTTGGAAGAAAGCGACTGCGGGTGCTGACCATCGCCGCAGCACCGACAAAGAGGAAGCTCCTCTAAGGCATCCACACCCTCCCGACCACCGTGACCGGGGCCCAAAGCAACAGCGGAAGCACAGTGAGGACCAGCCGCCGCTGGCCCGAACATCGTGACCACAACTGCGCTGGGAGCCCGAGAGCAAAGTAAAGGAGGGCCCGTCCGGTCCGAGCTATCGAGGCGACTGCATAGCGAGCCGTCCCTCACCTGCAAGGACAGACCATTGCCCTACGAGAATCCACAAGGTCGGTAGCCTGCCCGACAGCCCAGCTGTGAGCCCACAGCTGCATCGACATTTGGCTGGGTACGTCCTGCACTTGGGGACCGTACTGCCACTTGTCACCGCCGCACAGCCGCCGTCTCCAAGGTCGGAGCAGACGACGAAGAGAGGACCGTGCCGCCACAGAGCACCGCTGCCCCGGACGACCAGTGACCTGCTCGGCCGAAGAGCCGCAACGATCAGCGACACCGGGAAGGCAACGCGACGTGGGACAGATCCCCTGGAAGCCGCTGGCTCCACAAAGAACTTTGTTTAACGCCGGCCTACGGGCCTCACAAGAACTACGATAAGAACTGTGGTAACCTAAAGCTAATATCCTGCAACCGTATCCATAAAGTTATTGACTGTATTCACAAGCCTGCGTAAAGTCTATATAAAGAGATATATTTTTACAAGAATACAGTCTGGTCTCGTTGTGTGGTGGGTTGGTTGTGAAGGTGTACTGTTGCAAGTGTTTAACCCTATGTGCCCCAAAGATTAGCCTACGACTGCTTAAGCCACACTACCTAGAGGGTAAGCAGAGGTTGTCTGGAAGGTAACCCTCAGCCCTGACGAGGAAGAGTGAGTCCCTGCTTGTCGCTAGTGTTGCACTGCGCCAACTAGAGCCTCCCCCTTCCTACATTGGACGCAGCGGTGAGGATTTTCGAATTTACACTTGCAATAGTTATACCTGAGCTTCTGACCGCTACACAAGGATTACGGTACAGTTACTAAACCACAGACTTTGCCTTTTTAAAGAAGATTCCGAGTGCCGAAACCATGCCGGGCACAAAGAGCCTGGATGGAGCGGAGTCCACGACCTCCGAGGTCTTGGAGATAGAATGGGACGCCGCGAAGCTGGACAAATACTCAAAGATGGAGCTGAAGTTTTTTTGTAGGAAACTAAAGGTTCCGCACGCTGGTTGCAAAAACAAGCCGGAGCTCTACAAGGCCCTGAAAGCCTGGGTGGAGTCCAGAAAGACCCCGGAAGAGCAAGACGTCCTCGCCGAGCAGAATGCAACAGAGGAGCAGAATGCAACGGAGGAGCAGAATGCACTTGGGGATCTGATCGATCTCGAGCGACAAGACAGCGAGCACAGCTTGGGTAAAGGCCTGTCGCCAGAGGAGCTGGCGGACAGGAAGGAAACCCGGAATCACGAAAGGAAATTGGCAGAATTGAAAATCCAGCTGGAGCTGGAAACAAAAAGAATGGCGCTGGAAGAACGAAAGCACCAAATGAATTACGAAATCAAGATGAGGGAGATGAGTCTCAAGGAGAGAGACTTGGATCGTCCTCCCTCTGGTGGCAGCACATCGCCAGTGCAGGTAGAGTCAAGAGTGCATATCCCGAAGGACGTAGTCAAGGAGTTCTTTAAGGGGGATGACATAGGACAATGGTTTAGGGCATATGAGGTAGCCATGTCCTCCCACCGGGTCCCTGAAAAGGATTGGGGAGCGGGGTTGTGGGGAAGGTTCCTTAGCGAAGGGAGAGATACCTTGCTAGATTTGCCCGTTGAGAATCAGAGGTCCTATATCCACATGAAAGAAGCTTTGTTGAACAGGTACGGGCTTACCCCTGAAATGTATAGACAGAAGTTTAGGGGATGTACTAAGCGGCCTGGGAATACGTATGTGGAATATGTGACTTACTTTTGCAGAGCACTGGATGGTTGGGTGAAAGGTAACAAAGTGAATGATTTTCAAGGTCTCTTTGATTTAATTGCATGGGAGCACTTGTCTGATCACTGTTTTCCTGAGTTACGCCAACATCTGATCGATAGCAAGCTGTCCAACCCGAGGAAGCTTGCTGAGGAGGCGGACCGCTGGCTGAGCACCAGGGTCCACAAGGGTCCCGTGGGAGATTCCGCCAAGAGTGGGCAGGGTCCCCAGCAGAAGAGTGGGGGGGACAAGGGGGGAAAACAGAAAGGGTTCCAAAAAGGCCCCCAAAGTAGTTCCCAAGGGAATCCGCAGCAGGGTTCTCAGCCTCCCCCACCCCCGAAGCAGAATGGGGCCCGACAGGTAAACCTGTTCCAAAGGGGCCCTTCAATTGTTTCAAATGTGGCGAGCCTGGGCACATATCCAGTGACCCCAAGTGTCGCCTATTTGGAAAACCCGCACCCACTGGTGCTCCGCCCCGACAAGTGACTAGCGTTCACCTGGGAGAAGAAATGATGGTCCCGGGGGGTGGAGATCCCGTTCACATGACCCTGGTCTCGTTAGGAGACAGCGAGATGATCCCTACGAACTACCTGCCCTCTAACACTAAAAAATATGGGCAGGTGGTGATCATCAATGGTAAGGAAGCCGAGGCTCTTAGAGACACAGGAGCCAGTGTGACTGCAGTGAGGCAGCACCTGGTGTCTCAAGAGCAGGTTGTACCCCATGCCTACTGTAGGGTTATCAATGCTGATAAATCCGAGAGCCAGTGTCCGATGGCTCAAGTTCCCTTCGAGTGGGGGGGGGGTCTCTGCCACCTTTCAGAGATTGGTCAACCAGGTGTTGGCCGGACTGGACGAGTTCAGTGCCGCCTACCTGGATGACATCGCGGTGTTCAGCGGCACCTGGCCCGAACACCTGCGACACCTCTGGGAAGTGTTTATGGCCCTGCGCAGAGCAGGCCTCACAATCAAGGCAAGCAAGTGCCAGATTGGGCAGGGTTCAGTGGTGTACTTGGGACACCAAGTTGGGAGTGGCAAGGTAGCCCCCTTGCAGCCCAAAATCGAAACCATCCTGGCTTGGGAACCCCCCAAGACCCAGACTGCAGTGAGAGCCTTCCTGGGGCTCACTGGGTATTACAGGAGGTTTGTCAAGGGCTATGGCACGATCGTGACCCCCTTGACAGAGCTGACTTCGAAAAAGCAGCCCAGGAATGTGATTTGGACTGACACCTGTCAGAAAGCTTTCGACACCCTGAAGACTGCCATGTGCACGGCGCCCGTGCTCCTGGCCCCTGATTTCTCCAAAGAGTTCATTGTGCAAACAGACGCTTCAGAGCATGGTGTAGGGGCTGTTCTTTCACAGATGACTGAGGAGGGCTCTGACCAACCCGTAGCCTTCATAAGTCGGAGGTTACTTCCACGGGAAAGTAGGTGGAGTGTAATAGAGCGTGAAGCATTTGCTGTGGTCTGGGCGCTGAAGAAGCTAAGACCCTACTTGTTTGGGTCTCACTTCCGAGTTCAGACGGACCACAGGCCCCTCAGATGGTTGATGCAAATGAGGGGTGAGAACCCGAAACTGTTGAGGTGGTCCATTTCTCTACAGAGTATGGACTTTACGGTGGAACACCGCCCTGGCACCGATCACGCCAACGCTGACGGTCTGTCCAGATTTTTCCGCCTTAGTGATGTGGAACTCCCTGGGGAAGGGTAGTTCCCCCCACATTTCAGCTGGAGGGGACACATGTTAGACCTGGCACCTTGGCGTGAGTCTCCCTTCCACTTTTTGCTGATGTGCCTCCGATGTTTTGCTGGTTTTCCGATACTCAGGGCACTGCGCCACGGCTGATCCGTGCCGCAGTGCAAGTGCTCCCTACTGTAAAGTGTATATACGATTGGTATCCATGATTGGTGCATTGGATTTACTGTTAGTCCCTAGTAAAGCGCACGAGAGAGTGCCGGGGCTTGTAGATGCCAATACTGCTGGTGGGCCTGCAGCGCTGGTTGCGCCACCCACCGAAGCAGCCGTAAAGATGTGTCAGGGAACTGCGACCGCAGAACCCGCGTGCGGTCTCGTACTGCCACGCTAGCTGGGCAAGTGTCCCCACTTGCCCGCACCGACCCTTCCCTTGACTGCATATTAGACACCCCTATGGTAGGCCTGCGGGCAGGGTGCATTGTAGGTGTAAGGTAGGACAAGCCCTGATGTGCGTGGCATGTCCTGGTAGTGACTTACAACGAAGACCGTATTTCACTACTGAAGGCTACCTGCTCCATTAGGCCAGACTGAGCTGCGAGGATTATTACAACCTATAATCCCCGCAGGCTCAAGGAGCATGGTAGTGAGTCATGTTTAGTATGCCTGAACTCAGGATGATGAGATATTTCTTGTAGACAAGTTTATTTCAATATCCTGGGTTTGCAAATGCTACTTTTAGAAAGTTAGCATTTGCTTGCCTAACCATTTCAGTTGCCTCTGCCAGTATGTGTATCCGACTGTCTGGGATGTGTGAGTGACAGGGCTGGAGGGATGACAGGTGGTGAATGCGCAGATTACACCTTAGTGGGAGGTAGGAGTGCCTCTTGACTCGAACTGTCACTGTGCTCGGCCACCACAATGCTGGCTCCACCCTCCTGGGGAGCGGCGGATGACTCTGCCGGCACCTGGCCCAGGAAGGGCGAAGCCCCCATCAACAAGGTACTCTGGCCACCCCTGTCAGGACAATGCTGGCTCCACCTCCTGTGGGGCGTCTGATGCGCCTGCCCCTCACACTGAAAGCAGGAGCCGGAGTACACCCGCCGGGGTACTCCAGAACTGAGAGTGGCTATGCAAAGGCCCCCCCTGGCCTGCGAGAACAAAGGAATTGGCCTATAAAAGACGGAGCCCTGCTCCTTGAAAATTAGATCCAGTTTGGGCCACAGAACGACTCTGCCCTACGAGAAGGACCGTGAGAAGACAAGGAAGGGTGCTGACTCTTGCCTGTGTCTGGTACCTTGCTGCTGAAGGAGAGGAAGACAAAACGACTACGAAAAGACTTTTGTGCTACTTTGTGCCAAACTCTGCCAAGAGATCTCCAAGGGCTTGTAATTGAACTTGCCCCCTGACCAGCGTCCCAGGACCAGTGGATGCTAACCCCCTTGGAAGAAAGCGACTGCGGGTGCTGACCATCGCCGCAGCACCGACAAAGAGGAAGCTCCTCTAAGGCATCCACACCCTCCCGACCACCGTGACCCAAAGCAACAGCGGAAGCACAGTGAGGACCAGCCGCCGCTGGCCCGAACATCGTGACCACAACTGCGCTGGGAGCCCGAGAGCAAAGTAAAGGAGGGCCCGTCCGGTCCGAGCTATCGAGGCGACTGCATAGCGAGCCGTCCCTCACCTGCAAGGACAGACCATTGCCCTACGAGAATCCACAAGGTCGGTAGCCTGCCCGACAGCCCAGCTGTGAGCCCACAGCTGCATCGACATTTGGCTGGGTACGTCCTGCACTTGGGGACCGTACTGCCACTTGTCACCGCCGCACAGCCGCCGTCTCCAAGGTCGGAGCAGACGACGAAGAGAGGACCGTGCCGCCACAGAGCACCGCTGCCCCGGACGACCAGTGACCTGCTCGGCCGAAGAGCCGCAACGATCAGCGACACCGGGAAGGCAACGCGACGTGGGACAGATCCCCTGGAAGCCGCTGGCTCCACAAAGAACTTTGTTTAACGCCGGCCTACGGGCCTCACAAGAACTACGATAAGAACTGTGGTAACCTAAAGCTAATATCCTGCAACCGTATCCATAAAGTTATTGACTGTATTCACAAGCCTGCGTAAAGTCTATATAAAGAGATATATTTTTACAAGAATACAGTCTGGTCTCGTTGTGTGGTGGGTTGGTTGTGAAGGTGTACTGTTGCAAGTGTTTAACCCTATGTGCCCCAAAGATTAGCCTACGACTGCTTAAGCCACACTACCTAGAGGGTAAGCAGAGGTTGTCTGGAAGGTAACCCTCAGCCCTGACGAGGAAGAGTGAGTCCCTGCTTGTCGCTAGTGTTGCACTGCGCCAACTAGAGCCTCCCCCTTCCTACAGTACCTTTTCTTTTACAGGGCTTATTAAAAGCAAATGGTGAGGTTCCAGGTGACTGCACCTGCTTGAACTACCCGGTACATGGGTAACCAGTAGTTGATATTTCTTTTTGTCTTTCTACAGGTCATTGAGCTTGTAGCAGACCGCTGTAGGCACATTTAGCCTAATATTTCACTTTTTTGTAAATAAAACTTGATTTTATCTAGAAATACATGAGTAAGGTGGGGAAGTTGTGCCCCAATCCTGAAGAAGGAGCTTGCCTCCGAAACATGTCGACGCACACCAGAGGTCCTGTTCATTAATACAACAGATCTGACCTCACACTGCACCTTTTTTAACAGTACCAGCCAGAGTTTAGAATAAAATTTCTTTCCAATATACTCATGTGCCAGGTACTTTTTAAACCTTCACCATGTCCCACCACTCACTTGTAAATACACCCCACACACATGCACCACATATAGTCATTAACTATAAGTGCTCCCGCGTAGTCGTAGGTCGCAGCACGCCGCATCCCGTTAGAGGGGTGCGAAGACCCCGATGATGAAGCATGACACCAAGGGGCCTGTTGGTGTGTGAGGGGTATTTTACAAACAACTATGTGTTCCAACACTTGTTGAACTCTTCACCCTACCTGCGGGTTGGATTCTCTTTGTTTATTAAAGTATCTCTGTGGAGCAAGAATCCATTCCCCATTTGCTCTACCTCCCCCTCTTGTTTTTTGTACTGGCTGGTAAACAGTCAGTGCAGCCTTTTGGTCATGCCAGGCCTTTTGCAATTCCTGACTATCCTCAAGGTTTTTGGATGCCGTTTTCATGTACTCTGCCATCCGGGAGCGGAGACCAAGTACATAAGCCACAATGTCATGTTTGGGAAGTTTGAGAGGTAACTCCCATCCTTCCTTTACCAGACAAAGGGGTCCTCTTACAGGATGCTCAAACAAAAGTTCAAAGGGCTGTAGCCATCCCCCTTCTGTTGGACCGCTCCTTAGGCAAATAAAAGGCAGGGCAGTAGGATGTCTCATCTCCGCCTGAGCTTTTCAGGGAGACCCTTAATCATGCCCTTTAAGGTCTTGTTGAACCTTTCAACTAGACCATTGCATTGTGGGTGATAGGGTGTGGTGAACTTGTAGTTCACTCCACTCTCCTTCTACATTGCAGTCAAGTAGCTAGACATGAAGTTTGCACCTCTATCTGATATAATCTCCATTGGGAAATCCACTCTTGAGAAAACTCCCAAAAGGGTTCTTGCCACAACAGGTGCTGTAGTGGTCCTAATGGGGAATAGGTTGATTGGGGATCCATTGGTCCAACAATGCAAATCCCTACTCTTTCAAAGGGAACCCCCACCACAGGTAGTGGTATAAGGGGGCCTTTGTAGTGCCCCCTGATTTGCCACTGGCTTGGCAAGTGACACAGGAGCGACAAAACACCTTGGTGTCTTCTTACATGTGGGGCCAGTGAAAGTGAGGGACAAGCCTGTCCCAAGTCTTGTTCTGGCCAAGATGTCCTGCAAGGGGTTATATCATGGGCTAGTGTCAAAAGGAAGCCCCAGAATGCCAAAGGTATGAACAACCTCCTGGAAGCACCAAGCTTGGGGTCTCTAGCTTCTGAATACATGAGCCCTTCATCCCAGTAAACCTTATGGGTTCCACTAGCATTCCCAGCAGCCTCAGCAGCAGCTTGCTGTATAAGGGGTTTAAGAGAAGGGCAGTCCAACTGTGCCTGCCTCAGATCTGCCCTGGAAGTGTGGTTCCGTGGTTCCGAATTGGGTTCGATAGTCCCGAAACCCGATTTATAAAGATCGTCGGAAAAGGAATATTTTGGTGTCAGCGGACCGCAAATGGCGAGTGTAACGTGTCTGAGTGTTTTCGTATGAATTGATATAGGAGAACACTCTGTATTTGAGAATTTAGTCTGAACCCTCGAGTTCCATTTTGTATGTGGCAGCCATCTTGTGTGGTTGTCCTAACATAGGCCCGATGACTGTGACCGAACGAGTCCTTGACACGTACGCCTTAGCTGACTCCTGGTTGACCTGGCCGAACTGACTCCTTGCCTGGGGCGAATCCCGCTGAGCCAGTTCCTTGTTCAGCAGCTGGCCTGATAAAGATCAAAGAGCAGGACGTGCCCGACTTTATGGCACACCGTTCCCACTCCTCTATCTCCTTTCCATCTGTTTCTGCCTTTCCTTTATGACATGTTCATCGATCTGGGTTGAAGGTTTTATGATGGGTTTGTCCGGCCTGATCGAACAGGAAACCAAGAATGTGTGCGATCGTTTTGGTGGGCTGGACAACGGAAAGTGGGATTATCTATGATTGTCGTCATTCGTTACTTTTTGAAATGCTACTTGTTCATTGGTCAGTTTGTATGCACCCAATGTAAATTGTGATGTTGCCAGAGGCGTAATTTTCGGCATAAAAGACCGAGTTTCGTTCATTGAGGTGGTGCAGTCTCTGTCGAACTACCCGTGTGTACTTCGTAGACCTCTGTCCCTGGTTGCAACCAATAAACCTTGGTCTTTGACGTCATCGAGAAGTATCCCGTGTCTCTGTTTGCAAAGACAGGGGAATCCGGGGTCTTTGGGTGTTGCCCTGACACCGCTGGGTTATGGTAATAGTATCGGTTCCGAAAAACCCAGTACCTCAATTGGCGCCCAACGTGGGGCGACTTCAGCGGTACCGGTCCAAGCCAGAGGTTCGTGAGGAGCTTCGTGTGAAAATTCCAGCGGTTGGCCAGCCACTTCAGCGACCCCTGTATGTCGACGTGGTTCCGCGGGTCTTTGCTGCGAGGTTTCCCGCGTCCCGACGGCTACAAAGGACTGCTGCCCTGACTGTCGCCCTGTTTTGGAGCCTTAGACGTTTGTAGAGCGAGACGATTGACGGGTCTTCTGGTGACGCCATCGACAACTCAGTTAAGTATAAAGGGAGCGTCTCCTAGTCCTTAGTTTGTTTTGTATCCTTTAGTGGATAGCTTTGATTTGGTACCTGCAGGCCCCAAAGCCAAGGGATTCGTGTATTCACGAGCTTATCGATTTTAGATTGCCCTTGTTGTTTGAAGCTAGACTAGTGAGCAAGATGCCTGGTTTTAGCAGTCTTAGGAATTTGTTTAGTTGTGGTTCTTTGAGGGATTCCCAGTTAGAGGATTCGTGTCCGGTTCCACCGATCGGAACTCCTACATACGAGTTGTATGTGAAACATGGTGTAGGTCCTATTAGCTATAATGAGGTTTGGGTAAGATACACGAAGAATGACGGTGTCCTGCAATGGCCCCGTTATGGTAGCTTTGAGACAGAAGTCTTAGATAACTTGGAAGTGAAGTTGTTCAAGAAGAAAGCCCGGCCGGCGATGTTTGACTCTTTCCGCATATGGAGCAAAGAAGCCAAACAGAAAGAAATTAAGTTAGCGAAGAAGAATAGAAAGGGTATGTCAATGGTGCAAGCTGCCGTTGCATACAGAGATGATGAAAAAGAGAAAGAAAGTGAGCAGATGCTTAGAGTGAGGAAGTTAGCGGTAGACAGATGCTACCCAGTCTTGCCGGCTAAAGAGCAGAAAGACAAGAAGGATCTTGTGAAAGACCCTTTAATGTCGCATTTGCTAAATTCACCGCCACCTTATGTGCAGAATGCTACGGCACCACCACCACCGGTTGTGGCCGCGCTAGCACCTATTGCTTTGCCTCCTGTTCTTCCTCCACAGCCAGCTCCTTCCTTGGCTGTTGTTCCTTATGCGCAGCCTTCTCAAGGATTGCCAACTTTGCTTATTCCTGCTACTACTGTCTCTATGCCTGTTCCGACTATGGATCCTACTACTACTGCTTCGTCTCCTCTTGTCCTTCCGACTACTCCTCCTCCTAGACAGCGGATGGCCGCTGCCTTTTCTAATTTTCTAACTCCTTGGTTGGGACAAATGGGTATGTCTCCTGTGAATGAGCATAGACAGTTGCGTAGCCAATTGCCCGATACAGATGAGCGAGTGGTTTTGGACCATATGGCACTGAGATGGGTGACGTATAAGTCCCAGTATGATCTAGAAGGTATTATGGATGTTTTCCGGCAATGGGAAGCACCAAAGCAACGTTACGTTTTTGAGCTTATGTGTGCTTTCCTCCATGAACAATGGATGGACGAATTGGGTAGAGTTCCTGTCTCGATTACGTTCCGAATTTGCTAAAGGAACGATTGTGAGTCTACACGATGTCGAGAAAGCGGTATCGACGTTATTGTCCCTACGTAGCGATGTTCCTACTGAACGGCTGTTTGAGCCAGATTCGTCAGTTAGGAGACATGCAAGTCAATATCCGACGCGAGAGGTTCCTCCAGTATGGAGACCTGCTGATCCTAATGCTCATCCACCTGTTCAAGCGCACTTTCAGCGTGTGTGGGTTCATGTACCATGGAAACGTGCCGAAGTTCTAGCGCTTAAGCAGACTTTGCCAGATCCGCGGAAAAATCCGGCAGGATATTATAAAGAACTTGCGCAAACTGTGAGTTTGTGCGTTATGAATTTGGCGGACATAGATATGCTGTTTGGGAATGTTGTTCCACAGCCTATCTGGAATGTCATTCGACATACAGATCATGATAATGAATTGGGTGAATCGTGGGTGAATATTGTTGCAGCGAATGATAGACAAGTTGGAGGTGCTAAGCCTGAAGACGTTATTGCTGAACTTCCAAGTAGAATTATCACTTTCATGAAAACTTTGATGCCTGAGGTCCGTGTTAATTGGGACAAATTGTCTGCGTGTAAGCAGAAGAAAGACGAGTCAGTTTCGAACTTTTTCTCGCATTTCGAGGAAATGTTTGTCGACCATAGTGGTCAGGATATGGCTACCGAAGGTGGCCAGAGATTATTCGTTGATAAATTTGTGCACAATCTTCTTCCTGAGTTGTGTACCAAGTTGAAGGATTCCGAGAGTGCTTGGCCTGTTTCTACTTCGGCGCAAATTCTTGCTACGGCTCAGTATTACGAGAATAGGCGTAAGGATGAGTTAGAGAGAGCGGATAAGAAGACTAAGGAATTGAAGACTAAAGTTCTTCTACAACAAGCTTATTCACCCCGTGTTAATAGTCAGCGCGATTATCAGCAGCCTCAACAGTATTCGAGGAACTCGCAGAGAGATGAGACTCCTCAACAGCGTATTCCGTATGGGCCTAATCAGTGTGCGTATTGTAGAGAAGAGGGCCATTACAAGAATAGTTGTCCCGTTTTGTTGCAACGTGCAAATAGTGCTCCTGGTGTTCGAGGTAGAGGTGCTCAACAAGCGCCTAGAGGTAGAGGTCGCGGACAGAACGCGCGCCCTTTGCCTCCGCAGAATTCAATGAACAGTTTTGACCAACAGCAGAATTCGTCCAGTAGGACAGCACAGTACTACGTAGATGATTACTATGTTGAAGGTGATGGAAAGCAAGGTAATGATTGTTAGGACAGCCATAGACAAAGAGAGGGAGTTGTTTCAGTTCCGGTAGATCAGAGTGGACCCTTCTTTGAAGTGATTGCATCAGGTGTGTCAGAGCCTTTTCTGCTAGACGCTGGTGCTACGAAGAGTTCTATTATGCATTCTAAACTCCCTGGCGCACCTTTGTCTGGCTTTAATAATGTTTCTATAGGTTTTTCTGGCGCCCCTGTTACGAATCCGATTTCCGTTCCATTGCCTCTTCCTGTTGGTCCTCGTAGGTTCGAAGCACCCCTTCTTTTGACTACAGGTTGTAATGAGAACTTACTAGGCCTTGACTTGTTGAAGAGATTGTATGCGACTTTGTATTGTTCTCCGTCAGGAGTACATCTTACTTTGGGTGAGAATGTGATTTCTCTGATAAATGTTTCGAAGGATTGTCTTCCACCTGAATTGTCTTCATTACCAGATTCGCTATGGGCTACGGGTCCAAATGATGTGGGCCTGTTAGATATTACCCCATATGTTGTGACATTGAAGGCGAATGCTAAGTTACCGCGCATTCCACAATATCGTATTTCAAGTGATGGTGAACGAGCGCTTTTGGCGATCATTTATGATTTGATTGACAAAGGCGTTATTGAAGAGACTCGAGGTAATGTGTGTAATAGTCCTGTTTTGCCTGTCTTGAAGAGAACTGATTCTTCACAGCCTCCTGTATATAGGTTCGTATTGACCTTCGTGAAGTGAACAAAATTATTGTTCCGCAATTCCCTGTTGTACCCGACATTACTGCATTATTGACATTGATTCCAGCTTCTGCTACTTGGTTTTCGGTGATCGATTTGAAGAATGCTTTCTTCAGCATCCCGATTGCCATAGAGAGTAGAGATATCTTTGGATTCTCTTTAGGAGGACGAACTTTCCGCTTTAAGCGCGCTCCTCAAGGCTATTGCGAGAGTCCATCAATTTACAGTCAAGCTCTGAAGACGCAACTTGACTTGCTGACCTTTCCTGAAGGTGCAGCCCTTATCCAGTATGTCGACGATTTGTTGGTCGCTGCCGATACTGAAGACATCTGTAAGGATGCCACTGTGTCCTTGTTGTCTCATTTGTCTGAATGCCATCATAAAGTTTCTCTCTCGAAATTACAGTTCTGTCGCCAAGAAGTAACCTATTTAGGTCCCCTCTTATCGAAGGAGGGAAGGAAACTGACCCCAGAAAGAATCCAGACTATTGCGAGAATGAGTGTCCCTACGACACAGAGAGAAGTACGTGCGTTTTTGGGTATTACATCGTACTGTAGATAGTGGATCCCAAATGTTTCTCTTCTAGCAAAGCCTCTGATAGCCCTTACAGTTAAGGACACTCCAAATCCGATTCCTTGGACTGAGGAATGTCAACAGAGTTTCTCTGAATTACGCAATGCGTTGTGTTCGGCTCCTGTGTTGGGAACTCCCGACTACAGCAAGCCTTTCACATTGGGATGCGCATTATCTGTTTTGACTCAACAATTTGGCGGGAAGCAACGCCCATGTGCGTACTTTTCGTCAACTTTAGACCCTGTAGCTAGAGCGTTGCTGAGTTGCTTGAGAGCCACAGCAGCAGCGGCTGTTTCAATTCGACAGTCTGCTGGCTTGGTTATGGACAATACATTAGTGGTTATGGTTCCACATGCAGTGGATACCCTGTTGAATCGTACGAAGACACAGCACTTAACTAGTGCTCGGTTGTCAGGGCATGAACTTACGTTGTTAGCGAGCCATGTGCACATAAAAAGGTGCAATACTCTAAACCCGGCTACATTGTTGCCGATTTCGCTTGAGATAGACTATGATAGCGAAGAGCAACATGATTGTTTTCTGAGAACTGAAGAAGAGACGAAAGGGAGAATAGATTTGAGGGATACTCCTCTTTCTGACTGTGAAGTTGCCTTGTGGGTTGATGGTTCGTGTTTTAAATTACCGAATGGTGATACCACTGCAGCATATGCTGTGACGACTTTAAATACAGTCGTCGAAGCTGCACGTATCCCGCACAATTCTGCGCAAGCGGCTGAGTTGATTGCTTTGACGAGAGCATGTGTGTTGGCGAAAGGGAAACGAGTGAATGTGTATACCGATAGTCAATATGCGTTTGGTGTGGCTCATAGTTTTGGACGATTGTGGCGTGAACGTGGATTTCTGACATTGCATGGGACGAAAATCAAGCATGGGCAACTGGTGAATGAACTTCTTGAATCTCTTACGCTACCTTTGCAAATAGCGATCGTGAAATGCAGTGCCCATAGAAAGGTTATGGATGATGTTGGTCGTGGTAATGCGTTTGCGGATGAGGTTGCGAAAGAAACTGCTAGGAATGTGACGAGTCGAATGTATGTTGCGGGTCCAGCGAGATGGGTTCCAGAGAACAGTATGTGCGAAGACACCATTGAGAGCGTGAAAGTTATTCAGAGTGAGGCCACAGAGAAAGAGTTGGACGAATGGAGAGAAAGTAAGGGTAGGTTAGATTCGAATGGTTGTTGGACTGATTTGTCCGAACATCAGAGATGGTTGTTGCCTAACGCGTACGTCCTTTCAGTTGTTACAATGGCACATGGATTGGCACACATTAGTGTGAAAGGGATTTGCAAGTTGTTGGCTCCGGTTTGGCAGAATGTAGGGATTCCCAGATGCGCAGAGAATTTAGTCAAGAACTGTATGGTGTGTTTGATGCATAATCCTGGTAGGGGGACTCCAACACCAGCTGGTTATTTTGCTCCTCCTACGTATCCGTTCGAGGCTTTGCAGCTAGATTTTATTCACATGGAAAGATGCAACAACTTAAAGTATGTGTTAGTGGTTGTTTGCTCTTTTTCTAGATGGGTAGAAGCTTACCCCCTTAAGGACAATACTGCCTTGTCCACAGCAAAAGTTTTGATAAAAGAGTTTTTTCCGAGGTTTGGTTTGCCGAGAATTATTTGGAGTGATAACGGAAGTGAGTTTGTGGGTCAGGTGATGAAGAGAGTGTGTGATGGTCTCGGGATTAGGCAGAAATTCCACGCTGCAAATCATCCCCAATCAGCTGGTTTAGTCGAGTGCTATAATGGCACTCTGAAGCTTAACCTCATGCGCGCTAGCGGAATTCCGCTCCTGCGCTGAGATTTTTCAAAACGCATGTTATGTGACGAGCTGGGCTCGTCATCAGCGTGCGAGGAGGCTACGCCATGACGAGCCCAGCTCGTCATCAGCGTGGAAGGGGTTAAGTTGGCCAAAATTCAAGAAAGCACTGGTTTACAATGGCCAGATGCTTTGCCATTAGCACTTTTGTCCACTCGAATGACTGTGCACTCGAGAATGGGTTTGAGTCCATATGAAGTAGTGTTTGGTCGCCCGGCGAATGTTTGAGGCGTACCAAGACTGATGAGGTTTAGTGACCTCGAATACCCTGTTTTCCTTGACTATTTGCGTGAACTGACAACTAAAATGAGTGTTTTACGCCAACAGGTACATGATACTCTTCCACAAGCTACAGAAGATCCAGGCCACGCGATTGAACCCGGTGCCTGGGTCTTTATCAGAATTTTTCAGCGTACGAAGAACGAGCAACCCCGCTGGACGGGACCCTTCCAAGTCCTACTGTCTACGAGATCTGCAGTACGGGTGCGTGGGAAGCGCCATTGGATTCACGGCTCCCACACGAAGAAGGCACCCTTACCTTTGCCTTATGACAAGTGGGTTCAGGATGGTCTCGCAGATTCTGAGACCGAGACAATCCCGAAGTTTGTACCGTTCAGTGATGCTCGCTTGATTGGAACTAACTCAGAACAGGAAAGTGATCGACTTTTGCAAGCATCAATACCTCCTGCAGAGCGATTGGACACTACTGATCCTCATCTTTTGTTTGCCGATCAAGAGCTACCTGGAAGAAATCGATACAATTTGAGATCGAGAATTAAGGACAAATAAAGAATTAATAAAGTGTTTTTTTTTACTGTTTGCAGGTTAACTCTCCACCAAGGATCTACTTATTTTTGTTTTTCTGAACTGCCATCCGGTTCTTGCTGCTAGGGTCGCGGTTGCTACCAGTCTTGGGAGTGTAAGCTCGAGACACTAGGTCTAGGGTTCTGTTGGGTACAAGGTAGCCTTCCTGGGTGCAGCAGAGGCACTCTCAAGCAGAATCAACCAACCACCGCGGGCAGCACCCTTAGTTTAGGATGGATTTCTTTGAGTTGGAGAGACCTGTGCAGACACTGACTTTTAGAAAACGTATATGCAAAATAATGTTGAAGAAATGCTTTTTGATACCATGCATATTCCTGCTATTAAGCATCATGATTTTCATAGCTGGTTATGTAGCATTTGTTTTTAAAATGACGTCTGATTCCACTGTGCAATCTACACCTTCACCTACTATTTCCTCTCATTCTTTCCACCCTTTGCCCGAATATGAGGTTGTCAGACGTAAGGAATTCTCTAATAATTCTTTCATACAGCTTTTGCACCAGCATCAGTTAGTGATCAATACAACAAACTGCTGGATTTGTGGTTTGATGCCTCATACAACCGATAAAGGTATTCCTTATTTGGTCTTGCCCTTTAGTTTGAATGGTTTGATCCGAGCTTACAGAACCATGTTCATATATGCCCACAGTGTTGACCCCTTACGTTCACCGAGAGATAATCCGAAGAATAGTCCTATAGCTAGAGGCATAGTCGATATGATTAAAGGGACTAATGCAGTAGAGACTATTCAGAAAGATGAGAGGCAACCATATAGTGGTTGGAACGTAACTGGATATGGAGTTAGTCTGAGTATTAACCAGCGAGTGAAAAGTCCTCTACCGATCTGGATAGTGCCCCATAAAGGCTACTATTGTCTGCAGGGCAATGGTAAGAATCCGAAGGCTCAGTTAGGAAAGAGATTTTGTGCTGAGACTTATGTGTTTCCGTCTGAGTCTTCCCCAGCGTTCTTAGCTGCTAAGGGTACCTACTTTGTTTGCTATGACAAAGCGTATACATGGTTGCCCTCCGACTTCTCGGGCACATGTTTTGTTTCCTTTCTGTTACCCCCCACTTTTACAGCTGCGGCAGATTACCACAAGATGAGAATTGCGAGGGGTGTCTTTAGCCAAGAAGACACCGCAGGACAAGAATTGGGTGATTTCTTCAAGGGTTTTCTGCCGTTCTGGGGACCTATGGCTAACAGTAGGAATATTCGTCAGCTTACGAGAGTGGTTGAGTCCACCATAGTGGAGACTGCCGGTGCCCTTGGTAACCTGACTGCTGAGCTCCAGTCGGATAGACTTATGACACTTCAGAATAGAGTTCCCCTAGACGTTATTCTAGCAGATCGAGGTGGAGTTTGTAGACTGATTCAATCAAGCTGTTGTGTTTTTATTCCAGTCAACGCTCCGTCAGTCCTCCAGGCCATTTCCAAATTGCATAAAATCTCCGATTCTGTCCATCTGGACAAAGGAGATTGGTCTTTGATGGGATGGTTATAGGGATTGATATCCACTTGGGGTTGGAAGATTCTGATGGTCATTGGAATGGTCTTAGGGATTCTGTTCATGTTCTGTCTCTGTGTACAGTGTGCTCCGGCTATTTGTGGCCTTTGTGCTACTTTGTGCGTACGGAAGCCTGTCCGGAGAGAGATGCATAGTAATAAGATGATGCTACAGCAGCATATCGATGACCTGATGAATATAGATCCGGATTCAGATTAAAATGGGTCTGGGTTTTTTGCCTATGATAGGGCAAAAGGAGGGTCTGTGGTTCCGTGGTTCCGAATAGGGTTCGATAGTCCCGAAACCCGATTTATAAAGATCGGCGAAAATGGACGATTTTGGTGTCAGCGGACCGCAAATGGCGAGTGTAACGTGTCTGAGTGTTTTCGTATGAATTGATATAGGACAAAACTCTGTATTTGAGGATTTAGTCTGAACCCTCGGCTTCCATTTTGTATGTGGCAGCCATCTTGTGTGGTTGCCCTACATAGGCCCGATGACTGTGGCCGAACGAGTCCTTGACACGTATGCCTTAGCTGACTCCTGGTTGACCTGGCCGAACTGACTTCTTGCCTGGGGCGAATCCCGCTGAGCCAGTTCCTTGTTCAGCAGCTGGCCTGATAAAGATCAAAGAGCAGGACGTGCCCGACTTTATGGCACACCGTTCCCACTCCTCTATCTCCTTTCCATCTGTTTCTGCCTTTCCTTTACGACATGTTCATCGATCTGGGTTGAAGGTTTTATGATGGGTTTGTCCGGCCTGATCGAACAGGAAACCAAGCATGTGTGCGATCGTTTTGGTGGGCTGGACAACGGAAAGTGGGATTATCTATGATTGTCGTCATTCGTTACTTTTTGAAATGCTACTTGTTCATTGGTCAGTTTGTATGCACCCAATGTAAATTGTGATGTTGCCAGAGGCGTAATTTTCGGCATAAAAGACCGAGTTTCGTTCATTGAGGTGGTGCAGTCTCTGTCGAACTACCCGTGTGTACTTCGTAGACCTCTGTCCCTGGTTGCAACCAATAAACTTTGGTCTTTGACGTCATCGAGAAGTATCCTGTGTCTCTGTTTGCCAAGACAGGGGAATCTGGGGTCTTTGGGTGTTGCCCTGACACCGCTGGGTTATTGTAATAGTATCGGTTCCGAAAAACCCAGTACCTCAGAAGGTCCCCCTGTCCCAAGAAACTCAACCTGATCACGCTCAAGCTCTTCTAGGACAGTTCCTTCGTCAGGCTCATAATCAGATTCCTCAGAAGACTGATCCTCATCCTGAGGCAGGGGGAAAGGCCCAGCCTTAACCGTACTACTCCTTTTCCTGGTAGGCAACTGGTTCATTATTCCAGAATCCAGTGCCTGTTCAGTGTTACAATTTATGATCTGTGACCTAGTCACAGCAAGCACATGTGCTGATATGCCTAACATTTCTGCATGTGTCCTATAGTCCACTTCAGAACAGGATGAAGTCTCTAAGTCATTGCCAAGCAAACATTCTACAGGGAGGTCTGAGCTAACAACAACCTTCTTAAGGCCTGTTACTCCTCCCCAGGAGAAATTAACAACTTCCATCTCATGTGTGGTAGTGATATTGCTAGCATTGGTCGCTAGGTAATTTTCACCTAGTATGATCTGTCCAGGGTTCACAAAGCTGGGTGTCATCATTGTGACACTAGCATATGTGTCCCTGTTGCCTTGAGCCACTTTAGCATTAATTAAAGGAGTTTGTCTGTACTTGCCCAAGTTATTTGGACTCACAGTAGAGGACATGGCTATGTCCCTATCACAGACCAAAACAGCTTGAGTTGGTACTCTGACTAGGCCAGAGTCCATCTCAGTTCCCAGGGTTAACCTTACCACACCCTTCTGTTGAGAACCACCACTTGGAGCTGAACTAGGGGGAACAGTTGCCTTAGGGGCGATGGTGGTCGGAATTGTCTCCTTCTTGGTGCAATCACTGGTCCAGTGAGTATTACTTTTACAAACTTAGGACCATTGTTTCTTTTGGACTTCTTTCTTTTTAGATTGTTGGAACCCCTCCCCCCCCCCACCCTCCCCATTAGAAGCTTTTTGGGGACATTGAGAACACTTCTGGTCTTTTGCTTTCTCCCCACCCTTTTGGTCTTGCTTCTTCTGGTCACCACCTTAGTTCTGTACCTTCTGCCTCACCCTGTTTCTGACCCATTTCTCTGCTCTCTTACCCAATTCTTGAGGAGAGGTAAAATCAGAGTCAACCAGGTGTTGATGCAATAACTGGTTCTGACCAATATTAAAAATCTGTTCTCTCATTATATGGTTTTACAATCCTGTATAGTCACTTACTTTACTGCCCAGTAACCAACCTTCCAGAGCAGCACAATCTACAAAATCTGTCCAGTCCTGAGTCTGTGTCTTTTGGGTATCTCTGACCAGCAACCTATAATGCTCAGTGATTAGGTCAAACCCATCTATTAGAGAACTCTTCAGGACAGTGTAGTTGTCAGCATCCTCTTCTCTAACAGCGAGGAGCTTGTCTCTTCCTGTGGAGTGGTATGGCTCACTTGTTAGAGGCGGCAGACCCAGAAGAAGAGGTCGGCCCGGGACCAGGGTTCGATTCCCGACGCGGCAGGGTCTTGGGCCATGGTCAGCGGACTCGATAATTCTCGCCTCCGTGCCTACTCCAACCATGGGTCCCACTCAGCAACTCTGGGCAATAACTTGCTTAATCTCTACTAACAGCACCATCAGCGCCGGGGATGCTTGTCTTCACCTTGGAGATGCCCAGGAGGGACCATCTCACAGGGAAAGCCAGGATGGAATCCCGAGCGGTATACAGCGCCGGGACGCCCCTTTGCTGGGGCAGCTGTGCGCTTTACAAGTATTCGACATTTAATATTTGTCTGCAAAGGAGAGCCACAAGATTGCTGCCCACTGACGTTGGCGTACCTGCTGTACTTTGCAGGCCCTCTCCAAAGCAGTTATCCGCTTGTGGATGTCATCCCCATTCTGATAGGGAGGGACAATCTTGTTTAGGTTTCTATGGTCATGAGACCTATCCCTACCACTAGGGATATTGCTGCCACCGGTAGGCTCTAGCCCACACAATGTTATCTTTCTTTCAAGAGCTAGGGTCTCTTTGGCCAGGGCAAC
The DNA here is from genome assembly GCF_964263255.1 of Lissotriton vulgaris. Taxonomy (NCBI): domain Eukaryota; kingdom Metazoa; phylum Chordata; class Amphibia; order Caudata; family Salamandridae; genus Lissotriton; species Lissotriton vulgaris. Next base: position 189,200,935 of record NC_141695.1, read on the forward strand.
TTCTTGCCTCCTAATCCTAAAATTGACTTCTGTTATTCTTGCTTTATGCTCTCTTCTCTGAGGGGATGTTCTCCTCCTGTGAGATGAGGCAGTTGCCCCTATTGATTAACCAGAATGGTGAGATTCACCTGAGTTAGATCTCTGTCTTCTGGGTCCACCAGTAGGCCTATCTGGGGGAATTCAGGAGTGACCCTCATGGCCATCTCCAGTTAGTCCTGTTTCTCCCAGGTCTGGTTCTTCAACGACTTCCTGGTCTTCATCCTCATCCTCTTCAGAGTCCTGGTGGGGAGCCCCACTAGGATCCTCCTCTGATGATGGATGGCCCCCCTCCCCACTACCTAGGGTACCTGGATCTGATGATTTTGCTAAGTCATCTGCCACCAGTATATCTATGAGGTGTTGGGTGGGTGGACTCTGTCCTTGCCCTAATTTTCTTGTGACATATAATCCTCTCAAATCTTGGAATGACAAGGTGTCATACTTAGATGTCTGCACTTGGCTGACATCTTACAGAGAGGCACTAGCTCCTGCCCTTAAGACCATGACTAGTGAGGTGTAGTGGTGTAGTGTGTACACTGTCTACACTACTTGTTTTCCTACTAGAACCTCTCTAGACGTTGTAGTCAGTGTGTGCTAAGCCCTTACCACATACAACTGCTAAGTTCAGTAGAACTTATGTATTATAAGACTTGATTCATATGTACCTACAGGTACCTTGATGTGACTTTTCAAATGATATTCTCAAGATTATTTGGTAAAACAATGCAAGCTCTTATCCCATCCGCTGTACACCAATGTGAGAAGTTAGCCTGGAACATGATGCCCACTAGCTCTAGTGGGCACCTTGCACCAGTCTAATCGACTCTTATTGATAGTGGTTGTAAAGTCAACCTTATAGAAAGCTATCCTAGGGGTAGCAGTGAGGAGCAGTCTTTAGGCTCAGACTTCAGAGAGCGAATTAAGCGAGTTGTTTTACCAATTATAATCCCTTGAGTAACAAATGAAAGCACACCACACAAGGTATATATCAAATATATATGTATTTATTCTAACCACAACCCCTCTGCACATTTTATAACGTCAGAGATAAAAGTACAATACAAGTTACTTAATTGGCATACGATAAGTAGCACAGTATACGTTTTGCCCTAGGGGCCTCACAAACCATATACTAAAATAGTTGTATAAGAACCACGTGAGAATTAGAAAGCAGGCCTGGGGCCTGTGGAATCGCTGGGGCTACTCTAAACAACCAAAGGTTAGGATGTAGGAGGCCCACGGGAGATGAGTGCCGTGACTAAATACAGCCGCGGGTTACCCTTGACTTTCTATGGGAAACTACAAGTTACAAATTTACAATTTCAGGACACTTCTAAATAAACTACAATGGAACCCTTTTGGACTACCAGAATACTTGTGTTACCTCACCCACGGAAGCCGGGTGCATAGGTCTCTTTTCGTGTCGGATTTCGTCGTCGATTTCAATGGAGATCTGCAAGGAAGTGCTGCAGGCGACCAGAGGAAAAGTGTCCGGATGGATCCAAGGGTGGATCGAAGATCTGTAGAACCTGAAAGCAGAAGGGACAGAGTCTGGGTCACTTGCCAGTGACCAGGGCGGCGATAGGAAGATGCCACCAGATGTTGGGTGATTTCAGTTGAGGAGGTGAAGCTTGTCTCTTAAGCCACGAGGTCCAGGAGGTGTCAACGACAAACAAAAGCTGGTTCAAGCTGTGCCACAAAGGGTCTAGTTGATTGCAGTGTCGGTATACGGATTGGACTCAACAAGCCTTGGCAAACGCAACCCACGCAAGAAGTTGAGATGGGCTTCGGTGCATCTTAAGCCAGGTCTGAGGAACTTCTCCATTGCAGCGAAGTTGGACCAAGCCTGGAGCAACCAAGAAAGCAAGCTAGATTCATAGAAAAGTCCTCGAGGGGCTCACTAGCCAATGAGCAAGGAACCACAAAGATGCATCAAGCTGAAATGCAAAAGCGGGGCCCACGGAACACTCATGGAGTAGGGGCCTCTGAGCTTCGGAGCAATTGGTGTCGGTTCTGGGGCTTCAAGCATCCCAATGCACAACTTTGAGATACCTTGTGAAGTAGGTGCAGCTTGCAAAATGCAGGATGTCCAGGAGTTCCCGTCTCACATCTCTCGTGTCCGCCACGGGTCTCAGCTTTGCAGTGAGCCAAGGTCCATGTCAGAGATGTCTGGAAGTCCATGTCCTGTGTCACAGATTCATCGGGATCCAGCAGGAGTCTCAAAAATGCTTATCGGCAAAGTTGCTGTTGGTGCCTGTTTGAACAGGGTGGTCATTACTTGACCACAAGGGAGATATCTTCCATCTTTCAGTCGAAATGGAATATCGAAGGTCCCGGATATATGTTTCAGAGTTTTGTCCAGGATAATCTAAAGTCCTAGGGACTGGGTTCTTATACTTATACTAAGTGTAGGGGCTGGACTACCTTTAAGGTCCCTCCTATAGGTGGACCTGGTAAGGGGATGGTTACACCCCTTTCCCTTTGTCCAGTTTCATGCCAGAGCTGGGGCAGAATGCCCCACCAACCGGTTTGAACTGGAAATGCATGGAGCACCTTGTGTGCCCCAGGCAGTGTCTGGGAAGCATTCACTGAATGCAGCCCTCGCCTGCCCCAATACACTAAAGCCTGTCTGGGGAGGGGCCAGCACCTCCCTGGACAGGAAACCTATTGTCCAGGCCTCCCCTGCCGGAGTTTCGTCCAGCAGCAGGAGGGCAGACTCGTGTCTGTGGCAGCAGCATCCATTTTGTGATGCTGAGGCTCTGTTTAACTTTAACCAGTAACTACATGTCTTCTCTCTCTAGAAGGGTGGAATTCTGGTGGGGGGGGGGTATAGTATTCCAAAGTGTTTGACACCTTACATGACATGTTTTGATAAAGCAAAACCAAAGTTAGCAGTAACCGCGAGGATTATAGTATTATAGTGCACTTAAGAGTATATGGTATGGCTGTATCACGGAACAGCTATAAGGGGATGGTTCCGAAAGCTGCAGAGGGGCTCAGCTCATGCTAGGACACCCTCTCACAGAAAGTCAAGCACTCTACCTCCAGGATTGTCGAGGTGTGCCTTAGGAGTGGCTTATAGGTGTATATGTGTCTATATAGGTATATAGATATAGGTATATTATATCTATGTAAGGGGTGATTACACCACCTTACCCAGGCTGTGTGAACAGACCTGTGGTGTCAGTTTGGAAGGCAAACCAGGGGTTGCACAATACATGCTGCAGCCCCTGGTAGGCCTAGGGTGCACCTATGCCCTGGGTACCTAGGGTACACTATACAGGGGCTCACAAGGGTGACCCAGTAACCAATCTGGTATGTACCTAAAGTACATGGTATCAATTTAGAGAGAGAACAGCTAGGCTGTGGGCCTGATAAGCAGGTCCACAGCCACACTAAAGTCGAAAAACAGGAGAATCACAGCAAAAAGTGGGGGTAACCATAGGAAGCAGACCCTACTCTCCTACAGCAATGTTGCAGCGATGGGAAATGTGGCAAAGTTCAGATACAAAGAAATAAAGATGTGATGATCTTCCAGATGTGGCACACTTCTCTGGGATGCGAGAAATTCTCGGTTCAATGTGTGGACTGCAGCGGCGACACCCTTGCGATACAACAACAGCAGCTGCAGCGGCAACACTCTTGGGTGGGTGCACTTGCCCAGTCAGCATGACAGTACCAGACTGCATGCAGGCTCTGCAATGGCAGACCTTAGACACATTTTACAAGGCTGCTTCTGTGGTTGGCACAACCAGTGTTGCAGGCCCACCAGCAGCATTTGGATTTAAACGCCTTGGGCACACTCAGTGCGCTAGACTAGGGTCTGACAAATAAACCAAATAGCCAAACATGGAACCACTGATTAATACATCAATTTTCAAATAGGGAGCACTTGCACTGGGGCACTGAATAGCAAGTGCCCAAAACATCTAATACCAGCAAAAATACATGAGGCAACAGCAAAAAAATGGAAGGAAAACCCACGCCAATGGTACCAAGTCTAATACCGACCCTCGCATTGCTGGAGTTGTGTCAAGCTTCCGACACAACTCCAGCAATGCGTCATTTTTGCACCGATAGATACATCACTAAAACTGACGTATCTGTCATTCCTTGTGACATGATGCGTCATAAAGTAAATATGACGCATCCATCATGTCGCAAGGAGGGCGCAATGAAAAGTGACGCATCGCTGTTTTCATGCAGCGATGAGTCACTTTTCATAAATGAGGCCCTTTGTTTACAGTCTAAGTATTGCGCTGAATCTGGGCGTGTCATTTTATCACGACTGTACTGTGATGCTGGAAATGCGTTGCGATTACTATGATTTCCTCACAACTCTGAAACTGTACAGGTGACTCAGAGACTCGTCAAAAAAAGGTACATCCAATTATATCTACAAAACAAATGTGCTTTATGTGGGTGCCCAAAAAAATTCTTCAGATATTGTTAAGGTATTGGAAAGATATTTGATGCAAATGCGTGAAAGGGCTGACTTTGATTGAAAAGCCCACATGTTTTGAACTTCTTAACCTGTGCAGATAGTTTTTTTTAGTTTTTGCTAGGAATTTACGAAGTTTGCACCTTTCCTGAAATGTTACTCTGATGCAAATATATACCAAGCGTTCTCCTGTCTACATTCTCAGTCAGTATTTAAATTCCCCCAATCGACCTAGTTTAGTGCAAGTGCTTTCAAAAACGTAGGAAAATTGCACGTTGCCATTTGGGCACTCCTCTTCACACCCCAACAAGATTTTTTGAAGCCACTGATTATAATAATCTGGCACCCCCTCGCGGTAGCCCCTGAGAGGCAGTGATTCCCTTCTGCCACTGCACCCCTTATCAGCATCTAAAACCCCTGTCCCTTTGCCAGGCCGAGATGCCAATATGCAGTCAACCCTGCCTGCGTCTGGCGCCCCCATCTCCGACTATAGTGCTCGCGCCTGTCCCAGCTAGCACCTCGACGCCCCTCAGGTGGCTCATAATAACAGCACTTCGTCCGCACAGCTTAGGGTGGAGAGATATCGGGGTTCAGCGGGCCTAGCTCGGAAGGCGAGACTGTAAACATATGTAACAATATAGAACGGGCTTGTGATAGAACTATTGTCATTTAAGTTACAATCCCTCATGCCAAGCCTTTGTTATTCCAATTAAGTCCTTTGTCTTCGTTGATAATTAGAATGTCATATTGCAGAAAGCTAACTCGGGGTTTCTAAATGAACCTGGCACCATCTGTGAACACAACAAAGATGAGCCGACTGAAGCCTCAAGGTCGATGAAGAGTGAGACGTCACCGTACAAGTGAGTCCTGGAGCGTCCCACTGACAGCGGCAGCGGGGGGCGCCAGCAGCCGAATTATCGTGCAGGGCACAGGGGGAAGCCCGGGTGTCTGGGTTCGGGCTGTTTAGTCTCTTGTGCCCAGCAATCTGTGTCTCTCGGCACGAGGCTCGTGGCTGGGGGTGTCCACTGACCGGAAAGGGTTATCTATCTGGGAAAGTGGGCGGCAGATGGATTTACTGAGAATGGACTGGCCCTAAAATATCCTTCCTCTTTGTCCCTTGACTTCCAGGGCACAGGGTCACGAAGCGGGGGTGTTTCAAGGATTGGTGCTCTGAGGTCCGAGGCTGGTTAGAGAGGGCGCTGACCTGCTGGTCCTCCACGCCTTGTGGTTCCAATTCCAGCAAGAGATGGAGTTGGGTGGGACAAAAGTCTTTGCATAAGTGAGAACACTATTGTAATTGTTAGTTGTATTTATATAACGCTTACTACCCCTGGCTAGGTCTCGAAAGGCTTCGTGGCGAGTAGCTCGCTACTCTCCAGGTCCAAGGTTACAGGTAAATAGGTTGTTGAATAGTAATATATACTTCCTTTTCCTTGTAGAACATGCTGTTATGTTTGTGGTCTTGAATAGTGATAGATAGATTGATTCATTAAACGAATTGATTGATTAATTAGATTAATTGATTAATTTGAGTTAATTAATCAGAAAATGATGGGCACAAAGGCATCTGTAGGCTCCTTCTAAGATTCTTTGCCCCAAATCCAAACCCACCATGGACCAAAACCAGCAGGAAGTTGCCATTATTCACCAGATCCCTTCCTGTCTTAGCCCCAAATTCACAGTTCATTTTTGTGCACGATCTCCCAGGATCTGAAAGGATCCAGACCCAGCCTGGGGAAGACTGGTCTTGGAATTCTTACCATGAATCCTTCTTAGAGGTTGAGAGAGTAAGTAGGGGTTAGTTAGCCAACTTTCCGTTTTTTTGACAGTATTTCCCAGCCATGACAATTCATTAAAGTACTTGTCTGAACATTATTCTGTCATTTTCCCTACAAGCCTACCTCCCTTCAGAATAGGCTGTCTCTCTGATGTGGCTAGCTGGATGCGTTCACATTGTTTGAAGATAAATGCAGAGAAAGCTGAAGTCCTGTTGTTCGGAGGGACGAAGATAGTCTGTGTTGGAAAGTGGGTTATTAATTGTGGTAAATGTGCATCTACCACTGGCAATAAGGACACTGACACGGTCTAGGGCTCAGTATAGATCTCAATAAATGAGTCCCATGCTCAACCCTTGGTAGCTTGGCTGTGAGCAGGCCGGCTTAATTTAGGAGACAGGTGTGCAAAGCATTAAAAAAAACAATTCAGTAAATAATTAGGCAACAACACAAAATGAAAATCCCACTCCAATTTATAAAACCAGGAAAAAATGTTATCTTTAAAATAGCACCAATGTAAAAGAAACACAATGTAGGGAACTCAAGATAAGAAGTTTTGAAGAAATACTACTTTGTAATGCTTAAAAGTCTATAACGCCACTCTGGGACATCTGGTTGTGCTTGACCGCGCCAAATTCAAAGTTTCAGGCTAAGTGCAATGGAGCCTTGTGCAGCTACACTAACCGGGAGCCTCAGTCTAAATTCTAGCTTTGAACTTAGAAACGTTTCTGGAGATTTTGCTTCTGTGGTCCCTCAACATTCTTCACCAATCCGCATTTGTGGAGGGTTTGCTGGCTTGACTTTAAGGGAGCTCCCTGTCAATCTTTGGAAGCCGGACCCCCGGAGCTCTTCAGCGGGGCAAACCTGGAATCCGGTCCGGGTCGTGGTTTATGATGTCCAGCTTGGGTCTTGCAGTCGAGTTGGTCACGTTCTAAAGCTTTTCCCCAAAAGCTCTCCAAACTTCTGGAACTACTTCCTGATGATCCTCTTGAGGGTCCAAAAGGTCCAAAACACAATCCAAGGGTCTGGAATCTCCAATATGGTGCTTGAAAGGTTGGTGCCACAATTCCTACAATGCACCTGAATAAAACCCTTAAAAGTCCACTAGACACACTCCAGGTGGGGGACTCTTGGTGGTGATGTTGCAGGTGAGCGCTGTTAATCTGTAGCTTGCAGGGAGTCAGTTCTTTAATCCTTTTGATGCAAGGTACAGATAGCGCAGCAGGTGCAGTCAGTCAGAATGCAGGGTCTGGTGGTGCAAGTCAAGTTTTCAGCTTGGCAATAATTCTTCTTTTCTTAGTTTTGAGCTGCAGATCCAAGGTGATCCACACCGCTCACATATTTATTCTGTGTTATCTGGGGTCAAGCAAGAAAGCAGTCCAGTCCAATGAGGTGCATGGCAACTCTTTGGTTAGGGGAAAGCGGTGTTACCACTTTCAAAGGTGGTGTGCACTATAATATATTGATCTTGCATGGCAACTCCCCAGACCATGATATTTTCCTTCAAAGTGTGGCATATTCTTGTCTCAGAAAGCACCTTCCTCCAAAATTCATGATGGCAAAAATATCAACAGAGGCTCAATTCCAGAACTCTCCTCCCCAACACAAGCAGATTCCTTCCTTAAGCCTGCTCTCTGTCTGGGTCAAGGAGAATGGGTGTAGGCAGGTCTGGAATTCCCTGTCTGTCCTGTTTCTCCTTTGAAGCCTCATGCTTAACGCCCCCTCCCTCCTGCTTTGGCACTCCTGAGCTCTCTCAAACATATAGCCTCTCGCCTGGTGAGACACTTATCAGTTCATCAAAGCAGAATGGCTAATCCTGGCAACTCTGACTAATCAAGGAAAAGTGAAGGAAGAGATACATTTTGGCTTACAGACAAGAAACTCATACAACTTATTTTATGTACAATTTAGGATAAATCCAGCAAGGCATATCGCTGGATTTATCAATACCATTCATCTGAGTCGTTAAATTATATTTTCATTTAATTCCTTGCAATATTTATGCGGTTAGAAACTATTTCAATGTTATCTTTTAGGGCAAGGTTTAGACAATGATGAAAATGAAATGTGCAAATTCTCCATCAGCAGTGTTGGAAATGGCCCTTTTTGCAGGTTTATCCCCAAACTATTTGCTTCTTCCTCCCTGATTTTTCCTGACCTCTGGTTGTTGGCAATAGGACTCTGGGCACTTTACCACGGCTGATCAGTGCTAAAGTGCATATGCTCTCTGTGTACATTGTTATTGTAATTGGTTATCCATGATTGGCATATTTGTATCACCAAGAAGTCCCTAGTAAAGTGCACGGAGTGTGCCAGGGCTGGTGATACAAATGTTACTAGTGGGTCTGCAGCACTGATAGTGCCACCCACATGAGTAGCCCTAAAAAGGTGTATCCGGCCTGCCACCGCAGTGCCTGTGTGCAGTCTGTGAACTGCCATGTCCTCCTGGTCAATGTCCCCACTGACCAGGCCAAACCCTTCCCTTTCTGTGCACATTGGTCCCCCCTATTGAAGGCCCAAGGTACCCCCTTGGGCAGGGTGCAGTGTATGTGAAAGGTAGAGCATGTACTGGTGCAGGTGACATGCTCTGGTAGAGAATTACGAGGAAAAAGAGAGGAGCCAGGCCCTTATGGACAGGTGAAGAGGCTGGACCCTATTATATTCTGAACACCAAAAAGATGCCTCTAACACCTATATTTTAAACCACATTTGCGGAAAAGTTGAGCACACCAATAGTCGTGATCAACAAGGTATTTTTATTTATACCGAACCAATCTGGGATTTAATCAAGTTTAAGCATTTTTTCACACATAAAGACACATAGATACAAAAACTATTTACAATTTGAAATGCATTCAGGAAAAAAGGGGATATAATCCTGATTCTAATAAGCAAAAAACATTTGTAAGCAAAAATATGTAATTATTCAAAGACAAGACAAAACCATTATGAACATGTGTAACATACAGTGAAACATTTCGGGTTGTGAAAGGTGATTAAAGCAAGCGTAGTAATGAAGAAAAAGGGGGGAAGTAAGGAAAAAGCAAAGTAAATTTGTGACTTTTTGCAGTAGCAAAATAACTACTGCCTTGAATTGACTCAAAACAACTCCTTCCTAACTGGCCGACGCGTTTCGATTCCAGTGTAAAAGTTTCTGGAATCTCATCAGGGCACAAGTGAAGTTCTGTCTGTCAAGAGAGAACGGAATTGAATTAAATCAGAACTATGTGAGTTCTATCTCCCACTAAAAAATGACGCACAGCAAGGAACCTACCAGAGTGTAGGAATTGAAGAAATGCACATAAATTCTCGGTGTGCAACGTGAAGCTTTTAAAACAGGGGATCAGATGAGGGTCACCTACAAATATGAACATCATATGGTCAGACTAATGTTTATTGTCCAGACACAATGAAGATTTGAAGTAAAAACAAAAAGGACGTACCGTCCGAGGCGAATATGCAAGTTCCGCCTGCCGGCGCTGTGTCGCCGTTTGTAAGTCAATGTGGGGGAAGGCTGGACCAGAGCTCTTGTTCGCGCTGGGAGAAAGAAGCGAGGCCACAGGTCAGGGTTTTAGGTGATTGTTTGTGTGAAATACTGACTGCGATTGAATGGGAAACAGGACATACCTTACTGTCAGCAAACAACCGGGCTGAGCGCTCCGTAAATGCTTGTCAAGGGGGTCCCGTCATAACTTCCAATTGAAAGGGACATCCGCTGTGAAAAGGAGGCGGAAAAAGCATAAGACCGCGTCCTTGAACACTATTGTGAGAGAATCTAGGAGCAGCGCTGGGGAGCTTTGCCTACCTGTGTTCAGTTAGTGTCAGCCTTCAGGCGTTCTGGCGATCTCTGTCGAATCCAAGATGGGCGCCAGGTGTGTTTACCTGTATATGAGTCACAGGTAAAAATGGGCATCATGGGATATGTAGTTTCCAGCCCAACATGTGTGTTGAACAGTGAAATACATATTAAAAGAATAACGTTTTGATAATTAGGTGACCTATACATGTACCACTTTGGAAAAATTTAGAAGAGGAGGGAAGAGACAAACAGAGCCTCCCGGATGGGTATCGGTAAGACGACACAACAAGTCAACACTCGTATTTGCCAGCACAGATCAAGGCTAAAGAACAAAACCGCAAATGCCCCAATGGTGGATCATTTTCTTAATGAGAAACACGACATCAATGACTTCAAGTGGACGGTCTTGTACACATCCCGATCTTCCAATCGAAACGTGGATATCGATAGAATGCTCCTCCAGAAAGAAGCATATCTTATTTTAAAATTCAAGAGTGCGCAAAACGGCCTTAACACTCTATCGGAAATCTCAAGGGTCTAGATTTTCCAATTTAATGCTGCGGCAGACCGCTCCCATCCGGGAGGCTCTGTTTGTCTCTTCCCTCTTCTTCTAAATTTTTCCAAAGCGGTACATGTATAGGTCACCTAATTATCAAAACGTTATTCTTTTAATATGTATTTCACTGTTCAACACACATGTTGGGCTGGAAACTACATATCCCATGATGCCCATTTTTACCTGTGACTCATATACAGGTAAACACACCTGGCGCCCATCTTGGATTCGACAGAGATCGCCAGAACGCCTGAAGGCTGACACTAACTGAACACAGGTAGGCAAAGCTCCCCAGCGCTGCTCCTAGATTCTCTCACAATAGTGTTCAAGGACGCGGTCTTATGCTTTTTCCGCCTCCTTTTCACAGCGGATGTCCCTTTCAATTGGAAGTTATGACGGGACCCCCTTGACAAGCATTTACGGAGCGCTCAGCCCGGTTGTTTGCTGACAGTAAGGTATGTCCTGTTTCCCATTCAATCGCAGTCAGTATTTCACACAAACAATCACCTAAAACCCTGACCTGTGGCCTCGCTTCTTTCTCCCAGCGCGAACAAGAGCTCTGGTCCAGCCTTCCCCCACATTGACTTACAAACGGCGACACAGCGCCGGCAGGCGGAACTTGCATATTCGCCTCGGACGGTACGTCCTTTTTGTTTTTACTTCAAATCTTCATTGTGTCTGGACAATAAACATTAGTCTGACCATATGATGTTCATATTTGTAGGTGACCCTCATCTGATCCCCTGTTTTAAAAGCTTCACGTTGCACACCGAGAATTTATGTGCATTTCTTCAATTCCTACACTCTGGTAGGTTCCTTGCTGTGCGTCATTTTTTAGTGGGAGATAGAACTCACATAGTTCTGATTTAATTCAATTCCGTTCTCTCTTGACAGACAGAACTTCACTTGTGCCCTGATGAGATTCCAGAAACTTTTACACTGGAATCGAAACGCGTCGGCCAGTTAGGAAGGAGTTGTTTTGAGTCAATTCAAGGCAGTAGTTATTTTGCTACTGCAAAAAGTCACAAATTTACTTTGCTTTTTCCTTACTTCCCCCCTTTTTCTTCATTACTACGCTTGCTTTAATCACCTTTCACAACCCGAAATGTTTCACTGTATGTTACACATGTTCATAATGGTTTTGTCTTGTCTTTGAATAATTACATATTTTTGCTTACAAATGTTTTTTGCTTATTAGAATCAGGATTATATCCCCTTTTTTCCTGAATGCATTTCATATTCAAATTGTAAATAGTTTTTGTATCTATGTGTCTTTATGTGTGAAAAAATGCTTAAACTTGATTAAATCCCAGATTGGTTCGGTATAAATAAAAATACCTTGTTGATCACGACTATTGGTGTGCTCAACTTTTCCGCAAATGTGGTTTAAAATATAGGTGTTAGAGGCATCTTTTTGGTGTTCTGGTAGAGAATTACAGCCATTTTTGTTTTTCACTATTGTAAGGCTATTTTGCCCATAGGCTATCATGGGGAATGCTGGCTACAGTGGCTACCAGTATATCTTCCCATAGGAGCAAGATAGGACATAAAAGTATGGTATCCCTGAAATCAAAATTTAATAACACATCTTTTAGGAAAGGTGTTTTGTAAATCCTGTGTTTGAGAACAGCACTTTTAGAAAGTAGTTGTTCTCTTGTCTGACCTTTCTGTGTGCCTTGGCCTGATTGTGAATTGATGTCTGGTTTGAGAGTGACAAGGGCTGGGGAGCCCCAGGAGGCTGACTGAGTCAGCCCTAGGCTGAATGACTGCATCTGCATCTTGAGTGGTGGGAGGGGATAGCACATGGGCCTGAATAGGATTGTGCCCATCCCCCACAGTGCTGGCACCACCCCCTGTGGTGCGTCTGATGTCTCTGCCCTGCACTTTGAAAGGAGAGAAGGAATCATGTCCACCAAGTGCTCCAGGGCTGTGCTTTCCCTCCACAATGCTGGCTCCACCTCCTGCTGGGCGGCTTATGACCCTGCCCTCTATCTGAAAGGAAAGGAGAGGCCAGGAGAGAAAAGTGCTCAAGGAAAACCCAGAACTGGTTCAGACCGGGCTCAGAGCACTCCTGCACAAAGGGAACAAAGACCTTTAGGTGTATAAGTATAGGACCCCAGACTACAGAAAATTAGATCATCCTGGAATCAAGAAGAAACCTCTGCCAAGGAGAAAGCTGAAACTGAAGAAGGAAGACTGTCCTGCTGTTGCTCTGCTGGACTGACCTGCGGTTGCTTTGCTGCCAAGGAAAGGGGAAGGACTTTGCTTTGTGCTGTGTCCCCTTGCTAGAATGAATCTCCAAGTGCCTGAGAAGAGCTGGCTCCCTGTTTTGAAGTCCCAGGAACAAAAGGACTTCACTCCCAGCTTCCCCTGATCTCTATTGAAAGAGTTCTCTCCTTCCTGGAGTGCATGGCCCATGTGTGGTGCCTCTGGAAGTAGTACCTGTGTTGGCGAGCTGGAAATCAAGCTTTTAAAGACTTGCTACAGAAAATTGATCGCAATCCCGGCCAAGCGAGAAAATTCCCGCCGCTACGAAGACCGAGATCGTCGCAACGCCTATCGCCGCTGCCTGAAGACGTTGCACCCTTCGTTAGCGGGAAGATTTCCGCCACTGCGAACATCGTCGCAGAGCCTGTCATCGCTGGGTGAAATCATCGCATCACGTCACTGTGAGAATCGTCGCAGAGCCATCACCTCGAGGAGCTGTGAGAGAAAGATCGCCGCTGGACTGCGCATTGTCGCCCCGGAGATCGTCGCAAATCCCGAGAATCATCGCATCGTGCCTTTGCAGGAGAAAACTTCCTACAGAACCTACCCACCGGAATCCATACAAGTGGCCTTCTTCCCCATACAGACCAGATTCGTCACAACACGCCCGCAACACGCCCGCTGCTGCAGCCGGGCTGTCGCTAATACCTCCCCAGGGTCTCAGGAGCAACGCTTCACTTGTTTTTCACCTCTACAGCTTCTGTGCTTGGAACTTTTTATCGCTAACAAAGTTACTGTGGCTAAAACGTGATGCAACTGTAGATAATTTTATCGCTAACCTTAAGAACATTAAGAACTCTTCTGCAACCATATTCATGAACTGTGTATGTTTGATTTTTGTCGTTTTGGTCTTGTGTAGTTTAGATTAAATACATTTATTTTTCTAAACTGTTGTGGAGTCAGTTTGTGGTGTTTTCACTGTATTACTGTGAGTTTTGGTACAAATACTTTACACATTCCCTTTGATAAGCCTTGACTGCTCATGCCAAGCTACCAAGGGGGTAAGCAGGGGTTATCGCATCAGGTTTCCTTCTTACCCTGACTAGAAGCAAGGGTCCCTATATGCACAGGGGTACCTACCTCTGCCCACTAAAGACCCCCAGTTCTAACATTTTTGGTCAGCCGTGGGATTTGAACTTGCATTTGTACTAGACCCACAGTGATTGGTGTACATCACTAGTGAGTGCAGACCACTATGCCACCGCATACTACTGTTTTTTTTGGTTGGTTCTATTTTTGAATAACTATTCAAAGCATCATGTCTGTGAGTGGGAAGGCACCCAGTGTGGAGGCAGAATTAGAGTTTTGTATTGAGGATGTGTATTCCTACAAAGCTGATCATCCTAGGAAGTTCTACCATGAGTTTGAGTGCCCCATAAAGAGCAGCTACAGGAAGGATGAGCTGTAGAGAATCTTGAAGGCCCTTTGGGAGGCACACGAGGGAAATGATGCAAATGATGCATCTGCTCACAGATCTGCCTGTGAGCAGAGTAGGCTCAAGGGCTGGCTGTAACCATTCCAGTAGGGGTTTCACTCAAGAAGAGTTAGAAGAAAATCAAAGAGCAAGGGACCATGACTTGGAGGTCCTGAAATTGAAAATGAAGCAATCGGAAATGGAAAAAGAGAATCAAAGAGCTGAGAGAGAAAGGGCGGTTGAGGAGAGCAAAAATGCCTGTGCCCTGGAGGAATTGAAATTGACCTTAGCCCATGAATTAAGAATGAGGAAGCTTGAGTTGGAGCTTAAGAGGCGTGAGGCCATGAGGGTCTCAGCTGAAGAAGAAACATGGGTAGCTCAATAGGTGAACTTTGCAGAGTTGGGGGTGGAGTCCAGCTCAGATGGTGGCAGCATGGTTATGATATCTAGTGCTGAGCAAAAGGTACAAACACCCAGAGATGTGGCACCTGACTTGAGGGAGGGGGTTGACATACACCAGGGGGTTCAGGTTTATGATGTAGTTCCAGTGGAGTGCAGTGTCCCTGAAGTAGATTGGGGGACTGGCACAGGGGACCATATTCCTAGTGGTGGGAGGGACACTCTACTGACTCTAGATGAGAGGTGCAGGGAGAGGGGTTCCCCCAAGATAGAAACCTTGGTGTGTGAGCGTGAAAACCAGCCAGAAGAGTATGGGTTGTGTGACAGAGACAGTAGTACACTGTCTTGCCAGTCTTAGGAGCGTGGTGTGGGGTACTTGTGTGAGGCACTGGAGGGTGAGGCAAAGGCTAGCTTGGTTAACAACTATGGGGAGCTGGGTGATTCATTTGTTGGAGAGCATATTTTAAGTCCCTGTTTTCCAGAGCTACGCCAACACCCGGTGGGGTGTGAGTTCTCTGACCCCAGAGAGCTTGCGTTGGAGGCAGACCTCTTGGTGGATTCCAGAGAGTCTGAGAAGGCATTGGGGAGTGATCCCAAAAGAAGTGTCACAGATATCTTCCAGACCTGTGAGGTGGAAGAGGTTCAGTGGAGCCCTGTTAGGTCTCAGAGTAGTGGGAGTGGTGTAGGGTCTCATGTCCGGTCTCAGTGGAAAAAGAGTGAATGTGGGACGATGTGTCTCACGGTGCCCGAAACTCAGTCTCAGGGCCTGGAGGGTTCCTTAAGGGAACACCAGGTTGGGGGCCTAGGAGGTGCTAGTAGGCCATTTGAGGAGGAGCTCCTAGTGTCTGGTGAACGGGGAGTGCCTGTAACCAGGCCTCCATCAGTTGTGGTGTCTGGCAGTACCACTCCAGTTGGGAGGGTGCAGACTGAGGAATGAGAGGGGTAAGGAGTCCTCAGTGGGGGAACCAGTGGGTCAGGGACCAGCCTGAAGGGCTGAGTCTCCCAGAAGTGACCATGGTGATACCACTTCTGTCCTGGGGGATCTTCACGCACTGTCAGGTGGACAGGGGTCATGAGATCTGTGCCAGGCAGACTGTCACAGGATACCTGTGCTGGGTGTCACCCACAAGGGGGTACTGTGGGAGTCCCCAGAAGTCCTGCTGTGCCAGGCAAGTGTACAACCACAGGCATTGGTCCCTGGGTTGGGAGACCAGGTTCAGGATCTGCCTGACCTGGCAGGAAGGACATCTGTAATCAGTGCCCTGACCAGTTTGGCTTCCAGGGGTACCCCTCCAGTAGGGAGAGTGCAGCACGCTGAAAGGGGGTGCAGAGGGAGGGAGTCCTCGCCTCTGACCCTGGTGCAACCTGAGGGTTTAAACCCTAAGTTGCTGGAGGGAGGTCCTGAACTGGTAGGAGAGTTGTGTTCTTGGTTGTCCTGGTGGACAGGGTTGCCCCTGGAAGGGGAGCAGGAGTCTCACCCGGGGGGGTGGACTGGACCACACTGTTGTATTGGCCAGGTGGGTACTGACTACCAGTGTGGGCACGTCTGTGAGTGAAGTTCTGGTGTGCCGGGCAAGTGTTCCGCCGCAGGGGTTGGTCTCTGGGTGGGGAAGCCAGGTTCAGGTGTTGTCTGTCCTGGAGGCTTTGGAGCCTGGGTTTGATTGAGGGCCAGGTCCAGGGTGTCCTCCCTGACCTGGAATCCCAGTTGCAGGCTAGAACCCCTGAACTCATAGGTGAATGGTGCAGGGTACCTGCCACAGGTGCCCTGACTATTCTAGAAGCGGGTACCGCTCCAGGTGGGAGGGTCGAGAGTCCTAAGAAAGAGGAGGACCAGGTGTGGGGATGCCCACCCCAGCCTCCTGTCCAGCCGCTGGATACAGGTCCAGGGCTGGTGCCTCAGTACCTGGATGTCAGACCTGACCTGGCAGGCGGGAGAGTGGACAAAGTGTGCCAAGCACCTGGGGCTACTGCCCCTAACCTCTGACGCCACAGGGTTTGAGAGGCATAAGGCCTGGGTCTCATCCCTGACCACTGTCAGTGCGTGGCCACTGTGGCTTGCTGTCTATCTGTTGGGACACACCTGTCAGCAAGTTAAGTTTAGGTGCTGCACAGATGGTGTCCACAGGTGAGGAGAAAGGTTCCACATGGATTGGCGTGGTGGACCTCGTGAGCATGGATAGAGTGATCCAACTGGGTTCAGGACAGCGTAGAACAGGAATAGTGCCCTGCTGTTTTGGCCAGTTTCTGTGTTCTATTGCCTTTAGCAGGGAATCCCATCGAGGTATTGTTTGGTCTACCCTGGTTTTAGGCTGGAAGGGGGTTGTGTTGGAAATGGCCCTTTTTGCAGGTTTATCCCCAAACTTTTTGCTTCTTCCTCCCTTATTTTTCCTGACCTCTGGTTGCTGGCAATAGGACTCTGGGCACTTTACCACTGCTGATAAGTGCTAAAGTGCATATGCTCTCTTTGTAAATTGTTATTGTAATTGGTTATCCATGATTGGCATATTTGTATCACCAAGAAGTACCTAGTAAAGTGCAGTGCCAGGGCTGGTGATACAACTGCTGCTAGTGGGTCTGCAGCACTGATTGTGCCACCCTCATGAGTAGCCCTAAAATGGTATCTCTGGCCTGCCACCGCAGTGCCTGTGTGCAGTCTGTGAACTGCCATGTCCTCCTGGTCAGTGTCCCCACTGACCAGGCCTAACCCTTCACTTTCTGTGCACATTGGTCACCCCCTATGGAAGGCCCAAGGTACCCCCTTGGTCAGGGTGCAGCGTATGTGAAAGGTAGAGCATGTACTGGTGCAGGTGACATGCTCTGGTAGTTAATTACAGCCATTTTCGTTTTTCACTATTGTAAAGCTATCTTGCCCATAGGGTATCATGGGGAATGCTGGCTACAGTGGCTACCAGCATATCTTCCCATAGGAGTAAGATAGGACATAAAAGTATGGTATCACTGAACTCAGAATTTAATAACACAGCTTTTAGGAAAGGTGGTTTTTAAATCCTGTGTTTGAGAACAGCACTTTTAGAAAGTATCTGTTCTCTTGTCTGACCTTTCTGTGTGCCTTGGCCTGTTTGTGAACTGACTATCTGGTTTGAGAGCGACAGGGGCTGGGGAGCCCCAGGAGGCTGGCTGAGTCAGCCCTAGGCTGAATGACTGCATCTGCATCTTGAGTGGTGGGAGGGAATAGCACATGGGCCTGAATAGGACTGTACCCCCCCCCCCCCCCCACAGGGCTGGCTCCACCTCCTGTGGTGCGTCTGATGTCTCTGCCCTGCACTGTGAACGGAGAGAAGGAGTCATGTCAACAAAGTGCCCCATGGCTGCGCTTTCCCTCCACAATGCTGGCTCCACCTCCTGCTGGGCGGCTGATGAACCTGCCCTTCTAACTGAAAGGCCAGGAAAGAAAAGTGCTCAAGTAAAAGCCAGAACTGGTTCAGACCGGGCTCAGAGCCCTCCTGCACAAAGGGAACAAAGATTTTTGGGGGTATAAGTATGGGACCCCAGACTACGTATGTTAGGGAGCTGGAAATCAAGCTTTTAAAGACTTGGCTACAGAAAATTGATCGCAATCCCACCCAAGCGAGAGCATTCCCGCCGCTACGAAGACTGAGATCGTCGCACCGCCTGTCGCCGCGGCCTGAAGACGTCGCACCCTTCGTTAGCGGGAAGATTTTCGCCACTGCGAACATCGTCGCAGAGCCTGTCATCGCTGGGTAAAATCATCGCATCACGTCGCTGCTGGAATCGTCACAGAGCCATCGCCTCGAGGAGCTCCGTGAGATAGATCGCTGCTGGAACGCGCATCCTTGCTCCGGAGATCGTCGCAAATCCCGAGAATCATCGCATCGTGCCTTTGCGGGAGAAAACTTCCTACAGAACCTACGCACCGGAATCCATACAAGTGGCCTTCCTCCCCATACAGACCGGATTTGTCATAACACGCCCATTGCTGCAGCGCGGCCGTCGCTAACGCATCCCCAGGGTCTCAGGAGCAATGCAGCACTTGTTTTTCACCGCTACAGCTTCTGTGCTTGGAACCTTTTATCGCTAACAAAGGTACTGTGGCTAAAACGTGACAAAACTGTGGATAATTGTATCACTAACCTTAAGAACATTAAGAACTCTTTTGCAAGCATATTCATGAACTGTGTATGTTGGATTTTTGTCATTTTGGTCTTGTGTAGTTTAGATTAAATACCTTTATTTTTCTCAACTGTTGTGGAGTCAGTTTGTGGTGTTTTCACTGTGTTACAGTGAGTTTTGGTACAAATACTTTACACATTGCCTTTGATAAGCCTTGACTGCTTGTGCCAAGCTACCAAGGGGGTGAGCAGGGGTTATCTCATCGGGTTTACTCCTTACCCTGACTAGAAGCAAGGGTCCCTATTTGGACAGGGGTACCTACATCTGCCAACTAGAGACCCCCAGTTCTAACAACCAGGTAATACAAAACATCTAAAAAGGCCCTGCTTATAGTTACATGACCCTCACCACTCGTACACCTAGTGGAGACCTTGGGGGTACCAAATATGTAAAAAAATAATGCAGATTATCAATTTTTAAGTGCTCCCACCACCAAAGTCGAGTTTGGGCACCATATACATTTAAAACCTGTGCTGCAGAGCAGGACTGTTTTAAAAAAGACCCCAGCATCACTGCAATGGAGACTTGCAGGTAGGTGCAACATAGGCTGCTGGCCTCTAAACTTCCAAGCCCTATTATATACTATAGAAATAAAGATAGTTTTAATCCCCCTTGCTCTATTATCTACTAAGGACGTTAGCAAAAAGCACGGGGACGCACAGGATGGCTTAGCAACAGTCTGGAATGATACTTGGGGGCTACCCCTCCATTGTAGAGGGCTTCATTATCTACAAGAACCATCAAGAATTTGGGAGTCGGATTAGGCAGCACCCTTTTTATGCAGGACCATGTAAACTATTTGGCATGCTGAGGAAGCTATTTAGATGGACCCCTCTAGACTAGCGTAGGCCAGTCACTCGGGCGCTCATTCTTAGCAGACTGGACTATGGCAAAGCCTTATTTCCCGGGATGTCTGACTATCTTTTCACTTACAGCTTATACAGAATGAAGGGGCCCGGCTGATTTGCAGAAGTCCCAGAAGGAGCTCAGCATTAGCCTGCTTCAATTAGTTGTACTGGTTCCCAGTACAGAAGAGATCCAGGTTTAAACTACTTTGCTATGTGGACAAGGCTCTTCACGAGGCAGGACCTGCTATTTTACATGGCAACACGGCCTTCTATACGCCTAGTAGAGCGCTGCTTTCTCCCATTAAGCCCTGCTTCTTAGCACTCGAATTAGGAAAGCCAGGATGGTAGGCGTCTCTTTTGGCCATTTAGCGGCACTTCAGTGGCATTCCCTTATTCTAGATGTGCGTCTTACGGAGGATCTTTTTGTGTTCTGTAAACAACAGAAAGTTTGACTGTACCCTCTTTAAGGGTCATCTATCTGCAGAGCTTCCCTGTTTGGTTCAAGTGCCGGGATGTCCCCTTGGGGATGATGTGTGTGCTTTATAAAATAAACTAGGATACCGTCCCGACATTGTCCGGGTATGAATTGCTGCCGGCCAGTAGTATATTGTTTTGTAGGATTTCGTTTTGATAGCATTTCTTATCTGTGACAGGCCTGTGAAACACTCCGATTCACAGTGCACTGCTGATGCACTTAAGAGTGCGCGTTAAGTAGTGTGTGAACTCAAGTTTCCCTACTTTATTTTTCCTTGCAATATTATATAGCGCGAACTCGACAACATGGCATGAGCACAATTTACATTACAGAAGAACAACACATTCATTTGTGGTAGGCACGGGGAGACAAAGCGATTTGCCTGGAATCACAGTATGTTGAGCTGGTGCCGAGATTTGAACATAGCTCCCCAGCTCTAAATTTCGCAATTCTAGAACTTGTGGCGGGAGGTGTGTCTAAAAGTGTATGTCGGTGCTGGCCATCAATGAGAGAGACCTGTGCATTTTTCAAATGGGTGGTGAAAAAATATGAGTATGTTGCCGGAGATGTGGGCCGCCGTGCCACCAATGTACTTACCGGGGGAGGGTAAACACCCATTATTCCACAACTTTCTTTCCTCATACCATCACTCTGCATACTTTCATTAGAAAAGTACCATGACTCCGCAATGCCAATATATTATTATTATTATTATTGCATTTATTGAGCGCACAGCTACCCGGAGGTTTCCCGGCGCTTGCATTGGGAACCCGTCCTGGCTTTTCCCTGTGAGATAGCCCCTACAGGGCATCCCCAAGGTGAAAGCCAGGCATCCCGCCGCAGGGGGGCCGTTGTGGAGATTAAGCAAGCTTAATGCCCAGAGTTGCAGAGTGTGAACCCATGATTAGGGCAGGCACCGAAGCGAGAATTATCGAGTCCGTGGACATTTGAGCTCAAGACCCTGCCGCGTCGGGAATTGAACCCTGGTCCCGGGTCTGACCTCAGCTTCCGGGTCTGCCTGCTCTACACCGTGAGCCACACTTCTCCACTAACGCATGGCATGACATTTTATATGCTTTTACCACGCATACATTTACAACGAAATTCGTTGTAAATGCATGTTTTTTTTTAATGTTTGGATAAGGTAAGTATGGGTATAGGGGTATATGTTTTGGGGTGCTGAGGTATATGTTTTGGGGTGTTTGGATATTTTAAGGGTTCAGATATAGTTTTGGGTTATGGGGTACAGGGGTAGCTTTAGGGTTTAGGGATAGGTATGGGTTTTGGGGTATAGGGGTAGTTTTAAGGTTCGCTCTCCCTATGGGTATCAGACTAGCGGACTCTGAGACCACCTTCAGGAAAAGCTTAAAAACTCATCTGTTTTCCCTGTAAACCCCTCTATTGGCCCTGACTTTTCTCCACAGCGCGGGGACACGCCGTGATGGCGTCACCATGCGCTTTACAAGCCCCTTTATTATTATTATTAGGGCTAGGTTTGCGTTTGGGGTATAGGTGTATTTTTAGGGTTCAGGGGTAGGTTTGGGTTTTGAGGTACAGGAGTATTTTAAGGGTTCAGGGCTAGGTTTGGGTTTTGGGGTACAGGGGTATTTTAGGGTTCAGGGGTAGGTTTGGGTTTTGGGGTACAGTGGTATTTTTAGGGTTCAGGGCTAGGTTTGGGGTACAGGGGTATTTTTAGGGTTCAGGGGTAGGTTTGGGTTTTGAGGTACAGGGGTATTTATAGGGTTCAGGGCTAGGTTTAGGTTTTGGAGTACAGGGGTATATTTACTGTTTAGGGATAGGTTTGGGTTTTGGGGTACAGGGTATATTTATAGGGTTAAGATGGGTTAGTGTTTAAGGGTGTTGGGGTATTGTAAGGAGTAAGGGTGGGTTATGATTATGGGGTGCAGAGGTATTTAAAGGGAGGAGGGTGGGATTAGCACACAATATGAGACATGGCATGAAGGGCGGAACCTACCACACGCCCCCAGCATTTGTCACGCCCCCAGCACACGCCCACAGCACAACGCAGACACGCCCACAAGACACTACTTTGCTGGCACAGTTCTTTTACCTTTTAAATGTATATGGCGGGCGTCTGCATAGCCTATGTCCTTCTACTGCAACTGCCCTTTCCAACGCTGTATTGGCTGTTGTGATTGGTGCTGTGGTTGCTGAGATTACCCGCCTCAAAGGTTTGGGCTCTCTCTTTATTATATTAAGTATGGATAAATAGTAACAAATGAAATACAAATATGGCCCTACTTTCGGAAACATGCTTTCTAAAGCTTAATGACTCTTTACAGTGCTCCTTCACAAAGGTTCACTCATTCTAATACTCATTTGTGTACAAAGTGAAAAAACTCATCTTCGATTTCAAGGTGCCACTGGGATCCAGTGGGATCTCTACTCTTGCTTTCTTCCTACATACGATCATTCCGAAACACATGCTCTTCTTCCATTTTGGGGATGCATGTCTACCGATACAGCCATAGCTATTCACGTACTCTTCACTGTTCATTGCTCACTGGAATGGAAGCCAAAGTACTCCATCTTTTTAAGTCGGATTCGATTCCTCTGGCACTCACTCTCAACAGCCAGGTCACCTTCAATTGACCTTGACTGATCCCTTACAAACTTTGAGAGGAGGACTTGGGAGAACGACCCTGCACATATACCCTTCACTTAACAAAAAAGTGGGCAAACTTTTGCGGCCCAACTGGCTTGATGAAGACACACCGCTCATCGGGTTCTTTGGCCCTCGCAGAGTTGCACTGGTTGCCAAAACTACAAAGAAATCAGTTTAAATCCCTTTGTATAGTGTTCAAAGCCCTTCGTGGTTCAGGGCATAAGCCCCTACAGGAGAAATTCACCTGGTACATTCCAACGAGGTGTCTTCGCTCGTCTTCTGCCCACCTGGTGCGAGTTTCTAGATTCCAAAGAGTGACGTCAGGCGGCAGAGCATTCAGCACTTCCGCCGCAAGGCTCAGGAATAAACTTCCATTACAAATTAGACAGTCTGATGACCTCCTGCAGTTTAGAAAGAAGGTTAAAACTTGGCTTTTTCCCAGATTTTAGTCCTGCGGTTGGGAGAACGATCATCGCAAATCCAGCTCTTTCCATCTGGGGGTGTTGATTTCACGTACGCTAGCGCCAAGGTACCCGTTGGGTGAAAGTTGCGTTCTACAAATTTGCTATACAATGCAATACAATATATCCCTACTCTCAAATCCCACCGGATGTAGCCTTTAGTTGAGTTCAGGGGGTGCTGGGTGACATATCTGACCTTCCTCCAGTTTGCATTCAAGCTCTCTGCACAGGATCTCATTGGGATCAATTTGTGACTGGCCAGTGGGCTCAGGATGGAAGGTCTGCAGTCAGACTGGGCTCTCTACCCCACTGTCCCAGAGCCACAGGGCAGAGCATTTGGCTTTACCCAGTGGGCTGCAAACTTAAACCGTGTCCTACAGTCAACGCCTCATCCCTGAAAGTCCATAATGTCTGGTCTCTGCATACAACTGAACATAATGGCTGCAGGGCCAGCTCACATTCTCAGTGCCACGGATCCCTTAGTGATTTCAGTGATGCCATCCTTAATGTCAAAAGTGATATCATCAATGATGTCCTTTCCTATGGCACCTGGGAGATCATGGGGAAGGCTAAGAGCCTGCAATGGGCAGTTATGGCTGCTTACATAAAACAACAGAGCTAATGGAATCTTATCCTGCCTCTGATCAGGTGCTCACCCTTATCACTCAAATGAATGCAACATATGCAAATTTATCAGCCCAGGCAATCATATGCCTGAGGAATCAGTCCAAGATAGAATGAGGTACCATGATTGTTGTTTAAACAGTTTAGCTTTGTACTAAGAACTGTTCCTACATTAACAACGAGTACATTGGATATAAATTGTCTAATCTTGACACAATTTTTAAAACCTTATAATTGTGTTTTTAACACATATTAATTCCACTTTAATCTTATTAACTTTGGTTTAGAAAGCTTTAGTTTTAAATGAGTCAGTATGTGCAATGGTATATTTAATTGATTTTAAACTGATTTGCAACTTTTCTGGTATGAAGCCAGCAAATTCTAAAGCACAATTATAATTATGGATTAAGAATTAATGAGACATTTTAATCTCTTCAAGCTGGACTCTGAAGGTTACATTTTTCTGTTTTGGCAGTTCTTAGTGGGTCATACACAAAACAGTCCTAATTCTTATGGCAATATTCATTTGTTAGACTGTAAAACATTCATGGTCACAATTCGTTATCCACGGGATCCCTTTAGTCTAAAGAAAATCCTCAGATGTTCCAATCTATTGCCTCTCTAAAATGACAACCTCTCTGATTGCTACAAACAAGACAGCACAGACAAAAAATGTGTGAAAAAGCGAGATGGCACCTCACGGGCGCACCACCAATGGGGCCCCTGGTTGGTACTCACCAGGATGGCCCTGTTCTCATCATTGGTGCCATCAAGCTAAAACCAAAAGACGTGCCTCGACCCTTAAAAAATAAAAGGACAGTGAATGGTGCAGTGGACACAACTTATATGTGACAAAACTAACAACATATAACATATTACATATAAGTCACTGAGCAACTGGGGCCATAAACTTTTATTCTCATTCCCTTCTCTGTTGCAAACCAGTGAGTACACATATACTAAAAAAGAAGAGAGAAAATACTACCAATCGATTTACTCTCTACTTACAGCCGACATGTTTCATTGCCTTTGACTTATGGCAATTTCTTCAGGGCAATACATTTTAAATGCCACTGCAAGAGACACTGAAGTTAGGGTGCTGTGAACAAAAACAAACAAAAGTGTGGTCACCTGGTATCCCTTTCTATGTTCTGCATACCAAACTGTCTGTCAAAACACCATGCTGTATAGGTAAATAAATGTGAAAATTCATTGTTACCCTTCATGCAGATTTGTCTCTCATACCAGTGTTGTGATTATGTTAAAATCGGAATCCAGCTCCCTTAGGTGAGCATGGTCCTTACTCCCCGTTTCAAAAAGGTACTGCAATGTAAAAAACGGAAGATTCAATTATTTCTGTATTCGAGCTTGCTCCTGCCTTGCGCGTTGTTTACAGCCTAAATGCAAATGGGGAAAGCGTTACCGGTGTAAAAGTAGCGGTCGGCGTCCTCTCAACCCTCGAGCGCCGACCGAATGCACAAGTGCTTATTTACCGGCTTGGGAGGCGAGGGATTTTCGCGCTGTGATTGGTCCGCGCAGTTTGGTCACGTGGGGTACCCGGAACTCGTATTGGTTCCCACTCCGACTACCGCGCGTTTCCATTGGTCCTTAGTGTCTAGTGACACGTGGCTAGGTAGCCGGTTTTCGGCCACTGTGATTGGACCCAGGCTCTCAAAGAACTCAATGCCGGTCTTTGGGGAGACGACATGGCCATTTGTAAACGGCTAGTTCAGCCTGGAATAAGGTGGATTGTAACCATTGACTTAATGTTTATTATACAGTATACATCGCTATTCTGGCTAGTATTATCCTGTTGAGCTAAGTACACTTTTTTTATATAAAAACTGATGTAATTTAGAAGGTTCCGTATTTAGCTGTCATAGAGTTCAAATATAGACAGTGCTCCACTTGGATGAGGTATAGTCAAGATTACTGATAGCAATTAACACCCTAAAGTGGGAGTGTGGAGGAAACAATTATTAAAGGCTAATAAGGACATGTCAAATATTTAGCCTGATCAGATGGGGACAGATGAACCACAAATCTGCTGTGATGGCGATATTAAGTTATAAAATTATTAAAGGCTAGTAAGGACATATCAAATGTTTAGCCTGGGCAGGTTGGGTCCAATGAACCACAAAACTGCTGGATTGGAAACATTCAGTTATAACAGGGTTTTAAACTCTAAGAGGGGCTTATCATCTGTGATATGGTGAAAGTCACAGTTATACTGGGATATACATATTCAATCTTCACAGGGTATAGATGTTCTATTTTACGTTGTTAACACCTAATGGTCATTTTAATTTAGAAAAAAGGAGCACCATCAGTCAGGGAGACAACGGACCACTGCACTGGAAGATTGTTCTTCAGAAGATTAACGCAACTTATTCCATTCCAGTAGTTCATTCAACCCTCTCTGTTCGCTTTGCTCTTGATATATCCAGCGAGCTTCCTTATTGATCAATCGTCTTTCCACAGACTGAGCATCGCCCATCACTCTCTCCAACACTACCCAGGTAAAGGTGTGTTTATTGCGGTGACAATGTTGCACTAACTTTGTAGTCAGCTTTCCGATCCTGATTGTACTGACATGCTCCTGGATGCGGAGTTTAATCTTCCGTGTCGTGAGTCCGATGTATTCCAGACCACACTCGCATTTTAATCTGTATACCACGTTAGTTGTGTTACAGTTACTGAAGTGGTTCAGTGACCATATGTTTCCAGATTGAAGAGTAACGTTAGTGGTTTTCTTTGTCATGGGGCATACAGAACAACTCCCACATGGGAAATGTCCTTTAGGGATGGTGGTATTCTCAGCTTCTCGTTTTCCAACACTCCTGGTATGTACCAGTTTGTCTTTCAAGTTACTCGCTCTTCGGAAAGCAAAACGTGGTGGTGGCATCTTAAAGTCCGTTGTTGACAGTAGAGACCAGTGTTTCCTGATTGACTGGCGGATCTTTGTGGCCATGGGGTCATAGGTCATGACTACAGGAAGGCAATCCGACTTTTCTTTGACATGTGTCTCCAACAAGGCTGCTCTTGGTGTGTTCAAGGCTCTTTTCTGGGCTTGCTTGACTACTTTCAGTGGGTAGTCACGGGCTTCCAGTTTTGAACTCAGGATTCCTGCTTGTTCCTTATATAGTTCTGTAGATGAGCAGTTTCGCCTGTACCTGAGAAATTGTCCTACAGGGAGATTGTCCCTGAGTGCTCTCGGATGATATGACCGGTATGACAATAATGAATTTCTATCGGTCGGTTTTTGATGCACACTTGTATGAAAACCTCCTCTAGCGGCTTCAATATCCAAGTCAAGATAGACTGCCTTTGTGTGGTGGTAGTTCCAGGTGAAACGCAGACTCCTATCTTGAGTGTTTAGCCAATTTAAAAATTGGACCAGGATGGTTTCTTCCCCTGTCCAGAGGAGGAGCACATCATCAATGTATCTCCTCCAGAGACGTATATGGTCTCTGAAGGGATTGATGTCTGATTCGATGGTGTGCTCCTCAAATTGGCCTACGTAAATGCAGGCAAGGCTAGGTGCCATCGTAGCCCCCATAGACGTTCCCGTCACTTGTAGAAAGAGGTCATCCTTATAGCAGAAAAAAATTTTTGTAAGGGCAATTTCCACACACTGTAACACAAAGCTTTGTGGAGCGTCGTAGAACCATTCCTGTGTGGCCAAAGCTCTTGATGCGGCCACTAGATCGGCATCCTGGGGGATACATGAGTACAAAGACTCTATATCTATAGTCACGATGTATTCGTTAGTAGGGTCAAATGTTGTTTGGTCCAGGACTTTTAAGATGTCCATAGTGTCCTTGACGTATGATTTCTGCGTAACCACTGATTCGCGGAGAAAGTAATCCGCGAACTGCGATAAGGGCTCCAGGATGGATTGGATACCGGATACAATAGGCCGACCCGGCGGAGGCCGGGCCGGCTTATGTATCTTCGGCAGGATGTAGAAGGCAGGGATCCTGGGATTGGTATTAATGAGGAACTCAGCTTCCTTTGCACTTATCCACTTCTTCTCCTTCGCAGTCCCCACTATATCCGTTATCATTTTCATCAGATCTGGAGTGGGGTCTTTGGTGAGAGGTTGGTAGTTGGTTCTCACATTCAGTAAACGGCGAACTTCAGCC
Organism: Lissotriton vulgaris; assembly: GCF_964263255.1. Classification (NCBI taxonomy): domain Eukaryota; kingdom Metazoa; phylum Chordata; class Amphibia; order Caudata; family Salamandridae; genus Lissotriton; species Lissotriton vulgaris. The sequence continues at coordinate 189,228,957 of NC_141695.1, forward strand.
TCGTAATCACAGGTGTTTAATATAACAATGGCTCCGCCTTTGTCGGCGCTTTTTATAGTGATGTTGTCATTACCCTGGAGGGACTTCATTGCCTCCCAATCACTTTTCATCATGTTTTTGAATCCACCTGATTTGTTGTTATTTTCTATTCTTCCAATTTCCTCCAGCACTTTGGCCTCGAATACTGCCACTTCAGGACCTAGTGTCCCGCTGGGGGGGCAAAAAGTTGAAGGTTTCTTCAGGTTGGTATTGAAGTTTTTACTTTCTTCAGATGGTTGTTTCGCGAAGAATTTCTTCAATTTAATCTTTCTCATGGTCTCGTGAAACTCAGTTCGGCATTTGAAGGCATCATGGATAGGGGTGGGAACAAATCCCAGCCCTTTGTTAAGAACACGTTCTTCCTCCATAGTTAGTTGATGATCGGACAAGTTGACCACAATGCTTATCACAGTGGCTTCTTTCCCCTGCTCCGTGTCAGTCGTGGGGAGAATGTCTGCCATTGTTGTGGTAGCCGACTGCCGCGTCCTCTTCCGTTCCCTTGTTGTCCCGGTCCCTTGTTGGACGCTTGTCCCTGTTCTAAAAAACTCCGTAGCAAAGTACTCAGGTCAGTGTTAGCAGTTTCCGGTTGGTTAAATCTTACTCTGCTGGTGCTGGGTCCTGGCTCAGGTTCATCCTCACTGGATGTATTGTCGAAGGTCCAGTTTGCAGGTGTTCGCCTTTGTGGTTGGAATCTGGCTCCTCTGCCCCTTCTCCCTCGTCCGAATTGTTGTGGCTGTTGTTGTTCTTGTGCTGGTTCGTAATATGAATCGTTGACGTAGGGGAAGGCCCATTCATGTGTATAGCGTTGTAAGTTACGCTGTAATCCCTTTATTTTCTGTGTTATCATGTATTGTTTATACTCTTCCAGATCGTCTTGAATTTTTTGCAGGTGGTCTTTTGCATCAGTAAAGCTGCTGTCCCGACTGATGGCCTCCTCAAGTTCTACGATCTCCTTAAGTACTTCTTCACTTAATCTCTGAGCTGTACTTATTATTAGTATTAACCAATCCCTGGTACATTTATTCGCGATAAAGCTCCAATCACGTCGGAACTGTTTATCGTCAAGGAAAATCCGCGGTTCTATTCTCACTATTAGACTTGCAGGTGAGGCCCCAGCTTGATAATATTCAGTCATAAGAGCCCCATGCAGGGCGATTCTTATGTGTTTCTTTTTCAAATTACTTAATTTCTCCCATTCTTCTCTGACTTTGTTATTACCAGAGAGGGGATTCCCTTCAAATAATGATGGGCGTGCAAAAATTGCCGCGATCTGTTCGTTCGTGAAAGCCAGGCAATTTTTGTCCATTCTTAGAATTCAGACTTATTGGTGGTTTGATTGTGCAGTAAACGGTAGGAAAGCCAGGTTAGGATGACCACACATGTGCTTTAAAAATCAGAGTAAAAGCGTAAGGTTGTGTGGGAGTACTCTCACGGCTGAGCCGCCGTACACAAGGCACTTCACAAATGGGAGTCTAGAGGGAAAGACAAACAGAACTAGGACGCCCTCCACTCTGAAAGCTCATACACAAAACAGTCCTAATTCTTATGGCAATATTCATTTGTTAGACTGTAAAACATTCATGGTCACAATTCGTTATCCACGGGATCCCTTTAGTCTAAAGAAAATCCTCAGATGTTCCAATCTATTGCCTCTCTAAAATGACAACCTCTCTGATTGCTACAAACAAGACAGCACAGACAAAAAATGTGTGAAAAAGCGAGATGGCACCTCACGGGCGCACCACCAATGGGGCCCCTGGTTGGTACTCACCAGGATGGCCCTGTTCTCATCATTGGTGCCATCAAGCTAAAACCAAAAGACGTGCCTCGACCCTTAAAAAATAAAAGGACAGTGAATGGTGCAGTGGACACAACTTATATGTGACAAAACTAACAACATATAACATATTACATATAAGTCACTGAGCAACTGGGGCCATAAACTTTTATTCTCATTCCCTTCTCTGTTGCAAACCAGTGAGTACACATATACTAAAAAAGAAGAGAGAAAATACTACCAATCGATTTACTCTCTACTTACAGCCGACATGTTTCATTGCCTTTGACTTATGGCAATTTCTTCAGGGCAATACATTTTAAATGCCACTGCAAGAGACACTGAAGTTAGGGTGCTGTGAACAAAAACAAACAAAAGTGTGGTCACCTGGTATCCCTTTCTATGTTCTGCATACCAAACTGTCTGTCAAAACACCATGCTGTATAGGTAAATAAATGTGAAAATTCATTGTTACCCTTCATGCAGATTTGTCTCTCATACCAGTGTTGTGATTATGTTAAAATCGGAATCCAGCTCCCTTAGGTGAGCATGGTCCTTACTCCCCGTTTCAAAAAGGTACTGCAATGTAAAAAACGGAAGATTCAATTATTTCTGTATTCGAGCTTGCTCCTGCCTTGCGCGTTGTTTACAGCCTAAATGCAAATGGGGAAAGCGTTACCGGTGTAAAAGTAGCGGTCGGCGTCCTCTCAACCCTCGAGCGCCGACCGAATGCACAAGTGCTTATTTACCGGCTTGGGAGGCGAGGGATTTTCGCGCTGTGATTGGTCCGCGCAGTTTGGTCACGTGGATTCAAAAACATGATGAAAAGTGATTGGGAGGCAATGAAGTCCCTCCAGGGTAATGACAACATCACTATAAAAAGCGCCGACAAAGGCGGAGCCATTGTTATATTAAACACCTGTGATTACGAGGCTGAAGTTCGCCGTTTACTGAATGTGAGAACCAACTACCAACCTCTCACCAAAGACCCCACTCCAGATCTGATGAAAATGATAACGGATATAGTGGGGACTGCGAAGGAGAAGAAGTGGATAAGTGCAAAGGAAGCTGAGTTCCTCATTAATACCAATCCCAGGATCCCTGCCTTCTACATCCTGCCGAAGATACATAAGCCGGCCCGGCCTCCGCCGGGTCGGCCTATTGTATCCGGTATCCAATCCATCCTGGAGCCCTTATCGCAGTTCGCGGATTACTTTCTCCGCGAATCAGTGGTTACGCAGAAATCATACGTCAAGGACACTATGGACATCTTAAAAGTCCTGGACCAAACAACATTTGACCCTACTAACGAATACATCGTGACTATAGATATAGAGTCTTTGTACTCATGTATCCCCCAGGATGCCGCACTAGTGGCCGCATCAAGAGCTTTGGCCACACAGGAATGGTTCTACGACGCTCCACAAAGCTTTGTGTTACAGTGTGTGGAAATTGCCCTTACAAAAATTTTTTTCTGCTATAAGGATGACCTCTTTCTACAAGTGACGGGAACGTCTATGGGGGCTACGATGGCACCTAGCCTTGCCTGCATTTACGTAGGCCAATTTGAGGAGCACACCATCGAATCAGACATCAATCCCTTCAGAGACCATATACGGTACCAGATACATTGATGATGTGCTCCTCCTCTGGACAGGGGAAGAAACCATCCTGGTCCAATTTTTAAATTGGCTAAACACTCAAGATAGGAGTCTGCGTTTCACCTGGAACTACCACCACACAAAGGCAGTCTATCTTGACTTGGATATTGAAGCCGCTAGAGGAGGTTTTCATACAAGTGTGCATCAAAAACCGACCGATAGAAATTCATTATTGTCATACCGGTCATATCATCCGAGAGCACTCAGGGACAATCTCCCTGTAGGACAATTTCTCAGGTACAGGCGAAACTGCTCATCTACAGAACTATATAAGGAACAAGCAGGAATCCTGAGTTCAAAACTGGAAGCCCGTGACTACCCACTGAAAGTAGTCAAGCAAGCCCAGAAAAGAGCCTTGAACACACCAAGAGCAGCCTTGTTGGAGACACATGTCAAAGAAAAGTCGGATTGCCTTCCTGTAGTCATGACCTATGACCCCATGGCCACAAAGATCCGCCAGTCAATCAGGAAACACTGGTCTCTACTGTCAACAACGGACTTTAAGATGCCACCACCACGTTTTGCTTTCCGAAGAGCGAGTAACTTGAAAGACAAACTGGTACATACCAGGAGTGTTGGAAAACGAGAAGCTGAGAATACCACCATCCCTAAAGGACATTTCCCATGTGGGAGTTGTTCTGTATGCCCCATGACAAAGAAAACCACTAACGTTACTCTTCAATCTGGAAACATATGGTCACTGAACCACTTCAGTAACTGTAACACAACTAACGTGGTATACAGATTAAAATGCGAGTGTGGTCTGGAATACATCGGACTCACGACACGGAAGATTAAACTCCGCATCCAGGAGCATGTCAGTACAATCAGGATCGGAAAGCTGACTACAAAGTTAGTGCAACATTGTCACCGCAATAAACACACCTTTACCTGGGTAGTGTTGGAGAGAGTGATGGGCGATGCTCAGTCTGTGGAAAGACGATTGATCAATAAGGAAGCTCGCTGGATATATCAAGAGCAAAGCGAACAGAGAGGGTTGAATGAACTACTGGAATGGAATAAGTTGCGTTAATCTTCTGAAGAACAATCTTCCAGTGCAGTGGTCCATTGTCTCCCTGACTGATGGTGCTCCTTTTTTCTAAATTAAAATGACCATTAGGTGTTAACAACGTAAAATAGAACATCTATACCCTGTGAAGATTGAATATGTATATCCCAGTATAACTGTGACTTTCACCATATCACAGATGATAAGCCCCTCTTAGAGTTTAAAACCCTGTTATAACTGAATGTTTCCAATCCAGCAGTTTTGTGGTTCATTGGACCCAACCTGCCCAGGCTAAACATTTGATATGTCCTTACTAGCCTTTAATAATTTTATAACTTAATATCGCCATCACAGCAGATTTGTGGTTCATCTGTCCCCATCTGATCAGGCTAAATATTTGACATGTCCTTATTAGCCTTTAATAATTGTTTCCTCCACACTCCCACTTTAGGGTGTTAATTGCTATCAGTAATCTTGACTATACCTCATCCAAGTGGAGCACTGTCTATATTTGAACTCTATGACAGCTAAATACGGAACCTTCTAAATTACATCAGTTTTTATATAAAAAAAGTGTACTTAGCTCAACAGGATAATACTAGCCAGAATAGCGATGTATACTGTATAATAAACATTAAGTCAATGGTTACAATCCACCTTATTCCAGGCTGAACTAGCCGTTTACAAATGGCCATGTCGTCTCCCCAAAGACCGGCATTGAGTTCTTTGAGAGCCTGGGTCCAATCACAGTGGCCGAAAACCGGCTACCTAGCCACGTGTCACTAGACACTAAGGACCAATGGAAACGCGCGGTAGTCGGAGTGGGAACCAATACGAGTTCCGGGTACCCCACGTGACCAAACTGCGCGGACCAATCACAGCGCGAAAATCCCTCGCCTCCCAAGCCGGTAAATAAGCACTTGTGCATTCGGTCGGCGCTCGAGGGTTGAGAGGACGCCGACCGCTACTTTTACACCGGTAACGCTTTCCCCATTTGCATTTAGGCTGTAAACAACGCGCAAGGCAGGAGCAAGCTCGAATACAGAAATAATTGAATCTTCCGTTTTTTACATTGCAGTACCTTTTTGAAACGGGGAGTAAGGACCATGCTCACCTAAGGGAGCTGGATTCCGATTTTAACATAATCACAACACTGGTATGAGAGACAAATCTGCATGAAGGGTAACAATGAATTTTCACATTTATTTACCTATACAGCATGGTGTTTTGACAGACAGTTTGGTATGCAGAACATAGAAAGGGATACCAGGTGACCACACTTTTGTTTGTTTTTGTTCACAGCACCCTAACTTCAGTGTCTCTTGCAGTGGCATTTAAAATGTATTGCCCTGAAGAAATTGCCATAAGTCAAAGGCAATGAAACATGTCGGCTGTAAGTAGAGAGTAAATCGATTGGTAGTATTTTCTCTCTTCTTTTTTAGTATATGTGTACTCACTGGTTTGCAACAGAGAAGGGAATGAGAATAAAAGTTTATGGCCCCAGTTGCTCAGTGACTTATATGTAATATGTTATATGTTGTTAGTTTTGTCACATATAAGTTGTGTCCACTGCACCATTCACTGTCCTTTTATTTTTTAAGGGTCGAGGCACGTCTTTTGGTTTTAGCTTGATGGCACCAATGATGAGAACAGGGCCATCCTGGTGAGTACCAACCAGGGGCCCCATTGGTGGTGCGCCCGTGAGGTGCCATCTCGCTTTTTCACACATTTTTTGTCTGTGCTGTCTTGTTTGTAGCAATCAGAGAGGTTGTCATTTTAGAGAGGCAATAGATTGGAACATCTGAGGATTTTCTTTAGACTAAAGGGATCCCGTGGATAACGAATTGTGACCATGAATGTTTTACAGTCTAACAAATGAATATTGCCATAAGAATTAGGACTGTTTTGTGTATGAGCTTTCAGAGTGGAGGGCGTCCTAGTTCTGTTTGTCTTTCCCTCTAGACTCCCATTTGTGAAGTGCCTTGTGTACGGCGGCTCAGCCGTGAGAGTACTCCCACACAACCTTACGCTTTTACTCTGATTTTTAAAGCACATGTGTGGTCATCCTAACCTGGCTTTCCTACCGTTTACTGCACAATCAAACCACCAATAAGTCTGAATTCTAAGAATGGACAAAAATTGCCTGGCTTTCACGAACGAACAGATCGCGGCAATTTTTGCACGCCCATCATTATTTGAAGGGAATCCCCTCTCTGGTAATAACAAAGTCAGAGAAGAATGGGAGAAATTAAGTAATTTGAAAAAGAAACACATAAGAATCGCCCTGCATGGGGCTCTTATGACTGAATATTATCAAGCTGGGGCCTCACCTGCAAGTCTAATAGTGAGAATAGAACCGCGGATTTTCCTTGACGATAAACAGTTCCGACGTGATTGGAGCTTTATCGCGAATAAATGTACCAGGGATTGGTTAATACTAATAATAAGTACAGCTCAGAGATTAAGTGAAGAAGTACTTAAGGAGATCGTAGAACTTGAGGAGGCCATCAGTCGGGACAGCAGCTTTACTGATGCAAAAGACCACCTGCAAAAAATTCAAGACGATCTGGAAGAGTATAAACAATACATGATAACACAGAAAATAAAGGGATTACAGCGTAACTTACAACGCTATACACATGAATGGGCCTTCCCCTACGTCAACGATTCATATTACGAACCAGCACAAGAACAACAACAGCCACAACAATTCGGACGAGGGAGAAGGGGCAGAGGAGCCAGATTCCAACCACAAAGGCGAACACCTGCAAACTGGACCTTCGACAATACATCCAGTGAGGATGAACCTGAGCCAGGACCCAGCACCAGCAGAGTAAGATTTAACCAACCGGAAACTGCTAACACTGACCTGAGTACTTTGCTACGGAGTTTTTTAGAACAGGGACAAGCGTCCAACAAGGGACCGGGACAACAAGGGAACGGAAGAGGACGCGGCAGTCGGCTACCACAACAATGGCAGACATTCTCCCCACGACTGACACGGAGCAGGGGAAAGAAGCCACTGTGATAAGCATTGTGGTCAACTTGTCCGATCATCAACTAACTATGGAGGAAGAACGTGTTCTTAACAAAGGGCTGGGATTTGTTCCCACCCCTATCCATGATGCCTTCAAATGCCGAACTGAGTTTCACGAGACCATGAGAAAGATTAAATTGAAGAAATTCTTCGCGAAACAACCATCTGAAGAAAGTAAAAACTTCAATACCAACCTGAAGAAACCTTCAACTTTTTGCCCCCCCAGCGGGACACTAGGTCCTGAAGTGGCAGTATTCGAGGCCAAAGTGCTGGAGGAAATTGGAAGAATAGAAAATAACAACAAATCAGGTGGATTCAAAAACATGATGAAAAGTGATTGGGAGGCAATGAAGTCCCTCCAGGGTAATGACAACATCACTATAAAAAGCGCCGACAAAGGCGGAGCCATTGTTATATTAAACACCTGTGATTACGAGGCTGAAGTTCGCCGTTTACTGAATGTGAGAACCAACTACCAACCTCTCACCAAAGACCCCACTCCAGATCTGATGAAAATGATAACGGATATAGTGGGGACTGCGAAGGAGAAGAAGTGGATAAGTGCAAAGGAAGCTGAGTTCCTCATTAATACCAATCCCAGGATCCCTGCCTTCTACACCCTGCCGAAGATACATAAGCCGGCCCGGCCTCCGCCGGGTCGGCCTATTGTATCCGGTATCCAATCCATCCTGGAGCCCTTATCGCAGTTCGCGGATTACTTTCTCCGCGAATCAGTGGTTACGCAGAAATCATACGTCAAGGACACTATGGACATCTTAAAAGTCCTGGACCAAACAACATTTGACCCTACTAACGAATACATCGTGACTATAGATATAGAGTCTTTGTACTCATGTATCCCCCAGGATGCCGCACTAGTGGCCGCATCAAGAGCTTTGGCCACACAGGAATGGTTCTACGACGCTCCACAAAGCTTTGTGTTACAGTGTGTGGAAATTGCCCTTACAAAAATTTTTTTCTGCTATAAGGATGACCTCTTTCTACAAGTGACGGGAACGTCTATGGGGGCTACGATGGCACCTAGCCTTGCCTGCATTTACGTAGGCCAATTTGAGGAGCACACCATCGAATCAGACATCAATCCCTTCAGAGACCATATACGTCTCTGGAGGGGATACATTGATGATGTGCTCCTCCTCTGGACAGGGGAAGAAACCATCCTGGTCCAATTTTTAAATTGGCTAAACACTCAAGATAGGAGTCTGCGTTTCACCTGGAACTACCACCACACAAAGGCAGTCTATCTTGACTTGGATATTGAAGCCGCTAGAGGAGGTTTTCATACAAGTGTGCATCAAAAACCGACCGATAGAAATTCATTATTGTCATACCGGTCATATCATCCGAGAGCACTCAGGGACAATCTCCCTGTAGGACAATTTCTCAGGTACAGGCGAAACTGCTCATCTACAGAACTATATAAGGAACAAGCAGGAATCCTGAGTTCAAAACTGGAAGCCCGTGACTACCCACTGAAAGTAGTCAAGCAAGCCCAGAAAAGAGCCTTGAACACACCAAGAGCAGCCTTGTTGGAGACACATGTCAAAGAAAAGTCGGATTGCCTTCCTGTAGTCATGACCTATGACCCCATGGCCACAAAGATCCGCCAGTCAATCAGGAAACACTGGTCTCTACTGTCAACAACGGACTTTAAGATGCCACCACCACGTTTTGCTTTCCGAAGAGCGAGTAACTTGAAAGACAAACTGGTACATACCAGGAGTGTTGGAAAACGAGAAGCTGAGAATACCACCATCCCTAAAGGACATTTCCCATGTGGGAGTTGTTCTGTATGCCCCATGACAAAGAAAACCACTAACGTTACTCTTCAATCTGGAAACATATGGTCACTGAACCACTTCAGTAACTGTAACACAACTAACGTGGTATACAGATTAAAATGCGAGTGTGGTCTGGAATACATCGGACTCACGACACGGAAGATTAAACTCCGCATCCAGGAGCATGTCAGTACAATCAGGATCGGAAAGCTGACTACAAAGTTAGTGCAACATTGTCACCGCAATAAACACACCTTTACCTGGGTAGTGTTGGAGAGAGTGATGGGCGATGCTCAGTCTGTGGAAAGACGATTGATCAATAAGGAAGCTCGCTGGATATATCAAGAGCAAAGCGAACAGAGAGGGTTGAATGAACTACTGGAATGGAATAAGTTGCGTTAATCTTCTGAAGAACAATCTTCCAGTGCAGTGGTCCGTTGTCTCCCTGACTGATGGTGCTCCTTTTTTCTAAATTAAAATGACCATTAGGTGTTAACAACGTAAAATAGAACATCTATACCCTGTGAAGATTGAATATGTATATCCAAGTATAACTGTGACTTTCACCATATCACAGATGATAAGCCCCTCTTAGAGTTTAAAACCCTGTTATAACTGAATGTTTCCAATCCAGCAGTTTTGTGGTTCATTGGACCCAACCTGCCCAGGCTAAACATTTGATATGTCCTTACTAGCCTTTAATAATTTTATAACTTAATATCGCCATCACAGCAGATTTGTGGTTCATCTGTCCCCATCTGATCAGGCTAAATATTTGACATGTCCTTATTAGCCTTTAATAATTGTTTCCTCCACACTCCCACTTTAGGGTGTTAATTGCTATCAGTAATCTTGACTATACCTCATCCAAGTGGAGCACTGTCTATATTTGAACTCTATGACAGCTAAATACGGAACCTTCTAAATTACATCAGTTTTTATATAAAAAAAGTGTACTTAGCTCAACAGGATAATACTAGCCAGAATAGCGATGTATACTGTATAATAAACATTAAGTCAATGGTTACAATCCACCTTATTCCAGGCTGAACTAGCCGTTTACAAATGGCCATGTCGTCTCCCCAAAGACCGGCATTGAGTTCTTTGAGAGCCTGGGTCCAATCACAGTGGCCGAAAACCGGCTACCTAGCCACGTGTCACTAGACACTAAGGACCAATGGAAACGCGCGGTAGTCGGAGTGGGAACCAATACGAGTTCCGGGTACCCCACGTGACCAAACTGCGCGGACCAATCACAGCGCGAAAATCCCTCGCCTCCCAAGCCGGTAAATAAGCACTTGTGCATTCGGTCGGCGCTCGAGGGTTGAGAGGACGCCGACCGCTACTTTTACACCGGTAACGCTTTCCCCATTTGCATTTAGGCTGTAAACAACGCGCAAGGCAGGAGCAAGCTCGAATACAGAAATAATTGAATCTTCCGTTTTTTACATTGCAGTACCTTTTTGAAACGGGGAGTAAGGACCATGCTCACCTAAGGGAGCTGGATTCCGATTTTAACATAATCACAACACTGGTATGAGAGACAAATCTGCATGAAGGGTAACATGAATTTTCACATTTATTTACCTATACAGCATGGTGTTTTGACAGACAGTTTGGTATGCAGAACATAGAAAGGGATACCAGGTGACCACACTTTTGTTTGTTTTTGTTCACAGCACCCTAACTTCAGTGTCTCTTGCAGTGGCATTTAAAATGTATTGCCCTGAAGAAATTGCCATAAGTCAAAGGCAATGAAACATGTCGGCTGTAAGTAGAGAGTAAATCGATTGGTAGTATTTTCTCTCTTCTTTTTTAGTATATGTGTACTCACTGGTTTGCAACAGAGAAGGGAATGAGAATAAAAGTTTATGGCCCCAGTTGCTCAGTGACTTATATGTAATATGTTATATGTTGTTAGTTTTGTCACATATAAGTTGTGTCCACTGCACCATTCACTGTCCTTTTATTTTTTAAGGGTCGAGGCACGTCTTTTGGTTTTAGCTTGATGGCACCAATGATGAGAACAGGGCCATCCTGGTGAGTACCAACCAGGGGCCCTATTGGTGGTGCGCCCGTGAGGTGCCATCTCGCTTTTTCACACATTTTTTGTCTGTGCTGTCTTGTTTGTAGCAATCAGAGAGGTTGTCATTTTAGAGAGGCAATAGATTGGAACATCTGAGGATTTTCTTTAGACTAAAGGGATCCCGTGGATAACGAATTGTGACCATGAATGTTTTACAGTCTAACAAATGAATATTGCCATAAGAATTAGGACTGTTTTGTGTATGAGCTTTCAGAGTGGAGGGCGTCCTAGTTCTGTTTGTCTTTCCCTCTAGACTCCCATTTGTGAAGTTCTTATTGGGTCACTGTGCTAGATTTGGGTTGACCTGTTGCCATTAATTTGCATGCAACCCCGAGAGTTCAGATGTTGCCGCTGTTAAACCGTGTTAAAAGGAGTGACATGTAACCTACCCACCAAGCACATGCTCTTGCAAACCACCATGGAGAGTCCGGACTACAGCAACATAGGAAAGGCGTGCACGTTGCGGATGCAATGAAGTGTACGAGGAGAGTGTGCCTAGGGGGCACACCAGAGGCAAGAACATGCTATACAGATGACATAACATTACATGACAAACACGTGCTTGATATGTGTGACAGATGCACAGTTCTGGGTTAGTTGATATGTATTTAATGTGTTGATATACATTTCCATGGGAGATATTGCTTTCTCTTTCTCTCTTTTTTAACTGGCGCGCATACTTCCTGTCCCACCAGATGAGTTCACAGACTGTCTTGCCATGATCTTAAATCAGTCTCCTGTAATGCATGTGCTGGGTTAAAGGAAGTGACGCGAGAAACCTGTTAAGGCATTTTCATTAGAGTACAAAAAGACGTAACCTACCGTCACAGTGCCTGCTTTGAGGGCTGATGCATATTTGCAGAGGAAGCATTACGGGCTCAGTCACACGTATGCTCTTACTCTTGTCTGACGTCAGCACGCACGGCACGTCTTGCTGCTCTGCCCCCTGCACAGTTGGAGTTTAGCCGCAGTATGCAGTTATGGTGTGTTTGATTCTATGTCAGTCCACAGAGGCTCAGATTATGCTTCTCTTTACTTTACTGGCAAAACAGCAGCCAATAAAAACTTTAAACTGGCATACCCCGGAAGGACTACCCCCTCCATAGTATGCACCAATCACATAACATAAGAATCTATAAAATGTCTGTGACGTAACACCACTTCCTCTTTCTTTGCTGCTGCAGCAGTGAGTTAAGTGTTTTCCTTTTCATGATTTATGCATGTGCATTCTTGAGTTTGCTGTTCGAGTAATATTGTCGAATACGCTTGCTTAACGCGCGTATGTGCGCGCGCTACCCTTTGATGTTTATTTGTGGTGCTTCGGTGCTCGGTGTGGTATTTCTCCTTTTGGTGGAGTGGGAGCAGGACAGACGGGCACTGCGTGCTTGAGGCGGCAGTTCCTATCCATGCAAAGCGCTCCGCGCATGTGCAGACTGCCGTATTGGAGATTTCATTGCTGATCGGGTTTTCACGCACTCCAGACCGATTGTGCCTCAACCATCATTCCCTTGAACGCCTGACGGGGCGCAAAAGCGAATTGAAGGCACTGCCTTAGGGGAAATATGGTTGGCTCCCTCCACACTTGATTACGGACTCACTCGACCAAGTTGGTTATATTAGTTAGTTGCAGGGTTAGTTAATACTAAATTCTACAGACAGCATAGTCAGCTTTCATTGAATTTTAATGACACCCCAGTGCCTTCCCCCCTGAAGTTCCTCCATACCTCCTTGTCAAAACGATGGCGTTTTACGCCAAGGAGGCTGATCAGTGGGCAGAGTATAATGAGGATGTGGAGTACGAAGAGGTGCCCTATGAGCACCAGGTGGAGGAACAACTGGTTGAAGCCCTCAATTCCCACATCCAGGGTTCAGTGAATAGGTCATTGATCAAGGCCCTTCAACCCTTTATGCAGCCTCTGCAAAATTACAGCAAGCGTAAATTCAAGGCTTCCCTTGGTGAATCTTCCTATCATCCCTCAGCTGAGATGCTTGCTCGGATGGCAGCTCACGTTATTAATGACCATGGCTATGGAAGCTCCCTCCCATCTGCTAGTTCATCCCTACTATACCAAGGGGACGACAATGATTCTTCCCCTGCCCTCCTGGACACCACTGATTCAGAGCAAGAATCGGAAGCGCCTAAGAAGGCACCAAAGAAGAAATGCAAGGCGCCCAAAGAGACCGTTCCTCCCCCATTAGAAAGAACCTACATTTTGATCCCAAAAATATTGTGCATCCACAGTGCAGCGAATGGGTGCTGTGTGTGGAAGTGGCACACTATGTCCAAGAGATTATACATCAGGGCTTCGAGCGAGATGTTCGTGCCACTCTGAGATCAGAATACCCCAGGCCAGCCCTGCTAGGCAAGGTAGCGGGCACTCCTGAGTTGGATCTCAACATGGCCACCTTCCTAAAGAAGTTCTCAAAAGACCCCAAGAAAGGCTTGGACCGGGCATGAAGAGGCTGTCAGGATAAACTCCTTGACGTGTCAGGACCTCTAATGAAAATTCTAGACGATGCAGTGCAGACCAAAGACTCCAACACTCCCTGGATGCGACGGGGATTCTAGAGTGGGTGCAGAGAGCCCTCTGCTTTTTAGGTAGCGCTAATTGTGTGATATCCACTTAGCAGCGTCGCTCTTTCCTAATGCGCATTGATCCAAAATTGACAGACATGGCCTCGACAGAGGCGGGTACCCTGGCGAACGGGTTACTCTAGGGATAAGTTCATTGAAGAATTAGGTAAATATGTAGCCATTTTCTCAGCACTTGACAAGGCCCAGAGCAACATTAAAAAAGTCTTCCATGCTGGCCTTTTTACCAGGGCGGGGTGCTTCAGGGGTACAGCGGCCGGCCCTGGATTCAATCAGACCTCAAGAGGATCAGAGCAGAGAGGATGTGGTGGACCACAAAGGTCCAACTTTTACCCCACCAGGAATTGTGGGTGTAGAGGCCAGAAGGGAGGATACGGAGGTCACAACAATGACAGACACAACTCATATTCAGGTAAATGTGTTCACAAGTGGAAAACCCTGACTGTCGACCCTTGGATACTTCAAACAGTTCAAGGTTTTCAGAAAGACTTTTACGACACTCCCAAGCAGACATGTGCACCTCCTCCACTTAGTTTTCCCCATGTAGAGAAGTCTTTCATAGACAGCGAAGTAGCTTCCCTGAAGCAGAAGGAAGATATTGTGCGAACTAAGCCACACGCTCATGGCTTCACCAGGACAGTGTTTCTCGTCCCCAAAAAAGGTCAGGGTTTTTGACTGGTGTTAAACCTCAAAGAGTTTAACTCCTGGGTTGTGTATCGCCACTTCAAGATGGAGGGCATACATTGGATGGTGTGGCTCATTCTAAAAGACGCCTATTTGGCGGTCCCTATTTTTCCACCACACAGGCCGTTCCTTCAGTTACAACAGGGAGGCGCATGGTACGAATATGCCACCCAGCCATTCGGACTCTCGTATGCCCTTCAGTGTTTCACCAAGCTCTTCAAGCCAGCAGTTCCGTTTTTGAGAGAGCGGGGGTCAGGCTCATCATCAATTTAGACGATATCCTGATAATGGCTCAGAGTATCACTACAATTCTTCATCATCTAGCGTGGACGAATGCTCCTACAGAAATTAGGGTTCATCATCAATAAAGATAAATCTGTCATGACTCCATCACAATCAATAAAGTTCCAGGGGTTCCAGGTGGATTTGGTATCTGCTCAACTATTGTTACCTCTCAAGAAGCGAATTGCCATCAAGAAAGAGTTGAGGAGAGCATTATCCTCTCACACCATATCATTACGGACGTTGGCCAGACTGGTAGGCCTGCTAGCCTCGTCCATTCAGGCCATTTTCCTGGGTCCCCTTCACTACAGGGCACTCCAGAGACTGAAAATTCTTCACCTACGCAAGGTTCTGACTTACACAGAGCAGATTCTGATAACGCAGGAGGCCAGAACAGAGATTTCATGGTGGTTGGAGCACATGGACACCTGGAATGGCAAGGACATTTTTGCGTCAGTCCCAGAGATTGTGATTAAATCGGAAGCCAGCAGATGGGGCTGGAGAGCCCCGTGTGGGACGGTGGAGACGGTGGAGATGGGGGGCCGATTGTCCCAGTAGGAGTTGCATCTCCACATAAATTGTCTGGAGCTCTTGGCGGGTCATATTTATATCCCTGTGTTGGAAAGCACAAGCGTGGTTCCCAGCGGTGCTTACCCTATTGTGTGCATTCCCAGGACGTCTGCAGTCCTTCCCAGAGATCCGACGGACACTCTGGGTCAGGCTCATTCACTCTTACTTCAAGGTCTATTATCCCTCATGGCGTGAAGACTTTCCGGAGATGCTGGCAAATGCCAGGAGTTTCGGAGGACACTTTGTTTTTGTTGTCCCAATCCTGGGTGCCTGCTACACGCAAACAATATGAGTGAGCTTGGCGCAAGTGGGTTAGTTGGCGTACTGCACAACAGGAGGATCTCTTGGGATCTGGTATCCATTTGATTGTTAATTTCCTGTCTGAGATGGCAAGTACAAGTCTAGCTTATAGGACAATTAATAATTTCAGATGGATGGTACGCCTGTGGGAGAACATCCATTGGTTTGCAAAGTGGTGCAAGGAATCAGGTTGGTAAACCCTCCCAAACCCTCACAAACCCCGTTATTCCAACTTGTGTCATGTGAATGTGGTATTACTTTTTCTTCAGAACTGGCCGGAGAATGAGGGTCTCTCACTTAAGTAGTTATCGGCTAAATTGACATTATTGTTATGTTTAATATCAAGTAGAGGAGTTTTTACTCCTTCGGGGGTGTCGTTTACTAAACATACTAAAACCAATTCTAAATGTATTTCTTACCCTGCAGTTCCACATCAAAGCAGTTATGTGTTGTTCAATGTTTGAAGTGCAATAAAGATTGTACAAGAGAGTTTAGGACTGATGTGGAAGGACAGTTGTTAATTTCTGTACAGAAAACTTTCCGCCCAATCACTGCTGCAACTTTAGCCAGGTGGGTCACTTGGTTGTTGCAGTTGGCAGGTATTGATACTTTGGCCTTTGGTGCTAATTCAGTAAGAGGGGCTATGGCCTCCAAGGCCCTGTCTACAGGTTCGCGTTTGGAAGGCATCGTGACCGGCGGATTGGTCATCTGATTCTACTTTCAAAACGTTTTATCATAAGCCAATTATAGATGTTGCTACTAATGTGGTGGGTCAACTTTGAACTAGCATAATCTGAGTCTGCATGGACTGACATGGAATAAAAATAATTCTAGCTATCATGACAAAGACTTTTCAATTCTATTAAGGACACGGAGGCGAAGATTATCCCACCCTTGAAACTGTATGTTTTGGTGTAAACTAAGAATTGATGATTCTATGGGAATGATAATATGTAATTTAGTGGTTTCTTCCCGCCCTTGTTATATTTGTACATGCAGTTTGTGAATGGTATATTGCAACATGTATTCTCTTTTAGGAGAACAGAGTAAGCCGACTTAAGAGGTCGAAGGTGTTCAATGTCGGGCCGACAGATGAAGTTCCTGTGGATGCAGTTCGGATTCCTGTTAAGGACAGAATCGGCGGGATTCAAAGTTCAATGGTCAAGATTACAGACTGTGTTGAAAAGTTATTCGCAAAGAAAGAGGAAGTGGTGTTACGTCACGGACATTTTATAGATCCTTATGTTATGTGATTGGTGCATACTATGGAGGGTGTTGTCCTTCCGGGGTATGCCAGTTTAAAGATTTCATTGGCTGCTGTTTTGCCGTGAAATAAAGAGAAGCATAATCCTCACCTTTGTGTCCTTAATAGAATCGAAAATTCTTTGTTGCGATAGCTGGAGAAAAAATGTATTCCATCCTAGGTCACACTCACAGGGATCCTGGTTGATCAAAAAAGACAGCGTTTGCTTTTCCCTTTGCCCCAGCAGCTAGCTGGTACTGGCCAGGAGTGTGTCTTCCTCAGAAAGAGGTGGGCCTGGTGAGTCTGAGATTTCCTTAGGTACATTGTAACAGAAACAAGCATTTGCAATGCAATAGGTCTCGCATTTGTCAGAGTTGGAGCTCTTGACGTGGTGAATGACAATGTCTTTTATCTCTGTGTTTTTTTGTTTGGAGTGGAGCTGATGTATGAAAAGCGACACAGCTTCAGCCCTGCCTAGCGGACCAGGAATAAGGAATTACTGAAGAGACCAGAGAAGTAGCAAGCAGCAATGTGTGGAGGTCTTAGAATGAGGAAGTACGGGTGGGACAAGGGAAGCAGCTAGCAGCGCTGTCTAGAGAACTTAGAATGAGGAATTATCACTGTAAACGAAGCGAGAGCTGCTGCACTGCACATGAGACTTAGAATGAGGAATTACTGACTGGACCAGGGAAGCAGCTAGCTGAACTGCCTAGCGCATTTAGAATGAGGAATTACCACTGGGACCAGAGAAGCAGCTGTAGCACTATCTAGAAGACTTAGAATGGGCAGTTACCACTGGTACCAGAGAAGCAGCTGGCAGCATTGGCTAGAGGACTATGAAGGCATTACTAACAATCTCTAAAGATGCGTCACTTTCTTGTAAATCTGCCCCTTACAATTAGGAATTACCAACTGGATCAGAGAAGCTCTGGCTAGAGGATTAAGAATGGCCAATTATCACAGGGAACAGAGAGGCAGCAGCAGCACTGTCAAGAGGACTTAGAATGGAGGATTACTGACATGACCAAAGAAGCATCTACAGCACTGTGTAGAGGACTTCGAATGAGGAATTGCTGATGGGACCAGAGAAGCAGCTAGCAGCACTGCCTAAATGACTTAGAATGAGGAATTACAACTTTAAACAGAGATGCAGCACTGCCTAGAGAACTTAAAATAAGAAATTACAGACAGGACCAGAGTAGCAGCTAGAAGCACAGTCTGGAGGACTTAGAATGAAGAATTACCACTAGTAAAAGAAACATAGCTGCAGCACTGTCTAGAGGACTTATAATGAGGAATCACTAGTGGGACCAGAATAGCAGCTAACACCACCACTGCCTGGAGGACTTAAAATTGTAAATTGATACTTGTATAGCGCACTACTCACCCGCAAGGGTCTCAAGGCGCTTGTACGAATACCGCTGTGGAACCCATCCTGGCTTTCCCTGTGAGGCGTCCACTCCTGGGCACCCCCAAGGTGGAGGCCAGGCATCCTTAGCGTTGTGGGAGCCGTTGTGGAGATTAAGCAAGCTATTGCCCAGAGTTGCAGAGTGGGACTCCATGATTGGAATAGGCACTGAGGCGAGAATTATCAGGTCCGTGGAATTTTGAGCCCAAGGCCCGCCGAGGCGGGGAATTGAACCCTGGTCCCGGGCTAGACTTCTGCATCAGGGTCTGCCGCTCTAACCATTGAGCCACACTTCTCCAGAATAAGGAATTACTGACGAGACCAGAGAAGCAGCTTGCAGCACTGCCTAGAGGACTAAGAATGAGGAATTACCACTAGGACCAGAGAAGCAGCTGCAGCACTGTTTAGAGGACTTCGAATGAGGAAGTATCACTGGAAACAAAGACAGAGCTGCAGAAATGCCTATAAGACTTAGAATGAGGAATTACTGGCTGGTCCAGAGAAGCAGCTAGCTGCATTGTCTAGAGGACCTAGAATGAGGATTACCACTGGGAGCATAGAAGCAGCTGCAGGACTGTCTAGATGAGTAAAAATGAGGAATTACCAACAGGACCAAAGAAGCAGCTGCAGCACTGTGTAGATGACTTAGAATGAGGAGTTACCACTGGGATCAGAGAAGCAGCTAGCAGCCCTGGCTAGAGGACTTACATTGGAGGAATTACTGACAGGACCAATGAAGCAGCTGCAGCAATCCCTAGAGGACTTAGAATGAGGAATTACTGACTGGACCAGAGATGCAGCTAGCTGCACTGCCCAGAGGACTAACAATGAGGAATTACCAGCTGGAATAGAGACACAGCTGCACCAATGCCTAGAGGACTTAGAATGAGGAATTACTGATGAGACCATAGAAGCAGCTAGCAGCACTGCCTAGAGGACTTCGAATAAGGAATGACCACTGGGACCAGAGAAGCAGCTGCTGCACTGTCAAGAGACCTAAGAATGAAGAGTTACCACTGGGACCAGAGAAGCAGCTGCTGCACTGTCTAGAGACTTAAGAATGAGGAGTTACCACTGGGACCAGAGAAGCAGCTACAGCACTGGCTAGAAGATTAAGAATTGGGAATTACCACCGGGACCAGAGGCACAGCTGTAGCACTGTCTAGAGGACATAGAATGGAGGAATTACCGACAGGACCAAAGAAGCAACTGCAGCACTGTGTAGAGGACTCAGAATGAGGAAATACCTTTGAGACCAGAGAAGCAGCTAGTAGCACTGTCTAGAGGACTTATAATGAGGAATTACCACTGGGAACAGAGACACAGCTGCAGCAATGGCTAGAGGACTTAGAATAAGGAATTACTGCTGGGACTAGAGACACAGCTGCAGCACTGCCTAGAGGACTTAGAATAAGGAATTACTGGCGGGACCTGAGGAGCAGCTTGTAGCACTGCCTGGAGGTCTTAGAATGAGGAATGACCGACAGGACAAGAAAAGCAGCTTGCAGCACTGCATAGAGGACTAAGAATGAGGAATCACCACTGGAACCAGAGAAGCAGCTGCAGCATTATCTAGAGGACTAAGAATGAGGAATTTTCCAATGGGACCAGGGAAGCAGCTAGCAGCACTAGATAGAGGACTTAGAATGGAGGAATTACCAAGAGGACCAAAGGAGTAGCTGCAACACTGTGTAGAGGACTTAGAACGAGGAATTACCGATGAGACTAGAGAAGCAGTTAGCAGCACTGACTAGAGGACTTAGAATGAGGAATTACCACTTGCAGCAGAGACACAGCGCCAGCACTGCCTATGCGACATAGAATGAGGAATTACCTATGGGACCAGAGAAGCAGCAAGCAGCACTTCCTGGAGATCTAAGAATGAGGAATTACCACTGGGAACAGAGAAGCAGCTACGACACTGGTAAGAGGACTAAGGGGCCGAATTACGATGTCCGCCCGCCATCGCACCTACAAAAGGGACTGCCCGCCATAGTTGTGGTGGTCACACCATAGCAATTATGATGCGCCCGCCAGTGTGGCGGGCGCATCCTGTATGTTTTACATTGCGGCGGGCAGTGCTGCAAGCAGCACCCACCGCAATGTAATATATACATGTTGTGCTTTCACATGCACAATGTGACAGGCACTGCGCGGTGCCTGCTACATTTTACATGTAAAAGCAGGGGGGTACCATAGGTACCCCCATGTATACACCCACCCTCCAGCATCCTGGGGGCCCACAATGGTCCCCCAACAGCAGGAACCGTCAGCCTTTCTATGGCGGCAGGGCAGCCATGGAAAGGCTGCTCTGAGCATGCATCGTAATATGGATGGCGGTGTCTGAGAGACACGGCCATCCATATTAAACCCATTTTCCACCGGTCGACGAGGCGACCGGCGGAAAAGCGACGGACGGTCTTTCCGTCCGCCGCGGACCCCCCAGCCATCATAATGGGGTGGGGGTCTTTGCTGTCACGATGGCGGGCGGATCACCCCCACCAGGCCGTCGGTGACCACCGCTGGCCTGGTGGGGGCGATCCGTCCACCATCTTAATCGTCCCCTAAGAATGAGGAATTACCATTGGGACCAGAGAAGCAGCTAGCGGTACTGGCTAGAGGACCTAGAATGAGGAATTACCACTGAAATCAGAGAAGCAGCTGGAACACTTTCTAGAGGACTAAGAATGAGGACATACCAGTGGGACCAGAGAAGCAACTTGTAGCACTGTCTAGAGGACTAGTAATGAGGAATTGCCACGCGGAACAGAGACACAGCTGCAACACCGCCTAGGCGACTAAGAAAGGGAAATTACCTCTGAGAACAGAGACACGGCTGCCACGTTTGTGACCAGATAAAGAACAACATTTACAGCCCTGTTAACACACATGGAGCAACGGAGCTCCGAGCAAGTGAAACATAAGTAATGTCAAAAACGAAAGATTGGGTGTAAGGGAGATAGCAAGTTAAGTCAAATTTCTAACATTCTAAATTTGTGACAGCTCAACTCATTCTTCAGTGATCCAGACTCTGTAGATCATGAGTTAAAGCTAAGGTGCAAAGGGGAGAACACACAAAGAAACGGTGGGTGGGAGGGGAAAGCAGTAACACCAGTCTTTTGCTTCTTTTTGAAGCATTTCCAGAACACGAAGCAGGCAATCGGAAAAATTATTGTGGGAAGCAAACTGAAATGGACAGAAGTGAAATGGGCCCTGTAAGTGGGTCAGTTGCTGTGGGATGTAACACAGACCAAAAGGAGGAACAAATGGGCATGATTTACCATTCAAAGGTAAGGATTTGAGAAAGGCACTTGGAACAATCAATGACAAGCGATGGACCAGCTTGAAGTCCATGTACTGAATACACCATGCCTTGCGGAGCAGCGTGTGCTTCTAAGCCCGTCCTAAAAAGGGATGCTGTGAGTGGCTTCGGGAAGGAGGATGGGCGTAGTTACAATTGTTGTAGCAGGTGCAGTGGCACCGGGGCCTGGCGCTCCGAGGGGCCCATTGAGCCCTGACAATGCTGTAGTTTACTATGCCAACAGCAGTCTAAAGGGTGTTTTCTGTGCTTTTTTTCTTGCTTCTCTACCGGAGACGAGAGCGAGAGAATAGAGTGCCAGGGAATGCCTGTGTTGTGGTGGACGACAGGGTCTGACTGGCCTGTAGGGCGGACAGGCCGTGCCCGAGGGGCTGTTCTGACAGGTCAACAGTGGCGGCTGGTCTATAGGGGCGTCGGGGCGGTGCCCCACTAGGCAGAATCAGCAACAGAATCACGGGCAGCAAGAAATGTAAGCAGACGCAATTTGTCTGTTTACATTTCTGGCCTGTGCTTCACAGCAGTGCGTGCGCACAGTGCAGGCACGCAGGCGACGGCGAGAGCAGCAGGAGTCCAGCAGACTCCGACTGCGCAAGTGTGAGCTGAGGGCGGCTTAATTTCTGCCCGGCCACTCCATTGACATTACACTAGGTATGCTGCGCATGCCTAGTGTAATGCAGGAGTTTAAAGATAGGATCTTGTCGGGCGGTGACGTACTGTCGCCCGATGTCCTGTCAAATGGCAGGATCTAGCCATGTAGCCACCCTCAGTCACATCCAGTCTTTTGATTTGCTAACGTGACGTCATTGTGAGAGGAGGACTCGGACTAGAAGACGTGATGCAACGCGGGACCGGCGGTAAGTTTAAAGTTTTACTTTATTATTTTTTTTCATACCCTTCTCTGTTACATTATGGTTCTTTCTTTTGGGGTCAGACAAAGTTTTGTTCACGGGGCTCCGAGCCTCCGAAGAGTCTTCTGGTTTTAAAGTCTGCCCCCCTGCGACAGGCTAGGGACGGGTGCAATGGGGGTGAAGATTATCGGGAAGTATGAAGCCATAATTCCTTGATTTTATACAGCGCTACTCTGCCATTGTTTGGGCCTCGAGGCGATGCCTGCTGTCTGAAGGCAGGGTGCGTTTCTGCTAAAGATAAGAACTAGTGCAGGCACCGCCAAGCGAAAGGAAGGAGTAAGAGCTCTTTGGGAGTAGAAGGGGAGTAGGTAATGCCTATGAAGAAGATGGGGGGGGGGGGGGGGACGATAGGGGAGACATGGCTAGACATACCGAGAGAGAGAGAGAGCTGGGAAAAGATTAAGATATGGCAGCGGAGAAGCAGGAGGCTGACGGGGCGAGCAGGAGAAAGAAGTGTAGATACGAGGTGGGGGGCAGATAAAGGGCACCGGAATACGGGAAGAGACACAGAAACTCGGAGAATTAGAAAAGGGAGGGAAATAGGGCAGGAGAAGGGCATCAAGAAAGTAGCTGACGAGGGGGCACATTGTGGTGGAAGAGGGAATTAAACGGACAGAGATGGGTGAGACATGCATAGAAGAGGTGGGGATAAAGGAGAGACATGTGAAGGAGAAAAGCAAAAGGAGGAGAGAGCTGGGAAGAGATGAAGAGAGGCAGGCAAGGGGTGGATAAAAGAGGGGAGAGGAGGCATAGGGCAGTGACGAGGAGGACATTCATGTAAAGGGACAGAATGAAGAGCTACATGTTGGGGCGATGAAAGGGGAGAGTGAAAACATAGGAACAAATGCAAACATTGCCGAGCAGTGAAAACTAGGACAAGGAGAGATGTCGCTTGCATCTGGGTCTCTGATGCACAATACATTTTAAAGAAGAAAGATAAGACGGAGATACAGGAAACGAATGAATGATACGAGGAGACAGGCAAGAAAGTAGAGGTCAGGCACAGATACGGGACAGTAGAAGAGAAAACAGGCAAGGTGAGGCGATGGCTAAAAAGCACATAAAGAAACAGAAAGGATTTAGGGGAGAGAACAAAGAGGGGCAGTCTGCAGATTTTACGAGCAGAGTGAAAGCATGTACAGAGGAAGAAATATGGAAGATAAAGAACACCAAGATAGGGACACAGATGGAGGGTGATATGGAGGGGACTAAATATGCATATTTTCTCTATTAGGGGAAGAATAAGCTCAGCTCATTTTATTTTCAATAAATAAAGTTATTGTTGTATGTGCAGGTTATTTGCCAAGTATCAGGATTTATTTCGGTACCATCAATTCCATGCTTCATTTTTACAGTAAATATTTGACTGGTCAAAGTAACAGTGAACGTTGAACTTGGTGATCCAGAGCCTGTATCAAGAACATGTTCTAACTTATTTAGGCTCAGAACTGCCCAGGCACCGGTTTCTGCTCAAATTATGCTATTTGCAGTACCGACTAGGAAACACTGATCAAGGGCTGCTTCTTAAGGTTTCTAAGATGCACTGTTTGCAGCTCATATACTAACTTGTGGAGTTTCTGTGTCAATGTATGTGTTGCATCTTCAAAGTACGTAGGTGTGGAGTTAAGATCAGTAACTTTTACCTCTGTGCATCTACATAACCACGTGCACTTTACTAGTCATAGTCAAAAAGGAGGTGAGCATTGGTCTAGATACATTTGCTTGAAAATGCACCATTGCCCACTCATTTTTCAAAATTTTCTCGGGGGGACAATCCCCCCGATCCCGCCTTAAGACGCTCACTCCACGCGGTGTGCTCAACCACCAATTTTACGCCCTACCACTTTCAAATGTCACCAGCCGCCACTGCAGGTCAACAATGTGAGGGGCGTTTTTGGGCTGTTTGTGGGCTTCTTTTGAGGTCGGCTATGCCGATTTTAACTATTGATTTCCTTGATATTTAAACAAACACTGCAGCAAGGTCAAATCCATGCAAGCTTCCATACATTGCAAGCTACTGACACAGTGTGTACCTTAACAGTACCGAACTAACAAGTTGGCTAACACCATCTAATTCATTACTGGGGGCCACTTTCATGTTGGTGCTTGGGAATATTTTGTGAAAACCGCATTATTGAAGCCCTAGGAATATTTCACAACCCTGAATGCACTGTGAGTTGCAACTACTTAAATAGGGGAACTGAGCTCCTGCTCAGTTCCCATGTGCAGTTCGAGTATGTGATGCAAAATATGTGTCAAATCTGAGAGAAAGTGTGTGTGTGCGTGCGTGTATGCGTTTGTGAGTGTGTTATTTGAATTTTATATTATAAATTTGATAGCATGGCCATAGCTCTATTGGGATCCTGATTGGCATTTCCCTTTTTCTAAAGCTCTTCAGAGTACTGCAGGTGCACCAGATTTAAGGCGACTACATATTTACAGCTTAATATGGCAGTGCCTGTTCAGGAACGGATTTGTCTGCATTGAAACCATCAACCCCCAATCCTTAATGTGGATGCATTCCATCAAACAAGGTCCACAAGAGCGCGAGATACATGCCAGAGTTTGCATTAAATCAAAGTATCAGGAAATAGGTTACTGACTAAGGGCCAGATGTATCAAGATACAATTTTGCGATCCTCAAATAGCGATTTTTAAGGAATCGCTATTTGAGAATTGCAAAATGGTATGTATGTAGAAATTCGCTATTTTTTAGCGATTTCTTAAAATTCCCTAATTGCGCTTAGCAAATTTCTAATCGCAATTAAGGAATAATTTCCCATAGGAATGAATGTGAAATCATTCTCAATTTGCGATTCGCAATTTGCTCATCGCAAATTGAGAATAATTTCAAGGGTGCAAGGGTGTCCAAAGGACACCCTGTTGCACCCCTGAAATAAGCATGGGTACACATGTGGTGCACATACATGCCCTAACAGCATGTATGTGCATCACATGACACTTTGAAAAATGCAAAAATTAGAATTTTCCAAGAAATTCGCAAATTACCAACAACTTGATTCCTTACATGCAATCGCAAAATAGGGAATCGCAAATTTGCGATTCCTTATTTTGCAATGAAATTTGCTACATACATACCATTTTGCTCAAATGAGTTCGCCAACGCCAAATTTCGGCGTTTACGAACCCATTTGAGCTTCATACATCTGGCCCCTAATAACTACAATGACCATAATACACTGGGATATTTACAAAAAGGGGTGGTGAGGGACAGAGTCTCTGAATTAAGCAGAAAGCTCTCACCCAGTCAAAAGATCAGGGCTAGATCCAACACCGTTTTTTAGCTCACTGCACCATCCCAGTTTCAGAACCTGGCTGTATGCAAATTAGTCTGTTCCTGTCCCAGTGCATGATGGGAACAGGACAACCCAAACTACAGAAGCCAATTCTTACACTGGGAAGGAAACAAGCTCCCGGGGACCGGTTTCTGGCATTACAGCCGTCTTCGGCCCGGTTTGCTTGAATCCTGATGGTGCAATGAGCAAGGGTCTCACATCTGAGAATACCCTTCCACGCTTAGGGTGGACAAAAATATTTACAAAAAGGGGATGGTGAGGGACAGAGTCTCTGAATTAAGCAGAAAGCTCTCACCCAGTCAAAAGATCAGGGCTAGATCCAACACCGTTTTTTAGCTCACTGCACCATCCCAGTTTCAGAACCTGGCTGTATGCAAATTAGTCTGTTCCTGTCCCAGTGCATGATGGGAACAGGACAAACCAAACTACAGAAGCCAATTCTTACACTGGGAAGGAAACAAGCTCCCGGGGACCGGTTTCTGGCATTACAGCCGTCTTCGGCCCGGTTTGCTTGAATCCTGATGGTGCAATGAGCAAGGGTCTCACATCTGAGAATACCCTTCCACGCTTAGGGTGGACAAAAATATTTACAAAAAGGGGTGGTGAGGGACAGAGTCTCTGAATTAAGCAGAAAGCTCTCACCCAGTCAAAAGATCAGGGCTAGATCCAACACCGTTTTTTAGCTCACTGCACCATCCCAGTTTCAGAACCTGGCTGTATGCAAATTAGTCTGTTCCTGTCCCAGTGCATGATGGGAACAGGACAAACCAAACTACAGAAGCCAATTCTTACACTGGGAAGGAAACAAGCTCCCGGGGACCGGTTTCTGGCATTACAGCCGTCTTCGGCCCGGTTTGCTTGAATCCTGATGGTGCAATGAGCAAGGGTCTCACATCTGCTTGGTAGTTTAGTCTGCCCTGTTCCCATGATGCACTGGGCCAGGGACAGACTGATTTGCATATAGCCAGGTTCTGAGCTGGGATGGTGCAGTGAGATAAATAACGGTGATGGATCAAGCCCTGATCTTTGGACTGGGTAAGAGTGGTCTGCTTAATTCAGACACTCTGTTCATCACCACCCCCTTTTCTGAATCGTTTTTGGCCACTATAGGTGTGGCAGGGTATACTCAGACATGAGTCCCTTTCTCACTGCACCATCAGGATTCAAGCAAGCCGGGCCGAAGAAGGCTGAAATGCCAGAAACCGGTCCCCGGTAGCTTGTCTCCTTTCTGGTGAAGAATTGGCTTGGTAGTTTAGTCTGCCCTGTTCCCATGATGCACTGGGCCAGGGACAGACTGATTTGCATATAGCCAGGTTCTGAGCTGGGATGGTGCAGTGAGATAAATAACGGTGATGGATCAAGCCCTGATCTTTGGACTGGGTAAGAGTGGTCTGCTTAATTCAGACACTCTGTTCATCACCACCCCCTTTTCTGAATCGTTTTTGGCCACTATAGGTGTGGCAGGGTATACTCAGACATGAGTCCCTTTCTCACTGCACCATCAGGATTCAAGCAAGCCGGGCCGAAGAAGGCTGAAATGCCAGAAACCGGTCCCCGGTAGCTTGTCTCCTTTCTGGTGAAGAATTGGCTTGGTAGTTTAGTCTGCCCTGTTCCCATGATGCACTGGGCCAGGGACAGACTGATTTGCATATAGCCAGGTTCTGAGCTGGGATGGTGCAGTGAGATAAATAACGGTGATGGATCAAGCCCTGATCTTTGGAATGGGTAAGAGTGGTCTGCTTAATTCAGACACTCTGTTCATCACCACCCCCTTTTCTGAATCGTTTTTGGCCACTATAGGTGTGGCAGGGTATACTCAGACATGAGTCCCTTTCTCACTGCACCATCAGGATTCAAGCAAGCCGGGCCGAAGAAGGCTGAAATGCCAGAAACCGGTCCCCGGTAGCTTGTCTCCTTTCTGGTGAAGAATTGGCTTGGTAGTTTAGTCTGCCCTGTTCCCATGATGCACTGGGCCAGGGACAGACTGATTTGCATATAGCCAGGTTCTGAGCTGGGATGGTGCAGTGAGATAAATAACGGTGATGGATCAAGCCCTGATCTTTGGACTGGGTAAGAGTGGTCTGCTTAATTCAGACACTCTGTTCATCACCACCCCCTTTTCTGAATCATAATACACTGGGGCCACACTATATGGCTACTACAGCAAGGACCAGGTGCAATTGTAAAGTACCAGATTAACTGCAAAATATACCACTGCAAGGTCAACAATGCCAGGTGAGATCTAAAAGAGAGGAACATCTAATACATTTTTTTACAAATCCTGAAATGTATAGGGATGGTTTGATTCTATTACTTTATTTAAGTTTAGGAATAAATATGTTTCTGGATTTGGGTAGTTTGGTTGCCGAAGTCTGTGAGCAATTATTGTGCTGCCGGTTCCCCTTCGCTGGGGTCTCTAACAACAGGAAAGACACCTTTTAATTTGCAGCAAAGGCAGCACTCTCAGGCGTCCCAGGCCCATGCGTGGGAAGTTTATCTAGGGCAGATTTGGGATCTGCATTCAGGGACTGGTAATCCTATTTATCTTACTACAAAACCAGGGCAACTATTCCCAGAATGCACAGCAAAAACCTGGACTGAATGATCTGCTCAGACTTATAAAAGGGAAACTTGAGAGGTCTGCAGAAAGGATCCGTCAGCAGTGTAAGAAGTCATGGATGTACAGTTCTGCCAAACATAGGCCTGGGAGTCCAGATTGCCTTGGTGAGGAGGGACATCTGGGAAGTATGGACAGATACATGGAGCACTATTACCCCCCTTTGCCCCCCATAAAAATGCAAGTAAAGATGTGTTGTTTTAGTCAACTCTCACACCCAACATCCTTACACACACCTCCCTCCACACATAACATTAAAGAAGTACCAAAGAAGCAAGCATTTTTTCTCTTCTTCTCGTCCAAAACAGAAATATATTTTGACATTTTGAAACAGAGGGCCATATTGTATTTTTCTTCTCAATATATAACAGGTTAAGATCCAAGTGGGTGGAGCCTCTTTGCCATCTACTTGGAATTAGACAATATCATATTACACTGCGAATGTGTAAGAACAGTCCCAATGCAGTTTCAACATGTTTGCAATCTGTCTGGTAAAACTTGGCGTACAAACTGGATATTGGTAGTATACTATACAATGCATTATTCTATCAGATGTAAATTATATTTTATAGATCCGTTGGTTCAAGTATTTTATCTGAGCATTTTTATATATGTCTAAAAAAATATTGTTGTATATATTATTTTTCTGATACTTGTATTTGTTAAAGGATATTTGCATCCAATCTAAGAATACATAAATAAATAATATTTTGACATTTTGTCTGTGGGAGTCACTCTGACAAACTGAATAAAAAATAAACAGATGGAAATAAGAATTCTCCATATTGAAAAGGAAGCAGAATGCATTTAAAATGTAAACATGCAAAACCTTTCAGGTTATGAGCCAGTCACGTGCACTGCAGTACACATTGCAGAGGTATTTTGTATGTGGTCAGAAATAAACAACGTAGAGGGTGAGGGAAACATTCTAAAGTTACCTCACCTGATCACAGAGTTCATGGCTCCTTCATGGCTCAAACTATCAATGACTCCACCTCCAAAGGATGTCTCCTGAGCACCAGCCGCCATTTCTCGGCACCCCAGCAAATGTAACCCCAATGATGGCTGATCCACTTGGAAAGAAAGTGATCAGTCATTGAAAGAGGAAGTGGGGGACAGTTCTGCAAAAGGCCACCACCGTCTCCTCTTCTCTTCGCTGAGCCTTTGATGCAATGACCTCTTTTGGGGGTGAGGACTGGGCATATTGCTGGTGAGTCTGCACCCCCAATTCTAAGAGAATGAGACCCTCTTATCATCAAAGAAAAGACACCTGTAATGATGAACCAACCCTGACTGCTTCCAATGGTTCCACCCTCCTACAGGGTACCAAGGTCAGACACCAAGCACGGGCCCCATCGAGTTTTCAAGAAACTGTCACTGAATTGTGAGCACACTCAGATGTTGAGTCTTCATTTATGTCCAGATTTTTCCTGGTCATCATTCCATACAAGTTGATGTACTTGTAGTTTTATAGTACTTCCGGTTTTGATTTAGATTTTTTTAAACAATGCATTTCGAGCTGATGGCTCTCCATCCGGGGAAACACTTCACACATACAGGAACAGTCGATGCTATGACACTCAGTGACCACCAGATTATGGTATCTTCGACAAAGCTTTGTCCGAAAAAGTTGTAAATAAGTAAGCTCAAGCATGTCCCAGATGCTTCGAATTAACAATGTCTGACTATAATGACCTCACACAAGTTTCCCAGACAAAAAGGTGCTCTTCTCACCTGTGTCTGCCGCCTTCTAATATATGTGAAGCTGTGATCACTGGAATTTGGTCCCAGCAATCCTATACCCCCTAAATAACTCCTGAAAGTAGAATCTGCAAAAGCAAATGCTAGGAAACTGAACCAAGCCACTATAGTGAAAGTAGACCGCTAGAGTCCCCATGCACAGCCGTGCTGTCAAAGTGTAGGACCTGACCTACCGGTCTTCTTAGCTGTCTTTAATTTTTTTTTGTCTGTCCTTTTGTATGTGGTGGCTAAGAACAAACTTAGGTAAGAGGGAAACACTGTGATCTTCCCCACATACTACCTTTCCTCCTGCCATGTGATTTTTGCATGATGGTGAAATCCTTCTGTTAGCCCAGATACTCAGCCGCCATTTTGAAGCAGTGTTTGTTGATAATATTATGCAGAATGCATCCTATTTACTTCCACTTACTTCGTGCAGCAGCATACTTCTTGAAAGTCAACCTTTTGACATGAAGTTTGCTTACTTATGGTCTACCTGCATTATATTTTAGAATAAGCGTTTCCATCATAAGAACGAAAGTTACCCCCAAGCGAGAATATATCCATGGGAAACGATTAGGAGGACACCTGTAAAGATAACGACATCCAATCAGTAATAATATGTTGTCTGTTCCTATGTCCATTGATATGTAAGGTAAGATGATTTGTATTCAGACAAGTCTTGTCTATGTGGCAAAGGATTCTCTTCTTGGCTTATTATGTTCCATATAATAAATATCTTCACCCCATGACTAGAATGCTATTTCCACCATGCAATATTGTGTCACACAAAACATATCATGTCTATGTTTTTGCTCATCCCTTTAGGACTTATGGTTTTCAGTTTATTATCCTGTATATCTGTCTTTGAAGTGTCCTGGTTGTTCTGTTCATTCCTTGCATCATATTTGGGATAATAACTAATTCCGACCGCAACAGTGGCGGGTCTCCATATTAAACGGCTTCCCGTGGCAGAATTAACACTCAATCTTCAAATGACAATTGTCTGCGCAGCAGGGACAATGGGGTGCCCATCTTATGAAGAACCACTATCAATAGTGCATAACCAGAAGGGACCAGTCTCAGGATTACAGGAGGTACTGTAGCTTGCAAGATGTTCCAAGCTGCAAGTCCATGTTCTAAGCCAGGTGAACACCATATCATGCTAAGCAGAGGGAAGCAATGCATCAAAGGTCTGATTTAGCCCAAGAGTTCAGGGTGGGTGGCAGCCAATCTCCCCTTACGCAGACCTACAGTTCAAAGAGTCTTGCATCCAGACTTCCTAAAGACAGCCAAAGACAGCCAAAGAAACTCGCAGACAAAGATGCTTCACACAGTCTAATGATTCAAGAAGGTCTGACATCCATCTTCCTCTACAGGGACCAGCAAATCCAAAGAGAGGCACCCACTTTAGGAACACAGGCTTTTGAGTCCTGAGACTGCCACCCAGCCTTCCTCTATAGAGACCATTTAGTCCTAAGAGACTGGCAAGCAATCTTACTAGACACATAACCACACTTCAAAGGGTTTGGCACCCAAAATTCCTTCACACAGACCAGAGACTCCTGGGAGTTCTGCTCAGTATTTCTCCACACAGACCAATGAGTCTAAAGAGTCCAGCAGCCAGTGTTCCTCTGCATAGATCCACAGTTTACTAGGTCTAGCCCTCAGTCTTCATCAACCCAGACCTACTGCAAAGACTCTGGCATACAGTCTTTCTCTACTCATACCAACAAGTCTAAGGAAACTGGCAAGCAATTTTACTTCCACAAACAAAACTTTTGATATTCTAGCCATTCCACAACTATATCACGAAAAGAATACGGATGTCTATCCAATGACAAGCTTTGATAATGCAAGGCTGATGATGGACAATAAAATTTATTAGCAATGTGTTTCGGTGGTCCAATTTAATACCTCCACCTTGTTCAGGACTTAAAACATATATTGTTCAGAACTTTTTCACTTTTATAACTTGCAATGGCAAAGTCAATTTGAATTAACACACTATAGGTCCGATATATTGTCTTCTATACATTGAGAGACCTTCCTTCATTCACCGGTATAGAAAAATCTCTAATTCAACATCTCTTCAAACTTTATGGGGCAGATTTACAAGCCTCTTGCGCCACTTTTGCGTCATTTTTAACATGGTAAAAATTACGCAAAAGTGGTGCAAGGGGCGTGTAAATCTGCCCCTATATCTTTAAGGGGAGACTTATCAACTGGCAAACATCTGCCTTTTACCTCCACAATACCCATGGATTAAGAAAGGCCTACAACTATAATCTTAGCTAGAACTCATAAAACAAATCGGAGCTTGAACTGGAAACCTGTTTATCTATGTTATGCTATGAGTTAACTCCCCCTCAAATTGATTTACACATCGAAGGACGCGACAATGCCATGCGAGAAATCAAGACCCGCTTCCTGGTTTTTGTA
Organism: Lissotriton vulgaris; assembly: GCF_964263255.1. Lineage (NCBI taxonomy): Eukaryota > Metazoa > Chordata > Amphibia > Caudata > Salamandridae > Lissotriton > Lissotriton vulgaris. The sequence goes on from NC_141695.1 coordinate 189,261,791, forward strand.
GCTATTTTACATAAGCTCCTTCCTCTTTAATACCTTAGCAGTATCCTGGGGCAGTTTAGTTGGTTGTGGGTTTCACATTGAGCCTGTCTCCTTGGTTTCGAGGGGTTACCCTCTAGTAACGTGGCATTGAAATTGTGAACTTCCACAGGGAACAAAAGCACAAAACTGGAGTCCAAGACAAACAAAGCCTTCTAAATCCAAAAATGGCGGTTAAGGATATTAGTGCCTTAGAACCTATCTGGCAGCAGGATTGGAGGAAACTCGAAACCTTTGACATGGGAAGTGAAATTAATGTATGTATCATCGATTGTGGTGAAAGAGACCTGCCAGAAACGTTTTGACCGAAAACTGAACGGGTCACATTCCTCTGACCTCAGACTTGTGAACCCCTTCCTCCTAGCCCTCCCCACACCACAATGATCCACAGGAATAACATTTCTCCATCCATGTGCTCTTCTTACATTGTACAATAGCCATGGCCTGTTTAGGTCTCGGCTAGCGTAGGCTGCGCATGCACAGTCTCGCTAGCAAGATCTTCTGTCTTCTAGTAGGGAGGTAAGCGAGCTAGCTCTTCTCCATTGGCTGGCTTCCTAAACAGCGGCCAGCCATTGGAGAAGAGCTGTGTCCATCACTTTAAGCCCCGTCCGTTTCGGATTGAGGGGTGTGTTTTTTGCTGTCTTTATCTCTGTGACGTCTTCAGTCACTCAACAAAAAACACGCCCCCCAGTCTGAAAAGGACGAGGCTTAAATCATCGGTGTGCAGCGCTGTGGTTGCTTCCTGCCCCCAGGGATTGTGGAAGCATCATCGGCCTGCCACGCTGGGATTGGCTCCCGCCTGCAGGGACTCCCACCACGCCATCGTGGGGCCGCACTGGGATTGGTCCCAGCCTCTGAGGGCTCCTCATCGCTCATCCAGGACGCAGAGCTTCTGCCCGAGGCCGGGGAGCGTCCCGGAAAAAAAGCCGACTGGGACCCCTGGAGATTCTAGATTGTGAGGACAAACGGTCCAAGGATTATCAGATGCCAGGAAACCGGTTATCAGATATCAGGCAACGGTAATGGTAAAGATACAAGCTAAGAACCAAAATTCAATACTTTGTAAGTAATGTCTTGCATTTTTAAAAGTCATATGGGGTTTTAGTGCCCAAGAAAGTGTTTCAATTTTTTTTTTGTTAATCCTTTTGCGCGTCTTTTAGTCCAGGCAGTAGGCAGCGCACCTCACTGGCTGTTGTGGCTGACACCTTGACTGTGCGCCTTGTGCAAGCGAGTGCTCTTTGCAGACGGTCCCTTGAGCTGGAGTCGGCGCTACCTGCACAATAAGGGCTCCCGTAGCCCGCGCTTCCCTCGCGTGGTCCGAGCGGGACTGGAAACCGCTGCTCCGGGAACTTTTAAGACCCCTCCACCAGCTGCAAGCGGACCGGGGATCAAAGAGGGGGAAGACCGGTCCTGGCAGAGCTTCGTGCACAGTGTGCACGGGTGTGCAGTGCACAATGCGGGAGCAGCGTGCGTGTGCTGTGTGCACTGAGCTGTGAAAACAGTGAGCAGTGCACGGCGCACAGCTGGGGAGAGGGTGTGCAGTGGGTGTGATGTAAACAAGGGGGAGTGCAGCGCTGGCTACCTACGGGGGGAAGGGGGAGTGAACGTTGTGAGCTGTGCACAGTGAGTGAGGCTTGTGAGCGAGGGTCAGGGTGCACTCTGAGGCGTGCTGGTGTGGAGTAGAGAGGGTGTGTGTTCTTGGTGCAGCGTGCACTGCGTCCTGTGTAGTGTGATGGGATGGGCGCCTTGTAAACAGTGAGAGCGTTGTATTCAGGTGCTCGTGGTTCACAGTGTGAGCCTTGACACTGGGAGGCTTGAATGTGTTGAGTGTGTGTGTGCACACTTGTTCTACGGGTCAGAGTCCTGTGCAGTGCTATGGCGCTCTGTAAACAGTGAGAGCGTTGTATTCCGATGCTCGTGGTGACACAATGTAAGTCTGTGCACAGGAGGCTTGTGTGTTGCATGGTGAGCGAGGTATGCTTCCTGCACTGTGAGGCGTGATAGTGTTGAGTGCGTGTGTGCACACCTGTACTGCGGGCAGGAGTTATGAGCAGTGAGATATAAACAGTGAGTGCGTTGTGAGCTTGGCGCTGCCAGGCTGAAGTGCAGTGAGCAGCCAGAAGGCACTGCAGTGAGTGTATGCGGAACTGTGGATGGCCGGCAGTGACTCCCTCCCCTCTTTTGCAGGGGGCTGGACCGAGCAGCGCAGAGGGCCGGGTCGGACCGGGCTGTGAGAGGACGCCGTGCGCCTCGAGGCTGGGGAGCTTTACGCCACAGGAAACGGACAAGTTTTGCTTCAAGTTTGGGCCAAGCCGTAACGGCTCCGGCGAGTGGACCGGGAGAAACAGATGCAAAGGGAGAGGCTGGGACGGTGACAAGTAAACCTGGAGGTAACCTGTGAGCCTGGTGCATGTGGACAACCAGCACAGAGAGCAGACGGACACCAGCACGAGAGCTGAAGGGTCCGGGCTGTGTCTGAACACCATCACACCGGATTACACCCCAGCACCTAGATCTGAATTTTGGAGCTAACATTATAAGGCGCTGGAGTGGTGTCAGTGAGACTGGACCTGGGAGGCCAGTCTTCGGATGGTCATTGGATGGTAACCTACTGGACAAGACGCGTTTCCTGGAGGATAATAAAGACCCTTTCGGCTGCTTCCGTGCACGGGACTGTTATCTGGGGTCAGTGAGGCCAAGATGGAGGCGGGGGGTCGCACCGGCCCCGGAGAGCTGCAGGAACTCGGACCACCAGCTGCGCCTCCGGCTCTGTGTCCTAAACAAAATTCTAAACATTTTTACTTGCCTCTGCCCCCTGGTTGTGCTCACTTTCCTTGCCTTTCTTCCCTGGATGTGATAAGTTTTTTCTTACCTCTCTTCCCTGGTTGTGATCGTTTTTTCTTGCCTCTGCCCCCTGGTTGTGCCCGTTTTTGTTGCCTCTGCCCCCTGGGGCGTTACTGGGCAGTGGTGGGCTTGTGGTGAGGGGCAGTGGGTGCCCAGGGCATGGACGCCAGCGCACCGTCTGCCATGTGTCTCTGTGGATCTGTGTGTGTGTGTGTGGCTCTGTGTGTGTGTGTGGCTCTGTGTGTGTGCTTGTGTGTGTGGCACTGTGTGCGTGTGTGTGTGTGGCTCTGTGTGCGTGTGTGTGTGGCTCTCTGTGTGTGTGTGTGTCTCTGTGTGTGTGTGTGTCTCTCTCTCTGCGTGTGTGGCTTTCTGTGTGTGTGTGGCCCTCTGTGTGTGTGTCCCTCTGTGTGTGTGTGGGTGCCTGTCTAAGGGTATAATGTTTTACTTTATCTTAGTGCACGAAAGTTTCTGCGAGCCAAAAGTGTTGTCAGAACTCAGGGTAGGAAGCTGGCAGGGTGCGACAAGCAGCAGTCTGTGTCGCATTTGCCTTTTTCGATGGCCTTTGTCATGTATAGGTAGTGTAGTGTCCTGCTTGACACGTTCTAGTGTTCCGCTTTGTATTACACCCACACTGAACACCAACCCATCACAGGCATCACCAGTCAGGTGACCCTGAAAATAAAAGGGGCAGGGCACACATGCCCTGGGCCAGTTCCAGTACCTTACTACAGTGTCAGTGTGGTCATTTTGTCCAGCATGTGAGCCTAGGGCTCACAACACCACAATGGTGACAAGCGGGTGTGACCCCCCATGTACACCGGTTGGCTCTCTGTAGTGCCCGAGGAGAAATGTAGCCCAAGGCACCCTGCACAGGTATGCCTGTAAGGCATGACCCTACAGTTGTCAGCCTGTACATGCTTGGCCTGGGAGAGAAGCAGAGGGAAAGTGCTGCCATACCAACGAGTGACACTGCATCAGCGACTGCCAGCATGCCCAGCCACCACGAAAACACTGACACTGGATGTGATTAAAGCCAGCAGAGGAAGACGAGCCCCCACTGGCATGTAAGATGACCCCAGCCTGTGGCTACAGTCACAGTAAGCACCAGTGCGGTCCAACCTCCACGTGGCGGCCCGACCCGGGTAGTGATGGGAGAGGAGCATCAGAGGTGCAGCGGCATCCTGCCCCTTTCGCAAGCAATCTGCTCTACTGCACTAGCGCGACACAGAGCCCCATACTGGCATCTCTAGTGTCAACAATGCCAGTAGTCACACAAAACAGCCCAGTGAGGTTTACGGAAAAAGAAAAGACAGTGAGCAAGGCCCAGATGCAATACACGGCAGGGAGTGGAGGAACACTAATAATAAATGCCCAGGCCCTCAATTTTTAGAGCAGCTCAACGGGATCAGAGCAATGCGGCCCAGCGGTGTACATGAACCGCATGAGAGCAACCCCTGACCGCAAAGTGCCTTAGGGGAAGCAGCAAGCCTAACTAGAGCGGTAAAGGCCAAAGCAGTGTTGCCAGGGTGAGGAGCCTGAAATGAAGTGAATAGGGCACCGTCTTGAAATGTTCATGCCCCAGCGCAAATCACCTGGTCCTGTAGAGCGGTCTGCCGCCCTGAAGATGTGTTGTGGCCTTGCAAGAGGTGTCCCACTGCGTGGCCCTGCTGACGACAAGACCACAAGCACAAAAGAAAGCACCACCCCAGAAGCGCCGCCATCAGCAGCTGCCGCCCGATACTACCTGTAAGCCAGTAGTGCTTCCTGCGACCTCGCTTCTGGCAGTACATGGCGGCGGTACTTCCTGCACCCCTTCTGCCTGCGATACAAGCATGAAATATTGTGACAATGACAGCAAGAAACTGAGGGGCAGATTTACAAGGAATTGACGCATCTGCATAGGTGCGTCAATTTCCTTGCGTCAGCGCCGAATGTCCTTGCATCACTATGGATGCGCAGCATTCACAATACAGTGCTCCATGGCGCAAGGACCAACAGATGCGTCATAAATTCTGAAGCATCTGTTGGCCACAAAAGTGACGCATTGCTGGAGTTGCTCATGAAAGTGACGCAACTACAGCAATGTGTCACATTAGATGGGTGAGTTCCATTCAAAAAGCCCTGCGTCATTCATTATGCCTGGTCTGAGCAGATTTCACTGCATCAGTTCTACATGGATATTTGCATGTGAACACCCACCCTACATTATACCTGACACATGTATAATGTGATGCAGGGCTTTACAACGTGACACATCTGCCTAGCTGTGTCACATTGTAAATGAGCTGCAAACTCATCTCCCTTTTCTCCCTCTCTCTACCCCCTTGGATGTCTTATTTCTCCATTCACTCTGCTGAAAAGTAATATACAATCGTTTTTAGCCTAATCGCTGTGAAAATAGAACCCTGAGTGAATTAACTATTTTGCATAGTTAAACCTCTAACCACTAGTACATGTAGTAGTTCTTGGTACTTAATATCACTATTTTGTGATTCTGAGCTTTCCCGTTTGCATCTCTCTCCTGAGTGACTCAACAACGTATACATGTCCTTTTCTGCTATTCATATCTCTTCCTTGTGGGACTCTTCAACTCGCTGACACCCTTCCTTTGTCCTCCCCGACCCTTGCCTTTCATGGATCCTGTCTTTTTCTGGATCACTAATTTACCCTGGTATTGAATGTTTTATCTTTCCGTAATTAATGCGATTTTATTTTGCCATTTGTTCCCCCTCTGTTGACCTGCCAGTTCCGACCCACCTCCTAACCCCCTGTCCCTTGTTCCCCTTTGACGAATCACTCCTTCTCCCCTTGTTGGGGAAAGATCCAATATTCTTAATCTGGAGTCTCAGTGACCCCTCTGAGAGAGTCCACAGCGTCAAGGGAACCACGCACAGCTGAGGCATGATATGACGCCCCTTACCAAAGCACTCCCGCTCCCCTTGTTGGGGAAGGATCCAGTAGGTGGGCCTTGGAGTCTCAGGGACCCCTCTGAGAAAGTCTACTGCGTAAAGGGAGCCTCACGCAGCGGAGATGTGGGAATGATATCACTTCCCCTGGGATCACAGCTTACCGGACCTTGGACAAGGTTTTTACCTGTTTACTCTTTGTGCACCCTCCTCCCCCCCTCTTTCATGCTTTCTCTCACCCTCCCCTTCCGCTTTCCCTCTTTCAGTCTTTGTCAACTTCCTCTCCTCATATCATCTCTCCCCTTAATCTCTCCCTTGCCTGCTACGCCTCCTAGCCCCCTGTCCCTTGTGCCCTTTAACTAAATGCTCCTTCTCCCCTTGTTGGGGAAAGATCCAATTACTTATACTCTGGAGTCTCAGTGATCCCTCTGAGAGAGGCCTCAGCGCCAAGGGAGCCACTCACAGCTGAGGCATGGTATGGCGCCCCTAGCCAAAGCACTCCCTCTCCCCTTTTTGGGGAAGGCTCCAGTAGGTAGGCCTTGGAGTCTCAGGGACCCCTCTGAGAGAGTCCACTGCGTAAAGGGAGCCTCTCGCAACAGAGTTAGTAGAATAATACCACTTCACCTGGGATCGCAGCTTACTGGACTTTGGACGCAGCTATTACTCGTCTACCGGTTTGTATCCCTGTCACCCTCCCCCTCTTCGTTCATGCTGTGTCTCTCACCCTCCCCCTCCTCTCTCCCTCCTTCATTTACTGTCTACTTCACCTGCTTCTACCCCCTTTCCCCTGAATCTCTCCCCTTGCCTGCTTTTCCCTTACGCATACATCCTTATTGTTTGTCTCGACCTAACATGTAACTATGTAGCTACGCTCTAATAACTGTGTCACCTTTGTAACGATGTAACCTGCAACTATGGTCTGATACTCATGTAAAGCGCTCTGATACCTCCAGGTCTAGCCAGCGCTATATAAAACCTTTAAAAAAAAAAAGAAAAACAGTTATGCCATGGCTGAGTTACAAAAGTGACGCAACGGTGGCACTAAAGTCATGCAAGGGGTTTGTAAATCTGCCCCTGAGTGTCCTGAGGCCGCTGCTATGCTTCCCAAAAGCCACACACATGTCATCATGGCGCTGAAGCAGAACCAATCTGGCAAAACGCCCTCAGGCTGCTCTGCCTGCCCTGGTGAGTCCCGGTAAGGAGGTGAGTGGAGAGACGGCTTTAAAGAAGCCCCATAATGGCATTCTTGTGACCGTGGATGCCCACTGTCTCGGCCAAAGACTGCTGCTGCGTGTGGAGAGAACGCCTACAGCGCCACTCGGTGGACATGTGGCTACAGTGTGTCTGCACTGAAGAAAAACATACACTGTCAGCCCCAGCCCTGTGCTGCCGTGTCAACCCAAAAAAAAATAATAATAATAAATGCTGGACAGTCCCACACAAAACAGTGCAGCCATGCCACTCCAATGTTGGGCAACACTCTTACTTTCAGTTTAGAGCCAAACCAGCGCACAGCTGTGGAAAGACTGCATGACATGAGTAGAGGTGGCCACAGCCCCACCTAGCGGCAGCCCCTGGAACTACAACAAAATGAGCAAGTGACTTGCAGGAGGGCCCCAAAGTGAAACTGTGCAAAGCATCAGCCGCCGGCAATCACTAAAGAGACTGGCCAAGTGAGCACCACACCCCCCCAGGTGGGCTGCCCAGTGCCTTGAAAAGAGAGAAGCAGTGCATCCGGGCAGTGGGAGAGAGGCCCCAAGTAGCCCACAGCTACCCACCAAGTAAGCTGCCAGCAGGACAGTAATGGCAGCCGAGTGAAATCAAAGGCAGCGCTGAAGAATAAGAAAGAAAGCAGGACAGACGTGGGTGCCCCGCGCCCCCGCAAGGCCCTACTCATCAGCTTGCAAGTTCTACCCGTGTCCTGTGTGGTCTGAGAAGGCTGAGGATGCACTGGCCTGAGAGAAAAGGCACACAGCGATGAAAAAAAGTTCCTGAAAAGAGATGACTGGACACACAAGGCATCAGGAAAGGGCATCATAGAAGAAGGACCAAAACCGTGAAGTCTGAGGTGCACTGGAGAGAGAGAGAGAAACTCTGTTTATTTAGACCATAGTCTTTAAACAATGAGATTAGAAAAAAACATGCTGCCCATCAATATCAAAAGACCGTACAGAATTTATAAAACCAGGCTATTATACTCTATGCCGCTTCCTATATGTTAAACAATGTTTTTCTTTTTAAAAAAAAAAAAAAAGACATTCTATGGGTAGTACATGGATAAATTCGTTAAAAAATTTTAAACGTGCTATACATAATAAAACTGGAAATTATTACATTTAAAAGCGAGGCACTTTCCATACGTTTCTCATTACAGAACTAACTGATATCTTACGGGCTTGCAGTCCCTCGTATATTTACTTTTACTAATTTCTGGCAATGAATACAAATAGGTTCCTCAATTTGCTTTCTTTTGCTGTTCCTGAGCTAAGCGGTTAACCCCTTTCAGATAGTACCCAAGTGCAATTGCTATATCCAAATTTTCCATTCCTAACAGTAAGTTCTTTGCTTGTACACATTGTTTTATACCATATTTTATAAATAAAGGTCGTAAATACCGTTTTCTTACTTCTAGACATGTCAAGCAGTCAAGTAGTATGTGCAACATTTCACTCTTGACCCCCAATCCACATTTACATGTACCATCTGGATATAACATTTCTGCCTTAACTCTCCCCTCCATTAACCAAGGAATGGTACCAATTCGGATTTTCAGTATCTCCCACCTAAATCCGTAGTTTGGCAGGGTTTCTAAATACGGATACCCAGTCTCATTTTCCAAAAATTGGATCATATTTAGGACTGATTTTTTATTTCTTAGGTATCCTATATCCTGCCTTCTGGAGTACTCCCTTCCTTGTGCTCTAAGTGCACTCTTCGTGAACTCTACATCTAGAGAATTTTGGTTTACTCCTACTTTTAAATTCCCTATTATTTCCTTTATTTTCCTTTTTGCCTCTAAAGCCCACCTTAGGTTACTCTGGCGGATTTCCTCGGTACACCAATGTGAGACTTTTTCCCCTTCCCCCCGGTATTGGCGTCTCCAGAATCTTACCATCGACATTTTAGCCTGAGTATTCCATCCAATCATATCTGTTTGCAGTCTGATTGTCTGTATCATTGATGACTTTGGCAGTGACAGTAACATTTTTAGGGCCTTACCTTCCTCCCGGTCCCATACTCCCTTACCGCTTAGAAGGAGCACCTCTGCACCATACAGTACTTGGGGCGGTATCATGGCTTCGTATGCTTTTAGCATCGTTTTATGTGACATATCCCCATAGTTTTTATTGAATTTTTTCAGGCCACAAATGGTGGAAGATGTTTTTGCGTTTAGGTGTTCCAAGTGTATGTCCCATTTTAAAGAGGATTCAAACCAAAGACCAAGGTATTTATATTCTTTTACCATTTCTAATTTTATTTTATCTAGATACCACCTAAAACTCTTGGTCCCTTTTCCAAAGCGCATGATCTTTGTTTTTTCCATATTTACTACCAGCATTTTATCTTTGCAATAATTAAGGAATGTGTTTAGTATTCTTTGAAGCCCGATCTCTGTCAGGTCAGTGATCAAAAGGTCATCTGCATACAGCAGACATGAGACCTTTCTAATATTCATTCTCGGGCTCGCACTTCTTTCCACTTCTAGGGCTGCTGGCAGGTCCGCTAGAAATATTGAAAAGAGGAGCGGAGCTAAGACGCAGCCCTGTCTCAGCCCATTCCCTATTTCAATTTTCTTTGTCAGTGCCCCTTGTGTATCTTTAATGACTTGGGCCCAATTTCCTCTATGCAATTCTTTCAGGATTTCAAGTAAGCATGCCGGTATTTCATATTTGATCAGGCACTCCCATAGTTTCCCCCGATCCACCGAATCAAAGGCTGCCCGGAAGTCGACAAAACAACAAAACAGGTTCCCCTTTTGTTCTATCGACTTCCGGGCAAGGGCCCACAGAGCGTATCAGTGATCCACGGTAGAGTGCCCTTCTTTGAAACCCCCCTGTTCTATTGGGATAATTGAGTTCTCTTCTACCCAGTCCTTTCATTTGCCCAGCACTATTTTCGCGAATATCTTCTCCCCAATATCCAATAGATTAATTAATCTATAATTTCTCGGGTTGTTCATCTCCCCTTTCTTATGGATGGGCCTTATTATAGCTCCCTTCCAGCTATCGGGGAGTTTGCCAGTGTCTAGAATGATTTTAAACTTATTTGCATAAAATTCCGCCCACCAATCTACATGGATTTTAATTATCTGAGCCGGGAGGTTATCTGGGCCTGCCGCTCTTGTGAGGTTCAAACCCTTTATCGTCTTTTTAACCTCTTGGACAGAAAAAACGGCTTTTATATCTGCAACCAGACCGCTCCAGTCTGTGTACAGATTTTCTTCCCGGTCTTTCCCTGGGCTATACAAATCTTGTAGATACTCCTCCCATGCTGCCTCTTCTACTATGGAATTCATTTTCCCTGGTTGGCGATCTGCTGCTGAGTGGACTAATTGCCAGAAATGGCGCAAGTTCTTGGTTTCAATTGCCTCCAGTAATTTTAGCCAGCATCCCTCTTTAAATTCCCTTTTTGCCCTTCTGATAAGCATGTTATATTCTCTTTTTAGGCCCACTAGGATGTTTACATTTCAGCAAGAAGTTTCAAAACCCCCTTGAATAACCTTTTGTTCCTTCTATTTCTTTAGCATTTAACTCCCCGCACGTTTTGTTTTATATCCCACGTTACATTGCCTCTGTGAGTGTACACTTTAATTGAATAGCCTCATTTGCTTTTTATTTTTGTATTCCCTTTTTCTTTTCCCTCCCCTGCATTCTTTATTATATGATATTTATTGTGGTAACCTAGTTTAATATCCGTTTTGATGATGTTGTCTTCATTCTTGCTCTTTGTAATATTAACTTTGTTTCTCCTAATAAAATTCTACTTGAACTTAAAAAAAAGGATGTTTACGGTATCCTGGTCTCTCTTTAACTGGTAGCGGCGGGTCATTCTCCTAACTTCCCTTTTTTTCTCCTGACATTCCTTGTAAACCATCCCGTGGGTTTCTCTGTTTTCAAACCTTGCACTTTGTTTTTATTTTTTGACTCTAGTTACATTATTTAGTCCTTTACTAAGAGTTTGAACCATCTCCTCAATTTTTCCTATATACCATTTAAGGTTTCGACCCCTAGCTGTCTTCAGGTCTAGGTTCTGTTGTAGGTTCTGTTGTAGTTTTATTAATCTGGCTATATATTCTTCCGTGAGCCTAGTTGTGGTGCGTCTGGGATAGTCCACCTCTTGCACCATTACCTTAGGGCCGGATTCAAAGTGCGGATCCGAGATCTCCAAGGCTACCGTGTTATGGTCACTTCCTTCTCTATTCCCAATCCTGAATCCTGAAATTAATCTAAAATTCCAGGGTGTCGTAAAGGCATAATCTTTGGGGCAGATTTGTGACCCTGGTTTAAATGTTTTTTTGGCGGGGCAGTCTAACTGGCATCTTCCATTTAAACAGAACAGGTTTTTAGTTCCCAGGAAGTTTCCCAACTACCTATCTTTAGCACCAGATATACATTTAGGGAAAGTTGCTTGTGGTATTTCATAGGCCTCCAATACATCTAGAAACCGTCGATCTACATTCTCAGGGTGTAGTTTATGATTAAAATCGCCCACCAGAATAAACATATCACTGCAGTATTTTTCACAAAGGTAATCCATATCCTCCATAAAGAGAACCATTTCCACTGCATATTGCTCTATGGTGGCCCATTGCATATACACATTTATCATTAAAATCGTATCCATTTTTGTACACCCTGATAACAGTATTCTACATACCAACAACCATTTACATTTCACATTTATTTCAGTTACTTTCTTTATGTTCTTAGTCGATGCCAGGGTCATGATTCCACCAGCAGGTCGCCCGAATCTACATTTCTTGGCAGGTCGATTTAGCTGGTAGAAACCATCAAAAGTCGGGGTCTTGCCACATAGCCAAGTCTCCGGTATGCACATAATTTCTGTAATTTCCCCCAGTTCCCTTATATTATTTTGTTTCAGGTAATTTCCTAGGCCATTTATATTCCAGGAGATTAGCCTTATGCTATGTGGCACTGAAGCCTACACCCCCGAAACTTGATATCAGGGCAGGCACCCAGGAGAGACCTCCACAGAGAAGAAGCAATGCTGAAGGCAGCAGGAAGAGCCTCCACATCTCCACTGCACCAGTGAAGCCCCGCAGTAGGCCAAAGGACAGCACAGAAAGCCCTCCCTAACCCTGCCTCATGACGGAGTCACCAGAGGCCCAAGACAGGCAAGATGAGAGTCACACACTCCGCGTGGCAAGCTGCCACCACAACATGTGCTCGAACTACAGGTAACACGTGGCTGGCTGCCATATGCCACTGCAAGCAAGCAGATTGTTACACGAAGTAACCAACACCACCAAGCATGCCTGAACAGAAGCAGGAGCAGGCATCAGAATGGTGCCGGCTCGAGGCACAAGCACATCGCGCTTGAGCGAACAGGTAACTTGCCATCCTGGCAGAGGAGCACAGCGAAAAACCCTAAGGAGAGGATGAGGCCCTAAAAAGGTCCACAAGGAGAAGAAGCATGTCCTAGCGACTGGACAGACCTGCAACAGGTACACAGCAAAGTAAAGACAGTCCCAAGAACCGTATATGACCAGAGAGATGTCAATGTGGAGCAAACATGAGACATGTGGCAGGACGCCACATCCGAGTGAGAAACCTGGTCGGAAGAAGGAGAAGAGCATGACAGGATGCCACTCTGCGAAGAAAGAAAGGAGAGTGGCATGACGCCATAGGGCAAACAACCACCACAGATATGCAGCTGAAAAAAAGAAGCGCGATAGTACAGAGAACTCGTGGCAGCACTGACGAAGGTGTTCATCAGCACAAGCCAGCCACCGGGTTGCAGAGACATCTCTGGTGACAGCTTCGCGGGAAGACCAACCATAAGCCGCCAGCAAGCATGATCTGCATCCAGGCCCCACGCTTCACAGTGCGACTGTCTACACACCTGTCCCCGCCTGCTTTTCATCAATGGCACAACATCCAGAAAGTGCACCTGCCTGAAGACAACCGTAAGTGGCCACAAACTTCCTCAAGTCCTCCGCACTCCACAAGGTCCCCAAAAGCAAGAGATCACTGTTTGCCCAACTGAAAGAAAATGATCGCATCCATCATCCAGGTGCATCATCCTCACCAAGAACTTCTGAGGAGCATTGCATCACCAGAGTGGATCCAAACACTCAAGACATCCGCAGTTCAATGAGGCACTCCTGTGGCCGTGGGAGGCTAGCCTCCCAGGAACCTTCTGGGTGCCCCTGTAAACCTGAAGCCTGCCGAAGAAGGGCATACCCGACCTTTGGCCTATCCACCCTTGGGTTTACAAGAGGCTTGGCCATGGTCCTGTTGGAAGTTCTGCAGCGACCCCTCAGCGCGGCCTACAAAAGGCCCGCACAGCACATGTGGTCACGTGGCAATCCAGGGGTAAGGGCCTCAATTAAGTTCCTATGAAAGGGGAATCCGAATCGGAGAAATGTGTCGGCAGCAGCTCCACGACAGGCACCAGGAAGCATAGAGGTGACAGATGGAGAACTAGTCACCTGACGGTGAGAGCACACAGACTGAGACACCACCCTCTGCGGTAACCTGAGCGATTAGGCTGTAGTCCTTTTGTATTGTATTGTATTGTATATTGGATTTATATAGCGCTTATCACCCAGGGGTCTCTAAGCGCTTGCCTTGGGAACCCGTCCTGGCTTTTCCCTGTGAGATAGCCCCTACAGGGCAACCCCAAGGTGAAAGCCAGGCATCCCGCCATGGGGGGGATTGGGGGAGAGGCGGCCGTTGTGGAGATTAGGCAAGCTTAATGCCCAGAGTTGCAGAGTGTGAACCCGTGATTCGAGCAGGCACCGAAGCGAGAATTATCGAGTCCGAGGACATTTGAGCTCAAGACCCGCCGAGGCGGGAATTGAACCCTGGTCCCGGGTCTGACCTCTGCTTCAGGGTCTGCCTGCTCTAACCAGTGAGCCACACTTCTTTTGGCAGTTCCACAGTGACACCTTTGTGTGGCCTACATGAGGGCTGCTCAGTCCACACAGTCCCATGGCAGCTGGCAGGAAGGCCCATCCAGGAGACTCCTGTGAGAGGGGAGTCCAGGCAGGAGAGGCAAGTCTGAAGCTGCCCAGCTATCGGGAACTGGAAAACATAATCGTCTCCAAGGAAAGCCCTCCTCCACCAAGGTCATCCTCCTTGTTTTCATGTCGGCTGTCCACCGAAGACTGAGCGCCTGCAAGAAGATCTCCAAAGTAGGCTCCACCACTGCTCCAAATGCACCACTATTTGGACTTTGTAAATAGACTCCAGCACCGAGAGACCAGGGCAATCCAAACTACATTGCTGAGGTGGTCTAAAGCCTTCTGACCGGGCGTTCCAGAGCTCCAGCACTGCCTGGTAGATGGCTTGAAGAGATCCATTGGTGCTGAGTATTGTTGTTTGTTTTTTCCATATGTTGGACTTTAGTTTGTTTCTGTTCCATTAAAGTTTGGGAGGAATGTAGTGTCCTGCTGGACATCATCTAGTGGTCTGCTTTGTATTATACCCACACTAAACACCCACCCATCACCAGTCAGGTGACCCTGCAAATAAAAGTGGTCGGGCGCACATGCACTCGGAGAGTTCCGGTACATTACTACCGTGTCAGTATGGTCATTTCGTCCAGTATGTGGGGCTAGGGCCCATGACACCACAGGCAGTAGTTGGAGACTTTGAAGAATTGGCAGTGGAGGAAAGGAAGGAAAGGCTAGACTGCTAACTGTTAAGGATACACAAATTCCTGCTTTGGGTGTTCACTCCTGGGTCGATGAGGGCAGACTCAGAGCTAGTATCTGAAACTTTTCATCCTTTTACCTACGCGTCTGGCAATGAATCGTGTATTGGCTTGGCTTCTCCACTCGCCGCCTGGCTCTATGGTTCTCCACATTGCTATTATGTCTCTATTCAGGTCTTTCGGGTTCCTCTAGTGGATAGTCAGTACACACCTCTCTCTCTCTTTGTGTGTTTGTCTGTGCTGGCTGCTGGGTCATCAACCCTCTGAGGTATCATTCCTTTGCATTCCGGGGCTCTCCGCTAGATCTTGGCTGGTTCAAGGGCTGGTCATAGCATCCTCCACCTTGGAGGTTGGCAAGTTGCAACATTGTCATCTCAGTGTGGGTGCCACTGTTCCTTGTCTGCAGTTCTAACCCTGTGCTCCCCTCTTCCTCCTTCCTTCCGGTATTACACCTGATTCTGAAGGCCTGTGCCAGAAGGCCTTGGGACTGGCCCGGCTCGTGCTGCTGACTGGTTTCTGTACCTCGCTGTCTTCTCCTCTCACTTCTGTATAGGTGACACCATGACTGTGACAGCCGCTCATCGCAGAACAGGTGGGGTGATGGGGGGGGCGAGGGGGGTTCAGCAGATCCATCTTCAGGCCAGCTTAACACACATTTAAATAAAACTTGGCAAACCTGAGCATTCAGGTAGCAGGTGTAAATGTGTGCAGCATATGTTAACATGCAACGTGGGGGTGACTTCCTCTGGCAGGTGTCTGGTGTGCATTCCTGTTTAGATTGTTTATTTCAGTGTCAGGTACAGGATTCTCTGGCCCCTGTGTTAGCGCTGCGAGGGCGTATTTCAGTATAGCGTATTTATATGCGCGGTATGGGATTTCTAGCACGGAATGGGCGTGTTCGTGAGGCAGATGTGACTTCTCCTTGGCAGGCTCACTGTCCAGAGTAAGCATCTATTTCCAGGTCAGGTGCTTTTGTGTCACGTTTATAATTCACAGCAGTGTGTGTTTTCATGATGTGTGTGTCTTCACTGCAGTTATGTATCCATGTGTGAGCTGGTTCAAAACATAGGGTGCTACAAGGGACTTATTTCAGAAATGTTTTCTCTTAGTCAACGAGTGGTATCGCAATTTCACACTCTTAAGTATCCAGAGGATATCAAATTTGTTTTGAACACAGCATAAATGCATGGAAGGTAAAGATAAAACAGAGCAAAAGAAGGGAAGTTTGTTTTGAATCAAATCTTTACTTTGTAAAAGTGACAAGGGATGTGAAAACACAAATTAATTCAAGCAAAAGAAGTCATGAACGAAGAAAGACAGTATTTTTTCTATGGTTCATAACATTAAATATCAGCTCCAGCTAATTCAAACAAACAACCCAAATTAAACAATAAAAAGTGGTTGTAGGTTGGCGTCTAAAGACAGCATTAAAGGAGATGATAACAGGATGTCGACGTTTCGGTCTTTGTTGTATTCATCGATAAGACCATCATCAGGACGATGTTTTATTTCAATGCTGTAAACAACTCCCTTAGGGTGTTTCAAGGGGAACCGTGTCAGATGTAAAACGGTCAAAGAAGAAGTCTCACAGAAAACGGATGTGAGACAACTTTTTCGGTTTCCAAGTGCGCTGGCTAATTAGTCCAGTCGGAGAAGTGTTCTGTACTATTTTTGGAAAAATTGAGCGGCATGGAGAATATCGCCCAAGGTTCGTCTTGATACCATGTGTGAGCAGCACGTTTCTATTGCAGGTGTTACGCTGATGGGCCAGAAGTATATCCCTCGACACCCCTCGACAGGTATGTGTTTTCAGGTCAGGTGTGTGCTTTATGACATGCATTTTTGTGATGTCATGCAGGTGTGTATTAAATATGTGCTGTATTTGTCATTGCATGTGTACCTTTGTGTGGCAAGCGGATTGTCCTGTGGCGAGGCTGTATTTCCATTGGATATATTTATTTCTGTAGCATTTATCTATTTCAGGGTAAAGAATAACTACCTAGTCTTTTTCATGGCCAGAATGTATAACCGTGTTATCGTGTTAAAATATGACTTGACTTGAATTTTCGCGCTCTGAAGTGAAGAAAACTACCTTTCCCAGAATGCACCAGGTCGTTAAACGAAAGCCTTAAAGTTGAGCATGGACACATATGGCAGCCCCACCTCGTCAGCCCTGGTTATTTGATGATTAATAAACCAATTGGATGAATGATAAGTGGGCGGAGTGGATTGTGGGGTGTTGTTCTGGGGGCATCTGTCTCCCTCCCCGCTAGACCTGACGTTGCTCGTGCTTCTATTGAACGGTTAAACGGCTTTTATGCTGTACAGCTTCAGTTTGCATTGATTACAGTGACAGCAAAAATATGCACATATTTCTTCAACGATTCGTGCCTGCATTTACAATAATAACACAGCCCTACAGAGACCCCCCTCCTCTCGGCAGCAGCAGCCTGCCACTGCTTAGGAGATGTTACATCTTTCTCCCGGTAGGGGGCGGTCGAAGGGGCTCTTTGAGGTTGAACTACAAACGCATCACAGGCGCTCCGACTTCCCCCTTTCTAATGGTATTTGTATTTTATAATTAACTTTTCCTGCAGCCCCGGGGTGCTTACTCGCGGGGCCCCTTAGAAATGTAAATTTGATTGACTGATTATTTCGCTGCATGTTTGCTATTTTTAAATACATATTTATGCGATTCGTTCCAGTCACATCTTCGCATTTGAGGAACAGGAGGCGGGAGTCGCCGACACCAGCCATGAGTAACGAGGGAGGCCCGGTTAGGTTCTTTCAATGTCCCTTTTGTGCAGCTTTTGTGACCAGGGCAGCGGGGGGTTCCCCCCCTTTCTGATGAGATTGGCCTGCTGGAAAAACAGGTCTATTTTTGATGAGGATGCTAGAATTTTAATTCATTTTTAGCATTAGCATTTTTTCAAACTCATTTCAGTGCAGACTCGACTCGCCTAAATTATTTCACCAGATTTAATTTCCTAAAAATACGAGTTGCTGTCTTTTGAAGTGAGCTTTATTTTCCTTGAAAATGAAACTCAATGAAAGCGGGACCACCATTATCGAAGTACATGTTACATCATACTATAGATAAGTGAAATGATTGACATTTTGGGAAGAACCCCATCGCGCCCTCCCTTCCCAATCACTGGCCACCACTGCACTACAAAACAGGGGCGGCCCCTTCCTGCGCTAGACCAATCAACCTCTACATGACAGGCCGACTCCCCTCCAAACCCTCCACTGGCTCCCCGTCAACAAAAGGATCACCTTCAAGCTCATCACACACGCTTACAAAGCCGTACACAACACGGGTCCTGCATACCATAACCAACGCCTCGCAGTCCCACGCTTCGACCAGAGACCTCTCCTCCGTCCAACTGGCCCTGGCTACCGCCCCACGGTTCCGCAAGAACACAGCCGGAGGAAGATCCTTCTCCTACCTCACAGCAAAGACATGGAACACCCTGCCTCTCCACCTCAGGGACTCATCATGACTGCCTCAATTCAGAAAGGACCTCAAGACGTGGCTCTGCGACTGAAACACAGCGCCTTTTACGCACCAGCAGTTTCCCCCTCCCCAGTGCCTTCAGACCCTTACAGATGAGTAGTCGTGCTTTATAAGCCTCCTGATAATCCACTTCCGCTACATGCCACTGGCTCTGTGTGCTTCGACCAGTCCCCACAGACCTTCTCCATCACAGAGTGCACCACGTACCCTGAGGTCTGTTTGTTTACTAGTAGCAGGATGTCCTTCGACCCTTGGCATCTTTGCTTTATCGCTGCAGGGAGGTTGGAGTTACACTGGTAGTTTGAGAGAACCTCCGGTTTTATGCAGTTTTTTGGGAGTGTGTTGGTTGCATGCTTGCGCCGTTGAAGGTTACCACTCATGATGAAACACCTCCTGATGAGGACGGTGGTGAGGTTCCAAAGGCTATCACTCCCAAGAGAGACTCTTTCTGTTGCAGGTCCCTGCAGGTGGGAGTCCTGATAAAGCCTTCGTGACGTTGGCTAAAGTAATTCAATGGAAGTCGACTGCAGATGCTGAACAGGGGTTTGGGACCACAGGAAGTTTCTATATTACTAAAGGGGCTGCACATTACATTTTGTGATAGGGATCACGTGATGGAATACTTTGCACAAACCCGGTGTTACAGACCAAGGCACTGGATGTGGTGAAAGAGTTAGTGTCCCATTTGGAAGAGAAGACAGTGATTCCAGCCACCTACATTCCCTCTCTTCCTCAACCCCTGCTGCACGCTGGTGCAGTAACACACTGGGCATGCTTTCCTGGGGCTAGAGGATCATCATCCGAGCCAGTGGTTCTTAACCTTTTAACTTCTGTGAACACCTGCTTCGTCATTATTGGAATCTGGGGTTCTCCCAATTAGTCATTATTGGAATCTGGGGTCCTCCCAATTAATCATTATTGGAATCCAGGGAACCCTGCTGAGTCATTATTGGAATTCGGGGAACCCCCACTGAGTCATTATTGGAATCTGGGGACCACCACTGAGTGATTATTGGAATCCAGAGAACCCTGCTGAGTCATTATTAGACTTCGGGGACCCCCACTGAGTCATTATTGTAATCTGGGGAACCCCACTGAGTCATTATTGGATTCCAGAGAACCCTGCTGAGTCATTATTGGAATCCGGGGACCCCCACTGAGTCATTATTGGAATCCGGGGACCCCCACTGAGTCATTATTGATATCCAGAGAACCCTGCTGAGTCGTTATTGGAACTCTTGGACCCCCGCTGAGTCATTATTGAAATCCAGAGACCCCTGCTGGGTCATTTTTGGAATCCAGAGACCCGACTTAAGCAATTACAATGATTTGAACTGCAGAACAAAATCATGAATTCCATCAAAAGAATTCATAAATGATTAAATACTTAATTTAATTTACAAACAAATATAAAATATCTATGTTTTCATTTTAATGAGAAGGTTGAATCTTTTCCAATTTCAATTGATGTCACTCATTGTCCATACTATATTCTATTTGATGCACTTGCATTGCTCCCACAAATCAGTCTGAGGCTATCACCTTAAATTTTAGCCTCCACTTTCAAATTTCTTTCTATTTACAGATCACTTTAAAAATGTCAATTTACATTTGCCTTTTGTTTTATATGCACCTGGTATCCCCCACGGGTCCTCGGACAACAGGTTAAGATTAAGAACTACTGAGTTTATCTTTTCATCTTTCAAAGACTGCCATGACCACAGCATTGAAGCAAGAACCAGCAGTTTCAAACTCCTTTCCACCTTTCAATATTACATTCTTCCCAAAGCAGGCACATTTTAGACTTACCTTAGCAAAGGTGCAATTCGTTCACACTATGTGCACTATTCTACTCTGAGCCTAAGAACCCTAAGGAGGACACAGCGGGCACAAACTCGAAGTTCTGAGCTTTACTTTATACATGCTCTGGGTGGAATCGGTTTGTTAAAAGAAGTGCTAGAGATGTGACGTTAGCTGCAGACCCAACTTATTTTTCATTGACATAGAATTTACCACAGATTGCTTTCTGAGAGTGGCCAGGTGATCATGGGCTTGTGGTTGCTCCCTCAGTGGGATATATGTAGTGGAACCTGATAGACAAAGGACCTGTGTGTAGAGGACAGATGGGCTTCCTGACAGTATGATTGGGGCAGAGTGGTGCCCCCTGCCCTGATTACAGTTCGAAGAGCAGCCTGAAGGATGTGACCAGCCCTTCCTGACTTCAGAAAAGCCTACCCTGTCATAGCCAGATGCAACTCACACCTAGGCCAGTCTGCCTTTTATTTCAGAAGGCCGGCAGGAGACAAACCAAGAGGAAAAGGGAGAACTAATCATAACCAATTTAGGGTCAGACAAAGAATGTATCCCCCACCCTCAGGCTGGCACTGGGCATGAAAGTATCATCCACAGAAACTCTCATCAGAACACTCCTGGACCTGAGAAGACTCAGTAGAAGGACTTCCCGACTGTCTGAAGAAGGAAGACTCGTCCTGCCTTCCTGGAACCCAGGATCCCGGAAGTGCAACCAAGTGCCAGCTAATGGAACACATGTTTGAGCTACTGGAACGCAACATGCTTCCAGCCCATGCCTCATCATGGTCAGCCTAAATTTGTGACTTTGTCCCTTTCCAGCGTGACCACATACCCGCATTGATGCTATTTTTTCCTAAAACTTAAAAAATGTATAACTCTGATACTACTGATTGGCTTTTTGTTGTGTTTGTGTTATTTTTTATTTATTAAAATGTATTCTATATCGCTTATATGGTTTGGGATTATTATGGTGTTGTGTTTTCACTTTATTACAGTTTGTGAACAGCATAATGCTTTAAACATTGTTAATGTTAATGTTAAAAGATTTCTAAAGCGCACAGCTGCCCCAGCAAAGGGGCGTCCTGGCGCTGTCAGACCTGAAACAGAAAATTCAACGCACAAGTATCTAGATCATATCCTATACAGAAAAGAACAGAAAAGTTTTAATAGCTTTCCGAAACACAAGCAGGTCCTCCATGGCCCGAATGCGTAATGGCAAGGAATTCCACAGCTTAGCAGCTAAAAACCGAAACGAGGATCCTCCAGCCCTAGATCGTATAACACGTGGCACAGACGCCAGGTGCTGACCACAGGAACACAGCTGTCGATGTGGCACATATGGGCTCAGCAAACCGCAAAGGAGCGTTGGGCTATTAGACTTTAAGATTTTAAACGACAAACAGAATCCGCTTGTCGATCGGAATCCAGTGTCACCCTTGAATAGTAGCCTCAACTGAGCAGTGGCATGGGAGACCCACCAGCGCTCTAGCAGCGGAGTTCTGAACTCATTGTAACCGCCGTGTCTCTGCTTTGTTGGCCCCTAAAAGCAGAGAACTGGCATAATCCAAGCGGGACAGTATCATGGACTGCACGATAAGCTGACGTACTGCCGGATCGAAAAATTTCAAAAGAGGTTTGAGGCCCCTTAGTAGTCCAACGCAGGTGGCCGCAACTCTCTTAGTGTGGGTCTGAAAACTAAGAGTGGAATCCATCCAGACCCCAAGATTTTTTACCACTGATTTGGGCGGCGGCGTGGGACCAAGGGGTGCTGGCCACCAGTGCTCATTCCAAAGTGCAGCCTTCTTTCCTACCAATAAAACCACGGTCTTACTCGCATTGCGAAGTAGACAGTTATCTGTCATCCATTGTTCCACTGCTGTCAGCCCCTCTCTGAATCTGGTGGCTGCTACAGATGGTCCCTCAGCTAAGGTGATAACCAGCTGGGTATCGTCCGCATAGGACACCATCGTTAGATTCCATCTTTTAGCAACAGCAGCCAAGAGGCTGTACATACAGATTAAACAAAGAGGGGCTCAATGCTGAGCCCTATGGGACCCCCTGTACGTTGGAATGGGATTGCGAAAGAAACGGGGGGCTGACACCCTGAAGGATCTCTCTGGTAGGAAAGACCTAAACCATTCCAGCGCCATCCCAGTCACTTCTGCTGTCTCCAGACGGTAAAGAAGGATGGCATGTGATACCGTATCAAAGGCAGCGCTGAGGTCCAACAGAATCAACGCTGCACTTTGACCGGCATCCAAGACCGTCCGTCATTGCCTCCAACTTTCCTGACTGCTTTTGTGTGAAGCTACCAGAGGGTTAAACACAGGTTTATTTAGTGACTTTTGCGGTTCACCCTGACAAGGACTGTGATTTTTATTTGACATCGGTTCTCATCCTCTTCAACTAATAATCCAACTTCTTACACACACCGTGTTCCCTGGTGATGCTGGAACTCTTCTCGTTTTTGACACCAAAGGTTATGAGGGCCTTTTAGATGGACTGATTGCAGTGGCACTGTCTGACGTAAAGACTTTGTTGCAGTTGCTTCTGACAGGTAGAGTACAAAGTGCAAAACTAGGATCCTTGGTGATCAAAGAGCTTTTTTCTTTCCTATGGGCTCATAAAGTATCGTCCATCTTTATTGTGTTAGTTAATTTTTACCTGCTGCTTAACATCCTTCAAGGTTAATATGTTTTCATTTAATCGTAAGCTGATGATACTCAGGTGTATGGAAGGTTCTCTAGGGGAGCCAGACCAAATCTGACAGCCAGAAGATCCTTACAGTGGCTGACAGTAAAAAAAGGGGATTTTTCATATTGGATTAGCTGATCTGAATGCATTCATGACCTGACCCCATCCACCCTTGTGAATTATACTCACCACCACATTACCACCAGGGATCTGTGAGGTTCCCATCTCCATCTGGTAGCCAAACTACCTTTAAATATACTATTCAGATGGGGTGGATTCATTCATGGTTTTACCTGCTGGAATGTGCTGCTTCTCAATATTAGGTAAGGAGAGTCACTCTAGTCTTAGAAGGAAGAATGTTCCATATCAGATGCCCAAAAGGCCCTCTGAAAGGCCGTACACTGTAAAAATGTACCCCGTCAACCAATTTATTTGAACCACACTCTTCCTGATTTCTCTGCATCAGAACATCTCACAAAGCGTCAGACCTGCATCTGCCACCCAAAAACTGGCGCTTCTCCTGGACCTGTGCCAACACCTGAGCCCCACATGTTCACAGAGCGCAACATTCATTCGTTTTTCTGCCGTCTACAGCGGTAAAAGCAGCAGAGAGCAATTAATAACTGGGCCATAATTATACATGCAAAATGTGCTTGTAAATCAATTTCATATCCCGTCAAGAATGTAATTGTGATTATCTGCCTGCGTCCAGCATGGCTTCAGGGAAATTACCAGTCGAGTTTTGATGACTACAGGGTGCAACACAAACAGAATTAAGATTATCCAACAAAACCTTACAGAGACTCCCAGTTCCTTGAATTAAACTTCCTCTGTGACTGACAGATGTCTACTTTAACCAAAAGCCAACCAAGTATGAATACGTTCGAATCAACATGGATACGTTTCGGACGCAGGTGGAAGAATGCAGAGCCTTTATCAGGCAAGACAGCGTCACCATTCGAGCAACCACTTCATGTTCATGGGTTTCAGC
Organism: Lissotriton vulgaris; assembly: GCF_964263255.1. Lineage (NCBI taxonomy): Eukaryota > Metazoa > Chordata > Amphibia > Caudata > Salamandridae > Lissotriton > Lissotriton vulgaris. The sequence goes on from NC_141695.1 coordinate 189,285,489, forward strand.
ACTGCCCTGTAGAGGAAGTCCCAGTATGATGCAGCAGAACCATGCCTTAACGAACAATCGATCCCTGCTTCTCAATCAATGCTTTCTGTTCCAGCGTAAACACCTTTACTCCCACATTTGTGCAGGTGATGCACTACTGACCGGTCTTCCAGAACCCTTTCGATCCCATCTCAGTGGTGCCTGGCAACAGTTGTTTGTATGATTCTCAATGTATATATGAGCCCAGAACCCAACTCTCAAGGTAATTTGTTCACTCTCACTCTCAGCATGCATCAAGTACAACTTAATCTGCATGATCTACAAGGCCAGGAACAACAGCAAACCTCTTTACTTGATGGTACATTCTATTTTCTGGACGTTTAAGTCAACTGCATAGTATGATACTGGTATTGGGGACACCTAAGGTACGGTTAGAGGATGGCACTGACTGAAGCGATGCCCGTTGTCAATCACACCATAGTACCATGGTTCCGTTCAAACTAAACATCAGAGGAATGTATCTGTTAACCAGCCATTTATGTTGGCACCAGTGCCATGAAATGGCTATTCAAATGTGAGGATTTGCTGGAATTTTTGAGGCATGGACCCCTGAAAGAAGATACTGGGGTTCACTGCGCTCTTTGTGACTACCAAAAAGAGTGCGGAACACAGCATTGCTAGGAAATGTCTTTCCAGTGTAGCCTCCTGTGTTTGTACTACAAATGTAGAATTTGTAAAGTGCAAGAGTAGCTGAAAGACAGCGGAGAACTGTATAAATACAAATGATGGGAGGCAGGGTCGGATTGGTAAGGTGGGCACTCGGGCAATGGGCGATGAGAGGGTATCTGAGTTGCAGCTGTAGGCAGCTTTATGGGAGCGTAGTGGCTGACTTGGGATCTCTACATGCTGTTTAGATGCCGCCATCAGTCCGGTGGGGGCCTGAACTGCCTTTCAGAAGGCCTGTATCTAGGCCTCTATTACCCCCTCTTCACCAACTGGCCAGCAATGTAATTCCCAGTCCCCTGCTAATATAAACAAGCATTGGTATAGCCAATACGTCTCACAATCAATCAATCAATCAATCAAAGCATTTATATAGCGCACTACTCACTTGGAGGGTCTCAAGGCGCTAGGAGAGGGGGGTCCGCTACTGCTCGAACAGCCAGGTCTTGAGCTGCTTCCTGAAGGCAAGGTGGTCCTGGGACAGGCGGAGGTGGGTCGGGAGGGAGTTCCAGGTCTTGGCGGCCAGGTAGGAGAAGGACCTTCCTCCTGTGGTGGCTCTTCGGATGCGGGGGACAGCGGCGAGGGCGTGGCCGGTCGATCGAAGCGGGCGAGTGGGAGCGTAGAAGTTGAGGTGGCTGTTGAGGTATCCTGGGCCTTGGTTGTGTAGGGCTTTGTGTGCGTGGGTGAGGAGACGGAAGGTGATTCTCTTGTTGACCAGGAGCCAGTGCAGATCTCTCAGGTGTCTGGAGATGTGGCTGCGACGGGGGATGTCCAGGATGAGTCGTGCTGAGGCGTCTCTTCTGGAGTTTGGCGGTGGTTCCGGCGTAGAGGGAGTTGCCGTAGTCCAGACAGCTGGTGACGAGGGCCTGGGTGACCGTCTTCCTGGTCTCGGTGGGGATCCACCGGAAGATCTTACGTAGCATGCGCAGGATGTTGAAGCACGACGAGGAGACGGCGTTGACTTGTCTGGTCATGGAGAGGGAGGAGTCCAGGATGAAGCCCAGGTTGCGTGCGTGGTCTGTCGGTTTGGGTGCGCTGCCCAGGGCGGGGGGCCACCAGGAGTCGTCCCAGGCGGAGGGTGAAGATCCCAGGATGAGGACTTCCGTCTTGTCCGAGTTCAGTTTCAGGCGGCTGTTCGTCATTCACTTGGCTACGTCTGTCATCCCTTCGTGTAGGTTGGCTCTGGCGGTGGCGGGGTTGTTGGTGACGGAGAGGATCAGCTGGGTGTTGTCGGCGTAGGAGATGATGTTGAGGTTGTGTTGGCGTGCGATGGCTGCGAGGGGGCTCATGTAGACGTTGAAGAGGGTTGGGCTGAGCGAGGAGCCTTGAGGAACGCCACAGATGACTTTGGTGGCTTCTGATCTGAACGGGGGGAGGCGGACTCTCGGTGTCCTTCGGGCGAGGAACGAGATGATCCATTCCAGTGCCTTCTCCTGGATTCCGACGTTGCTGAGGCGCCGCACTAGGGTACGGTGGCAGACGGTGTCAAAGGCCGCGGAGAGGTCTAGGAGGATGAGGGCCGCTGTTTCTCCGTTGTCCAGCAGGGCTCGGATGTCATCGGTGGCTGCGATCAGGGCGGTCTCGGTGCTGTGGTTGGCCCGAAAGCCAGACTGCGAGAGGTCGAGGGATCCGTTCGTCTCGAGGAAGGCGGCCAGCTGCTTGTTGACGGTCTTCTCACTGACGGCTGGTGGTGTGTGTGCCCGGTGATAGTGTGCATTGACGTCTGGTGGTGTGAATGCCCGGTGAAAGCATGCACTGATGGCTGATGGTGTATGTGCCTGGTGGAAGCGTGCACTGACGTCTGGTGGTGTGTGCGCCTGGTGGAAGCGTGCACTGATGTCTGGTGATGTGTGCCTGGTGAAACCGTGCAGTGATGGCTGGTGGTGTGTGTGCCTGGTGGAAGCGTGCACTGACCGCTGGTGGTGTGTGTGCTTGGTGAAAGCGTGCACTGACAGCTGGTGGTGCATGTGCCTGGTGAAAGCATGCACTGAGGACTGGTGGTGCGTGTGCCCAGTGAAAGCGTGCACTGATGGCTGGTAGTGTGTGCCTGGGGGTAGCGTGCACCGATGGCTGGTAGTGTGTGATGGCTGGTAATGTGTGTGCCTGGTGGAAGCATGCACTGAAGGCTGGTGGTGTGTGTGCCTGGTGGAAGCGTGCACTGACAGCTAGTGGTGTGTGTGCCTGGTGGAAGCGTGAACTGAAGGCTGGTGGTGTGTGTGCCTGGTGGAAGTGCGCACTGACGGCTGGTGGTGTGTGTGCCTGGTGGAAGGGTGCACTGACAGCTGGTGGTGTGTGTGCCTGGTGGAAGCATGCACTGACGGCTGGTGGTGTGTGAACCTGGTGGAAGTGTGCACTGAGGGCTGGTGGTGTGTATGCCTGATGGAAGCGTGCACTGCCGGCTGGAATTGTGTGCCTGGTGGAAGCGTGCACTGACGGCTGGTGGTGTGTATGCCCGGTGGAATCATGCACTGACGGCTGGTGGTGTGTGTGCCTGGTGGAAGCGTGCACTGACGGTTGGTGGTGTATGTGCCTGGTGGAAGCGTGCACTGAACGCTGGAGGTGTGTGCCTGGTGAAAGCGTGCACTGACGATTGATGGTGTGTGTGACTGGTGGAAGCAGGAGCATTCACAGTGATAGAAGACACAAATGAAACTGATGAAGAGGAGGGGGAGAAGGGAGGGGGAGTGCTAGCAGAGGAGCATTATTCACAGCTAGAAGACACAAATGAAGCTGACCAGAAGGGAGGGGGAAAAGGGAGGGGGTATTGCAAGCAGAGGACCCTGATTACAGCAATAAAAACACAGATGGCAGCTGTGCGCATGCACGAGCAGCAAAAGTCCCTGGTGGTACAAAAAGGGGGTGGTGATGGACGGAGCATCTGAACCAATCAAACACTCACACCCAGTCAACAGATCTGAGTTTGATCCATCACCGTTCTTTAGCCCACTCTGCCACCCCAGTTCAGACATGGCCATATGCAAATCAGTCTGACCCTGTGCCTCATGGGAACAGTACAGCCTGAACTGCCAAGCCATGGCTTCCCTGGGCCGGATTCAAGCTTCCTAAGACCGGTTTCTGGCATTACAGCCGTCTTCAGCCAGGCTTGCTGGTGGCACTTTTAAAAGCCACAGGCACATTGATGTATGGGGATTGGGCAGTGGGCCTGAGCAGTAGTGACCTCACTGATATTCAAGTATGGTTCACCAGTGTGAACTAAGCCGTGCACAAGGAGTTCTGGCAACGTTTGCACTTTTTTTCGCACTGTAGTTTAGAAAACAAAAGTTGCGTCCCCATACGTGCTTGACAGATTTTACAGGTAGACTGACTGCCTAGTAGATCGCATTCATCATCAAAAGATCACAGGTTCAGTCCAGTCCCCCATAATGCTATGGTTATAGTAATGTTAACGCAGTCATAGGTGCCAAGTCCTTATGTTCCGGAGAGGCTTTCTCCCCAGGGCTTAAAGGATCATTAATAACTGATCACTCTCTGATTATGGCTCCCTAATTAAAACGTTTTCATGGTTTTCTGTTTACCTTCTAATGGTGAACTTGAGAACATTGTCTGGATGCAAAAACAGAAAACTCAAGAGCAGCCCACCCAAATACTACTCAGGCACAGGAATATCGTCCATGTGTTTTGAACCGCATCCATAATTACATGGACAATGCTTCTTGGAAATAATTCAGGTCACTTTTTTTTACGCCTCTTTCAGAGAACACCTCCCCCCCTCCTTATTTTCATGCTAATTAAATCACTGAAGCAGTGTTTTGTGAAAAAGTGCAACCCGCAAATTTGGAACACTTTTTTTTGGGATGCCCATGACTATTTTTTATCCCAATCGAACCCTGATGGGAGAGATAGGTGCATTCTGACAGAAGAAGTGGACTATTTCGTCCCCATATTGTAAGAGTTGTGTCTTCGTCTATTTCCTGAATGAGAGCAGAGTTGGGGCGCCCCTGATGGATACAGGGGTTCAGTCCAGGGGGGTGGGAGCTAGCTAGACAAGGCCTGTTGCCTTGTCTTTCCTTTTTGGACTTCGTAGCCTGCAGTCTGATGGTGTCAGGCCTGAGGTGTGCCTAGGACCACCAGAGATGCTGAGCCGTGAGCTCGTCAACAAGATACGAGGTGGAGACATCTTTGAGGTAACTCCAGAAGAGGCCACCGCAGCGATACCCATATATCTTTCCTTCGCAGAAGAAGCAGACAGACCCCCGGCCTTCCCTGCGTCTTCCCCGCTCGCTGCCCGCTCCCTTCTCCCCTCGGTCGCTGCCCGTGTGGCTCCTCCGGCCGCCTCCAGCGACACTTGGCATTTATTTGCGCAAAGAGGCCTTTTCATTTCTCCGTTGTTGTTTCTGTTTCCCTGCTGATAAATGAAGCCGCTCGGAGGATGCGCCGCGCTCCCGCCGGCATCAGGTATCGATCCGCGGGTCCAGGGAACAGGCCGATAATGTTATTAAGTCGACGAGGGGAGCGGCGTGAGTGTCAGCTCAGACAGGCCCCGATGCCATGTTATTGACTGTCCACAGGGAGGGGGAGGGGAGCCCCGGAGCAGCACGTGTTCACACGTCAGCACGTCTTTGCTTTCACGTTTCGATGGAGGCCAGAGCCCTGCGTCATCCAGGAGCCATGGTTGCAGGCCCTGTGTACTGCAAGAGGCTTAACACGCAGGCTGCGCTTTTTAAGAAGCCGAAAATGCTATTTTGGCCTCAGGTTCAAATCTCTGCGGAGGATAAAGAGAGGCTGAGCTGTCTGTAGGGGAAATGAGAGAATTGCAACAGGCCGGAGGCTGTGGAAAGGCGCTTCCCTGGCACATGGCTAAATGCTACCCCAAGCATCCATTTTTACCTCTTGCATGTTGAAACACCCACTGTTAGGTTTCACTCCTCTGGTGATTGAAGGAGAGCCTTTCATTCTTTCCAATAGAGTGGATGAAGCTTTGTATGTCATGAAGCGTGAGCCGGGCCTTTCTGCCGCATCCCGCCATTTTGCATTTTTTTAAACAACTGAATCTGCGCGCTTTCCAAGAGCTTGATTTAGGCTACTTGGCTGAAAACATAAAATAATGAAATGTTGTGGTAGAATTGGCGGGGTGCCCGTGAAATCAGGTGGAGTTGAGGAAAAATTGCCAACCACGTAGGCGGGTCAAGAATTCTAACTTGACGTGATTTCACCCAACTCCAACCAGGGCTCAGTTTAGCATCAACAAATCCTAATTCAGTGAAGCCCGGTGCTCCAGGCTGCAGGAAAGTGCTTGAAATCAAAGTTTTCCTCATGATCTTTTTTAGTAGTCCTTTAACAGCAAGTGAAGGAGGAAAAGCTTTGGAGGGATCATCAGGTTTATGAACAAGACCGTGTATTTTTGTGGAACTGTTTGACTATATGAAAAAAAAGCAATAGAGAATACAATACGCAAAGAAAGGAAGTTCTGCAATAAGATGCAAATTTCGTAAACTAGTTCTGACACCGAAGAAGAAAGGATGAGGGAAGCCTCTGATGGTGAAGAGGCATAACTTTTTGTACACTTTTCACCTCTTAAAACTAAAGAATTGTGGTTATATTATCGAAAGAGAATTCCCTATATGATATGGGCGCATGTTATGTGGTATTTATCTACACAATGCTCCCTATTGCACTAGCACTAGAACACACTGGGCACAGCCTTATTTATTACCCGGAGGATATTGGACAAACACCCTCATCATCGGTCAAGACTGGTGCCCAGGCTGCCTGGTGCCAAATGTCACAGGGCGTAGCCTTTGGCTTTCTTGGCTAGGATCTACGATCGGGATGTCACCTTCGGTATTACTCCACTGCCCCATTAACCTTACCCGTATCCTTTGGTAACACTCTTCTACCATGCCCAGTGATTCTGGGCACAGGTCATAGCCTATGGCAGCACAGTGTACCAAGTATCTCTATTCACACTACCACCTGGGCATAGCATAAGGCCATGCTCAGTAGATACTAGGCGCAAATTGTGGGCTTCAGACTGTGCCATATACACAGTACAAAAGGGGGTGGTGATGGACGGAGCATCTGAATCAATCAAACACTCACACCCAGTCAAAAGATCTGGGTTTAATCCATCACCGTTCTTTAGCCCACTCTGCCACCCCAGTTCAGACATGGCTACATGCAACTCAGTCTGACCCTGTGCCTCATGGCAACAGCCCTCATGGGACGGCTGAAGATGGCTGGAATGCCAGAAACCGGTCCTCGGAAGCTTGTTTCCGGTCCAGGGAAGACGTGGCTTGGCAGGTCGGGCTGGACTGTTCCCATGAGGCACAGGGTCAGACTGATTTGCATACAGCCATGTCTGAACTGGGGTGGCAGAGTGGGCTAAAGAACGGTGATGGATTAAACCCAGATCTTTTGACTGGGTGTGAGTGTTTGATTGATTCAGATGCTCCGTCCATCACCACCCCCTTTTGTACCGATGTACACAGTACCCAGCATCATGACCCATTGGCACAATCTGCAGCCATGCCTAGCAGACTCTGGACACAAGGCATCTTTCAGCCATGTCCCGTGAGTAGGACAAATGCACCATTATGCACTGGGCATGGTTCTCTGGGGAGACGTTTTTGTATTGTAGCTTACCATGAAATAAATAGAGGCATATTTATGGAAAATGCAATAGTTTGTCCTGAAGAAAGCCATCAATTGCCAGTTCCCCAATCACTTGGAATGTAAAAACCTACTCATTGCCTACCAGTCTGGGTCCCACTCCAACCACAGCAGCAAGACTGCTCATATAACCACCACTGACGATAGATCCATCCTCGACCCGACAAGACAGCAGCCCTGATCTTCCTTGACCTCTCATAGACTATCAACACCATTCTCCACTACACCCTCATCACCAGACTCCACCACATTGGCACCAGAGGAAACGCCCTAAAGTGGAGCACCTCCTTCCTCACAGGACACACAAAGAGAATTCACCTACCACCCTTCAGCTCCAAGCCGAAGAGCATCATCTGAAGCATCTCCCAAGGGTTCTCCCTCAGTCCCACCTTTTTCAGCGCCTGCATGACGCATCAGCTGCACCCACAGACTAAACATCATCTCATACGCTGACCACACCCAACTAATCCTCTCTCTCACAGAAGACTCCACCACTACCAGGTCCAACTTCCATGACCAACGTCACCGATTAGATGAGATCCTACAGCCTAAAGCTGAACAGACAAGACAGACGTGCTCATCTTCAGAAGGAACACCACCCAATGGGACGGCACCTGGTGGTCACCTGAACTCGGTCACTCACCTACCCTTACCAACCACGCATGCAATCTCAGCATCATTTTGGACAGCAATCTCTCCATGAAACACCAGGGCAACTCAGTAGCTTCCTCCTGCTTCCAAAACCTCTGCATGCTTTGTAAGATTTTCAGGTGGGTCCCTGTCAGCACCAGGAAAATGGTGACTTAAGCCCTTGTCGCCAGCCGACTGGACTATGGAAATGCACTCTATGCCAGAACCACCATGCATCTCCTCAAACAACTACTACAGATCAGACAGCACACGGCAGCTAGACTCATCATCGTCCTCCCGAAAAGAACCAGCATTACCCCCCACCTTAGAAGCACCCGTGGCTCCCCGTCCAGAAGAGATGACAGTTCAAGCTGCTGATTCATGCCTACCAGGCACTTCTCAATACAGGACCATCCTATATTGACCACCACCTGACCTTCCACCAGATGACCAGACAACTTCGATCCAACACCCTCGCACACATCGCCCGCATCTGGTGAAGTCTCAGTGAAGGTCGTTCCTTCCCCTACCTTGCCGCCAAGTCCTGGAACTCCACCTCCGAACCTCGCCTTCACTCACCGACTTCAGAAAGAGACTCAAGACCTGGCTCTTTGACTAAAGCGCTCCATACCTTCAGTGCCTGGATACCCCCCGGGGTGATAAGCCACACTACATAAATACCGATTGACTGATTTGTGGATTGAGTGATTAAACACTATGGGCCCGATTCACAGAACTAATCTGAGACAAAATCCTAAACGTACTACTTTTGGTATTCACAGAAGGCACTTACTGCTTTCGGTAAACTTATTACTTTGGGTATTCACAGAAGGCATTTAGTAGTAGTAGTAAAGCTAGGAGTCCTAACTTTACTACTATTAAATGCCTTTTGTGAATACCAAAAGTAGTAAGTTTAAAAAAAAGTAGTAAGTTTAACCAAAAGTAGTAAATTCATTCTGGGAATTCCAAAAGTAGTAGGTTTAGGATTTTGCCTCAGTTTAGTTCTGTGAATCTGGCCCTATAAGCCTACTTTTATTATTATTATTATTATTATGTTTCTTATATAGCGCCAGAATTGACCCCCGAAGGGGTATCTCCGCGCTTGCCTTGGGAACCCGTCCTGGTTTTTCCCTGTGAGATAGCCCCTACAGGGCATCCCCAAGGTGAAAGCCAGGCATCCCGCCGCGGGGGGGCCGTTGTGGAGATTAAGCAAGCTTAATGCCCAGAGTTTCAGAGTGTGAACCCATGATTAGGTCAGGCACCGAAGCGAGAATTATCGAGTCCATGGACATTTGAGCTCAAGACCCTGCCGCGTCGGGAATTGAACCCTGGTCCCGGGTCTGACCTCTGCTTCAGGGTCTGCCTATTCTAACCAGTGAGCCACACTTCTCCACTTTTGCTTTACCTATATAGATGCAAACTTCCAGGATCAAACATAGGTGATTATTTTTTCTGTGAAATCCCATGCAGTGTTTCCAAATCGCTGTAGTAATAAGCAATGCAAACATATGTTTTTCCATAACTGCATTTTATCAGTATGTATCAGTACCAGCTTGTTCTGTGGATGTGCATAGTTTTCCACTCATAATTGCAGTTTGCCTACATAACATTAATGTTATATCTAAACGTTGTTATAACCACCCCACGCACCAGTGTCTATGACATTGTAGCTAACAATCTGTGGGTTATGTATACTTTCTTGGCAAGACTCTTGCAGGTTCATCAAATCGGGGTCAAAGATATTAATGAGCAAAAATGCTTTCTGTTGCGCTTAACAACTGAGCATGACTACAAATTCCCTATCACCTGTTCTGAGACATAAACACACCAAAGGCTCACCTTTTTAGAGTAATTGAAAGACTTCTGAGAAGTTAGTGTCTATAATGGTCAGTGGTTGAAGTGGCCAGGATCTATTGGGAATGACATTCCCAATCTTTTTTAATTTTACAGTAACAGTTTCCAAGCTTTTGTTTAAAAAAAAAAAGACAATTCCAGAACTGATAATGTTAACTTTCAGCGTTGCACCCTGGAGCACAGTTCGCGTATGTTTTTATGCACTTCAGCCTTTGGCAAAGGTACCGGCACAGTAGGTGAAACTCACATCAAATAGACTATTATGGCTTGGGTATCAGTCACGTATTAAGAACCCTTGGACGCTGATGCACTGAAATATTATGGTTTGCATAACATACCTCTTAACTCCAAATCACATCACGGGGCAAACCACTTTCCCCAACACTGCCACTCAAAAACTCAAGAGGATGGGCACAGGGTGGTAATTACAAAGACTAAACCATCTTTTAGAGTTATGTTCACTTTTTGTTCCCGCCTCAGCTTGGGTGGCCCCTGAGACCAGAATAGAAAAGGCAGTACCAGGAAATCACCAGGGCAAGCCAGGTACAACAGCTTCTAACCCTAATTAACATCCAAGCAAGGCCACCTGATACATGACTAAGTCGAGGCCAATCCTTGTGGCGAATCAGAGGCCATTTCTCAATTTCACTACAGTCCAATAAGGCACTGTTTTGTTGGCTCTGCAGCTTCTTCTGATGCAGAACCAGTGCTTAATTTGTGCCAGTGGTTTCTGGTACTTAGCACCGGCACCAATTTAACAGGGTCTATTGAATTTTTCACCTTGGGCAGAGTGCTTAGTAATTACTACGAATAAATGTTCCAGTCCTGATCTCCTTTAGTTCAGATATCTGCCTAGCATGTCGCGGGTGGATGGCCCACCCAGCTCCAGGCGTGATGACTGCATCACCAAGAACATGTCATTCCAATTGGATAAATACAGGTTGAGGGTGGGCTGATGGGTGGGGTAGGAGTGGGGCAGACTGGGAAAGTTCAGGTCACAGGATAAACTTAATGCAAAGTTGGATTAAAATAAAAGTGCATGGCACACTCTTTAACAGCTCGCCCGCACTGATTCGAATCCAGCTGAAGTGGGCCATACATAATTCATTCTGTCTTTTTCATGCCCGTGACCTAGGCATACTAACAAGTGCAGTACTGTTCAAAATCATCCTGTTGCAGTTTTAAGTGAATCGTTTGAAAGGATGTAGGGGCATATTATCAAGCCTGTGCGCTAAAATTATCGCCGCTTTATCGGCCGAAAACGGCCGATAAAGCGGCGATAATGGGCTTGATAATATGCTCTGTGGAATTCCAATCGAAGCCCATGTTAGAAGACATCTAACATGGGCTTCGATTGGAATTCCATAGAGCATATTATCAAGCCCATTATCGCCGCTTTATCGGCCGTTTTCGGCCGATAAAGGGGCGATAATTTTAGCGCACAGGCTTGACAATATGCCCCGTACTCTTTGATCTAGAGCATCTTGACGGGCTCCTTTCGCTTCCCTCCCACATGTTCTTCTGCAGCTCTGCCTTCTTCGCCCTCGCTTTGCTCCTGCAGAAGTTTAGCGTTGATATTGATCCGGTGCAGGTGATCTTCGGGAGTAGTGGAGGTCCCATTGCAGGAGTTGGGATTCATCAGCATGCGGTCACTCATCCACCACTTCACGTGAGCATTAACCCTCATTTTAAGTTCAAGAGGGAGTTTTTTTTAATTAAAAAAAGAGATAACAAAATAAAAGATATTATAACAATGGAAAATGACATTGAATAAAGTAACCTAAAGTTGAGAAACTAAGTAAATAAATGTATAAGTCAGTTTAGCATAGCACACAAAGGGGAAGAAGAATGATAATTATCAAAAAAGAAGGGAAAGAGAGGCTAAGGCTAGGTTCGGCCTCTTGAAATCTAAAGTTTAGCACTATAACCCATAATCCATGGATCGTGAGAACCTAACCTGAGGAAAAATAATAGCAGGTTTTCACAATTTGGGTACGCCTTTTTGGAAAAGAAAATTATTTCCTTTAGTCCCCTCACTCACCCGAGTTTGCCCTTAGGTGACCTGCTTCATCATTGGGGCCATCCCAAGCATCTACTGCTTGGGGCGTGCTGCGACTTGCGAAGGATACGTAGGAGCACTTTTTGGTGAGACTATGTGTGGTGCGGTGTATGGTGGTGGAGTGGTGATTAGTGTGTGTTAAAAATACCTAGCTAGTAAGCCAACACATTTATTTGTGCCTCTAGTTGGTATAGTAAACAAGCATTTACAATGCAATGGTTTCGCCTTTGGAAAAGTTAGAGCTATTGGCATTGCTCATGACATTTCTTTTTTTTTTTTTACTTATAAATAAATGGCATTGTTATTTACATTGCCAACAGCTCTCACAGCCCACACAGCTCTCACAGTCCACACAGCTCTCACAGCCCACACAGCTCTCACAGCCCACACAGCTCTTACAGCCCACACAGCTCTCACAGCCCACACAGCTCACACAGCTCTCACAGCCCACACAGCTCTCACAGCCCACACAGCTCTCACAGCCCACACAGCTCTCACAGCCCACACAGCCCACACAGCTCTCACAGCCCACACAGCTCTCACAGCCCATACAGCTCTCAGAGCCCACACAGCTCTCACAGCCCACACAGCTCTCACATCCACTGCTCAGGACAGCCATCCATGACTGCCCGGAACACGATATCACAGTCAAGGGCAGACTGATTAATGTCCAGATGGATTACGTGACTACCCTACACTCTAACTAATGTATCACATGAATACCTTCTATTGCAACCTATGGATTACATGAATACCCTTTATGTTATCCTATGGATTACATAATACACCCTCTACTCCAGCCAATGGGTTACGTGACTATCCTGTACACAATTAGTGAATGCCAATGAATGTATTACATAAATACCTTTCACTCCAGCCAGCGTGTTTGCCCTATACTCCCGTCATTGTATTACATGAATACCTTCTACGGCGGCCAGTGCGTTACATAAACACCCCGGCATATTAATGATGTGAATACCCTCTACTCACGCCAACGAATGGCACGAATGCCTTCTACTGCAGCCAATGTGTGATGTAACTATTCTCTACGCCAGTCTATGGATTAAATGAAAACCTTTCACTTTAATAAATCTAAATAATAGCCAAGCTCGCTCCAAAATGCCCAAATTACATAACTACGCTGACAGCTAGCCAAGGAAATGAGCTGTAGATGCCCCAGGGCAAAGACGGAAACATTCACAGGAAAAAGTGAAACCAACAAAACAATGGGACAAGACAACGACAATTCATTATAATTCTTTGTTACTTCTTTTCACAAAAAATGGCAGAGTTCAGCTGGAGAATACTCAATGACGCCCCTCGCCAAACGACTCCAGCAAGTGGAAATGGGTTTATTAGAGAGAGTGAAGAGGGCGGCGGGCCAGAACAGAAACAGTTTATATGATATGTTATGTGTATTTGTATAGCGCACAACACGTGGGAGTGCGTCCTGGTGCGGGGCTAAGTGAAAAGCCAGGCTTCAGTTTCTTGTGGAATTCAAGAGCTGAGGAGACGGCTCTGATGCACATGGACAGGTCATTCCAGCCTTTACCTACTTAAAAACTTTATTCGGATAGCGCCATATCCATAAAAGCACATTCCAGGCTTTAGGAGTGAGGTAGGAGCTGGCACGACCGCCGTACAAAACTTCTTAATTTGTTTCAAACATACCCTCAACAGCGACACTCATTCCCCCATGATGGCTAAAATCAAATAAATATCCTCTGCCTCACCGCTGAATGCCTGAAGAGAACCATGTACCTTTGAAACGCGGTCACTAGATATGCTCCCAAGACGCCTCCTTGATCCTGCCAACCTCACAAAGACCTTACAGGTGAGACAGATCTGCATCGAACCCAAGGCTAAAAAACCTCAGCCCCAACAAGCCCTAAAACCTATCAGTTCACACACTTGAGCAAACTGCAAGACTCAGGCAAATGCAGGACATGGTTCAACTGACAAGACGCACCTATGCGAGACTGAATCCACACCGGGAGAGCGGCGACATTCCTGGAGGGAAAGTGAATACGCTAAAGATGGCGCCGGTGGCAAGGTGTCTTATCGTAAGCTTGACCGTCACAAGGCATTTTTTAACCATTGGCGACTATGTAGATGCCAGTGTGCCACAGTTGCTTACATCTGTAATTTAGATAAGCTGGGGGGAGGGAGGGGAGAGCAGCACAGCAAAAATCAAACAAACACTGGAAAACCAACAGGTCTGGGTTTAATGTGTTAATGCAAGCAAACTTAGCACATTAAAGGGAGACAGACAGGGTAGAGCCAGCAGGAACGGCCGAAAGGGTTATCACTGTAAAGTAGTCCCATATACTCGAATAGCCAATAGCATAAGGGGGGGAAACAAACACTTTACTGGCAGGGACCTAAAGAAGGCCCCTTGCGGTGCAGGGGGTCTCCCACCTCCACCTCCCCCTCAACTCTTCAGTGGCCCCCAAACCCGCCAGAAGGTCGCTATTGTCCACAAGGACAATGAATATCTATGGAATATGGGAGACTCTGGGAGGGGGCTCCCCCAGCTTCACATTCATTTAAGTTACACCACTGTTCACTGGCTGAGCCAAGACGTGATTGACAAAATCTCAAACCAATGGCTGAAGGAGGCTGGTTGAAGAAAGCAAATGTTTTAAAAGAGCAGACCCAATTCCTCTCTATGTGCACTGATAGCAATAGGTTCGAAAACCGAGACCTCAAAAGAAACCTGAATTCACACTCTACTCATAGTAAAAACAACTATTTGCACTCAATGTGGGAGTTACATTCAACTTTAATGAACTTGGAAGTTCTTGCCGCCGGCACCTGTTGCTCAGTTATCGTTTGCGGAGGGATATTGTCGCCCATAAGAACTCCGTGAACGAGGGTCCTGAACAGGATTTCTTTTTTAAATGTGGTGTCTAATGTAAGGACTTATTTACTCACCTTTGTTAGGAGTTTCCACAATTGTAGTAAAGTGTGAACTTTACCATCTTTTAAACATGGATACTATAAAGTGGACTCATACCGTGTCAAGATTTACATTCTATACTACTTAAAGTAAAATATCACTATTGACATGAATATATACATACACACACTCATAATCAGGAACTCTCACTCATTCCGGGTCTTTGTTCGCATACAGAACGTCCATCATAAAATACACAACAGACAATTTTGGAGATTTTGGGTGAGTGAAGGGAGACACATATGATAGGTTTGAGGCGAGACGAGGGCGGGAGTCACATATGCCAGGTGTGGTGATAGGTTTGAGGCGAGGGGAGGGGGGGCAGGGAAGGGAGTCACGCGCTTTATAGGTGAGTGGAGGGAATCACAACGGAAGGCAATGAACGGAGGATAGAGTGGAGGGAAAGGGGGCACACGTGCCAGGCACTGACAGGAGTTTCAGGGGTTTGTATGTGGAGAGGAAGGGGGGGGTGTGCACATATGAGGGGCAGTGTCGAGAGTTTTGGAGAAAAGTGGAAGGCAAGGAGTCACGGTCACATGTGAAAGGCGGTGACTTTTTTTTTTTGGGGGGGGGGGGCAGGGATTTATATCTGAAAGGCAGTTTCGAGAGCTTTGAGTGCAAACTGACATGTGAAATCCGTGAAGTGGGGTTTGGTGGGGGGATAGCACGGAGGCAGTTAGTTACTTGTGCCAGGCATGGCGAGAGTGAGCGAAGGGGGAGGGGAGGGGGGGAGGCGGGTGAAAGTGAGGCGGGGCGCAGCAGGTGACATGGCGGAGGCTGGGAGCCCTCGGTGACACAGGATCGGGAGGGATCCTGCCACATCCTCCAGTCTAGGACCAGGCGTCTCGAAGCCAGCCCCCCCCCCCGCCCCCCGCAAAATGTTTATATACCACTAGACAGACAAAATGTGTTCTGTGAGTAGCCTTTCTTTCACATCTGGTCAGAATGGTGGAAGCAGGATGGTGGAGGAGGGAGTAGTTTAGGGAAGGATGTAAAAATCAGGAGTAACCATGCGAGGAAACAAGACCTAAGACTGCATGGCTTGACAGTCTCTCCCTTTCCCCCACTTGGTGCCATAGTAGTTCCTCAGCTCGTCACATAAAGGAGGCATCGGGCACCCACTTGGGCACTCCAGGGTTGGAGCGGTGGTCCAAGGATGTAGGCGAAGTGGGCCATGGGAGGTTAAGGGTCCGTTTCACTCCAATGGTAAAATCCGGTCCCAAGCAACACCACAGATCTGGAGGGGGAGGCCCCGGGCACAGCCTCTGCAGACGGGCTGGCACTGTGAGCCTGCCGCACCACGGCCAGACTACCGCCCCGAGTAGTGGAGAATGGGCCTCCGCCACAAGCTTCAAGGGGCGGAGGGCTGTGGCAGATGCTGTATGTGCCGCGGACGGAGCCGGTGCCTTAAGGAAGGGTCTGCCGACGATCAAGTAGCTTTCATTGGCCGCTGCTGGGCCCAGCTCCACTTATGACGGCCCACAGTGCTGGGGCCGCGACACTCCTGGCCGTGCATTCGCCGCTCCGCACATGGCCTCGCCACAGGAACCTCGGCTGACCAGCACAATGTTCAGCCTCTGCTCAGGCCGTGTCCAGGTACGCCACACCTTCTGCCAAAGTTCTCTTCACAATATATGAATATTTGTGTATGCATGTGTGTGTCGGTGTGCATACATGTTTATATGTGTATGTGTGGACAGTCAGGGTTAGATGCGAGTATACGTTCCTTTCCTTTGAATGAACGAGTTGGTCACTTGGTAAGGATAAATCATTCTTGTCTTCATTTTATCTTAGCAGGAGTGTGTTGGTGCGCAAGTGTGTGTGTGTTAGTGGGATTATTTGTCTGCACGGATGTGTACATATGTGTTTGTGTATACCGGTAGATCCATGATGACGTGTATGCATATGTGTTTGTGTATGTTGGTGTGCATACATGTTTATATGTGTATGTATGGCTGGCGTCTTGGTGTGCGTGTACGTGCAAATGTTTGAGTACGTTTATGTGTGTTGCTGCCTGTGTATGCATGTGTTTGTGTGCATGTATGTGCACGTGTGTGTGCGTGTGCGTGAGTGTGACCTTCACATGCGCCTCCATTGGAAACCTACGCCAAGCGTGAGTTGAGATATGGGAACAGGGCGTATTTCATTTTTTCTCGTTTCTTTTGCTATTTAAACTGTCTTCCTTTGCTGAATAGAACCCTGCGGGTTCTTCCTTTTATGCGGAAACTAAATAATGAAGTAATTTTACTACAGCCAGTAATTCTGTCCGACTCCAGACATTGTCATAAAATAAATTAGTAAATGCAAGAAATTAATTTTTAATTTCCATTTATGCGGTTTCTAGTTAAGGAGTGGTGCAGCCCTCTGTGGTGGGGGGGAGAGGGAGTGCCCCGCTGGGTTCCTTCACTGTGCTCTTACTGTAACACGGCTCAAACACTGTCCTTTGTCACACGCGTAGCCCGAGGCGTTGTGTGTGGGGCCAGGCATCCTTCGGAGCCTTTCCCTTGTGTAGCGCTGCGAGTCCGGAGTTCGCCTGATTCTAAGCGCTTCCACGTTGTGCCTGTAGGGAAACAGAGGCACCGAGAGAGAGGATTTATCAGCTTTACTTCCTCAGGCCACGTTTGACACTGTACACGTCCGAGGGGGGGGCATTAAAAGGAGAGTGAGAGAGGAGGAAGCAGGGCCCCAGCCGGGGGTTGTGTAGTTTAGGGGGGCTGGCGAGCGTCATTTCTTTAAAGTATTTTGCGGAGTTTCCAGATTCACCTGAGACTTGTTTTCCTCGTGCAGGTTTTCCTTGGATACTTTTCTTCAACTCATTCGTATACAGGTTACTAACCCATCGAATTGTTATAGTAAAGAAGGGTCGTTCCCCAAAGGTGGGTGGTGAGACCGCATCTGGCCTGTGACTCCGAGAACCCTCTGGTGCTCAGTAAAACGTGCACGGGATTGCAGAGGCTTCTTGCAAACTTGAACATGTTTTCTGTAGGAGCTAGAATGGAAATCAGGCGGGAAAAAAACACAAATTCTTATGATTGGCAAGAAAGTGAAGAAAAAATGCATTTCTAAAGGAAAGTGAACGTGGTTTAGAAGTAGTTCCAGTGTGAACATGGCGCCTCTTTAACGCGCCAGTCAGGGCGTCTACTGTCGCTGTAAATCAGATTTCTTAGCACAATTGTTGTCCTTTAAAGGTGAGTTACAATCATTAACTTTAGACACTACGTTGTGTTAATATCCGCATGTTTTACCTCCTGTGGTCAGGTGTCAGGTCCCCAATCCTAGGGGGTGTCTGCCCCTCGCTCTGTGTACATGTCAGCTGAGAGACGGCTGCAGTCATGTCTGACAGCTGTCACATACATTATTCAGAGCAACAAGGGGGGGGCTGTAAACATCGGATCTAAAGCGGCTTCTTAAAGAGCGTCTTCCTACTCAATGAGAAACAAAATAAAAATCTAAAAATTATTTTTGCAGAGAGTCCCAATAATCGAAGCGGGAGGGGAGACGGGCACACGGAGGGGGCTAGGGGGGAGGGGGGACGGCGGGAGGGGGGACACGGAGGAAGGCAGGACAGCAGCAAGCACGGCCCGACTGGACCAGATTCGGGGGCGTTCCCGGCTTTTGGCTGACGTAGCATGACGTAGCCAAAAGCCAAAAATTCTCGGGAACGCCCCCGAATCTGGTCCGGCCATGACGGACGCCTCTCTGTTCCAATGGCTAGCCTCCATTTATGGAGCTAGCCAATGGGACAGAGGGTGTATTCCAAGAGTCCCTACTGAACACTAGAGATTTCTCTGGGGGTGGAGCTTGCGCTCCGTTCCCCAGTCGAAACCTAAAAAAGGGGTTAGATATAGGAATTAGAACAATAATGTGGTCAAAGTCCTTGCTATCTTGTCGACATGTTTCAAGGTGTCCCCTGCACCTTTTCTTCAGGACAACATGTGGGCCATCCCCAAGTATGCCACTCCGGTGATAAACCTAGATTAAGGTTAAGAAATAAATGGATAACACCTAATGTGTGTATCTGTCAGGTATACATACAGTTAATGTTGTATCCGTAGTATTTAGTCATTAGCAGTAATATGCCTCACGGTCCGCCTGGGTAGAGGGGCCTGTAGACTTTAGCTCGGCAACACTCTGTCCTTTTGAACCTATTAGTCCCATGTGCGACCGCAATGATGAAGCATGTTACTTAAGGGCAACCTCTGGTGAGTGGGGAGACTAAAGAAGAAAGTTTTCTTTTCCAAAATGGCGTACCCAAATTGGGAAAACCTGCTATTATTTTTCCACAGGCTAGGTTCTCACATTCCATTGAAGAACAATGATATACAGAAAGTCGGTAAATAAGGAATGATCACAATTTATGCCAAGATTGTAATATGAAATGAGACATGACTTCACAATAAATATTGATATGAGGGAAGCCATGGAGGTTTAGACACTTCTTGTTGTAAGGGATTCAAAGACCGGGGGGATGCCGTCCCCCCTGCCAAAGAGCTGGACTTCACTCTTTGGCCTCTCTGGGACGAGGAGCTCGGCACATTTCGTGACGTCACTTCCTGTCGTGACATCACTTCCGGTGACAGCATCCCCCCACTTCTTTTTTTACAACTTGTGCCCTGCAAAAAATCTTTAACGCACTGTCATCTGCAGCGCCCAAGTGCGTTTCTTTTGCTTGTGATTAATGGGGGGAAGGGACCCACAGCGCCTACGAGTGCAGCCGCCTTTGCTCATTGAGACTGCAGTCGTCTCTGACGCCTTTGCGCCCCACCCTCTTCAACGTCTACATGAGACCTCTTGCAGCCATCGCACGCCAACACAACCTCAACATCATCTCCTACGCCGACGACACCCAGCTGATCCTCTCCCTCACCAAAGACCCCGACACCGCCAGAACCAGCCTCCACGAAGGGATGAAAGAGGTCGCCGAGTGGATGAAGAACAGCCGCTTGAAACTGAACTCTGACAAGACGGAAGTCCTCATCCTTGGACCATCACCCTCCGCCTGATACGACTCCTGGTGGCCCCCAGCCCTGGGCACCGCCCCCAAGCTGACAGACCACGCACGCAACCTGGGCTTCATCCTGGACTCCTCCCTCTCAATGACCAGACAAGTCAACGCCATCTCCTCTTCATGCTTTCACACCCTCCGCATGCTCCGCAAGATCTTCCGATGGATCCCGATCGAAACCAGGAAGACGGTCACCCAGGCCCTTGTCACCAGCCGGCTGGACTACGGAAACACCCTCTACGCCGGAACCACAGCCAAGCTACAGAAAAGACTACAACGCATCCAGAACGCCTGCGCCTGACTCATCCTGGACATCCCTCGACTCAGCCACATCTCCAGCCACCTGAGGAACCTGCACTGGCTCCCCGTCAACAAGAGGATCACGTTCAGGCTCCTCACCCACGCACACAAGTCTCTCCACAACCTGGGCCCCAAGTACCTCCACGACCGCCTGACCTTCCACACGCCCACCCGCCAGCTACGGTCCGCTAGCCTCGCCCCCGCCGCCGTACCACGCATCCGAAGAGCCACCACCGGAGGCAGATCCTTCTCCTATCTGGCGGCCAAGACATGGAACTCCCTCCCCATCCACCTTCGGCTGACCCAGGACCACCTCGCCTTCAGGAGACAACTCAAGACCTGGCTGTTCGAGCAGTAGCGGCCCCCTTCCCCCAAACGCCTTGAGACCCTTCGGGGTGAGTAGCGCGCTATACAAGTGATTTGATTGATTGATTGATTTGTGCACCACCACAAATGTACCTGGAACTGCAGCCAAAGTGAGTTCCTCAAACTGCTCCTGTCTTTAATTTCAGACAGTGCAGCTACTCTTTCTAGTGCCTGCAAGTACTGCCATCTCTGCTGTGTGGCAATGTTTGGCTTTTCACACGCTTCTCCATTTCACCGAAGCCAACCGTTGCGATAGGTTTATATGTGCGAACCCTGTGATCGCTGGCACATTCTGGGTATATATGAATGTATGTACTGGTGTTTGTGTAGCCAGTGGCGTAACAAAAGTTTTGCCCAATTTGCACCACCCCCCTTGCAATGTACACAGAGGGGCCCCCGCTCTGGATTTTATCCGGAGCGCTCAGGCTTGAGTACTGTACTGAGACAGTGCCCCCTGACCCCCTCCCCCTCCATCACCGCGGGCGATGTGGGGTCTTTGTTAGGCCACTGTGTGTAGCCTAAACCTAGTTGGGAAGTTGGTGCCTGTGAGCGTGACAGAAAGGTAGATAGCATATGCTTTCCCAGTGTTTAATTTGAACTGGTTGTTGCAGGTGGGGCCCACCAGCCCCTATTTTTGGGGACCTTTACCTATTTCTCTACATCAGAATTTCACCCAAAGCAGCTAGAGAAAAACACAAACAGGGGAAAGAAAGAGAAAGATGGAAAAACAGTGTCAAAGAAAGCAATCAGTAACGAAAAAGAACATGCAATAGTGAAGGCAAACGTGTGTCTGGTGGTGGATAAAACAGGCATGGTGCGGAATCAAGTGTACGCAGCGTTGGTATGCGTCATCCCGCGTATTCATAGCGCCGCCAACAGGCTTTGGAACACAACTTTACGCACTGGCACGTACTGATTTACAAATTAAGCACTGGATCCATTTTCACGGTTCCACGGCCCTCATTCCGCTCTGGCGCGATGTGCTAAAGTAACATGTAAATTCAGATGATGACTCCGTTGAATTAAAAGGATGAACCAGTGACCATTACGTGTCGGCTCCACGGAGCGCGAGGAACAGGCGCCCCGCGCTCCCGCCGCTGCGGCCGGCCCGCCAGATAAATTTACCGAGCGCCCGCAGATAAATCCGGCGGTGGCCGTAAACAGAATTTACTAAAGTCACGAATGAGATTGCTTTTTTGTTCGGGAGGTTTTGCGGTAAGGAGCGTTTCTCAGCCTACGTCGGCCCGGGAAGGGGAAAGTTCCCATTAATGATAGCAGTATATTAAACCCGGTTCCTGTTTGCAGTAACAGCTAAATGGGGGCAATTATAGCCTAGTAATTAGCATCAATCACAGTTTTTTTTTCAATTAAAATTGATGGGGCTTAATAATATTCCACCAATGGCTGGGAGTGGAAAAAAAGTTCAATTACTGAGCCCGTGCGCGAACCCATACGTTTTCCACGCACGGCTGGTTGCGCCGCAGAGCCGCGCTGGAAGGGAGATTGCACCCCGATTTTGTAAATAAGTTAAAATTAAGAGAACTGAGAGTGCACAGGAACTCGTTGGTGGAAAGGGTGCTTGGGCAGTGCGACTGGGAGCAAGGATGTCAGAGGGCCTGGAGGCACAAAGGTTTACAGGTCAGTGTGCCTGGACGTGCTATAAGGCACGATCTTGGTGCTTAAAGATATATTTTATTCAAACTTTTTAAATTGTTTTCAAAGTTATTTCAAGTGTGTATCTCTGTTTTGTTCATTCATTTCCCACCATTTGACATTTCAAGTAGGGTGACCAACCGTCCGTAAATTTCACGGACAGTCCGTAATTTCGGCCGTCTGTCCGTTGTCCGTGAAGGATTCTTTAACGGACGCCATTTGTCCGTAATTTTAACCGGGCACGGTCGCACATCCCTAAAGCAGGCACAGCTTCCACTCACCTCCCTTCTTGACTTGGCTTGACGCATTCAGGGCTGTTTGCATCTGAATAGATGCCCCTGCTCTTGAAGCTGCAGCCCCCACCCCTCACACCTCCAACCCTTGATGAGCTGTTAAGAGGTGCTTGAAGGTGGCTGAGAGGGAGGAGCTGCAGCTTCAGGAGCAGGGGCATCTATTGAGATGCAAACAGCCCTGAATGCGTCTTGTATCGGCAATTGGTGTGAGACATTCCCTTTCTGCCCAGGGCCCCAAACATCCTACAACCGGTCTGGATTACACCAAGGCAGCACGTGGTTCTCATCACAGCACAGAGCTTAATAACTGTCGCTAAATTGTAAACAAACCTCGATTCTTCAAACATGCAGTCTTTAATGTAAAAAAATAAAGAAATGGCACAATCGCACCCACACTGATTAACAAAGTAAGGAGGACAATCAGTTAAATCAGTTCTCTCGGAGTATCTCCTTTAAGTACTGTACATCACAGTGGGGGCTGGTAAAAGTAACATTTTGGAAAGAGAGACTGACTTCTCATTGTCTTGTCCAGGAGGGGGTGAGGAGCCCTACCCTACCCTGGAAGAGACCAAGATGATACTAGGATACTGCATGCCCAACCCTGTGCCCACCCTGGTGGATCCTGGTCCCCCTCCTTCCCACGCCCCTCCCCCCAGTGATGGCTCTTGTCCCTTGCCCCCCCCCCCCTTACCCCCCCCCCCCCCCCCCCACCTGTGGTGGATCCTGTCTCTGCCCTGGGTGGCTTCTGTCCTGGTCCAGGAACAGCTTCTGCAGCTCAAAAAGGCTCAGCTCAAAATGAATATGAAAAGGTGGGCGAGTGAGTAAGTGAAGGGATGGCTGGATGAATTAGTGAAAGGGTGCATGGATGAATGAAAGATTGAATAGATGGATAATAAAAGAGGATGGATGGATTGATGAGTGACTGGTGGAAGGATGGAAGGGAGAAAAGGTAAATAGCTGGATGTATGGGTGGAAGAGTAGCTGGATGGGTAAAAGGGTGGATGGATGAGTGAAATGATGGATGAGTGAAAAGGTGGATGAGTGGGTGGGTGGGTGGATGGATGAGTGAAATGATGAATGGATTGATGAATTGATAAGTGCAAGGGTGAATGGATGGACAGATGAGTGAAATGGGTGGATGTAAGGATGGATGAGTGAGTGAAAGGGAGGGTAGATGGACTAAAGGATGAATAGATGAGTGAAGGGGTAAAAGGATAAATGGATGAGAAAAAGGATGGATGAGTGATAGGGTCAATGGATGGATTCATGAGTGGATGAGTAGATGGATGGGTGGGTGGATGGATGGATGGAAGGAAGGATTGCTAAGTGAGAGGGACGATGGAGCGAGAAAGGGAGGATGACTGAAAGGGTGGATGGGTGGAAGGATGAGTGACTGGGTGGATGGATGAGTAAGAGAAAGGATTGCTGGATGGGTGAAAGGGTAAATGGCTGGATGGATGAGTGAATGGATGGATGGGTAGAAGAGTGGATGGATGAGTGTACAGATGGCTAGGGTGAAAGGGTGGATGGATGGATAAAGGATGGATGAAGAGATGGATGAGTGAAAGGATAGATGAAAGGATACATGATGGATAGGTTTGCAAATGGTTGAATATGTTTGGATATGGCTGGGCTTACTTATAAACCATTGCGCGACCTATGATGTGTCTGTAAAACGTATCCAATTGTCCTGAAGTTTTGTCCTGAATTTTGACCTCCTGTCCTGAATTTGTGTCCTGAATTTTGACCCTTTGTCCTGAATTTTTACACTCACCGTCCTGAATTTGCACCAATGCCAGTTGGTCACCCTAATTTCAAGCCCCGGTGGGACGGCAGCAGTCAGGATGACTTCTAGTTAGAAGCCACTGAGGTTGGGTCAGATCCCCAAAAATGTCACTCCACAGAAGGCAGCTCCCAGTGTGATGTCACTGTACTACCGACATGTCACATTGTGATGTCACTACACTAGGGCAGCTCCCAGTCTGATGTCACTGATGTATGGGCTGCTCCCACTGTGAGGTCACTGTACTAAGCACAGCTCCCAGTGTGATGTCACTGCGCCAAGTGCAGCTTCCACTGTGATGTCACTGTAGTAAGCACAGCTCCCAGTGTGATGTCACTGCACTAAGGGCAGCTTCTAATGTGATGTCACTGCCCCAAGGGCTGCTTCCACTCTGATGTCACTGCACTAAGCGCAGCTACCACTTTGATGTCACTGCACTAATGGCAGCTTCCACTCTGATGTCACTGCACTAAGGGCAGCTTCCACTGTGATGTCACTGTACTATGGACAGCTTCCACTCTGAAGTCACTGCATTAAGGGCAGCTTCCACTGTGATGTCACTTCACTTAAGGCAGCTTCCACTTTGATGGCACTGCACTAAGGGCAGCTTCCACTGTGATGTCACTGTACTATGGACAGCTTCCACTCTGAAGTCACTGCATTAAGGGCAGCTTCCACTCTGATGTCACTATGGATAGCTTCCACTTTGATGGCACTGCACTAAGGGCAGCTTCCACTCTGATGTCACTGTACAATGGACATCTCCCATTGTGATGTCGCTGCACTAATACAGCTCCCAGTCTGATGTCACTGTAGTATGAAAAGCTTCCACGGTCTGTGATGTCATTGCACTAATCACAGCTTCTATTGTGATGTGAGTGCATTAAGAGCAGCTTCCACTGTGATGTCACTGCACTAAGAACAGCTTCTACTGTGATGTCACTGCACTAAGAACAGCTTCTACTGTGACGTGACTGCACTAATCACAGCTTTTATTGTGATGTGAGTGCATTAAGAGCAGCTTCCACTGTGATGTCACTGCACTAAGAACAGCTTCTACTGTGATGTCACTGCACTAAGAACAGCTTCTACTGTGATGTCACTGCACAAAGAACAGCTTCTACTGTGATGTCATTGCACTAAGCACAGCTTCTACTGTGACGTGACTGCACTAATCACAGCTTTTATTGTGATGTGAGTGCCACTGCACTAAGGACAGGTTCCACTGTGATGTCACTGTACAATGGACATCTCCCATTGTGATGTTGCTGCACTAAGGGTAGCATTCACTGTGATGCCACTGCACTAATGACATCAAACATTGTGATATCACGTCAGTGGAGTATGGGCACCTTCCACTGTGATGTCACTGCACTAAGAACAGCTTCCACTGTGATGTCATTGCACTAAGCACAGCTTCTACTGTGACGTGACTGCACTAATCACAGCTTTTATTGTGATGTGAGTGCATTAAGAGCAGCTTCCACTGTGATGTCACTGCACTAAGGACAGGTTCCACTGTGATGTCACTGTACAATGAACATCTCCCATTGTGATGTCGCTGCACTAATACAGCTCCCAGTCTGATGTCACTGTAGTATGAAAAGCTTCCACGGTCTGTGATGTCACTGCACTAGGGCAGCTCCTTGTTGGATGTGCCTTCACTAAGTTCAGCTCCTAGTGTGATGCCATAACACTGAAGATATCTCACATTGTGATGTCACTGTGCTAAGGGGAGCTTCAAGTGTGATGTCACTGCACTAAGGGTAGCTTCTACTGTGATGTCGCTGTACTATGGACAGCTTCCACTCTGATGTCACTGCACTAAGGGCAGCTTCCAAACTGATGTCACTGCACTAAGGGCAACTTCCACTCTGATGTCACTGCACTAAGGGCAGCTTCCACTGTGATGTCACTGTACAATGGACATCTCCCATTGTGATGTCACTGCACAAATACAGCTCTTGTCTGATGTCACTGTAGTATGAAAAGCCTTCACTGTGATGTCACTGCAGTAAGTACAGCTCCTAGTGTGATGTCACTGCACTAGGGCAGCTCCTTGTTGGATGTGCCTACACTAAGGTCAGCTCCTAGTGTGATGCCACAACACTGAAGATATCTCAGGTTGTGATGTCACTGTGCTAAGGACAGTTCCTCGTGTGATGCCACTGCACCAAGGATGTCTCATATTGTGATATCACTGCACTAGGGCAGCTCCCAGTTTGATGTCATAAAAGTATGAGCAGATTCTAGTCTCATGTGGCTGCACTAAGGGCAGCTCCTAGTGTGATGTCACTGCACTAAGGGGAGCTCCTATTGTGATGTCACTGCACTAGGACAGCTCCCAGACTGATGTCACTGTAGTATGAGAAGCCTCTACTGTGATGTCACTGCAGTAAGTACAGCTCCTAGTGTGATGTCACTGCACTAGGACAGCTCCCAGACTGATGTCACCGTAGTATGAGAAGCTTCCACTGTGACGTCACTGCAGTAAGCACAGCTTCTAATGTGATGTCACTGCATCATGGGCAGCTTCCACCCTGATACCAGTGCACTCCGGAAATCTCACATTGTGATGTTACTGCACTAGGGCAGCTCCCATTATGATGTCACTGATTTTTGGGCAGCATCCACTGTGATGTCACTGCACTAAGAACAGCTTCCACTGTGATGTCACTGCACTAAGCACAGCTTCTACTGTGACGTGACTGCACTAATCACAGCTTCTATTGTGATGTGAGTGCATTAAGAGCAGCTTCCACTGTGATGTCACTGCACTAAGAACAGCTTCTACTGTGATGTCACTGCACTAAGAACAGCTTCTACTGTGATGTCACTGCACTAAGAACAGCTTCTACTGTGATGTCACTGCACTAAGAACAGCTTCTACTGTGATGTCACTGCACAAAGAACAGCTTCTACTGTGATGTCATTGCACTAAGCACAGCTTCTACTGTGACGTGACTGCACTAATCACAGCTTTTATTGTGATGTGAGTGCATTAAGAGCAGCTTCCACTGTGATGTCACTGCACTAAGGACAGGTTCCACTGTGATGTCACTGTACAATGGACATCTCCCATTGTGATGTTGCTGCACTAAGGGTAGCATTCACTGTGATGCCACTGCACTAATGACATCAAACATTGTGATATCACGTCAGTGGAGTATGGGCACCTTCCACTGTGATGTCACTGCACTAAGAACAGCTTCCACTGTGATGTCATTGCACTAAGCACAGCTTCTACTGTGACGTGACTGCACTAATCACAGCTTTTATTGTGATGTGAGTGCATTAAGAGCAGCTTCCACTGTGATGTCACTGCACTAAGGACAGGTTCCACTGTGATGTCACTGTACAATGAACATCTCCCATTGTGATGTTGCTGCACTAATACAGCTCCCAGTCTGATGTCACTGTAGTATGAAAAGCTTCCACGGTCTGTGATGTCACTGCACTAGGGCAGCTCCTTGTTGGATGTGCCTACACTAAGGTCAGCTCATAGTGTGATGTCATAACACTGAAGATATCTCACATTGTGATGTCACTGTGCTAAGGGGAGCTTCAAGTGTGATGTCACTGCACTAAGGGCAGCTTCTACTGTGATGTCGCTGTACTATGGACAGCTTCCACTCTGATGTCACTGCACTAAGGGTAGCTTCCAAACTGATGTCACTGCACTAAGGGCAACTTCCACTCTGATGTCACTGCACTAAGGGCAACTTCCACTCTGATGTCACTGCACTAAGGGCAGCTTCCAAACTGATGTCACTGCACTAAGGGCAGCTTCCAAACTGATGTCACTGCACTAAGGGCAGCTTCCAAACTGATGTCACTGCACTAAGGGCAACTTCCACTCTGATGTCACTGTACAATGGACATCTCCCATTGTGATGTCACTGCACAAGTACAGCTCCCAGTCTGATGTCACTGTAGTATGAAAAGCCTTCACTGTGATGTCACTGCAGTAAGTACAGCTCCTAGTGTGATGTCACTGCACTAGGGCAGCTCCTTGTTGGATGTGCCTACACTAAGGTCAGCTCCTAGTGTGATGCCACAACACTGAAGATATCTCACGTTGTGATGTCACTGTGCTAAGGACAGTTCCTCGTGTGATGCCACTGCACCAAGGATGTCTCATATTGTGATATCACTGCACTAGGGGAGCTCCCAGTTTGATGTCATAAAAGTATGAGCAGATTCTAGTCTCATGTGGCTGCACTAAGGGCAGCTCCTAGTGTGATGTCACTGCACTAAGGGGAGCTCCTATTGTGATGTCACTGCACTAGGACAGCTCCCAGACTGATGTCACTGTAGTATGAGAAGCCTCCACGGTGATGTCACTGCAGTAAGTACAGCTCCTAGTGTGATGTCACTGCACTAGGACAGCTCCCAGACTGATGTCACCGTAGTATGAGAAGCTTCCACTGTGACGTCACTGCAGTAAGTACAGCTTCTAATGTGATGTCACTGCATCATGGGCAGCTTCCACTCTGATGCCAGTGCACTCCGGAAATCTCACATTGTGATGTTACTGCACTAGGGCAGCCCCCATTATAATGTCACTGATTTGTGGGCAGCATCCACTGTGATGTCACTGTAGTAATCAAGTATTCTAGTGTGATGTCACTTCACTAAGGGTAGCTTTCACTGTGATGCCACTGCATTAATGACATCAAACATTGTGATATCATTGCGCTAGGACATTTCCCTGCCTCACGTCAGTGGAGTATGGGCACCTTCCACTGTGATGTCACTGCACTAAGAACAGCTTCTACTGTGATGTTATTGCACTAATCACAGCTTCTATTGTGATGTGAGTGCATTAAGGGCAGCTTCCACTGTGATGTCACTGCACTAAGAACAGCTTCTACTGTGATGTCATTGCACTAAGAACAGCTTCTACTGTGATGTCATTAAACTAAGCACAGCTTCTACTCTGACGTGACTGATCAAATCACAACTTCTATTGTGATGTGCGTGCTCTAAGGGCAGCTTCCACTGTGATGTCACTGCACTAAGAACAGCTTCTACTGTGATGTCACTGCACTAAGAACAGCTTCTACTGTGATGTCATTGCACTAAGCACAGCTTCTACTGTGACGTGACTGCACTAATCACAGCTTCTATTGTGATGTGAGTGCATTAAGAGCAGCTTCCACTGTGATGTCACTGCACTAAGAACAGCTTCTACTGTGATGTGATGTGATGTGATGTGGAACTTTTATAGCGCGCTATCACTCCGAGGAGCATCTTGGCGCTTTTGACTTGTGTAATCCAGGTGGTGAGAGTTGTAATGCTCACATTGGCGATCAGAATCTAAACCAGGGTATTGCAAGTTGTGTCTGCCATGCTATAGATCCAGGTTTTGAGAGCTTTCCTAAATTTGCTTTCACAGGTGATTTCCCGGATGTAATGGGGGAGTTTATTCCAAGCTTTGGCTCCTCTGACCGCTAAGGATTTTCCTCCTCTCGTGACGAGCCGAAATTTTGGGACAACCATTAAATTGGCTGTTGTCGATCTTAGTTCACGACGGGGGTGATAGCGAATGAAGTTTTTTGACAGATAATGTGGGCCCTGCTTATGAAAGGCCCTAAAAGTAATCATAAGGACCTTAAACAAAATCCGCTTTTGGATGGGGAGCCAGTGGAGCATATTGAGTGCTGCGGAGGCTGAAGTTTTCCTAGGCATTTTCAGCACTAGCCTTGCCGCAGCATGTTGGACCATTTGTAGTTTATGCAGGGCTGCTTTGTTTGCCCCTGCATATAGACTGTTACAATAATCCAACCTGGATATGATTAGTGCCACTGCTACCGTTCGTCTGGCTGATAGGGGAAGGAAAGTAAAGAATTTTTTAAGACCTTTTATTACATTGAAGCACGAACCTGCTACTTCAGTAGCCTGTTGTTTGAAGGACAATGTCTCGTCGAATTTGATTCCTAAGTTTCGAGCCGCCGTGATAATACTAGGCGGCGCCTCAGCTTCTGTCGGCCAACAGGTTTCGGGGGAGAACAGATTATTTTTGCCAAAGGGTAAGATTTCTGTCTTCGCGGTGTTACATCTTAGATGATTTTTATTCATCCACTCAAAAGTGGCTTTCAGACAGTCTCTAAGAGCACATTCAGCAATCGCCGCGTCCTCATCTAGGATTAGGACTAGTTGGGTGTCGTCGGCGTATGCTATTGAGCTGATGGCAAAGGAGGAGATAAGCTCCATCAGTGGGACCCTATAAAGATTAAATAAAATGGGGCTCAGGCTAGAGCCCTGAGGTACCCCAGACTGGACTTCCCTTTCTCCCGAGCAGTACTGCCCTAGCATAGTGATCTGCTTTCTTTGTCTCAGAAAGTTGTTGAACCACTTCGACACGGTGCTCACTATGCCCACACTCCTTAGGCGATGTATCAGAATATTGTGGGACACCGTGTCGAAGGCTGCAGATAAATCTAGAAGGATCAGGACTGCTCTTTTGCCCTGATCCAGAGCCGCTCTAATTGTTTCAGTGGAAAATAAGAGGGCAGATTCAGTTGAATGATGGGACCTAAAGCCAGCCTGATTTGGATGGAGAAGATTATTACCCTCTAGGTATGCTGTTAGCTGTTTATTAATGCAGGTCTCTGCAAGTTTGCATACCGCTGGAAGAAATGAAATGGGCCGTAGGTTTGATAATACTGTGGGACCTGGAAAGGCTTTTTTTTTGGAGAGGTCTAACAGCTGCGACCTTCCAGGATGTTGGAATATCTCCTGTTTGAAGTGAAGAATTCAGTATGGAGTTAATCGTTGGATTCACTTCCTCTTTTATGACCTTTACTAGCGACGGGGGGCAGGGGTCAAATGGGGAACCTGAATTTAGTCTGGAGATAGCTTGGGAGGATTCGTTAAAGCTAATGATGGTAAAGCTTTCCCATGTTGCGGTGCCCAATCTTTCCTTTACAGCTTTGAAATCTTCGTCTAGTTCTTCCTGATTGACCTGTGGAAAGTCTTTTGTGAAATTGGTGATTTTTTGTTCAAAATATACTGCAATTTCATCACAGAGAGACTGGGATGGGGGGATTTCTTGGGATAGTATTTTTGGCTTTCTGAAGCTATTAACAATTTGGAATATCTCTTTTTGTTTATTATTCGAGGACTCAATCAAGTTTGTATAATAGCTGGTTTATGCAAGTTTGATTGAGATATGGTAATTCCTTCTAGCCTTTTTATATCTTTCTCGGTCGTCGCTCTTATAATGGCGACGCCATTTTCGCTCTAATACTCTCACTTCTCGCAATGTTCCTTTAAGGGAGCTTGTATACCATGGAGCCGATTTCTTTCTTTGAATCGTTTTGGATTTTGTTCCCCGTGTTTTTAATCTTTCTCCAATGGTTCTCATCCATCTCTCATAATGTCCATTGTCAGTGGTCACATTCCCTGACATAGTTGGTTTCTCTCCTGCCACCCAACTTTCCAGATCAGGATGTTCTATTATTTTTCTCCAGCATGGAATGGATTTTATGTTTCTTGATGTTAATTTAATTTCCTTTTTGTTGTCAATGTTAAGGTTGAAGCAAATAAACTTATGGTCTGGCCATGTTTGGGTTAGCGGTGAGTCTACTTTAATTGTGTTTATATTAGAGCAGATACAGTCTAGGATGTGACCGGCTGTATGGGTTGGCTCTACTGTTAGAATAGTCAATCCCAAAATGCGTCAGGTTTCTTTAAGGCACAATGCATTGGGGTCATTAGTATTGTCCAAGTGAATGTTTATGTCTCCTAGAAGCGTAAAGTTTGCGAATCGTAGGATTGAACTAGCTAATACCTCCCGTATACTTTCCAGGAACTGAGTTGTCTGTCCGGGTGGTCGGTATATTAGGATTCCAGAGAAAGTAAAGGAGTTATGGACTTGAAGATTGAAACCAAGACATTCTGCTCCTTTTATGCCTGGTAACTCCATGGTGGTACATTTAAGGGAATCCTGATAAATAATTGCCAGCCCTCCTCCTCGCTGGCGGGGTCTGTCCAGCCTCTGTATTAAAAAGCCCGGGGGTAGAGCTAGGACGATGTCCGGGTTGGACCAATCTTTAAACCATGTCTCTGTAACAAATAGACAATCTAGTGATTTTTCTATAATCAGATCATATATGTGTTGAGCATTCTTACACATAGATCGAGCGTTTATGAGACCTCCCGTAAGCGTCCTCCCAGTGTCTTTAATCCGTTGTTCTATAATAGGAGCAACGTTTTGTTTACAGTATTTACAGCCTATGGGACCCTCCCACTTATCTACTACAATGGCTTGGGGGCAGTGCATAGAATGGGTATTCAGGGATAAAATGAGATTTTTTGTTGGAGAAGCATAAGTAGTTACCGGTACAGTATTTCCGGCCCTAAGCCCGGCCTTAGCGGGGACTGGCGCAGACGGGCAGGACTTAGGCTTGACTTCGGCGCGATGCCGGCGCCGCTGCTCACGTCCGCTGCGCGGAGGAGTGGCCATCTCCTTTTATAGTCTAGAGCTCTAGAGCGCTGGGACTTCCTTGTTTGCTCAATATGGCCGCCACAAAACCACTCTTGAGTCAGGGGTCAGTGTGGGATGTTTCCCAGTGTGGGGGGATTGCGGATTTCTGGTAAAACACGGTGCAAATCAAGTATTTACTAAAGTTACAAAGCAAGAATTAAAACGTCACACAAGTAGCCCAAACACCCGGCTTTCCGCCTCAGGTGTACACAGGTCATTGCACTAAGCACAGCTTCTACTGTGACGTGACTGCACTAATCGCAGCTTTTATTGTGATGTGAGTGCATTAAGAGCAGCTTCCCCTATGATGTCACTGCACTAAGAACAGCTTCTACTGTGATGTCATTGCACTAAGAACAGCTTCTACTGTGATGTCATTAAACTAAGCACAGCTTCTACTCTGACGTGACTGATCAAATCACAACTTCTATTGTGATGTGCGTGCTCTAAGGGCAGCTTCCACTGTGATGTCACTGCACTAAGAACAGCTTCTACTGTGATGTCACTGCACTAAGAACAGCTTCTACTGTGATGTCATTGCACTAAGCACAGCTTCTACTGTGACGTGACTGCACTAATCACAGCTTCTATTGTGATGTGAGTGCATTAAGAGCAGCTTCCACTGTGATGTCACTGCACTAAGAACAGCTTCTACTGTGATGTCACTGCACTAAGAACAGCTTCTACTGTGATGTCACTGCACTAAGAACAGCTTCTACTGTGATGTCATTGCACTAAGCACAGCTTCTACTGTGACGTGACTGCACTAATCACAGATTTTATTGTGACGTGGCGGAATACAAAGCGAGGGGAATCTCGGACCACTCTCCCCTATATGTTCAGATGGGACAGGTGAGGGTGAGGGGGGGAGCTGAATGGCGTTTAGCGGCATGGGACCTTCAAACACCGGAGATAATACTTGGCATCAGAGCTGACATTAGTGTGTATGTGGCAGAGAATGAAGGAACGGTCGACTCAGGGGTCACCTTCTGGGAGGCAATGAAACCGGTCCTACGGGATAGAATACAGAGTAGGCTGGGGGAGGTACGACGAGCGCAACAGGCCGAGGTGGCGGGCCTGGAAATGACAATATTGGCCTTATTTATTTATTTATTTATTTAATTTGTAAAGCGCTACAGCTACCCAAAAAGGGTTTCCCGGCGCTGGTAGAGAGATTGAGTGCGGAAAAGGGGGGGACGGAAATAATAGCCAGGACAGTTGAACAGCCAGGTTTTCAGAGATCTACGGAAAGTACCAAGATTAGTTTCAGTGCGCATTTTTAAGGGGAGGGAGTTCCATAATTTAGGACCTAGGTAGGAAAAGGACCTGCCTCCCATTCTGGAAAGCCGGACCTTAGGCACATTAAAAAGGCCCTGAGAAATAGATCTCAGATGCCGAGTGGGAAGATAGACATGAACTAGGGATTTTAAGTATCTTGGGGCAGAACCAAATTTTATCTTATGCATGAAGCAGAGAGTCTTAAATTTTACTCTGCTCTCAATTTTAAGCCAATGCAAATTTTTTAGATGTTCCGACATGTGTTCTCTTCTGTGGCACTTGTGTAACAGACGGGCCGCGGCATATTGTATACGCTGCAGTCGTTTCATTACAGCTTGGGTTGCCCCTAGATAAAGGACATTCCCGTAGTCAAACCTAGAGGTGATTAGGGCATTGACTACAGATTTTTTAGTGTCTTCCCGGAGCATCCATATAATCTTACGGAGCCATCTCAGGATTACAAAACACATGGCAGTAAGTTTCCCGACTTGAGGCTGCATTGTAAGTCCTTTGTCGATAGTTATGCCTAGGTTCCGGACTTGGTCACATGGGATGGGGAGAGGACCCATGCTGGGTGGCCAGTGGGAGGCGTTCCATAGATCACGGCTGGGGCCAAAGATTAGAACCTCTGTTTTTTCTCCATTGAGCTTCAACAGATTGGTCCGCATCCAGGCTGCGATTTTGACAAGGCCAGATTTCAGGGGCGAAGGAGAGTCTTTGTTTGTACTGGACATAGAGAAAATTATTTGCGAATCGTCAGCGTAACTAAACATGGTTAGGCCTTCATTTTCCGCGATACGGGCAAGAGGGGCCACGTATAAGTTAAAAAGAAGGGGGCTTAGCACAGAGCCCTGGGGGACACCAAAAGGGGACTGATAGACACCAGAGGTGCCTATGTTGGAGTTAATTTGAAAAGAGCGCTGATCTAAAAAAGAGGTTAGCCACTCAAGAGCAGTTCCCCTTATGCCAACATTAAAAAGGGAGTCGAGCAGGATACTGTGCGAGATGGTATCAAATGCTGCACTGAGATCAAGTAATATCAGTGCAGCAGTTGGCCTTGGAGGCGGAGTATCAAACGTGGAAGGAGGCAGGGACTCTCCGACAACTGTTAGATACCCAAAGAAGCTACAGGGAGATGGTCTCCAACGAGGCACGGACCCAATCCTTGGCAACTCTCCACCGTCTATATGATGTGGGGGACAAGTCCGGCAAACTCCTGGCTTGGCTCAGCAGAAAAGAGCGGGCAGCAAGGTGGGTGGAACAGATCAAATCGGCGGAGGGCAGACAGGTACACACAGATGAGGCAATAGCAGACGTGTTTGCGTCGCACTATGAACACTTCTATGAGGCCAAAGACCTGGGTACTAGTGAGGACGTGCTGCAATACATAGGATGCACGGAGGTGCCCTCACTGTCCTCCGAAGCATTCACAGCTCTGGAGGCAGAGGTACCACTGGAGGACATATCTGACGCCATAGCCACACTGAAACTGGGGAAGACACCCGGGCCGAATGGTTTTCCGGCAGAATTTTTTAAGCGGGCGGCTGATCTATTGGCACGACACCTTAAAACCCTCTTCTCAGAGGCCTATCAGGTGGGGAGCTTGCCACCGGACCTCGCTCTGGCTACGATCGTCCCGATCTATAAGGAGGGCAAGCCGAAGGACGAGTGTGCCTCGTACCGCCCCATCTCCCTCCTTAATATGGAGGTGAAGATCATAGCGACCATTCTAGCTAAACGCTTGCGGTCGGTCATCCCAGACCTCATACACATGGATCAGTCGGGGTTGCTGCCGGATAGGGCGACCAAGTTGAACCTCCACCACGCGCACAATTGGTTGCAAGAAGTCAAGGGGAGGAGTGAACCCCATTGGTTCCTTTCCCTCAACGCGGAGAAGGCGTTTGACGCGGTACACTGGCCGTTTCTGATGGCGGCGCTACAGAGGTTTGGCCTCGGCCCGAAGTTTCAGAAGTGGGTTCAGCTCTTGTACACTGCACAGAGAGCGCGGGTTTGGGTGAATGGGAGGTTATCCCGCGAATTCCGGATCGGAAGGGGTACACCCCAGGGTTGCCCTCTGTCCCCCCTTCGTCCACACTCACCATTTAAATTTTGGCAGCAAAGATTAGACAGGACCCAGAGATCTGTGGCTTCTCCCGGGAAATCACAGCTTCCGCACAAGAAAAAATATCATTATACGCGGATGACGTGTTACTGTTCATCACTAAACCTGAAACTACAGTCCCGGAGCTGTTCAGGGAGTTGGATGGCTATGGTGCGAGGGCGGGTCATACCATAAACTGGCACAAATCGGTCCTCTATGATCCGCAGGGACTGGAACGAGGGGGGAACCTACTGGAGCAACTAGTCCATACCCCGGAGGGATTCCAGTACCTGGGTACCTACATTACCCTGGATGGGAAAGTTTCCTTCAGTAAAAATATAAAACGGATAATGGAGAGCGCAGTGGCGGATATGACCAGGTGGATGCAGCTGCCGCTCACCCTACTGGGCCGAGCGGCAATGTACAAAATGATTGTCCTCCCTAAGTTTCTATATGCGCTCCAAAACGAGTATTACCCACTCCCGGCCAAGACGATACCCAAAATTCACGCGGACCTCCGTACCTTTCTGTGGCTGGGGAAACAGCAGCGAGTGGCCCTGTCGACGCTCCAGCGCCATCAATATAGTGGAGGGATCTCACTCCCTAACCTAGAGGCCTACTACTGGGCGGAACACCTAACACCAATAAATGATTGGTTGCACGCACCAGCGGACCACCCGACCTATGCGTTGGAAAGGTTCAAAATGTCCACAAAAAACCCATTGTACTATCTCTACGGAGGGGCGGTACGGGCACCGCTTCTACCGGCTACGCTAATCACACTGAATGCCTGGACAAAGGCTACAAGGCGAATGGGATGGGAAAGGAAACCTACCCGACAGACGCCGCTGTGGCACTGCCAATGGTTAAGATAACTCAGTAAGCTGCGCGGCTTCCGGAGGTGGGATGACATAGGCATCTCAACTATCGGGGATGTGATTGCAAAGGGGGAGCTAAAGTCCTTTCAGGTGCTTAGGAACGAATTTGGGTTGCACAACACACAATTCTTCAAATATACACAGTTGAGACATGCATGGAGGGCCCAAAACATCACGCTCATGGAGATCCCGGAATATGCACCATTGGAGGGTAGGCTGCTTCAGGAACAGATTATGGGTCAGGCGGTATCCCTCACATATAAAACTATGACAAATAATATGTTAGGCGACTTGGCAGGGCTAAGGAGCGTGTGGGAGGCGGAAGTGGGAAAAATGGAAGACCTGGACTGGGAGATCGTCCTCATGCATCCCCGGGAGGTGGCGATTAAATCGAGACTACGCCTCATCCAGCTAAATGTGCTCCACAGAACCTATTTTGATAGGGTATGACTCCTTAAAATGGGGAGAATAGAGGACCTGGCCTGCCTTAGATGCCGCCACCAGCAAGGGGACTTTTACCACACAATCTGGGCATGCGACAGAATACAGACATATTGGTCGCACATATTCACGGAGCTAGGGGAGGTCCTAGGAGTGACTTTGTCGCGAGACCCTAAATTGGCACTATTGGGCATGACAAACGAGGTGGACCTGCCACGCCCCCTGCTTATCTTTCTGGTACTCGCATTGGTGGTGGCAAAAAGGGACATTGCAAAGTACTGGGGGGGGGTAACGGAAACACCTAATATAGAGGAGTGGAGGAGGGGCTTGGACTTATATATGGCTGCAGAAAGAGTGACTTATAAAGCAAGAGGCTGCTCCAAAAAGTTCCGGAGCGTATGGGCAAAATGGAGGCAATACCATGGATTGGAGAGTGGGGCAATAAGGGGGGGGAGCCCGGGGGTGGGGTGATCTAGAGCACTGCGGATCTAACAGAGGTAACAGTGCGGTCTGTGTGAGCACCGACTAGTCACACTATAGAAGGTGGTGGACACAAGTCCAAGATTAGGATGATGTACTGTTTGTGCTTGGTGGTGGGAGGGGGGGGGATAGAGGGGTGTATGCTGCTTTTTGACATATCTGGTTTTTGTTATTGTTACGAATACAAATTGCAAACTAAGAGTTGTAGAACCAAAAAGTTGCGCAAACGGCTGACAGTGGCGGAATGTTGACGCCATGCCGGCTGATGACTATCTCTATGCATATACTTATTGATGCAACAATAAAAACAAATGTAAAAAAAAAAAAAAAGCTTCCACTGTGATGTCACTCCACAAAGGGCTGATGTGAGTATCATATAACTGCATTAATTATAGCTTCCAGTTTTAAGTCATTACAATAGTTACTGCACTAGGCCAGCTCGCAGTCTGATGTCACTGAAGTAGGTGCAGCTTCCACTGCAATGTCACTGCACTAAGCATAGATTCTAGTGGTGATACCCCGAAACCGGTTCCAGGAAGGCTTGTTTCCGGTCCGGGGAGGACCTGGCTTGGCAGTTCGGGCTGGACTTTTCCCATGGGGAGCTGGGTCAAGACTGATTTGCATATGGCTGGGTCCAAACTGAGGTGGTTTGGTGAGCAAAAGGAGGATGGATTAAACACAGACCTTTGTAACTGAGGGTGAATATTTGCATTGTTCATCATTCTGTATATCATTTTTTCCTTTTGCTGAAATGTAGTGACATCACAGTGAGACTACACTCACTGCTATGAATTCATATTGGTTGCCCTCACTGCACTGGTTTCCCACTGAGAGCAGTCTTTAGTGACATCAAACTGAAGTAATACTCACTGGAGTGAAATCACAATGGTTTCCCTCACTGCACTGGCTTCACACTGGGAGCAGTCTTTAGTGCAGTGACATCACACTGGAGCTACACTCACTGCAGGGAACTCACACTGGTTGTCCTCACTGCACTGACTTCACACTGGGAGCAGTCTTTAGTAAAGTGACATCACACTGAAGCTACACTCACTGCAGTGAAATCACACTGGTTGTCCTTACTGCACTGGCATCCCACTGGGAGCAGACTTTAGTGCAGTGACATCACACTGAAGCTACTGTCAATGCAGTGATGTCAGTAAATGACTGGATCTTCAGGATGGTGAGTGGCTGATTTCTCGAGGCTGCCATGGCCCTGATTGCCAAAGGCGTCCCTCTTGACATTGATGGATAAACAAGATCAGAAGTCTCGACCAGACACTGCTGTCCCATCTGACTGGGGGTCGGGAGATGGCCAGTCAGTGGACCTCTTTGCAGGCTGGCAGGATCAGCGGAGGGTCCCCAGCTCTAGCCTACCTTCCAGCCGGCAGTGGGTTAGTGCATCTGCTGTCCTCCAGTTCTCAGTGCAACACCAGGCACAGAGAGAAGCACCGGATGCCACAGGTTTAAGGCACAGGGGCTTGGCGCGAGGAGTGACCTGACCGGAAATGTCTGCGCTGTCCCTGGGCTCCGGGTCTGTCCTCTTCCATCAGCCATGGTCGGCTCTTCGCACTTTCTGCTGAGATGGTTCATGAGGGCTGTGTGGC
The DNA here is from genome assembly GCF_964263255.1 of Lissotriton vulgaris. Classification (NCBI taxonomy): domain Eukaryota; kingdom Metazoa; phylum Chordata; class Amphibia; order Caudata; family Salamandridae; genus Lissotriton; species Lissotriton vulgaris. The sequence continues at coordinate 189,324,999 of NC_141695.1, forward strand.
ACTCAGACATGTTTACTCTGGATTGGGCCTCATGCACAGCTCCATGGAGCCAGGCCAGCCAGACTTTGGGTGGCTCCTTCTTCAGGCCAGAGCCCCAGAACACAGTAGAAGCCAGCAGGGCCGGCTCTAGGCTCATGGTGGCCCTGGGCAGGGAGCGTAGGTAGGGGGCCCGGAAGAGGGGGTCCGGGCGGGGCGGAGCGCGCAGGCCAGTAAAGAGGGGAGGGGGTCAGGGAGTTTAGAAGTGGAACAGAGCCAGAGTCCGCCAAATCCCTGCCAGGGGCCACCACGCAAATATGTATCCATCCTCAGAGGATTATTATATTAAGGATATATATTGGTGTGGTGGCCCCTGGGGTTTGGTGGCCCTGTGCAGGTGCACAGCTTGCACATGCCTAGAGCCGGCCCTGAAGCCAGAACATATCTTTGGGGTCGATATGTTTTCCTGTTATTTGCAAAGCTTGACAAGGGTGCAGTCTAAATCATTTCAAGATGAATTTTCAAAGCATAGGAGCTGAGACTATCATTGGAGAGAACCAAGTTTTGAGTTTTCTCCTGAGCTGAGCAGCTGGGACTGCTCAGGTTTGAGCAGAATGTGGATCACAGCTGCAAGGAACAGTAGGAACATTGCTCCTTTTTAGGTCTCACCTAAGCAGCGCGCATAGGTTACATAGGAAAGAGACCCGTAGCCGTCAGTTGCGTTTTTCAGGCTTAAACGTGCACGCATTCTATTGACTTCAATAGCAACGCATGCACGTCTGGCGATTCCCTTGCGGGAGAGAGCTTTGTGCAGGGGCACCATATGTTTGTAATTAACTTACAAACATATGGTGCCCCTGCTCATTCCCGGAAGAGAAACAGGCGCAGGCTCCCTCCTGTCTTCCCTCCCCCTGCTGCCTTCGTACTATTCCACTTTCACGGCAGCGGGCCGCGCTTGTGTTTTTTGTTTTGTTAATGAAGCAGGAAAGTTAATGGCAGGTATGCAAACAGAAGCCAGAACTTTTTCTCTTGCAGAGACGTCAATCCAAGGCACCTATATAATTTACACACGTGTTAATTTTGATGTGGAATACTTTTCAAATTGCTTCTTTGTAAGACACAAGCATCAGCGAGAAATGTGAATTATATTACTTTCGCTTGGAAATTCATTTAAAAACAGTATTGCAGATTACACGTTTACTGAATGCATTTGGCAAAAAATAAACATAAAACGCGGAAAAAATGTGATGCACTACAACAAAGTGAGCTATAAGACTGCACATGTGGCTCTGTGGTTCTGGAGTCTGTATAGATGTGTTCTGCAGACAGGAGCCGGCTGATGATGTGTAAAGTCGAGGTGTGAGGGGGCATGGAATGTGTTAGCCCCCTTCGCTACTGTGCATGCCTCCACCCACCCCTGTACGTGGCAGTCTCATCCCTGGAGGGGCGGGCAAACTGCTGCCTCCCCGGGACGCTTTCAGTGGCTGCAGAGCAAAAAACAACCTCCCTAACCACGGGCGTGTGCGAGTAAAAATTCAGCACCTGCAGTTCCGTTTATCTGCCTCACACCCAAACCACTTGGTGCACACGATAACAGCTCATACCCCAGATTCACAAGTAGTAGATTGCACTGAATCGGACCTTGTGTAGTGTAAAGGCAAAATGTAAAATGCTCCAGTACCTTCGGTCAAATTCACGTTATGTAAGGATGCTGAGATAAATAAATTGTGACTAATTGATATAGCGCCTACTGACCGCGATGACCATTTTGGCTACTATAGCTCAAGGACATCTGAAAGTATGCCACCCTACTGTATTGTAGAAGTATGTATCGCTATCAACTACTGACGAGGCGCCGGAGCGCTTTGTGGACGGGTATCACGCTGCTTAAAATGTTAGAGTCTAAGTCATGCATATGTTGTAAATAAGATATTTGGTAGGTAGCAGTCCTATCGGATGTAGGACTGTCTCCTAGGGCGCTGGGTATGTGCTGTGATATCCAGCTTATATTTCAATAAATCAGATTCTGTTCAATGTTTGTTGCGAAATATCATTTATTCGTTCGATATCTTTTCTGTTGAATGTTTAAATCACATTTGCTTCTCCTTTTTATATCATCCTGACAAAGCTTTCTTGTTATGCATCACAAATACATTCTTCTTTACAATGCATTTTGGTGAAATTTTCGCCTACATCAGGGAAATATTCTAAAATATAAACATACAGTTTATGCCACTTAATACAAAGCAGCGTCCATGGTTCACTTTATTAACACTTTATGCTTTCTGATTATGTACTGTGCTATGAGTTCGAACTTCATACATTCATGGCTTTATTCGTGATTTCTAGTAAATTAACTCCATGTCATGTTTTTACATTATGACCGTTAATGCCGATTACTATCAAGCAATGGCTGCACCCATATTTGATCTACGCGCCGTGCCTTATGTTTACTTTACATGTGGCTAATTCTAGGATATCAAAAGGAATTCCTTTCTGTGTTACTGACTTTCTATTAGTGACCAATAGGCCTACACACTAATGTCGCTTTTCAGAGTTCGGTAGTGACACGGTTAATTATTTTTGCACAACACTGGGGTTACTTTCGTCTCTCAAGTTTCTATTCTTATTTGGTTAAAAACATTTTAAATTCATTTATCACATGACATTTTTTACAAACATATGCTTTAGCTGGGACTCTCTAATACATATAATAATTCCTATTGCGGTTCCTAACCAGAGTAAATAATACATACAGAATAAAAATTCACACATTAAAAAATACCATCAGGAAATCAATATAAAATGGTGAAAGAAGTCCTTTGTCGACGCGTTTCGGTTCTTTGTGCTGTTTTAACACCTTCTTCAGGACAAAACTTTTACTTAAAAACAAATGTTCTTCATTTTAGATTATTTTGTCATCGGTCTTATCACTTTAAGATTCCGCACCGTTGAGGATTAGTAAATTGTTGGTCCTCTTCGTGGTAGGTAATAATATATGTGAACCTCAGTTTCTTTAAAAAACGGGGAGACTAATGTTTCTTGTGTCTAATTCAATTCTTGCGACTTTCAATCTTCCCAGAGTCTCATGTAAATGTTGGCTTGGGTGTAACCATTAAAGTCATGTATAAGGTCACTGAATGGGGCTTGTAATTGGATTCTCTGACGTCCTACCGGTGTTTTCACTCTTTACCCTTGTTAAAACGTGTGGAGATTTTCATTCCTCCAAGGTTACCTCATAGCCTAAAAAACGGAGCGTTCGACACGTCCTCTCTCCCGTAGATGTACGTTCGATTCATTGATGATATGTTCGTAATTTGGAGTGGCACCAAAAAATCTCTATTAAACGAGGTGGAAACGTTAAACACAAAAGACGACAGAATTCAATTCACTTGGCAAATCAAGGAAGATAGCATTTAATTTCTGGATGTAGAGATCACCAAAACCAACGAGGAATTTTCAACAAACCTCTACAGAAAACAAACCGCTAGGAACAATCTCTTAAGATATGAAAGTTATCATCCTCCATCTTTGAAGAGACACCTCCCCTACTCTCAATTTCTTAGGGTGAAAAGAGTAGTCTCGTAACCAGACCAACAACATTATCAAATGACAAGTATGGCAAGACGATTTCATGAGAGAGGATACCCAGACAATATCATAGAGCAAGCACTAAACAGGACCAACACCAAGACTCGAGAAGAATTATTAAGTGCCAGAACTCGTCAAACGGAACAACGAATAACATGTGTTAGTAAATATTCCAAAATGAGCACCCAATTCAAGTTAATCATCAAAAAACATTGGTCCATACTAAAATTGGAACAGGAATTCAAGGGCATGAGGTTCCGTGATTCTGAACCCGTTCAATAAAGGACGTCGTATCTAGACGATTTTGGAATCAGCGGACCGCAAATGACGAGTGCGGTATGTACGAGTGTTTTCGTCATAATCGATCTATCGAAACACTACATAGTCAGGGATTCCGTTCGAACCTTCGGGTTCCATTTTGGGTACGGCAGCCATTTTGTGGTTGCCCTCACATAGGTCGATGACTGCGGCCGAACGAGTCTTTGGGACACGTACACCTTTAGCTGACTTCTGTGTGACCTGGACGAGCTGACTCCCTTGCCCGAAGCTGACCTTGTTGAGCCAGTTCCTTGTTAGGCAGCTGGTCAGATAGAGATCAAAGAGCAGGACATTGCTGAGTTTATGGTACATGCACACACCCTTCTATCTTGCTTCTCATCTGTTTCTGTTCCTTCCTTTCTATGGCTTATTTATGATTTGAGTTGAGGTCCTTTTATAAAAGGTTCGTCCGGCCTGTCCGAGCTAGAATGTTGGATTTTGCCTTGTAATTTCTGGTGGGCTGGACAACGGAAAATGGGCTTGTCGTTATGCGATGCGTTTGAAATGTCACCGTGTGATTGATCCGTTTGTAAATAATTGATGCTAGTCAGGAATGTGATTTTTGGCATAAAAGACGATGTCTCGCAATACTAAATTGTGCAGTCTCTAGCGTACCACCCGTGTTGTGCTTCGTAGACCTCTGTTCCTGGTTGCAGCCAATAAATTTGGTCTTGGACGTCACCGAGAAGTGTCCCGTGTCTCTGTTTGCCGAGGCAGGGGAACTCGAAGACATCAGGCGTTTTCCCTGGCGCCGCTGGGTTCTAATACCCGGTTCTTCAGGCATATTCACCACTGAACCGTTGTTCACTTATACCAGAGCCAAAAACGTAGGTGAACTCTTAAAGGAACCAAAGGAAGGTATCGCAAAATCCACATACCGGGGCACCACACTGTGTTTAAATTCTAATAATTGCAACAATATCATTAAAGGTAACCAGATTACACACCCCATGAAAGGTCATAACATCAACTTGAAAGCTAATGCAACATGTGACACAACAAATATAGTGTATAAGTTGAAATGCCAGTGTGGCTCAGTGTATGTTGGACACACAGAAAGAAAATTGAAAATACGATTAAACGAACACAAGAGCAACATACGAACTGAGGTGCCGGGTTTTTAGGAACCCGGTGGTGCCAGGGGATAACACCCGAAGACCTCTGAGTTCTCCCTGTTCTGGACCACAGAAACACAGAGTCTTCTAAGTGAAGTCAGAGATCGAGTTTTATTGGCTGCAACCAAGTAACAAGTGTCCTAGAAGTACAACAGCACGGGATGTAAGTTCTCAGGAGACTGTTCCTTTTTACAGAACCAGCCTTCTCCTTTTATACAAAAATAACAGCTGCAGGCTAGAATTCTTCAGTTTACAACTCGGTCATATACATATTTCCACAATAGAGCAAAAAGCAAAGTCATGTCGGCCAACCCATATTTTAGATGTCCAGTTGGTGATAGATGGCCCAGCCCGGCCCAGAACTACTATCAGATATCGATGAAACCCCAATAAAATCGGGCACCTCCTCATCGTAAAACTGGCCATAAACAAGAAACATGGACAGGTGTATGTGTGTAGAAAACAGGGTCTGTATGTAGTGAATGGTTTATGGCATGTTGTGCCTTGATGCTATCTTACTCGGCCACTGGGCGAGGAACTGCCCGAACAGGTTTGGCTGGAGGCAGTGGAGTCAGCTCGGCCAGGTCATGGGGAAGTCAGCTAAGGTGGACGTGTCCTTTCAGATCAAGCTCGGCCTCAATCAATTGACTATATGAGGGCAAGCCATAAGATGGATGCCGTTCACAAAATGGAGTCTGAGGGTTCGGAACGGAAACCACGATTTAAGGGTGTTAGCATCACTCAATCACAACGCAAATGCATAGGGATAATGTCCTACTCATTACCGGTCTGCGGACACCAAATTCGTCATGGTATGATGATATTTTGTGACACGAGGGTTGGGCCTCGGTACCATATTACAGCAGGGTCCAGAATTTCAGAACCACAGACCCTCCTTTTGCCCTCATGTTAGGCAATAACTCATGCTAATCTGAGTCCAAATCTGTATTCATGAATTCATGGAGATGCTGCTGTAGCATCATTCTGTTGCTCAATTCATCCCTTGACACAGGCTTCCTTACACATGAAGTAGCACAGAGGCCACATATTGCAGGAGCGCACTGCACAAAACAGGCAGAACATAAACAGAATGGCTAAGATCATCCCAATGAAGATCAGAGTTTTCCATCCCCTGGCAGAGATCAGTTCCCAGAACCACCCTAGCGGGGACCAATCCCCTTTATCCACGTGCAGGGAATCAGAGATTTTGTGCAGTTTGGAGATGGCCTGGTACACTGTCGGAGCATTGTCAGGGATGAAAATGCAGCAACTGGATTGGATCACTCTACATACACCACCACGGTCTGCAAGTATGAAATCTAGGGCAACCCTGTTCTGAAGAGTCATAAGTCGGTCCGACTGGAGCTCAGCTGTCAAGTTACTAAGGGCACCGGCCGTTTCGGTCACGGCGGATTCAACTACCCTCGTTAACTGGCGAATGTTCCTGCTGTTCACCATAGGCCCCCAAAGCAGCAGAAAACCCTTTGCGAAGTCTCCAAACTCTTGACCCGCAGTTTCGTCTTGACTCACGACACCCCTAACTTTCCTTGTCCGATGGTAATCTGCCTCGGCCGTGTAGGTGGGTGGCAGCAGAAACGAGATAAAACATGTGCCCGAGAAGTCAGGGGGCAACCATGTGTATGCTTTGTCATGGCAGACGAAGTAGGTACCCTTAGCCGCTAAGAATGGAGGGGAAGTTCGGGATGCAAACACATACGTTTCCGTGCATACGCTCTTCCCCAACTGTGCTTTGGGATCCCTGCCAATACCTTGCAGACATAGGTGACCTCGGTGGGGTACTATCCAAACCGGGGAGGATTTCTTTGTTTTCTGGCTCTCACTCAAGGGAATCCCATACTTAGTGATGTTCCATCTACTGTACGGGGTAAACTCGTCTTTGGGAATCGTTCGATACGTGTCGATATCCCTGCTCATATTCCTTATTCCTGCCACTAGTGCCTTGTTGCTGGAATTGCTCCCTGTGGGACGCAGGGTATATGGTTCTACAGCAAACAGGAACATTGTCTGGAAAGCCCACAGAGAACCATAGTAACTGAATGGCAGGACGAAGTAAGGGATGCCCTTATCTGTTGTGTGCGGCATAAGTCCACATATCCAACAGTTCGATGTGTTCATTATAGACTGGTGCTGGTGTAGGAGCTGGATGAATGAGTTATTTACAAATTCTAGTCTTCTGGCAGACTCGTGTTCAGGTAGAGGGTGAAAGGAGTGCGGAGAAACAGTAGGAGGAGGTGTGGTCTGAGTGTTATTTACAAAGGTAACTCGAAATGTGAATAAAGTATAGCCAATCAAGAACATCGTTATGCTACACAACATTAAAATACATATTTTTCTGGCCATCACAGTGCATATTTTCTTTTTAAAGTTCGTGGATCTAGCATGTCTCTCTACCCTTGGAAACTCCATCCTCTAGTTGCTGCCCGCGGTGGGAGATTGATTCTGCCAAAGAGTGCTTTCTGTTCAGCCCAGGGTAATTCCCTTGGACCAACCAGAACCGTTGACCTAAACATCTCCAGCTGCACTCCCCAGACTGTCAACCGCGACCCTAGCAGCAGAACCGGATGGCGGTTCGAAAATCAAAAATGAGCAAGTTCCCGGGGCGAGAGAGCTGTAAAATCAAAAATAGTTCGGGGGGGGGGGAAAGGTCTTATTAGTTTATTTCATTGGTTTGTTTCCCTTGGCCTCAGATTATACCGTTGTTTCCCAGGTACGGTGTGGTCTTCAAACCATGTTTCAGGTTATGTAGTGTCCAACTGCATTGACGGTGGCACAAATCCTTGCAGAATACGATCACTCTCCTTTTCGGTACCAGTTCCTTTCCATCGTGCATCGCTGAAGGGTGCAAAGCGTGGTACGGACTCTGTCTCAGAGTCAGCAATTCCCTTCTGGACCCACCGGTCATATGGAAGAGGTAGAGGGATACGTTTACAATGGATCCCGTGGATCCAGTTCTTCTTTCCTTCCACCCGAACGGCTTATCTCGTGGAAAGAAGGACGAGGTATGGGCCGGTCCACCTGGGCTGTTCGTTCTTTGTTCTCTGAAAGTTTTTCACCAATACCCAGGTGCCAGGTTCAATTGCGTGACCTGGATCATCAGATGCTGGCGGAGAGGAACTGTGAACCTGTTGGTGTAAAACACGCAATTTAGTTGTCAATTCACACAAATAGTCAAGCAATACAGGATGCTCTATCTCGCTTAGTTTCTTGGGCCTTGGCACTCCCCATATGTTCGCTGGGCGCCCGAACACGATTTCGTGGGGGCTAAGTCCCAGTCTAGAATGGACCGTCATTCTGGTAGATAGGAGTGCTAAAGGCAAGGCGTCAGGCCATTTAAGACCTGTGCTGGCTTGGATCTTGGCCAATTTTAACTTTAACGTGCCGTTGTAGCACTCTACTAATCCCGCTGATTGGGGGTGATTTGCAGCGTGGAACTTCTGGTGTATGCCTAGACATTCGCACACTCTCTTCATCACTCGTCCCACGAATTCACTTCCATTATCACTCCAGACCATTCTGGGCATACCAAATCTAGGGAAGAATTCCTTGACAAGGGTTTTGGCAGTTGACAAGGCAGTGTTGTCCTTAAGGGGATACGCTTCCACCCACCTGGAGAAGGCGCAAACAACAACAAGCACGTATTTCAGATTGTTGCATCTTTCCATGTGGATGAAATCGAGCTGCAAAACCTCGAACGGATACGTTGGAGGCGCAAAATGACCAGCTGGAGTTGGGGTTCCCCTACCGGGATTGTACTTCAAACACACCATACAGTTCCTGACCAAATTCTCTGCGCATTTCGGGATACCACTACTCTGCCATACTGGGGCCAACAACTTACAAATTCCTTTCGCACTAATGTGAGCCATTCCATGGGCCATTGTCACCACTGCAAGCACATATGCATCGGGTAACAGCCATCTTTGATGCTCTGATAATTCGACCCAACAACCATTCGCATCCAATCTACCCTTGCTTTCTCTCCATTCATTCACCTCTTTTTCAGTGGCATCAGATTGTATAGACTTCACACTTTCAATAGTGTCCTCACACATACCCACATCAGCAATCCATCTCGCAGGACCTACAACATACATTCGACTCATCGTGTTCCTTGCAGTCTCTTTCGCAACTTCATTTGCAAATGCATTCCCACGACCAACATCATCTTGAATCTTTCTGTCTGCACTGCATTTCACAATTGCAACTTGTAGTGGCAAGGTCAGTGACTCGAGAAGCTCGTTCACTAGCTGACCATGTTGGATTCTTGCACCATGTGACGTCAGGAACCCACGTTAACGCCACAATCTTCCAAAGCTGTGAGCCACGCCGAAGGCGTATTGGCTATCTGTATACACATTCACTCGCTTTCCTTTTGCCAACACACACGCTCTTGTAAGTGCAACTAACTCGGCTGCTTGCGCGGAATTATGAGGAATGCGCGCAGTCTCTACAATCGTGTGCAATGTTGTTACAGCGTATGCTGCAGTCGTATCACCATTTGGCAACTTGAAGCATGAACCATCAACCCATAAAGTATCATTACATTCAGGAAGGGGAGTGTCCTGCAAGTCTACTCTCCCGTTTGTCTCTTCTTCTGTCCTAAAGCAGCAATCATGTTTTTCAACCTCATCTGTCTCTGCCGGAATAGGCAATAACGTAGCGGGGTTGAGTGTATCACACCTCTTTATGTGTATGTGACTTGCTAATAGTGTCAGCTCATAACTGGACAGTCGAGCACTAGTTAAATGCTGCGTCTTCGTTCTGTTTAGTAAAATGTCCACTGCATGTGGGACCATAACGATCAGTGTGTTATTCATCACTAACCCAGCAGACTGTCGAATACAGACAGCTGCTGCAGCAGTGGCCCTCAAGCAACTTGGTAATGCCTTACCTACAGGGTCTAGAGTCGCTGAAAAATACGCGCATGGGCGCTGTTTGTCCCCAAAGTATTGTGTCAGGACTGATAATGCGCAACCTTCCTTCTCATGGGCATATAATGTAAAAGGCTTACTGTAGTCGGGGTTGCCCAACACAGGAGCCGAACACAATGCATCACGCAACTCGTGGAAACTTGTCTGACAATCTTCAGACCAAGGCATAGGATCGGGTGTGTCTTTACAGATTAGTGCCAGTAAAGGTTTAGCCAATAGTGAAAAATTTGGTATCCATTGTCTACAGTACGATGTAATGCCCAAGAAAGCACGCACTTCTCTTTGTGTCCTTGGGACAATCAATCTTGCAATTGCCTGTATTCCTTCTGGGGTCAGTCTCCTTCCCTCCTTCGATAAGATGTGACCTAGGTAGGTCACTTCTTGTCGACAAAATTGCAGTTTTGAAAGAGAGACTTTGTGCTTCATGTCACATAAATGACGCAACAACGACAATGTGGCCTGCTTGCAAATCTCTTCAGTATCTGCAGCGATCAGCAGATCATCTACATACTGAATCAGAGTCGCACCATCAGGTAGAACAATCGTGTCAAGTTGTGCTTTCAGAGCCTGACTAAATATCGATGGACTTTCACAATAGCCCTGAGGAGCGAGTTTGAAGCGGAAGCTTCGTCCTCCTAAATTGAAGCCAAAAATATCTCTGCTCTCCTCAGCAATCGGGATGCTGAAGAAAGCGTTCTTCAGGTCAATCACCGAGAACCAAGTGGCTGAAGCTGGAACCATAGTCAATAGGGCAGTAATGTCAGGGACAACTGGAAACTGTGGTACAACAATCTTATTCACTTCTCTGAGATCAATCACAAATCTGTACACAGGGGGCTGTGAAGGATCAGTACGCTTTAAGACTGGCAAAACAGGACTGTTACAAATGTTGCCTGTTGTCTCTTCAATTACATCTTTCTCGATCAGATCGTAAATGATCGCTAACAACGCCTTTTCACATTCGCTAGAGATCTTGTTTTGGGGAATACGTGGCAACCTAACATTGGCTTTCAATGTTATGACATACGGCGCTATCTCCAAAAGACCCACATCATTAGAACCAGTAGCCCAAAGTACATCTGGGAGAGATGACAATTCTGTTGGGATATTTTCCCTTGACAGATACATCGGAGAAACCACTTTCTTACCAAGGGTAAGTTGTTCTCCTGAAGGAGAACAGTACAAAGTTGCATATAATCTCTTTAACAAATCCAAACCTAACAAATTTTCACCACAACCTGTTGTAAGAATGAGGGGTGCTTCTAATTCACATGGGCCAACAGAAAGGGGCATAGGACTAGAGATCGGGTTTCTAACCGGGGCGCCAGAAAAACCTACTGAAACATTCATTTCGCCAGACAATGGTGCGCCAGGAAGTTTTGAGTGCATGATCGAACTTTTTGTAGCACCAGTATCCAGCAGAAAAGGTTCTGACACTCCTGATGTAATCACCTCAACATAAGGTCCATTCTGATCTACTGGAACTGAAACAACTCCCTCTCTTTGTCCATGGCTGTCCAAGCAATTATTACCCTCATTCTCGTTTTCTGCGTAATAGTCATCAGCATAGTACTGAGCTGACCTAGAAGACGCATTATTCTGTTGATCAAAGCTATTCATAGAATTCTGAGGCGGAAAAGAAGTGGCATTCTGGGGGAAATTTCCACGGCCCCTACCCCTAGGAGCCTGTTGAACACCTCTACCTCTTGCACCAGAAACACCATTTAAACGTCGCAATAAAGCTGGACAATTATTCTTGAAATGACCCTCTTCCTTGCAATACGCACACTGATTCGGACCATACGGTAAACGCTGATGAGAAAACTCGTTTCCTTGTGAGTTTCTCGAATACTGCTGTGGTTGCTGATAATTGGGCTGACTAGGAGTGCGAGGCGGATAGGCTTGCTGGAGAAGAACTTTAGTTTTTAAATCTTTAGTCTTTTTGTCTGCCTTATCTAGCTCGTCTTTGCGCCTATTTTCGTAGTACTGGGCTGTGGCTAAAATCTGCGCTGACGTGGAAACAGCCCAAGCGCTCTCCGAATCTTTCAATTTATTACACAGTTCAGGAAGCAAATTATGTACAAATTTGTCTACAAACAATCTTTGGCCACCCTCGGTAGCCATATCCTGACCACTGTGGTCGACGAAAGTCTCTTCGAACCTTGTGAAAAAGTCAGACACATTCTCATCTTCTGCTTGCACGCAGACAACTTGTCCCAATTTACACGCAATTCAGGCATTAAGGTCTTCATGTACGTGACAATTCTACCAGGAAGTTCAGCTACTAAAGGCTCAGGTTGGGACCCACCAACTTGTCTAGCATCTGCAGCAGTAATATTAGCCCATGTGTCACCTAATTCTTGGTCATGGTCTGTATGACGAATCTTACTCCACAAGGGCTGAGGAACAACATTCCCAAGCAACATGTCTACATCCGCTAAATTCATTATACATGAGCTTGCAGTCTGTGATAACTCCTTATAATATCCTGCTGGATTTTTGCGAGGATCAGGTAATGTCTGCTTGAGTGCTAAAACTTCAGATCTTTTCCAGGGGACATGTACCCATACACGCTGGAAATGTGGTGGAATGGGTGGATTTGCATTCGCATCACTTTCCCTCTAAACTGGAGGAACTTCTCTCATAGGGTACTGTCGCGCCTTTTTCCTACAAGACATGTCATCCTCATATAGTAATCTAGACACGTTTCCCTTACTCCTATAAGATAACAACAAATCTATTGCTCTTTCAACATCGGCACCTACAATCATGCCTTCATAGAATTTGAATCGCATACGGAATAATTCCTGCATTTTGCGTTTGGGATCATTTGTCTCCAAATCTTCGCAAAGATATACACACATCTCTTCAAATACGTATCTCTGAGTGTGTGCATCCCACTGTCAGAAGACTTCCATAACAGACTGAACATCGTATCTAACAGTATCAGTAACCCATTTGCGTGCTAACTCATTCAGCACTTCTCTTTCCTCATTATCAGGCAGTTGACTACGCAACTGTCTACGTCCTGTTTTAGGGGTCGTTTTAGGCAACCCAAAGAAAGGTGAGAACAGACCAGTGACAGTACTTGCCACTCTCCGTCGAACAGAAGGAGAAGCTTGCGGAGAGACAGATGTGCCTGAAAAGACAGGCTGATGAAAAGAGGAAGTTGAGACAATAGCAGAGGGAGTCGAGGCAGTGGCAGAAGTAGTATCATAAAGAACAGTTGGAGCCGTAGGTAAAGTCGTAGGAACAGTAGAGGTAGTATGTAGCAAAGGCGGTGGCCCTTGAGAAGGCTGCGCCGGAGAAGTAGGAACCAGCTGAAGAGGAGCTGGTGCTTGTGCAAGAGCTGCATTTCGTGCGCCAGGGCGCTGTATAACAAAACACTTCGGGGGTCCAGTAATACTCGATGAATATGGGGGTGGTGAATTCAATAAATGGGACATTAATGGATCTTTCTCGGATGTTCCCTTCGAACCTTGTCCTTCATGCGGCAATATTGGGTAGCATTTATCTACTGCTAACTTCTTGCTTCTGAGCATTTGTTCACTCTCCTGCTCTTCCTCATTATCCCTGTATGCAATGGCAGCTTGCACCATTGACATACCTCTTTTATTTTTCTTAGCTAGTTTTATTTCTTTCTGTTTGGCTTCTTTGCGCCACAAGCGAAAAGAGTCAAACATCGACGGCCGGGCTTTCTTCTTGAAGAGTTTGACCTCGAGGTTATCTAAAATTTCTGCGTCAAAGCTACCATATTGGGGCCATTTTAAAACACCATCTTTTCTGGTGTACTTTATCCATACCTCATTATATGTGATAGGGCCTACTCCGTGCTTTAAATAGAGCTCATATGTTGGAGTTCCAATTGGAGGAACCGGACACAAATCCTCTAATCGGGAGTCCTTACTACAACCAAAACAAAACAAGTTTCCAAGTCTGCTAAGACCAGGCATCTTTGCTCACTAGTCTAGCTTCAAACTTCAAGGGATTATCGAGTTATGATATTCTCGTGAATACACGAGTCCCTCGGTTTTGGCGCTTGCAAGTTCCAAACAAGGTGTATCTCAAAGATACCAAAACTAAGAACAAAACTAAGGACTGGGAGACGCTCCACTTATACTTAACTGAAGTATTGAAGATCAATGACGTCACTAGAAGACTCGTCTATCGTTTCGCTCTACCAAGGATCACTGGGTCCAAAACAGGGCGATAGTCAGGGCAGCAGTCCTTCGTAGCCGTCGGGACGCGGGGAACCTCGCAGCAAAGACCTTCGGAACCACGTCGACATACAGGGGTAACTGAAGTGGCTGGCCGTCCTCTGGAATTTTCACACGAAGCTCCTCACCAACATCTGGCTTGGACCGATACCGCTTGATACTGCCCTACGTTGGGCGCCAACTGAGGTGCCGGGTTTTTAGGAACCCGGTGGTGCCAGGGGATAACACCCGAAGACCTCTGAGTTCTCTCTGTTCCGGACCACAGAAACACAGAGTCTTCTAAGTGAAGTCAGAGATCCAGTTTTATTGGCTGCAACCAAGTAACAAGTGTCCTAGAAGTACAACAGCACGGGATGTAAGTTCTCAGGAGACTGTTCCTTTTTACAGAACCAGCCTTCTCCTTTTATACAAAAATAACAGCTGCAGGCAAGGATTCTTCAGTTTACAATACGGTCATATACATATTTCCACAATAGAGCAAAAAGCAAAGTCATGTCGGCGAACCCATATTTTAGATGTCCAGTTGGTGATAGACGGCCCAGCCCGGCCCAGAACTACTATCAGATATCGATGAAACCCCAATAAAATCAGGCACCTCCTCATCGTAAAACTGGCCATAAACAAGAAACATGGACAGGTGTATGTGTGTAGAAAACAGGGTCTGTATGTAGTGAATGGTTTATGGCATGTTGTGCCTTGATGCTATCTTACTCGGCCACTGGGCGAGGAACTGCCCGAACAGGTTTGGCTGGAGGCAGTGGAGTCAGCTCGGCCAGGTCATGGGGAAGTCAGCTAAGGTGGAAGTGTCCTTTCAGATCAAGCTCGGCCTCAATCAATTGACTATATGAGGGCAAGCCATAAGATGGATGCCGTTCACAAAATGGAGTCCGAGGGTTCGGAACGGAAACCACGATTTAAGGGTGTTAGCATCACTCAATCACGACGCAAATGGAATTTACCAACCCCTCAGCCAACTCCAACGACATCACCCCCTCTCAAGCCCTCTGCAACTCCCTAGCCTCATTCTTCCACAACAAAATTGCAGACATCCACAACAGCTTCGACATCCAACCAGAAGACCAAGCCTCCCAATCCCCTGCAGATCCCCCACCCCCCCTGAACATCCTCAATGACTGGAAGCCAATCTCCACTGAAGACACCATCCATCTGATGAACTCTATCCACTCAGGATCCCCCACAGACCCCTGACCTCACCACATCTTTAACAAAGCAGACTCCATTATTGCACCGCACCTCCGAGACGTCATCAACTGCTCCCGCAACTCCGCAACCTTCCCGGAAAGCTGGAAACATGCCGAACTCAGCGCCCTCCTGAAGAAACCCACAGCTGACCCCACCGAACTCAAAAACTATCGCCCTATCTCACTCCTCCCATTCCCGGCCAAAGTCATCGAGAAAGCTGTCAACAACCAGCTCGCCGCATTCCTCGAAACCAACAAATCCCTCGACTCCTCACAGTCCGGCTTCCGAGCCAAGCACAGCACCGAAACCGCCATCATCGCAGCAACAGACGACATTCGAACTCTACTGGACAATGGAGACACAGTCGCCCTCATCCTCCTCGACCTCTCCGCAGCCTTCGACACAGTCTGCCATAGCACCCTTCTACAGCGCCTCAAAAACATTGGAATCCAAGGAAAAGCACTGGAATGGATCACCTCGTTCCTCTCCGGAAGAACCCAGAGAGTCCGCCTCCCACCATTCAAGTCAGAGGCCACTGAAGTCATCTGCGGCGTACCTCAAGGGTCCTCACTCAGTCCCACCCTCTTCAACGTTTACATGAGCCCCCTCGCGGCCATCGCACGCCAACACAACCTCAACATCATCTCCTACGCCGACGACACTCAACTGATCCTATCACTCACCAGAGACCCTAACACGGCCAAAACCAACCTACACGAAGGAATGAAAGAAGTAGCCGAATGGATGAAGCACAGCCGTCTGAAACTGAACTCAGACAAAACAGAAGTCCTCATCTTAGGCACCTCCCCCTCCGCCTGGGACGACTCTTGGTGGCCAGAGGCCCTTGGAAAAGCACCCATCCCGACGGACCACACACGGAATCTGGGCGTCATCCTGGATTCCTCACTCTCGATGAACAGACAAGTCAACGCCGTTTCTTCATCTTGCTTCAACATTCTTCGCATGCTCAAAAAAACATTTAGCTGGATCCCTACCGAAACTAGAAAAACAGTCACCCACGCTCTGGTCACGAGCCGACTGGACTACGGAAACACCCTCTACGCCGGCACCACCGCAAAACTCCAGAAAAAACTACAACGCATCCAGAACGCCTCAGCCAGGCTCATACTAGACATCCCGCGTAAAGAACACATCTCTGATCACCTGAAAAACCTCCACTGGCTCCTCGTCAATAAGAGGATCACTTTCCGGCTCTTAACCCACGCACACAAAGCACTCTACGAAATCGGACCCGAATGCCTCAACACACGACTATCCTTCTACACCCCCTCCCGCCAGCTACGATCCTCCAACCAAGCCCTTGCTAATGTTCCTCGCATCAACAAAACCACCATGGGAGGTAGATCCTTCTCCTACCTAGCGGCTAAAACTTGGAACTCACTTCCCACTCACCTTCGCCTTACTCAGAACCACCTAGCATTCAGAAAGCAACTCAAAACGTGGATATTCGACAAGTAACTCCCCACCCTTCTACAAGCGCCTTGAGACCCTCTGGGTATGTAGCGCGCTATACAAATCTTTTGACTTGACTTGACTTGACTAGGGATAATGTCCTACTCATTACCGGTCTGCCGACACCAAATTCGTCATGGTACGATGATATTTTGTGACACGAGGGTTGGGCCTCGGTACCATATTACAGCAGGGTCCAGAATTTCAGAACCACAGAACAAAGGCCTTAACATCAACTGTAGCGGTTCATTTTCATGAGGCTAAGCATCACATAAGCCAATTAAGAGCCTGCATCTTGGAGGAAGTTCTGAAAAAAGAAGGAATGGAATATAAAAAAAAATTATTAAAGAGAGAAAACCACTGGATCTATTCCTTAAATTCGCTCAAGCCGAATGGACTAAATGAAAGGGTTGAATTTACTTGTTATTTGTAATACACGCAATATATGGATAGAGAAATGTGATTTATCTTGACATATCTATTTCCATACAGAATTGTTGTAGCTCAACGTATTTACGTCATATGAGTCATGTAGTCAAAGGTATAAAAACATAAGTTTTAAGAAACCACACAGAATTGGTCTAATTTGATGCATTCGTATCATGGGTAGCACATGGTATACATTACAAGCTTACAGCCAGAATGAGTAGCCATGTTAGGTTGTCAACAGAATGTTATACATCAATAAAGTTCGCACAATACAAAAAAAGTTTAGATCCCTTGTTTCACAAACCGCGCATGCGCGCGTAGTCACGTAACGTAGAGTAAAAGCGGAAATAATCGCGGGAAACTTACATTTCACAAACTCCGTATCGGAGAGAAAGAGAGGAGTGTTCAGAGACAACGCTTGCAGCAAAGGTGAGCCAAGAAACATAGAAGCGCTAAAGAAACTCAGACCGCATCAGAGCGTTTTTTACTAAAGGCGGGAGGGAAATATAGCAGTTACCTTATACGGTAACCGTTTCTACATTACCTATATAACGAGTCATACGTATTGATAGCAGAAGACAGAGCACCGAGATAGTGACATCCTAGAGTTAGCCACATGTAAAGTAAGCATAAGGCACGGCGCGTAGATCAAATATGGATGCAGCCATCGCTTGATAGTAATCGGCATTAACGGTCATAATGTAAAAGCATGACATGGCGTTAATTCACTAGAAATCACGAATAAAGCCATGAATGTATGAAGTTAGAACTCATAGCACAGTACATAATCAGAAAGCATAAAGTGTTAATAAAGTGAACCATGGACACTGCTTTATATTAAGAGGCATAAACTGTATGTTTATATTTTAGAATATTTCCCAGATGAAGGCGAAAATGTCGCCGAAATGCACTGGAAAGAAGAATGTTTTTGTGATGCATAACAAGAAAGCTTTGTCAGGATGATATAAAAAGGAAAAGCAAATGTGATTTGAACATTCAACAGAAAAGATATCGAACGAATAAATGAAATTTCGCAACAAACTTTGAACAGAATCTGATTTATTGAAATATAAGCTGGATATCACAGCACATACCCAGTGCCCGGGGAGATAGTCCTACATCCGATAGGACTGCTACCTACCAGATTTAATGACTCCAGGCGGGGAGTGATTCCTAGGCAGCACGGACACCTTATAAAAGTTTGGAAAAGCTGAGGTAGTGCACGCCCAAAATCCTAAGCTACATTCTAAATAAGATATTGACAGCTCCTTAAACTACTGGGAAAAAGATTTTCGACGGGTAATGGAGGCAATGAATCGTGCATGACCCCACACAAACCAGCGCTAGGTGATGGATATAATACTGATACGCGTGAACTCCGATGTGTGGGCTGATAATGAGCTGTGATAGATACATTATCGACTGGTGCCTCACAAAGTGTGTTCCTTTTCTATTTTATCGATCTAATTTGTATTACTCAGACAAGGTGCCACCCTACAGGCTTCTTTTACACAGCCCAGCATTTTGCAGCAAAGCCCCTCGTTGTACTGTACCGTAACACTTGTCTTTATGACTAATGCTCATAGTGCCATGGGTGGCTCTCATTATATTGTGCACCTCCTCACAGCAACTACCAATGCTTAAATCTCTCTGAGTCCTTAGCTAATACCCTACACTACTTGGTTGGCACCCAGATTTTTGCCAAACTATTGCTGCTGTTGTCCCAAACTCCAATATTAGTACTGCGTGTCTGTCCATAGATTATTCCGCAAAGGTGAAAACGGTTCCCCACGCCAAATGGGGTCCGCTGGAACTACAACCCCCAGAATGCACCACATTTACATGCATATAAAAGTACTTCATTCAATTTCACAGAGAGATTATTTTGTTCCAGGGATGCACTGTGAGCCCCTACCCACTTGAAATCATTAGGGCCGGCTCCCTCTCACCTTGAAGTAGGCCATCTGTAGGTAGTTGTAGGGGCTCCTCTTGGTGAACTTGAGCTCCAGCTCTTTGGCAATCTGGCAGAGGCTAGAGGGATCCCCGAGAAGCCGTTGCTCGCAACTCTTTAGGCAGTCGGCCCGGTGCAGCACGGGGTGGAAAAGCGTAGTTCCTTCAGGGGTCGGGGGTCTGCCGGGGGACCAGGCTCTATCAGCCCCTCACAGTGCTCATGGCACCATGCCCGGTGGGTGCGCAGGGCGGCCCGGCAACAAAGCGCCCTCTCCATGTAAACGATGACCGAAGTCCAGTCCCCCCGGTAGTATGCCTCCACCCCGCTGTCATAGAGCCAATCGTAAGGCTCCAGGGGGCTTTCGGGCCGGTGGATTTCTAACGGAATGTGTAGCCTTTGGTGGAAACGGAGCATCACTTTATATAATTTTGATGAAGAAAAACTATATATATTTAAACAACGTGAGGGTAAGGGTAACTAAGTCACTCCTTTACCCCTGGAATAAACTATACAACAACAAAAGAGTGACTAATGGTGCCCCAAAAAACAATTGTAGAATTTGCAACCAACTTCAAACTAAGACAATCTAACATAGGCCCCAGAAAGGTGTGATTGGGTGACAAAACCTTCGTTTTTTAAAAAGAACCCTCACTCACCATGCTTCATCATTGGGTTCCCACTGGGGAGACTGAATGTCCCCCCAGTGTGCTACAACGCCTGAATTACAGCAGAGCTGGTTTTTGTGTTGGACTGTGAAGTGGTGCCCAAAATAAAGTGAGAGGTGGTTTAAAAGATGGCGAGCTGTTCCCTGTACTGACTTTAATCAATCATTAAAAATGAGTGAACGGATAGTTTGTAAACTTGAACCACTGTAGCCTAAAAAAGTGTAGAGGTCAACATGCTTCTGCTGTTTAATGCCAATTTAGCTCAGCATTCGTCAGGACCAAAATAAATCCCCCGGTGGTATATGCATGCTAAGGCATACCCTATCCGTGGAGATGTGTGTGAAAGGGATAAAAATGTGTGAGTTTTTATCCCATTCACAGCAGAAACATGTTGATCTCTACACTTTGTGCCAAACTATTTTGTTTCACTGTGTTTACTTCTATTCTGTTGGTGTGTTTTGTACTGGTATGTTATGTTGCGTTCTGCTGTTTTATTATTGCATTCTTGTGTTATTCTTTTGCATTTTCTTTTGTGTTGTATTAAATTTTGTGCTTTTTATTTAGTTGTCTTACTGTACACCAACTGCATTCTAAATGTTCAAGTGTACGTACTTAAGCACGGTTATCGCACAATCCAGCTGACACAAGCCTACTTTCATTACACAAAGGCAAGAGAATGTGCACACTACTGTTGTGTTTACATGCGCCTGTATATGCTTGCGCATGCATCTGTTGTACCTCGTGCATTTATTGTTATTTGAATATGCCTGTCTCGCTACACAGCACAGTGTATCATTTGAATATACCTGTCTCGCTACACAGGACAGTGTATTACTGTACATTCTATGTCATACAGTTATGGTGAAGTCAGTTACCGCTTACTCTCCGGAGCCTTCAGTTATGTTCCAGGGAGTGCTTCTTTATTTCCAATAAACTTACATTTATCATCAATTCATTTGTGATCTTTGACTCTACAATTTGGCGACGAGGGATGGAGCATCTACGAACTATCTAGAAGCATTTCCTGGTTTATTTTACGTTTTAAACTCATTTTCAATGAGCATCGGTGAACGTTTTTATTGAACACAGAAGGAATTTTCGGCGTCTACAAGTCCAACGGAGATACCTTATTGAGGTTTGGAAACTATTTACTCACTCTTTTCTTCAAACTCTGGAAAGTCTCTTCTCGGTTCCCCGCCCTGCGTTGTGTGCGCGAACACCGTCTCTTTGATCCCTGTGATGAGGCGTGAATGATTTTGGGCGGAAGCAGTTGAAGTACTTCCTTGGAGACGCTACTCCCCGGTTGATTGTGAATGAAAAGGAAAGAGGTGAATTTAAATTCTCCGTTTGGAAACGATAAAAATACGGCTCACTAAATACGAAGTGGGAATGGAAAGAGGTGACTTTTGGGAATGGAAAGAGGTGACTTTTTTTCATTTTATTTTCTTGATTCAATTACAATAAGTAGTGAAAACGGAAAAACGTCCTAATTATTCAAGGATCGTGTGACTGTTTATTCTTTTCTACAACCATCTACAAGTACCTCATTACTTCCTTCACAAGTACTTTATTCCTTCATTGAAATTGCTCAAAGAAAATTACTCAACGAATACTGATGTACATATATTTTATGTATATTTATTTATTTATTTATTAGAGTACTAGATATATAGAGCGTAATATTAAGTGTAATTCAATTTTCACATTTTCTTCACTATGTGTGCACAGGGTTATACTCTTGCTCCACCACAAAGTTATTGGTCAGCAGGTAGTTCTCCTTGTATGCCTTGGATTGAATGGAAGGCTTACTTCTTAAACTATATTGAAACTTTAGATGCCAATGGGAAGATGAAAGCTCCAGAAAAGAAAGGTATTTTTTTGCATTGCTTAGGACCTGAAGGTCTAAAGGCCTTCAATCAATTACCTGTATCGCAAGCCAGTGGTGATATGAATGTTTTTGATAAGGCTGTATACGATTTTGATAAGTATTGTTCTCCTAAGGTGTGTATAGGAATATCTAGGTATAAGTTTTTCCAGAGAAAACAGTTAAGTGAGGAGTCTGTTGACAATTTTGTTTCTTCCTTAAAGACTCTGGCATTAGATTGTAAATTTGGAAATTTACAAGAAGACCTTATTAGAGATCAAGATGTAATGCACTCCAGTAATGAAACTATACAAGAAAGGTTATGGATCAATGGTGATGAGAATCTAGATTTTGTTATATCAATTGTAAGAAAAGCGGAACTTTCATGCAGAAGTGCACAACAGGTTAAAGGGAAAGAAGTCTCTATTAGTAAAGATGTTGTTTCAAAGATTAATCCTAAATATGATAATAAGAATAGGGATTCTTCAAAAAAGAAACAAACATTTTCAGCATTAAGAAAAAGCCATTATGTGATATGGTTATTGGAGGTGTAAAAATCAACATGTATGCTGATTCTGGATCACCTTATTCTATTGTGTGTGAATCTGTCTGGAAGAAGCTATTTGTGCAAAGATTAGGTAGCCACTTAGAGAAAAGTGACATCAATTCTGAAGGGTACTCTGGTGGAAGGATAGACATTTTAGGATTCAGATCTTTAGTCTTCAGATTTAAAAACAGAAAGTGTATTGCAAAGTTGTACGTTTCAAAAAAAGGTCCTTCCGTACTTAGCTGGTTTGACCTGGGCAAACTTGATATTATATTGAATCCTAACAGTCCCAATCCTGTAATGTTAATTGATGAACAGAATGGAATTTCTTCTCTTATGTTAAAAAAATTTCCAAATGTTTTTTCAAAGGGCATTGGGAGGTTAACCAATTTTAAACATGAAATTTGTTTAAAAGAAAATGCTTGTCCTAAGGTGCATAAAACTAGGAATATTCCCTTTGCTATTAGAGAAGAAGTAAAACATGAATTAGATGCTTTAGTGGAAGGTGGCATAATAGAAAGGATCGAATCGTCTGAATGGGTTTCGCCCATAGTGGTTGCCAGACGGGCTAATGGCAAGGTAAGACTCTGTATTGACCTTCGCCATCTCAACAATATTATTGTTGTAGATCAATTTCCCCTTCCCCGCATTTCTGAAATGTTATCTGTGGTTGGTGGTTCAAAGTTTTTCTCAACCATCGATTTATCTGCTGCTTACCACCAGATAGAGCTAAATGAGAAAAGTAAGGATCTAACTGCATTTATTACACCATTTGGGTGTTTCAGATTCAATAGGATGCCTTTTGGTTTGGCGTCTGCAGCTGCAATTTTTCAGAGGGTTATGCAGGACATTTTAAAGGATTGCAAAAATGCCATCTGTTTTCAAGATGACATTTTGGTGTTCAATGATGACAAAGACAATCACATTGCTGCTCTAGAAGAAGTTTTAGGCGCACTAAATGTACATGGCCTTACCATTAAGTATGAGAAACGCAAATTTGGTGTCCATTCTGTAAATTATTTAGGCCATGAACTTTGTGAAGAAAGTATCAAACCAAAACCCTCTCTTTTAGAAGCCATTGAGTCTGCTCCTCATCCTCAGTCTAAGGATGATGTAAGATCCTTTTTAGGACTAGTTGAGTTTTATGCCAGGTATATACCTAATTTTTCATGTAGAACATATAATATTAGACAGTTGATTAAGAATAGAGTTACTTTTGAATGGTCAAATGAATGTGAGAAGGAATTTTGTGATGTGAAGAGTGCTATTTGTTCTGCGAATGCACTTTCTTGTTTCGATCCATCTTTACAAAATGTCATTACTACTGATGCTAGCTCAAAAGGGCTGGGGCTGTGTTTACCCAAAAAACTAAGGAAGGAAAAGAAGTCATCATTGCACATGCTTCCAGGGCTCTTACTCCTGCTGAGGAAAAATATTCCACGATAGAAAGGGAGACTTTAGCGTGCATTTGGGCTTTGGAACATTTCAGGGTGTTTGTTTGGGGTAAGGAATGTATACTGAGGAGTGATCATAAACCGTTAGTACGTCTTCTCACTACTGAAAGGATGTTAAGAGCTTCAGCCCGCATTGCACGCATGTCTATGCGTTTACAGGATTTTATTTATGTTACACAATATGTACCTGGTAGGGAAAATGTATCTGCTGATTTTCTATCAAGGATGCCCTTACCCATTCAGGAAGATTTGCACAATGAATGGGATGATTTTCAGATCGCCATGATTCATGATGAGGGTCCCATTTCTATTTATCAGACTCTTTGGAGGGACAAATTTGAAGACGATGAGGTTTTAAAGAATGTGGCTAGCTACATCACTGGTGTTTGGCCTGATAAGAAGTATCTTAATTCAGAATTGAAGAGTTTTTTGGAGGTGAGAGCAGAACTTTCTTGTTGTGAAAATGTCATTAAAAGAGGTGAACGCATTGTTCCACCAGTGGGTGTGAGGAAGATTATAGTTTTACAAGGCCATGAGGGTCATAGTGGCATGGTCAGGACTAAACAACAAGTTAAGCATTTGTTTTGGTGGCCAGGCATGGATGTGTTTATTGAACGATTAGTTAGGAACTGTGTTGTTTGTGCGAATTCTGACAAGTCATTAGTTACTCTTAAACCAAATATGGGAGTGCATACCATTCCTAACAATCCATGGGAGACCATTGCTATAGACATTATGGGTCCCATTGGTTGTGATTCTAAGTACATCATTGCAGCTATTGACATTTTCTCTAAATGGCCCATTATCAAAATTGTTCATAATATAGATACTGATTCTGTTTTGGGTTTTCTTGATAAAGTTTTTATTGAAGAAGGGCTACCAGTAGGGATTATATCAGACAATGGAGTTCAATTCAATTCAAAAAAGGCCAATGATTATTTTTCAAGGCTTGGCATAGTCCATTCTACCACTTCTTTATATAACCCGAGTGGGAATGGAGTAATAGAGAGGTTCAATAGAGTTTTGAAGGGTGCTATACAATCTGTTGGTAATGATGACAAGAAATGGGAAGTTGAAATTTTTAAGAAAGTCTGGATGTACAGAACGACCATGAATTCAACGACTGGATATTCTCCTTTTGAAATCATGAGGGGAAGAATTCCTAGAACTAAGGTGAATCCATCATGGTTAGTGAAGTCAACTTCTTCTAATGTGGATTTGGGAAAGGTTAAAGAGAATCTTACTCGTACCCACTGTACCAATAAGAAGTATTTTGATGGAAAATTTGGTTCTAAAATGGATCCTAAAGTGGAACTTGGCATGAGGGTTCAGGTTAAAAAACCCTGGAAGGTCAAGAAAGGAGAAAGTTCATTTATGGGTCCTTTTGAAGTCATTGAGATCTTAAAAAACTCAGTGAGATTATCAGATAATAAAGTTTGGAATCTCAGTAGGATCGCTATTCTCAAGGCGGATAAGGATGTTTATTGCAAGGAACCTACTTTAAAACATTCTGATTTTTCATATTTGGATGAAGACGTAAGTGGAAACGTTGTTTGTAGTGACATGGCTGCTACCCCTTGTTGTTCCAGTAGTAGTAACTTCAATCAGGATATGGGTGTCCAATCTCTTCCCCAATCCCAATCTATCCATAGTCATAATGTTTCTTTACAGAGAAGAGCTACTAGGAAACCAAAGTGGTTGTCAGATTTTGTTGCTTACATGATAGGAAAATTTTAAGGTTTTTTTTTTTTCTTTTGTTTTTGTTTTTTTTTCTCTCTCTTTTGTTTCATTTTATAAGGGAGGAAGGTGTTGTATTTACATGCGTGTGTATATGCTCGCGCATGCATCTGGTGTACCTCGTGCATTTATTGTTATTTGAATATGCCTGTCTCGCTACACAGCACAGTGTATCATTTGAATATACCTGTCTCGCTACACAGGACAGTGTATTACTGTACATTCTATGTCATACAGTTATGGTGAAGTCAGTTACCGCTTACTCTCCGGAGCCTTCGGTTATGTTCCAGGGAGTGCTTATTTATTTCCAATAAACTTACATTTATCATCAATTCATTTGTGATCTTTGACTCTACAACTACCCACCCTACAATATTTGTTTACCAGTGAAGACATTTGATAGTGCCAACCAAGAAATGTTCTGTGACATCTGGAAGTGGACCGCATGAGTCTTATAGCGGAAAGGAGAGAATCTGTGCTACCCCACATTCATTTTGTAGTCCACGTTTCATTTCATGCTGTTTGTATTTTGGAAAAACTCCCAAATCTCTGACAGTTTAGCGCCAGCTGTACACTTTCCCCCATCTCACTGCCTAGAGTCTTTCTGTCCACAAGGCATGTCTTTAGTCGTCTTTGAATTTAGCTGAACTATGATGTTATTTGGTTTCTGTGTCACATGCCTACCAATTATAAGACCCGTGGCACTTTGAATGTAGAGCAAATCATGCAACCTCCATATTTGGGGTTTTCTACAATAGCATATCAATATTTGTTTTACTTCCTCTTGAGTATCAACTCTGTTCAAGGTTTTAGTGTAACCAAAAAGAGGCTCCTCTTTTATTTGCAATGGTGTGGATAAGGCATTGCAAAAGAAAAGACAGAAATTGAAGCTAGTGACCCTGGCGGCCACCCATCTCCTCAGACTGAACCCCTTTCACCAGCATTCCCTGTTTCTAATTAAACACCAGGTCCAAGATCAATTTCACCACGCTGTTGACCACACCAAGGCTGTTTAAATGGCTTATTAATCCTCTGAGTGTCACTAGCTTTGCGAACTTTCTAGTAGACAACACCCACCACTTTTCTTCATACATACACTTTCTCAGCCACATAGTCATTGCATTAGTCCACCATGTTAATCAACAGTAAAAAGAAAAGTGAAACCTACTCTTAACAGCGACACTTACAACTGCACATTATGACTCTCAGTACAGAAGGGTTCATGGCTTCTCTACACCCTCACCTCGTGGAGTCAAGAGGAAAGCGAGTGTGAACAGGACCTGAGAACTGAAGGAGCACTGACTACTAATGGATCCCCTTGTGCGCATGGTCAAGCGCATCCTCTTTTGCAGTAGTTTGACTGATTTTGCGCATATCTGCTCCCAACATCAGGCATATGATTATCAATGCCAACAGTTACTCAGAAACCTGTAAGTGCAGGTGGGCTTGCCAGAGTTTTAGATGTTATTCTGGTTGTTGGTGTGAATTCCCAGGCTTGATGTATCAGACCTATTTTGCCGTAGAAAATTTAGACACTTTAGATCTTTATGCATGGTCAAGCTTTAGCCCTCCTCTCAATCTACCAGTTGCCCAAGCTTTAGCATCTTATAATTATTCACCCCAAGACACACGCTTCTTTAGCATCTTAACCCCTTGAATGCTTGTGACGGAACCGTTCCGTCACAAGCCTCGGGTGATCTGTGCTTGTGATGGAACAGTTCCGTCACGGCCCGCTCGCCGCGCCTGCGCAGCGCGAATTCCGCGCCTGCGCTGACGATTTAATGGGCGGGCGGGTTCGTGACGGAACCGTTCCGTCACAAGCACAGCTCACCCGCAAGCCGTGACGGGGCGGTTCCGTCACAAGCACGGAACCGCCGCGCGGCCGCCCCACCCCCTTAGCGCTGCGGCGGAATAGCCGCCGCAGCGACGGGGTTAAGGAAGGTCACCCATCCATTTTTAGTCCAGCCAGGCTGGTTTAGAACTTCCCAAAGCAAAAGGGAACATGATGTCAGTCTACCTATTGGAGTACATGGGAACCAAAGTGTCAGCTGGATATTGACAGACACTAGCTGGATATTGACAGACACCGTCATTTCCTTTTAACAGAAGCAGCAGAGGAAAACAGACACATTCATGTTAAGCCTGCTCCAAGTTGTGTCATTCTGGCTTTCTAAGCTGGAATGCCATCTTCTCTATTAGTTTCCTTTTTCAAAGGCTTGTTTAACAGTACGGTAAAATATGACGGGAGCAGCAAAGTTTGCAAAGAGCACTCATGAGGGTTTCTTTGTAATGACCCTCACCCCGTTGGGGGTAACCCATCATTGTTTCTTCATAAATGTGAGGGAATGTTTTCAAGCCCATAGCTCCTGAAAATAGTGGCGAAGATTATGGACTGCTGTCTATTTTGTATACAGGCCCTTACGTCTGGAAGCTAAGGGGCATATTTACATGTTCTGGCGCATCTGTGCAAATCAGCAGGGATGCGCCAGAACAGATGTGTCATGCAATCCCCTCCTTCCGCTACCACAGATGTACCGCATTTACAATGCGTGAAGAAGACAGGAGTATAACCCATAGACCAAAATGGGACTGGGTATGTGGAATATAACAAGAAACAATGTCCCACTAGGTATCAATAACAGAGACAATTCAGATTTTTGCATACAGTACGTATTGCAAGAAAGGAACACCAGGGAGTCTCAATACATTTTGTGAGAAGGTTATTAATCACCAGTTACATTAAACACGGGAAGCACAGTTAAAAGGCAGCACTGTACATGAAAAGCAATCATGAAGCAACCCAAATGACACTTGGTGAAAATGTGATGACGCAGTGATAGTGACGACGCAAGTGAAAGTGAAAGACAGCGTGGTCGGCGCAAAGTGATAAAAACAATCAATTAAAGGCTTTCACATTGAATATATACAAATAGACAAGTTCAATTTGGCATGGTGATAAGCCTATTGGTAGTGCGCCGTGAAATCGCGCTGTTGTTGTCGACGGCGTTTCGATCCTCTATGATTCGGGATCCTCTTCAGGACAGGGTTGGCGTTGAATTAAGGTGCTGCATGGGAAAATAATTAATTTTAGGAGATCGGGCATGAAACGGAGGTTGAGGAAGGAGCGTGGTTGTGAGCCGAGTGATCTGGTACTTCACAGTTAACATGAAGTCAAGGGGGGGGATCTATTGGTGTGGTCAGTGATGGATGGCATGCAACTCTGCAGGGTGCTTAGGGATGGTTGGACTAGGGTGGAGGGGGGGGGGGGTTGAACTTCATATACGAGATACTATGGATCTCATTACCACTATAGAGAACAAAGATTTTGACACTACCGTTCAACTCATGGTCAGTCTGGACATAGAATCACTATATACTAACATCCCTCACAGAGAAGGCCTCCAAGTCATTCATGACCTACTACTAACCAGACCATTACCCGCAAGAATTCCAACGGAATTTATCATGGACTTGCTTCGAATTGCCCTACAAAACAACTACTTTCTATATCGCGAGACATATTATTTACAAATTAAAGGAGTCTCAATGGGCGCTTGCTTTGCGCCCAACTTTGCGATTCTCTATGTACATAATCTGGAGAAATCATTATTCCTTAACCCAGTTAACCCCCACCTCCAACATGTGGGGCTTTGGCGTCGCTACATTGACGACATTCTCCTCCTCTGGCATGGCTCTTCCGATGACTTAACACCTTTCATTGAGTGGCTCAATAACAGTCAAGAACATCTAAACTTCACCAGTGAATCTAAAGTGAACGATCTACCATTCTTAGATGTGATTATACATGCCGAGGAAGGTAAACTGGGTACCATCCTTTACCGGAAGCCTACAGAACGGAACACCCTGCTACACTACTCAAGTCATCACCCAAGAGGACTCAAAGATGGATTGCCCTTTGGTCAATTTTTACGTATCAGGCGCAACTGTAAATGGAGAAAAGACTACTTTCGCGAAGCAGACATCCTGATGAACAAACTTATACATAGAGGTTATCCCCGTAGATTGGTCACCAGAGCTAAGAAACGTGCCTGGTACTTCCATCGTGAAAACTTACTAATACCCAAAGCCAGGGAACCAATGACAAGGATTCCTTTCGTCTCGACCTTTGGACCAGACAGCAATAAAGTGAGTTCCATCATTAAGAAAAACTGGACGGTGTTAAGATCCGAAGAACAATTCCTCATTCCTCATGTTCTCATACCAACGCAGTAACAACATTGCGAATCATTTGGTACGTGCGATTACTTGGCCGGAAATAACCAAAAACCAAAACAGTATCACCTCTGCTTGGGGCCTGCCCCCAATCCTTGGACATTTCAAGTGCCAAGGCTGTAGCGTCTGCGAACTCACTACCAACACTAAAGAATTTTTGTACAATGAGAAAAGATATGAACTCACATATCATACCAATTGTAAAACCACTAACGTGATTTATGCGATCCGCTGTCCCTGCGGCCTACTCTACATCGGCCAGACCACCCAAATGGTGAAACAGCGCATTATCCAACACAAGAGCCGAGTCAACTGTCAAGTGCTGTCAGCCCCCCTTGTTTCACACTTCATTGAAAAAGGTCACCGGGACACTGATATTAGGTGGCAAGTAATTGAACATCTCACACTTCCTGCCAGAGGTGGCAATATAAACGCACTCCTAAACCGAGCTGAATGTAAATGGATCTCACTCACAGACTCCGTAAATAGGGGCCTGAATACCCTTGATGAATGGAGTAGCACGGTCATTACTTGAACCCCCATGCAGTCCCATGAACTTCACTGTGTAACCCTTCCTTTCCCATTCCCTACCATCACTAATACCTACATACCTATATAAATCACCCTAACCACCCAGACTAGAATGTTGTCATGGTCTGTACTTTCAGGCGCCATGAGCGCATACTTTATAAATATATACATCGTGATTTGGTTCTTAAAATGTTTTCATTTAACCTTGCATTTTTAGTTAGATTATATATTTATTCTGATGTATATCTGTACTTTGTGATACATATCCAAATGTAATTCTGATTCCAGCAGTGTAAAGTATGCAATCCTTCCTTAACGTGTCTCTGCCTCCACGAACAGACCCAGCCTATGGGCGTTACCCCCACTGTTGTTTCCACCCCGTCCCGCCCCTACTCCCTGTAGCCCCGCCCCCTCCCCTCCGGTTACTTCCTGGTTCGCTTCACGGACTTCAGTCAACCCGCTACCCTGCGCGGGACGTTACCGCCAAAGATTTAATCGGCAGCCCCCGCCAGACTAATCCAGGTATTTACTTCCTCTTGACCCACTAACAACGTGCTAATGTGCTACCATGCCGCCACGGCCCTTGCACCAACGCGTTAAATCGCTCTTTCCATTCTCCTTTAGGCGCCCGATTTAAACAGAGGATTATTAACCCCCCAGCGTGATCTTTTGACTCGCAATTGGTGACTCTCAGCTTCCAGCGATTCAGGTAACCTGCCTAAACTTCCTCGAATCGCCGCCATTGTGGACTATTTGGACCACTCCTAACTGTTTGTTTAAACCCAGACACCGATCTATGCCTTCCCTTCCCTTTTTAGGTGCCCCACAGATACCTGAAATAACACTCGTTAAGTGTATACCTGAAATAACACTCGTTAAGTGTATACGATGGTCCGGACCCACTACCTTGTGGAGGACTGACCCCTTGATCCAGTCAGTGCTCCTAATTTCCAGGTTTGTTTAACTTTGACCTTTTCCCCTTCCCCCCCCCCCCAAGCCCCCCCCCCACTCCACCCTAGTCCAACCATCCCTAAGCACCCTGCAGAGTTGCATGCCATCCATCACTGACCACACCAATAGATCCCCCCCCTTGACTTCATGTTAACTGTGAAGTACCAGATCACTCGGCTCACAACCACGCTCCTTCCTCAACCTCCGTTTCATGCCCGATCTCCTAAAATTAATTATTTTCCCATGCAGCACCTTAATTCAACGCCAACCCTGTCCTGAAGAGGATCCCGAATCATAGAGGATCGAAACGCCGTCGACAACAACAGCGCGATTTCACGGCGCACTACCAATAGGCTTATCACCATGCCAAATTGAACTTGTCTATTTGTATATATTCAATGTGAAAGCCTTTAATTGATTGTTTTTATCACTTTGCGCCGACCACGCTGTCTTTCACTTTCACTTGCGTCGTCACTATCACTGCGTCATCACATTTTCACCAAGTGTCATTTGGGTTGCTTCATGATTGCTTTTCATGTACAGTGCTGCCTTTTAACTGTGCTTCCCGTGTTTAATGTAACTGGTGATTAATAACCTTCTCACAAAATGTATTGAGACTCCCTGGTGTTCCTTTCTTGCAATACGTACTGTATGCAAAAATCTGAATTGTCTCTGTTATTGATACCTAGTGGGGCATTTACAATGCGGCGCACCATGGTGCAAGGAAGGGAAAATGCGTGCCGCATCTTGTGGCGTATGGGCGGCGCATTGCTGGACTTGCATCGCAAGCGCGACGCAACTCCTGCAATGCACAGGGGCCACCCATACTCAACGTGGTGCGTTACTCCTTACGCCTGCTTCAAGCAGGCATAAGGATGTGATGCAGCAGCGTCGTAAAACTGACTCAGTGAAATCTAGTAGATTTCACAGCGTCAGTTTTCGGGGCTTTCCTGTGAGGGAACGGCCACCCTGCGACAGAACGCCCACATGAAACCTGAAGCAGGTTTCATGTGGCGCAGGGCTTTACAACGTGACGCATCTCCCTAGATGCGTCATGTTGTAAATAATTCGCAACGTGGCGCATTGTTTACGCTGCCGCTGCGTTACAAAAGTGATGCAACGGCGGCGTAAAAGTGTCGCAAGGGGCTTGTAAATCTGCCTCTAAATATTTAGACTGGCATCATGTTCCCTTTTGCTTTGGGAAGTTTATTCCATGTTGTCCTCAGTATACTAGCGGGGGCTCTTTCCAGGTCTCTAAAAGAAGGACCCTTCCTTCCTATGTTTACCAGAGAAACAGTGTTTCACACTATGGTACATTCCTACACAAGTTTGGAACATCTTCTTGAAGACATGGCATGGTCTACATTTGTGGTCACTGAACAAATATGTGGTCTTGAATCATAAGATACATTTATACACATCTCTACCCAGCCGGCTAACTTAAAAATATATTTTGGAAGTATTTTTTTTAGAATAGTTTATGTTGATAAATCTAATGTAATCATTGCCTGTAATATGTCTACCTATTAAGATAATACGCAAGCAATGTAGAATTTTACTTCACTTGGTATCCAAAGTAAGAAGGTATGGTCGGGTGGTCGGGTGGTCCACAATAGTGTCGCCCTATATTAGGTTGGATAGTCCTTAAAGGCCTTATCTGATAAAATTGTGGCAGACGTAGAGTATGGAAACATTAAAGGCACTTACTACCATTTAACAAAAAAAGGTTTTATAAATGGCTTTGGGGAGTACAGATATGGCGCCATTGTAAAAACTACTTGATAACGGAATATTACTTATTGAAGATAAAGAATATAGTTTGTACATTGAGGTTTTTGCACATCTTTCTTGTTCAGTACAAATTATATTCAGTAGTTGTTAAAATACTATTTTAGGGATACTTTGACTGTGTGATTTCCTCCTTTATGTTTCCTGGGGGGAACACCGCTATACTTGATAGATTGTGGGGCCTATTCACAAAAGGTACATTTACACATGAGTAAATCTACCTGTGTAGGTTTACTCTTGCACTTTTGAGTGACTGTACTACTTTTGGGTGTTCACCTTTCACCAAATTAATGTAACATTCTTGTTGAAATATAATTAGATTACTTTCAATCAATTATGCACATCACTTTTAATGATTATTGTTACATAATAGAACTATTTTACTCAAGGTAGGATATATATCTTTTTTATTACTCTTTTTGATTAGTTTTCCAAAGTAAACAAACCATAACAGAGCAAGGGTACCTACATGTACATGGCCGCTGGCCCTGCAGAGAGGCCCACATTCCACTGGTTTTCCTTTTAAGTGTTGAGCCATACAACAGTTGATGTTGTTGCACCAAGGGTATTGTGCTGCATAACTAAATACTTATAAGGTCCCAAAAGCGAGACCTATTGGCTATGCCAATGCATGTTTGGAGATGTTTCTGCTGATGAGACAGTGTCTAGGGGGTTCTGCCTGCACATTTGATAGGGTTTTTGGGTCGAATTTATACTGGATTCCAGACCAAAGCCAGACAGGAGAGGAGGTAAAACAGGATGTATGTGTAGAAGGTTAGGGGCGGTGGGGCACTTCATCAAACTGGTGTTCTGTAAGCAAAGCTAAGTCCAGTGTTCACAGTACCACACACACACAATCTGAAGAAGAAAAGGGAGTAACAAACACAGGAAGCTACACATGGTAAGAGAAAACCTCACATGGACAGGGAAAAAACAAAACATGCGCTGAGAGAGCAGGCAGGCAGAGTTGAATGTGATGACATAGCTTTGAGTGCAGCTCCCAGTGTGATCACTGCAAGGAGTGGAGCTTCTCGTGTGAATTCATGTCTTTGAGTGCAGCTCCCAGTGTAGTCACTGCAAGGAGTAGAACTTCTCATGTGATGTCATGGCTTCAAGTGCAGCTCCCAGTGTGGTCACTGCAAGGAGTGGAGCTTCTCATGTGATTTCATGCCTTCGAGTGCAGCTCCCAGTGTAGTCACTGCAAGGAGTGGAACTTCTCGTGTGATGTCATGGCTTTGAGTGCAGCTCCCAGTGTGGTCACTGCAAGGAGTTGAGCTTCTCATGCGATTTCATGCCTTCGAGTGCAGCTCCCAGTGAAGTCACTGCAAGGAGTGGAACTTCTCGTGTGATGTCATGCCTTCAAGTGCAACTCCCAGTGTAGTCACTGCAAGGAGTGGAACTTTTCATATGATGTCATGCCTTCTAGTTCAGCTCCCAGTGTAGTAGATGCAAGGAGGGGAGCTTCTAATGTGATGTCATGGGAGCAAGAGCAACTGTCAGTATAGTCACTCCAGTAACTGAACCTTCTTGTGTGATGTCATTGTAACAAGAGCAGCTCCCATTGTAGTCACTTCAAGGAGTGGTACTTCTCATGTGATGTCATGTCTTCGAGTGCAGCTCTCATTGTGGTCACTGCAAGGAGTGTAGCATCTCATGAGATGACATGGCTTTAGGTTCAGCTCCCAGTGTAGTCACTGATGGGAGTGGAGCTACTCATGTGATGTCATGGCTTTGAGTGCAGTCCTCACTGTAGTCACTGCAAGGAGTGGAACGTCTCATATGATGTCATGAATTTGAGTGCAGCTCCCAGTGCAGTCACCGCAAGGAGTTAAGCTTCTCGCATGATGTTATGACTTCGAGTTCAACTCCCAGTGTAGTCACTGCAAGGAGTGGAGCTTCTCATGTGTTGTCATACCTTCAAGTGTAGCTCTTGGTGTAGTCACTGCAAGGAGTGGAGCTTCTCATGTGATGTCATGGCTTGGAGTACAATTCCCAGTATAGTCATTGCAACAACTGAAGCTTCTCATGTGACGGCATGGCTTTGAGTGCAGCTCCCAGTTTAGTAACTGCAAAGAGTGGAACTTCTCATATGATGTAATGCCTTTGAGTTAAGCTCCCAGTGTAGTCACTGCAAGGAGTGGAACTTCTCATATGGTGTCATGCCTTTGAGTTAAGCTCGAAGTGTAGTCGATGCAAGGAGGGGAGTTTCTGATGTGATGTCATGGGAGCAAGAGCAGCTGTCCATATAGTCACTGCAGTAAGTGTAGCTTCTTGTGTGATGTTATTGTAACAAGAGCAGATCCCATTGTTGTCACTGCAAGGAGTGGTGCTTCTCATGTGATGTCATGGCTTCGAGTGCAGCTCTCATTGTGGTCACTGCAAGGAATGTAACGTCTCATGTGATATCATGGCTTGAAGTGCAGTTCCCCCTGTAGTCATTGAAAGGAGTGGAACATCTCATGTGATGTCATGGCTTTAAGTGCAGCTCCCAGTGCAGTCACCGCAAGGAGTGACGCTTCTCGCATGATGTTATGACTTCGAGTGCAGCTCCCAGTGTAGTCACTGCAAGGAGTGGAGTTTCTCATGTGTTGTCATACCTTCAGGTGCAGCTCTTAGTGTAGTCACGGCAAGAAGTGGAGCTTCTCATGTGATGTCATGGCTTCGAGTACAGTTCCCAGTGTAGTCACTGCAACAACTGAAGCTTCTCATGTGATGGTATGGCTTTGAGTGCAGCTCCCAGTTTAGTCACTTCAAGGAGCAGAGCTCCTCATGTGATGGTATGGCTTTCAATTGCAGCTCCTTGTGTGGTGCATGCAAGGATTGGAGCTTCTCATATGATGTCATTCCTTCAAGTAGAGCTCCCAGTGTAGTCACTGAAAGAAGTGGAGCTTCTCATATGATGTCATGGCTTCAAGTGCAGCTCCCAGTTTAGTCACTGCAGGGAGTGGAGCTTCTCATGTGATGTCATGGGTTCAAGTGCAGCCCCCACTGTAGTCACCGCAAGGAGTGGAGCTTCTCATGTGATGTAATGCCTTAGAGTGCAGCACCCAGTGTAGTCACTGCAAGGAGTGGAGCTTTTCATGTGATTTCATGCCTTCGAGTGCAGCTCCCAGTGTAGTCATTTCAAGGAGTGGAGCTTCTCATGTGATGTCATGCCTTCGGATTCAGCTTCCAGTGTAGTCAATGGAAGGACGTGAAGGAAGTGACCCACAAGGTTTTGATTAGTAGGAAGTAGTTAGGTATCCACTGCTGACAGTAGGAAGTGATACCTATAAAAGCAAGCACATCTTTTTGAGTCTGTGGAAGGGGCATTTTCACAATGGTACTGACATGTTCAGGGGTCAACCTCCAACCCTCCTTTGACGGTAGGTGACCTAAATAGATTTCTTCCTGTCAAAAATACTTAAATTTAGAAAGGTAATATATATGTCAATGTTTAGGTAAATGTAGCAACAACTGAACAGTGCTGCCTTTACAATCTTCTTCGGTTTCAGAAGCAATAAGGAGATCATCCACATACTGCATCAATACATTACCTGCTGGAAGTGACAAGGAATTCAACTGACCTTTGAATACCTAACTATAAATGCTTGGACTCTCTGTATAGCCCTGAGGAGCTCAACAGATTCTTAAGCTCCCACCAGTGAGGGTGAACCCAAACAGATATCTATTATCTGGATGGATAGGAATGCTGATGAAAGCATTTTTCTAATCAATAACAGAAAAGAATTTAGCAGTTGAAGGAGTCATTGTTAAAGGTGTAGTAATGTCTGCAACTACTGAAAACTGAGGAACCACTATTTTATTAACCTCATGCAAATCAATAACAAAGCGATAAACATCTTCATGGTCATCAGGAGATTTTCAGGGTGTCCTTTTGAGAATCGGGAGAATGGGACTAATACAACTATTTACAGACGTCACCTTAATTACTCTTTTCTCTATTAAATCCTGAATAATATGCAAAAGGGTCCGTTCTCCCGCCTGGGGTATTTTATAGTGAGCAATACGAGGCAAAACAACATTATTTTTTACCCGAATCAAAACATGCGGTAAATGCAGCAGTCCCACTTCTGTATCACCTGTCGCCCATAAAGGGGAGGGGATGTCAGCAAATTCAACAGGAAGATTGAGTGACAGACACTGTCTAGTACTCACATTGGAGCCCATCGTCATATAAACACCTTCCAGAGAACAGTAAATAGAAGCATGCAATTTCTTCAACAAGTCAAAACCCACTACAATTGGATGTCAACAAAAACGGAGAATCAACAGTAAAAGGACCAATAGTCAATGCATGGAGTCTTGAAATGGGGCTCACAACTGGTATATCTGAAAAACCTACTGAAACGTTATTATGGCCAGACAGAACTGCCTCAGGGACCATTTTTCGAGAAACAGAACTTTTTGTCGCACCTGTGTCCACCAAAAATTCCTTCACCGAACCTTGTAGTTCCGCTGTCACATACGGCCCACACTGGTCTACAGGTATCGTAACTGGTCCCTCACTCTGTCCCTGGCTTTCCTAACTGTAAGACATCTCCATGTCATAATCATCATGGTAATACTACCCATCACGGGGCTCATCAAAATAATTGGTATCAGAACAACCCTGTGAGACAGCAGCAGCCTGAGCCCAATCTGTCCCTCAACGTCGTTCCAGAGGGCCCTACCATTGCGAACCGCCACCTTTTGTAAAAGCACGGGACACTTGCTACGCCAATGGCCAGCTTCCTTACAATATGCACACTGATTTGGCCCAGGGGTGTCGTGTTTGGCTGCCTACCAGTGCGTGGAAGCTGTCGGGCAGGACAACCAGGTCCTCCACCATTTCCTCTTAATGCTTGTTGTAACAATACCTTAGTCTTTAAATCGTTATGCTTTATCTCTGCCCTCTCTTTCTCCTCATTGTCCCAATGTTCATAATATTGAGCCATATTCA
This sequence comes from Lissotriton vulgaris, assembly GCF_964263255.1. NCBI lineage: Eukaryota > Metazoa > Chordata > Amphibia > Caudata > Salamandridae > Lissotriton > Lissotriton vulgaris. The sequence goes on from NC_141695.1 coordinate 189,362,936, forward strand.
AAATAGAAGGGGAAGAGGTGGACCAAGTACTTTCAGGGGCCTGTAAGCAAGCAGCAATTTCAGGAAGTAGATTAGAAACAAACCTATTGACAAACAACCGAACCCCCCCCCCTTGATAGACAGATCCTACCCACTATAATCTAAAAATCTATCCTCGCACAGAGTGAAGAAATCAGATACACTCTCATCTTTCTTTTGTCAGCAAGCCATCAACTTATCCCAATCTACTTTCCACTGCAGAATAAGAGAATTTATATATGTAATAATGAGGCTTTGCAAAGCAAGTATCCCTGCTCTGGGCTTATCACCTGGATTTGTCTGATCTCATGCTTTAATTTGATCCCTTCTACCACCCATCTCCGCAACATGATCTTGAATATTGACCTGCCTACAAATGTCAACCGAAACAAGAAGACCAAAAAAGATTTCAATATCAGCAAGAGTCATTACTGTTGAACAAGTTCTCCCTGAGCACTCAAATATTAGTAATATGCAATTCCAACATCAAAAGTCCACAATTTCTTGAATTGCAGGATGAAAGTTATGATCCAATTCTTGTTTCAAGTCAAATCAATAAGGTCCTTGTGTTCCAGTTACATTTTTATTTATCCACTGTAATCTTCATAAAACAAGGCCAACGCAGCCAACACGTGTTTCGTCATGCTAATAAACGCACTGTGACTTCCTCAGGGCTGTACTGCAAAAATCTTCAAAAGAACTCTCAATTAAATATTCCAAGTTCCTTCTCTATCAATATCCGTAAATTAGTATCCCTCGCCGTTTATACTACATAATAAAAAACTAATTTCTAATTTGTTCACTAAAAATATAGAAAGTAAATATTAGAAATCATACAAAATATTCCAAAGATTTTTCTAAGAATATTCATGATCTACATACTTTACAAACATTTCCTGAACTCCAAATTGTATCATCTTCTAAAATCAAAACATTGGATTTTACATTTTTTACCTGAAAAGGTCCTATATATTTGCTTTCCCCCTTACGGACCCATTCAGTTTTCCGTACTACGACCCAATCACCCACTTGAATGGAAATTTGTTTTACTCCTTTTCTGGATTCATATACACTTTTTATCTTTTCTTGACCTTCTTCAACTTTCTTTAACATTTCTTCATGAGCAATCCATATTTTGTCCTTTTTACACAACCAAACGGGACACTAGTTTTTTCCTGGTTCTCTTCTCTTAAGAGACACAAAAGGAACTATACCAGTACTAGAATGGGAAGTAATTCTATGCATTCATATAATTTTCCTTAACTCTTTTCTCCCAGACAGTCCATTTGCAAGAGACAACTGTATATTTTACATTAAAATTCGATTAATTCTTTCTACCAGACCATTTGCCTGTGGTCTAAAAAGAGCTACCTTCTCATTAGCAATACCCATCCTTCTGAGGTAATCCACCATCTCTCTTGAAACAAACTGTACCCCATTGTCTGTCACTATGCTAGCTGGTATTCCTTATTCAGGAAAAGTTTTTTCAAGAAAACTTATACCATTACTAGTATTCATTTCTCCCATGGTTTCCAGTACAAACCACGTAGAATCATAATCAACTAAGACAAGAATAAATCTATCTCTCATCTCTAACTTATTAACTGGTCCAATAAAATCCATAGATAATTTTTCCCATGGTCTTGAAGGAAATTATATACATTGTAAAGGAGGTTAGCGTACCACTTTAGATTTATCACTGTTCAAGCAAGATTGACAGTCCTTCACCAAAGCCTCAACTTCACTGTCAACCCCAGGCCACCAGAATGATTCTCTAACTCTTCGTTTTGACATCCCTTTACCTGGATGACCTTCATGAATTGTAAATTGTAAATTTGTAAATTGATACTTGTATAGCGCACTACTCACCCGCAAGGGTCTCAAGGCGCTTGTACGAATACCGCTGTGGAACCCATCCTGGCTTTCCTTGTGAGGCGTCCACTCCTGGGCACCCCCAAGGTGGATGCCAGGCATCCTTAGCATTGTGGGGGCCGTTGTGGGGATTAAGCAAGCTATTGCCCAGAGTTGCAGAGTGGGACTCCATGATTGCAATAGGCACCGAGGCAAGAATTATCAGGTCCGTGGAATTTTGAGCCCAAGAGCCGCCGAGGCGGGGAATTGAACCCTTGGTCCCGGGCTAGACCTCTGCATCAGGGTCTGCCGCTCTAATCATTGAGCCACACTGCTCCACTGAATGAGCTCAAGAATATGTTTCCTTACTCCTCTCGGAGGTACTATTTGCCATCTCCTCATAATATTTCCATTGCTTAGACTCAATTCTTCCCTGACCTTAATAAATTCTACTAGTTCCAAATCTTTGTTATCATCCAAATTCCACCCTTCAATGATTTTGGATTCCACCTTTTTCAACACTGAATCACTTTCCATTGCCTTACTCCATTCCTCAGACAACAAAGCAATGACTCCAGTGTTGCCACCCATGTCACCATCTATATCGCCACAAACCTCATCACACTCTACATCCAGAGGCATCCTTGACAAATAATCAGCAATCACATTTTTCTTTCCTTTAACATATTCCACTTCATAATTGAATTCCATAACAGATAATAACCATCTAGATATCCTTGGAATTATGCCCCTTTCCAATCCCCTTCCACCTTTGAAAATGTACAATAAAGTTGTATTATCAGTGCGGATTCTGAAAGGAAGACCCCATAAATAAAACTGAAAATGGCACATTCCCCAACAGCACCCCAAAGCTTCTCTCTCAATTACCGAATAAGACTTTTATGCACACTGCAATCTTCTCGAGGCAAAACCAATGATTTGTTCTTCACCACCAACCACCTGTGATAATACGGCCCGAAACCTACACCATCAGCATCAGTAGTTAAGAAAGTTTTTCTCCCAACTTCGAAATGTCCTAAAGTAGGTGCTTCAGATATTCTCATTTTTATAAGTTCGAAAGCCTCTTTAAACTCAATAGACCATACAAATAGATTTTTTTTTCTCCATAATTGCTCTTAACGGTTCCACAATTTCAGTAAAACTATTTACATATTCTGAGCAATACTCTGATAATCCTAAAAAGTATCGAACTTCATCCTTATTTGTTGGTTCAGGTGCCATTGTAATCGCTTTAATAATACTTTTCTTGGGTCGTATACCTTCTGAAGTCACTTCATGTCCCAAATAATCAACCTTAGTCTTACTCAATTGAAATTTCTCTTGTTATCGTCAAATTTTGTTTCTCCAGTCTTGTCATTACTTCCTCAAATAATTTATCATGTTCAAAATAATCATTTCCAGCAATTAAAATGTCATTTTAGAAACACCAAACCTTCTTCATGTCTCCAAAAATATTTTTCATTGCTCTTTGAAAAACTACTGAGTACTCCTTAAAGTAGGCTTTGGTTTGAAGGTGTAGGGAATTATCTTCAAAATATTAAAAGCTACACTCTAATGATGTTGAAAAGAGTGGTAACAATTATAGTTAATTTAATATCTGTACTCACAAAGTCTTATATGTTCTTGATCTTGCCCTAATCTTTTCTTGTGAATCCAAGGATGAGATGCTGGTTTCTGCTCCTTGCGCAGACCCTCGTCGCCATGAAAGGAAGATCCTTCACAGATTTCTTTGTAGTTTTCTTTGCCTTTATTCATTAAACAGCATCCCAGCAGAGAGCAGCTTCCTCCACATCAATAGCTCTCACTGACTGCTCCTCATAGAACATTCCTATACTCCCATTCTACATGTAACCAAGGAACAAACCTATGACATAGGCAAGTAGATATCTCTACACACGCCCACTTGAGTAAAATTCCCTCGCTGATCTGTTAAATCTGATATCTCTGGGTGATACATGGGATGAACCTCCTGCATCAGAAACTGAGGTACCGTAGTAGGGCTCTTGACATGTAACCTACCTCTATAAGCAACCAATGTGGTAATGTTCTCAAAACCTTGACCTGGGTCCAAACCACTAGCATACATGCAATCCCTAATATCCAATAAAATTTGCTGTGCATCATCTCCAAAATTTTGCTTCCAAAGGCCAATCAACGTAAAGGACATATTTTTAAGAGCATGCTGATGTATAAAGGCTCCAAACATCCTCCACACTATGAATGGAATTATGATCCCACTGTGTGGATTGATTAGCTACTACCTTCTTCTCTTCATCTCCCACAGCAGACGGTACAAAAGGGTCCATACGCTCTTTAAATTTTGTCCAATCTCTATCCTCAAATTCGCTTACGGGCGTCTTAGTCAGTAATTAACTAAATCAGAGGATGAAAACCCATAAAAGGAGAAGTAGCAGTAGTACCAAGTACAATCGTCGCTGTCGGGTGCCCCACAGGAGGAAGAGATGGAGATAGGGATGCCAAACAATAGGTGTAGAATCAACAGTACAGTGTATGGGTGCTTTAATTAGATAATACCATTTAACAATAAAACCACATTTTTAAATATAGTGGTCTTAGAGATTTCTTCCACACTCATTTTTTTCTTTTTAGAAGCAATTATGAACATTTATAACATGTCTTTCAATTGAAGGACAACATTTTCTGGTTATTTACATATATACATTTCACACTACTGATAAGACAAATAAAAATGTTAACATTCAAATAAAAAAACACAATTGTGAAATGGACCAGTCCTTTACTCTCTAATTAGAACACATGGCAGAATTGTCTTTTGCAGAAAATTGTGTGGGTGGATGCACAGCCGTTTGTTTATGCAGTGTTCGTTACTTTTTTTGGTTCTCCACAGGTGGCGTTGTAGCCCCTGAAAACGCCCTATGAAAATAAGTGAAAGTGGTGCCAGTGGGTCACTAGAACCATCCCTGTGGGAACTCCGTTTTTTTCTCTTAATGATGTAAGAGAATTCCATACAACTTTTCTCCGTAGTGTAAAGGCAATATTTTATTTTAGTTGTTATTTTTCAACAAAGTTCATCTTGACATAATCAATAGCATTCAATTAATAAGGCATCATTGTTTCATCATGATATCCAATGCATTTCGGGGCATTAAATGGCCCTTCATCAGGGAAATACACTGTAAAGGAACAAAGTAATATATCACACTATGTCACATTTTCACATCATGTAATCATTTGAGTTATTCTTAGTGTGTATTGGCTCACCACATTGGTACTGTTTTTTAGAGGATATACTCAGCTCTCAATATAACACGAATGACAATCAACCTAAATGAAAAGCTCATGGCATGTAACTTACATTTCTGCCCTTGTTCGTGGTTGTCTGTGGGCTGTTGGTGAAGATAGGAAAAGTATCAATAGTGACCGCTCAGGTTTTTAGTTATATATCAAGCGGGATTCGGAATTAGACTAACCTGTTAGCGGGTGTGGATGTTTTCTCACTGACAGCATCAAAAACGCTCCTCATCGTGTGCGGGCGCCGCTTGCTAAAGCGTTCGCCATTGTTTATATTTGTTCGATGTTGCTCGCGATCACGTGACACATAGTCACTGTAGAAAGACTATGTTACTGCCGTTCGATCGAAATAAGATATTAATGTTCATTCTGTGTGTCAGAACGAAAAACTAATGTATCTGTAAATGCAGTGAGTGTAGTTGGGTGCAAAAAATTAATATATGCGTTCAAAATACAACAATTAAGAATTAAAAAATCTTAGCGACTATAAAAGGGTGCATTCGAACCCCTTGTTGAGAGTAATACCATAGATGAGGTGTGTGTATCTTATTGTGGTGAGCCGTGGGGTCAATGAGTGTTAATGTAGCGATGTTAAACAGGTACAAGACATCAGTTGAAGTCATGCTGGAACTTTTCAATTATCACAGTTATGCCAAGTGGCAACAAGGTAGCAAATTCATAAATAACAAGAAAATTCAATTCTATCATTAAGACCATTCGGTCTTTGGGTGCAAAGTTTATAAATCCAAAAGTTCTCTCTTTGAAGGAGATGCTTGGTGTTGTCTCTTCCCTCCTTTTTTGTAACATTTTCCAGAACCAGATATTTTAGTTGAGCAATATTGTGTTTTTCTTCTACGAAATGTAATGCTAGCATTGATTTTGTATTTTTCAGTCGGATGCTGGATTTGTGTTCCGTTATTCTCACTTTGATACGGCGTTCCGTCTTTCCTATATACAATTTGCCGCAGGGGCATTTGATCCCATATATTACATTGCTGGTGTCACATGTGGCATTCACTCTGTTTAATCTGGTTTCCTTGCATTGGATGATTGATGGTGTTTCCTTTGAGGACATTATTACAGTGCCCACAGTTCAAGCATGGTCTGGTACCTTTATACACTTCTATAATCTCTGTTCTCTATTGGATCATTTCTCCTAAATTCCTAGTTCTCGTATATGCGAAAAGGGGGGGATCCTTAAAACAATCATTGAAATCGGGTTCCAAGATGAGCATATTCCAGTGTTTCAGTATGGTTCTTTTGAATTATGTGCTTGATGTTGAGAATTTGGAGATGGCCACAATTCTGGTTTGCTCTTTTTTGGTTTTCGGTTGTAATAGAGTTGTCCTGGTTATTTGTTCCAGTTTACTTTTGGATTCCTCAATGATATGTGTGGGATATCCTCTCCGTTTGAATTTGTCCATTATTTCTGTTGTTCTCTGTTCAAATGCAGATTGTTCTGAGGTAATCCTTTTAATTCTCGCCATTTGGGAAAAGGGTAAGTATTTTTTGAGATTGTATTCATGAAAGCTGGTATAGTGTAACATGTTGTTTCTGTCCGTGCTTTTTACATGTAGGTCAGTTGTTAACCCTTTCTGTGTACGGGTAACTTTAACATCCAGAAAGGTGATGGTTGTATCTGATATTTGCCAAGTGAGTTGTATTCTTTCATCAATCTTGTTAAATTCTGTCAGGGCAAGGTGTAAGTCTTCTTTTGAGCTTTTCAAGATGATAAATATATCATCGATGTATCTGATGAATATTCTCAAATTGTCACTCCATCTAGTTTTGGAAAGTGTATGTTCGTCTTCATAATTCTTCATGAAGAGGTTAGCGTATACCGGCGCTGCTGAATTGCCCATGGCAGTGCCCACGAGTTGCTGGTACCATGAATCTTTATATTGGAAATAGCTTTGATATAGTGAAAAAATCATGAGTTCCATAAGAAACGTTTGTAAGGATGCATCAAGGTCGGTATCCATAAGGGTTCTCTCTAAGGCTTCTATGCCCAAAGAAAGGGGTATGCTGGTGTATAAGGAACAAACATCTGCGGTGCAGAGTATCAATTGTTCTTCTGGTTGAATGGTTATGGTTTCCAATTTTGTTAAAAAATCGGTGGTGTCTTTAACGTAGGTACTTATCTGTTTGACTGATGGTTGTAGGTACTTATCTAATAGTTGTCCTATAGGCTCATGTAAGCTCCCCTTGGTGGATACTATGGGTCTTAGTGGCGGATTGTTTAGATTCCTGCGTATTTTGGGAACCATATGTAGTGTTGGGCTTTTAGGATTTTCTCTTAGAAGAAATTTCTTTGTTCTTTCATTAATAGTGCCCATGTCATATGCTTTTTCAATAATATTTCTCAGTGTTTGCATAAACTCCCTTGTGGGGTTGTGGTCCAATTTCATGTATGTGTTGGTATCCATCACATGTTCTGCCACTTTTTGTTCATACATGTTCCGATTCATTATGACTATTGCTCCACCCTTATCTGCTTTTGTACAGATGATTTTTTCATTCGTAGACAGTTTTCTGAGTTTATCTAGGTCCTTTTGTGTGATATTTTTTGTACGACGTTGACTGGTTTTGATTTTTGTGAGATCTTGCTTAACCACTTTTTCGAAGATGTCCAGGGTTTTATGACTGATGGGTGCTTGAAAAGTGCTTGGTGGTCGTAGTCCTAATAATTGGTCTATTTCTTGGTTTGTGGGTTTGGGTAACACATTATCAAAGAAATGTCTTAGCCGTAATTTTCGCATGAGTTTGAAAAAACTAACCTCCAATTCTAGGTTATCTGTGTTATGGGTTGGTACGAATGATGTTCCTTTCTGTAGTAACCGTTTTTCATGTTGACTTAATGGGTATTCACTGATGTTGATAACTAATTGATCTTGGGTGTTTTCTTCTTGTCCTTGTAGGCACCCGATACACTCCTCGTGGTTGGTGCTTCTTTCTCCTTCTCTTTTTCTTTTTCTTTTGTTTTGTCCTCGCATGGGTCTCCTTTTTGTGCTTGGCCCTGTTCAAAAAAATGATTTAGTTCGGTTTGGGCACTACCTGTTGGAAGTTCAGATAAGTCAGCTTCCAGTCTAGCTGTTGGTTGTGTTGGTTGTGTACCACTGGTTGTGGGTCGTTCTTTTTGTTGAGTTGGTTTTGTCGTTTGTCTTGTTCTGTGTGAAGTATCACTATCTGAGGATGAAGTTTCAGTGTGTGATGTGTAGGGTTTATTTGCTCTTTTGCTGGCATAAACCTCTGCCCAGGTATAGACTTCACCTAAGCGGTAATCCAGGGTGTCTCTCTTATATTTGCGGATTTTTCTCTCATTTATTTCCCTGGCATGTTTATCCAGTTGACTTTGTATCTCTTCTAATGTTTTTGTTAGTTCATCTTTTGTCATGAGACCTGATAGTTCAGTTGAAACTTCTTCTATTTCTTTTGATAGTTCCTGTAAGATTTCTGACCATTCCTCTATCATCAAAAGAATAAGGTCGAGGGAACATTTATTAAGGATTTCGTACCATTTCTCTTGGAATTTCTTTGAATTCTTGCAGAGGGACGGTTTGAGGGCAATCCTTAGGCCCCTTGGTATACGCAGATTACGATGATATTTAATGAGAGAACTTGCATGCATTTGTTGGTTAATTTTCCTTTTGGATAAATAGATTAATTGTTTCACATTTTGCTCCTTGGTGCGTGTGTTGGACTCCTGTGATAATTCTTCCCTTATCAGTGCATAAATTCTGTCTGCTTCATCCGATTTATAAGCGAATGTGGAGGCTCTGGCCTCTGTACTTTTGGAAATTTCATCATAGTTACTCATGTTTTTTTGGCGTGCTATCCCTCCTGTTTAGGGGAAAGTCAATTTGCAGAAAATTGTGTGGGTGGATGCACAGCCATTTGTTTATGCAGTGTTCGTTACTTTTTTTGGTTCTCCACAGGTGACGTTGTAGCCCCTGAAAACGCCCTATGAAAACAAGTGAAAGTGGTGCCAGTGGGTCACTAGAACCATCCCTGTGGGAACTCCGTTTTTTCTCTTAATGATGTAAGAGAATTCCATACAACTTTTCTCCGTAGTGTAAAAGCAATATTTTATTTTAGTTGTTATTTTTCAACAAAGTTCATCTTGACATAATCAATAGCATTCAATTAATAAGGCATCATTGTTTCATCATGATATCCAATGCATTTCGGGCCATTAAATGGCCCTTCATCAGGGAAATACACTGTAAAGGAACAAAGTAATATATCACAATATGTCACATTTTCACATCATGTAATCATTTGAGTTATTCTTAGTGTGTATTGGCTCACCACATTGGTACTGTTTTTTAGAGGATATACTCAGCTCTCAATATAACACGAATGACAATCAACCTAAATGAAAAGCTCATGGCGTGTAACTTACATTTCTGCCCTTGTTCGTGGTTGTCTGTGGGCTGTTGGTGAAGATAGGAAAAGTATCAATAGTGACCGCTCAGGTTTTTAGTTATATATCAAGAGGGATTCAGAATTAGACTAACCTGTTAGCGGGTGTGGATGTTTTCTCACTGACAGCATCAAAAACGCTCCTCATCGTGCGCGGGCGCCGCTTGCTAAAGCGTTCGCCATTGTTTATGTTTGTTCGATGTTGCTCGCGATCACGTGACACATAGTCACTGTAGAAAGACTATTGCCCAGATGCATCAAAGTACTGTTTTGAGATTCCTAATTTGAGAAAATTACCGAATCGCAAATTAGGAATCTCAAAATGGTATGCATCATTTTTTTTCGCTTTTTTTTGTGATTCGGTAAAACTCGCAATTTTTACCGAATCGCATAAAAAATGCGATTTTCAAATAGCGAATTCGCAATTCCCATTCATTCCTATGGGCTGAAATGCCCATAGGAATGAATGGGAATTGCGAATTCGCAATTTGAAATTGGAATTCAACAGTTTAAAAAATGCATTTTTGTGCTTTTTTAAACAATTTTGCAAATTACCACAAGGTTCAAACTCCTGGTAATTTGCACTTGCAATTTTGAAATTCGCTAATTTTTTGACAATGATGCATTCCATTTAAGGAATCGCAAAATTGCGATTCCTTAAATGCAATTGCATTTAGCGAATTTGAACAAAAACTAATGATGCATGTCAAAAAGCATTTTTGGAGTCTCAAACGGCCGATTTTAAGGAATCGCACCGTTTGCGACTCCAAAAATGCTTGATGCATCTGGGCATATGTTACTGCCGTTCGATCGAAATAAGATTGTAATGTTCATTCTGTGTGTCAGAACGAAAAACTAATGTATCTGTAAATGCAGTGAGTGTAGTTGGGTGAAAAAAATTAATATATGCGTTCAAAATACAACAATTAAGAATTAAAAAATGTTAGCGACTATAAAAGGGTCCATTCGAACCCCTTGTTGAGAGTAATACCATAGATGAGGTGTGTGTCTTTTGTGCATCAATCAAAATATACATCCTGCCAGTGGACACTGGTTGCCATTATGTGGTAGAGCAACAGTCCAATTGCCATGTTTGTTAACTACTAATATACTGTTCACAATACAATCTTTTCCAACAAGCTCAGGACCGGGACTTGGTCAAACACTTTGTGTTTGTGATCCGCTACTGCAGCACACAACAGGTTTAAATCGTGTTGCTTATTTCTGAAGTGCAACCCTTCCATGTATGTAGGGGTAGTTTTTCGTGTGGTGAAGACTTATCTTTCTCCTAGAAATGTGGATTCTTTGTTCTAGCTGTGTAGCAGATCTGAAACAAATGTGCAACTTTGTATCATTTCAATCTGTTCGAAATAAACCTTTAAGCGTTGCTGCACGCATATGAAATCTCATTAGTAATAACTTAAGGAGTGGAGCTTTCATGTGATGTCATGCCTTCAAGTGCAACTCCCAATGTAGTCACTGCAAGGAGTCGAGCTTCTCATGTGATGTCATAGCTTCGAGCGCAGCCCCCACTGTAGTCACAGCAAAGAGTGGAGCTTCTCATGTGATGTCATGACTTTGACTGCAGCTCCCAGTGAAGTCACTGCAAGGAGTGGAGCTTGTCATTTGATGTCATGCCTTCAAGTGCAGCTCCCAGTTTAGTCACTCCAAGGAGTGAAGCTTCTTTTGTGATGTCATGGCTTCTAGTGCAGGTCCCAGTGTAGTCACTGCAAGGAGTGGAGCATCTCATGTGTTGTCATGACTTTGACTGCAGCTCCCAGTGAAGTTACTGCAAGGAGTGGAGCTTGTCATTCGATGTCATGCCTTCAAGTGCAGCTCCCAGTTTAGTCACTCCAAGGAGTGAAGCTTCTTTTGTGATGTCATGGCTTCTAGTGCAGGTCCCAGTGTAGTCACTGCAAGGAGTGGAGCATCTCATGTGATGTCATGGTGTCAAGAGCATCTCCCAGTGTAGTCACTGATAGAAGTGGAGCTTCTCATGTGATGTCATGGTGTCAAGAGCATCTCCCAGTGTAGTCACTGCATGGATTGAAGCTTCTCATGTGATGTTATGGCTTCAATTGCAGCTCCCAGCGTAGTCACTGCAAGGAGTGGAGATTCTCATGTGATGTCATGCCTTGGAATGCAGCTCTCAGCCTAGTCACTGCATTGACTGAAGCTTCTCAAATGATGTCATGGCTTCCACTGCAGCTCCCAGTGTGGTCACTGCAAGGATTGGTGCTTCTCGAGCGATGTCACGCCTTGGAGTGCAGCATCTACTGTAGTCACTGCAAGTAAAGTAATGAAGCTTCTCAAGTGATGTCATGCCTTCAAGTGCAGCTTCTACTGTAGTCACTGCAAGGAGTGCAAGTAGTGAAGCTTCTCATGGCTTTGAGTGCAGCTCCCAGTGTAGTCACTGGAATGAGCGGAGCTTTTCGTGTCATGTCATGGCTTCGAGTGCAACTCCCAATGTGGTCACTGCAAGGAGTGAAGCTTCCCGTGTGATGTCATGGGTTCAAGAGCAGCTCCCATTGTGGTCACTGCAATGATTGGTGCTTCTCATGTGATGTCATGCCTTCAACTGCAACTCCCAGTGTAGTCACTGCAATGAGTGGAGCTTCTCTCATGATGCCATACCTTCGAGTGCAGCTCCCACTGTAGTCACTGCAAGGAGTGGAGCTTCTCATTTGTTGTTATGGCTTCGACTGCAGCTCCCAGTGTAGTCTCTAATAGGAGTGGAGATTCTCATGTGATGTCATGCCTTCGAGTGCAGCTCCAAGTTTTGCAATGAGTGGACTTCTCGCGTGATGCCATGACATCACGTACAGCTCCCAGTTCAGTCACTGCAATGAGTGAAGCTTCGTATTTAACGGTATGGCTTTGAGTGCATCTCCCAGTGTAGTCACTGCAATGACTGAACCTTCAGTGCAACATCACGTCTTAGAGAAGACCTCCGTGTGATATCACTCCTGTAAGGGCAGGCCTCAGTGTGAAATCACTTCAGTAAGGGCAGACCTCAGTGTGATATCACTTCTGTAAGGGCAGACCTCAGTGTGATATCACTTCTGTAAGGGCAGACCTCAGTGTGATATCACTCCTGTAAGGGCAGGCCTCGGTGTGAAATCACTTCAGTAAGGGCAGACCTCAGTGTGATATCACTTCTGTAAGGGCAGACCTCAGTGTGATATCACTTCTGTAAGGGCAGACCTCAGTGTGATATCACTTCTGTAAGGGCAGACCTTGGTGCGATATCACTTCTGTGAGGGCAAACCTCAGTGTGAAATCACTTCTGTAAGGGCAAACCTCAGTGTGATATCACTTCTGTAAGGGCAGACCTCAGTGGCAAATCACTTCTGTAAGGGCAGACCTCAGTGTGATATCACTTCTGTAAGGTCAGACCTCAGTGGTAAATCACTTCTGTAAGGGCAGACCTCAGTGTGATATCACTTCTGTAAGGGCAGACCTCAGTGTGATATCACTTCTGTAAGGGCAGACCTCAGTGGTAAATCACTTCTGTAAGGGCAGACCTCAGTGTGATATCACTTCTGTAAGGGTGGACTTCAGTGTGATATCCCTCCTTCAGCAAGGGCAGACCTCAGTGTGATATCACTTCTGTAAGGGCAGACCTCAGTGTGAAATCACTTCTGTAAGGGCAAACTTCAGTGGTAAATCACTTCTGTAAGGGCAGACCTCAGTGTGGTATCACTTCTGTAAGGGCAGACCTCAGTGTGATATCACTTCCTTAAGGTCAGACCTCAGTGTGATATCACGACTGTAAGGGCAGGCCTCAGTGTGATATCACTTCTGTAAGGGCAGACCTCAGTGTGAAATCACTTCTGTAAGGTCAGACCTCAGTGTGATATCACTTCCTTAAGGCCAGACCTCAGTTTGATATCACTTCTGTAAGGACAAACCTCAGTGTGTAATCACTTCTGTAAGGGCAGACCTCAGTGTGATATCACTTCTGTAAGAGCAGACCTCAGTGTGATATCACTTCTGTAAGGGCAGGCCTCAGTGTGAAATCACTTCTGTAAGGTCAGACCTCAGTGTGATATTACTTCCTTAAGGTCAGACCTCAGTGTGATATCACTTCTGTATGGGCAGACCTCAGTGGTATATTACTTCTGTAAGGGCAGACCTCAGTGTGATATCACTTCTGTAAGGACAGACCTCAGTTTGATATCACTTCTGTAAGGACAGACCTCAGTGTGAAATCACTTCTGTAAGGGCAGACCTCAGTGTGATATCACTTCTATAAGAGCAGACCTCAGTGTGAAATCACTTCTGTAAGGTCAGACCTCAGTGTGATATCACTTCTATACGGGCAGACCTCAGTGCGATATCACTTCTGTAAGGGCAGACCTCAGTGGTAAATCACTTCTGTAAGGGCAGACCTCAGTGGTATATTACTTCTATAAGAGCAGACCTCAGTGTGAAATCAC